>NC_082646.1:52521821-53845154 GCF_028023285.1 Balaenoptera ricei | reverse complement strand
TCTGGAACTGCCGAAGAGGCAAGAGACTTTTTCTTGCCTCTTTGTTTCCTGGTGCGTGAGGAGAGGGGATTAAGAGCGCCGCTTAAAGGAGCTCCAGAGACAGGCACAAGCCGCGGCTATCAGCGCGGACATTACAGACGGGCATGAAACGCTAAGACTGCTGCTGCGGCCACCAATTACCCTGTGTACAAGCACAGGTCACTCTCCATACCTCCCCTCCTGGGACCCTGTGCAGCCCACCACTGCCAGGGTCCCGTGATCCAGGGACAACTTCCCTGGGAGAACATACCGCACGCCTCAGGCTGGTGCAACATCACGCAGGTCTCTGCCTTCGCAGGCTCGCCCAGCACTTCGTACCCCTCCATCCTCCTGGCCTGAGTGAGCCAGAGCCCCCGAATCAGCTGCTCCTTTAACCCCCTCCTGTCTGAGCGAAGAACAGATGCCCTCAGGCACCCTACATGCAGAGACAGTTCCAAATCCAAAGCTGAACCCCGGGAGCTGTGCGAACAAAGAAGAGAAAGGGAAATCTCTCCTAGCAGCCTCAGGAGCAGTGGATTAAATCACCACAATCAACTTCATGTACCCTGCATCTGTGGAATACCTGAATAGACAATGAATCATCCCAAATTGAGGAGATGGACTTTGGTAGCAACAATATATTTTCTTTTTTTCCCTTTTTCTCTTTTTGTGAGTGTGTATGTGTATGCTTCTGTGTGTGATTTTGTCTGTATAACTTTGCTTTCACCATTTGTCCTACGGTTCTGTCTGTCCGTTTTTTTGTTTATTTTTCGGTATAGTTTTTAGCACTTGTTACCACTGGTAGAATTGTTTCCTGGTTTGGTTGCTCTCTTCTTTCTTTCTTTCTTTCTTTTTATTATTAAAAAAATTTTTTTAATAATTATTTTTTATTTTAATTGTTTTATTTTATTTTTAGCTTCTTTCTTTTTTTTCTCCCTTTTATTCTGAGCTGTGTGGATGACAGGCTCTCGGTGCTCTAGACAGGTATCAGGGCTGTGCCTCTGAGGTGGGAGAGCCAAGTTCAGGACACTGGTCCACAAGAGACATTGGTCCATGTAATATCAAATGGCGAAAATCTCCCAGAGATCTCCATCTCAACACCAAGACCCAGCTCCACATAACAACCAGCAAGCTACAGTGCTGGATACCCTATGCCAAACAACTAGCAAGACAGGAACATAACCTCACCCATTAGCAGAGAGGATGCATAAAATCATAATAAGGCCACAGACACCCCAAAACACACCAGCAGACATGGACCTGCCCACCAGAAAAACAAGATCCAGCCTCATCCACCAAAACACACGCACTAGTCCCCTCCCCAGGAAGCCTACACAACCCACTGAACCAAGCTTAGCCACTAGGGGCAGACACAAAAAACAATGCAAACTACGAACCTGCAGCTTGCGAAAAGGAGACCCCAAACACAGTAAGTTAAGCAAAATGAGGAGACAGAGAAACACACAGGAGATGAAGCAGCAAGGTAAAAACCCACCAGACCTAACAAATGAAGAGGAAATAGGCAGTCTACCTGAAAAAGAATTCAGAATAATGATAGTAAACATGATCCAAAATCTTGGAAATAGAATGGAGAAAATACAAGAAACGTTTAATAAGGACCTAGAAGAACTAAAGAGCAAACAAACAGTGATGAAAAACACAATAATGAAATTAAAATTTCTCTAGAAGGGATCAATAGCAGAATAACTGAGGCAGAAGAACGGAGAAGTGACCTGGAAGATAAAATAGTGGAAATAATTGCTGCAGAGCAGAATAAAGAAAAAACTATTAAAAGAATTGAGGACAGATTCAGAGACCTCTGGGACAACATTAAATGCAACAACATTCGAATTATAGGGGTCCCAGAAGAAGAAGAGAGAAAGAAAGGGACTGAGAAAATATTTGAAGAGATCATAGTTGAAAATTTCCCTAATATGGGAAAGGAAATACTTAATCAGGTCCAGGAAGCACAGAGAGTCCCATACAGGATAAATGCAAGGGGAAACAAGCCAAGACACATATTAATCAAACCATCAAAAATTAAATACAAAGAAAAAATATTAAAAGCAGCAAGGGAAAAACAACAAATAACATACATGGGAATCCCCATAACGTTAACAGCTGATCTTTCAGCAGAAACTCTGCAAGCCAGAAGGGAGTGGCAGGACATATTTAAAGTGATGAAAGGGAAAAATGTACAACCAAGATTACTCTACCCAGCAAGGATCTCATTCAGATTCGATGGACAAATCAAAAGCTTTACAGACAATCAAAAGCTAAGAGAATTCAGCACCACCTAACCAGCTTTAAAACAAATGCTAAAGGAACTTCTCTAGGCAGGAAACACAAGAGAAGGAAAAGACCTACAAAAACATACCCAAAACAATTAAGAAAATGGTAATAGGAACATACATATTGATAATTACCTTGAATGTAAACGGATTAAATGCTCCAAACAAAAGACATAGACTGGCTGAATGGATACAAAAACAAGACCTATATATATGCTGTCTACAAGAGACCCACTTCAGACCTAGGGACACATACAGACTGAAAGTGAGCAGATGGAAAAAGATATTCCATGCAAATGGAAATCAAAAGAAAGCTGGAGTGGCAGTTCTCATATCAGACAAAATAGACTTTAAAACAAAGACTATTACAAGAGACAAAGAAGGACACTACATAATGATCAAGGGATCAATCCAAGAGGAAGATATAACAATTGTAAATATTTATGTACCCAACATAAGAGCACCTCAATACATAAGGCAAATGCTAACAACCATAAAAGGGGAAATCAACAGTAACACAATCATACTAGGGGACTTTAACACCCCACTTTCACCAATGGACAGATCATCCAAAATGAAAATAAATAAGGAAACACAAGCTTTAAATGATACATTAAACAAGATGGACTTAATTGACATTTATAGGACATTCCATCCAACAACAACAGAATACACTTTCTTCTCAAGTGCTCGTGGAACATTCTCCAGGATAGATCATATCTTGGGTCACAAATCAAGCCTTGGAAAATTTAAGAAAATTGAAATCGTATCAAGTATTTTTTCCGACCACAATGCTATGAGAGTAGATATCAATTACAGGAAAAAATCTGTAAAAAATACAAACACATGGAGGCTAAACACTACACTACTTAAGAACCAAGAGATCACTGAAGAAATCAAAGAGGAAATCAAAAAATACCTAGAAACAAATGACAATGAAAACATGGCGACCCAAAACCTATGGGACGCAGCAAAAGCAGGCCTAAGAGGGAAGTTTACAGCAATACAATCCTACCTTAAGAAACAAGAAACATCTCAAATAAACAACCTAACCTTACACCTAAAGCAATTAGAGAAAGAAGAACAAAAAGAACCCCAAAGTTAGCAGAAGGAAAGAAATCATAAAGATCAGATCAGAAATAAATGAAAAAGAAATGAAGGAAATGATAGCAAAGATCAATAAAACTAAAAGCTGGTTCTTTGAGAAGATAAACAAAATTGATGAACCATCAGCCAGACTCATCAAGAAAAAAAGGGAGAAGACTCAAATCAATAAAATTAGAAATGAAAAAGGAGAAGTAACAACTGACACTGCAGAAATACAAAGCATCATGAGAGATTACAACAAGCAACTATATGCCAATAAAATGGACAACTTGGAAGAAATGGACAAATTCTTAGAAATGCACAACCTGCCGAGACTGAACCACGAAGAAATAGAAAATATGAACAGACCAATCACAAGCACTAAAATTGAAACTGTGATGAAAAATCTTCCAACAAACAAAAGCCCAGGACCAGATGGCTTCCCAGGCGACTTCTATCAAACATTTAGAGGAGAGCTAACACCCATCCTTCTCAAACTCTTCCAAAATATAGCAGAGGGACAAACACTCCCCAACTCATTCTACGAGGCCACCATCACCCTGATACCAAAACCAGACAAAGATGTCACAAAGAAAGAAAACTACAGGCCAATATCACTGATGAACATAGATGCAAAAATTCTCAACAAAATACTAGCAAACAGAATCCAACAGCACATTAAAAGGATCATACACCATGATCAAGTGGGGTTTATCCCAGGGATGCAAGGATTCTTCAATATACGCAAATAAATCAATGTGATACACCATATTAACAAACTGAAGGAGAAAAACCATATGATCATCTCAATAGATGCAGAGAAAGCTTTTGACAAAATTCAACACCCATTTATGATAAAAACCCTCCAGAAAGTAGGCATAGAGGGATCTTTCCTCAACATAATAAAGGCCATATATGACAAAACCACAGCCAACATAGTCCTCAATGGTGAAAAACTCAAATCATTTCCACTAAGATCAGGAACGAGAAAAGGTTGCCCACTCTCACCACTATTATTCAACATAGTTTTGGAAGTTTCAGCCACAGCAATCAGAGAAGAAAAAGAAATAAAAGGAATCCAAATTGGAAAAGAAGAAGTAAAGCTGTCACTGTTTGCAGATGACATGATAGTATACATAGAGAATCCTAAAGATGCTACCAGAAAACTACTAGAGCTAATCAATGAATTTGGTAAAGTAGCAGGATACAAAATTAATGCACAGAAATCTCTTGCATTCCTATACACTAACGATGAAAAATCTGAAAGTGAAATTAAGGAAACACTCCAATTTACCACTGCAACAAAAAGAATAAAATATCTAGGAATAAACCTACCTAAAGAGACAAAAGACCTGTATACAGAAAATTATAAGACACTGATGAAAGAAATTAAAGATGATACAAATAGATGGAGAGATATTCCATGTTCTTGGATTGCTAGAATCAACATTGTGAAAATGACTATACTATCCAATGCAATCTACAGATTCAATGCAATCCCTATCAAACTACCACTGGCATTTTTCACAGAAATAGAACCAAAAATTTCACGATTTGTATGGAAATACAAAAGACCCCAAATAGCTAAAGCAATCTTGAGTAAGAAAAATGGAGCTGGAGGAATCAGGCTCCCTGACTTCAGACTATACTACAAAGCTACAGTAATCAAGACAGTATAGTACTGGCACAAAAACACAAATATAGATCAGTGGAACAGAATAGAAAGCCCAGAGATAAACCCATGCACATATGGTCACCTTATCGTTGATAAAGGAGGCAAGAATATGCAATGGAGAAAAGACAGCCTCTTCAATAAGTGGTGCTGGGAAAACTGGACAGCTACCTGTAAAAGAATGAAATTAGAACACTCCCTAACACCATACACAAAAATAAACTCAAAATGGATTAAAGACCTAAATGTAAGGCCAGAGACTATCAAACTGTTAGAGGAAAAAATAGGCAGAACACTCTATGACATAAATCATAGGAAGATCCTTTTTGACTCACCTCCTAGAGATTTGGAAATACAAACAAAAATAAACAAATGGGACCTAATGAAACTTAAAAGCTTTTGCACAGCAAAGGAAACCATAAACAAGACCAAAAGACAACCCTCAGAATGGGAGAAAAGATTTGCAAATGAAGCAACTGACAAAGGATTAATCTCCAAAATTTTCAAGCAGCTCATGCAGCTCAATGTCAAAAAAACAAACAACCCAATCCAAAAATGGGCAGAAGACCTAAATAGACATTTCTCCAAAGAAGATATACAGATTGCCCACAAACACATGAAAGAATGCTCAACATCATTAATCATTAGAGAAATGCAAATCAAAACTACAATGAGGTATCACCTCACACCAGTCAGAATGGCCATCATCAAAAAATCTACAAACAATAAATGCTGGAGAGGGTGTGGAGAAAAGGGAACACTCTTGCACTGTTGGTGGGAATGTAAATTGATACAGCCACTATGAAGAACAGTATGGAGGTTCCTTAAAAAACTAAAAATGGAACTACCATACGACCCAGCAATCCCACTACTGGGCATATACCTGAAGAAAACCATAATTCAAAAAGAGTCATGTACCACAATGTTCATTGCAGCTCTATTTACAATAGCCAGGACATGGAAGCAACCTAAGTGTCCATCAACAGATGAATGGATAAAGAAGATGTGGCACATATATATACAATGGAATATTACTCAGCCATAAAAAGACACGAAACTGAGTTATCTGTAGTGAGGTGGATGGACCTAGAGTCTGTCATACAGAGTGAAGTAAGTCAGAAAGAGAAAAACAAATACCATATGCTAACACATATATATGGAATCTAAAAAAAAAAAAAAAAAAAAACATGTTCATGAAGAACCTAGGGGCAAGACGGGAATAAAGATGCAGACCTACTAGAGAATGGACTTGAGGATACGAGGAGGGGGAAGGGTAAGCTAGGACAAAGTGCGAGAGTGGCATGGACATATATACACTACCAAATGTAACATAGATAGCTAGTGGGAAGCAGCCGCATAGCACAGGGAGATCAGCTGGGTGCTTTGTGACCACCTAGAGGGGTGGGATAGGGAGTGTGGGAGGGAGGGAGATGCAAGAGGGATGAGATATGGGGATATATATATATGTATAACTGATTCACTTTGTTATAAAGCAGAAACTATTACACCATTGTAAAGCAATTATACTCCAAAAAAGATGTTAAAAAAAAAAAGCGATTGATGACCCAAGTCTATCAGTAAAGAAGATGAGGTCTCTTCATGGACTCTCCAATGGTTTTCTCTCATTAGGCAAAACAATAAGAAATTTCACTTGGTTGGGAAGAGGGGGGTGCAGTGTAAAAAGGAATTTGAATGAGATATTCTAAGTAATGATTTCTATTTGTAGAGTATCCTTGTTTACTTTATCATATTTGGTCCTTCTTCTATCTTTGTATTATCATTCTCTTTCCCTTAAGCTCCAAAATCCTGTTTCATAACCTAAAGGGTATATGAACTCACTGAGAATTATGCCAGGAATGAGCCATTATTAAGGTGGCTAGTGTATAGAATGTCTCAGGGGTGGGGAAGCAGGGTGAAACTTTGATAACTACATAGGCAGATAGGCAGTAAGCCTGCATAGCATAGTGGCAAGGCATGGACTTTGGAGCCTGTCTATGACTTAACTTATTTAAACCTATTTCCTCAAGTGTAAAAAGGGGCTAATAAGTATACCTATTCCAGGTATTTTATGAGGATTAAAAAAGTTAATATCTATAAAAAGCCCATAATTGCCAGAACATCGCCAATGCCATATAAATTTAATATATGTATATATACGTATGTATACATACATATACACACATAGCCAATGCCATATAAATTATATATATATTTATATAGCCAATGCCATATAAATTATATATGTATATATAAAAAGTTAATCATCATATATATGTACACATATGGATAGTCATGTAATTTGCAGTAATCATTTAAAATGAAAGTTGGATTTGATCAAATCAATAATTTTGTTTTGGAATTAGTAGAGAAGTAAGAATTCATAATATTTGCCTTATTATTTTTAGAGCTTGGTATACTGACCTAAGGGTTATAGGAGGCCATAAGCTTTAAATGAGATTTATGAGAACTTTTCAAACAAGGGCATTAGTAATTTTATTAGGTATTAATTATGCATAAAAATTAGCTAAAAACTGTGACTTAAAACAACCGTTATCATTTCTTACCTCTCATGGTTTCTGTGGGTTAGAAATTCAAAATCAACTTGGTTGGGTGGTTCTGACTCAGGATCTCTCACAAGACCACAGTAAGATGTCTGCTCAGGCTGCAGTGATCTGAAAGCTGGGAAAAACAAGCTGGGAGCCCAACAGGTGGTTCACCCAAGGCTGGCAAATTGGTACAGGTGTTGGTGGGTCTTAATTCCCCTCCATGCGGGCTTCTCCACAGGGCTACTTAAGGATCCTTAGGCCAAAAGCTAGCTTCTCCTAGACACAGCAAGTTAAGAGCCCCCAAAGAAATATGCAATGCCTTTTAAGGTCAATCTCAGAAGACACATTATCACTTCTGTCATATTCTATTACCCATATGGGTCAACTCTGATATAATGGGTGAGAGGGCTACATAAGACCATAAATAACAGGAAGCAAGGGTCCTTGGAGGCTATTTTCTAGGATGGCTCTCACAGGAATAGATTATCATCATTTGTCCGGAGGGCTGATTTAGACATGTGGTCCGCCCATCTGGTCTATTTACACTGTAAGACAATATATTCACTTCTGAAACAAACATTTATTGAGAACCTATGTGTCAAGCAAAATGTTACATGTTTGGTGACATGAATTGAAGAAAACAAAACATAAGATGCAGGGGTGTAGAGAAGTTGGATGCTTTTATAATAATCCAGGAGAGTTGGTGACGCAAAATAATTGACAGTGCCAGTAAAAGGAGATGTCCTGTTCTCTCATGACTTTGGTCAGTTTAAGTTAGTCCCTCAGATTTTGAGTGACTCTATGTTAATGTATCAATATACAGTTAATATATAAAGTTAGTCCCTGGTCATAGGAAAGAACCACTCCTTGGAATGATGGTGATCCCACCAAGTCAGAGATACTTTCTGGGGCTTGGGCTAGAAAGTCAGAGAACAACTAATGTGTTCATCACTAACTTAGGGAGAGTAAGAACCACGACTAAATTCATAGGGATGCCATATACTGGAAGTGAAGGAAAGATCACTTATATTTTTGAAGGCTTATTATATGGAAGAGAAAAATGAAGTACAAGTCACATGGAGATGGATTTCTGTTCAATAATGATAATTTTAAGATGATTTGACTGGCTATAGCTTAAGTGGTTGCTTTATTTGGGAAAGCCTAGTTGGCTGTTTGTGATTGGTTGTTCTTAAGTTTCATTTTCTGATTCAAGTGCCTTGACACTGGTTTGGGTTTTGATTTACTTATGTAGACCACCAAGGTATTAAAGCCAACTCAGTCGAATGGTATCCTTATTTAATTTTTATTTAATTATATAATATACATATAAAAAGATATTGAGAATAGCTGTGTGTTCCTTCCTTCAAAACCCACACTGAAACAATGAAGTATAAGCATACATTATGAAAACTGTAGGAGCTGAGATTCTTTTGACAATCATGCCAATTCTCAAGTGCATTCAATGATACTGTGTTAGTGAAATAAAAAGCTTCAGAAAACTTAAGTAGCCTAAGTTTCATTTACAATAAAGATTGGACTTCCTGCCAAATATGTCTTTCAAAATCAAGTAAAGGAGACAAAGACTTCTCCAAATTCTCCGACACCAGGCTTCCACGGTATTTCCAAATTCAGAAGGGGGAGAGAGGGTAGAGCCTCTCGGATTGCAGCATAGCTGCTAAATGGACTTGAACTGCAATCATCTTCCAGTAAAAATATCATTAGCACATTTCAAATGGGAAGATACCTAATATCACTTCACATCTTGTTTTAATTACCTTTTCCTCCTCAAAATTCTAATGAAATGATTTTGCATTTACATATCTTTAATGATGTTTCAATCATCCGTTATGAATATAGGCAATTTGCAACTTTTATTCAACATACTCAGATGTGCACTGTTTATGAATTCTGATGTTTAATAGATAATTGACTAATTAAATCTTGTTTAGAGCTGAATTTGTTAAGCATGCCCCATAGACTTCATTTTTATTCCACTTCAATTCTGAAAGTCTTCCATGTTCTCTACTCTAAAATCCTGAATAAAAAACCCTTATCCTCTAAAAGCTGTGAATTCCCAAGTTTATAAATGCGTTTATCCTATTTCACTAAAATCCCATGGATAAATACTAATAGTGGTAAGTCATCATAGGATATTTCAAGTCACCTGGGTGTTATCATTTACTGGCTCCAGGGATTACAATGGTCTGAGGGCAATTAAACATTGCTTTCTCCCAGGCCCTCCACCAGAAGATTCTAGTTCATCATTTAGAAATTCTTATACTTAGTTTCTAAGTACACATAACATTATGACAATCACTGAGGTTATGTAAGATATTTAGAAAGATAAGAAAGCAAGAGTCTTTGGAGAAATAACCAGGTCTGAAAGTGCTGTGGTTTCTTTGTTTCTGTTTTTACAGTATATAGTGTTCCATATTTCTGTGTGTTACTGGGAATTTGTCAAGCTTGGATAACTAATTCCATATTTAAACAGATTTAATTATCCAATACACAGCTGATTTTCTAAACTGTCCACACTGAATTTGCTGAATAAATGTTACAAATGAACTATATAAGGAATGATTTAAATATTTTAAAATGCAAATGCAAACACTTTCATATCTTGAGAGAAGAAAAAGTGAAACAGGAAACAATAATAGAATTTCTTAAAGGTTTTCTCCTGAATTTTTGCCTGCTGAGTAGACTAATGATATCAGGAGACATCCCCAATGACTCCCTATCACTTAACACCAGTCTTTTCTTACAGACCAGGAGAAACAGCTTTTACACAAAGAAGATGCAGTGTTCTTTGATTACTGCAAGTAACTTCAGCATCACATCAAACATTCATCTGGGGCTTTGAATCCTCCTAAGATTAGACAAACAGTTACATTTTCAAACAGTATCAGACTTTTAACTCTTATTAATTTCTTCTTTTGTAAACACTATATTCCCAACAACTATATCAAGCCATAATAATTTCAGTCATTGTAATTTCTTTAGATATATCATCTTCTAGTATTTATATCTGCCAGTAGATATTGCGAAGAAATTTTCTGAAGAACTCCATGTGGAGTGGGATCATGGGAAAAGACAGGTATATATCCACTTAAGATAATTTTTATGTTAAAATGTGAGAAATAAGTGTGTGATAAACCATGGCCCCTCGATAGTCCTTGAGAATACAACTGAGTGCCTCAACCAGTTTGTAGATTTTTGTTTTTCTTTATTTTTAATTTCATTTATAATTAATATTTTTTCCAGTTATCCATTATTACTGGATCTGGACATCTTATGATTAGTTTTTAACACTTTTAGAACACTTACCACAACGTAAGCAGAGTCGCTTTTGTTCATTATCTATATTAATTGATTTACTTATATCAACTCTTTTTTTCCCAAAGGAGAATTCTTGCTCTGACTCTAGAACTTCAGAAGTGATATGCCATTAAATATCCCTTTACAGGGAACCTTATAAAACTGTAGTTGAGACGGGAATAAAGACACAGACCTACTAGAGAATGGACTTGAGGATATGGGGAGGGGGAGGGGTGAGATGTGACAGGGTGAGAGAGTGTCATGGACATATACACACTACCAAATGTAAAATAGATAGCTGGTGGGAAGCAGCCACATAGCACAGGGAGATCAGCTCCGTGCTTTGTGACCACCTAGAGGGGTGGGATAGGGAGGGTGGGAGGGAGGGAGATGCAAGAGGGAAGAGATATGGGATATATGTATATGTATAACTGATTCACTTTGTTATAAAGCAGAAACTAACACACCATTGTAAAGCAATTATACTTCAATAAAGATGTTTAAAAAAAAAAAGAAATGGGTTGATGGAAGAAGAAAAAAAAAAAAACTGTAGTTGATTATTTTCAAATAATCTACTTGTATTAATACCTTAACAATATCTCCACTGAAGTTTAGTGAGTCACTTCTACCTTACTTTAAAATGTATGTTTGGGGCTTCCCTGGTGGCGCAGTGGTTGAGAATCTGCCTGCCAATGCAGGGGACACGGGTTCGAGCCCTGGTCTGGGAAGATCCCACATGCCGTGGAGCAACTAGGTCCATGAGCTACAATTACTGAGCCTGCGCGTCTGGAGCCTGTGCTCCGCAACAAGAGAGGCCGCGATAGTGAGAGGCCCGCGCACCGCGATGAAGAGTGGCCCCCACTTGCCGCAGCTAGAGAAAGCCCTCGCACAGAAACGAAGACCCAACACAGCCAAAAATAAATAAATAAATAAATTTATTTTAAAAAAAAATGTATGTTTATTTTTTCTTTTTTTGATAATCTATAAAATACTTAATAATTACTCTATATCAGCCCTTCATGAAATATAAAAGTAAACTAAACACACCATCTAATCTCTGTAAGTTCATAGTCTAAAATATAAAGGTAAGTATAATAATTCTCAAAAAAGAAAATATGATATATCTTAAGAGGTACATATGTAGTCAATGGGAAGCCATGAGACCTAATTATTGTTTCCACTTGAGAAGATTAGGTAAGATTTCTAGAATTTGCAACTTTTGAGATGTAATGTCTTACAAGTAGATGGTTTAGTCAAGTCACATATGAGGAAAGAGAGCCTTTCAGGCAGAGGGAACATAAATTGTGAATAGACATAGGTGAAGGAAATCACAAACAGAGAAAATTTCTGTAGTATAGTTGGATACTGTTAGGCCCAAAATGATGTTATCCTAGAAAAAGCTTACCAGTGTGAATCCAAACTACAATCAACATTTCCTGTTTTTGTGAACAGAATGGGAACTACTATTTACAAAACTCTTCATGAAAGATGTCCAGATATTGAGAGAAATAATGAATATATAAATATAATATAAAAATATATATTCATAGATACATATTTTCATGTAGATGAATATACACATGTATATGTGATATATGCACACATATTACATATACAATATGTATATATACTTATGCATATATAATATATATTATGCATGTTTTATAATATATATTATGTATGTTTTATTTATATATATATAATTTATAGTAAATCATTCATACTTCAGCAAAAGCAACTCAGGCAATTAACTCCTAAGTGCATGCAAAAATATCTCTGCAACACTAAAGCATTGTAGAACCTCCTTTTGAAACAGGTTTGGAGGAAACATACCAGCTTTCTTCCCTTTATAAAGACATCATAACTCGTTATGGCAAGTTTATTTCTGCCCTGTATAACTCTTTGTGCTCATTTATAGATTGGTCCCACAAATTTTTCTTAAGCGTCTACAATATGCACTGCACAGTGGTAAAAGTGGGGATTATTAAACACACACACACACAACTGAATACAATGCCTATCCTTTTAAAATAGTTTGCAAAACATCTGGGAGAGAGAAAAGCATGGAAAAATATAGATGAAGAACTAACTTTTATATGAGTGCTATCCTGAGTGCCTAAGAGAGTTCAATTTAAGAAGCAGTTTCTTCTGCCAGGAGATTAAAATGAAGTCATGACTTCATGAATGAGAAGTTCTACAGACACTAGTTGTTGCCATCATAATTATTGTATATTAATTTAGGCTTCAAAAAGACATCTGATGCCTATCAAGCATGCATATTCTTTATTTTTATTATTTTGATTTTTTTTAAATGTTCTTAAGTTATTCCCCCCTTATACTTTTCTTATTCCACCTTAAATTTCATATGCCTTACAGCCAGAGTACCCACACAGTTAACTTTCCTAAAGGGATCAACTGAATTAACTTGACAAAAATCAGAACAGATATTTGGACTCATTGAGGCTAAATGAAAACAGCTCTAAATGATTCTTCTCCTTCTAGCCATCATGTACACCCACTGTTGCTATTAGAAAAGTAAGTGTAACCCTCTTTCTTCAGATCAAAACTCCATTTAAAATCCAATGATTTAGTTATAGTTGGGTCCCCATCGATGGCTCAAGCCTCTCCCAGGAAGCTCCAGAATTCTAAATGTCAATTTCCATGCCACAGAAAAGTAGGTTAGCACCTGCCTGGTGAAATTCTTAGAAAAGCATATTACTCTTCTTTCTTTGGCAAATGGCATGCTAGAGAGGGAACTGAGGACCATCCTGTAAAAAAAATCTTTCTTCAGGGGAAAGCCAATCTGATGGCCGTTTGATATTCTTAGTAAAATGGGTAGCCTTGCATATTTTGACAACTGGTCAACCCTCTAGGAGTCTCTTCCTCCTGCCAATAGTATCTGTATTGCTATAATTTATTAATGGCCAATGACGTGATGGGCACTGTCATGGGCAGCTCTTAAGTATCACTAATCTACATTTTATAGATGCAGAAACAGATTCAGAGCCTTTGGATGACTAACCTAATTTAGCAGCTGGCAGAAACTAGAGGAGGGGATTCAGCACTAAGCTAAGATTTTCACACTGAGGTAGTCCGTCCATTGGAGTCTCCTAGTGAACCCCCAGGGCACACATCTTTTACTTGTGATCTTTCCCTTCCTGAGTGGGTTACTGCGAAAAGTCCACTTAACCAGTCCCTGTGGCATAAGACAATCAAAGGGTCTTGGATTTACAATTCAACCACCTGGCCTAGTGTGAAATGTAAACCCTTTGGATTTCATCCCCTTTACACTGAATGGAAGCAGTTCATGGCATTGGCTTTGTGAGGCAGCTTTGTAGCTGCTATGTATTCCATGTTAGGAAACAAAGTGAAAACTGAGACTTTCTCAGGTGTTCTGGAAAATATTCTCTTTACAGAGAGCTTTACCCACATTGCCCACTATTGTGTAGGAAAGGTTTCTGTCATTTCTCCACATGTGGGATGGCAGAAAGGCATTCCACTCAGAGAGAACAGCACGTAAAAAGCCTGGATGCATGAAAGGCTGATGAAAGAGCTTGTTTTCTGTGTTGAAACATGAGGGACTGATAGAGATCTGGCTGAAAAGGAAGTAGGGTCCATTTTGAAAGGTCTTTTCTACATGTCTAAAAGGGGGTTGGCTTAAACCTATGATTAATGTGTGTTTATGTGTGTATTCATAGGTGAGAATCACAGGTTTTTAAGAGTAGTATGGCCACATTTGCTTTAGAGAGAATTTTAGAGTAGGGGGTGAATTGGAGAGGTGAACTATTTGTTGCAGTGATTAGGTAGATGGAAATAAAAACAGGGTTTGGGTATTTTACAGATTAGTATAATTTATACTTCCAACTAGGACTTTACAGTTTACCAGTTTTAAAAAAATAACTAATGTATTTTTTTGTCTGTCAGAAAAGCATGCCATTAACAAACTTTGCTAGAAATTTATTTTCCTTTTTACCTCCTGGGAGTCTTTTTACATCCTACCATCTTTCTTTCCTTTCCTGAATGCAGCCAAAAAATCAGCATTAAACGTAGGATGTTTCAATATTTATTTATGTCATGAACTACCCAGGATACTGAACTGATAAATGGAGAGTCTTTATCTGTTTGGGTTAATCATACCTTGTTAATAAGAGTTAGTTGGTAGGAAATCTTTAATTATAGAAGCCAAATCCATATTCTGGAGATTTAATCTCCTTATCGTCTCAAAGAATCTCAACTAATGTATACGTTTTCTTGGCCACATAATCAGCATACCTGCTTATAGAAAAAATTAAGATCTGCACCATGAAATTGGAACATAATTGGTAAAATCAGTTTCTTGAATAATGTCACGGGAGGATAAAGGTCTACCAAGGAAGATAAAAAGAAACTTAATTCAATAGTCAAACTAGCCATGACATTTCTTAAAAAATTAAGCTTATAGATGGGCTGTCAGTGTTTAATTAAAACACAGTAAAACAGTGAATAACCCTTTATAACAATATAATACTTTTCTCATGGCAATCATTTCCCTTATATAGTCAGTTTTCCATCTTAGGTAAAGTCTCACTCAGAAATTCAATTCTATAGCCACAATTTGCCATACTACAGTTTACCATTTAACAACATAATTTATCTGTGGAAAATAAGACATTCTTTACTTGTTATGAGTCACTACCTCCATATGGCACATGAAAATCTTATTATGTTGAAATCAGGGCACATAGGATAGAAATAGTGACTCTGGCACTAAAGTTCTGCTTATTCTGAGAATTATACTGTCCCAGATGCACCTTTCACTATTCTCCTATTATCTTATGCTCCAGCCATTACAAACCATTTACAAGTCCCAAACACACTCATATTTGGCTTCCTACCTTTGCACTGGCTGTTCCACTTTCCTGATATAATCCTTGCTTCTGTCCTTCCCTTTTAATTAGCTAACTCCTACTCAGAGTTTTCATCAGCAACCAACTGGAAGAGGCACACCTCCTTTCATTTTTTACACTCCATTTTATATCTAATACGATAATTATTCAGTACTGTAATTCAGATTACCTTGTTTGTCTCCACTTTCAGATTAAAAGATCCCTAAAGGTAGAGAAAGACTTAATATTACTTCATCTCGAATTTTACTTCACAGTTAAGAGTCAGTTGACTGAATAAATGTATAAATAAGCAACTGACAGGAGTGAATGAATAAATAGGTGAATATTAACTTAGAAAAAAATCACATTATATTTATTGGCAACCTCATCTCACATTTAAGTTGTGCTAACTACTGACAAGAATCCTTAATGGTCTTTATTACCAGTCTACCCAAGTGGAAATGTAACAGGCCCTGGTCTATATTTCAGTTAAATTGCACCTTGTTGGATTTAACTCTTTATCCCAGATTGGTGATAATTAAACTTTAATCTGCATAGGAATCACTTGAGTAAAAATGCTGAAACTTCACATTTGTGGTCCTATCATTATAGATTTTAACTCAGTTGGTCTGGGGTATGGTTAAGAATTCTGACTTCTTAAAAAAATACTTCAAGTAAATCTCATGTAGGTGAACCAGAAACCCTATTTTAATAAAGATTCTTCGACCAAATCATCTTAATTCACTTGTGTTTTGCATTTACTGTCATGTCTAAATTTCTTCCACCCTAAATAGTCTTACGAGTGCACCCTGCATTCTCTTATACAAGTCACTGATTCTACCCAAGAATCTTAGGAAAGAACGATGGAGCCAGAACAAGGTGATTCCCTCTAAGAAAATTACATTGAGTCATCAACAAGGATAAAGCAGAAGCTACTCAAAAGCTTGTCTTTAAGTCTATCCCTTAGTTCACCAATTTATTCACAAGTATATGTTGAGAGACCATGTCAAATGTGAGCCTCAGCCCCATAAACTCTATATTGACTTATTTTCTCTAATCAATTTATAACTTCATAGCAAAGAGAAGAAATGTGCTTGGTGGGACATGTCCTAGCCTCCATGAAATCGTACAAGTTTAAGCTGTGGCTCTTTCTTTGAGGTATGTATAAAGCAGCCTTTAAAAAATGGTTCTAGAATTTTCCTAAGGACTAACACCAAACAAAATATTCTTCCCTCTTTTAAGAAATATATATGTCATCTAATTTTAATCCTCACAACAATAAATCCTTAGGTTTAAATCCCCTTTTAAACCTAAGAAGAAAAGCACTGATATTTTAATTCTTTAAATAAGAAATCAGAGTAACTTAAATTCAAAGAAGTAAGTAGTAAAACTTGACCTAGGGTAGTCTAATGCCTGAGTTTGTGTCTATTCTTCCATTAGATCCCTAGGAAACAGAAGATGATATCTATAATAGAGCTATGTCTAATGACAGTACCCCTGGAAGCCTTGTTATTTGTAATAGTCAGAAATAGACCAAAATGAATCAACTGATGATGAATCTGAGGAGGACCCTTTGAACAAAGCCAGACTCTACACATGTGTCCTGTAACCAATCAAGGCAAAAGCACTGTATGTGTCCAGTGACACATGAAGTAACCACTTGGCACCTACCATGTATCAAACCTTGATCTTACCAACAATGATCTCATCACTGTAGGCAAACAAATGTAATGAGACATTGTACTTGTCTTTAAAGTTTATAGCCTATTAAGGAAAAGAGATGAGTAAACAAGACAGATCATCATGACTGCAAAAATGCAGATCCCACAAGGACCTTTAGAGAGTCCTGAGATTGATGCCAACAGGATAGATCAGGAAAACTCCATGAAGAAGATAGTACATAAACACACCAGGATGGTATAAAGTGGAAACTCCACTTTATTCAAGTCCCTACCCTGTGAAGATGTGGGGTTTTCTGTCCAGTGAATTCCCTCAGCAGGATTAAACTAAGGATTCAATTTCATTTTAATTGCATTAAATCCCAGAAGACTAGGAAAACTGCAAATTCAGTCCCTAAAGTGAAAAGACTATACCAGTATCAGTCTTCATATTTAACTGAAGCAGATGCAAGGCCCACTAATTAGCAGAGGCAAAAAGAATAATTTAAGATTTTATTTAATTGAAAGTTCATAACTTATAACACAACAATTATTTAATTAGCTCATTCTTATATTAATCTCTCTCCCTCATACTTATAAATTCCATCAAGTTAGCTCACCATACTTAGGTATTTAATAAAGTTTTCTGAACTCATTTTTGTATGGATAATAAGCATTGTTCTGCATATGCAGGAAATGAGTTCTACAGATTCTATCTTGAGTACCCATTATAAAGGGAAAAACTGAAGGACAATTATATACAAGTAAAAGGGTGATTTCAATTTTTTGACTGTTATTTCTTCTTCCAAAACTTCCTATCCTCAAACTCTCAACTTTGGTAGTGGAATTAGAAGTTATTTGAACTCTAACTGTTGAAAATATGAACATGTTTTCCCACAGAGGGAACTTCTCTTTCCCAATAAATACTAGAAATATATATGGAATTATCTTTAGTGACCTTTTGCATAGAAGATGTTCCAAGGAAAAGCAATTTCTCTGTAACACATGACACATATGCCAAGTCCGCCGATATTCAATCATTTGTTGGTGCTCTCCTATATACTGGTGTTGATAATTCTTATTTTTTACCATGTATTAGTGTGCGTTTATGTGTACAAATGAGTAGGTTTGTGCATGTGTGTATGTAGGATGGTGGAAGAATTGGTTAAGGAGTCCTTTTTAATTTTAAATTAGCACTAAATTCAAATTATGTGATATAATTCATATTATAAAGTAATATAACAGCATAATAGAAAACTTGGAAAGTGAAATATGAAAAACAGGTACTCTCACCACTCTAACCCAACCATAGTTATACTTTCTTGACGATTATTTTTGTATAGTTGTAATATTTTTTCAGTTATTTTTGTCCCATCATTATCACTTTGTAACATAAGCATTTTGCCATGACTCCAAGGCAACCAAGGACTCAAAAGTAACTCCCTACAACACTGCAGCTTCTGTAAAATACATGCATTGAATCAAGTGATCCTGAAAATTCTTTGACGAGCATCAATTACATGATACTCTAAAATAGCAACTACAACAAGTGAATAAATATAGTCGTCCTACTCAGTTAAAATGTATTAACTGAGACATTATTTAACACTTGTTAATAGACATTCTTACAAAACAAATAAAACCATGTGTGCTGATTACAAACAGAAAATACTATCTCATTCTTTACAGTGAAATTCATTTTTCTTTTTCTATTTCTTGACACTGCCAAAAATCATAGACATTTAAGGATTGTTCTTTTTTTTCTTCCTGCTTGTTTGACTGTGATGGAAAATAAATAATGAAAACCTCTTTACTGTCAAGAACTGTTGCAATGTATTCAGAAGCTCTACTAGGAACAATAGACATCTTTATGTCAAAATTACCTTTATCGAGACATTTCCTCTTCCTTCTTTGATTCAAAAGTATGTTTTACAATAGCAGCATGAAGACTACGTTAAGTATAAGCTTCAGGAAGTACAATTGAATAGTATAATATGTTCAGTGCCAAAGTTCACACTGCGTGTCTCTTTACTGGGCGTATAACAAAGCTTCAAAGATTCCAGAGTCAGGTTCCAGGCTCCTGTAATTGGAGGGTAGATATCTTCTCTCTCAAATTAGTGCCCAAAATAGACTAGAAATAAGCCAGATGGTCCTGACTAGAAGCTCAGTGAGAAAGCTTATGTTAAAAAGTCCCCAGTTATGAATTAAAGATAAAAATTATTTAATGTAGAAATATCATTACAGTCCAAGGAGACGAATAGAACTAGGTACAACTGTAGAGCTATTTAAGCCAAATGTTCCCTTTTTAATCAAGGAAATTGAAGTTCAGAGAGGTTAGTAAGGTAAAGTCTCTCAGTAAGTTCAGTAAAAAGCAGGGACTGGAATTCAAGAGCTAGGACTTTTTTTTTTTTTTTTTTTTTTTTATTGTCTCAGGGAAATGTTTCCTCATAGTGACAGCGACACATGCACACTACCGAACCGGATATCGCTCCTCTGCCACACCTTAAAACTACCACAGATTTCTCTATTCACAAATCAGGAAACAATTCAGAGGTATCTAAATCCTACATCCTGAGAGCAACTACTTAGAGCTGACGTATAATTGCTTTTGAGTGTACAGTGTTTTCATACATATCACTGGAATCTCAAAAGCAATCCAGTTACTCCTTAAGGTGGGAAGCATGAATCAGTGGGAGATGTCTGCTGGGTTACTAAGTGTTTTGCCTTTAGGTTTAAAAATATCTAGTGCATACCTAATTCTCAGAATAGAAACATAACAGACATAGTCTTATACATACGTTTAATCACTAGTGTATATTTGTTCATTCAGTCCCAGCAGGACTATCTCGGCTTCCAATTTAAAAAAGGATCTGGAGGTGGTCTGTTTTAGGCATTGTTCATGTGATTCCTTCTAGGCTGCTTTGGATCTGTAGACCCGGAAATCCCAACCTGGTCTCTCTCTTCCCTGGGCTGAGAGAGTTCAGGGAGAAATAGGTGGCTGCAGGGAAAAGACAAGCTGGAAAAGCTCCACTGTATCCCCTCAACAGTTTCAGGAACTGTTTTTAAATGCGAAGACCAAGCATCACTTGCCCTTTACTCACGCTTCCTTCTCAATAAAGAACCTCACAACATTCTGCCTGCTTTGCGGAAATGAATTTAATCAGATAGTTATTACGGCATTTACAATTTTTACGGAAGGACTCTGGCGGTTAACTCCCTTCTCCAGCTGCTAAAGGGCCATCCCAGATCTAGAGGCGGGTTTCCCGGAGGGCTCTACCGTGGGGGAAGTGAACGAAGTGGGTGGTCAGTTGGAAAGCCCTTCAACCAACTCGGCGTCAGCCTGGGGCCCACACCCCGCGAGACAAGGGCCCGGAGTGTAGACCCCACCCCCGCCCCGCCCCGCCCCAGGCCCCGCTACCCCCGCAAAGTTTGACCGCACTCGGCCCGGGGACAATGAACACGTGCAAGACCTGGCTGGGCTGCCGTGGACTCCGGGGGCGTAATGATTTCACAACGGTCATGAGGGAGGAGAGCGCCAACCGCATCATTTCTAGGAAGGCCTGAGCAGGCCAGGCCGCGAGAGCGGCCGAGAAGAGACGCTCACATGCCGGAAAAACTGCATAACTAGAGCCACGCCCCGCGCACGCGCCAAGAGCTAGGACTTTTATTGCAATGTAACTTAAAATGTGTTTTTCAATGTGCCATTTAACGTGTAAGACTGACATCATGCCAGCCTACCAGAGTCTGTCATTCTATTAATCATAGACACATTGTTTTGCTTTTGTTTTTAATGAACTAAAATGGAGCATTTTCAATGAACACCTTGCTGCATATGAAGTTGTTAAAAATTTATGTTCAAGCTAAACCTGAAGTGAAAGAAACTGCCAGGGATGCCATAATGAAAGTGTTATGTTATTGCAGAAAAGGATGAATTCATTTTCAAACCTAAATATAAGCAAAAAAGGATTTTTTTTTCTGCCTAAAAATTTGGGCATCCCCCTTCTCAGTGAAGGTAGTAAAGAAGCAACCACCAGGGGCTTCCCTGGTGGCGCAGTGGCTGAGAATCTGCCTGCCAACGCAGGGGACACGGGTTCGAGCCCTGGTCTGGGAAACCCCACATGCCCCGGAGCAACTAGGCCCGTGAGCCACAACTACTGAGCCTGCGCGTCTGGAGCCTGTGCTCCCAACAAGAGAGGCCGCGATAGAGAGAGGCCCGTGCACCGCGATGAAGAATGGCCCCCGCTCGCCACAACTAGAGAAAGCCCTTGCACAGAAACGAAGACCCAACACAGCCAAAAATAAATTAATAAATTAAAAACTAAAAATAATAAAAATAAGAAGCAACCACCAGAAAGAGAGAAGTGATTCCATATGGGAAACACAAAGAGCTCTTGAGTCAGGGACAGAGAGCTATGGCATCCTCCATCACAACCAAATTTCAAAGATCATGTTAAAAGAAAACAAGGCAAAGCCTGTGTAAAAATCACGTGTTACAGACTAAAAATACAAATACTGTATTTGGAACAAGTGAATAGGAAAAGATACACTGAGTCATAAAGGCTTCATCATGAGAATTTAAAATCCCACTAAAACTCTGATGGTGTGAGGTGGCAGGAATATGACATCATCAGGAAAAGTCAGATTGACCCAACACAAATATTATTCCCCTGGCCAAGTTGGCTACAAATTATTCTCAGCTCCTTTCATATGAGGAGTCAGTGAATGATACTGATATCATTCCTTAGAGCATTAGCACCATCAAATATGATTAATATCGTACAGATATGCATAAATATGTTTAATTTTTGTGGGAGTCAACTTCAAATTTTAGTTTTAGTCATTTAAAAATGATTTGTTATCTTTGTAAATACTTGACTGAAAAATATCTACTTTACCCTCTTGATATTGTTAAAGATATATAGTTGTCAATACTCGGTAAATCCTATCTGTTTGAGATTCAAGATTTTCATACAGGGATGTAATGAAAACAGTTAAGGTAGCACAGCTCCCTACTAGACTTCATAAGCACAGACAAACACACATGTCCCTTCCCTGAATTCCATGTGGGATTACTCTATATTGCTGTAGAATTATGAAATCAAAGACCAGGAGGCAGAGGTCCAATCCCACAACTCTTAAACCTAACAGTACATTGCTGCTCAGCCTCTCCTTGACAATTGAAGAAATCTAGTTTTGTTTTCCCTTACTGTGTATTCTATGTAATTGATCTTGAATGTATGTTGGGTTTTGATACTTACAGGTTTCATTTTATTTTATTTTATTCTATTTGATTGTATTTATTTGTTTAGTTTTCTTATAAACATTACCATGTGCCATGTTACTCTTATGTTCACTAACTGATTTTCTCTATTCAAACTCCTGAAACTTTTATCTGTGTGATACAACTTGATATCATTTAGTGCAAAACATCATTTATCTAATTTATGTAACAGATACATTTCCATATTTTCTCATCTTTATTATCAAAAATAATCCAAATAATCACTAAAGTAGATTAGATTACATTAAAATTAAAATTATATATGAATATATACATATATGTATATAAAATGAAAAATATATACATATATTACATATATGTATAATAACTGAGAACTCTATATGTTACAGAAAACACTAATTATGATAGAGTGTGTCCATTCACTTCTAGAGCTTAGTGCCAGCTAGAAAAAAATAGGGAACCTCAGCTAGAGAAAATAGAAACACAATATCTAAAGTTCACTCTAGTTTTCTGTAGAAGTTTTACTGTAAGTTTAAATCAGAGATTACAAATTTGTTCTCTCTTATATGCCAACTCAATTAATTGTTAGAAGCAATTTTGGGACAGAGTCTGAGACTCCATTTGCTCTCAGCAGGAAAAGATGTTGTATTTGAAAAAAATATGCCTGCTATGGTCGATGAAAGAGGACATCAGGCCATGTGGCTGATGTAATAACAATCTAAGGACTTAGAGAATATCATGCTCACAGTTATGTTGGGTCAGGCACAAAATATCTTGAGAAACACAAAACATGA
Organism: Balaenoptera ricei; assembly: GCF_028023285.1. NCBI lineage: Eukaryota > Metazoa > Chordata > Mammalia > Artiodactyla > Balaenopteridae > Balaenoptera > Balaenoptera ricei. Next base: position 53,821,667 of record NC_082646.1, on the reverse strand, counting down.
CTACCATTCTCATGGACCTTGTATGTTATAGAAAAGTCTTATATGTAAGAATGAACAAGAACATGTAGTTGCTTATATATGGTTGCATGTAATGAAAGGATTACTTCTGCAATATGTGCTAGACATGCTGTAAGAATTCAGTCTTATAAAAGCAATAAAAGGCAATAAATTATCATGGTGATTTGATTAAAGACAGCTATTCATGCCCTTAATAATGACTATGTGCAAATGATAAACACAGTTGCTAATTTTAACAAAAAAAATAGAAAATGAACATTTAAAGTTGACATTTTAAATGAAGTTTACTTTAACATCTCAAACTGTCAAATATTTAGGAAAATCTAATGAAAGTTGTGTAAGCTCAGTATACTGAAATCCAAAAACCATTGCTGAGAAACTTAAATGATCCAAATAAACAAAGAAATGTACAATATTCATGAATTGAGAAACTCTATAACTGTAAAGATGTCAATTCTTCTCAAATTGATCTCAATCAGAATGCAAGCAGAGGTATGTGTGTGAAAACTGACAGGCTATTTTTAATGCTATTATATGGAAAGAAAAAGCATCAAAATAGTTAAAACAATCTTGAAAAACAAGACCGAAGAACTAATACTACCATATTTCACTTTTACTGTAATTAAGAGAGTATAGTATTGGCACAAGGATAGAAATTTAGATCAAAGAAAAGAATAAACAGTTTTGTTTTGTTTTATTTAAGATCCATACTTTTAAAGTCATTTACAACAAAGTGTCACTGCAATTCAATGAGGAGGGGACAGCACTTTCAATAAAAGGTGCTGGAGAAGTTGGGTATTTTATATGGACAGAAAGTAAATTTTTACTCCTACCTCAGACCATTCAAAACATTTAATTCAAGATGGACTATAGACCTAAAGGTAAAACCTGAAAAAATAAAGCTCCTAGAATAAAACAAAGACAAATATTGTAGTGACCTTGGACTCAGTAATTTTTGAAACAATAAATAAAATCCACTAACCATAACATAGGAGATTAATGAATAGAACTTATTAAAATTAAAACAAAAACACTTTTTATAAATACATTAATAAAATGAAAATGCAAGCCACTAGCTAGGAGAATATATTTTCAATATATATATCCATATATATAGAAAAGAAAACTCTAGGATATATTTTAAAAAACACTATAAATCAATTAAAAACATGGAAAATATGGGCAAAAGTCTAAGTAGGCACTTTAAAATGCCTAATTTATAGGGCACTTTCAAATGCTTTCTACATATGTGACAAAGATGTTAAACATCACTAGTTGTCAAGGAAGTGGAAATTAAAACCATGTCAAGCAGTTGTATACATCCAACAGAATGATAAAAAGTAAAAAGATGGAAAATATTGTATTGGTAAACATGTAGTAACTAAAAGTCTTACAATGGGATATTACATATGACATATTATATATCTGTTATCATCTATGTATCTATCTGTCATCTATCATAGGATTTTAAACTGCCACAATCAATTGGTACAGCCACCATGGAGAACAGTATGGAGGTTCCTTAAAAACTGAAAATAGAGTTACCATATGATCCAGCAATCCCACTCCTGGACACTTATCTGGAGAAAACTATAAATCAAAGAGATACATACATCACAATGTTAATAGCAGCACTATTTACAATAGCCAAGACATGCAAGCAACCTAAGTGCCCATCAACAAATGAATAGGTAAGGAAGATGTGGTACATATACACAATGGAATATTACTCAGGAATAAAAACAAATAAAATAATGCCATTTGCAGCAACATGCATGGACCTAGAGATTATCATACTAAGTGAAGTAAGTCAGACAGAGAAAGACAAATATCATATGATATCGCTTATATGTGGAACCTAAAAAAATGTACAAATGAACTTATTTACAAAACAGAAACTTCAGAAACAAATGTATGGTTACCAAAGGGTAAAGGGGGTGGTGAGGGATAAATTAGGAGTTTGGGATTAAAATATACACACTACTACATGTAAAATAGATAACCAACAAGGACCTACTGTATAGCACAGGGAACCATGCCCAATATCTTATAATAACCTATAATGGAAAAAAGTCTTAAAAGTTATATATATATATATATATATATATATATATATATATATATATATATATATATATATATATATATAAACTGAATCACTTTGCTGAACACCTGAAACTAATGCAACACTGTAAATCAACTGTATTTCATAAAAATTTTTAAAAAGTAAAAAAAAAGACACTATACATAAAAACACTTATGAGTTTTATAGACATTATGTTGAGTGAAAGAAACCATAAAACAAAGTACACACTGTATGAATCCATTTACATTGCTTATGGGAAAAAGTAATAATAGATGTCAGAAGAGTGGTTACCTTGGGATGAGAGGATAATGGTATTGACAGGGAAGAGGCATCAAGGAATTTTCTGAGGTTCTGGAAGTGCCCTGTAGTTTGGCTTAAGTGGTGATTACATTGATTATATATCTGTGAATATTCATTGAGCTTCACACTTAAAACTAGTGAACGTTATTGTACGTGTGTTGTATCCCCCCAAAAAGTATACGATTTAAAAAGTTGCTCATATTTTATAATTAGATTGTTTACCATTGAAAATATAATAACATGGACTAACATTTTTAAAGTATACATGCATGCCTTTTAAGAACCAAAACGGAACTTAGAAATCATTTTATCCAGTATTTACCAAAGCATGATGTATGACCCACCTTTGGGAGTATCCTCTGGAGAACTTGTTCAACATGGGTTCCTAGGACACGTGCAAGGCATATTGACACAATTCTTTGAGGATAGGATTTGGAAATCTGTATTTTAAACATACCGCCTAGAAAATTTTTATGTCTACTAAAGGTTGAGAATTACAATCTAAATCCACCTCTTAAGTTTACAGTTAAAACTTGAGTCTGAGTTGGTCCAAGGATATATAATAACCACTGGCACAATCAGGTTAAGATTCAAATAAATTATGGTGAACTTTATGTATAACAAAGATATCTCGTTGTATCTTCATAATTGCACAATATGGTAGCTGTTTTTATCTTTAGCTTTTACATAAAGAAATCAATCCCCAGAAATGTTATCTCACCCAACTTCAGAAAATGATTAAAAGTTAGCTCCAGGGTTCAAATTCATACCTTCTGACTTAGAGCCCATTATCACTCTGTACTTTCCACTATCTTGTAGATAAGTATTAACTGCACAGTCCCTACAATTATTTTATAACACAGATTAAATGCTTTTGGTGTGGACGGAATGGTAAAGCAACTCAAATACAGCAGAGTTATTATTTTTTTAATATCTTGTAAATAGCAGCACTACAGGGCACTGCTATGTAATGTGACCAGGTGAAAAATTCTGCGCCATTACCCAAATGTTTCTTGTCATGTCCTCTTAATCTTTCAAATATTCAGCTTCAGCAATTCTTAAAATGGCATTTCTGATATTCAGATAAATAGAACTCTCTGTATTTTACTCAACACAAGTTTCCCTTTTGGAATCTCTAAATCTATTGTTAACAAAGTGACTTATTGTATGAAGGTTTACTAGATAATTGCCTTTGGGTTGAAAATATTAACTTGGTATTGAATCGAAAGGATAAGTATATGCCACATGGGATGAAGAGAAAGGATTAAGATATTAGAAAAACAAAACAAAGGCTCACTTTTTTAGTCCCATATTTTGAAGAAAAAAAAAAAAAAAAGCAGCATTTTCCTTGAGACAATTGTAAGCAGCATTTGTTGCACGTTAGTGATTCTGGAGCCCAGCCAGTCTGTGAGAAACTTCTCAGAGAAAAAGGCTCATAATTATGCAGCACTTATGATCTATCAGGCACTTCTTAAAGCGATTTTATGTGTATCACCTCATTTCAGACATTAAAAAAAAAAAAACACTGAAAAGCAAGTATCATTATTACTATCTTTATTTTATTAATCGAGGCACAGATGGGTGAAGTAACTTGTCTAATACTATTAGCGCTCTCCTGGATGAATCTATCACTCCTTCTGTGGTTACACATTACTTTGTGTATTTTCTATTGTGTTACTACCATGTCCTGCCTTATATTTGATAGAAGAAATAATTGTCGAAGAATATCTTGCTCTTGTTAGGTTTCAAGATACAGGTTTCCCTAGACCTCTAAAAATAGAATATTCCTAAGAAAACTTTCACAAGCTGAAATGGTGTAAAGTAAAGAAACAATTACCTTTGTTTTGTCATAAAAGCAAAAATATTCTTTGGATTTCTTTTAGTTAGTGAAAACCGGTACTAATGTAGGTCTTTCATAAAAACAAAGTGACATAAAGCCAGCTTTGAAAAGTGGGGATACCTGTACCTCAATGCAACTAAAAGGAACAAGGTGAAGTCTTTGAGAGAGGATAACCAGGAAAAGTTGGGCTAACACCATCATTAACTACAAAAAGTGTAACAATTACTGAAAACCTATGTGATGGGGACTACAGTAAGTGCTTTACTCACATTATATCATTAAATTAACACACTATTTACTTTTTCTCTAGATAAAAATGCTCTTAAGTGGGAATAACTTGACAATTATGACAGCATGAGTAAATGACAAAGCAAGAATTCAAACTAAAATCTGTTTCCAAAGCCCATTTATTTCTCCCCACTGCACTAAATACCAAATTATCCATGTCCCCATTTATTGTTGTTTGCTTTAACTGAATAATGGCATGGATTCAGACTGTTTTAAATATCATAGAGAAAAGCAGAGTTGTTTAAATGTGAAATGCTAACATCAGAGGTGTGAAGAGATATCGCTCAGCTTCTTCTCAGGAAGAAATAAAGCTATTCTTCATTTGAAAGCCCCTATGCTCAGTGGAAGAAACAGAAAAAAATAAGACAGTAAAGATTTTCTACACTGCCTGGGTCTTCTCAATCTTTCAGCAAACAGTGACATGAAGTGGAATGTCAAGCAATTTTTACTTCAGAGCTTTGGTATCATTTTCACAGTGAGCACAGAAATTGGAAACAAAAGCTTATGAAGTCTAGCTTCTTAGTACTTGGCATGTTAATCTCAGGAAAGACAAAGGGGCAACAGGCAGCACGCTAACTCTTAGATACTTTATATGCATTCGCTAAAGATAAGTTAGTTTACTCAGGTTCAATAGCAAATCTATGGATTGGGTTTATTTTACCGCTCCAACATTACATAACACAAGAGTAAGTAGTAGCTTGAAAGTGGATACACTTTTTTTAAAAAATAAAGTCCATTAACTGTACTCAGTCATTCAACAAATATTTGTCATGATAAGGAAGAACCATCCTACAGTCTGAAAACATTGGTTTTATCAGTCACTCAGAGTTTCAAAACCTACCAATGGCTCTCCATCTCACTTGGAATGAAGTGCAAAGTTGTCAGAAGGTCCTACAAAATCCAGCAGTATCTCCACACCATTATACCTTTGATCGAATTTCCTTCTCTTATACATCTATTATGAAGCTCCAGCTTATGTACCTTGATCGATCTCCTACCTCAGTCTTTGCATTAGCAGTTCTCTCTGCCAGGACTGCTTTTCTTGCCAATATCAGCATGCCTCACTCTGTCACTTCTTTCAGATCTTTACTCACTTTACCAAGGAGCCCTTTCCTGCCACACTATTTAAAATATTCATTTCAGATGGTAAAATGATGAGTACCTCATCTGCAGTTCTCCTTAAACTCCTTTCCTGCTTTATTTTTCCCCATAGCACTCATCACCTCCTATGTACTGTGTATTTATTTGTTTATTTGTATTGTCAATATTTCCCTACAGACTAAAGCCACACATGAACAGGGTTTGCTGTCTCTTTTGCTTACAGCTGTGTCAACAACTCCTGAAACCATGCCTAACATATAGGAGATACTCAATAAATACTTTTTTTTAATAAGTGGGTAAAGGAATGAACGGATAATTGAAATTATGGGCTGATCTAGTAGAGAGAACGCCAAGTTAACACAAGATCAGAGGACCAAAGCAAAACTGGTCTTGTGTTTGAAATCTAGAAACAGGGGCCAGTGAACATGAGGATGAGTGATGTGAAATGAGGGCAGGGTGGTAAGCAAATGCCAGGGCTTATAGAGCCCTCAGGACTGTGAAAAGAACTTTATATTGCACTCTAGGGCAATAGGAATTCTTTGGTAGTTTGTAAGGAGGAAAGTGATGACAACTAACTTGTATTTTAAAAGCTCACCCTGGTTATGATGTAGAGAGTTAATTAGATGAAGGCAAGAATGGAACCACTGCAGATGACAAGGTGAGAAAAAGTGATAACATTTAAGAGCAGGAAAATCATGGAGAGATACTGTTATGTTGTTGGGAAGACTTTTTAAGAGCCCCTGAGGAATAAGGGCTCTAGTTTTGCTGGGCTAAGTTTCTGTTATGATCATTCACTCTTTCAACACATAGTTGAAATGGAGAATTTTTCTAGGCACTCTGAAAGATACAGAGATGGCTTACAATCAATTTTTTTTATATAATTGCATTGGCTTAGTTTTGAAAAAGTTACTTCCTCCTTGGCAATTCAGCTATAATTAGAGCAAACTATTACTAGAGAGAGAGAGAATTAAAATTCATAGATAACCTAAGTTATATCAGGGACAAGTGCTATATCTCAGTTATTTAATCCTCTTACCAATCCTGACAAATGAGACGATTTTGTTACAGAGGCTGAGCTAATTTTTCCAAGAACAGGCAGATATGTGGTGGTTGAGCAGAAATTCATACTTTCTGGTTCCAAATATCCTGACTTTTCTTCCATACTAGATTCAATATTGCAACAGTCGTGGCTTCATAAAGTAATCTATATAATTGTTCACTTTGCCATATTTGGAAAACACACACACACAGAGGCGTTCACACACATACACATGCATACACTCACATGAAAAAACATAGAAAAAAATCAAACTTTTGATTAAAAAGTATAGCCTTAAAAAGAGTTGTAGATAGTCCATGAATGTTTTTTTTAAAGAACCCGGTGCTTTAGATATAATTTAATATTATTCTCAATCATTGTTTAGTTTAACCTCATCTTTGACCTCAGGCATAAGTAGAATATTTCTTTCAGTTCACCATAGCTAGATTTATACTTCAAATTAAAAATATTTCCTTTGACATGCTTCTAATGATATAGACGCCAGAATTAAAACAGCTCTTCTTTCTTTTAATCCTGTGAGGAAAAAATGATTCTAGAACTTTACTTAAAGTTTATCAAAGATACGGGTTTATTTTGCCTTCTAGAATTCTACTTTTAACCTAAGACACATTGAGAAAATATTTCCCCCAAAAGGAAAAAATAGTCATTAGTCTCCTCTGTCATCCATTCCTAACTCTTCTTACTTCCCTTCAAAAAGACTATCAAAGTAAGAAATCTTACACACTACTATATATAGGATGGATAGCTAATATGTACCTACTGTATAGCATAGGAAACTCTACTCAATACTCTGTAATGACCATTATGGGAATAGAATCTAAAAAAGAGTGGATATATCTATATGTATAACTGATTCACTTTGCTGTACATCTGAAACTAACACAACATGGTAAATCAACTATACTCCAATAAAAATTAATTAAAATACATATATTAAAAAAAGAAATCCCTTTCCATAATAGCACCACACTATCCATTCAGTTGTGTCCCCCCATCACACACACACACGCGTGCGTGCACACACACACACACACACACACACACACACACAAAGATACGTTGAAGTACCTCTAAATGTGCCCCTAATTTGGTAAAAAAGTCATTGCAGATGTAACTAATTAAGATGAGGTCCTACTGAAGTAGGGTGGATCCCTAAAGCAATTTGACATCATTATGAGATGCCATATGAAGACAGAGACACACGGGGAGAACGCAGAGATTGAATTTTAATGCAGCTTCAAACCAAGAATCATCAAAGATTGCCAGTGAATCACCAGAAGCTAGTGAAGAAAACAACAAGGATTTCAGAGGGAGTATGGCTATGCTGACACCTTGATTTCAGACTTCTAGGCTCCAACACTGTGAGAAAATAATTTTTGTTATTTTAAGCCACATAGTTTGTGGTAATTTGTTCCTCAGCCCCAAGAAACCAATGCACAATATAAATTTATATATCTATTATAGATTACAACATTTTTTATGCATTGTATTTAACTCAATTTCTCAATGTAATCCTTTCTTATATTTATTTTATCTATTTTAAATACATTGCCAATCCCTTAACCTGGTATTTATTTTTCAATATCTGCTCAGCACTTTCCTCACTTTATTAAAGTCTTGGTTGGAATGTCTCCTCCCAAAAGAGGCCTTCTCTCTCCACCCAATTTAAAATAACACCTCACATCATATCTTATACCCTCACTCTATTTTGTTATTTTTAAACCACATAAAAATCCCTGACAGAGCCAGAGACCTTCAAGATGGTGTAGGAGTAAGACATGGAGATCACCTTCCTCCCCACAAATACATCAGAAATACACAAACATGTGGAAAAACTCCTACAGAACACCTACTGAATGCTGGCAGAAGACCTCAGACTTCCCAAAAGCCACAAAACTCACCACACACCTGGCCGTGTGGCTGACAGGGCCTTGGTGTTCCAGCCAGGTGTCAGACCTGTGCCTCTGAGGTGGGAGAGCCGAGTTCAGGACATTCGTCCACCAGAGACCTCCTGGCTCCACGTAATATCAAACGGAAAAAGCTCTCACAGAGATCTCCATCTCAATGCTAAGACCCAGCTCCACTCAACGATCAGCAAGCTACATTGCTGGACACCCTATGCCAAACAACTAGCAAGACAGGAACACAACCTCACCCATTAGCAGAGAGGCTGCCTAAAATCATAATAAGGTCTCAGACACCCCAAAACACACCACCAGATGCGATCCTGTCCACCAGAAAGACAAGATCCAGCCTCATCCACCAGAAAAGAGGCAGCAGTCCCCTCCACCAGGAAGCCTACACAACCCACTGAACTAACCTTAGCCACTGGGGGGCAGACACTGAAAACAATGGGAACTACAAACCTACAGCCTGACAAAAGGAGACCCCAAATGCAGTAAGTTAAGCAAAATGAGAAGACAGAGGAATACGGAGCAGATGAAGGAGCAAAGTAAAAACCCACCAGACTAAACAAAGGAAGAGGAAATAGGCAGTCTACCTGAAAAAGAATTCAGAATAATGATAGTAGAGATGATCCAAAATCTCGGAAATAGAATGGAGAAAATACAAGAAACGTTTAACAAGGACCAAGAAGAACTAAAGAGCAAAAAACAGTGATGAACAACACAATAAACGAAATTAAAAATTCTCTAGAAGGAATCAATAGCAGAATAACTGAGAGAGAAAGACGGATAAGCGACCTGGAAGATAAAGTAGTGGAAATAACTACCACAGAGCAGAATAAAGAAAAAAGAATGAAAAGAATCAAGGACAGTCTTAGAGACCTCTGGGACAACATTAAACGCACCAACATTTGAATTATAGGGGTCCCAGAAGAAGAAGAGAGAAAGAAAGGGACTGAGAAAATATTTGAAGAGATTATAGTTGAAAACTTCCCTAATATGAGAAAGTTAATCAAGTCCAGGAAGCACAGAGAGTCCCATACAGGATAAATGTAAGGAGAAACATGCCAAGACACATATTAATCAAACTATCAAAAATTAAATACAAAGAAAAAATATTAAAAGCAGCAAGGGAAAAACAACAAATAACATACAAGGGAATCCCCATAAGGTTAACAGCTGATCTTTCAGCAGAAACTCTGCAGGCCAGAAGGGAGTGGAAGGATATATTTAAAGAGTTGAGAGGGAAAAACCTACAACCAAGATTACTCTATGCAGCAAGGACTTCATTCAGATTCGATAGAGAAATTAAAGCCTTTAAAGACAAGCAAAAGCTAAGAGAATTCAGCACCACCAAACCAGCTTTACAACAAATGCTAAAGGAACTCCTCTAGGCAGGAACCACAAGAGAAGGAAAAGACCTACAATAACAAACCCAAAACAATTAAGAAAATGGTAATAGGAACGTACATATCAATGACTACCTTATATGTAAATGGATTAAATGCTCGAACCAAAAGACATAGACTGGCTGAATGGATACAAAAATAAGACAAATATATATACTGTCTAGAGGGGACTCATTTCACACCTAGGGACACATACAGACTGAAAGTGAGGGGTTGGAAAAATATATTCCATGCAAATGGAAATCAAAAGAAAGCTGGAGTAGCAATTCTCATATCAGACAAAATAGACTTTAAAAGAAAGACTATCACAAGAGACAAAGAAGAACACTACATAATGATCAAGGGATCAGTCCCAGAAGAAGATATGACAATTGTAAATACTTAAGTACCTAACATAGGAACACCTCAATACATAAGGCAAATGCTAACATCCATAAAAGGGGAAATTGACAGTAACACAAACATAGTAGGGGACTTTAACACCCCACTTTCACCAATGGACAGATCATCCAAAATGAAAATGAATAAGGAAACACAAGCTTTAAATGATACATTAAACACGAAGGACTTAATTGATACTTATAGGACACTCCATGCAAAAACAACAGAATACACTTTCTTCTCAAGTGCTCATGGAACTTTCTCCAGGAGAGATCATATCTTGGGTCACAAATCAAGCCTTGGTAAATTTATGAAAATTTGAAATCTTATCAAGTATCTTTTCTGACCACAACACTATAAGACTAGATATCAATTACAGGAAAAAATCTGTAAAATATACAAACACATGGAGGCTAAATAATACACTACTAAATAACAAACAGATCACTGAAGAAATCAAAGAGGAAATCAAAAAATACCTAGAAACAAATGACAATGAAAACATGGCGACCCAAAACCTATGGCATGCAGCAAAAGCAGTTGTAAGAGGCAAGTTTATAGCAATACAATTTTACCTCAAGAAACAAGAAAAATCTCAAATAAACAACCTAACCTTACACCTAAAGCAATCAGAAAACAAAAAAAACCCCCAAAGTTAGCAGAAGGAAAGAAATCATAAAGATCAGATCAGAAATAAATGAAAAAGAAATGAAGGAAACAGTAGCAAAGATCAATAAAACTAAAAGCTGGTTCTTTAAGAAGATAAACAAAATTGATAAACCATCAGCCAGACTCATCAAGAAAAAAAGGGAGAAGACTCAAATCAATAGAATTAGAAATGAAAAAGGAGAAGTAACAACTGACACTGCAGAAATACAAAGGATCATGAGAGATGACTAAAAGCAACTATATGCCAATAAAATTGACAACCTGGAAGAAATGGACAAATTCTTAGAAAAGCACAACCTTCTAAGACTGAACCAGGAAGAAATCGAAAATATAAAGAGACCAATCACAAGCACTGAAAATGAGACTGTGATTAAAAATCTTCCAACAAACAAAAGCCCAGGAACAGATGGCTTCACAGGCGAATTCTATCAAACATTTAGAGAAGAGCTAACACATATCCTTCTCAAACTCTTCCAAAATATAGCAGAGGGACGAACATTCCCAAACTCATTCTAGGAGGCCATCACCCTGACACCAAAACCATACAAAGATTTCACAAAAAAAGAAAACTACAGACCAGTATCACTGATGAACATAAATGCAAAAATCCTCAACAAAATACTAACCAACAGAATCCAACAGCACATTAAAAGGATCATACTCCATGATCAAATGGGATTTAGCCTAGGGATGCAAGGATTCTTCAATATATGCAAATCAATCAATGTGATAAACCATATTAACAAATTGAAGGAGTAAAACCATATGATCACCTCAATAGATGCAGAAAAAGCTTTTGACAAAATTCAACACCCATTATAAAACACTCCAGAATGTGGGCATAGAGGGAACTTACCTCAACATAATAAAGGCCATATACGACAAACCCACAGCAAACATCATTCTCAATGGTGAAAAACTGAAACCATTTCCGCTAAGATCAGGAACAAGACAAGGTTGTCCATTCTCACCACTATTATTCGACATAGTTTTGGAAGTTTTAGCCACAGCAATCAGAGAAGAAAAAGAAATAAAAGGAATCCAAATCGGAAAAGAAGAAGTAAAGCTGTCACTGTTTGCAGATGACATGATACTATACATAGAGAATCCTAGAGGTGCTACCAGAAAACTACTAGAGCTAATCAATGAATTTGGTAAAGTAGCAGGATACAAAATTAATGCACAGAAATCTCTTGCATTCTTATATACTAATGATGAGAAATCTGAAAGAGAAATTAAGGAAACACTCCCATTTACCATTGCAACAAAAAGAATAAAATATCTAGGAATAAACCTACCTAAGGAGACAAAAGACCTGTATGCAGAAAACTATAAGACACTGATGAAAGAAATTAAGGATGATATAAACAGATGGAGAGATATACCATGTTCTTGGATTGGAAGTATCAACATTGTGAAAATGACTATACTATCCAAAGCAATCTACAGATTCAGTGCCATCCCCATCAACCTACCAGTGGCATTTTTCACAAAACTAGAAAAAAAAATTTCACAATTTGTATGCAAACACAAAAGACCCCGAATAGCCAAAGCAATCTTGAGAAAGAAAAACGGAGCTGGAGGAATCAGGCTCCCTGACTTCAGACTATACTACAAAGCTACAGTAATCAAGACAGTATGGTACTGGCACAAAAACACAAATATAGATCAATGGAACAGGAGAGAAAGCCCAGAGATAAACCCACAAACATATGGTCACCTTATCTTTGATAAAGGAGGCAAGAATATACAATGGAGAAAAGACAGCCTCTTCAATGAGTGGTGCTGGGAAAACTGGACAGTTACATGTAAAAGAATGAAATTAGAACACTCCCTAACACCATACACAAAAATAAACTCAAAATGGATTGAAGACCTAAATGTAAGGCCAGACACTATCAAACTCTTAGAGGAAAACATAGGCAGAACACTCTATGCCATAAATCACAGCAAGATCCTCTTTGACCCACCTCCTAGAGAAATGGAAATAAAAACAAAAATAAACCAATGGGACCTAATGAAACTTCAAAGCTTTTGCACAGCAAAGGAAACCATAAACAAGATGAACAGACAACCCTCAGAATGGGAGAAAATATTTGCAAATGAAGCAACTATCAAAGGATTAATCTCCAAAATTTACAAGCAGCTCATGCAGCTCTATGTCAAAAAAACGTAAAACCCAATCCAAAAATGGGCAGAAGACCTAAATAGACATTTCTGCAAAGAAGATGTACAGATTGCCAACAAACACATAAAAGGATGCTCAACATCACTAATCATTAGAGAAATTAGGTATCACCTCAGACGAGTCAGAATGGCCATCATCAACAAATCTACAAACAATAAATGCTGGAGAGGGTGTGGAGAAAAGGGAACCCTCTTGCACTGTTGGTGGCAATGTAAATTGACACAGCCACTACAGAGAACAGTATGAAGGTTCCTTAAAAAACTAAAAATAGAACTACTATATGACTCAACAATCTCACTATTGGACATATACCCTGAGCAAACCATAATTCAAAAAGAGTCATGTACCACAATGTTCATTGCAGCTCTATTTACAATATCCAGGACATGGAAGCAACCTAAGCATCCATCAATAGATGAATGGGTGAAGAAGATGTAGCACGTATATACAATGGAATATTACTCAGCCATAAAAAGAAAAGAAAGTGAGTTATTTGTAGTGAGGTGGATGGACCTATAGACTGTCATACAGAGTGAAGTAAGTCAGAAAGAGAAGAACAAATACCGTATGCTAACACATATATATGGAATCTAAAAAAAAAAAAAAAATGATTCTTAAGAACCTAGGGTCAGGACAGGAATAAAGACGCAGATGCAGAGGATGGGCTTGAGGACACGGGGGGGGCGGGGGGGAAGTGTAAGCTGGAACGAAGTAAGAGAGTGGCATGGACATATATACACTACCAAATGTAAAATAGCTAGTCGGAATCACCCACATAGTACAAGGAGATCAGCTCGGTGCTTTGTGACCACCTAGAGGGATGGGATATGGAGGGTGGGAGGGAGATGCAAGAGGAAGGAGATATGGGGATATATGTATATGTATAGCTGATTCACTTTGTTATAAAGCAGAAACTAATACACCATTGTAAAGCAATTATACTCTAATAATGGTGTTAAAAGAAAAAAGAATAGGTAGGCAAATATCAGGAAAAAATGTAGTAAAATATATAACAGAAATGTTTCCAATAGTTTATGAATAAAAAATATTTCTATTTCTCTAGGGAAAAAAAATCCCTAACATTATATTTAAAATTTTATTTTGTGTGTATTTTCTGTTTCCCCAGATTTGAGTATAGACTCCACAGGGAAAGGAATTTTGTCTTTTGCCCATCTCTGCATTTCCAATACCTGTAACAGCGACTTACATTGTTGGCATCAAAATAAGCTTCAGATGATTGAACAAAACAGCCATCATTTTACAGATGAGTAACTTGTTCTTGGTACTAATTTAAAATTAGAAAGGAAAAATTTCATTCACCCAATGATAGAAACTGTATATCTGAAAGAAAACACCATCTGAGTCTAGCTGACCTGAATGCCAAGAATGTTATTGTTGTTTCTAAGGTGTCTTCTTAAAAGATTCCAGCTTTTAAGGCACTAGTTATTCAGATTGTTTTATATACACCAAAGGTATATTATCTATTATTTCTCAAGACCTTTTCTTTGCAAGTTCAAAATAGAAACTCTGCTTCATTTTCATAAAACAAATTTTCTCTATAGAAGAATGTCGGCAGAGATTACTAAAGAGCTTTTCTTATAATAGGAGCTTTTAAATGGCAACAGACACATTCTGAATTAACTTACTAATTCATTCTTAATTAAATGCTGTGCCCCTGCTATGGGGCAAAACCCAGACTGAGCACTCTGAGGGCTTTAAAGATAAATATCAAAGAGTTCCTGTGTTCCAACCCCCTGGGAAGAAATAAAAAAGGTGCATAAATCAATATAATTTTAGTTAAGAAGTGATAAATCAATAAGATAGGCATCTAATTGTTAGGGGAAAAAAAGAGAGATTTGAAGCCAGAGCTGGGCAGTTTCAAGCTCTCAATGAGGTTTGATACTCTATTTATTCTCCTTCTCTTCAATCCTACAAGTGGTAAGCCCTTGCCATCATTTCTAGTCTCTGGGTGACTCACCATGCTTGTTTGTTCCCTTAACTTTGCCAACACATCTGTAAATCCATTAAAGTCCATTCACTAAAGCTGCTTCATCTGAACCTCTGGGGGAGAATTCTATTTCCTATGACACAATTGCGGTACTTATATTTCCTGGTTCATGGTAGGCACACCCAATAAATGGCAGGTACTGTTATCACAGATTGGACCATTCCTAATAATCATGTAGCCAAGTGCAGGCAGACATGAATTACTACTGCAGATATACATTCAACAGTATTAGTCTTGAACTATACCCCTCTGACCTTCCCATTAACTCACATATAGATGGTATCAATAAGTAAATGTACTAGAAATATTTGTTATGAATATATGTGAAATAGCAGTCTGCTTTTAAGAAAATTACCCAGAGTTGCCTGTTTTAATCTTTCCCACAAGTACTATAATATTTTCATCATTTATGATTAATAATAATGCTAACTGAATATTTTTTCAATTTGTGCTGTTTCCCTTTCAAATAATAAAGCAAAAATTCTATTTTTTGAGTGATATTTTTAATTATGAAAAGTAAAATTAGTAGAAGAAATGTAAAACAAAGAAATGAAATCTAAAACAAAATCTGAGCCAGGAGCTTGGGCATGGCCCCATCCAATACTAAGTGAATATACAGGTTTTTGTTATTGTTGTTCTTTGCTTCTATGTCACTCAGATCCTGGCGTTTGCCTGGTGGTGAATAGGATCAACAGGTTGATAGCTCTTTCTTGATTCTGTGGGTGGTGTGCATTCTTAATTAGTGGAAACGTTTGTCTGGTTAATTCCTATACCGAATGAGACTCTGGCATGCTAACTAGTTGTGTGATCCCTGAGGGGTCAGCATCCCCCCCCAACTTCTAAGTGGGACAAGTTGTGTTCAGCAACCCGCTCAGTCCCCATTCATCACAGGAATAGGGGATTGAAATTACTCCTCATGAATGAGAAGTTCCCAAGTGTAGGTCATAAGCTTGCACTTAGGCTTTTTGCAAAACTGCTTCCAAATTATGTTAACAAAGGGGGTACAAATCTTCACTATTAAACAGGAGAGGACTATTGGTAGGAGATAAATTCACACGCCCCTTAAATGTAATGTTTATATTTTTTCCAGTTCTCTGAGGATGATCAAAGAAATTTAGAAAGAAGAAAAGAAAAATAAAAGCAGGGTATCCTAAGTAACTGCCTTCCCTATATCCATCTCCCCTGTCCTCCTCTGTGAATAACGAGAAACTGCCACTCGTACTTGAGCTTGGAGGCCTGAAAGTTTCCAACAATATTAGTTGCAGGAAAGGCTATAGCCTGAAAGAGGAGTGGGTAAAGGAGGAGGTAGGAGATTTAAGTTTAAAAGGACCCAGGCTCTAGGAAGAAGGGGAAGTAAAAATTTGATAAAGACATAGTGGCACCTCTCAGGAAATTTGAGGGACAAAATATGATGTCCCACAGTAGAAGGGTTATTGAGGCCTTATTCATGTGTTTAGTGCAATAGAACTAGGCAATTAGGAAAAGAGACTGGCTAGACCAATCATACCAAGACTCCTCAAAATTCCAACTCTCTTAAGATTTAGATAATAATATTGTAAGACAATAATATTGAGAGCTTAGAGTTACTTGTTGAATAAAAGTCATTTTCTAGGTTTCCAATATTTGTGCTCAGTTGGTAAAGGGAAGGGACTAACCACCTCACTTTCTATTCACAGCAAAAACACCACTGATATGGTCATTGATATGGTAAAAAAAAAAAAAAGCCATATCAATAATCAGCAAGGCTGATTTTTCTCTAGGACTTTTAATTCTACCAGAAAGAAGCTATAGACACCATAATGGGATTAAAGAAAACAGGAGATAAGGATCCTAGTACCTGGGTTTCATGAATGGATGAAACCCAGGGCTCAGAGAGATTGAGTAACTTACTCAGAATCACTCAGCTAAGAAGTGGTAAGAGCATGACTCTCACTCCAACTGGGACTATTTCCACACTGCCTCTCCATTTGAAGATGTGAGCCACTAAAGATCTGAATGTTATGTCATTATTACTTTCCCCTTTATTAGCATATCATGCATTTAATCATTTAGTGTCTGGTATAGACAAAATTAACACAGGTTAATGTTGGATAAGGCCAATCTTTTATGGCATTCCACTGTTACTTACCAACATGTGCCTTTTATTTTAAGTTGCAAAAGTTAAAAAAAAATACTGCTGGCATATAAAGCAACTTTCAATTATTTCATTGGCTGAAACTTATCCTAAGAAAACAAATGTTAAAATCAGAAGTACATGTGCAGGAAGAAATATACTTTAAAAATGTTTAGCTTGCAGGATTAAATTTAATGAAAATTACATTTCTAGTATAGAAAATAAAATGATTAACATTTTAAGAGCCCTGATAAAAAATTATAGGCCATTGTACTTTAAAATGCTTGCTGGAAATTAATGATTGGCCTCTGGCATTTTCCACTTAATTTTCTGTCTTATAAAGATTTGAAGAAGAAAAGTGTTTTGTCTAAATCATACATCTCTTGTATCAGACTACACACTTAAAAAGTGCATGATAGTTATAAAAATGATTTAATGCTCTCCAATTTTGTTCTCAGACCACTCTTCAGGAGTGCCTGTAAAAAACAGACAAAGAAATAGAGGGTCTGGAAGGGTGATGTTATGGGCTGAATTGTGCCCCACTCCCCAAATTCATATGTTGAAGCCTTAACCAACCCCAGGAACTCAGAATGTGATTGTATTTGAGTTAGGGCCTTTAAAGAGGCGGTTCACTTAAAATGAGGCTCTTAGGGTGGGCACTAATCCAGCTTCATAAGGAGAGGAGATATAAAGACATACAGAGAGACACCAGAGGTGCTTGTATCCAGAGGGATAACCATCTGCCAGCCAAGGAGAGATGCCTCAGAGGAAACCAACCCTGCAGACAACTTGATCTTGGACTCCCAGCCTCCAGAACTGTGAGAAAATAAATTTCTGTTATTTGAGCCACTTGGTATATGATATGTTGTTATGGCAACCCTAGGAAACTAATCCACTCAGCATGTATTTATTTAATGACCTGTCATAGAAGGCATGGAGAATGTGATATTCTTGCTAACTTAAAGGAAAAGCAATACCATTCATAAGAAGATTATTAACTTTTAAAAATTTATAGGTAATATAATAAAAAAAATCATTTCAAACATATTAAATTGCTGTTACAACAATGCTCTAAAAGCTTAAAGAATGTATGTCTTCATGAGGAAAGTCAATTATGATAGAACATTTTGGGGGGCACGATATGGTAAAAAAAATGTATGAGTTTCATTGAGGTCTATAAACAAAATATTTCAAGGATGTAACTGACATAGAACCCAAAATCATGTAATGAATAATGATGGAATAATCCCCCAACTTACTCATGTGCTTATTTGGCACCCATTTAATAAGCAATAGTGATGAGATATCATAACATAGAGCTGTGCTGTCCAAATGGCAGCCCTTAGCTACACATGGCTATTTAAATTTAAATTGATTTAAATTAAATAAAATTTAAAATTCTATTTTTCAGTTGCACTAGCCACATTTCAAGTGCTTAATAACCACATGTGGCTAGTAGCTAAATTATTAGTACAGATATAGAACATTTCTAAGTCGCTAACAATTCTGTTAAGAAGAATTCCTATGTTCATGTCCTAGATTTTCCATTTACCAGTCATTTAATCTTTCTGTAACTCAATTAGTTTATTTTCAGGTAGGGAACAATGAGTAAGCCATTCTCAAAAGGTTATGATGAGGATTTAATGAAGTTAACACCTGTGAAGGTCAATTGTAAATTGAGAAATGCACATATAAGTTTTGTGCTATGCTGGTGAAAGCAGTGATGAATCAGATATGAATCCTGCTTTGAAGGAGAGTATATTGCATAAGGGAGATAAGTCTTGTCAACAAATAACTATCATACAAAATAGAATGAGAGAGATAAGTACTTAATAGGGGTCTACAGAGATATTGGAAGATTTTTCCCATTGCCTGGTATCAAGTCCAAACTGTTAACAAGTCCTCCATGATCTGGTCTTCTGATCTCTTGATTATTTGTGTATTTTGTCTCTTGCCAGGCATCACCTTTCTTTATTCTACATTCTACGTAGATTTAGAGATTTTTTCTAATTCAATTCTTCAGATAGGCCAAACCTCACTTCTAGACATTTTTTTTTTAACATCTTTATTGGGGTATAATTGCTTTACAATGGTGTGTTAGTTTCTGCCTTATAACAAAGTGAATTAGCTATACATATACATATATCCCCATATCTCCTCCCTCTTGCATCTCCCTCCCACCCTCCCTATCCCACCCCTCTAGGTGGTCACAAAGCACCGAACTGATCTCCCTGTGCTATGCGGCTGCTTCCGACTAGCTATCTGTTTTACATTTGGTAGTGTATATATGTCCATGCCACTCTCTCACTTTGTCCCAGCTTACCCTTCCCCCACCCCGTGTCCTCAAGTCCATTCTCTACGTCTGCGTCTTTATTCGTCTCCTGCCCCTAGGCTCTTCAGAACCTTTTTTTTTTTAGATTCCATATATATGTGTTCGCATACAGTATTTGTTTTTCTCTTTCTGACTTACTTCGCTCTGTATGACAGACTCTAGGTCCATCCACCTCACTACAAATAACTCAATTTTGTGTCTTTTTATGGCTGAGTAATATTCCATTGTATATACGTGCCGCATCTTCTTTATCCATTCATCTGTTGATGGACACTTAGGTTGCTTCCATGTCCTGGCTATTGTAAATAGTGCTGCAATGAACATTGTGGTACATGACTCTTTTTGAATTATGGTTTTCTCAGGGTATATGCCCAGTACTGGGTCATACAGTAGTTCTATTTTTAGTTTTTTAAGGAACCTCCGTACTGTTTTCCATAGTGGCTGTACCAATTTACATTCCCACCAACAGTGCTAGAGGGTTCCCTTTTCTCCACACCCTCTCCAGCATTTATTGTTTGTAGATTTTTTGATGATGGCCATTCTGACTGCTCACTTCTAGACTTTGCTCATTTTCTTGGACTGTAACATAGGGCTGGACTGCTCCATTTTGACCCCCAGATCCTTGCATCCTTTCACCTGGCTGAATCAGCCATTATTTCTCATCCCAGGAAACAGTTCTTCTCAGACCTTTCCTCTGAATCCTATTTACCACCACTATTATCATATTTCATTGAAATGTCCTGTAAACTGAAAACCCCTGTCCCCCTACTGACGGGGTAATTACAAATCATTAATCTCTTGAGCACTGTTAAATCCCCAACACCTAACACACTTGCCAGCTCATAGTAAGAGTCCAATATGTTGACTGAATGAAAGCTAAAGGAGAGAGAAGATGTTTTAGCTGATGAGTTTGTGTACGTAGGTGAATCATCAAGGAGATGGTATTTGAATGACGTCCTTCAAATGTGACTTTTTTTTCTGTTTCTATTCAACCTTGTTGTGTGTACCATAAACATAGATTTCAGGTCTCTTCCTCACGTCTAATGTAGAACCTAGTTTACATTTTGGTTCCCAAACTTAGTATTTGGCATAATTTATATGGATTTTGCTATTTGATTCATTGCAGGATACTCATGCAAAGTTGGGTAGAAAGAAAAAATAGTAATTATTTCTTAGTCATTTATGCCTAGAAACGTTCCAGCCATTGTATATGGATTGTCTCAGGTAACCCTTACAACAACCCAGAGAGTTAAGTATTATATTTACTTGGTAGGTAAATGGAAGCTAAGAGAGGACAAGTGACTTGTCAGATGTTATGCAGTTAGTTAGTAGTGAAACTGGAGGTTGAACCAGGTCTGTCTGATTTTAGAAACTATTCATATTTCACTGGAACACTAAGGTGACTGTGAGATGGCGACCTCATCTCTCAAACTATAAGTAAAATTTATGTACAAATTAGGGGCCATGTTTCCCTTAGGGGCAGGGTAAAAAATTTCTGATTTTTTAGATAATTATGTTCCTCATCTATTATTTCTGTTGTCACAACTAGGTATGTTAAAAATATACTTACTTAAGTTCATTCCATTTCTAGTCTCCTTGGGCATAAATATCTGATTGATCCATATAATTTGTTTCAGTTTCTCAGATTCCATCTATCCCAAGATGTTTTAGTTGGCAATTTACTGTATAGAACAAAAATGTTATTTTCTAAATAAAAGAAAATAACAGCTTATATCAATAAGCAGTGTTCACTATTATCTTTTCACTTATTTATATGTCTATGTTTGTATATATATAAGAAATTTGAGATAAATTTTATAAAAATCTCTGGGGAAAGATGATTCTTTCCAAATATTTTGTAACTTGTTTTCATGTATTAAAGTTTGAGTTGATTTATTCAGCTTAAGCTAAACTGATACATTATTCATATTTACTGAGGACATAAATAATGTTGATTTTTATATCCAAAAGCTCTTTTTACAAATTCACTAGGAAGTAGGCTATAATTCATTGCCAATGCATTATCAACTCATTAAAACAGGAAATTTATAAGAATTTTTGTTCAGCTCAAGGGACAAAGGGTGTAACATTTACTCACAGGTAAGGTGAATGCTAAATATACCACAGACACATCAGAACAGTGACAAATTGTTATGTGCTCAACACTTTTAAAAAACAACTCTTGAAATCTCTTATAGGCAAGTTGTTCCTTTGTATTTTAACTCTCTGTAAACTTGCCCCTCAAGCATGGAACACTTAAGTTAGTTTGCAAAATAAACATGTTGAATGATGACTGGAAAAGTAACCATGTTCCTAACATTCTCAGTGATATCTGTCCTGTCAAAGCCTTTTACTTTTCTCATCAAACGTCCAAACTCCAGGCCCTTCCATAGTATCTTGAAAATAGTCACGTTAGGAAAATAGTGAGAAAAGTATCTTCAGTCATTCAGAATGCTGTTCACTGCGTCATTACACAAACTACTGTGGCCAGTTTGGCAGATCAAATTGATCAGGTCCAGGGAGAGGAAAAAAATAAGGCAAATGGAGACTGATAGCATCAGACAAATATAAAGTTCCTATCAGCCCTGCATTCACTTTGCAAGCATTTATCTAAAACTTATTCTGTGATAAGCACATCATATCTACTGTAAATACAGCACAGAAAGGAGGAGGATGCAGACCTTGTGCTCATAGACACTTACATAAGTAACTACAACTACAAAATGCAATCATGTGGTTGTAGCAGTATGTTACATAATAGCTATAGCTTGGATAGCACAATGCATGGTATGTGCAATGCCCTCAATAAATATTAGGGCATTACTATATGTAAAGTAAATATTAAAATCATAGCTACAGCATGAATTCATATATACCATGTGTACTATATGTCATTTATATGCTATATGCTATATATGTGCTATTATTGTTAAAAGCAAAGGTTTTTTTTTACATTTTTTAGGTTCTGAAAAGGAAGTAAAATGTTATAGTTAGGATAAGGAAGGAGAGTCACAAAAGCTTCCACAAAATGGTTGAGAAATTAGGTGGATCTTGAGAAATAAATTAGATCATATTAGTATGAAAATACGGAGCAAAATTTTGAACCAGGCATATAAGCAGTAGTTTGCTTACACCTGGGAAATAGGAGCTTGTGTCCTAAATCCTGAACTTTAAGGGCCAACCTCCATCCTTTCTCAGGTCATACTACTCCCCTCCCAAAGCCCATACTACACCTTCTAGACCACGCTCTGGATATCCAGGTCACTGGCGTTCCCAGGCTTGTACAGTACTTCTTTCCACCTTTATTCTTCTGGGTGCAGACTGCACCATATTATCATAACAATATTACTGAAGGGTGGCCAAGGCTTGGTTGTTTGTTAGGAGTGTGGCTGGAGCTTGGAATAATGGGCTGGGTTGTTCAGATGTGTGGGCTTCTGAACATGGACCAGGGTGAAGGTTTAGGGTAATTTCCTTTTGTGCTGCCACATTCTGGGGTAGAATTCTGAGGGAAGAAGAAAATTCTAAATTTGAACAGAGCCTTCAAGATCATTATCAAGGTATACTTGTCAAAGTAGTAAGATATGACCCATTTATCAATTCGATAGATGATTTTTAGTTTTTCACTATTTATACATATGATAGGTAGGCCTCCATTTGGATGCTTGCCCCAGGCTCTGAAAATGTAAAGGATGGGCTTGTGACCTAACCAGAAAAGTAAAGTTGGCCAGGTCATGGTATATGTATTTATGTGAGAGAAAAATGGAGAAGAAAAATAAAGAGCGGGGAGGAAAGGATGACTAGGAAAGTGACATTAAATTCAGATCATAAAACACTGGTGCTAAGGAGTATGAGATTTAACCTACAGGGTAGTTTGGTAGACAGAAGGATGTCTACCTTCTTTCAAAGATGTCTACTTCCAAATTTCTAGATCCTGTAAACACGTTACCTTACATGGCAAAAGGGGTTTTGAAGATGTGATCATATTTACAGATTTTGAGATCCTGGATTATCCAAAGTGTCCTAATCTAATTATATGAGTCCTTAAAAGCTAAAACCCTTTCCCAGTTATGTTGAGAAAGATAGAGATATGGGTACAGAAGAAGAATAGAGAGATTCAACATTGCTGGATTTGAAGTTGGAGGAAGGAACCATGAGTCAAGGAAGGCAAGGGGCCTCTAGGAGCTGGAAAGGGCAAGAAAACAAATTCTCCTCCAGAGTCTCTAGAAAGTAATGCAGCTCTGCTGATGCCTTGATTTTAGCCCAGTGAGACTCACATCAGAGTTCTTACTTTCAGATAATAAATGTGTGTTATTTTAAGCCTCTATTTCCTAATTTGTTACAGCAGCAATTGAAAAGTAATACAGGCAGCATCACTGAAAGTGTTTCCAGAAAATTTTATTAGGAGTTAAACAGTAATAAATTCCTGTTGTAACCTTTAGGAATTATTTTGCCACAAATAATAAGATAAGCTGACAAATAGCGGCTTACATAGGTGGTGTATTTTTCTGCTTTAACCAGAAGTTCAGAGGTAGGAACTCTGGGCTAGAGAAGCTGTGATAGGACCCAGAATCCTCCTAACTTTCTGCTCTCCCATCCCAACAAATCAATTTGCCTGCTCATGGTCACAAGATGCCTGTTGTATGTTTCATGTCTGCGTCCAAGATACGAAGAAGAAAGGGGATGAAAATATAGGGACCATGCTAGCAGAGGGGGGGTTCTCCTTTTGAAATATCCTTTCCAGGAGCTCCACCCAACAACAATGCTTAAATTTCATTGGCCAGGACTGGCTTACTTAGCCAACTTCTGGGTAAAAGGAAGTCACAGAGATTAGTGTTTTATGTGGACACATTGCCAGAGTTCTGATAGTAAGGAAGAAATAGGAGAGGGATTTTGGTTAGGTAATGCAAGTTTCTTAATTGTGGGACTTCTCAAAGCTTCTAATAAGTTAGTGTATGTTGTGACTCTCCAAGAGGGATATACAGTTTTCCCCAAACTTATGTGAATAAGGACAAATAGGGGGTTTTTTTGGGGGGTTTGGTTTTGGTTTTTTGGGTTTTTTTCTTCATATGGAGGAAAACTTCACCAGGCTAGTGGACAGAACAGTTTCTAAAACACTATTATAAAGAAGGGTAGCCATCAATGGATTCTGAACAGGGAAAAGCCTGATCCAATACCTCTCTGATAGCAGTGTGGCCATGGGAGATAGGGAGGTATCTCTTTGCATATCCTATTCTCATGCTGCATTCAAGTTACAAGCTCAACCCCAGGTATAGGAGGGGGACTAAATACTCCCTAGCATTAGGTTAGGACAGTAAATGCTTTAAAGTTCTCAGAATCTTAAATTTTTTACAACTGTTCAGCAAAACAACTAATGGAGTGATTGATCCGGTCTCCAAGAATCTAAACTGATTAACCTTTGTCTTAGTTATTTAAATACACTGGAAAGTCTTTAGGAAGATAATACTCTAATCATGATTTTGCTTTTTAAGTGCAAAATACTGTCGAGAGCTTTGAATGAATCCTTAGTAGTACTGCAGAGAGAACTCACATCAGAGGTTAGAGAAACTGTCTATGATTACATAGCTGTCTGTTGGTGATCCTGGGGCTAGAGCCCGATTCTCTAATCATTCAGAATGGTTTTGTTTCTATCATTCCATGGGACTACTGGGCAGTAAACTTTTACCTGATGTAGGCACTAGGTTTCAGGGGATAGGACTAGAATGCAGTGTATGTGCATGTATAGATTGCTTTCCCTTCTGTAAAATAAAATTATCATCTCCTACTTTCCACTGCTTCCCAGGAGCTTAAATGAATGAGTTTTGCAAATGTCTTTATGTGATAATATGGTTCTACTTTATTTCAAATATTATCCTATTTGGAATTAAACAGAAAATTACCTCACTGCTGCAACTGAGTTAACATGTGTAGACATAGCTGTCGATTCAGTAATATATTTTAACATAACTTGCTAGATTCATCCTCTATTTATTTATTGAGTTACAGACAGAGCCCTCTGCTGGGGAATGAAGATACAGTGTGTGGGACACACAATTGTGGTCCTTGAAGAGACGAAAAAGATTCAGAAACTGGCAACTAAACCTGTAAGGCAGGGTTTAGGAAGAGAAATGAGATTTAAGCAGAGGCCAAATCATAAAAAGAGCTCTGTTTACTATAGACTTGGGAAGCATCAAAGGCTGTCCAGGCCTCAGAATTACATCACTAGAACTCCAGAAGAATCAGAGTATGAGCTTAGCTTATAAAAAATGAGACCTTTTCTCCCCAGCTACACTCAGCTGCCCCTCCTTTGTGTTCTCCTAGTACCATGGGCACATCCCTAGCTTTGCAATTGTTTCAACACTTTGTAATACTCTGTTTATCTGTGTGTGTAACCAAATGTTTTCTGATCTCCTATAGGTAATTGACCAATGCTCTTCAATTCTTGCCTCTTCCATGCCAAGCAGGGTGCCAGGCATAAGTACTGGGTCAGTGTTAATTAAATGAATTATTAAGGTATGAAACATTTGAGAAGAGGGGAATATTCCTCCTCGCTATTTTTATTCCTTTGAATATAATACATTTAGGCATTCCAACCCTCATGAGCTGTCATAGAAGCACCCTGGAGCTCTGGGAAATATATTGGACATACAGTCAGCAAACTCAAGTACAAATTCCATTTCTGCCACTTGTTATCCTTGGGCTTCTAGGCAAGTGACTTAACCTTTCTAAACCTCCGTTTCAACAGAAGAAAAAGGGATGTCACTTAACAGATGAACATTTCCCTTATAGATTTTTAAAAGACATAGATTTTGTTGGAAAGAGAAAATTATATCATCATGCACATTATAACAGACACCCTTTGAACTTGAATCATATCCCTTGGTACCATTTGATGCAGCTATAAGTGAGGCAGAGAGTTCCATGCAAACTCAGGCTCTGCTTGACTTCCGGTGACCCACAACAGGCAGACAGGGTCTATCTTTATGCATCACAAAGACAGAACCCAAGTATGAACTAATGACTTTAGTTAATAATAATGTAATAATATTGGTTTATCACTGGTAACAAATGTATTACACCTATGTGCGATTTTAATAAGAAAAAATGTAGGGAGGTACTGAATTTTCTGCTCAATTTTCTGTAAACATAGAAATGCTCTAAAAAGAAAGTTTATTAATTAAAAAATAATAATCTAGTGTACATGTGCTTATTTCTGATCTAAAGCTTCAGCATGTTGAATTTTTTCATGTGTAGGGCTCTTGAAATGTATGTTTCTTAATCCAGGAATAGATATCTTACCTTTGACTATATAAAGTGTTGCACTTTGTGACACTGACATGTTTTCCTTGTTACTAGGGTGGTTGAAAAACAAGTACAACTAGAAACCATTTAAAGTAATATATATTTTCATATAAGCTTTACAGCCAAAGGAGGCACTATGGTTCTGCTTTTATAGCTGAGGAGACAGGCTCAGAGATCCAAGGTCAAATGTCACACAACCTGCAAGCAGCCAGTCAGGATTCAAACCCAGTCATTTTTCTTAGCATCTGTGCTACCTCTAGCAGTGTAAAGATAAATATATATATAGAGAGAGAGTGACCATTTACAAGGAAACTTGAGCCTAACTCTTCAGTTACTTGACAAACACCACGGCTTGCATCCACTATGTACCAGTGAACCATCTTTGTCTCTAAAATATTAAGTTGCTGATTAAACAATATTTTGCCAAAAGATTACCATTAAAATAATATACGGGGAGGGGGAAGGGTAAGCTGGGATGAAGTGAGAGAGTGGCATGGACATATATACACTACCAAATGTAAAATAGATAGCTAGTGGGAAGCAGCTGCATAGCACAGGGAGATCAGCGTGGTGCTTTGTGACCACCTAGAGGGGTAGGATAGGGAGGGTGGGAGGGAGACGCAAGAGGGAGGAGATATGGAGATATATGTATATGTATAGCTGATCCAATTTGTTATACAGCAGAAACTAACACACCATTGTAAAGCAATTATACTCCAATAAAGATGTTAAAAAATAATAATAATGAAAGCAATAAAGCAACAGATACATTTCTGGATAAAATACTATATTAATTACCCTTGATTTATTCACAGACATCCCTAACTAATATTTATACCAGAGAGAATTCCCTTTCCAAGCAAGCAGCTAGGATTCTAGGAAAAATTAGGCAGTTGATTACCCTCAGCTCAGCACAGAGCCCTAAATGTCATGGGGCAATTACATAGAGATGGATGATCCAGGTGAGACTGCAACAGAGAGTCCTACAGAGAGGGTAGGACTCTCTTCCTCCTAACTTTGGATATGACATTTTTTGACATATTGAATCTTTCCTTACTCAGTGCAATGCCTTGTGTTTTGCAGCCCATAAGTCCCTGTGGCTCATTTGTATTAATTTTTGCATGTGTGCTCTTTAAGGACTGGAAATATATTCTCTAGTTCAAAAGTACTAGTACCTCAAATATTGTGGAAAGAATTGGGCCACTGAATCAGAAAGTGGGAAAATAGTTAAATGCAAAACAAAACAACAACACAATAAGAACAATACAGTGATAGTCCCAAGATAATTAATATTGCATCTGTAGGTAAAAATGTTAAAGTCCTAACTGTATGGAAACAGTAGCCTTCGTTTTGTCTACTTTATGTTTTTATTTTACTAATCTCTTCCCTATTAAAGGCGTTACAAACCAATTATATATCACAATGAAAACTGCAGGTATAATTTCCAGGCACCAGATCTTGGTACCTATTTTGTACTTTTTGTGGTTAATGTTGAGATAGTACATAAATCTTTCTTTTCCCTTTATTAAAGGCAATAAAAGTCTCTTTTTATTGTCGTTATTACTATAACTGAATATGTTCTATAGTGGGACCTAAGGTCTAGAATCAGTTCTGCGATCAACACTACCTCCTCCCACATTCTTAGTAAGAATTCCTCAGATAAATCATTTAAACTCTTTGACAAGCTGATCAAATGCAGTTTGAAATTTAAAGTAATATTGTAACATATCGCCTCTCACTTTAAAATTTAAGTAATATTGTAACATATCGCCTTGAGAAAATATCCACACCTAGTATCACTACATTCAAAATCCATTTCTATTTATCTCCTTCCTCCATATTGACCACACGCCCTGGACTCCTGCTGGGCGGAGCAGCACCAGCTGCACTAGCCCTGCCCACACCCGCCGCCCTGCCCTACAGCTTAGCTTCCAAGAAGACTGTCTCCTCTTCCTCACTGCCTTCTTGCCCTAATTATTCTACCTGCCAGTGGCCATCGTTTTTTCTTAACCATTGACTGACTTAATACTTCTTCATCTTTCAACACTCCTCTCAGAAACACCTTCTCTGTTAACCGTCTCTAGTTCGAGGTTTATACCTAAGAGGACACATGTAGATCCTACTCAGCATTCATCCTCAACTTTAGCCTTCCTAACACAATACCAGTCTTGTCCTCTTCAAATTGTTTCTTCTGCTTCCTGTGCCTTGTTATTTCAGGATGAAGATCTTTGAGACAGAAGCAGGAGGGAGAGATCTCAGCTGGAAGGTGATATCCTACATCTGAGCCCTGCACTGGTCTGGATTACTGATGTGTCAGGGAGACCTGGGTTCAAATCTCAACTCTGCTGTTTACAGGCTGCGTAGTCTTTAACAAATTTACTTTTCTGAGTTCCACGTTTGTAGTATTACAATGAAGATTGTAGTATCACTTTTATAAGATTATTATGGGGATTAATTTATATTAAAGGCCTAGGACAGTTCTTGGTACATTGTAGGTGCTCAAAAAGAGGGGAATCGTATATGGAGGTATAGATAAACACTCTTCTGTGTAGAATACTGGAAGTATTTTCAGTGAAACTTCAGAATCCTTTAGCTATACTATTTAACTTCCCTTGCCAATCTTTACATTGCTATTTAGTCATTTATGTATCTGATATATGTATATATAATATACATATATAAATATATACATAATTATACCATATTTAATTATTTATAGAATGATATATAAATATACATTTCCATATATATGGTCTTTTGCTCTCTCTCTCTCCATATAGATATACTTCTATTTCTATTTCTGTAACCAGAAGAAGATGTAGATGGTAGGGAGAAGTGCAGTGTAATACAAGAAGCTCCAGATCTGAATGACATGGGTTTGAAATCTGACAATCTATGGCATCTATTAGTGGGATGGCCTCAGGCAAGTTACTTAAGACTTACGAACTTTGCTTTCTCTTTTGAAAAATAAAGAAAATAGAATCTATCAGAATGAGTTATTTCTAGGATTTAAGATGACAATCTATAAATAAAGAAAATAGAATCTATCAGAATGAGTTATTTCTGGGATTTAAGATGATAATCTATGAGCAATGTGCAGTGTGTGTGTGTGTGTGTGTCTCCCTAGGAGCAACAGTTGAGTATTTGTTAATTCGGTGTTTGTCATGTCTATATAGAACTCACACAATAATGAGAATTAACTCTACATATTTGTACTGTTATCCCCTTGAGGATGTTATTTACCTCTGTATACAACACTGTACTCTGACAACGCCTACGGTATAATAAGGATTCAATTCATTTTTGCAGAAGAAAGTACAGTAGGAATGCAGAGAAGAGAGAAAGAAGGACAGCAGGGACTGAAGGAGGGATGATGGCATGAGATGGCTTCAAAACTCATCACAAGGTTGACACGTGGCTATGGCTAATGACTCTTTTCCCAACAAAATTTGACTGCCAGGTTTTCACAGAAATGTTCCCTTTTAATGCCTTTCATGCTTGGCATCCGGACTCACTGGCATCTCTCCTGAATGCCAAATATATCTCCATGTGCTTTTCATTTTTCTTCTCAAAAGATCTGCCACCATTTATAGCATCCACTTCTTCATCTGGGTCATCTGTTTTTCCAGTTATGCCAAGCTCTTGCTAAATCTGTAAATGAGCTCAGAGATCCCTTCCTTTAGGAGGACTCTTCATCTTTCTCCCTCTTCCTTGCACATCATGCTGGGATTGCTTGTGCCCTGTCTACATGTTATTTCTCTTTTCAAGCAAGCTGAGCCAGAGACCAATGGAGCAATATAACAAGAAGAAGTAAAGCCATTTTTTGACCTACTGGAAATCCTTGGCTAAAAGTGATAGTAATACTCCCATGAATAAAATGAGAGCTACATGCCAGGCAACATACTGGGCCTTATCTATGCTGTCATGGGCTGAATGAAGTCCCCATGAATTTCATAGGATAAAATCTTAACCTCTAGTACTTCATAATGGGACCGTATTTGGAGATGGAGCCTTTAAAATGAGGTGATTAATATAAAATGAAATCATAAGAGTAGGTCCTAATTCAATATGACTCATGTCTTTAAGGGAAGAAAAGATTAGGACACAGACATGCACAGAGGAAAGACCATGGGGAGACAAAGGGAGATGATGGCCACCTAAAGGCCGAGAGGGGTCCTAGCAGAAATCAACTTTGCTGACACTTTGATCTTAGAATTCTAGCCTCCAGAACTATGAGAAAATAAATTTCTGTTGTTTAAGCAACAGGCTGTTATACTTTCTTGTGGCAGTCCTAGAAAATTAATATATACATATACTTCATTCTGTTTGTTTCCCATGGTATCCTATGAAGAACAAATAACTATCACTTTCCCCCTTTTTATAGAAGGTGAAGGCAAGGCTCAGAAATAATATTTGAAGGGGAAAGTCAACCCACTGATCAATGTGCTTAAATAGAACCTAGAGGCAAATATAATTTGAGGCAATGGGTTTGTAGTCTGATACTCCTATGTTAAATACGTTTTCTAGTCCCCTACATTTTTCAGTAAACTGATTTTAATTGTCTCTTTTGTGCCAGACATTGTAATCTGTGTTGAGGATGCAGAGAGAAATAAAACATGGTTCCTGCCCCAGAGAAGCTCTTGGCCTTTTAGAGACAATGCACACAAAATAGATTCATTTCATATGTTGTATTGGACACCCGTCTAATAGTCAGAACTCTACAGACATGATTGACTCTACTGAGGATCAAGAAAGGCCTTATGGATAAAATGATGACTCATCTGAGCCTGGAAAAGCATGAGGTGGTCAGAACAATGGCCAATGGCATCTCAGATGAAAACAACGGCACATGTCATTATGTAGTCACCGGCTGGGCAAATAAGCAGATGACCAGAGAAACGTGAACTGAGTAACCCCTTAGACATTTCAGGTTTTCATCCAGACTAGCCATGCTCTGACCTTTGCTCCCCTGAGCACAGCCTAGCTACCTCCAGCCCAGTTACCTGCAAATATTGGAAACCCCATCAATCCTGATGATAGACTGACAAACTGAACAACTAGCTTCTATTTGCCCATTTATTTTTAATCTGGGCTGATAATACTAGCAAGCTCTTCCCTTGGGAATATATATGAAGATAAATGAGGTAATTTATGCCATAAGGTTCTGAACTCCTTAGAATAAAAATGTTAAAATAAATTTAGTCATATTATATATTCTTTAATAAATATTTTATTGGATGTGCATAGAATATCCATGATCCCTTAAGAGATTTAGAGGAAGATAGCCAAGAAAAGACCTGTAAGCCTTAAACTGCCAAAATCCCAGAAGATGATTTAAGCAATGCAGTAAGTAAGTAGGTTGACCTATTTCTCATTTTAAGGGCAGAAATAAAATTACCATTCATATGTAGGAAAAGGCTTCCTTCCATGCTAAGTATGAGCAATATTAAACTAAGCTTTCTCTTTCCTTAGAAATATTTCTAAGCTGAGCTAACTAAATATGAAAGAAAGTCAGACAAATACAAAAATACAACCATGAAAAGTAATCATATTAGCAGGTCCTTGACTA
Source organism: Balaenoptera ricei (assembly GCF_028023285.1). Classification (NCBI taxonomy): domain Eukaryota; kingdom Metazoa; phylum Chordata; class Mammalia; order Artiodactyla; family Balaenopteridae; genus Balaenoptera; species Balaenoptera ricei. Next base: position 53,789,102 of record NC_082646.1, on the reverse strand, counting down.
ACAAATCCAATCAATCCCTTTAGGCTGCCCCTGAGGAGTTGGGGTACGTTGTGGAAAAAGCAAGGGCTTTGAAGTCATAATGACCAGTGTCCCCTTCCCTTTTCTTCCAGTTATAAGCCTTGTGGCCTTGGACAAGTGACTTAAACTCTTTGCTTTGTGCTTTTTGCTCATCTATAAAAATGGAGATATTAATAAGCAGTGTGAGGATTTGTTGCAAGCATCCGTAAGAAAACTTATAAAAACACCTAGTACTCCAGTCACGATATTACAGGTGGTCACCAACCATAATATATTGTTCTTTCCACAAAGTGTGTGGTTTCTAACAGGCATGGCATTAGACTAAACTTTAGGACTTTAATGACAATATATTAAAAGGTAACTATGTTATTATCTTATTTAATCCTCAGTAACCTCCTATAGTAGAGATATTAGTACTACTAGTGTTTTACACGTGAGGAAACGGGGCTTTAGAGAGGTTTATGGACTTAGATTCAGAATGCTAATACATTGTAGACATGGGACTACACACCAAAATCACTATGGAATGACTGTGCTCTTAAAGTCACCAATAGGTGGCCTCTGTAGAAGAAGCAACAGTTGTGTGTGTGTGTGTGTGTGTGTGTAATTAACTCAATGTAAGCAAAAATTTAGTCTTGTTCCTATTGAATAATGATAATGATATTGATTATATCTCACATTTCTACAGCATATTTATATTTTAAAAATGTGTGTGTGTGTGTGTGTGTGCGTGTACAAAACAACCTTGTGAAGCAGGATTGATGAAATCCCCTTCCCCATCTTTAAGGGGATAAAAGAAATTCTTAGAGAATATAAGCAACTCTACTATATATATATATATATACACACATACATATATATACATATATATGTATATATATGTATATATATGTATGTATATATATATAATACATACACATACATACTAAAATGGTACAGTTTTGCTTTTGACTAATTAACATCTCAACTCTCTAATATCTCTTAAATGTCAGATCTCTGTGATGAATTAGGAATTGGTGAGAACATGTTATATAATCTCACTCACTAGAGTTGCCTATATGGGGTAATTGCTGGACTGTGGGGAAAAAGCCCTGCCCAGTAGCCTCATTTGAGTGGCTAATAAATCTTGTGAATTTAGGAAAATCACTTAAATATGCTCAGTCACCTTCTCAGCTAAAAATGGGTATAAAACTTTTACTTAAGTTTCTTACTTATAAGGGTGGAGATTACTTTTCCCCATCACCAGCAGTGATGCCCCCGTGACTCAGGACTCCCTCAGTCTCCTTCTAAACTAGTCTAGTTCTCTCTCTTACCATCCCAATGCCTGTATTTAGAATTTCCTGTCCTACCTATTGTTTAGGATTGATTACGTAGTTAGACTATCTTCACAGTTTTTTTTTTAAGTAAATAAATAAATATTTAGTAAATAAATAGGAAGAGTGATATACGTGTTTCTTAATATCATTACCATTCCAGTATATTTGAAAGTCCCTCTTGTCTCCCATCTTAGGTGCTATAGGGAAGTCACATTCAAAGTCAATCATATTGAGCAGTCGTTCTTGAGGCTGGTTCCGGAAGCAGCAGCAGCAGCATACCCTGGGAACAGTTTGGTTTTAATTTCTCCCCAGCTACTTTGTCTTGGATTATTCTTCTCAAGGTCATGTTCTACAGCCTGAAGACACTTCCCATTCCATTCTCAATTAGATCAGTCCTGAGGTAAATATACTACAGCAAATTCAGACGTGTGGGCTGCTTCTGGTCTGGGAGAATGATCTGGACATAATATAAGAGACAAAAGAAGTGAAAGACAGAAAAAAGAGCAAAGTTTAGATGGTAGAAACTGAGAAAAATATGGGTGTAGGTTGGCCGTGTACTCTCCTGGGGAGAGGGTAAGAGCAGAATTTTCAGGAGGCAGATGTGCTTTCAAAATTTCATGTGACCCAGACATTTCCCATCCAAACACCCCAAAGATCACCAACAGACTTTGTGGGAGTTCCTGAAATGCAGTTGTCTCCTGTCTTATTCTCTTTGTGTCTGTAGTAAGTGGAAAATATAGTGGTGGTGGGATGGGAAGGACATTTGTTTAAAGGGAAACCTACTCTTTCCCCCCTAAAAAAGTTTTCCAGGTCTGAAAACTCTACTTAATTATTACCAAGACCTAAATATGAATGCTCTAGAAATTCCTATCTTTTTTACTTGAGTGGGCAGAATATAGGCAGATTCTAACAATTTAGATTCAGATAACTCACTAGTAAAAAGAAAAGAGTCAAAACATGAGGTCTGAGATTAATACAAGACTAAGGAAATGGTAATGAATGTAGGTTTCATGCAGTTGTGGTTCAAATTTGATGAGAATAAGCAAGGAAACAGGTCGATGTATTTGTGAAACATCACCTCTTTTGTTCAGTATGATTTTGTGGCAGTCAACTCAACATGTTTTATAAGTTCTAAGATGTACATTTTTATTTCTTTAACACTTCTGGAATTGGGATGCATTTTGAAATTGGTCACTTGAGTTAAACTGCCATCTTTTTTTAATGACACAAAATAGCAGTGCATCTTAAAACTAGTTGTATATTAGCATTAATGGATTATGTTAATAAATGTATGGTGAATAAGCATTTAAATGGCACAGAAAGAGAAACCCTTACAATTCATTACAAAGTTTCAAAGTTTCAGTCAGTAGTTCTCAAACTTTGATGTACATCAGAATCATCTGGAGGGCTCATTATATCACAGATTGCTACTTCCTCTCCTCCCACCAGTTTCAGATTCAGTACCTCTACATTTGATGCTGATACTGCTGGTCTAAGAACCACTCTATAGGCCATTTGAAAAAAAATTTTTTTTTAATTTTTTAACCTCAGTTTTTACTACCACTAATTTTAAAAATTCAGTTAGACTTTCATGATATCACACCTAGAAAATTAGCATTGCCTTCTAAGTTCTCTCCTTATTATCATTCTCTTCTCATTCACAACCTTCTTTGCTATAAAAAAAGTGTTATCATCTGTTAGTACTTCCCCTCCCAAAATACACACACATACACACACACACCCCTTAGTTTATAATTGAAGGCTCTTCATAGTCAGACCATAATCTTTCTTATGTAAGGCTATTCCCCTAAATGGTTTGACCCTAGAGTCAGCCCAAGAAAATTTTGTCCATTAGTTCCCCAATATGTCAACTTCTTTTACAGCTTTTGCACTGACTTTTTGTTGCTTACCTGGAACGTGAAGGCCTACTTTAGTCCAACACAGACAACCTTACAGACTCACCTCTAACACCATCTCCTCCTTCAATTTTCCCCTGACTACACTGAAAGAGACATTTACTTCTTAATATGAGGTTCATTAACATTATCATACAGTGCATATTACATAATCATCATGTGGGTTTGCTTATTTCCTCCCTCATCTAGACTATGATCATTTCATGCTGAGATCATATTTTATTTTATTTCATTTTTTTCTTGAATGATTTACAGAATTCTTGGCACATATTTGGGACTCAATAAATGCTGTTAAATGAAAGCATATTGAAGCGAAGCTATATTTTCTATTAAATTAGTGCTTTTGGACTACCATGTATACAAGTGGTCATTGTATATATGTGGTTCTATTTAATTCAACCAAAGTTTACTAAACATTACGTGGAAATTATTATCTGAGGTATTGAAAAGAATACAGATGGAAAAATACGCAAGATCAGTTAAGGAATACATGTGTTTATCGAACACCTATAACATTTTAAGTACATCTAAGAACCTTTCAGAGTAAAAGGCTAATGATATTCTACCACGCGGCAATATTTTGAAGAAGCCTGTTAAATATTCTATTGAGTTAGAGCTTCAGTATTCCTTCTTGTAGTATTCCACTGAGGTTTAAACAAAGAGCTATCCAAAAAGAATTAAATCACACTCACTGGGGCCAGAGGAAAGATGGTCCCCTCCAAACATGAAAAGAGGCAAGTGCATTTCAGAAATAAATGACTTTACATAGACACACAGGCCTCTTGAGGATGGAGTAGACACTCCAGCTAGAAAGCTCTTAGACTAAATCAGATAGCAAAAGGTCATGACTGACAAAAAGGGAATCTCTTCTAACTTCATTTTTTTTTTTTTTTTTACATTTCTCAACCTTAAGAAGAAACTACTTCAAGCCTCTTAACGACTAACTCAGTTTCAAGTGTAAATTGAAAGAAGATAGGCCAAGACAGTGTTATGGTTCAGAAATTTGGTAAACACATACTTGGCTTCAATACCAGCATGCTTAATTAAATAATTTTAAAGTATTTTACTTGAAAACTGCACAGGAAATAAAAAAAAAAAAGCTTAAGGCTTATCTGTTGCTTCTAACATCTATCAAGATTCCTAGATGAGTTTTACATGGCAGAGATGCTCAAGTAGCAATAACAAAGGGGAAGTTTCATGGATATGGAAAACTCTAGACATAGTTTTTCTAATTTATGTTGACTTAATTAACCTTCTAGAAATCACTGTGTGTCTACTCTCTATTGGACAAAACTTTTTTTACTAATAAAATTCAAGATTAAGAAGTCACACAGCCAAAAAGTGGAAGTGTGCATATTCAAACTGACTTCTTCCAGCTGCCAATTCTCTTTACCTGCCTGTTACCCCATCGTGAATTTCTAAGCATCACTCTTCTGGATGTCTTTAACATTGCATTATTTATTTTTAAATCTATGTTTCTTTGATTAGGCACACTAAATGTTTCATTTGAAGAAATGTATCTTTACTAGGTTTCCAGAAGACACCCTTGTGAGAATGTATGTATGTTATAATTCAGAGGATATCTCAGTCCTGCCTTGAATCATTTAAATTGTTGTTGAAACATCTACTTTACCCTTGTAAATAAATCTCTGCTAAAAATTTAAAGTCAAAGGAATCTGAATATGAAGTATGACTGTTAAAGATTCAAAATGAGAAACATATCAGAGTTAGAAAAAATTAAATTTTTATCCACCCCCCACATCTTAGACCTTCATTCAAAATTAAATGCAACTATAAATTGTTCCAGGTAAAGTCAGTGTTCTACTCCTATTCTGAGAAGTATAAACTAAAAATTAATTCAGCTGACAAGTCATCACTTCTACTTGGTTTTCTCACTTAGAAATGACAGATTTTTAGGGGTAAAGTGAATTGCCCTATAATCTTTTGATTGAAAAGCAATATCATTTGAATATTAGACATGGTTTCTAGAACCATTTAGATTTTCCTAAAATTAATAGTGTCTCCCATATTACAACACATAAAAAACTGACCTAAAAAAGCCCTACATTTTCCTATTTCTATCAAGAATAGAATGCAACTTGATGGGTTTATTTTTGAGTGCTTTAATCTTCCAGGGTAGTAAGCCTTTACTGCACAGTTCTAAACACAGCGAGGACAGAGTGGAGATTAAGAACATGAGCTCTGGTCTCTGATTACTGGGGTTCAAATCCAATTCCACCACTTCCTGGATGTATGACCTTTGCAGGAAGGGACTTAACCATTCTGTGCCTCGCTTTCCCAATCTGTAAAATGGAGACAGTTCTAATCGTACCTATCAAGATAGGACAAAAATAATTGATTGCCTTTTTAAAATATAATTTTTGGAATATTATATATGATAGAAATTACTTAGAATTATCCCTAATTCAGGATAAGTCCTCAATAAATGGTTTCTATTTTTCCTGAAGTCTGCATTTACCTGGAAGTCTGAGATTCTCATATCATCCAGATCTCTACCCCTCTGTGACAATGAAAATGTTTTTATTCACTCAGCAAATGTGAATGAATCCTGTTCTAAGTGGTGAGAATATATAACGTTCAACAAAAATGCAATTCCTGACCTCAGGGAGTGTATAAGTCTTATGGAATGAGAGACTAGAGGCAGTAACTCAGTTTATGAACTTTCATTTCTCCATTTATTAAAAATAAAAGGGTTGACCTATATTTATTTTAGTGCTTTTTCTCCTCTAAAGAGCTAGATTTTATGAACTAACTTTATCTGTAAAGAACAGTTTATTATAACTTTGTCATAAATCTGTACCTCTGAGAATAATGCAAGCATAAGTGTCAAAATGTTTTCACAGATATTGCTTTGGATTAGTAGTAGAAATTTATTATTACTAAAGAATTCTATTGTTCTTTGATGATTTTTAATTAACAATAATAATTACAATTTAATTAGATCTACCATTAAGATAAAGTTTTTAAAAGTTATGCACTTATATAAAATAACATATTCCACATAATTTAAATGTATATATAATACAATATAAAACTACTATATTGGTGGCAATATTAAGGATACACTGGAGCTGGAAATACTAGATTCAACAAGATTATTTATAAGACCATTGCAATAATAAAAATAAAAATAACAAAAAAATCAATGACATTCATGGCAATAGGGTTAGAATAAGGGGGATGCATTTGAAATATATTAACTAGATAGCATTGACCAGATTCAGAAGTTGGCTGAATGAGAAGGTAAGACAAGGGGGCTTCATAGGATTAACATCCAGTATTTTAACTTAAATAACTGCCTATTTGACAGTATAATTCATGGATTATGCAATCTTTCAGGAATGGAAATTATTTATTTCAAATACAGGCTGTAGAAGTTTTGCACAAAGTGATATACTACTGACATTTAGGTTCTATAGCTTAGCAAGTAATATGTAAGTTAAGGCATCAATAAAGGACTATTCTTCAGTCAAGAGAATTTGAGGAGTTGATGACATAGGCTATTTCTAACAAAATAGATATAACCATGGACATAGGACATGCTAGAAGGGCCAAAATAACAAAAAAGCAAGTAAAAATTTTGTCTATCCTTATAAAAGCCTTAAAAAAGCTAAGGTGGGTCATTGGATAAGTGTTGAGCTCTACTTTCTGAGGGTTCAACCTCACAGTGGTGAACAGTGGATTTAATAGTTCTAAGCACAAAAGTAATGCTCAGTATATTTTGTTGAATGAAAGAACACATACTTTAATATGGATCTGAGTCAGACTAGAGAGATTGAGCTTAGCTGTCACCACCAATAAAGACAATAGGGATTTCAGAGGGGAGAGAAAACAGGGGAGAAAATCTACTTGAGGGTCAAAAACCAAGGGGGTTGGGGCTCAAGGCTTGAACGCAAGTCAAGCAACATATTGGCCTGAGAGAAAGGGTCCAAGAGAAGGGGCTGGGCAGGATGACTGGGCACTGGGAAAATAGCCTTTATGCAAAGATTCTTGGCAGCTTTTTAATCCCTAACACATAGATCATCTGATGAAAAAAAAGATGTTCTTGTCCCCATCCCAATCTCAAGTAGAAAAGAAATTTCTTCAATACAGCCATGCTTGGATTTTACTGACTCAGGACCTGATATGAAAGGAGACTGTGGTAGAAGGCAAATCTGCTAGAAACTGTTAGGGGCTGAAGTAGACAGGGGTTGACACACATGGGGGTCCTAGAAGTTCACTCTTCTCCAAAGGGCCTTTTGTGGAAAAAAATAATTTTTTTTTCAAAGCTGAAACAGTGTCTGAAGGGAAAGGAGAATAAAAAAGGAAGAGCTAAGAAAAAAAAACAAAAAACAAAGAACATTCCTGAAAATGCTTACTGAAAAGTCAGGTTTCTCGAGGGATTGTGCCTTTCAGCCCTTATGAATGTTCCACAGTGTGACCCTGTGTCAGATCTGAAGATCTGTAAATAGTAAAGCAAATAGCAGTGCAACAGCTATCAACTTGGAGTGGGAGGGAAGAGAGGCTTCATGCAACATTCAGAGCCTTCTCCAAAATAAAACAGAAGAACAAATAACTCAAGAAATAGAAATTTGCTTTAAGATGATCATTTGTACAGGTGTATAAATTTAGTGAATATATTGTATAATTTCTGTTGTCATTTTTTTAATTTACAAAATTGTATTCATTCATTACAACAATATAATTTAGGAAATATAGATACAAAATATAGATGTAAAGATTAAATATACCTACATGTTTCCTATATGGAAACAACAGCTGTTAAGATACTGGTTTTGATTCCTCTAGCCATGTATTAGAAAAAAATATAAATTATAAGTGAAATCATGTAGTAGATGTAGTTTGTATTTTTCAAACTAAACATATCATGAATATATTTACACAGTATTATATATTTTCTATATTCCTTTACTGTATTATTTTTGATAATATATAACTTTGTTCTATGAACATATAATTTATTTAACTAGTCTTTTGTTTCAGACATTTAAGTTGGCTCTCATTTCTCCAATGAGAGCTGCAATTAACATTATTATTTCTAAATCTTTGCTCATAACTATGATTATTTCTTAAAAATAAATTGGCATAATTTAGGCTTTTTGTTTCACCACCAGTTGTGTTGTATATGCTATCATTTTTTTCACTGATTCAAAATGCATCTTTTTCATACACTAAATTAGAACCTATATATTTATCTATATTTTTTGTAAGAGGCTGTGAGGGTTTAGATTGTATACATCTTATTAAATGTGTGGTATGGTAGCCCATACTCATTGCATATCTAAAATATATCAATCTTCCCAAATACTCATAATCCAAAGGATGTAGTTCAGACTGATATATACATAATTTTGAGGATCAATGATACTTTTATGACTCATTCTTCCGACTCATGTTCTTTATTGAATTCCCAAAAAAATTTTGAAATTTGTCTTCTTCATATGAGTTTTACACATTTCCTTGTGCGTGAGTTTTGAGACATTTATCTATTGTCTTTGAGATTAGGTGTAAATATTTTTACTCTAATGCATTTTCTGATTATTGCTATATTATTAAATACATTTAAAAGTTCTAATAACTTTTAAATATATTTAACTTAAACTTTTAAAAAACATTTAAAAGTTTTAACTTTAATAACTTTAATAACTTTGATTCAGATTTTTTAAGGAAATACTATCTGAAAAGCATAATTTTATCTTTTCCATTATGTATATCTTTTGATCATTTTCTTATGTTATTACATGCAGATAATCCATTTTTAACTATAACTTTAACATTTTTAACTATAACTATAAATGTAGTTTTAATTCTTTGATAAGAAAACTTTAATCTCAATTTTGGAGGAGTTATTAAGGTTTGGATAAGGTTTACATTAATCCAACTCTTTAGATGTTGGTGTTATGCAATAATTACCTATGCTCACAGTTTCTATTGTTTTCTCTTTTTAAAAAGTGCATTCTTAAACAATTGCAGGTAATCAAAGGTCCATATGAATGCCCCTAAAATATGTTAAAATGCTACAGTAAACATACACAAAAGAAAAGATTGGGAGATATATTTGAGTCCAGGTTTTGATTTTAACTTGCATCATTTCAATATAGTTAATAGCAGTTTATGGTACAATGACCACACTTTGAATTAACCCAACGATATTGTGATTCCATATCTGCATTTTTCTAAATGAATGCTATTTGGCATCAACTTTTCCAAATTAATCTGATAAGCCCCTAATAAATATTAGCTTCCTTATATGCAATCTACAAGTAATGGAGGACATTATTTTGATTGGAAAGAAGGGTGGGGGAAATAGAGAAGCTGCATGCTATGGAAGTGATCCCTTTGGCAGAGAGTAGAGGAACAATTGGCAAAGGGATAGATATTTGTTGGGCTGCACCCCACAGGCCTGCAAGCCTTGTACTTGCTCAGCTTCACGACAAAGAAAGAGCCCAGAGTCAGTGACAGAGACATCAACGACTTAATGGATAGGGAGATCTTCCATGTCTAAAGCAAGGTCGTGGAGCAACACTGCACCATGTAGGGGAGGGGGAAGTTACAGTTATAGGGGGAAATAATGTCAGGTTGTCTCATCGGTTACCAGGGATACTAGCAGGGGGCCTGCCCCTCACTGTCCCTTTGATAAGCTATCATGGTGGCTATCTGATCTAAAGGTTAGAACAATCACTAGCTGGGGTAGGAGCTAGTATGTAGGAAGGTCAGTCATGTGAGTAGGTATAGGTGAAGCAGGCACTAGTCAAGCAGGGGATGTACAGAGAGCAAGAGAAGAGCCATCTTGGGTGGCCTGATCATACACTCTACCCCTACATACTCTGCACAACCCTTACAACCTTGATCTGCCCCTCTTCTGCAATATCCCTGGGGTTAGTTGGGGCGCTGTAACCAGATACCACAAATACAATGCAGACACCAGCAGCTAAAGAGTATCAAGAGTAAGATACCTAGTATGCTAAGAACAGTCATTCACCAGGATGTGGGTAAATTTTGGAGCCAAGTGCTTACAGGGTCAATGGAGAGGGAGTCATGGCAGCATCCTGTCCAATTATAAGGAAGGTCAGGCCACCCTGGTTTTCACAAACCCAGAACCACCCTCATGGGGAAGGGAAGGCCCCGACTCCAAGAGAAACATTCTGGTGGCCTAGCCAGATGTCAGCAGTCACATTAAAAGTCTGATTGCATTGTTCTTTTAGGTGTCCACCCCATGTTATGTTGGGTGCCATTAGGGGTGGACCCAATAGGTCTTTCCAAACAAAAACAGTTAATCCCACTAGTTGGACTTGTGTGTCCAGAAGCCAGCCTATTCTACTCTACACAGCATAGCCCAGGGAGTTCATGGGCAGTCAGTTGTACAGTAACGTTTACTGACGTAGGTCCTTCTGATGTATGGACATGTGGGACAGGAAGATGGTGAGAGTCTTTCTCCCCCAACATCAGTTGTCCCCACAGAGTCACATTAGCTGGGTTGATTTTTCATGGAAGTTCAGAGGAGGATGACAATGGCACCCTGCCGTAGACTCAGCAACAAGGCTCGTTTTGCAGTGAGGCCATGGTTGCTTCCCAGTCCTCAAATAGATCTCCTTTGCTCAGACTAGTGATGAAATGTAAGACATCTAACAGGCACAACACAGGGGGGATCATGACAATTAAGCAAAATGCCAGCAGTACCCACATTCTGAGATAATACCACACCCACTGTGGTTTTTGTCCTGGTCTGCAATACAGTTCAGAAAACTCAAGTTTTCAGTAATACAGGAACATGTCCAAAATCACAACTACAGTGGCCACCCAATTTTACCTTTGATGTCTGAACCACAGCTACTCCATTGTAACTTTCAAATGCATTCCCCTCCTTAATGGCCAAAGCAGATATGAAATGCATGTTCCATAGGCTAAAAAAGAGGCCACTGTGGTCAGTAAAGTTTAAGTTAAACCATATATAAACTAGAATGACTTCCCCATACCTCCACATGTGAAGATTTTTCCATCATTTCCCATTTTGATTGCAAATCTTTTGATCAACCAAGGTGTATGTCCCTTGAAGTCAGGGTGAATGCTGACTTCCCTGAATCCACATCATGTCCCTCAGTGCCAGGGCTCTTTTATATTTGCCTAGTTATTCACATCGGGAGAAAACTGATCAGATATTGTGAACAAGCTCAGAGGTATGTTAATGGGGAAATTTTTATAGGCTATACATTTCATCACTTATACTGAATTGTTACACAAACATTGTACATGTGCTTTTAGTTCAGACTTAAAGCAAGCAGTGATACATCATGAGTAGTTATACTCTGTGACAACTTCACTAGATAATTTTCTTTTCTTGCTGAACATCAGGGCAAAAGTGTGGCTAACACAATAACTTTCATAAATACAGACCTCAATTAACAGAACTAGAATTTAATGTCCACTGAAATATAATATTTTTCTCTAAAATTACCCTCATCTCCACCAAACACAGACAAATCAAGGTTAATATCTTTGGAAATAATTCTGGTCAACTGACCACACAGGCTTCTCCAAACTGGCTGTGGTGGAATTCCTTAGAAGGAGTCTCAGACTAAATTCCCAAAAGGTCTCTCAAGGCAAGGAAAGCCATTCCAGAGGCCTGCCATCAGACTCCACCTCAGTGGATTTCTTTCTTCTAGAAGTCCCCAAAATATTGAGATTCCTGCACATGCCAAGAGACAGTCTTTCCCATTTGCCTGATAAGGCTGCTCAGAACCCAGGTGTCTCCAATTTCTGAAGGGACCAGGCAGAGAGAAAAGGAAAATGTTTCAATTCTACCCACAGGTGTAGTTTACCAGATTGTTCTAAATCATAACTAACTTGAGTGGAAGGGCTTCCCTATATCTGGAAAACACAGATCAACACCAGTAATATTCCAGATGAAAACCATAAAAATTATAACCATATTTACCAGTTCATTCAGTAAGCAATCCTTTTGTTTACTTTTTATGAAGCCATCAGGTTTTCCATCAGGATTCTTTAATTTCTTACCCAGTTCAGTGGTATGATCTGAAATTTATCAGAGACCTGTACTTTTCATAAGGACCTTCTTGAAGATGAAACACTTTTGCAAAAACATCAGAGTACAACAATAGCTGTCTATAAATGACAAAAGACTTTAAAATGCATGGTTAAACACCTGATCACAATGTAATCTATAAAGAAACTTGGGTACAATAACTAGAATTATGACTAAGTATAACCTTAACCCTTAAAAACTTTAATCTCTGGCAAAAACCAAGAAACAAGTAATTGTGAACTCTTTGCCCTATCTACATTTCCTGATTGGAAATCTTACGCTTTAGTCTTCCTCTCCTAAGAAGGGAAATGTAGGTAAACTTAGACCTACCCAGCAATTAATGTTCCAATACTTTATCCTATTTGAAATTGCCCAGATAGTCAATGAATTCTGTTCATTTAACTTAGTTTAGTTGCAAGTTACCAAAATATGGAGAGACTATTTTAGGTAGACATTCCCAAAACATAATTATTCCTATAGATTTTACCTAAAAGCTCTTATCTCATTTACATTTACTTAAAGTTTCATCATGTCAAATTATTTTTCTTGCTGACAAATTTGCAACAGATATAATAAGGTCTTATTTGACTTCTAATAAACCTAGGTACAACAGAAGTATTATACTTAATATAGATGACTCTAAATACATGTCTATATTAATCAAACCAACAGGCTTAATATCTCCAATACCAGATAGTTATTCTGTACTGAATATTTCTGAGATCATGTGAAACTGAAATCATTCTATCCAGTTTCTTTTATATTTCTGAGAATTCATATAAGTGCTTAATTTCTTTTAAGCCAATTAAACAGAGATCATCCACAAACCAATCTTGGCAATGGAGGCAGAGACACCTCATATTTATAAAGAACACAAAGACATATATAGACACAGAGATCTCACAGTTTTCCTGCTAGAGTTTAAGAGGCCTCTTTTTTCTCCTCACTCTTAGGGATTAAGGTTCCTGGGAGCCCAGGTAGATAATTTACATTTCAAAGTCCCAGGAAGAGAAATACCAATTCCTTCTAGAAAGCTAACTTCTTCTAATGGCATATGTAAAAATCAGTTTTAGAACTTCAAAAGATTAACATCTTGGCCATTTTCAGGGATTCTTTCAGTTTCTAAATAGCCAATTCACAAACAGATGGAAAGATATACCAGGTTCTTGAATTGGAAGAATCAATATTGTTAAAGTGACCATACTACCCAGGGCAATCTACAGATTCAATGCAAGCTGTATCAAATTACCAATGGCATTTTTCACAGAATCGGAACAAAATTTTTTTAAATATGAATGGAAACACAAAAGACCCCAAAGAGTCATCTTGAGAAAGAAGCAAGAAACTGGAGGAATCACTCTCCCTGACTTCAGACTATACTACAAAGCTACAGTAATCAAAACAGTATGGTACTGGCACAAAAACAGACACATAGATCAATGTAACAAGATAGAAAGCCGAGAAATAAATCCACACACCTATGATCAAGTAATTTACAACAAAGGAGGCAAGAATATATAATGGAGAAAAGATAGGCCCTTTTCCCAGTGGTGCTGGGAAAACTGGAAAGCTACAGTGAAAGAATGAAATTAGAACATTCTCTAACACCATATACAAAAATAAACTCAAAATAGATTAAAAGATTAAATGTAAGACCAAATACTATAAAATTCCCAGAGGAAAACATAGAGAGAACGTTCTGATATAATTTGTAGCAATATTTTTTGGATCTGACTCCTACTAGAGTAATGGAAACAAAAGCAAAACTAAACAAATGGGACCTAATTAAACTTAAAAGCTTTTGCATAGCAAAGGAAACCATAAACAAAACAAAAAGACAGCTTACGGAATGGGAGAAAATATTTGCAAATGATGTGACCGACAAGGGCTTAATTTCTAAAATATACAAACGGCTTGTACAGCTCAATATCAACAAAAAACAAAAAACAAAAAACAACCCACCCAGTCAAAAAATGGACAGAAGACCTAAATAGACATTTCTCCAATGAAGACATATAGATGGCCAATAGGTACATGAAAAGATTCTCAACACTGCTAATCATTAGAGAAATGCAAATCAAAACTACAATTAGGTATAACCTCATACTAGTCAGAATGGCCATTATCAAAACTCTAGAAACAATAAAGGCAGGAGAGGGTGTGGAGAAAAGGGAATGCTCCTACACTGTTGGTGGGAATGCAAACTGGTACAGCCACTATGGAAAATAGTATGAAGGTTCCTTAGAAAATTAAAAGTAGAGTAACCATATGATCCAGCAATCCCACTTCTGGGCATATATCTGGAAAAGACAAAAACTCTAATTCGAAAAGATACATGCACCCCAATGATCACAGAAGCACTATTTATAATAGCCAAGACATGGGAGCAACCTAAATGGCCATCAACAGATGAATGGATAAAAAAGATGTGGTATATATATATACAATGGAATACTACTCAGCCATAAAAAAGAATGAAATAATGCCATTTGCAGCAACATGTGTGGACTTAGAGATTATCATACTAAGTGAAGTAAGACAGAGAAAGACAAATATTATATCACTTACATGTGGAATCTAAAAAAAATGATACAAATGAATTTATTTACAAAACAGAAACACATAGACTTAGAAAACAAACTTATGTTTGCCAAAGGGGAGAGGGAGAGGGATAAATTAGGATTTTGGGATTAGCAGATACAAACTACTATATTAGATGAACAATAAGGTCCTACCATATAGCACAGGGAACTATATTCAATATCTTGTAATAACCTATAATGGAAAAGAATCTAAAAATATATATATGTGTAACTGAATCACTTTGTTGCACACCTGAAACACTGTAAATCAACTACACTTCAATAAAAAAATAAATAGCCAATTAGGTTTAAACAAATAAAAGTGACAGACAATAATACATATCATTCACTCACATTCACATGCCTCACGTTCACTGGAATATGAATCAGCATTCAAGTTAATCTTCACCTCGACTGTTAGCTCAGCCTCTGTGTCCTTTCTTAACAAAACACAAAGGCCAGCCCACAGCTGTGGCCACTGCCTTACTAACTTCTTTTTTCCCACTGTAAAGGCAGCCAATATCTCCGCAACACCCATAGGAGTGTCTGTGAGTTCTCTATACTCTCTTGGTGGCCCTCATTCATCAAGGACAGCCACCATAGGGTTCCACATACTGGTGGACAGCCACCCCGGGGATTTCCCCACAACTTTGGGGACCACCCCTGCAACTTTCGGGCCCCACATTGATGGGCGGACACTCCAGGGATTACACCCATAACTTCGAGGCCTCACATGTTAGTGGATGACCCCGCAACTTTCCACCCCCATCCTTATTTCCCAAGATCTCGGCACTCACGGGAGTTTCCTTGGTCTCTTGGCTTCTCTGCCAATTGCTAGGCTGCACCCCGCAGGCCTGCAAGCCCTGTACTTGCCCAACTTCAAGACCAAAGAAAGAGCCCGGAGTCAGTGACAGAAACATCAGTGGTAAAGGACGAGGGAGCTTACATGTCTGAAGTACGGTGTGCAAAACGTCACTGTGTACGGTGGATGCTGGGCAAGACATGGCAGCAGTCTTCGCTCCCGGGGGGAGGGGAAGGCTACCAGTTATGCGGGAATTGACATGGGGTTGGCTCATCAGTTACCAGGGAAACTAGCAGAGGAGCATGCCCCTCACTGCCCCTTTGACAAGCTCTCCAGGTGGAAATGTTCAGATCTAAAGGTTAGAACAGTCAGTAGCGGGGGCCAGGGGCAAGTATGTAAGAATGTCAGTCATGTGAGTAGGGTGTAGTTGAAGCAGGCACTGGTCCACCAGGGGATGTACAGAGAGCAAGAGAACAGCCAACTTGGGTGGCCTGATCATACATTTAAAAATAAAGTCCAGTTAGGATAGTTTCAATATCTAAGGAAGAAATAAGAAGGAACCTAAAGAGAGGTTTACGAGAATCATTTTATACAAACTGCCAATGTAAGATGACTATAATTTCCAATCAGACATAATAAGAAGCTAGAGCTGGATGTCACTGTGGACTCACTTCTGATTGCACACTTATTAGATTACCTAGCTAATCTGCCAAAATTTGTATCTTGTATCTTCCAAATACAAAGTGACTAAAGTCACAACTAGGAAATACCTTTACTATAGAATTTGTTTGTCTCTTTGTTTTTAGTCTTATTCCATTTTTTCAGGAGATATTAACTTAAAAGTTTTAACAAAAAAAATTCAGAGTGTGACAAAAAAGTGGAAGCAATATATAAAGATCAATTATTCTTATTTATTCTTTTAGGCTCTTCATGAACCTGTTTTGCAAAATATGCAAAAACATTAAAGAAAAAAGAAACAGTAATTTTCTCCAAACTCAAGCAAATACCTCTGAATGGATAACTATTCTTTAAATTTCTCTATCCTCACTGCTATTTCTAATTTACATATATATGGCTGTTAATAATTTTTCTTAAAGCACAGTTCTGCTAAAGTGATGCATTTGCTCAGAAATCTGCAGTCTCTCCTGTCTACAATGTTAAGTTTAAACTAACTAGCCTATTATTCATCTCCCTCTTTAATCTGTCTGTAACCCAAATCTTCAACCTCATTTCCCCATGTGTCTTTTTTCTACTCTGTCAGAATCACTAGCTCTATCTCTCCTGTCTTTCTCACCTCTAAGCCTCTGCTCACACAAGGAATGCTTTTCCCCTCATTTTGCCAGCCCTTGAAGTCCACTCAGCTCATGTTGTCTTCCCGAATTCCGTCCTGATTTGTTTGTTCAAAAGTAAACTTTCCCTCCACTAGTTTATACACATTAATTTCTGTATTTCAACCAAGTAATTTTCATATTTTGGCTTCAGTTTTATTTTACACTTGGGTTATCTACCCTACAAAATGGAAAGGAATAAAAAGAAAATGGCATGTATATGTTTTTTAGATTCTTTGTATCTGATATACATAAGCTGGGCTTGTTTAATTCTCAAATATAAAAGTAATAAAAGTGTTATAAAACCATTACAACAACTTGTAAATAAGGAAACTGAAGTAAAAATAAGTAAAATGATCTGGCCTGAGTTTTGAATTAGAAATTGGTAAAGCCAATCAGCAATGCTCAAATCTACTATATCATAATACTTTAGCTTTGAGAAAGGGGTGTAAAAGTACTGTAAAACTTAAAGGACTGTTGAGCGCAAACTATTATTTTTTTTTTGAAATTTTATTATTTTTTATTATTTTTATTGAGGTATACTTGACATTCAATATTATATGTTTCAGTAGTACAGAATAGTGACTCACAATTTTTAAAAGTTACATTTATAGTTATTATGAAATATTAGCTATATTCCCTGTGTTGTACTATACATCCTTGTAGCTTATTTATTTTATACATGATAGTTTGTACCCTTAATCTCCTACCACTATCTTTCCCCTCCCCCCTTCCCTCACCCCTTTGGTAACCACCTCTTTGTTCTCTGTGTCTATGAGTCTTTTCCATTTTCTGTTTATTTGTTTTGTTATTTTAGATTCCACATATAAGTGAAATCATCTGGTATTTTTCTTCCTCTATCTGACTTATTTTACTTAGTATAATATCATCTAGGTCCATCCATGTTGTCACAAATAGCAAAATTTCATGCTTTTTATGGCTAACATTGCATTGTATACATATACCACATCTTCTTTATTTATCCATCTATCAATGGACACTTACATTGCTTCCATACTTTGGCAATTGTAAATAATACTGCTATGAACATTGAGGTGCACGTATCTTTTCAAATTAGTGTTTTTGGGGTTTTTTTGTATAAATACCTAGGAGTGGATTGCTGGGTCATATGGTAGCT
The DNA here is from genome assembly GCF_028023285.1 of Balaenoptera ricei. Lineage (NCBI taxonomy): Eukaryota > Metazoa > Chordata > Mammalia > Artiodactyla > Balaenopteridae > Balaenoptera > Balaenoptera ricei. The sequence continues at coordinate 53,770,938 of NC_082646.1, read as the reverse complement.
CTATTGTTTAGTTTTTTTGAGACACCTCCATAATGGCTGTACCAATTTACATTCCCACCCACAATGTAGGAGGGTTTCCTTTTCTCCACATCCTCACCAACATTTGTTATTTGTGGTCTTTTTGATGCTAGACTTTCTGACAGGTGTAAGGTGATATCTCTCTGTGGTTTTAATTTGCATTTTTCTGATGACTAACCATGTTGAGCGTCTTTTCATGTGCCTGTTGGCCATCTGTATGTCCTGAAAAACATCTATTCAGGTCTTCTGCCCATTTTTAGTCAGGTTGTTTGTTTTTTAGATGTTGATTTGTATGAACTGTTTGTATATTTTGGATATTAATCTCTCACTGGCCATATCATTTGCAAATAGTTTCTCCCACTCTGCAGGTTGTCTTTTTGTTTTGTCAATGGTTTCCTTTGCTGTGTACCAGTTTTTAAGTTTAATTAGGTCCCATTTGTTAAGTTTTGCTTTTGTTTTCTTTGCTTTAGGAGACAGATCCAAAAAAGTACTGCTACAAATTATGTAAAAAAGTGTTCTGCTTATGTTTTCTTCTAGAAGTTCTATGGTTTCTCATCTTAAATTTAGCTCTTTAATCCATTTTGAGTTTATTTTTGTATATGGTGTTAGAGAACATTCTAATTTCATTCTTTCACATGTAGCTGTCCAGTTTTCCCAGCACCACTTATTGAAGAGACTGTCTTTTCTCCATTGTATAGTCTTGCCTCCTTTGTAGTAGATTAATTGACCATAGGTGTATGGGCTTTCTATCCTGTTCCACTGATCTATATTTCAGTTTTTGTATCAGTACAATACTGTTTTGATAACCACAGCTTTTTAGTATAGTCTGAAGTCAGGGAGTGTGATTCATCCAATTCTGTTCTTCTTTCTCAATATTTGGCTATTCAAGGCCTTTTGTGCTTCCATATGAATTTTTAAAGTATTTGTTCTAGTTCTTTGAAAAATGCCCTTGATATTTTGATAGGGATTGCATTGACCATTCTTACTATACCTATCTTTCTCTATTGCTGTTTATCTCATTCACCTGTCCCCACACCCCTATCTCCTTTCTCCTCTCTCTCTCACCTTTTCAATAGTGAACATGGATCTTTCAAGGTCACTGCCTTTCCTTTCTCAAACTGTAGAATTTAACTTGAGTTTAAACTCTAAGACATACACATGAAAATCTCCATTTTTCTTTCCCTACCCCATTTACAAACTGACCATCCTGATTCAAACTCCACTGCATACTCATGGGGATTTGATGCTCAGTTAGATCCCATTGTTGCTGGAATTCTCAGAGGGACATTTTGGTTAGGTTCTGTAAAGAATCTGCTCAGAACAGTGCTTTGTGTGAGCAAGATCATGCCTTCCCTTTACAGCTCAGCAATGCTTCCTTAGTTCCTGGAATATATCCATTTCAATTTTTTTTTTTTTTTCTTCAGTGTACGATCATTCTGTCACTTGATTTCCCTTTTTTCTGGTTTCTATTTTTTTCTCCAGCTTGTCTGTCTCCTCTGAGATCCTGCCATTCATCAGCCAAATTTATTGGTTCATTCTCCATTCTTGTTCACATTTGTTAATCTACTGCTGGTGGCCCAGGATTTGAGAAGTACTCAATGTTAATGTGTTCCAACAAAGCCATACTAAAAGCAGACTTTTTCTGATCTCAATCACTGCTCAGATAAGGAAATTTTGAAACCAGTTGAATTTAGCTGTCATCACTGATGTTAATTACATCTCTTCTCAGCAACAGACTTGTGTTATTTCTGTTGACAATATCTGAGGTCCACACATTACCCCATTTGAACTCATATTACTGTATAGATGATAGAGAAATTGCCAACTTGTTTGTATTCACAAGTACAGTGGAAGGAATTTGTGTAAGCACTGGATTGATAGTTAAAATAACTGAACTCAAATTCCTGTTCTATCCTGTGTAATCTTTCAGGGCCCCATGTTTTTAATCTCTAAAATGGAATTGCTAAGAAAGTCTCCCTTAAAGGGTTACTGTAAGGGTTGAACTGATACAATGTATATGAAAGCGCCTAGGACAAGGGCTTGTGTTTTAGTTGATCCTCCATATCTTCCTAACATTTCCTTCTCTCTAAATCCATTTTCCAATAGTCTGCTCGATACAGAGAAGATCCTTGATGCTTTCAGAATATATACATGTTTTTGGAACAGGCATTAGAATAAATAGATTTTCGAGTAACTTACATACCAGGTTAAGAAATTGCAGCTCTATTCTTTAGGCAATATATGATTTTTGCCCTCTTGTAATTGTATACATGTTAACTGCTAGGACTCTAAAAATTAACTCAAGGAATTTGTATATATAAACCACATGCATCAGGGTGTCTAATATTTAATAAAAATATGTTTATAGAAATTAATTCATATCCAATAGGAGACACTGAAATTATAATTAAGAAATGAGAGGTACTCTGAATTAACAAGTGATTTATACATTTATACTAGCCTTAAAGAACTTTAATTGCATAAAGGATCTTCCCTCCATCATTAGACTTTATAGCACCTGAGATAAGTTCTGCATACAGTAGGTTCTCAATAATTAAGTGAATGAATAAATGAATATCAAGATTGCTTGCAATAACCCTAATACTAAATAAAAGTCGAAAGTCCAGTCTTCTTAACATAGCTTTTCTTAACCTTGTCTCCCAAAAAAGAAATACATTTATTTTCCAAGGAGTTTTTCAATCTGTAAGAGCAAACAACTAGAGTTACACTTTTTCTCCATTTATTATAAAAATCAAGATCCTTCCACATGGGTAAACAGATTTACAAGACCTACAACACTAAAAACATCTCTATTATTGCTATTGTTGTATGCGGTGGGGTATGCTATGCCCTAGAGTGGGAGATAAGAGACTTAGCTTCAATTCCTGCTTTTCCACAAGATAGCTGTCTGATCTTGTAGGGCTATTTTAACCTAGTTCTTTCCTTTGCTAATTGATTGATTTGAGTACAATGATTCTAAGATGGCTTTTTTTTTTTTTTTACAATGTTGTGTTAGTTTCTGCAGTACAATGAAGTGAATCAGATATATGTATAATATCCCCTTCCTCTTGGACCTCCCTCCCGCCCCCGCAACCCACCCATCTAGGTCATCACAGAGCACCGAGCTGAATTTCCTGTGCTTTATAGTTTGTTCTCACTAGCTATCTATTTTACGCATGGTAGTGTATGTGTGTCCATACTAATCTCCCAATTCGTCTCACCCTCCCCTTCCCTCCCCATGTCCACATGTCCATTCTCTATGTCTATGTCTCTATTCCTACCCTGCAAATAGGTTCATCTGTACCATTTTTCTACATTCCACTTATATGTGTTAATATATGATATTTGTTTTTCTCTTTCTGGCTTACTTCACTCTGTATGGCACACTCTAGGTCCATCCACATCTCTACAAATGACCCAATTTCATTCCTTTTTATGGCTGAGTAATATCCCATTGTATATATGTACCACATCTTCTTTATCCATTCATCTGTCATTGGACATTTAGGTTGTTTCCATGTCCTGGCTATTGTAAATAGTGCTGCAATGAAGATTGGGGTACACGTGTCCTTTTGAATTATGGTTTTCTCACGGTATATATGCCCAGTAGTGGGATTGATGGGTCATATGGTAATTCTATTTTTAGTCTTTTAAGGAACCTCCACACTGTTCTCCACAGTGGCTGTATCAATTTACATTCCAACCAACAGTGCAAGAGGGTTCCCTTTTCTCCACACCCTCTCCAGCATTTATTGTTTGTAGATTTTTTGATGATGGCCATTGTGACCAGTGTGAAGTGATACCTCATTGTAGTTTTGATTTGCATTTCTCTAATTATTAGTGATGTTGGGCATCTTTTCATGTGCCTCTTGGCCATCTGTATGTCTTCTTTGCAGAAATGTCTATTTAGGTCTTCTGCCATTTTTTAACTGGGTTGTTTGTTTTTTTTAATATTGAGCTCCATGAGCTGTTTGTATATTTTGGAGATTAATCCTTCGTCTGTTGCTTCATTTGCAAATATTTTCTCCCATTCTGAGGTTTTTTTTGTCTTATTTATTATTTCCTTTGCTGTGCAAAAGCTTTTAAGTTTAAGTAGGTCCCATTTGTTTATTTTTGTTTTTATTTTCATTACTCTAGGAGGTGAGTCAAAAAAGATCTTACTGTGGTTTATGTCAAAGAGTGTTTTTCCTATGTTTTCCTCTAAGAGTTTTATAGTGTCCGGTCTTACATTTAGGTCTTTAATCCATTTTGAGTTTATTTTTGTGTATGGTGTTAGGTAGTGTTCTAATTTCATTCTTTTACATGTAGCTGTCCAGTTTTCCCAGCACCACTCATTGAAGAGGCTGTCTTTTCTCCATTGTATATTCTTTCCTCCTTTGTCATAAATTAGGTGACCATATGTGCGTGGGTTTATCTCTGGGCTTTCTATCCTGTACCATTGATCTATATTTCTGTTTCTGTACCAGTACCATACTGTCTTGATTACTGTAGCTTTGTAGTATAGTTTGAAGTTGGGGAGCCTGATTCCTCCAGCTCCATCTTTCTTTCTCAAGATTGCTTTGGCTATTTGGGGTCTTTTGTGTTTCCATACAAATTGTAAAATTTTTTGTTCTAATTCTGTGAAGAATGCCATTGGTAATATGAAAGGGATTGCATTGAATCTGTAGATTGCTTTGGGTAGTATAGTCATTTTCACAATACTGATTCTTCCAATCTAAGAACATGATATATTTCTCCACCTATTTATGTCATCTTTGATTTCTTTCATCAGTGTTTTACAGTTTTCTGAGTACATGTCTTTTGCATCATTAGGTAGGTTTATTCCTAGGTATTTTATTCATTTGTTAGGATGGTAAATGGGATTGTTTCCTTAATTTCTCTTTCTGATTTTTTGTTGTTCGTGTATAGGAATGCAAGGGATTTCTGTGCATTAATTTTCTATCCTGCTACCTTACCAAATTCATTGATTAGTTCTAGTAAGTTTCTGGTGGCATCTTTAGTATTTTCTATGTATAGTGTCTGCAAACAGTGACAGTGTTACTTCTTTTCCAATTTTGATTCCTTTTATCTCATTTTCTTGTCTGATTGCCATGGCTAGGACTTCCAAAACTATGTTGAATAAGAGTGGTGAGAGTGGACATCCTTGTCTTGTTTCTGATCCTAGTGGAAATTCTTTCAATTCTTCACCATTGAGAATGATGTTTGCTGGGTTTTCTACTCCAAGGTTTCTTAGTAATCCATAGTATGACATTATACTATATATTAGTATATATTATATTATGATAGAAGCAGAAATAATTAGTATGTGACTTGCACTTCCTTTTCCACTTCTTTTCCTTATAAGAGTTGTCAGACAAATACTGAATCCAAATTAAAAATGAACATTCTAATCATGAATATAAATGCAATTTTTCAGATGATCCAGGGATTTTCAAAAAAATCTCCCATGAAACAGTATCAGGTATCTTTCTTGACTTTTTATATATCTATACCACTCTTTGTGTTTTAAGTATCTGTTTTGATGCTTTCGATATCTCTCTTTATGTTTTTAGATGTCTCTCTTGATTTTTTACATTGAAAAGATGTTCATTGACATATAGTACTGACTCGTGTTTCATGTGGATGATACCAGAAAGAGAATAACTCCTCTCAAAATATAATAATGTTCCTTACAAATGCAATGTTGACATCTTAATTTTTCATATAATATGGATAATTACTTTTTGGCTCCTACTATGTGCTGAATCAATTGCTGAAGATACAACAATGAACAAGGCACAAGAATGTGCCATCTAGTAGCTAAGAGAAATAATAAGCAGGCAACTGTAAACTATATAGGACATACAATGATGGACTTATACAATGTGATGGGAGCACATAAAGGAGGAAGTTGTTTACTGCGACAGGGATACCCAGGAAAGGCTACTCCGAAGGAAGAGATATCTAAGCTTAGGCTTGAAGAACTATCCAGGCAAAGAGGACACACAGTACCTTAAAAGTCAATGAACAGTGTGAGTAAAGGTCTGGAGACAGTAGACCTTGACAGAAGTTATATATTGTCCCTAACATTTGGTGTGAATAGTTTGAAAGAAACAGTTGTAAGAGGTAAGACAAGAAAAGTAAGAGTGGTTCTTGTAATATGAGAAATGCTTTGGAATACCCAGTTATGAAAATTAGACTTTCTCCTGATTGTATCAGAAATCTCTTTTTTGGAAAATAACTTTCAGAAGGAAAATAAATGATACAAACCATAACTCACTGGTGCAAATATATGAGTATGTAGAGGACCTAAAATGGTCTAGGGGTAGTCTGAGTTGTGGAATATTTTAAATTTCTTTCCTCTGGTTCAATCTGGTTTCACATAGTTTGCCAGAATATTTCAAGAGTTAAGATTTTTCAGTCATATTTTAATGATATATAATAAATAATGTAATCACTGGACTGGAAGGTAAGAAGAATGGGCTCTGGTTCCTGTTTTACCACTTAAAAATTCTGCATCCTTGGAGAAGACACATAAACTCTATGGGTATCAGCTTCTTTAACAGGAGATAATTTAGCTTATTAAACACCAAAGTCATTTTCAAAACTGTGCTTCTAAGTACTTATATCTTATCAGGTGATCTATGGATTTGGTTTTTTGTTGGTTTGTAATTGGTTCTCCCAAATACCTTAAAATCATTGTTCCTTTAGGTAGGCTTAATATAGTTTACATTATTAATTCACCTTAAAAAGACCTGTATTAGATAATATAATTGTAAATGATGCCTTGTTCCTAAAATTGCAAATTTCCATGTAGCAGGAGATTTGCTGCCCATTTAAAACATTTCATACATTAGGTTGGGGATCCTTCAAGGCTACAATGGCACTTTACCTTTGTTTTTATTACACGTGTTTAATCCAACACCTGAACAATAATGGGCACACAAAAAAAATGTTGAATTGAAAATATGTTTTCTATAATAGAAATAGCTTTCTTTGAGATCCTTGCATTGCTGCATGTTAACTAAATTTTTTAATGACAATGGGTTAGCATTACTTATTAGCATTTATTGCCATTATGTGCAAATGGCAACAAAAATGATGAAGTGAAGAGATTTGGATGATTTGATCGAGGCAACTAAGCAAAGTTAGTTAAAAATAAGTTCTAGATTCCTTGAACTCTTGCTTCGGTCTTAAGACCATACTGACTTTGTTTTCTCTTTTCTCATCTATTTGATTTCTGCTGGCAACCATTACCATTGTCAATAATATTTATTACAAAACAGGGCATTTTTTCTTCACTCACTTACTTATATTATGTATTTTCAGTCTTGAAACAGATTTTAACAGGAGACTGCTGAATCAAACTGAATCATGTGATTTTCACAAATGTCAACATACATTCTTATAATGGCTTAATGCCAAGATTCTACACAGTGTACCAGGAAGAAAATAAGATGTCCAGTTCTAAAACTAGCAAAACAAATTTGGCCAGACCATTGTAAGTTAATTTTCCCAAAGGAAATCCAATTTCATTTGTATGCTCATAAATAGACCATAGTTACACTTTTCTGAGAGTTTATATTTGAATGCTAACCAATATTCAGTGATCTAGAATAGGACATCAATTTCAAGTTCTTAATATAATTCTAAGGTCACCTTTGAAGTACCATCTTTTAAACCTTTTTTCTTTCATCATTTTAAATCTTTAAAGTGAATGTCATTCTGTTTTTTTTTTTTTTCCTCCGTGAGTTTAACATGAATAGACAGGGTATTTTTAATACTCTTTTACATAGTTTTAGATAGAAAAGACTGATCTTATTGCTGATGGGGTTTATTTGCAAGGTAATTAGTGCACTTAGGATGTTGTCATTAAAAATAGGCTCTTGATGTGAGATGAATAAAAAACAGAGAACAGGTTTAGAGTAGAAAAATATAGGCAAAATTTTTGAATCTCTGTGTTAACAAAAATTTCAAATTGAGGGAGTACATCTATACAGATAACAACTCCCACTTAAGAGTATGGAACATACATGCACATTGTTGTCATACTTCATAGAAACCTTCTGTTCAGGTAGTAGGATTAATTATTTTACCTAAATACAGAATTCCTTCACAATAGGAAGCATAATAATACTAAAAATAATAAAGGCAGTTATAAATATGTATTGAGATCCTTTAGTCTTCATGCATTAAGCTAGTCACATGTATTATCCCTAATCATCGCAATAACCCCAGATGGTATATATTTTTAGCCATGTTTTGTAGGTGAGTAAACTTAGATAAGACATGATTAAAGAAATTGCCCAGAGTCACACAGGCAAGATGTGAGATTACCAGGCTTAAAACCCAATTTTATTCATCTCCAAAACCCATCACATTTTACTACCACCCAGATACCCTTTCATAGGTTATATTATAATCTATAAAAACACAAAGCATCATTATTATATTATTATTCTTCAACTTCTCCATTCAACCACGCTGCCCAAATTCCCACTAATTGGCCCAGCGGCTCCCAATGTAAATGAGAATCTTTGGTGATTGAATTCTTATAAATTAGACCACTGACCAAGGTTGGTCAGTTTCAAGGTAGCTTCAGATTCAAGAGACACTTAGTATCTCTTTCATTTTCAAGAGCTTGGTATAGTCACTCATGTATTATTATTTTATTTTTTTCATTTGTAAATCTTGGGCTTTCTCAATAACTTTTGGAGTAAAAATTAACAAAGTTAAGCTCTTCAGCAGAATCCCTAGGCTACGAGGACCCCTTGACCAAATATATGAAGACTATGAGAATTGGAATGGGTAGCAGCTTTTTACAGCACCTGGCATATATCTTCCATAGAATAAAAGATATGCAACATTCTGATTTCTCAGAGGTGATTGTAGAGAGGCTGTGACAGTTACCAGCCAGTCTGTGAGCCATGTTTATATACTGAAGATAGTTGACAAGTAACATAAAAATCATAAGAGTAGCATGTCGAGATGCTCTTGTCCCAAATAGGAATTTAAGAAACTGCTAGACCTGTTATGGTAGTGTTGGCCATATCCTCATATGTGCACTTATATTGTAGGCATCACAAACATGACAAATACATGTACACATGCTACACAGATCACACACAGCAACAAATATCAGCAGTTCAGTGTGCAAGACAAAGTGGATGATATTAACATGTGTTTCCTATCCAAGTGGATATAAAAGTATATGGGTAATGCAGGCTATTTCCTACCTCTGTCTTTAGCAATCTATATTAATTTAGGCAAACTAAACATCATCTCTGAGCCTGTAGCCTCATTTGTCAAATGGGCATAATACTGGTATTATGGCAGCTGTGGTATGGCTGCTGTGAAGATTTTAGAAGAACATATAGAAAAAGTTTATGACATACATAGAACACAGTCCAGTGGTGAACATGCACTAGTGAATAAGAATAACTGACCAAAATATGTAGCAGAATTAAATTATTGATTGCCTGCTGTACCAGGGCCTGGGCCAGGCACTGAAGTCTAGAGATGAATAAACATGGCTTCTTTCCTTCAGTACCTCATAATTGAACAGATTGTTATTTCCACAAAATGAGCATTACTAGAAAAGGTAACAACATGAACACTAAAGTACATAGTATATGTACAGGGACCAGAAATAATTTAAAATTTCAGACTATGAAATGTAAGGTAAGACATATCAGGCACTAAATATAGAAAAAACGGCAGAACCCTGAGTCTCCAAGGGCATTTTAGGCCATGCTAAAATAAAATACGCTTACCTCTTGTTTTCTTTTTTATCCTTCACATGCTATAGCTTATACCTCAATTAAGAAGACAACAAATATTACTGAGATGAAATATTGCTGTCATGGTCTGAAATATAGCTAGAAAACCATTTTTAAACGTAACTGGACATTTTCTTCTGTAAAACACTCAGTACATTTAATTAAGAACTAAATATGGATAACCACTATGTGCATAGTATTCTGCAAGCCCTAGAACAGATGATGGGGAGCGAAATGGACAAGAGAAGGTTAACTGCTAAAGTCAATCTAAAATGGAAATATACAATGTTTAAAACGTTAAACTGGCAATAACAAAAAAGGAGGTTTTAGTTCTAGCTTGGTCACATAATAGGTGACATTGGCTACAGGATTATGAAGAAGTTGCTTTAATTTTGAGCCTTCTTCCTCTTTTTCCAAGTAAAATAAGAATTCTTAAATGTCAAATGCACAAGGTTAATTCATAACTATGGCAGTGGGTGTGAAAGTCCTCAGCATATGGTAAAGGTCATATATTTGGAAAAACTGTGCAGATATTAAAAACCTTCTCCCAGGACTTCCCTAGTGGTCCAGTGGTTAAGAATCTGCCTGCCAATGCAGGGGACATGGGTTTGGGCCCTGGTCTGGGAAGATCCCACATGCCGCGGAGCAACTAAGGCCATGTGCCACAACTACTGAGCCTGTGCTCTAGAGCCCCCGAGCCACAACTACTGAGCCCATGCGCCTTGAGCCCGTGCTCCGCAACAAGAGGAGGCACCGCAGTGAGAAGCCCCCACTGGCTGCAACTAGAGAAAGCCTGGGCACAGCAACAAAGACCCAACACAACCAAAAATAATAAAAATAAATAAATTCAAAAAAAAAAAAAAGGACTAGTGAGAGGAAACATCCTTGTTAAAAAAAAAAAAAAAAACCTTCTCCCAGTAGTAGGTGTTTTACGTGCCTTATCTCATTTAATTCTCACAACAATCCTAGGAGTAGATACTACTATGATCCTCATTTTATAGATGAGAAACTGAGGTTCCAAGAGTTTAAACAACATCCTCAAATTCACATGGCTCACAAGTATTAGAATTATTGCTCAAACCCATGAAACTATTTGGAGGCTCATCTTAAATCTCATAGTCTGTCTCCTTCTCTACTTTGAAAGTGTTACCAGCCTACTTACCAAAATAGGGTCTGGTGGGAAAAAAAAAAAAAATTGAAATGCCAAACGTAGAAGTTTAGCATCATGAAGTATACAGCTGGTTAAGAATTAGAACATGTTAGAATTTTGGTGATGACTGAGAACATTAGAGAATGTTCGCTACTAACCAGACGATGTCCCAGGCCTCCGAAGAGAATTGACATGATGAGAAAGAAATGAAAGGGAAGAGGAGGCAAATAAGCATTCATCAGTCAGCGTGGGCTAGAGCATCACCTGGCCTGCAAGCAACCAGAACAAGGGAGTCCAAGAAGAGAGCACCGTCCTGTAAGAAAAGAAAGGCCCCACTGCACCTGGTTAGAGGAAAAGACGCAAAGGCCGAGAGACAAAGGCACTGAAAAGGAGACCAAAAAAACCCCATGGAGGACTGAGGGATGAAGACGGCTTAAATTATCCCATAAAAGGTCATTGGAAATGCCACCTTCTCTCTGTAAAAGAGAGCTCAAAACGCCTGTGGCTGTGAAGAAACATCATGCATTCAAACTGCATGTGTCTCAGGAAAGACGTTTTATTCTCTGCAGGCCTTTGGACTGTGGGGACTATGAAAATACATTTTATCAAAATAGGTTTGTAGGACGTATTTGATTTCTTCTGTGACAGCTCCAAAACTAATCCTTAGGGGCAAAAAATAAGTGGAGGAATGTAGGGAAGAATAATGTGACAGGACAATAAAAATATCCTCACTTATGACAAAGAAAATAGTGAAGCTGAAAACAAGAATAAAGGAAAAAAATTAAAGAGTAAAGCATTTACATGTGGTGTTGGAAGAGGATGTCATATCTAGTCTGTGATCTGAGTCGGTGTCAGTGCTTGGCACCCAGTTCTCACCCCTCAGAAACTGCTCCTTCTGCAACAAGGCTTTCATTCGTAGTCCTGTGGAAATGTAACAGCAATATGATGAAAGTCAAAAAAACCTGGGATTTCTCATTCTATTTCTTAAAAGACACTAGAGACACCCTGGAATGAATGACTCATGGAACTTAGCAAAAATGTTAAAATAGAAGTGTTTAAAGTGCCACCCTCAGACTAACCAAGGAGGAGGGGTTTTCTTGGCTTCAGGAATGTGGGCTACATACTATGGTATAACTTGAGTTCAAATCCTGGTTCTGCTATTTTATAGTTTTGTGAAAGGTGGACACATTAGGCATCCGTTCTGAGCGTCAGTTTCTTTACCTGTGATGATACCACTCCACGTTTTTGTGAAGGTTAAGTTTTATGACCTTTTTTTTTTAGGCCACATCGAGCAGCATGCGGGATCTTAGTTCTCAAATCAGGGATCTCGAACCTGTGCCCCCTGCATTGGAAGTGTGGAGTCTTAACCATTGGACTGCCAGGGAAGTTCCTATGAGCTTTTTTCGTTTGTTTGTTTTTCAACACCTGGCACAATAGGTATTCACGCATCGTTAGTTCTCTCTCTTGTATTAGATAAAAATTAAACTTCTGGGTCCTGTTAAGCCTAAAATAACCATTTTATAAATGGAATTCATAACCATGCCAACTGTAAATATAAAACAATTAAAACTGATTTCATCCTAACTTGATTAGATTTGTTTCCATGAAGGGCTACCCTTCAGTATCTTTACACTGGATTCCAGTGGTGTCTTTGTCCAAAATCTTTCCTGGTTCCCCTCTGAGGAATTATTCTCAGAATCCATTTTTTTCTTTAAATTTTATTTTTTAAAAAGTAGTTTTAGGTTCACAGCAAAATTAAAAGGAAGTACAGAGGGGCTTCCCTGGTGGCGCAGTGGTTGAGAGTCTGCCTGCTAATGCAGGGGACACGGGTTCGAGCCCTGGTCTGGGAAGATCCCACATGCCGCGGAGCAACTAGGCCCGTGAGCCACAACTACTGAGCCTGCGCGTCTGGAGCCTGTGCTCTGCAACAAGAGAGGCCGCGACAATGAGAGGCCCGCGCACCGCGATGAAGAGTGGCCCCCGCTTGCCACAACTAGAGAAAGCCCTCGCACAGAAACGAAGACCCAACACAGCCAAAAATAAATAAATTAATTAATTTAAAAAAAAAAGATAATTAAGAAAAAGGAAGTACAGAGATTTCCAGTATACTCCCTGCATGCATCACCTCTACCCTAAGCAACATCCTCCACCAGAGAAGTACCTTTGTTACAACTGATGATCCTACACTAACATAATCACCCAAAGTCCAGAGCTTACATTAGTGTTCAGAACTCCTTTTTAATAAATAAATGTTTATGAAATTGATATGAAATATTACTAAAACGAACAATTCCAAAAATGCCCTTTAATTGTACCGTTTTCTATCATTTTGCCCCTTTTTTCACTACCACGCGACAAAATGCGACATGATATTATAAACAGTGAGCCTTAAGTAGAACCTGATTTGAGTAATAAAAGAACTGGACATCAATGTCCACTAGGTCATATTTATAGACGCAAAGACAGGGACAGCAGGTATTTTAATGGAAAAAAATAGAAATAAGAAATAAAATTTATTTTGCTAGATTGTTCAATTTCCTAGCAGTCCAGTTAATGTCTTACAGATTTTGCAAAAAGCACTTACCCTGTTTCACTAATACCATAGAATTAGAAATTTGAAATGATCTATGGTGGTGCCTTTGTCATAAACTCAACGTTTAATTTATTCAAAAGCAGATGTTATGAGGATTTACTGAGTTTAAGTTCTTTAAACCTTTATTTTTATTCCTTTAAAAATAATTTGTTTATATGGACACATAGAGATTCTATGTGACCCCTGAAATTATTTGCAAAATGTTCTGTGAAATCTATGTTTGCATTTTTTGGGGAAAGGACCTGCAGATTAGATTTTCTAATGGATGAGTAAACTGATTAAGAAATAAATTGATCAATTCAGTTTAACAAATGTTTATTTATTGCCAGATATTTTTTGGAGTTTGGTATTCAACATTTTTGAGTACCTATTGTGATATAGGTACAGTGTTTTGTTTATTAATATGTATATTCACTAAAATATTGACCACACCAGGGCCTATTTAGCAAATGTCACGACATAAAATAGGGGAAAAACAGAATGACACTCTTCTTTTCCTGCTCAGGTAACCTTTGATTTCATTGTATAACATGAATTGCTACAAAGGAATTGCTACAAAGAATGTGTCACTTGGAGAGACATCAAGTTAGGTTGCATCTGGTGTTTGCATTTGGGCAAAATATCCAGAAAACAGAAGAAACAAAAAAATATGTCTTCCCAGATACTCAATAAAACAACATCAAGCAAAGGTACCTAATCTGGACAACAGAGACTAAAGCCTTTGCACTAAAATTCACAGCATAAATCAAATCAAATATTCTAGACATGAGCAATGTAAAATCAATTAAAGACAAACTGATGCCCTATAATATGCCTTTGTAGACTCTGCCATTGGAATCAACCCAGGAGAAAATTGTAGTCCTTCTTTCAAAGTTATTCAAATCCAATTGATGTCACCATATGTGAGTTTAGTTGACATCCAGCAGCAATTTAATTGGCTATATTCTTTGTTTCTAAAGGGCAATTTTGTGTGTGATATCTAGGTGTTCTCTAGGTGTTGCATTGACCTTTAGAGATTTTTAGAAATAGTCTTTGAGGTTTCATACCATTTTTTTCCAGACTGAAAACAGCTTATTCAATTGCTTCCTCTGAGATAATATCACCATTATAGAGATGTGGATATGAACAGACTAAGGTTGTGTCAATGATATCCCAAGCACATTCCAATATAATTGAATTTAGGTTATGGACTTTTTAGTTTGTTTACTTAGTTTTAGCTTTTCATTGTGTTTCCTTTTCTTATCTCATAAATATAGGATGATCAATTATCGTAGGAATATTTAATTGGCATACAATGCATAAAATAGTTAATGTAATGAAATTATCTTTGTAAATGGTATAGAAACCTCAGGAAGTAAAAACTGATGTTTGTTTGAAATCTGTGCTCTGCCAGGTCTTTATCTTATTTCTACTTTAAAAATCATTGGTGATTAGGAGAAAGGTAAATCTTATTACAGAGCTCCAGTAAATTGACCACATAAATATTTAGTAGTAGATCTGATTTAAATCAGAATCATGATATCCAAAAGAGTAGTTTTTTTCTTTTTTTCTATTATTTAATAATGCCACCTCAGGAAAATATTATAGCTACTATAATTACTATTATTTATTAATAAGAAGCTATATAATCAGATTGGCTTACGATTGAAAATCATCAGTGCATCTTATATATTAGCCTATTAGTAAACTAAAGCAAAAATAACTGACTCATGGAGAACCTTTAAAGATAAAGTCTCTGACCTTCAATGGATTGGTGTATCCCTCCCTGGATTGTCTCAGATGCTAAAAGGTAGCTGAGACTCTGCTGACACATGAAAGTTAGGGAGAGTGTAAAGTCATTTGCATCTGTGACACAATGATTAGGAAAACAGGATTCTGAGTCAGGTAAAAAGATTTTGAAGTACTGGTTCCCATAGTACTAACTGTATGAACTAGGTCTAATCATTTAACTCATTTCATTTAAATATCCTAATTCACAAATTCAAGATAATAGTATAATCTAAATCGTGGGGGGTTTGTGAGGATTCAATTTGTGAATATACATAAAGTTTGCACGACAGGCATGTGGTGATTACTCAAAATACTAATTATATTAAGCAGAATCCCTTTACTTTAAAAGGACAGAAACTCAAACTATCTTAAGATAAAAGTGAATTTGTGACTCATGCAATGAGGAAGTCCAAAGAAGGGAACTAGCTTTAGGCAAAGATAGATCCAGGAGCTCAAATGATATAATCAGAATTCTGTTTTCCTCTCTGTCCCAGCTTTGGGTGCTTCTGCTTCGCCTTGTTTTCAGAAAGGCTCTTTCTATGGTGCCTCATACTGCTACTTTCAGGTCCAATCTACCAATAGCTGTACATTTCACATTTCCAGAGAAAATATGGGCACGCCATTTTGGAGATCTGATTAGTCCAGCATAAGCTCCATGTTGTGGAGCTATGGCTCCACTATGGCTGGATGACGCTCTGATTAGCCAACCTGAACTACGTGCTTGACTCACCAGCCCCCAGTCAAAGCTGGTGAGGTAATGTTACTAGATAAAAGAAGGGATGCTGGGTACACACATCACACACACAAACACACAACAAGATATACCATAGTTATTAATTATTATCACTATTATTCCTTAATGTTACATGCTTGCTTTCCTGGAAGAAAATAACATTTGCAGTTAAATTTTTTTTCTAGGTTGGGAAAATCTTTGCATAGACATTCTTTAGTTAATTCATGCTCATTTATGGAACAGACACATGACCATTCTTCATTTCATAGGAAAATATTAGTGTCGTGTAAATTAATACCAGCCTAATGTAAATATTCATCTAATGTAGAACTAATTCTTCTGGAAAGATAAGTAAAATAACACTAGAAAATGATTTTGAAAACACATTTTTCAACTTTTAATTAGTAGCATTATTAGTTTTGGACAAATTATTTAACCTATTTGTTCACAATTTCCATCTATGAAGTGGGTATAGGTTTGTCCATAAGGGTATATAGAGGAATGTACAAAAAGAGCTTAACAGGTCCACTGCACTTAATAAGGTTTCAATAGATATCAGTTTAATTGTTAATAGTACTAAGTGCTAAGGCTCCATTGATAAATTACAGATAACTAAAACATTTTTCAGTGTTGATTAAAAAAAATATGCTTCAGCTGCATGATATCAGTATGTCTTGAAACCTTATAAACTTCAGTTTCTTTACTTTGGATTTGAACTAAAACCATTTTTTTTTATTATTGACATAGAGTTGATGTATATTATATGTTTCAGATGTACAACATACTGATTCACAATTTTTAAAGATTATACTCAATTTATAGTTATTATAAAATAGTGGTTGTATTCCCTGTGCTGTACAATATATCCTTGTAGCTTATTTATTTCATACATAGAAGTCTGTACCTCTTAATCCACTAACCTAATCTTGCCACTTGCCCAAGTCCTCTCCCCACTGGTAACCACTAGTTATTTCTATCTGTGAGTCTGTTTCTTTTTTGTTATATTCACTAGATTGTTTTATTTTTTAGCTTTCATATATAAATAATAACATACAGTATTTGTCTTCCTTCATTATAGATTTTGTTTTGTGGTTACCACGAGGTTTTCATATAACAGAATATATATATATGTGTGCGTATATATATATCTACCCATATATATATATATATGATTGCCTTAAGTTGTTAATCTCTCAATTTCAAATGAATTTTAACACCTCTGCACTGGTACTCTCCTCCCCTCAAGACTACTGATTTTGACATAATATTTTAATTTTTTTCCCCCTTTCCTCTTTTTGTGAGTGTGTATGTGTATGCTTCTGTGTGAGATTTTGTCTGCATAGCTTTGCTTTCACAATTTGTCCTGGGGTTCTGTCCGTCGTTTTTTTTTTTCCTTTTTAAAATTTTTTTCTTAATAATTATTTTTTATTTTTATTTTTTATTTTAATAACTTTATTTTATTTTATCTTATCTTATTTTATTTTATCCTCTTTCTTTCTTTTTTTTCTCCCTTTTATTCTGAGCCATGTGGATGAAAGGCTCTTGGTGCTCCAGCCAGGAGTCAGTGCTGTGCCTCTGAGGTGGGAGAGCCAACCTCAGGATACTGGTCCACAAGAGACCTCCCAGCTCCACGTAATATCAAATGGTGAAAATCTCCCAGAGATCTCCATCTCAA
The DNA here is from genome assembly GCF_028023285.1 of Balaenoptera ricei. Lineage (NCBI taxonomy): Eukaryota > Metazoa > Chordata > Mammalia > Artiodactyla > Balaenopteridae > Balaenoptera > Balaenoptera ricei. The sequence goes on along the minus strand of NC_082646.1, from coordinate 53,753,241 downwards.
AACCAAAACCCATCTTCACTCAATGACCAGCAAGCTACAGTGCTGGACACCCTATGCCAAACAACTAGCAAGACAGGAACACAGCCCCATTCATTAGCAGAGAGGTTTCCTAAAATCATAAGGCCACAGGCACCCCAAAACATACCACCAGACGTGGACCTGCCCACCAGAAAGACAAGATCCAGCCTCATCCACCAGAACACAGGCACCAGTCCCCTCCACCAGGAAGCCAACACAACCCACTGAACCAACCTTAGCCACTGGGGACAGACACCAAAAACAACGGGAACTATGAAACTGCAGCCTGAGAAAAGGAGACCCCAAACACAGTAAGTTAAGCAAAATGAGAAGACAGAAAAACACACAGCAGATGAAGGAGCAAGATAAAACAGACCTAACAAATGAAGAGGAAATAGGCAGTCTACCTGAAAAAGAATTCAGAATAATGATAGTAAAGATGATCCAAAATCCTGGAAATAGAATAGAGAAAATGCAAGAAACATTTAACAAGGAACTAGGAGAACTAAAGAGGAAACAAGCAATGATGAACAACACAATAAATAAAATTAAAAACACTCTAGAAGGGATCAATAGCAGAATAACTGAGGCAGAAGAACGGACAAGTGACCTGGAAGACAAAATAGTGGAAATAACTACTGCAGAGCAGAATAAAGAAAAAAGAATAAAAAGAACTGAGGACAGTCTCAGAGACCTCTGGGACAACATTAAACGAACCAACATTGAAATACAGAGGTCCCAAAAGAGGAAGAGAAAAAGAAAGGGACTGAGAAAATATTTGAAGAGATTATAGTTGAAAACTTCCTTAATATGGGAAAGGAATTAGTTAATCAAGTCCAGGAAGCACAAAGAGTCCCATACAGGATAAATCCAAGGAGAAACACGCCAATACACACATTAATCAAACTATCAAAAATTAAATACAAGGAAAACATATTAAAAGCAGCAAGGGAAAAACAACAAATAACATACAAGGGAATCCCCAAAAGGTTAACAGCTGATCTTTCAGCAGAAACTCTGCAAGCCAGAAGGGAGTGGCAGGACATATTAAAAGTGATGAAGGAGAAAAAGCTACAACCAAGATTACTCTACTCAGCAAGGATCATATTCAGATTTGATGGAGAAATTAAAACCTTTACAGATAAGCAAAAGCTGAGAGAGTTGAGCACAACCAAACCAGCTTCAAAACAAATGCTAAAGGAACTTCTCTAGGCACGAAACACAAGAGAAGGAAAAGACCTACAATAACAAACCCAAAACAATTAAGAAAATGGGAATAGGAACATACATATTGATAATTATCTTAAAAGTAAATGGATTAAATGCTCCCACCAAAAGACACAGACTGGCTGAATGAATACAAAAACAAGACCCGTATATATGCTGTCTACAAGAGACCCAATTCAGACCTAGGGACACATACAGACTGAAAGTGAGGAGATGGAAACAGATATTCCATGCAAATGGAAATCAAAAGAAAGCTGGAGTAGCAATTCTCACATCAGACAAAATAGACTTTAAAATAAAGACTATTACAAGAGACAAAGAAGGACACTATATAATGATCAAGGGATCGATCCAAGAGGAAGGTATAACAATTGTAAATATTTATGCACCCAACATAGGAGCACCTCAATATATAAGGCAAATACTAACAGCCATAAAAGGGGAAATCGACAGTAACACAATCATAGTAGGGAAATTTAACACCCCACTTTCACCAATGGACAGTTCAACCAACATGAAAATAAGTAAGCAAACACAAGCTTTAAATGATACATTAAACAAGATGGACTTAATTGATATTTATAGGACATTCCACCCAAAAACAACAGAATACACATTTTTCTCAAGTGCTCATGGAACATTCTCCAGGATAGATCATATCTTGGGTCACAAATCAAGCCTTGGTAAATTTAAGAAAATTGAAATCGTATCAAGTATCTTTTCCGACCACAACACTATGAGACTAGATATCAATTACAGGAAAAGATCTGTAAAAAATACAAACACATGGAGGCTAAACAATACACTACTTAATAACGAAGTGATCACTGAAGAAATCAAAGAGGAAATCAAAAAATACCTAGAAACAAATGACAACAGAGACACGATGACCCAAAACCTATGGGATGCAGCAAAAGCAGTTCTAAGAGGGAAGTATATAGCAATACAATCCTACCTTAAGAAACAGGAAACATCTCAAATAAACAACCTAACCTTGCACCTAAAGCAATTAGAGAAAGAAGAACCAAAAAATCCCAAAGTCAGCAAAAGGAAAGAAATCATGAAGATCAGATCAGAAATAAATGAAAAAGAAATGAAGGAAATGATAGCAAAGATCAATAAAACTAAAAGCTGGTTCTTTGAGAAGATAAACAAAATTGATAAACCATTAGCCAGGCTCATGAAGAAAAAAAGAGAGAAGACTCAAATCAATAGAATTAGAAATGAAAAAGGAGAAGTAACAACTGACACTACAGAAGTACAAAGGATCATGAGAGATTACTACAAGCAACTCTATGCCAATACAATGGACAACCTGGAAGAAATGGACAAATTCTTAGAAATGCACAACCTGCCGAGACTGAACCAGGAAGAAATAGAAAATATAAACAGACCAATCACAAGCTCTGAAATTGGAACTGTGATTAAAAATCTTCCAACAAACAAAAGCCCAGGACCAGATGGCTTCACAGGTGAATTCTCTCAAACATTTAGAGAAGAGCTAACACCTATCCTTCTCAAACTCTTCCAAAATACAGCAGAGGAAGGAACACTCCCCAACTCATTCTACAAGGCCACCATCATCCTGATACCAAAACCAGACAAAGATGTCACAAAGAAAGAAAACTACAGGCCACTATCACTGGTGAACATAGATGCAAAAATCCTCAACAAAATACTAGCCAACAGAATCCAAAAGCACATTAAAAGGATCATACACCATGATCAAGTGGGGTTTATTCCAGGAATGCAAAGATCATTCAATATACGCAAATCAATCAATGTGATACGCCATATTAACAAATTGAAGGAGAAAAACCATATGATCATCTCAACTGATGCAGAGAAAGCTTTCAACAAAATTCAACACCCATTTATGATAAAAACCCCGCAGAAAGTAGGCATAGAGGGAACTTACCTCAACATAATAAAGGCCATATATGACAAACCCACATCCAACATCATCCTCAATGGTGAAAAACTGAAACCATTTCCACTAAGATCAGGAACAAGACAAGGTTGCCCACTCTCACCACTGTTATTCAACATAGTTTTGGAAGTTTTAGCCAGAGCAATCAGAGAAGAAAAAGAAATAAAAGGAATCCAAATCGGAAAAGAAGAAGTAAAGCTGTCACTGTTTGCAGATGACAGGGTACTATACATAGAGAATCCTAGAGATGTTACCAGAAAACTACTAGAGATAATCAGTGAATTTGGTAAAGTAGCAGGATACAAAATTAATGCACAGAAATCTCTGGCGTTCTTATACACTAATGATGAAAAGTCTGAAAGTGAAATTAAGAAAACACTCCCATTTACCATTGCAACAAAAAGAATAAAATATCTAGGAATAAACCTACCCAAGGAGACAAAAGACATGTATGCAGAAAATTATAAGACACTGATGAAAGAAATTAAAGATGATACAAATAGATGGAGAGATATACCATGTTCTTGGATTGGAAGAATCAACATTGTGAAAATGACTCTACTACCCAAAGCAATCTACAGATTCAGTGCCGTCCCTATCAACCTACCAGTGGCATTTTTCACAGAATTAGAACAAAAAATTTCACAATTTGTATGGAAACACAAAAGACCCCGAATAGCCAAAGCAATCTTGAGAATGAAAAATGGAGCTGGAGGAATCAGGCTCCCTGACTTCAGACTATACTACAAAGCTACAGTAATCAAGACAGTATGGTACTGACACAAAAATAGAAATATAGATCAATGGAACAGGATAGAAAGCCCAGAGATAAACCCACGCACATATGGTCACCTTATCTTTGATAAAGGAGGCAAGCATATACAGTGGAGAAAAGACAGCCTCTTCAATAAGTGGTGCTAGGAAAACTGGACAGATACATGTAAAAGTATGAAATTAGAACACTCCCTAACACCATACACAAAAATAAACTCAAAATGGATTAAAGACCTAAATGTAAGGCCAGACACTATCAAACTCTTAGAGGAAAACATAGGCAGAACACTGTATGACATAAATCACAGGAAGATCCTTTTTGACCCACCTCCTAGAGAAATGGAAATAAAAACACAAATAAACAAATGGGACCTAATGAAACTTAAAAGCTTTTGCACAGCAAAGGAAACCATAAACAGGACCAAAAGACAACCCTCAGAATGGGAGAAAATATTTGCAAAAGAAGCAACTGACAAAGGATTAATCTCCAAAATATACAAGCAGCTCATGCAGCTCAATAACAAAAAAACAAACAACCCAATCCAAAAATGGGCAGAAGACCTAAATAGACATTTCTCCAAAGAAGATATTCAGATTGCCAATAGACACATGAAAGAATGCTCAACATCATTAGTCATTAGAGAAATGCAAATCAAAACTACAATGAGATATCACCTCACATCAGTCAGAATAGCCATCATCAAAAAATCTAGAAACAATAAATGCTGGAGAGGGTGTGCAGAAAAGGGAACCCTCTTGCACTGTTGGTGGGAATGTAAATTGATACAGCCACTATGGAGAACAGTATGGAGGTTCCTTAAAAAACTAAAAATAGAACTACCATACAACCCAGCAATCCCATTACTGGGCATATACCCTGAGAAAACCATAATTCAAAAAGAGTCATGTAGCAAAATGTTCATTGCAGCTCTAGTTACAATAGCCAGGTCATGCAAGCAACCTAAGTGTCCATCATCGGATGAATGGATAAAGAAGATGTGGCACATATATACAATGGAATATTACTCAGCCATAAAAAGAAACAAAATTGAATTATTTGTAGTGAGGTGGATGGATCTAGAGTCTGTCATACAGAGTGAAGTAAGTCAGAAAGAGGAAAACAAATACCATATGCTAACACATATATATGGAATCTAAGAAAAAAAAAAAAAAGGTCATGAAGAACCTAGGGGTAAGACGGGAATAAAGACACAGACCTACTAGAGAATGGACTTGAGGACATGGGCAGGGGGAAGGGTAAGCTGTGACAAAGTGAGAGAGTGGCATGGACATATATACACTACCATATGTAAAATAGATAGCTAGTGGGAAGCAGCCGCATAGCACAGGGAGATCAGCTCGGTGCTTTGTGACCACCTAGAGGGGTGGGATAGGGAGAGTGGGAGGGAGGGAGACGCAAGAGGGAAGAGATATGGGAACATAAGTATACATATAACTGATTCACTTTGTTATAAAGCAGAAACTAACACACCATTGTAAAGCAATTATACTCCAATAAAGATGTTAAAATAAATAAATAAATAAAATAAAGTACTGTTACGTTGAAAAAAAAAAATCAAATTGAAGATTTGTGGCAACCCTGCATCAAACAAGTCTGTGGGCACCATTTTTTCAACAGCATTTGCTCACTGGTGGTTAGCATTTTTAGCCATAAAGTATTTTTAATTAAAGTATGTACATTGTTTTTTTAGACATAATGGTATCTCACACTTAATGGACTACAGTATAGTGTAACATAATTTTTATATGCATTGGGAAACCAAAAAACTCGCATGACTTGCTTTGATTGCAATATTCACTTTATTGGGGTGGTCTGGAACTGAACCCACAATATCTCCAAGGTGTGCCTGTATTAGAATTTGGTTTATAACGGATATGGTGTTAATGCAAAGAAAGATAAAACGTCTAAATCGTGGTGTTAGTGTAATTGTTTTAACTTGTGGAACATAATAAAATCATTTATTATATATATGTGATATATACTTATAAGATAGGTATATATATATATACACATACAAACCCCCTAACAAAGGTAAAGTAAAGAACACCTTGCCTAGGAAATTATAACAAACGTTTAGTTTTCAGGTGATATTAAGCACTCTCAATTTTTAAAAAGGCAAATGAAAAAATGGACAAAAGTAATTGGCTATTAATGGAGAAAAAAATAGCATTAAATATATGAAATTTTACTTCACTAGTAATTGGGTTAATGCTGATTTTAACAATACTGAAATACCAGTTTAGATTGTTAAATTTAAAAAACCTGTCAATACCAAGTATTGATGAATAAGTAGGTGTGTGAATTTATGCACCATTTGGAGAGTAATTTGCCTTTAACAAGTGAGGTTGAAAATACACATACCCTATGATCCAACATTCCACTCCTAAATAGGAATCTTGAAAATTTCATGTACATATATACTTGTAGGGATATTTATTGTGACATTATATGTAATACTGAAATATTAGAAACAACCTATATGGCCATGAAAAGGGAATTTATAAATAATATTGATTCTTTTATATGGAAGAGTACAGTAGTAAAAAAAAATAATAATGGATGTTTAATGAAAGAAAGGGAAAAGTTGACATATTTTCCTACTCTTTAATTTAAAAAAACTATAAAAACATATATTTTATAACTATATACATAAAGAAAAATGTTAACATGGACTGAAAATGCACATTATTCCCAAATCCTCTGAAGTATTTTCTTTTTGGAACTGAGAGAACAATGGTCTGTGGAAGGGAATAAAAAAGGAGATATCAACTTTATCTTAAAGGTTCTACTTTATTAATGAAATGAAAACAACAAACAATTGAAGCAAGAATGGAAAATGTTAATACTTATTAATTCTGAATGCTAGATATATGGATTTTTTGCATTTATTTTCTCTGTGATTATGTATTGTTTTAAATTTTTATCATTCAAAGAGTTCCAATGGGAGTTTTAGAATGGGTCTTTCTAGCTTTATAAGATAAACTCTACTTACGGCAGTTGGTCTTGTCTAACTAAATTGATCTAAAATAAAGATGGCCAGTCACAGAAAACAGAAATCAAAACAATACCAAAAATAGATAAGACTTTTATGGTACCATATGTTTCATATAAATCAATAAAAGCATGATGTAGGCATTATTTTATCCTCATTTTATGATTCATAAAACTGAGACCAAGAATCAAAGACAGAGAAAAGAGTGTCTTGAAAACCCTATATGCATTTTCAGAAACAGACTTATGAAGGCATGAACTTAACCTCTCTTGTCACTTGACCCCATGTGAAGCACATAGTAGGTGCTCAATACAAATGTGTATATGTAGACTGAAGAAGATTACAGATTGTCCTCCCCAAAAAGAATGGAATGGAATGTCACCATCCAAAAGCATTTTGAGCTAGGTGAGTCATGTTACACTCTATTGCTTCTAGTCCTTAGACTAAAATGTATAGCATATAATTTCTGAACCAAACTGATTAATGGTGAGCAGCTACCATCTATTAAAAAATTATCAGATTCTGGACATAGTGGGGCTGCCCCAATGACTAATGACCATTGTGAGAGAGTGATGGGATGAGGCTAAGACTAAGCACACAGAGCAATAGTAGACAGTAGACGTTAGTTTCCCACCACCTCTTACAATCTAATTTTACTTATCCATTGAATTTATTATTTTCAGTAGTATAGGGAAATAACATGTGCCATTTGACTGAATTATGACCTTATACTAAACATGACAGATGGAAAAATGGAATATTAAGAATCATCTGATGCTTTTAGAATAAAAACTGTACTGTTTATGAATAGGAAATTAGGCTACAGATTAGTCATTCACTTGGATTATAGGACTGGATTTATTGTTTGAAAGTTTTAACAAATCACAAAAGCTTGTTCAAACTTGTTTCTTTTTTCTTTCTGTAAAGCGAGATTGGTGAAGCTCATAAATCCCTTGATGCTATAATTTTAAGTCAGAATCTTCCATCTGATTCTGTCTTTTTATAGGAAGAATGGCATTCCCCCACTCATTCACTCATTTGTTCATTCATTCTTTCACCAACCAACAATTTATAGCCCTGCTATGACTAGGAACTATGCTAAGAAACAAAGATACAGAGAGGAACTAGAGTAGTACTATTAAAACTAGACTAATCTCCCTTTTCCATTCAGTACCTCCAGATACTGAATAAGACCAATGGAAACAGATCATATAATGGTAGAACTAATAATCATGAGGAATAAGTCAGGAAACAATGGGCTGTTATGAAAAGTATGAACTCAGAGTAAGCCAATCATCTTCTAAATATATGAGAGAGAATTTTTGTATTTGGATGACTGAATAATACCATGATATTTGGAACATAAGTGGAGAAGGGAAGGGATACTTAAATGCATCATGAGACTAAAAGATATGCAAGGTACATGAGATTTTAAGAAAAATTTAGCTCTAAGTTACATTGATTGTCAAAAGTTTAATACCTTTTACTCAGACTTAGTTGAGGTTTTGATATTTTATTACAGGAAATCTCAAGAATCAATATTTTCAGGTCTGTAATAAGCAAATGCAACGTTTAATGTTATAGTTTCAATGACTGAAGTCTTGTAAAACCAACAGCAGTAAACATAAATACAGAACTATTTTAGGAAACATACTTTTGCTTTTAGTAGAACTCTTTAGGCCGAGTTCAAGAAGTGGAATCATTAATATAATTGGGTACTAATTTAAATTGATCATGAACATTAATACCACATTTATAAGTTATTGACTTTAAAATGAGTTGGAGGCCTAGTATGTTAAGTGGATTGAAATCTCAAATTGATTTCATCAATCTCAAGTATTAAAAATAAAACCTTATATGTGCAAGACTTAAGGTTGTAAAACTACAATATAAATCTTAAAATAGTTTTTAAATATACATGACAATAACAAAGTCTGTTCTACTAATCCTCACACTTACAATACATATTAAATAATATTTAAAGTAAATATTAAATTAATATTTAAAATATATATATAAATCCCCTAAATACAGTCAAGTCTTAATGTATAATTTTGCTAGTTCTGTGATTATTGCTCACTCTATACCTCTTGGTTTCCTAGGATTAATTTTTTAACTATATCTATTTATGTTTCTAAACCTTCAATTTTCTTTTCATTTATTTATATTTGCCTATTCATTCCAATCCCTTTTATCTAGAATATAAGTCTTATTTTAGGATTTACTATACTTAAAAATTTAGTTCATACTCATTATCTTTTCTTAAAAGCAGGTGGTAAAAATCATTTTAAAATAAAAGCGTTGCGATTAAGTCTTCTGGATGGTTTAGATTCTTGTTCAGTATGGCTTAGGTTCTACAAATATTCTATGAATATTTCCAATATTTAAACTGAAAGAGAAGAATTTTCTTCTGTGAATTTTTAGTTTCCCAGTTCTTCCTGAAGATAGATATAGAGAGAGATAGGTAGATAGATAGATAGATAGATAGATAAGATTGATAGATAATCTGGCATTCTTTGATAGTTGTTCATTCAAGAAAACTTCCCAGAAAGAGAGCTGTTGAATATCTATATGTAGTGCCAAATATTAAGCAACCACCACTTAACACTAAGATGTCTTTACCATGTGAAGATAAATTGTCAATATACATTTATACTTGACTTAGACATCAAGGTATACTATTATAAGTGAGAAATGGGAAAGACTCTTAAAATAGTCCCAGGGATGGAGACAAAAGACTTTTTACTTGGACATTATCATGTAAGACATGCTACAGTTTAGTATGGCTTTTATATGAGCTCTAATAAGTATCCTAGCTATATGACAAATTCCATACATTTATTGATTCCCTGGAAATGGAATCACTGTTCACAATGTATTTACTCAAAGTCTCCAACTCGCTCTCTTCAAGCAAAACTGAAGTGCATATACTGTAACCCTCCTTTATCCACTGTTTTACCTTCCACGGTTTCAGATACCTTCTGTCAACCACGGTCTGAAAATACTAAATGGAAAATTTCAGAAATAAACAATTCATAAATTTTAAATTGTGTGCCATTTTGAGTAGCATGAGGATATCTTGCTCCATCCCGCTCTGTCTTGCCTGGGCATGAATCCCTTTGTCCAGTGTACCCTGCCCTTTAGTCACGTAGTAGCCACCTCGGTTAATCTGATGGCCGTCATTGTATTGCAGTGTTTGTGTTCAAGTCATCCTTATTTTACTTAATAATGGCCCCAAAGTGCAAGAATTGTGATGCTGGTGATTCAAATATGCTGAAGAGAAGCCCTAAAGTGCTTCCTTTAAGTGAAAAGGTGAAAATTCTCAGCTTAATAAGGAAAGAAAAAAATCATATGTTGAAGTCACTAAAATCTATGGTAAGAATGAATCTTCTATCTGTGAAATTGTGAAGAAAGAGAAAGAAGTTCATGCTAGTTTTGCTGTCACACCTCAAACTGCAAAAGTTATGGCTACTGTGCTTAGTTAAGACGGAAAAGGCATTAAAATTGTACAATAAGATATTTTGAGAGAAAGAGACCACAGTCACATAACTCTTATGACTGTATCTTGTTATAATTGTTCTATTTTCTTATTAGTTATTGTTGTTAATCTCTTACTGTACCTAATTTATAAATTAAACTTTATCATATGTATGTATAGGAAAAACCATAGTATATATACGGTTTGGTGCTGTCTGTGGTTTCAGGCATCCACTGGGGGTCTTGGAACATATCCCCCCACAAATAAGGGGAGGCTACTGTAGTGAACAACTCAGTCCGTTCTTTGGGCTCCACACTCTACTGACCATGGCCTGACTCTGTCCTACTTTCTTCTATCCATCTTTATCCACAACTCTTTAAACAGAAAGAAGAGCAGGAAAACCAGATAAAGCTTTCTAGCTGTTAGTCTTATTCTCTAAGAATTTATGGAAGCCCTTTATCTTCCCTGTGCCTTGGTTTTCTCATCTATGTATTGAGACAGTAGGATCGGCCAAGATAAGCTTTCCAATTCACCATTCTCCAACGCCATGGCTAAAGTCACAGATAGCACTCTGGCCCCCCCAAATTTTCTTCTTCTGTCCTTTCCACTGGAAAATGATGTCTCCCAGCAAAGGCACTTCCTATAGTGTCTCATGGAGAGATTTCTGAGCACAATTTGCAGAGAATACAGAAGGAATTATTTCACCATGCCTATTATTTAGTGGGCAAATATCACTCCACTGCACTGGCATTTCTTACATCCAGCAGAGTCAACATGATACTCTGAACTTCATATGTGAACATGAACAATCAAGATATACTCCTTTTTAAGAGTCCCCATGAACCTGTGCTTTGTTTGGATCTTTGAGCCTAAGATCCTTCAGAAAAGCTTTCCCTACATCAATATGTTAACAACATTCTTCTTTGGGAAAGGAAGAATTGTGGATGACTTTAAAAAATTTTTCTATTACCATGTACTTGTCTATATTTTAGTCCACAGGAAATGCATTTCTTTTATAAATTTACAATTTTTTTAAAAAGATAAAATTTCCACGTAATCAGCAAAAAAACAATCTCTGGAAGGTAGCATTTTTATATATTTTAATATTATCCATAATAGCTAATGATGCAATTTGTTTTTATTTCTCTTCAGCAGTTATTATGAAATAGCATTAACAATAGACCTAAGTGTGTTTAGGTTTATTAATTTTATCAAAGAACTTTTGCATCTCATCTCTCATTCTGTCTTTACAGAAATTCTGCCAGGTAGTTAGGCTCATTGCTATTATAAATATACTACAAATTCAAAGAAAAAAAAAAAAGAGCGAGCCCTAAGATCACTACTAGTACTACTAGTTTTTGTTTTATGTACTTATTTCTACATTAAACAATTGATTTAAAATAAACAATGACAGCACATTGATTATATATATAGAGGCACAGAAAAGCAACTTGAGTTACTTTTGTTCCATCATTCTATGTGGCCACTTGGTTTTATATTTCTGTTTAAACTCTTTCAATGGTGAAGACATTTGAAGTTTCTGAAGTCTATGTGAAGAAATAAACATACAGGTAGTACTGAAGTTCCTGGAATTTATTTTAAACTTGGATCTGCTGTGAATTTCTGCCAGACTCTTCTCTTTCTCTCATTCCCCCACTCCAAGTATGTATATAAAATACGTATACTATAAATGTATATGTATATTATGTAAAATAAATATATATAATATAAAAGTATATGTATATCATGTTAAAGAAACTTTTCAAAAATTAATAAAAGTATTTTCTGATCAACTATAAGCAGAGGCAGATAGATCAGATTTGGTGATACTGGCAATTGATCATAAATATTGGAGAAGATCGATTTTGATGCACTCTGACAAATTTGCAAAAATTAGGGCTTAAAACAGACATGACAATGTAATTCATTACTATGTTAGTAGTAGGCAGGTATAAGGAGTCTTTTTCCCCTTTTCAAAAAAATACATTATTTTAATTTAAAAGTATAATTCAATTTTCCCTTTTTAAAAACTGTAATTTGTAATTTGTTTGGCAAGATATTATCTATAATAAAAAGTTTAATAAAAATAAATTTTCATTTTCCATGTTTATTTTCTGTCCATTGTCATTATTTACTTCATTACATGATTATTCCTAAAAATAAATGTGTTAAAAATGATCTGTCTAGGATTTTAAATATACGAGGTACACCGCTGCAATAGATATTTTCTGAGTAACACATCTTGATGTTTTGGGTATCAGCAGTCAGAGGGAAATACTGTGCCCAATGAGGAAAAACAAACATCCATCACGGAAACATCTGCAAATTGCAGTGCCAGATCATTGCTTAATCTCACTCAGCATCTTTAGGAACCTGCAATTCCATTACCTGGTCCTTGATCTAAATCCAATATAATGGATTTCAATGTGTTTAAAATTCAAATAAATAACATTCCTCACGTTCACTGCAGCAAAAAATTAACAAAATAAAATTAAAAAATAACATTCCTCTGCCCTATTTCAATAGCATGTCCTGTGTGATATCTTATTTTCATTAAATCATTCTGTCTGGATGTTTTTTTAATCGCCTGAATAACTCAATCCTGTTTTCACACCAATGTGCAATAAGTCCAGTGTTCCCTCTTAAACTGTTTTTGGGGTAACCAGATGCCTTTTCCCAAGTTAGTATATTTTCTAAATTAGCCATATGCATACCTGTATCATGTTATATGGAGATTAAAGGCCAAATGCCCACATTTGAGAGAAAAATAATATTAAATTAATGAATTGTACTTCTGAATAACATTTTCTTTTCAATAATACTTTAAAAAAATTAAATTCTACATCTTTGATTAGAACTACTTACCTGAAAAATATATTCATTAAATCACTCCTGGTATCAAATAATGAAAAACAAATAGAAAAACACAAAAAATAGACAATGACTAAAGATCTATCTGGTTATAAGACAGATTCTCTTAGTTAAACTAACAGCTGGCTTGACACTATACATGCAAAAGTATCAATTTTAAAATTCCTCTTCTGTTGTTGGTTGTGTATTAAATTGCAAATTAAATAAATATTAATTATAATATTCAATATATTAATCATTGGATTCTTCAACATTTTTACCCTTATAAAATCTTCATTCTATAGGTAATCAAGATTTGAACAGAATTTCAGCAAAGGCTAATCATTAATTTGCAAATGTAGGTAGAAAGCATACAGTTTCTTCATTTCAGTCTAAATTTAAAAAGAAATTGGTCAACCCCCAATCACTTACACTAATGAAGGGGCCAACCAACAGAATAATCCAAATTAACTAATCTTATAAAAATAATTTATACGGTTCACATATAGTTTTGTACTTAGGTTTTAAGATAGATCAGTTTCATAGTCTTTTTGTTTAATAAATTAGACAATTATGCAATCCAGTAACAGCTCATCAAAATACAGAAACTCTCCTTGTGTCTAGAACAATAAATGATCATATCATCAGAGTTAATCTGAACACTAAACCTTAGTTCAATTTTTTTTTTTTTTAATAAATCAAAAACCATCCTCCTCTCAAAAAGTTTTAGGGAATTGTCTTAGTCAGCTTGTGCTGCGATAATAAAATACCACAGACTGGGTGGCTTAAACAACGAAATTTATTTCTCACAGTTCTGAAGGCTGGAAAATCTAAGGTCTAGATGCTGGCAGATATGGTTCCTGGTGGGGTACAACTTCCTGGCTTACAGATGCCATCTTCTCTCTTTGTCCTCACGTGATGAAGAGAGACAGAAAGCTGATCTCTCTTCCTCTCCTTATAAGGACACTAATCCTATCGTGAGGGCCCAATCCTTATAAACATCATCTAAATATCCCCAAGGCCCCACCTCCAAATACCATCATATTGGGATGAGGGCTTCAATATATGAATTTTTGGAGGGCATAAGCATTCAGTACATAACAGCGTGTTTTGAAGTCTGGAAGCAATATGTTTTGGTCTATTTATACATATTTTTTTCCCCTAAAAATCAAATTAGATTCACAGAACCCACTGGTAGGTTGAGAGTATTTGTTTCAGTGATGCAATTATGTTTCCAAACTAGATATAAGACCATCAGATTCACCCCACCCCTCTACGTAGAAGTTTCCTGGGGACTGCTGGCTCTGCTCTGAAGATAAAAGGGGTAATTATATTATAGTTACAAATTCATCACTCCCCTCTTCCAAGCTCATCCCTGCTATTCCTAGATGAATCATGGAGCTTCAGATGTGAGAAGAAACTTGCTCAAATCAAGGGCAAGATAGTAGCAATCCTCCAGATATATATCTTATCTCTAGCACTTTTCCATTACCCCAAACTTTTGATGATCACCCCCAAATTATAGATGCAGGCCAAGTTAGCGCCTGCAGAACTCCTGCCACTGAGCAAACAACATATCTTTGTATACATTTGTTTTGCCTGTACTGGAGAATGAGTTTCCAGGTTTACATAAATGCATTTAGGAATTGTCTTCTGCTTAAAGCAACTCTGATCGTGTCCTATGGCTTTCTCATCTTGAGGATACTGTTGACACATCATTGATTTCATAAATATGTTGCTATAGGTTCTCTTTAAGTCCTTCTAACTTTGCAGCTACATGCTTTGATCTCCTAGTTATATGAATTTCCCTGTCAATGATTTATTAAACAATCAAATTACATCCTGAGAGATGTCCTAAGGAAGAAGGCAGACAAAATAAAGGAAAGAATCTAACAACTACTAGCAAATAAAGATTCGCTTCCTGAAGTAATAAGGCATTTTTCATAGATTTTAGTCCATTTAACTCTCCAAGGACTCTACAAGGGAGGTCCTAGTCTCATTTTACAAATAAGGAAACTAAAGCTCAGAGATACAGAAAAATTTGCCCATGGTCAGACAGTCACAAAATGAGTCTGGACCCAGCCCTGGCTAATCAGAAGAGCCATTCTCAATCCTTATATGACATTGATTCAGATATATCCCTTTTCATTTTGGATACATGTTAAAGCCAAACCCAATAGATGTTAAGACCTGTGGGTAAGAGAGCAGTCACCAAACCAGCACTCATTTTAGAGCTGCCTTGGCCCCATCACCTTCCCACTGCATTGTAGTCCCTGAGTATGAGTTTTTCTGCCTTGGAAGGGTTAAGATTGTAACTTTGAGATCAGAATTGTTGATTAGCTCTGCCTCACTCCACCCCATCCCATTGCTTCACACTCTCCTGAAGGCCATTGAATTCTGGGAACCAACCTCACTGTCAGAAGAATCCAATACCTGTTCTCTCTCATATTTTGCCCAAGCAGCACACTGGCCAGGGTTGGTCTCACGGGTGCACAGCCAGGGCAGTCACACAGGGCTCCATGCCCAGAAGGGTCCTGTATTTAGGTTTAATGTTCTGCAGTCACTGTCTTGAAATTCTTAATATCTTTGAATTTGTGTTTTGGAACTAAATTCCAGTGGGGCAATGGAGCATGCTCTCGGGGCTTAAAGGCTTGGCTCAAGGATATCCCCTCTCTGACAGCCTACCTTCTCCCTCCCCTGAAATGAGTTTTCCAGTGCCTGCTTCTCTGCTATCTGGCATTTTAGGTCCCATTCTACCTGCCCTCTCCCATGCTACTCAGTAGCCTGGGCACTTATGTAGGGAGAGTCAAGAATAAGTATGTGTACTCTGCAGCCATACTTAAGTACAAGTTTAAGTACTGCAGCATCCTTCCCTGCTTTCAGTTTACCACATAGTTCAGCAGATGACCCCCTGCCATCTCCCAGTCAGGTGCATATCCCAGGGCAGAGGTTGCAATTACATGGGGGCGGGCAACAGACCCATGGAAAGGGGAGATGCCTGGCTCTACTTCTCACTCTGGCTGAGCATGGCTGTGGGAGGGGGAATCTTCCAGCTGGTGGGCAGTACACATGACCCGATTTGCAGGATGGAGTGAGGGAGCCTGTGAGGGTCCACACGTGCCCCAGGAACATCCCTTGCCTGAAGGAGGGTGCCATTAATGACAAATAAAAAACACCACAACAGGTTGAGAAAGAGTCCCTGGAAGAAAGGGCAAGTTTTATATTCTTGAGTAAAAGTCAGTTTTCACATTTTCATTTTGCACTGGGCACTGTAAATAATACAGTCAGCTCTGACACTAGTACAAAGAGATCAGGTTTCTCTGAATATAAAGTAAATCAGTGAGCATATCTGAGCCAATCTGGTATCTTTCTCCTGCTTCTTTGCCTGCTGAAATCCTGGGAAAATATCTGACCCTTCTATACACCTATAACACATTTGCTTTTTCAACGGTACAACAAATGTGTCCTGTATATTTTAAAAAAAAACCTCCCATATTGTACTTTGGGTTCTTGAAAGAAAACATCCACATATTTTTGAATCTGCATACTGTTGTTGAAAATAGAAGGTAATAAGTGAATTTTGGGTACTGTGTTTCTGAAACCTGACTAAGGAAATGCTGTCTAGTTCTACCTTCCCTCCAATTTACACATTCAAAAATTAGTCTTCTGAAAACAAGCTAAACAAACTATACCAATTTCTTTTACAGAAATGGATTGCATTGTTCAGGCTTGAACTCCACTCTCCCCTTTGAGTTTACCTGTGTGGTGGTCAGATAAGTCATTCACTCAAGAAGCAGTCACTGAGTGTCTACTGTATATCTTATATTAGTTGCAAGGGAAAGCAGAGTGACTTAAATTCACACTTATTGTGAATCTTCTATGCACTGGACAATCTGTGTACTTTCCATCATTCAATCTCATAACAAATCAAGAGGTAGATAATGTTGTTCCATTTTCCAAACAAAGGCATTGAGGTTCCACTTGTTAAGATGAAATGACTGTTTTCAGCTAGAAAGTGGAAAGTGGGAAGTCCATTCAATTATGATGTCAATGAGAAACGTATCTTTTACAATGACTGTATTTTTTTTAAATCTGAATATTCTCTGTTTTAATTGACCTATCACAACCTCCCATGTATAATCTGAACACCTAGCAGGAAAAAGCAGACTACAGCTCTCAGCATGTTTACATGGTTACCTTAACAATAAATGGTGATGCTGAAAGATCACATCTCAGTGCACAAAGTGTTATTCTCAGCACTCGTAATCGAAGCCCTTCCTATTTCTATTAGCGTTTGTCAATTGGAGGGCCTCCTTTCTAACATCCAGACGTAACAGTCATTGAGAACACAGTTAGGAAAGAGCTAGCTGTGTTTGTCCTAGAGAAGGACAAAGATGTTTTTCATTAACCTAACACCTAGCCACTCCAGCATTCTTCACACTATGCCTTGCCTGGAAAAATCTTTGCCCATGTCGAAGTTTGAGTTCATAGGGGCTATGTATCCCCTTCCTTACCAAGAGTGGCTGATAAATTTTACCTCAGAAATTACTTTACATTTCAGAGTCTTTAAGGAAATAAAATCTGGTAATGCTAATTAGTTACTATACAAACATTAATTAACCAATTCTCAAAAGACATATGGGTAAAAAAAAAGTAGGCTACCCTATTCTAAATCAGCAATGGGAAAGTTCTAGATAAATAACTCAGTCTATTAAGGTCACATTCTATGTCAAAGAACTAGGAAGCATAGATTAAAAAGAAAAAAAAAAAAAGACCAGACTGGCTGATGGGCCCACTGAGCAAAAATACATCTCCTGTTGGATTCCAAGTAGAGATCTTATTTTTGTGCCCCCCACTTTCCCTCATTCAAATCTATGTAACTCCATCCCTGAAGCTTCCCTTTAGTTCCAACTCACAGGGATAACCCCCTTCTCTAGCAAGACCTCATTTTTATCACTTACATTGGTTTGCAAGTGCTATTTAATTATGAAATGCATAATTTTCCCAGACTGGTCTTTAAGAAGACAGAGAGAATGGTCACCATGTTTTGGGAACACCTCTATATTATATAGATAGTAAGAAAAATATTTAATAATTTCCAAATTAATTTCACAGATTTTGTATTAATTTGTTTTCACTACGCATAAGAACTAATTATTGTTATTCCACCCTACACATGTGGAAATTGAGGCTTTGAGTGGCTAAAATGCTTCCTAGGATCATATAAACAATACATGACAGAGTAGGTGTTCAGTTCTCATCAATCTTATGCAAAAAGTAGAAATTTTATTACAATCCCAACTTTACAGATGAGAAAACCTAGGTTCAGAAGGAGATAAGCCCCGCTCAAGATTGTAAATCATGTTACAGAGGAAGAGTGTGGTATTATAAGAAAGAGAAGACCTGCACAATGAACTGCTAAAGGGAGCACTGCCAATAAACTGTTTTACTTGCCAGGTACAGCTGCCTTCTGTTTACAGAAATGAACCTCAGAGGAGCTGACCAAGAGCCCACCTGGACTCTGCGAACTGCTGCCTTTGGAGTTCAGCTCAGAGACTGGAGCTAAGGAGCCATAACAATTGTATGAACAATAATGTGGCAGGTGTAACTGAAAAAATTAGTTTCAGGTCCTTGCCCCTTGGTGTCTCTTCCACTTTTCTATACCTGTGAAATTAAACATTCTGATCTCATCAGTTAGATCTTATCAGTTAAATAACGAGCAGCAGTTTTTGAGAGCCCACCAAGTCCTAATTCCAGATATTCAAATGACCGTGGGGTAAGGATTATTTTCCCCATTTTACAGATGTGGGAGAAGAAGCTCACACATTCACTAATTCGCTTGGCAGACATTTAATCTCGACCATGTGCCAAGAACAGTGCTAGGTACTAGCTAAGAGAGGTAAACCCAGTAGACAGGACACCTTTCTTTACAGAGCTTATAATACAATAAAGACAGACAAAAAAGTAAACAGACTTATGATTTTTACTTGAGAAAGGTGTTATAAAAGTAATAGCTTGCTATTATAGAGGAAAAGTGGGACCTCGGGTGGAAAACTATGTGTAAGGGTCTAGAAAAGGTGATCAGGAAAAGGCAGATTTTAACTTGAAGTCTGAAGCATGCAAAGGACTTTTCCTTACTAAGAGCTGGTGGCAGGATCATCTAAGCCCAAGGGACAGTAAGGACAAAAGTTTTGACACAGAAGAGATTTCGGTGTTTTAAAAAATTGAATATGTCCAGGGTGGCTAGGTCAGTTTGAACAAAGAGAAAATGATGGGAAAATATGACATTTTAGAACATGGAAGAGAAGATAAATGAGAAACTAGTCAAGAAATTTGGTAAGTTGAGGAAGAATGGAGTAGAGACATGGGAAGGGGCTGATATTGTCTCAAAGCTAGATGAGAAAGAGCCAGAATTTGAAGCCAAGTCTTCCTGCACTCAAAGCCATATGCTTGACCATCTCACTCCTACACCTCTAATACTGACTCACACCTGGACAAAGGTGATTAGCCCAGCTTCATGATTATATGGTGGTCAAACGCCAAGGAGTTTAACCAGGAGAACCTGAAGTCCAGAAAAGTAATGTTACAGAGTCACAAGGCTAGTCCAGGTCTTAGGAAATGGAGTGAGGAAGAAAGGGAGGGATGTGGGGAGGGTAAGAGAGAAAGAGAGGGAGAGAGAAAGAGAGAGACAGAGAGAGAGAAGGGAGAAAAGAGAGGAGACAACAGAGAATGATCAAATCACAGTATCTTAGAGCTAAAATACACCTTTGACTTAAATTTGACCAAAACCATCCCATCTCTGAATCTGAGAGTTTCAGTGCTGGGCCAAGATTGTACAAGTAATTTGAACATGACCAGACTAGAATCCAGTTGTCCTTATACTTGGGGATAAATGTAAGCATGTGACAAACAACAAAATATAGCAGATTTTGAAGATGCAAAATGGGTTTTGTAATGATCCCTGTTAAAATGTGACTGTGGGGAAGGTGGGAATCCAGAAAATGACTATGTTTGGAATTAAGGTGGGTATAGCTTTAATTATCTCCACTGTGAAATGATTTGCAGGCAATTTGCAAGTGCTTGAAGCACAAAATAAACACATTCCTTCTGATGCAGGTGATATGTTGTTCCATATGGTAGATTTTCATTTTTTTTAATGACATAACAGTAAAATATTAGACTTACACGCTGTTGAAAAGTTAAGAAGTAGTATCTCATTTATGCTTCGTAACAACCGCTAATACAAAGGTGATTGATTGCATACATTTTATAGATCAATAAACCGGGCTTCAGGGAGTTTTCCAAATCTATGTAGTTAATGAGTAGTAGAGCTGGGGATAGGTAATTCTGGTCAACTTTCCAAGTCAAATGTAAGTTTTCACTGTACCAGAGATATGGTACTAGATTCTAAACACCTGATGTTGTTGATTTCACCCAATCTTACAAGGAAAAGATATTTTATAATTATTTTCGGGGCATAACTTGTAGCTCGTTAAGTCACACTATGAGGGAAATAAAAATAAGGTCATAGTAAGTCACAAATAGCATTTCCTGAATTCACATTCATTTCATGGAATTTTCAGGTCCTTATGTTTCTTTTAAATGTTGATGATAGCCAGTAGAACAAGATTTCATGTATGTTCTAGAACGAATTCGTTTATCACTACTTAATACCTCACCAAAATTATCTTCTTTTATTGTTCATGATAGAAAAGTAAATACATAAACAAGTCCTACATGGTTAAATACTATGGTGTGGAAATTACTGCTAAAGGTCAGGGTTGAGAGCTCTGGTATTTACACGAGAGCCTCTGGCCTAAAGATCTCTGCCATTCTCTTCCTCCTCAGCCAAAGTTATTGGCACCAATCCTGCCAGGCTCTTATAGTTCAAAAATCCCATAAGGATTCTAGTGAAACAACTCTGTCATTTTCACTCTTTTATTTCAGGTTTCAGATGTCAATTCTTGGGACTTAGCTGGGAGGTCCACCTGAGTGGCAGATATTGTACTGTATTTTTGGTCATCCTCCCCTCAGTCCTATCTGTTAATAGATACAAGGGTGAAGCTACCCTGTCTCTTCCAAATGAGCCTGAGATATCAGAATGGATTCCCATGAAACTCCCCATAAGTTTGAGTAAAGCATGCCTAGAATAATAATGTATATTCACAATCATTTACAGAGAACCTATTAGTAGCAAGTTATGGTTTTATGCTTTGTAGTGACCATGACAAAGAAGGCAGGAATAGTCTCAGATATTATAAATCTAGAGTCTAATGAGAGAGAAACATTAAGCAGCTTATCACATAAACAACTGAACTTGAGTTATAATCACAACAGTAAAATTACATAATATATAATTAAAATTGGGATAAGTGCTTTGAAACACCTGATAGGGGAGTTAACCTCATCTTGTAGAGCAAGGGGTAAAGTGGGAGATGGTCAAGGTCAGGTGGAGTTTATCTAAGCAGGGAAACAGTTAAATTAGAATGGCCCAAGACCATTAAAATGAGGCTAGCAAACAAGGAGAGCATTTAAAGATACAGAAGTATTGCTTAAGTTACATTAAGTAAATAAATAGATATATTAAATTATATCTATGGTATAGTATCAGTTAAATAAAAATGCTCAGTGAAAAATTAAAATAGATAAAACCAAGATATATCTTTTATTTATTTCTGAAGGCTGGTATGGTTAATTCTTAAATTAGCTTTATATTTAAATGTACAAAATTTAAAGCAGAAAAATCCTTAGAAGCAGGGGAATGAACTGGACTCCCTTGGGGAGAAGAGATGGTATTTTTCAACCATATGTTTTGCTTCATTATCTATACCATTTCATGTAGGAAAACAAATTTAACAAGCAAGCAATCATCTTAGATGAAAATCTACTTTAAGAAAATCCCAGCACAATATTATGACTATTGACAATTGTATATGTGTGCATATAACTATCATCCATATTTAAACATAATACCCTATGGGCACTACAAGCATATTGAAATACACCTTGAGTAGATTCATTCATCAGGTCATCACTACATACAAACTCAGGGTCGATAATGAAGAATACATGAAAGCCATCTGATCTCTATGACTAAAATTTTAATTCTCAGAAATAAAGGCAGAAGTCAGTTAGGCAGTGATCAATGGTGGCATTTAGAAGTAATTTCACATATGCCAGCAACTGCTCAATGTTTGTTCCTACACTTTAATTCATTTACTTTTCACAAACCCCTGAGAGTTAGGTTTTATTAACTAATTTACTGAATAAGATCAAACTGAGGTATAGAAAAGTAAATAATTACTTCAGTTTTATAAATAAGTGGCATTGGGGCTGTGTTAGGCCTCTAGAAGCCCTAAGCATTAAAATTAGTGTTCTGTTCCTTCATATATATTTTTTCTTAAATAAAAATAATATGAAACTGTACTATATATATGTAAGAAAGTCAACTAATATTCTGACTTTTCCCATAACCAATTTCTTTCTGGAATAAAAGACATAATTTCCTAAAAGAATAATAATGTTGCTGGTGCCCAAGCGTGTCCTTAGCATGCCTATTAGGTAATACAGTACCTAATGGCAAAGCTAGACTGCAACAAGGGCCATGCTTTTTCAATACATGATTCTTTAATACCGAGTGTGACTTGGAGTTTGTAGTAATGATGTCATGGGGTGTGAAGGGGGCATTCATGAAAATCAAATGTTAGAAAAGCTAAGAGTGGCTGCTTACCATAAGAAATATTCTTTATGTTGGATAAGTAGAGGCATTTGCTCTTTTTGAACATGTATGGAGGACTTCCAATGTGCAAGATATTGTGATAGACTCCAGGGACACAGAAATGAGTGAGATGTGGAATTCACATATGATTGAAAAAGGATTGCAGGTAAAGAGACAATGCCAAGGCAATGCTATGCACTATGAAAAAATAAGGAGAGATAATGGTACCTAATCCAGGTAAATGTGGTCAAAGAATACCTCCAAGAGGTGATGATGCTTGACCAAGGCTTAAAGGAAAAAGTGGAGCCTAAGGAGGAACATATACCATAGGTTCAGAGGCAGGAGACCATGGCCTTGGGAGAAAATATGGGCAACATTCTATGGTAGAAACATGGCTGATCATGGGAAAGTCATTGGATATAAACCTGAAAGGCAACACAACCCAGACCAGAGACAGATTGTTACAATGACATGCCACTGAGGGCATTTTAAATGAAAGGGTCTCATGATCCAATTTATACTATAGAAATTTGAATCCACCGCCAGCTTAGTTCAGATTCTAAAAGTTCTCAGAAGATTTCATAGCAATTGTGTTTTTCTCACAGTGTGACATTATTCTTGTATCTTCTTCCTAAGATGTTTAGACTTGAAACATCTTAGAAATAAATAGGCACATAGTCTTTCTGAGTGAGTCCTAGAGCGCTGTTCAGAGGAAGTGTGTGGGTGGGTAATGAGACCAAGTTGCCAATAAAGATGTGCATATTCTGGAGTCAAGTAGCTGTGTGGGCAGGCTACAGACATCAAACAGATGTCCTTGAGAGCTCTAGTGCACACAAGGGCTGAGGAGTGGAGCTGAGATCCCATCCTTTGTAAGAAAGGTGACTGTTTTGTAATAAACCTGTGTGGAACTAAATAAATCAATCAATGCTACTTGCTCTGATTTACCATCCAATGTACTTAAAATTAACTAGAAAAGAAAAAAAGAGACAAAAAGGAAACAGTGAAAAGACATTAAGAAACATCTTACCTAAACTGTGTTTTATGGAAAAGTTATAATATTCAATAAGGATATCAAGTTCTATCACGGTGTTCCACATTTTCCTTTGATCAAACATACTTTATATTTGTTAGATCATCTACTTAACAGTTGGGACAACCCAAACTCTGGATGGAAGAAATGAAAGTATGTTTAAGTAACCTAGGATTATGACAAAATAGACTTAATTTTCTCAAAACCTGTGACATAGCTTTTGGTTAATTATCAAACTCAATTTAAAAATGCAGTGATACTTTCTAAATCATAAAGCAAAACACTCATTAGCATTTTAGTGTGTTTATCCATCTTAAGGTGATACCATTATCTCTGTGGGATAAAGTTGAAGGATAAAGTGGCTTAATCTTCTGCATTCTTTCCTTTGACTAATGTTAGGAGTACCCAAGATAACAAGAGACAGATGCCCTCTTGCATTGAGGAGCTATCCTCGCTCTAAACTAGAAAAAAAGGAAAAAAAAAAAAGTATTATTCACACGCTTTTTTACAGATGAGAAAACTGAGATTCCAAGAGATTAAATAATTGTCCATAGCTCATGGCCAGATCAATTGGGAAACATCCATGCATTGGTCTAACTGCCTGCAAAAGTTGCATACTTTCCATTATCCAGCTCAGCTTGTGCAAATGTTTCAAGAAGTGTTCTCCCTGACTTGACCAAATCCTGGATGCTTTATTTTTCTCTTTCTATCTAGGAAAATGTAGAACTATTTGTCTCCTCCCCATATAGATTTACATATTTTAGCAGAATCCCTGCACCTTTTTTGAGTCACTTATAGTTTGTTTTTCCTTTTTGTGCCAGAGCAAGGGCTAGTTTACTGAAAGATAAATAGGAAAACACTTGTCCTTGCATAGTTCTACGTCTGCTTAAAATCATCTTATCTTTTGGCATGACACACTAATCATTTTTCAGTCCTCTGACTGATATTCACGTAGTGTCTTGCTTGACTGAAGGTAGTAAGGCCCAGATACAAAAAACATCTCTGAAAAAAACACCAAAAAATTAATTCCTAATCTGATTGTCCTTCTGCCAAGTGAAGCCCACCCGTGGACAATGATTTTGTACATTAACCAGACATCAGGGCTGTTGGAGAAAAATACATGCTATTGTGTTGAAAACTGAATATTCTTAGTGAAACTAATCAGTTTCAGCAGCTCATGATGATGGCTTTAACAGTAACAGAGGAGTTCTGGTGAGGAAAAAGGATGATAAAAATCAATCTGAAAAGATGTTCAACATCACTAATTATTAGAGAAATGCAAATCAAAACTACAATCACCTCATACCGGTCAGAATGGCCATCATCAAAAAATCTGCAAACAATAAATGCTGGAAAGGGTGTAGAGAAAAGGGAACCCTCTTACATTGCTGGTGGGAATGTAAATTGATACAGCCACTATCAGGTTCCTTAAAAAACTGAAAATAGAACTACCATATGACCCAACAATCCCACTACTGGGCATATAACTGGAGAAAACCATAATTCAAAAAGGTACATGCACCCCAATGTCCATTGCAGCACTATTTACAATAGCCAGGTCATGGAAGCAACTTAAATGTCCATCAACAGAGGAATGAATAAAGAAGATGTGGTACCTATATACAATGGAATATTGCTCAGCCATAAAAAGAAAGGAAATTGAGTTATTTGCAGAGATGTGGATGGACCTAGAGACTGTCATACAGAGTGAAGTAAGTCAGAAGGAGAAAAACAAATGTCATATATTAACGCATATATGTGGAATCTAGAAAAATGATATAGATGAACTTATCTGCGAAGCAGAAACAGAGACACAGACATAGAGAACAAACATATGTATACCAAGGAGGGAAGGGGGGTGAGATGGATTGGGAGATTGGGATTGACATATATACACTACTATGTATATATAAAATAGATAACTAATGAAAACCAACTGTATAGCACAGGGAACCCTACTCAGTGCTCTGTGGTGACCTAAATGGGAAGGAAATCCAAGGAAGAGGGGATATATGTACACATGTGGCTGATTCACTTTGCTGTACAGCAGAAATTAACACACCATTGTAAAGCAACTATACTCCAATCAAAAATTTTAAAAAATCAATCTGGAGGCATATCATTGGAATGGATTATTAAGCAACTAAAGTAAAAAGAAAATTACCTAAGAAAACATTTGTAAAAATTAGCAATTAAAGACTTGGTAAAGGCTTCTTTAATCATAATATTTAAAAGCAAAGAAATGAATATTCTGTTCAAATGTAATTACAAAAAAGTAAAGTAAATAACTAATTGTTATTTATTTGAATGTGTATTTCCTATCTGATAAAAGTAATGTTCCACAGACTATCCTGTCAGAAACATTGCTCTAATGGAAGAGAACACTGGACTAGGTACAGACATACCTTGTTTTATGGCGTTTAACTTTATTTTGCTTCACAGATATTGCGTTTCTTGCAAATTGAAGGTTTGTGGCAACCCTGCATTGACAAAATCTATTGGTGCCATTTTTTCCAACAGCATTTGCTCAGTTGAGTCCCTGTGTCACATTTTGGTAATTCTCACAATATCTCAAACTTTTCCACTGTTCTTATATTTCTTATGGTGATCTGTGATCAGTGATCTTTGATGTTACTTTTGTAATTGTTTTTGGTAACCAGGAAGCACACCCATATAAAATGTCGAACCTAATCAATAATTATTGGGTGTATTCCAATTGCTTATCCCCTCATCTCTCTACCTCTCCTTGGGTATCCCTATTCCCTGAGACATAACAATATTGAAATTAGCCCACTTAATAATACTACAATGGCCTCTAAGTGTTGAAGTAAAAGGAAGGGCCGCATGTCTCTCACTTTAAATCAAAAGCTAAAAATGATTAAGTTTAGGGAAGAAGGCATGTCCAAAGCTGAGATAGGCTGATAGCTAGGCATCTTGTGCCAAACAATTAGCCAAGCTGTTAATGCAAAGGAAAAGTTCTCAAAGGAAATCAAAAGTGCTACTCCAGTGAACACATAGATGATAAGAAAGCAAAACATCCGTATTGCTGACAAGGAGAAAGTTTTAGAGGTCTGGATAGAAGATTAAACAAGTCACAACATTCCCTTAAGCCAAAGTCTAATCCAGAGCAAGGTCCTAACTCTCTTCAATTCTGTGAAGGCTGAGAGAGGTGAGGAAGCTGAAGAAGAAAAGTCTGAAGCTAGCAGAGGTTGGTTCATGAAATTTAATGAAAGAAGCTGTCTCTATACATAATATCGAAGTGCAAGGTGAAGCAACAAGTACTGATGTAGAAGCTGCAGCAAGTTATCCAGAAGATCTAGCTAAGATAATTAATGAAGGTGGCTCCACTAAACAACAGATTTGCAATGTAGACAAAACCAACTTATATTGAAAGAAGATGTCATCTAGGACTCTCATAGCTAGCGAGAAGAAGTCAATGCCTGGCTTCAAAGTTTCAAAGGACAGACTGACTCTCTCGTTAGGGGGTAATGCAGGTGGTGACTTTATGTTGAAGCCAGTGCTCATTTACCATTCTGAAAATCCTAGGACCCTTAAGAATTATGCTAAATCTACTCTGCCTGTATGCTATAAATGGAAAAACAAAGCCTGGATGGCAGCACATACGTCTACAACATGATTAACTGAGTATTTTAAGCCCACTATTGAGACTTACTGCTCAGAAAAAGAAGATTCCTTTCAAAATAGTACTGTTTATTTACAATATACCTGGCCATCCAAGGGCTCCAATGGAAATGTACAATGAGATTAATGTTGTTTTCATGTCTGCTAACACAATATCCATTCTGCAGCCCATGGATCAAGGAGTAATTTCAACTTTCAAATCTTATTATTTAAGGAATACATTTTGCAAGGCTACAGCTACAATACCACAGTGATCCTTCTAATGGAACTGGGGAAAGTAAGTTGAAAACCTTCTGGAAAGGCTTCACCATTCTTGGTACCATGAAGAATGTTAGTGATTCAAGAGAAGAGGTCAAAACATCAACATCAACAGAAGTTTGGAAGAAGTTGATTCAGCCCTCATGGATGACTTTGAGGGGTTCAAGACTTCAATGGAGGAAGTAACTGCAGATGTGGCAGACATAGCAAGAGAACTAGAATTAGAAGTGGAGCCTGAAGCTATGACTGAATTGCTGCAATCTCGTGATAAAACTTGAAAGGATAAGGAGTTGCGGAGAGATGAGCAAAGAAAGTGGTTTCTTGAGATGGAATCAACTCCTGAAGATGATGTGAAGACTGTTGAAACAACAACAAAGGATTTAGAACATTACAGAAACTTAGCTGACAAAGCAGTGACAGGGTTTGAGAGGACTGACGCTAATTTTGAAAGAAGTCCTACTGCGGGTAAAATGCTATCAAAGAGCTTTGCATGCTACAGAGAAATCATTTGCAAAAGGGAGAGTCAATCAATGTGGCAAACTTCACTGTTGTCTTATTTTAAGAAATTGTCACAGTCACCCCGACCTTCAGCAACCACCACCCTGATCGGTCAACAGCCATCAACATCCAGGCAACGCCCTCCACCAGCAAAAAGATTAGGACGCTCTAAAGGCACAAGTGATGGTTAGTATTTTTTAGCAATAAAGTGTTTTTAATTAAGATCTTTACTTTTTTTTAGACAAAATGCCATTGCACACTTAATAGACTACAGTATACATAAACATAACTTTTATATGCATTAGGAAACCAAAAAATCCATGTGACTCACGTTATTGCCATATTCCCTTTATTGTGGTGGTCTGGAAATAAACCCACGATATATTTGAGGTATGCCTGTATTGTACCATAACAATATTTTGGGCTTCACTTGGTACTAACCTGCTGTGTAAATGTGGACTGCCACTACCTGGCCCTAGTAAGGGAGCTGACCTAGAGGAGTGGCTCTTAAAGTGTGGCTCCAGACCACTATCATTATGCTCGTTTGAGAACTTGTTAAAAATGCAAATTATTGGACCCCACCTAAACCCACTGAATTAGAAAATTAGGGAGCAGGACTGGGCAATCTATACTTGAACAAGACCACTATGTGTATGTGATGCACACTAAAACTTGAGAACCATTGAACTAGATTCTCTATAAAGTGTCCTTAACATGAATATTCTCTGGTTACACAAGTTATTTTCCTAAATAGCTTAATTCCTGGACCTCTAGCTTCAGGTACCTATGTAGCTCCAAAGACTTCAACCAGAACACTGACATGTGAGAAAGTATTAGGAGCCAAATATTAAGAAGTTGTATATATTAGAGGAGGCTATTAAGACTTTAGACTTTAGACTTACGTTGATTGGAAGGTAAAAATGAGAGACATAGTCTCACAAAAAATTCAAAGGTTAAACATACAACATTATCAAAGTAATGGAATTAATCACAGACTTAAGATATTGGGATATTAGAGCTAGGAAGAAACTTATCAATTAATTTATTCCAACTGTTTCATTTTGTTGATAAGAAATCTGAAGCACAGATAAGAGAAATAAGTGGTCTCAAGAGTCAGCTTGTGAGAAGATAAAAACATTCTGAATCTTCATGTAGTAGGTGATATAAAAATATTTGTTGAACTGTATCAAATGCATTTATTAAACGGAGGTAAGGCAAACTAGTTTCTATATATGCATGACTCTGTGGACTTCATTGAGCAATTTGGATATAGCTTTAAAACATTCATGGAAGAATCCATTTACTATGTCACTGCCTAGAGACATTTTTGGAACTTCTAGGATTAACTTTCAACTAAAAATTATCTGGAAATGAGTCATTGTTGATCTATTCCATCGTATCTTGATTTCTCATCATACCATGAAGCAGAAAGTTGGTCTCAAATCTTTATACACGGCTGAATCTTATGTAACCTTAGCTACAGCTGACAGCAGATCTGGCCTCATGCCTGAAAACAACACAAAATGAAACAACAAAAACATAGTTTTCCAATGATTACTATATATAGCTCAATTTAATTTCTCATAAAAATGTTACTGAAAGAGATGACGCAGTTAATCTATATCAATTTGGTATGGTGGTGAAATATGATTTAAAAATAAATCGTATTTTTAAATGTTTAGTCATTGAGGTGAACAGCATGCTTAGATGCTATATGATTTAATAAGGCCAAATAGCTTTTTCTAATGTATGTCAGTTTTTTAAAAATTCACTCAATATACATTTTTCACTTAGGATGAGTCTGGTCAAGGTGCCACACCTTGAGAATATAAAGATGAATAAGACAATATCTATGTCTCAAGGAGTTCATAGTCCAAGACATCAAGAAAAAATAGTCTTACCATTGTAATAAAATTACTTTTTTAAACCTAAGTATATACAGAATTCATCAATTCATTTTAGTGACCAAGTCTATGATAATTTAATTCAGAATTTCTAAGGTAACATAAATTATGAATAGTTGTAGCATCACTGGATATTTAAGCAAATCATAATTAGGATCCAGGACCAATTAATGTTTGGATGTTTCTGATATTACAGGTAGATAATTAATTATATTAATGTACTATTTCATTTCTTTTCTTTTTTACAGCAAACTTATGACATAAATATTACCTGTATTTTGAAGGTAAGGAAATGGAAACCAGGAAGCTTTACTAACTTTTTAAAGCCACACATCTAGTCAATGAGGGATCCAGGATTCACAGCCAGGTCAAATTCTGAGTGAAAAGTTTTTTCTACTCAATGAGACTATTTTGTTTTTTAGGGCAAAAGAGATAAATAGATGAATGGTGAGGAAAGGAAAATGAGAGAGAATGTGGAGATGAAATCCTTCATATATAGGGGAAAGCAAGTTATTTAGTCAATTTGATAACCCAGTAAATATGTGACATCACCAAATTAAATAAAGTAGACGTCACCAAATTTCCAAGGAACAGGAACTTTAGCCAATCTAGGAAGTAAAAAATGGACTATTTTTTATTCTCTTCTATTACTTTTGAAGCCTCATTCTAGTCATCTAGAATACATTATATTTTTATATTATATTACTTTAATTTTAATAATTGTTTAAAAAATTATGCTGCAGAGAACAGGATAGCCATGGGAAGTAATGAGCCCCACTATCCACAGAACCAATTTTCAGACTCTGAATAAAGTTGGAATGTTATTAGTTATATAATAATAATATTTGGAATCACTATTGAAAAAGGGTAGCATAATTTATCACTTGCACACACTGGCACTGAGTAACCGTAATGATGAATTTTGTAACACCTCCTTGGAGGAGTCTTACTCTTTGTCAGTTCGAAATTATTCTTCCCTTAAAGTCCCTTTCCGTATAGAGAATCCCTAGGAGCATACATAAAGAATCACAACTGTACCCATAGAAAGAATAATAACATTTTATTCTTTCCAGTAAGATGAAATCCAATTATTTTTAATTGCAGGAAGATGATACATTTTGGATACATCTCTGCCATCCTTGCAATTAATGTTGCCACAGTCCATTATTGCTTTGAGATACCTTTGAGCACTATGTCCCTCTTTGGCTTAAAAATTCACTAAACCTTTTTATTATGGGATAGAATTTCTCTGCATTTTGGCACTTGCCCACCTCTTGCAATACCATACCCTTGCTCATATCCATCTTTGCCGTGTATTTATCCTCTACCTAGTCTCAAAAACAAAACAAGACCAAAACAACAAACAAAACAAAACAAAAAAACTATTTGTTCACATAGCTCCATAAACGTTGTATTGGTCCTAGGGCCTGGAACACTCTTCACACACACTTTTGACCTTGTGAATTTCTCCATCAAAACCAAGGTCAATAGTTGCAACTTTTGTGCAACCTTCTTCCAGCAGAACGGATACTTACTGCCATAGTACTGCCATAGTATCTTAGTTCTAAGACCCACCATACTTTTTCCAAGTATTTTGTCACTTGTTCAAGCTCCTGAGTTTAGGGACCATGCTGTAGTCTTCTCTATAGCCCTAGCATCCCGTGCAGAATTGGGAAACACATGTCTATGTCATGTGCTCTACAGAATAAAGAATTATATGAAACACAATGGGAAATAAGAAAACACAAAACTCTGGAAGTTATGAGATGTTTTTTAAATTATTGAGATGAAAACAGAAGAAAATTATCCTAACACTTAGAAAGTACTTACTATGTGTCAAGCAACACTCTAAGTGCTTTATATACCCATGTGGACCCATTTAATCTGGAAGACACTATTGTCCCATTTTTACAAATCAGGAAACTGACCCACACACAGAGGTTTGGTAATTTACTTAAGATCACCCAGTTGGAACATAGAAACATGATATGAACCACATTTTTGAAATCAAACACCACACTCTACTACCTCTCATGGGCCCTAGGAAAAAAAGTCTAGGGGTAGTTTAGAAGTATGCATTCACTTAGCTGCACTTGCTATAGTATGAGCTAAAAAATTGTGTGCTGGGGACAGATCAAAGGATAAAGGAAAATCTAGATTCTGGTCCTAAATATCTCACCAATTATCAGTGAAGCTAAGATCTCCTGGTTAGAATTTCTGTGACCTTTTCATAACTTCCCAGGGTCTCAATTTCCTCACCTCTGAGAGGGAAATAATCATAGACCTCATCTCCTGGGATTGGTTTGAAGATGAAAATAGACAACACTCATGAAATGCTAAACACAGAACCCACCATAAAAAGGTAAAGTTGAAACCAAACAGCCAAAAACACTGGCCCTCCCTCTGTTGATTTCTGCCTGCACTGACACATTTGACTGGTCAGGAGTTCACATGGCAAACCATGGTGACAGAGGAGAGATGCAGTGAACTGGAAAGAAAATGGAAGGTGAGGCATTGTGCTCTTTATTCTTACAGGAATTTTTTAAAGAAAAAGTAACTTGAGTATCAAGATTGTGTGAGGCAGTCCTACGAGTTCCTTGTAGACTCTCTACACTACCTCTCTCGAGGCTGTCTTTCAGATGTCATATTAGCTCAGTGCTTCACATCTTGTGACTCAGGATGTGTGTGAGCACTTTATTCTGACCATCTGTAATACATCTGAATTCTGACCCTGATCTCAACTTCTTCTGTGACTGCAGGGAAGACAATTCAGGTACTGAGTGCTGAATCACAATCTTAGTTTCATTCTCTAAACTTCGGTTTTGCTTTTTTTTTTTAAACTCTCACTATTTTATATAATGTTTTTTCTCTACAAAAGCTTAGCCAAGCAAGAGCTTTAAATTACGCACAACCTAGAGACATGAAAACGAAAGGAAGCGAAAGACATTTCCCTGACACACTCACCCTCTGCTCCTATGAAACACGCCTTATGTTGGAATCATGCAGAACCGTTTGTGCCTTTTCTCTTTGCCTTCCCTAAATAAAGGCTCCTAATTAGGAGTCTCTTATAAGATTAGGGGAAAAAAATATGTCTGTGGCCACCAAAGTCAGGGTATCAGTGGCCTTTCAACACTCCCTAAAGAGTGTATTTAATATAAGCCAAATTTACCATACCCTTCCCACAGTTTATGAAAACATGTTAAGCTGATCGTTTTACTATGTTGCTTTGAGTTGTATTTTCCAAGAAGGAAATCCTGATACTAGGAGACAGATTTAGACAAAACTGTTTTTACACAGGCAAAATAATATTCAAGCTCTTAGTCTAGTCTATGTAACAGTTACTCATACTCCCTTGATACGTCCCTACCACATTCTGAGTCTTCCCTCCCTATAGCAAACTGAAAGTACAACTGAAAACAAATCAAATATTTATCAGCCTAAAAAAGATTTCCTCACCTGTCCCCAAGGAATAGCCACAGGGAGAAATGAAATAATATAACTTTTAGAAACTACTCAATATACTGGTATTGACCATAAAATTCACCTGCTGTATGTAATTTTTATCTTTCTGGAATCCTATAATTCATAACTAGTGTTCCTTGGCTGCTTTTTTTAAAAACAAATCTAAATACCAGCTACCTCTCACTCAGATGATTTTACTTAAAAAAAAAAAAAAAATGTAACTTTTTCCTATTGGCAATATATTGTGATTTTTATTTTTTTGTGAACGATTATGATTTCACCTTTTAACATTTGTTTTTCTGACTAATTCTGATTATGTCTCAAGATGTCTTTGTAAATGCACTCCCGAATGCAAAATGTCAGAGGCAAATAGGAGTTAAGTTTTGAACTTACGCTCTAAGAGTGCTATAATGTCCCCAAATTTGCATAAAATAATATTACATTCATCAAACATAGTATTCATATCAAGGTTTCCTAAAGCTATTTATTCCTTGGTCTTGACTGACTGTCAGAGCAAATGTTTGAAGAACTTATGATAGATGGCATAAGTCCAGGTTTTTAGTACTCATGCAGATCTAGGGATTAAAAAACATTTAAATAGATAAAATTACCTACGTAAATTTTTTCATCAAGGCTAAAATCTAGACTGCACTGATTTTTAGCTAAAAAGCTAAAAATAATTTTTTAAAAGCTACTTTAGGCATGTTTATAATATAAACAAGTATATGGAAGGATGAGTTAACTTCCTTTGGCCAATGATGTAATTTTCAGTAAAAACTGACAGAAACCAAATTACCCAACACATTTTTGATTTCAAGGAAAAAGAAAGTATCCATTCATACTATAAACAGTAACACAACTGTAGTCCAGCCTGGATATAAACCAGCGGCCCCCAACCTTTTTGGCACCAGGGAACAGTTTCGTGGAAGACAATTTTTCCACAGACAGTGGCTGGGGGATGGTTCAGGGGGTAATGCGGGCAATGGTTCGGGAGGTGATGCCAGTGATGGGGAGAGATGGGGAGTGGCAGATGAAGCTTTGCTTGCTCGTCCACCGCTCACCTCCTTCTGTGTGGCCTGGTTCCTAACAGGCCACGAACCCCTACTGGTCTGTGGCCCGGGGGTTGGGGATCCCTGATAAACACCAATAAGATGTAGAGATGTAGTTACAGAACACATATTAAGCATGGTGCTCATCAGATGTGACAATAAAACTCTCTTGGTAATTTTTCAAAAATCTCAGAGAACAAGAGAGTTTCCTGAAGACTGATGAGGAGAAGTGAATTTGTAAGTTTATCACCAACTCTACAACAAAATTCTATAATGGATTATTATGCAGAGTTTGTAAAGATTCCAAAAAAGAAGTAGTGAGCATTAGAAGCCTACATGGGTTTATAAGAAATTGTGTGAACAAAACGTTTTTTTCAGATCACCTTACTTAGGAGTTATTTTAAGAGATAGTAATTTCAGTAATGACTTGACAAAGTCTCAATTGACACAGATCCTTACTAACAGAATGAATGCATGTAGAACAGAGGATGCATTGTTAGATAGCTTTGTAGTTTAAGCACTGACAACAATTAACATGAATTATTGTTTCACTGCCAAACTAGAGGGAGACTCCCAGCAGGCTGTTGAATTCCACCCTGTTCAACATCATAGATAAAAATGCAGATGACATAGAAGACTCACTTATTAAATTCACTGCTGATACAGGGCAGAGTGGCTAAGCTAATTAGTTTTGATCACTGATTCAAGGTTTAAAAAGATATCATCAGGAAAGGTCTAATAAGGTATAATTTAGTTAATCTTTTAAAGTGCCTACTATGTGCAAGGCACAGTGGAACACACAAAAGCCTCTCTCAATGTTTGCCAATCTTTCATGATTGTGAATATACAAACTATTAGCTAAAAATACTAATTCTGGTATACCATTCTGAAACCCTAAATGAGAAAATTTTCCATGGGCAGTTACTGGAAAGCTATTATTTTTTAAAAGCATGTCAGGTAATTTTTATCATTGTAAAGATTTTTGGTAACACTGTTCTATGTGAAACAGCTGTTAACCTCAAGAAATTTGCAGAAGGGAAGAGACATAACCTATAAAATACTTGTGAAAGTTTTGTATGCATTAAATGGCTATACACAGGAGAAAGTTATTCTTATTCTTCTCTAAATTATAAGGCAGAAAATATAGAAAGGATTCTAAATGTTGAAAAGTTATTTTTCTCAGGGATGTTAACAAAGGCAAAATTGCAATTGTTACTTAAAACTTTGTGGTTTGTTTGTTTGTTTTACCCCCATATCTATTTTAAAGGTAAATAAGAGTGGTTGATGTACCACTTTAGGTGGGAGAGTGTGTTCTTTTAATCTTCATCTCAGTAGTTTTTCTTTTTTTGCCTAAATCTATGGTTGAAGGATACACTCATTTGTTGAACAAAAACCAAAAGAAAGGGTAGTCCATTAGATATGAGACACGTCGGTCACACATTACTACAAATGTGAAATCCGTGGTGAGCATAAGAAAACCTGGATAAGGAGCCCAGGTGGTCAATGAGATCAGATAGAATGATGTGAAATTCTCATCCCTGTGCACAAGATAACTCTCTTCTGGAGTCTTAAAATGGAGACACACCCAAACTGGTGGGTCTGTAAACTGGTATGGCATTTCCTGTTCTCCTTGGCTGATTAACTTTATTTCTCAAGACCTGAGCTAAAGGCTTGGTACTTCCTTAGGTACCCTATATTGTCCATGAATCAAGGACAATATCAGTTTACCATTTAGCAGGCGTGACTGAGCCTGCTAAGAGAGCTGTTAACACAAAATCCCTTACCCCTGGAGTCAAGACTGTTATTTGGATTTACCAAGCAACTATTTTCTACCCAATCCCTGTAAAGCAAAAGCCCAAGAATGTGAGGTAGCATTGGGCATATTATTTTCAATTTTATAATGGAAATATTGTTTTTACATTGTTGATACATTCAAAGAGAATAATAAGGGATGCAGAAAACAGTGATAATAGTGGAGGACCAAAGTTTTTAAAGTAGTCATTATGAGGAACAAATATGGATTGGAAATTTTTTGGCCTAAAATTAACGAAAACCATGAGTTTAGGATATAGTCACTGTTGCTGGGTATTTGAAAAGAAAACAGGAAAAATGATCTGACAGTCTTTTTAGGCACAGTTATAAGACAGTTGAGTTGTCCTAAATGACAGATTTTATTTAGAATTATTAAGCACTTTCTTATTACTTGAGTTTTCAGTAAGACAATTTACAATCACTTTAAGAATGCTGCATACACATTTAAGAATGCATTTTGGATCACTGAATAGATAGAAGAATGGGATGGTTTTCTAAATTATTGTTACTAATTAAATAATAATGATACTAGTAAATATTATTATAAAAGCAAATACATAAACCTATTCATAAATAAACATTACCTTGGAAAACCAGCCTAGAGAAGAAGAGAGTTTACATTGCCACACCTGCTCATTCACAGCTTCAACTGACATAGTAAGAATATAATAAGTTTCCTATAAAGTCAGGAGTAAACAGAACAATATGTTCTCTGAAAAGTGTGCAGGCCACCTGCCCCTGAGGGCATATACTGGAAGGCAGCAGCACTGAGATATCCTCAGTCTCTGAAGCAAATGAGGAAGGTCCAAAAATAGCTTACTGCTAAAACAGGTTGATTTTTTTAACCTGGTGTGATTTATGCAGAGAATCTGTAAAATATTCCAGTTCATCAAAAGTCTAATTTACATACATTTAAAGGACACTGTGGAAAATAATTAACCAAATGCATCACAATGCAGAGAGTGAATGTTGACTGAGGATTTTTAGATCTTTAAATGGAAAACTAGGAGGTTAAATAAGTATATTGGATTGGTAGCAGAAAATAGAAAAAAGGAAAGAAGAAAGGAGGGAGGGATGGGAGGAAAATGGGAGGGAGGGAGAGACACAGAGAGAGAGAGTGTTGGGATGGGGGGTGAGGGGAGTTGCTTTCATTGCAATGCTTCATATCCTAAAGTCATGTGAAATAAAGGGTTCTTTACTCCTTTTTTCCCTATGTTTTATGCGTGAATACTCGTGTTGCTTACTATCCATCATCTTGAAATATATTAAAATGATTACAGTACTGTGTGCATGTAGTAACACACATCACCGAGTTCTAGTTTAGAGACAAGGAGAGGAATGTTGGGTTGAGAAAAATCACACAAATTCCGATCAAGATTGCACTTCCCATCACTGATGCACACGGGAAAAACCTCAAATGAAAAGTCATAGATAAATCACAAACTTTTAAATAATTTTCAGGAACACCTAACTTAGTGGAAATTTTCTAAAGGTTGGAATATTCAAGGTTATTACCTGTTATATTGAAACTATTTTAATGTGCTCTTTATATTTCCTCATAATGACTTAGGAGTTGGCCCCTGATGAATAGAACAATTTTATTCTACCTGATTCTACTTTAAGAACAATAAATGGAATAAGATATATGAATTTAAGTCTCAAACAAGTGGAGCATTACATAACTTCCTGAAATTAAATCAGGAATCATAAATTTATGTTTGTATTCTTATTTCAAGCTACAGATAACTTCCTTGGAAGGAAAACTTTCACAACGATGTCTTTCTGCTATTTGTTTTAAAATAATGCACACAGAGACTTATTAGTTTATTTTGGCTGAGTGCCCAATAAATGAGTGAGTTGAGGAACAGCATGGATAAGACGGGGGCTGCCTAGGAGACTGGATTTAAGACCTAGAAAGCAAATTGACACCCTTGATCCTAGCCAGGATGTTCTCTAAATAGCACCATTGCTAAACTGTGATTGAAAGATTTAACCCAATTACCTGCCATTGGACTTCTCAAATTTGTTTTTTTTTTTTGCTCAGCGTAAAATGCAATTAGAACAAATTCTGGTTTAACAAGATCTCCCCCACCTACTCCTAATTCTTCTAAACTGAAAATAATCACCTAGAATAATCATGTTATTTATTTGCACAGTACCTTCACACTTCTGTATTTATTTGGAGAATTCCATTTCACAAAGGCATACCCTCAGTCACAACCTTTCCAAAGAGTTGTTTCCATCCAACATATAAGCCTCCTATACTAATGCAAGTCCTGATCTGAAGTACAGAGAGAGCTAATCTGAAAAGGAATAAGGAAATAAGGCATGGGCTGTTGTAGACTTGACAACCGATTAGCTAGGTCAGTCTTAAAAAGTAGAAAATGAAACCTAATAACCCTATTTTGATATAAAACAAAGGCATACATTGATGTGTGTATGTATACATTTTTCCCTTATCCTCTTCATATATTTATTTTCAAAGATATAAGAATATTTTCTCAAGCATAAACATGTAGACATATTAACCTATTTTTATATACAAGCTATTCAAAATGCAGTATAAATACCCTGGGGAAACATGTCATTTTACTGCTTTCTTTATAAAGTATTTTCTTTATTGAAGTATCTTGATACTTTAATACGTATAACATATGTATAAGATATGTATTATTAAAGATATGAAAAATAACAAACATATTTTTAAAATATATGCATACAAGAAGCAAAAATTTGAGGTAGAAGAGATAGGTCATATAAGGTTATGAAGCATAAAGTGAAGAAATTTGTATTGTAACCAAACAATTGATTTAAAAGCAGAAAATACCATTCAAGGAAGCTTTCACAAAACCAACATGCTTTTGCAATATAACAGAATTAGCCATGCCCTGTCCATAAACTTGGAAGGCTCCGCTAAGAATATCAAAATTACTTTTCATCACCACTAGGTGGCTCACTCTCTATATTTATGCCTGAGTAGAGATGTCTCCGTGGTCCCAGAGATTGGAGGCAATGAGATTCTCACCAGAGAGAACAGAAAGGAGAAAAAAGGAACACTTCAAAGCAAAATTAAAGTCTTGACAAGGAAATATCTGTGCTAGTCCCCATCAACTCTCATGAGAATTGTCTTTACAGAGACAGGGTAATTAGAAGAGTTGTCCTTAGACTAGAGACATTTAGAAAGCCAGATGGAAATTTAATAACTATTCTACATCCATGTCCAAACATCCTCATATACCTTTCAAATACATTCATAATATGAGAAAGATACCCAGTGGGAAAAAGGAGTGAGAGAGAGAAAGGAAAGTACCACTTTAAAATTAAAAAAACAATCACAGTATTTTTGATTGTATTTAGAATTTGAGCAGAAGAAAAGTTAAGAATTAGGGAAATAAAAATAAGCCAACAAAGATGGGAAATTTAAAATGGAGAGGAAATTCACTTTCCTAGGTTTGCAAGATGGCTCTTTGCAATCAATTTCTCCACCAAACTGCATTTTAGCAGAGAGAATATAATAGGACAGTAGCCACAGAAGCTTGTAACACCATCCAATGTATTGCTATAAAAAGCTTTACCATCTGGATCCTAATTCTCTTCAATATTGAAACTGTAGAGCATTTTCTTCTCTTCATTCTAATTTACAGCTATCACTCAGTGCAGCCCTGAAGGGTGCATACAATATGCCATTGTTAGAGCTAGTGTATAATCCAAGGCAATTTGGGGAAAATCAACTTGTGAGTATAACTACATGGCTTTCTCTCTATTCAGCACCTGTTTGCATTTCATGAAAGCTTATAAGTTTTGCTTGTATTGTTCTCTTTCTCTTCCTTTTGCGTTGGTCAGCATAGGTCTGCAAAGTCATCATGCATGTTTAGAAATGCATGTTTAGAAACGCCTGTGGACAGCACCACCAACCTTACCCCATTGACTGCTGAGAATTGAAATGTATGGGATATAATAGTACTGAACATTAACCCACTTCTTTGAATTAATCTATAATGTTCATCTGGGCTTTACTTTTAAAAATCCCCCAAGACACTAATTCACCAAGCTATCCAGGAAAGGCTGTCAGATATAGAGAAGGAAAAAAAGTGTTTTAAAATTAAGAAGGCTGGTGACCAGGAGCCAACAGTGACAGAGGATCATCACCTCTGGCTTCAAATAAAATGAAATTGATTCCCTCTCAGCAAAGACAGCTCTGAATGGTGATCCATAATGTGCAAGCAACTGGCTAACCCTTTACCTGCTTCACAAATCTACATGAGAAAAAAGGTGGACTGAGGGAAACCAAGAATGAAAAAGATAACTCAACAACTGAATTAAATTACCTTTCACCTCCTCAGAAGGCCTGGTTAAGATCACATCTTTGGATCTCTCACGTTGCTTGCTGAATTGGGCATCATTGGCAAAAGAAAAACAAAAAGAGAGTGTTCTCTCCCCCACTCCAAGATTCCATTCCAAGTACACACCACCCACCTGACATGAAAAAAGAAAAAAAGAATTATGTGCCCTTAGCCCCCTTGCTGCTTCTGATCTCCTGACTTTACTAGGAGTAATATCAATACCTTGGGTTGAGCCATCAGCTGCCACAAGCAACATGGAAAAAGTAATATGAGCAGGTTTATCCGAAGTCTGAATATGAGTCCAAGTGTGAAGTAGCAAAAACTAAAGCTGTACTTTCTTGGTGTGTTTGTTGCTAGATAGCAGACTGTAGAATCTATTTTGCCAAATAACTTTAAGAGTAGCCAATGTAAAAACCATAGATATGGGAGCCAAAAGCAATGACAGGAAATATATGTTAAATATTTGTCAAGGACTGAAAATCTCTATTGAGCATTTCAGAGGGATCAGTTGCATTAAACATTAATGACAAGTGAAGGAGGCCACTCTTCTTTCTTTCCTCTACCTTCCAAAGAGGCAGCAGATAGCCTCACACATGTTTTTTTTTTGGTGTG
This sequence comes from Balaenoptera ricei, assembly GCF_028023285.1. Lineage (NCBI taxonomy): Eukaryota > Metazoa > Chordata > Mammalia > Artiodactyla > Balaenopteridae > Balaenoptera > Balaenoptera ricei. Next base: position 53,711,622 of record NC_082646.1, on the reverse strand, counting down.
TGTGTGTTTTGTTTGGTTGGTTTTTTTGTGTGTGTGATTTTTTTTTCTCAAAGGGTCCTTAGAGTTATCAGAGGAGACAGTATCTGGCTGGCCAAGCTTGAAAATTCCTGAGCCCATGGATTATCTTTACTTTCAAGCATAACCCTAGATCTGCCTAAAATCATGCCATGCTCCCACATAAGAAGCGAGGTCATCCACATCAAGACAGACGTGACATCAAGACACGCGGTAGCTTAGAGGCACTTCCCAGAAGGATAATGAAAAAAAGGCACTAACTTTTACAAGTGCAGCAGAATGCAAAGCTGGCCTGTAAAAACAGTCACAAAAACCCACATCCTCTGATTAATTTGCTGCTTATACACAAACTCCTTTAAAACCTCACTTTTGAACTCAATGAAAACTCAGAGGTACTGTGAGCCTGACATACAGGATGCCTGTCTCCTAAAAAACATTTTCCTTATGATTATTTCAACTCAGATGCCTAAATGACAGCTATTATTCTCTCACAAAACTTCCTGTGGGATGACATGCATGAAACAGTTACAATAAATATTAAGGGATGGAGATGATAAAATGTTGAAAATTTTCTCTATTAAATTTTTTTATTTAGAATTTTGGCTAACAAAACAAGTCAAGAAATGTTAGGGGCAATAACATGCAGATTAACATCACTAAGGCAAGGATACTCAAATCAAGAAACCATACTTTTGTTTGGAGTTTTATGATGATAGATCTGTTAGTTAAGAATGTGATCCTAGAACCTAGCTCATTTTAGAAGAAATCCCCTCCAGCGAATTCTTTACCTTGTCAAATAATTAATTTACCCACCTTATCACAACAGACAGACTTATCTCAACGCAAAACTTCCCCGCTTCAAAGACATATTATCCTGATATGTATAAGAGCTCAGAAAGATGAAAAGATATTTGCTTCCTGGTTTTCTCTCACAAATACAGCAATTTGCATGAATATTAAACTTCTGTGATTCAGCAACTTTCACTCCTGTCTACATCACTGAATGTTAAATGCTGAGGAAGAGTTTGAATCACTTGTCTTTTATTTTTGAAGACAGGAATGTTTTTCACCGCTGGAGAAGAAAATATTTAAAGGTCTTTAAATTACACACCCAGAGTTGCATAACAATTGTCAACTAACTCAAAAGCTGAGAAATGCACACGTGCTCAATGTAGAAGCCGAGTTCCATATTTGCAGATTTGTAAAGGTGGGGAGAGAGTAGAGTTACCATCTGCATCTAAACTTTAATCAGAAAAATCATTCCTTAACTATCAAGACCTTATTGTGCTGCTTCCCATAGTGAAAAAGTCTTTGTTAAAGTAAGTGCTGTGATTGAGAAGGTTTTCCCTTACCTAAAACAAGAAATTGCAAGCGCCTACCTGAAAGCGGATGGGGAGGTCGCAGGCACCACGTTAGGAGAGAGCGACTAGGAAGCGCTCTCAGCACGGAGCAGCATCTTCCTCGGGCCGCCTGGCTTTTGAAAGAGGGTGCCCTCTTGCCAGGGGCTGGGGAAGCAGCGGGGAAGAAGTAGCTGTCTGCGTCTGCCACTAGCTGTGACAGCAGCGTGTCACTGGGTCCCTCAGAAACTGGGCTCCAGCGCTCTTCCAACAAATCAGCCAGCGGCCGCTGGTCGTTCAGCCTAGGATTCTGGGACTGCAGTTACTAACGCCGCCGCCTCACTTGAAGGGAAAGCGCTGCGCTCTGTGTGTGTGTGTTTGTGTGTGTGTGCGTGTGCGCTTGCGCGCGTGTGTGTGTGTGTGTGCACTAACTGCCAGCTTCAGCCTGAGCTGATGTGTTCTGCATGCTTAAAATGCTCGTGCAGGAAGGAGGCTCCTCTACCGGGACCCCATCCTCCCCGCTGAAGAATCAGTCCACTGACCTTGCTGCTGGGGGATGCTGGCTGAACAACTCACTCATCAGTAGTATTAACAATCAATCCAATAAAGGAGATGGGATCAAGCCCGAGTGTTTTCCTCATAAGCACTGAAATTAATAAACAACAAAAAAAAGATATCTCTACTCAACATTTTATATTTAGAATTGATTTTTTTCCCTTTAAGCTCCCATGTCTTGAGCATAAAGTCTAATGGATGAGTCCCTAAGTTAAAAAACTTTTTTTAAAAAAAGCAAAAACAAAAAACAAAACAAACAAACAAAAAACTTTCCACGTTTTTTTCCTAAGCAGGGTAGGCTCTTACCTAGAAGGCAATTCAGAACATTTATCCCATAGAAATCTATCAGATGCAGACTTGGATTTATAACAATCAAATTATGATGGTTTAAACTAATGAAGTATTTTCAAAATCAGGGATTCCATGTCACAAGTGTAAACGTTTGGGACTAGAGGCAGAATCCAACTCAGGTTTTTCTTAATCATTAATCCAATGCCAAGTATGAGGAAAGCCCTGTGCTATGAGTGAATTATTGAAGTGCACATGAAAATTCTTTGTAAGCTATAAAGGGTTAACCATAAATTATGGATTTTAAAAAAATTGCCAAAAAATTGTGCAAGGCTCTATGAGACACAAAGGAGCCTTTTCAGGGTCTGTACCCTAAATGATATTAGCAAGTTGCATTGCTGAACTTGGAGCTATTCCCTTTTATTTCAGATTCTAGAACCAACACATCTGTAAAGCCAGAACAGAAGTTGTCCTTGAACATATATTGCTTACCATGTCCTATATCTGCCAAAAGGAATTAAAGGCTGGAATTATCTTCCTTCAAATCAGGGTTTGCCACTAGCAATATTAGACCAAACTCAAATCAAGAAATGTCACACAGTAGAAAAGAGCAGAATGAGAATCAAAGTACTAGGTGTCAGTCTGATCTGCATGAAGTCTCTTGATCCCTAAGCTTTGGTCTCTAACAATGAGAATGGTACTAACCATCACTACCACCACCACCACAGCAAGCACACAATGAAAGCTAGTATTTATTGAGTGCTTACTACTTACCAGGCACTTTCTAAGCATCTTTTTGCATTTATTAATATTTTTAACCTTCACAACAACATCATGAGGTGGATAATAATATTATCCCCATTTTTCAGATTAGGACAGCAAGAGAGAGAATAGGAAAGTCAATGGCTAACAATTTTTTCAGGGCTCAGTTTTATTAATTTATGCAACTATGGAAAGTATTTAATTGAAAAAAACTTTTTTAAATTTGGGAATAACTTCAAACATGCAGGAAAGTCACAAGAAAAAGAATAATACAAAATACCTGTATGTCCTCTGCTTAGATTTATTTATCATTAACATTTAGTCTATCTGCTTTATAATTTGTTCTACAGACAGAAAGAGAGAGAGAGAGAGAGAGAGAAAGAGAGACAGGAGCCATTTGAGGATAATATAGATATATCATGTTCCTTTAGTGGTTATTTCACTATACATTTTATGAGTAGTGATATTTCTCTATATAATCAAGTACTTTTATCAACTTCAGTAAATTTAACACTAATATAGGCTTAATCTAATATATTATCCATTTTCCAATTTGCCACTTGAACTAAGCATGTTCTTTATAGCATTTCTCCTTCTAGGAGAGTATCCAATCTAGGGTCAGCTGTTGCATTTGACTGTCATGTCTTTTTGGTTTCCTTTAATCTGGAAATTCCATAGCGGTTCTTTGGCTTTTATGACATTTTTGAAGAATTCACTTCTCTCTTTTTTCTTAATAAACCAATTTCCAATTTTGGAAAAATTTCCAATTTTGTATTTGTCTTATGTTTCCTAATGATTAGGTTCAGGTTATATCTTATTGGATTGACCTTTTATGTAATGCCCTTTTTGTCTTTTATTGCAGTCTTCATTTTAAAGTCTGCTTTCTGATATAGGTATAGCTACCCCAGCTTTCTTCTGGTTTCTTTCTGCATGCACTACCTTTTTCCATCCCTTCACTTTCAGTCTGTGTGTATCCTTATAACTGAAGTCTCCTATAGGCAGTATATAGATGGGTTTTGTTTTTTATCCATTCAGCTACTTTATATTTTTTGATTGAATCATTAAGTTCATTTTCATTTAAAGTAATTATAGATAAGTGTATACTTACTGCCATTTTGTTAACTGTTTTCTGGCTGTTTTGTAGTTATTCTCTCTTCCTTTCTCCTCTTGCTTTCTTTCCTTGTGGTTTGATGACTTTCTTTAGTGCTACAGTTAGATTCCAGTCTCATTATTTTTGTGTATTTACTATAGATTTTTGCTTTGTGGTTACCATCAGGCTCACTTATATCAGCCTTATACATAAAAAGGTCTATTTTAAGTTGATAGCAAGTTAAGTTTGAACACATTCCAGAACTATACACTTTTACTCCCCTTCTCCCACATTTTATGTTTTGATGTCACATTTTATATCTTTTTTTATTTTGTGTATACCTTTACTAATTGTTGTAGTTATAGTTATTTTTAGCCACTTTTGTCTTTAACCTTCATATTAGCTTTGTAAGTGATTAATAGCTACCATATGACACAGTTATTGAACTCCCGGATATCCCAGAAAAACAAAGACTTATGTACACAGAAAGGCCTGTACATGAGTGTTTACAGAAGCTTCATTTATAATAATCAAAAGTTGAAACACCTCTCATGTACATTAACAGAAGAATAGTTAAATCGTGGCCTGTTAGTGTATTACTCAGCAATAGAAATGAATAAAATTGATATATGAAACATTTTAAAGGAATACCCATAGAATTATGATTCGTTTGAAGCTTATACTTGGGTATAGCGTGCGAAATGGATCTAATTGTATTTTTTTCCAAATGGCTATTCAGTTGTCCTAACAACGACTAAAATTATATTTTTACCCAGTGATCGAGATATCAGATTTGTCACGTACTATATTTCTAAATATGGTTCTATCTATTTCTGGACTTGCCATTTTATTCCATTAGTCTGACTGTCTAATCAAGTACCCATACTATATAACTTACTTACGAAGGTATTGTAATATGTTTTAATAACTTACACTTTCTTTTTACCCAAGAATTGTTCAGAAGAAGGATTTTAATTTTCAGGTGGTTCATTTTTTTACATTTTTTAAACATTTTTATAGCCATAATGATTTATAATTCACTTTTAATAAATTACATTTAAAGTATAAAATCTGAAAAAAATTGACATCACCAGTGGAAACCATCACCTCAATCAAGAAAATAAATGTATCACACATCCCTCCTTGAAAAGTTTCTTGTGTCCCTTTGTATTTCCTGCATCCTGCTTTCCTCTGTCCACCATTCCTTCCATCACCAGGCAAACACTAATCTGCTTTCTTTCACTATAGATGAGTTTGTATTTTCCAGAATTTTATGTAAATAAATTCATATAGTATGTATTCATTTTTCTGACTTCTTTTACTGACCTAAATGATTTTGAGACTTAAGCACATTATTGCATGTATCAACGGTTCATTTATTTTTATTGCTAAGTAGCTTTGTATTATATGAATATACCATAAATTATGTTTCTATTCACTTGTTGATGAACATTTGAGTTGTTTTGGTTCTCTCTCATCCTTTCTATTTAACATAATATGGAGGGGACAGAAAACAGAAAAAGTAATAAAAGTATATAGATGAGAAAGGATGTGTTAAAACAATCCTTAATCTCACATGATTGTTTATGTAGAAAGTCCTAAAAATTAACAAAGAAACTCCTAAAATTAATAAGCAAATTTACAAAGTTCCGGAATAAAAGTTCACTTTTAAAAGATCAATTGTATTCTAGGTACCAGAAACAACAAACAGTTGGAAAATATTTTTTAAATTCCATTTAAGATAGCTTCAAAATGTTTAAAGTACAATGAAATAAATTTAACAAAGACTGGGAAAAATTATTACACTGAAAAATACCAAATATTGCTTAGTTAAATTAGACCCAAGTAAAAGGACAGAGATAAAGTGTTCATGGAGCAGAAAGCAAAATATCGTTAATATGAAAAATCACACCTAATTAATCTATAGACTTGATGCAATCTCAATAATAATCACTGCTGGATTTTTAATAGGAATTGTTAATCTAAATCTAAAATGAATAGGGAAATGCAAATAACATAGAATTGACCAAAAAGGTGAAAAAGAATGATGAAGTTGTAGGACAAACACTACTTGACTTCAGCCCTTTCCATAAAGCTACAGTAATCAACATAGTTTTGTATTTGTACAACAAGTAGAAAATAAAATTGGAACCAAATAGAGAACCCATAAATTGATCCACATTTATAATTTCCTCAAAGGCACCAATCAATTCAAATTGAAAGTAAAATATTTTTGGTAATTGATGCTAAACAACAGGTTATCAGTATGAAAAGAAAAAACAAAACTCCATACTTTTCTCACAGGTATACAAAATTAATTTAAGATGGATCAGATATCTAAATGAAAATGCTAGAATTATAAAAATTTTAGTAGAAGACATAAGAGAATATCTGCATAACCTGGAGCAAGGCAAAGATGTTCTAGGCAAACCACAGAAAGCAATAACAAACAGAAAGCAAATGGTGTTTTTGTAACTCTAAGAACAAATATCTTCCTTAAGATAGATTCTTAGAAGTGGAATATGGTTCAGAATATGATGCATATTTTAAATGAATATGCTATTTTAGTACCTTGGAAATTCTTCCCATAAATACCCAGGGGGTTAGGAACTTAGGAATTTCCCTTGCCCCATGACTATGAATGAGGGATTTAAAGAAGCGAAATTAATGATGATTATCCCTGGCCAGAGAGCTAGTAGGCATGGCAACAGTGAACAGTGGAATTGATTACAATTACCAAATTTATAATCAAAATATATTGATCAACTTACATTAAATAATAAAGTGGCACAGGATGGAAATGAGGTGTCTGTAGCATAAAGAATAAGAGCTAAACTAGTAAAATGCAAGACAAGTTGAATAGTAGGTGCTTGGGAAAAGAAATACTACAATAAAGAACACCAAAAAAAAAAAAAAAAAAAAGGAAAGGGGTGTTGGCTGCAGGCATAAAGGAGAAGAGAAGAATATGAACTTAATAAGTACAGGGTAAAGGGATGTTCTTTGTTTTATTCATTGATGTATCTACAGAAATTAGGTAGAATCTATCACATATTGGGCACTCAATAAACATTTGCTAAATAAAAAAGAAAATGAATGAATGAAAACAAACAGACCTTGAGCACCTACTATGTTGAACTCTACTATGTATTCTTTCTAATTAAGAAACAATCATGCATATATGTATATGTATAGTTGATTCACTTTGTTATAAAGCAGAACCTAACACATCATTGTAAAGCAATTATACTCCAATAAAGATGTTAAAAAAAAAAAGAAACAATCATGCAAATGGTTAAGAACAAGTCTTTTTGCTTCAAACCTGATAATATTATCATCAATGTGACCTCGATTAAGATAATTTCTGTGAGCTTCTATTTGTAATCTGGAAAACTGAAGACAATAGTTAACTACATGGTAGTGTTACTGCAATGTTTTAAAAGAGTATCTATATAAAGCATATAGCCCAGTTGTTATATAGAATAAGTGATGATAAATAAAGCTGGTAACTATTAATATTATTAAAATACTCTACCTCACTTAATTAACCATTTGGTATTTATTGAACGTCTACTGCATGCCGAACACTATGATACAGATGCAAGGAATGAAAAAGTAAGGCTCCCTCTTTATGGATTTGACTCTAGATTAGTAAAATTAGACTCTCTAAGTCAGTGAATGTTTCCCTTTAAGACTTCTGTGTCATGAATATATTCTTTAACTGTTCAGTATCTGTCACATTTTACCTACCCAGCAAATATTTACTCTTAAAATACATATATTATTATTTGCTTTTATCTCCTAAGATGTGAACAACTCAAAGTCAACAGTTGTATCTGATTCAGCACTGTTATTCTCAATGCCCAGTACAGTGCCTGCCACATGGAGAAACCTCAATATCTGTGAAGGGAGCTGAAATCTCACACATACAAAAGTGTGACCTGGATATTTGACTTCCAGATGAGTTCAACAGAGATCAGAAAATAAAGTTGTCATAGGTGTCCAAACCAAGGAGAGGTCAGATGTTTGAAGGAGATACAGTAACAGAGGAGTTAAATGTGTGACCTCTGAAGTCAGACTACGTGGGTTTGAACTACAGTTCTACCAGTAACACACTTTGTGCCCTGGGCAAGACTCTATATTTCAGTCTTTCTACCTATAAAATGAAGATAATAACTGTATCTATATCATAGAGTTGCTGTAAAGATCAAATTAATATAAATAAAGCATGCAGAAGAATGTCTCACACATACTGTATTATCATTATTATCATCATCAGTCTCCTCTTAAAAATAAGTTCTCCATACTCAGAACTTCGTACTGCTCCAGCATACAGGATCCTAAGTCAAGCATTAGATTGCTGTCTGATTTTCCTATGTGCTACTTGCCTATAAATAAAAGATATAATCAAAACATAGCATTTGAAGAAAATGTGCAATCAAATAAGGCAGGTAGAAATTACTAGGCAGAAAGAGAGAAGTTAGACCAAAGTCAACAAGAAAACCAAATAAAAGGGAATTTTCACAGTGAAAGGTAGAGCCTAGAGAGATGAATTCCATGATCTCAAGGATGGTGTATATTTTCCAGTGTTATAGTATCATAGTAGACATTCAAAGAACATTGTGAATGAATTAATTCCCTGCGCAGTAAAAGAGGGCTTCCAGAGAGGTGTGGGAACTTAGAAAGATGTTAGGGACAAGAAATGCGAAAACTAAAGGTATTACTCTGGTGCTTACAAAGTTTGATCTATTCAGAAAAGCTTTGACTCCATAATTTTAAAACTACAAATTTTATTACCACATTTGTACCCATGAGCTATGCCCTTTTTCTTACATTATCTCGCACTTGGACTTTGTATCGCTTAGTGAACTCTGGCCTAGTTTGATTCACCTGACCCCACTGTCTCCCTTGTTGGTACCAGAGGACTCCACCCTTCAACCCTCACCACTCAGGACTCAAGCACAATGCGGACCCTCAGCTTCCATCCAGCTGGATCAACCCTGGTGCTTTAAGAGGAGAAAGAAGGATTCAGATTGTTACCAAGTTACAAGGTCAGCTTCCAAATCCTGCTCTTCTAACACCAAATCAGTGTCATTTTCTTAAAGAAAATGCACTGCACACACAGATACACACAGAGTAACATGTGCAAACATATACATTTATATATTAAATGTTATATATATAAGCATGTATATATTTGTATATATATAAATTAATGGACATATTTATAAAACACTATAAACCCAAAAACATTATAAGCCACCAGTCATGGAAAAACCACTATAATTTAAAAATATTTTTTTCTGTCATTTCCCCCTCTCTCATACACACATACACACACAGACATATACAATCTCTTCCCACAAAATTGGAATTTTTCAGTTCATGCAGGTTTGTAGCCAGCATTTTCACATAATTTATTATGAATGCCTTTCCATGGCATTAAATATTAATACATTGCATTTTTATTAGTAGTATTGTATTCCATTATATGGATATGCCATAGTTAACCCATCTTTTACTTTTATGTAATTGGGTCATGACCAATTTATTCCGTAATATAAATAACTGTGCAGTGAAAATCCTTACATATAAAAGTCATTCTCTTCAACCTATTATTTCCTTAAGATGTGCTGCTGAAACTGAAATTACTAGCAAGAACATAAACATGTTTAGACTCCACATACATGCTCCTAAATTGTTTTCCAAGAGATTGCACCCATTTATGTTTTCAGGAGCATCATCTGCTACCACTTCCGATTCTCTTCCCACTGTAACACATCTGCCTCTAGGAGACCCGAAGAAGATAGCAAAGAGATTAGGCACATGGAAAAACTTCTGTCTCTTTCAATAGTAACAGTGTGTAATATAACTAAAAAATGGGAATGGCCAACAGAGATATTAGCATATTTTATTCAGCATAAAATATTTTTTATTTCCTTTGGAAAGGCAGTAGATATAAGACTCACAGGAAATAATAAAGGCATAACAGAATCCTTGCATGAAAAATGAGATTTTTAACCTTGAACAAATTTTCTTTTTTGTCTCACAGATATGTTGTAGTGAATATACTTGCATGGTAATAAATGTGTCATAATCATTTTTCCTTATTTCCAATAAGATTTTCAAACTCTCCTACTGACCTTTTAAAATAAATATTTAAGCTCAGATATTATCTTACCTAGACAAGAAGTAGAAATGTGTAAATTACAGTTCTATTATCAACGTGACAATTACACAATGTCTTCTCTATCCTGCAGTGACTTCTGTGGTAATATGTATAGCCGACATTGTTAGTTCTACCCTACAGCTATTTTTTCCATCTTCTATTCTAGCACAGTTCAGATTTTGACTGAGTATCCATTCCTCCAAAGGACTAGCTCAAGCCAGTATTGATATTCTCATTCCCTTTCTCAGTGATCTGTTCTGAGCTTGGCATGAGATACAACTCCTGCCAATGAGCTGTGAAGAAAAGTGTGTTGGGTTGTTTCTGGGAAAGATTTTATCACCATGCAAAAGGACTGGATTTTTTCAGGTAAGGAAAGAGGGAAAGACATTTTTAGAAATAAAATTACGATAAGCAGGTGTATAAATTGTGTATTCAGAGTAGTAAATTTGTAGATGAATTTGTAAAAGAAGAGACTCAATATATAAAGGTCTTATCTGCAATGCTAAAATAAGTTTGAATTTTCATTCTCTCAAATATATTTATTAAGCATCTGCTATATGCCAAGATTTTTCTGAGTTGGGGGCAAAAATAAAACTATAAGCAAACAATAAAGTTTTCTATAGTATTAAGTGCTTTGAAGACACTAAAATAGGATAAAATATAAAAGATTGACAAGAGGATGATAGTTGTCACATACTGAGATTGGATGACCAAAGTGAGAAACTTTAATGATATTTGAGTGAGATCTCATTAATAAAATGAAGTTGACCATGAGAAGTTATGAAGGATGGAAATTCAAGGAAGGAAAAAATTACAAGCTCAAAGGCTTGGGGGCATAAGAGTTTTGTTAATAAAAAGTAGAGAGTAATGTGTATACGCACAGGCTGTAACATTGGGGGCATTAGAATTCGTGATGAAAAGTTAATATTAATTCTAACTGAAGTAAGAAATAAACAGAGAATTTTAAACAGAAGAGTAATACAGTCTAATTAATTTTTAAAAGATCTCCCTCTGTTGAGTGGAGATTAAACTGTAGAATAGAATAGAAAGTTGGGAGACCAAGGTGGAATAATAGTGACATTGTCCAGATTAGAAATAATGGTATCATGGGCTAGGGGGTGTAGTGGATGAGTAGGAAAACTGAAATTACATTATGAAGAACAATTGACAAAGCTTGCTCATGTTTTCAGTACAAGGTGAAGCACAGGGAAGAATAACTCAGGTTTTTCACCTGAGTAACTGTGAGGGCTGTGATACCATATAGTGAGATATAAGAAGATTGGGGAAAGAACTATTGGAGATGGATAGTAAACCAATAATTATTTGCTGGACATCCTACATTTGAGATACATTCTTCTTCCAGTTTCTGGTAGCTGCCAGCATCCCTTGGCTTACAGCTGAATCTCTCTACTCTGTCTCTGTGGTCACGTTGGCTTCTCCTATTCTGTCTCTGTGTCATCAACTCTCCATCTTCCTCTCTCTTACAAAAACACATATGGTTGTATTTATGACCCACTTGGATAACCCAAGATAATCTCATCTCAATATCCTTTAGTCTCTTACATCTGCAAAGACAAGTCCCGGGGATTAGGAGGTGAATATCTTCTAGAAGGCTATTTTCCACCTACCATAAATAGGAATTGAAAAATTAGAGAGACACAGAAAATAATAAATATTTAAAAGGCTTTTGTGGGTTTCTTTGATGAAATGTAACAGAAAAAAAATAGAAGTAGTAGCTGAGAGGCAGGTGGAGGCATGTGGGTTATTTGTTTGTTTGTATGTTTATGTATTAAGATGACAGATGCTAGAAGGTGTTTTTGTGCTGATGGAAAGAGCCAATGGAGAAAGAAAAATGGTAATGTAGGAGGAGAATTTGGCTTACACATGATGAGTCTGTTTTGAAGTTTTAAGCAGGGCTATGATATGGATGTGTTAGTATTTTATACAGACTGCACTGGGAAGAGTGAGGACAGATCAAACATTGTATTGTTATCTATTTTTATTTTCCTTTATAATTTTAGATATAAAATTTTCAATTGGTCCTGTGTTTCTAAAATGTATATCTCAATAATTGTAGGACAGGACATAAGCCATTAAGTTATAATAACTGCTAACCTCTCCAACTTTATAACCTACTATACTTCCAAAAAATTATGTTAAGTTGTTTAGAACTCCTAAACACATTCAGCTATTTCACACTGTATGATTTTGTACATGTTTTCTCACCTGTGAAAAAATTTGTCTTTTTACAACTTCCTTACTTTTCTGACAAATTAATGTTTAACTATCAAATCCCACCTCAAATATCATAAAATCTATAGTACCTACTTTGTGTAACCACATCTCATGTATTTATCTGTTCTCTTTAGTGTATTAACTCTGAACCTTTTGCATGACTCCATTGTTGTATTTGTAAAAATATGATACGACAGATTTACTTAAAGAATTATGAGCCCAATGAAGTCAAGTCCAATGTCTTGCATTACACACACTCTATTGCCTTGTATGGAGCCATGCTCACAGTAGGTGCTCAATAAACATTCAAACATTTGTATGAATAAGCTGAATTTGTTTACTTGTTTCAGTTTAAATATCCTATTTTACTAGGATGCAGAAAATCTTCACTATTCCATTAAATAATTATTTATTTACCCTCTCTCTATCTATCTATCTAAATTGGGCAAGCTTATTTGGTATGCTGAATATCCTTAAATTTGTATAATTTTTATATTTTGGTAATTTCCCCCAGCCCTTCCTAGGCAAGATATTGCTGAAAATATTCTTCCCTGGCAGAAGTCATCAATTTTGGATAAGTACTGAAGATTTGTCTGGCCCAAGAGAAGGACTATTTGGGGGAAAAGAGAAACCAGCAGAGCTTTTGATAATCACAAAGGCTAGCACTAAGTATTGGAATCTGGAGAATCCCCAAATATACAGCCAGATTTCTCCATGGGAAATATGCTGAGACTCGGAGCTTCATGTAGGAAATGGTGCGAGCGAAATCTCCTTAAGCCTCACAGTGTTTAGGAGATGATGCTCAGTGAGAGGAAGAGAACTTCTCTCAAACACAAGACCAGTTTTCCTCTGAAGACAGTTGACATATTTTGAGTCTCTATGGGATGAGACTAAAGAATGAAATGCTTATTATATATAGAATGGATAAACAACAAGGTCCTACTTTATAGCACAAGGAACTATATTCAATATCCTGTGATAAACCATAATGGAAAAGAATATAAAAAAGAATGTGTATATATATATATATATATATATATATATATATATCTGAGTCACTTTGCTGTACAGCAGAAATTTACACAACGCTGTAAAGCAACTATACTTCAATTTTAAAAAATTTAAATTTAAACAAAGAATGAAATGCCAAAACATTGAAAGGGCAGATCTGAACCCCCACCCCCATCAGTCTTCTAGGTCTGAGAAGACAAATACTGCTATGTTCTCAAACGAAAATTTGGGAGATCCTCATCTGAGGATTTAGAGCTATAATCACTCTTTACAAAATCGTAACCCAGCTTAGATGCAACAAAATCCTCTGTGGGAATCAGCCACTTACTTTAATTGATTGAAAAAGCAACATGGAATCCTTCCCTGGTGAAAAATACCAACACAACAAACACCATAGTCTTGTCATACAAAATATCAGGTATATAATAATTCTTTCAAAATAAGCTGCACACAAAAGGGAAAGAAAATGTGACCAATTGCAAAGAGAAATACAAGAACAAGACAAGAAGCATAACACCAATTTGTCAGATAATGTAAACATTATGAAAGGACTTTAAACATTAAAACTGTAAAGTAAAAAAGTTAAAAATACAGAGTATTATGGATTAAAATGTATAAAAATAGAAAATGTCAAAAGAAAAACATAATCTAATGGAACATCTAGAACTGAAACATACAACATTTGAAATTAAGAACTCAATGGACAGAATTTTGCAGGACTGCATTAGAAAACTCAAAGACCATTATTAGAAGTTTTCCAAAATGAACACAAAGAAAAAAAGAATGAGAGAACAGAACAGACCCTGAGAAATATGTGCTACCCAGTCCAACAGCCTAACATAAAAGAAATTTCATTCCCAAAAGAAGTTAAGATTACACGATATTTTAAATCAATGAATGGCTGAAAATTTCTGAAACTGAAGAAAAATATCAACCACCAGATTCAAGAAACTCAAAAAACTACACAGATTAAAAATAAAATAAATCACATATAAGCGCACCATAGTGCAACTGCTAAAAAAAAAGAAAAGAAAAAGAAAAGAAAAACAGAGGAAATCTTAAAAGATTTCCTCAGATTTAAAAAAAACATACTCAAAGAAGAAAACATGGAGAGAAAGCTTTTTCTTTTTTAAACTTTTTTTACACTTATTTAAATTTACACTTTCGATGAAAATAAAGCTCAACTGTATATACTTTGAATAAAATTAAAATTTTATTTCATCATTGACACTTATTTCATTAGTGTCAATAGAACAAGACAACTCTTGATTATTGTAGTGGGCTGAGAGGTGACCTCAAAGATATCAGGTCCTAATCCCTGTTACTTTATTTGGGAAAATGGTTTTTGCATTTGTAGATATGGTTAAGTTTAAGAACCTTTCTTAAAATTTAGGTTGTACATGTGATTTTTTTAAAGGTGTACAAGACTTAATATATGTATATGTTGTCAAGTGATTACCACAATCAACTTAATGAACATATTCATCACCTCCCAGAATTAGCTTTTGTGTGTGTGTGGTGAGAACACTTAAGATCTACTCTCTTAGTAAAATTTAAGTGGACAGTCTTATTAACTACAATCATCATGCTGTACATCAGATTCCCAGAACTTATTCATCTTATAACTGAAACTTTGTAACCTCTGACCAGCATCTTCCCATATCCTTCCATCCCTTAGTGCCTGGCAACCATCATTCTACTCTCTGCTTCTATGAATTTTTGATTGATGAAAGAAATTGAAGAAGACACAAATAAATGGAAAGATATTTTATGCTCATGGATTAGAAAAATAATTGTTGGTAAAATATCCATACTACCCAAAGTGATCTACAGATTCAAGGCAACCCCTATGAACATTCTGATAGCATTTTTCACAGAAATATAAACCAACCTAAAATTTGTATGTAACCACAAAAGTCCCCGAATAGCCAAAACAATCTTGAGAAAGAAGAACAAAGCTGGAGGCATCACACTCCCTGATTTCAAACAATATTACAAAGTATAGTAATCAAAACAGTATGGTATTTGCATAAAAACAGGCACGTAGATTGATGGAACATAAATGAAAGCCCAGAAATAAACCCATGTATATACGGTCAATTAATTATCAACAAAGGAGCCAAGAATTTACAATAGGAAAGGATAGTCTCTTCAATAAATGGTGTTTGGAAAACTGTATACCCACATGGAAAAGAATAAAGCTAGACCCTATCTTACACCATACACACAAGACCAATTCAAGATGGGTTAAAGACTTAAATATAATACCTGGAAGGGTAAAATTCCTAGAAGAAAACATAGTGGGTAAGCTCCTTGACAACAGTCTTGGCACACAGTTTTTGGATTTGACAACAAAAGCAAAGGCAACAAAAGTAAAAATAAACAAGTGGGACTACATCATACTAAATAGTTTCTTCACAGCAAAGGAAACCTTCAAAAACTGAAAGGACAATCTATGGAATAGGAGAAAATAGTACAAGTCATATATTTGTTAAGGGGTCAAAATTCAAAACGTATAAAGAACTCATACAACTCAACAACAGGAAAACAAATGACCTGATTTAAAGATGGGCAAAGGACCTGAATAGACATTTTTCCAAAGAAGACATACAGATCTCCTCCAACTGGCACATGAAAAGATGTTCACTATCACTAATTATTAGAAAATTACAAATCAAAACCACAATGAGATATCACCTAACCTATAATGGTATAGTTATCACCAAAAAGGCAAGAGAGATTATGGTTTCTCAGGTCCCACTTCCGCTGCCTGCTTCCTTGACCGAAAACTTGCAGCCTCCAGTTGCTTGGGGGCACAGTGCAAAGCCCACTTCTCACATCCATAGGCCCAGCCGATTTACTGAGAAACTACTATGAGCCCGGCACAGATAAAGTAGAGAATGAAATTCACACAATTTCTGCCCTCACGATGGGTCACTCTCCAGCAGGAGACGAGCAGTAAACCAGGAAACAAACATGACCTCTAATTAGATGATAGAAGAACACAAGTAGATAACGTAAAGATATAGCATACATCAAAGAAGAACGCTGAGGAGAGAGCGAACAGCGGCGCCTAACCTGGTGTAGCCCAGCAGCGGCAGCAGCAGGTAGAGCCCGAGGCAGAGTGCCAGGAAGACGTCTGTGGTCAGGAAAAGGCTGGGCACTGTCACATGACTGGACGCCGCCAGGTCCCCCAGCGAGGCCACGGCACTGACGGTGGCCCCCATGGCTCCTCCTGCAGAGAGAGGCACAACGCGAAGATGGTCAGGGGCAGGTGCATCCTCCTTGCCTCTCAGGCCCGCCCTGTCTTTGCTCCGGCTAATCAGAACCAAAATCGAAGTTAATGCTGCAGTTCTCACAGTATCCTGAGGGCTTGGCTGACACAGAGGGGTCCTGCAGCCGCGAGCTTTCTGATTCTAAGAGGGTATCCTTAGTCCAGCTCCTCTCTGATGGTCTGGGCACAAGCTGCTGCCTGCAGAGGCAACTAGCCTCCGAGGTTTCACCTGTGTCCCAGTTTCACCTCCGACCCTTGACTCTCCATCTCTCTTTATTGCCTTCTGGTGGGGTCAGAAATTTTAGATCAGGGGCGAGCCGTCTCAGAGAGCTCCTCTCCCTGCTCTCAGCCCAAACCACGCACCAACTAAACCGGGAAAGAGGCTCAGGGCCTGTCTGAGCACAGGCTCTCCCGCTGCCTCCGAGCAAGACCAGCCAATCTGGGGAGTCCTTACCAGTTAGAAAACCCCTGTGCTGTCCAGTCCACCCGGGAGCGCACGGAGCTTACCTTGTACCCCATACATGTGTGAATGTGTGGCACACACGTGCACACACTCACACACACTATCCCATACACACATACTCTATCATGTACACACACATACACGCTCTCACACAACGACCCACTCACAAACACAGTCACGCATACATACTCAAATATACTTACACACCACGCTATCACACTCTTACATACACACACTCACTCACAAAAGAAAAAAAAAAGGACAAGAGATAACAAGTGCTGGCAAGGATATGGAGAAAAGGGAACCCTTGTGCACTAAAAATCAGTGCAGCCACTCTGGAAAATATTATGGAGGTTCCTCAAAAAATTAAAAATAGAACTACTGTATGATCCAGCAATCCCACTTCTGGGTATATATTCAAAAGAAATGAAAACTGGATCTCAAAGAGATACCTACATTCCCATATTTATTGCAGCATTATTCACAATTGCCAAGCTGTGAAAACAACCTAAGTGTCTGTCAATGGATGAATGGAAACAAGAAGATGTGTGTATATATATGTCTTGGAAATCAACAAGGTGAATTTAAAGTTTATATGAGAATGCAAATGACTTGGAATGTTCTAGACTCTCATATCTTGAAAATAAATGAATTTGAAAAACTTGTTAACACCAAATTTTAAAATGTTCTATAAAGCGACAGTAATTAAGACAGTGAAGCAACAATTAAACCAAAAAGGAAATGCAGAAACACCCATAATTAAACATTCAGTTGACTTATGGTGAAGATTTCACTGCAATTTAGTGGGGAAATGTAGAGTTTGTCTAATAAATGTACTGGAAAATTGGATATATTTATGACAAATAGTGAACCGTGTTATCTACCTCATAAATGAAGTTGAAATAGATCATACATCTAAATGTGAAAGATAAAAGACCAAAACTTCTGGGAGAAAACATAAAAAATATTTTCTGACTTTTGAGTACACACAAATTTCAGAAAGAGAACACAAAATTTACTAAATATCAAAAAAGATTTATAAAGTGGCTTTTATTAAAAGTAAGAACATCTGTTTACCATATGGCACCAGTTAGTACATGAAAAATCAAACCAAAGACTGGGAGAAGGTAGTATCAATGCAAATATCTGACAAAGGACTAAAATTGATAATATACAAAGAATTATTAAATATCAATAAAAAAGACCAACAACTTAATAAAAATACCGGGCACAATAGATGAAAGAAGTCCTCCCTAAAAGAGGATGTGTAGGGACTACTGTATGAAAAAGTGTACAACATAATTAACCTTCATGGAAATGTAAATTAAAGCCAAAATGATATGCGAATATACCACTTTAACAATGGTTATAATTAAAAAGACTCACACTATCAAGTGTGGGCAAAGATACGAAGCAAACGGAAGTATCATCCATTGAGTGTACATTGATACAACTATTTTTGAAATCAGTTTCATTCAAGCTTAACACATGCCTACTCTATGATTCCAATATTTAGGTCTATATTTTAGAAAAATGAGATTCTAAGTCCGCAGTCCACAAAAGACGTTCAGAGCAGATTCATTCATAAAAGCTCCCAAATGGAAACCACCTAAATTCCCATCAACAGTAGAATGGCTAAACAAAATGCATAGTTATACAATGGAATATTACGCATTAACAAAAAGAACCACTGGTATACTTAATAAAATTGATGAACCTCACAAACAAAATGTTAAGTAAATGAATCCAGACACAAAAGTATATATATTGTATGAATTTATGTGAATATATGCATGTGTTTATGTGTGTATATATATATTTATATATACATATATATACACATATATATATATTTCAAGCAAAACAAATTCGTTTTCAAAGAAGTTAGAAAAATGGTTACCCCTGTGCAGATAAAGAGGGAGTATTGACTGGGAAGTGGCACCTGAGTGTTGTGTCTTGTTAAATGTTCCAAATCTTATTTTAGGTCGTGGTTAAATGGCAATAAACCTATACAAAAATTCATGTCTTTACACTTAAGACTTATGCGCTGTATGTACTGTCTGTACGTTATACATCAACACGAAGTTTACAAAAATAGAGAATTTTGAAATTTACAGAGGTTATGAAATCAGTCTAAATTCACACTGTTCATAGTTGGCAGAGCTTGGCTGCCACACCTGGTTGGCCTGCCTCCAAAACTCATGTTTTTTATATTTATTCTTCCTCTCATACAGACTCTTCCAGATCACTGACCTTCTCTTTTTTCCTTTTTCTCCTCTCAAAGCCTAAAGTAACTTAATTTGAGGCCCCAAATGAAAAGCATAGCCATTGAAATGATAGTGAATATGATTTATAGTTCTTAATAGCTTCTATTTTAACAGCTATTAACAGTTTTCCCTGAAGGGATTGCATGCATAGCCTTTCACCTGGAAATACCTAATGACACCAATCACATTGAGAATACTAACCTGGTTTTTAAAAAGTAGAAGCAGGGATCTTTTTGTCCTGATTATTTAATTTGGCCATCTCCATAAATAAAATCATCAACTTAAACATGTGACAGCTTTTTAAAATCAACCAGTTATCAGAAGCACAGTAAGTTTATGCTGCTAAACTTCAAACACACAAACATGCGCATCTTGTTTTTACAAAGAGGTTAGTTAGTAATAAGAAATATATATGAATGGATATAAATATAAAACACACGAGTAGAAAATTGGTGTCCAATAAAGGTAAACGTTAACATGGGCCAACCATAAGGATCAACATAATTTCAGTGATGACCTTTATATTTGTTTTTGAGCTTCCTCATAGCCAAAGCAAAACAGTAAATGAATCAGAAGGAAAATATCTCCATTAGTCAAAGAAATAACACCTTTTATATGTCTGAATTCCAAAAGATTTCTTATCTATTACTTTATAGTGAGAATCTAACAGCTCTTGAAATAGAGCATTTATATTACTCATTTTGGTAGTGACTTTCAATAAAATCCAAGGACATAATTTTAACATGCAACTTAGTGAAGTAAACTACCTTAGTTTAAAAGTAAAACATCTTGAAAAATTAGAATGTTCAATAGATAAAATTCCTGGAAGAGCCACTGGACATATTTTTCCTTAAATATATATTTTCCCTAAATAGCACTCCTAAGAGTATTCCTAAGGGCCATGCCCCTTATAAATGGTTTCTCCAGTACCCCAAGTCTCTGAATGAGAAGACACATGGAACAGAGATACAACCTTGAGTAAGTTGGATCCTGGAACAGAATCGCCACTGACCAACCACCTAGATGTTAAATAAGAGATAAATAAGCCTTTGTTGATATAAGGCCTTAAAATTTGGGGGTTGTTTGCCCTTGAACAAAACTAACAGATACAGAAATCACATTGACAAAATGCTTTAGAAAAATGAAGTGGACATCAGGGTTGGTATTTTATTAAGATTTAGAAATAAAATTATTTTTCTCATCCAGATGAAATACCATCTCATCTCCGTAGAAAGATGAGGAACACAAATACTTAAAGAGGAAGAAGACTAGTTTATTGCTGATTATATGCTACGAATTCTCCTAGACATTTTAAACATATTCTTTGGATTAAAGTGCTAAAGAAATCTCTGAAGGAGTTATCTCTTTTTACAGAAAAGGGATGCAGGGAATTCCCTGGCAGTCCAGTGGTTAGGGCTCTGCACTTCCACTGCAGGGGGCACGGGTTTGATCCCTAGTCGGGGTTCCCTGGTCAGGGAACTAAGATCCTGCAGCCACCCAGTGCAGCAAAAAAAAAAAAAAAGGGATACAGACAAAAGTTCATATAGTTCACACAGTGAAGTGGCAGAGATGAAATGTGAACCCACTTCTTCCTGATTTAAAAAATTCAAGTTCTATTTATTATTCTGTGTCACTTCTTAAAGGCATGCCTTTTCTCAGTAAACAATATTAGGTTGATGTCAATACACAAACAAGTGATAAACTATATATGATAAACTATATGAAATTCATGGGCAGAATTCCAGTTTCAGCTCCAACATGTAAGAAGAAGTCATAAGTCCTATCCTTGCAACAAGAAAAATGCTGAGCAAACTGAAAAGCAATGCTTTTTCTTGGGCCTATAAAAGAACACAGATTGCAGAGTACTGCTACCTTAGAACCTGGAGAGACAGGTGAATCCAGAGAGTCAAAGTCAAGATCTATTTACCTAGAACAGAAAGTGGTAATTTTGATGAATTGTTAGAAACTGAGTGTGGAGCAGTGTGAAAATTAGAAACTCCTCTGGGCTTCAGTCTTGGGAGCATTTTCATTAGTTTTTGCATTCAGGAACTCCATCAGGCTCTCACTGTGAAGATCTGAGAACCATCCCTTTGTGATTCAGGCAGGGGGCAGGAAACAGGAATCATTGTGAAATAAGCCCAGAATAAACTCCATAGCAAACATCTATTCTCCCTACCAAGGAAAAAGACTTTGCCAGAGTCTTATACAAATTGGCACAAGGACATTCTTCTTACTTCAGCCCCCACTAGCATTCCTGTTTCTAAAGAGAGAGAGAGAGAGAAAGAGTAAAATACAACACTGGGGAAATACTTGGGAATGTCACAGTCCCAAGTCTCAAGGCCACTAAAAGAATGAGAGTTAATCATAAGGTTATAGAATTCTTCCCCTCCTCCAAACCTTCCCACCACACCAACAGGGCTCAAGTATAATAACATAAATCACACCTGAAAGAGCTACATAGGGCAGATTCTATTTAAGGAGGAGTACATAGGGAAGTCCAAAGTGAACAGAGTAGAAAAAAATCAGTGATATTAGGGGAATTTGAAACCTTTGATATCTACAGCTACAACAAGCATTAAATATAGCCCAGTCTAATCAAATTAACATAAATCTCAGTAAATGTTTATTTACCTCAGTTCCTAGTATCTAATACAACATGTATGGCTTTCAACAAAAAATTATCAACATGCCAAAAGACAAACAAACAACATTGACAACAACAAAAAATCACAGTCTAAAGAAGCAAGAAGCAGCATAACCAGACTCATATATAATGCAGATGTTGGAATTATCAGACAGGAAATTTCAAATAACTATTGATAAACTGAAATAGCATACTAATATATGTTAATAGCTTTAATGAAAAAAGGAGTAAAAAAACCACATAAGAATGAATGGATAAAACCATCAGAGTGATGGGAACTCTAAGAAAGAATCAAAATAAAATGCTAGAAATAAAACAGCATTATAACAGAAAGGGAAAATGCCTTTATATGCGCATCGGCAGACTTGACACAGCCAAAGTAACAATCAGTAAACTTGTACATATGTCAACAGAAACTTCCAAAACAAAAGTATAAAAAAGAATAAAAGAAAAAGAAAACATAGTATTTATAGACTGTAGAACAGTTTCAGAAGATATAACATATGTATAATTGGAAAATTCCAAATAGAGAAAGAAAAAATGAAACAGAAGACATATTTGAAGAAATAACGGCTAATTCCCAAAATTTAATAACAGACAACAAATGACAGATTCAGGAACACAGAGAACAAGGAGGACAAATATAAAATATTTTTTAAATATTTATATTCACAGTAATTTTGATTTCTAAAAGTGAAGGAGAAATAAAGACATTATCTTGCAAACAAAATTTGAAAGAATTCATTAATAGCAGACTTGCTCTGCAAGAGATATATAGAGAAGTTTTTCAAAGAGAAGGAAAATAATATAGGTCAGAAACTTCAGTCTACATAAAGGAAGGAAGAGTATAGGAGAAGCAATAAGTGAAGGTAAAATAAAATATTTTTATTTTTCTTATTCTAAAGTTACCTAAAAGATAACTTTATAAAGTAATAATAGTAACAAGTATTGATGATTACAACATAGATACATGAAATAAATGAGAAAATTCATAGAGAGTGGAAAAGAAAAATTGAAAATACTCTGCTATACACATGAAAGTTGTGGTGTTATTTGAAGGTAGATTAATTAAAGTGTTGGAAACTCTAATGTAACCACTAAAAATAAATATAATTAATACATAAGAGAGGGGATAAAATTTAACTGTATAAAATGTTCAGTAAAAACCAGAGATGTCAATAAAAGAAGGAAGGCAAACAAAGAAAAAGTACAATGACTAGAAAACAGTTATACATAGAGTAGGTATTAATTCAACTCTATCAATAATCACTTTAGATGTGAATGGCTTAAATATACCAATTTAAAGACAGAGATTGTCATAGTGGAAAACAAACGAGTCCCAATACTTTAAATATTCAGATAAGTTTAAAGTAAAGGACTGGAGAAAAATATATAAAATGATACTAATAAAACAAAATTTGGAGTAGATAAATTAATTTCAAGAAAAGCAGACTTCAAAATGATAAAGATTATTAATGAAAAAGAGGGGAATTACATAATGATAAAGTATTCAATTCTCCAAGAAAATATAACAACTCTAAACATATATGCACCTGGCAATAGAATATTATGAGGCAAACATATAGGAGGTAAAATTGATAGAATTTAAAAAAACAACAGACAAATCCATTGCTGTAGGTTAGAAAACTTCAACATTCCTCTTTCAATGATTAATCGATCATGTAGTCCCCCAAATCATTAAGGATATAGCTGACCTGAATACCATTATCAATCGGCTTGATCTAACTGACATTTATAGAATTTCCCATCTTACAACAGCAGAATGTATATTCCCTTCATGCTAATACAGAACATTCATCAAGATGGACCAAATTCTGGCCCATAACATGCCTCAACTAGTTTAAAAGAATAGAAATCTTTCAAGATATGTTTTCAGGTCAAAATTGAATTAAATTAGGAATCAATAACAAGATAAATAGATGGAAAATCACCGAATATTTGGAAACTAAACACCACACTTTCAGATGACATGGTTCAAAGAAGACTCAAGAGTTTTAAAATGTTTTAAATCACAATAAAACCACAACTTATCAAAATCATTAGGATACAGCAAAAGCAGTAGTTAGAGGGAAATTTATAGGATAAAATTCATATATTTAAAAAAGGAATGATCTAAAATCAATACCTGAATCTTCCTTGTTAGAAAACTAAATAAAGAGCAATTTAAGCCTAAAGCAAGTAGAATAAAATGAATAATGAAAATTAGAACAGAAACCAATGACACTGAAGAGAAAAATAGAGAAAGCAATAAAACCAAAAACTGGACTTTGAAAAGATCACAGAAATTGATAAACCTCTATGTAGTCTTATTAAGAGAAGAAAAAAAAAAGACATACTTTACAAATGATAGAAATGAAAAAGGAGTCATCAGTACTGACTAATGTATATCAAATGTTAATAAATGAATATCACAAACAAGTTTATGCCACACATTTGATAACTTAGATGAAATGGAATGACACTTTGAAATACACAATCTACCTAAATTCATGCAAGAAGAAATAGGTCATCATAATTGACCTGTATCTATCATAAAAATTGAACTGATAATGAAAAGACCTTCTCACAGTGAAAGCACAATCCCAAATGGCAAAACTAGTAAATTCCACCAAAAATTTACAGAATAAATGTACTATGTCTCCACAATCTCTTTCGTAATATGGAAACAGAAAATATTTCCTAATTCTTTGAGGCAAACCCTAATACCAAAAGCAGATACACATAACCAGAACTGATTTAACAGACTAATATCTCTCATGAATAAAAATAAAACAACCGGGGCTTCCCTGGTGGCGCAGTGGTTGGGAGTCTGCCTGCCAATGCAGGGGACACGGGTTCGAGCCCTGGTCTGGGAGGATCCCACATGCCGCGGAGCAGCTGGGCCCGTGAGCCACAATTACTGAGCCTGCGCGTCTGGAGCCTGTGCTCCGCAACAAGAGAGGCCGCGATAGTGAGAGGCCCGCGCACCGCGATGAGGAGTGGCCCCCGCTTGCCACAACTAGAGAGAGCCCTCGCGCAGAAACGAAGACCCAACACAGCCATTAATAAATAAATAAATACTTCAAAAAAAAATAAAAATAAAAAATAAAACAACCAATAAGATATTAGCAAATCAAAGCTGACAAAGAATAAAAATATTTGTTTCTTTGTTGATTCAAATTGAATAACGAGACGAGAATAATATGTATTAGGAGCAATGAGTAACCACATCTTATTTACAAATATATTGGAGGTGCTTCTATTATTTACTTAATGGTTCTGTTGTATGATTTGAGATATGTGTTACATGCTCCTATATTCCTGTATATAAACACACATATACATACATTTAATCAAGTTGAGAAATGACCCATGTATTCCTATTCTCATAAAGATTTTTATTCAGAAAATAAGTATATTATGGTAGCACATGTAAGGTTGTATGTTTTATAATATTGAATAGTTCTTGATTACTGGACTAAAACCTACTAATTTTTTTTTTTTTTTTTTTTTTTATATTTATTTTTGGCTGTGTTGGGTCTTCGTCTCTGTGCGAGGGCTCTCTCCAGCCGCGGCGAGCGGGGGCCCCTCCCCATCGCGGTGCACGGGCCTCCCACCGTCGCGGCCCCCCTCGCTGCGGAGCACAGGCTCCAGACACGCAGGCTCAGCAATTGCGGCCCACGGGCCCAGCCGCTCTGCGGCACGCGGGATCCCCCCAGACCAGGGCCCGAACCCGCGTCCCCCGCACTGGCAGGCAGACTCCCAACCACTGCGCCACCAGGGAAGCCCAAACCTACTAATTTTTGCTTTATTTTTCTTTTGGCGTAACATTGTATTATACTTGTAATTTTTAGGATTTTTTCTGGTCACTTAAGATCCTTTTCTCAGCTCTTTTCTGCTCTCTCCATTATATGGTTCACATCTTTTCCTCAATAATATTTATTTATTCCTAGCCACAATCTCGAGAAATGCACCCATTTCCAGCACGGAACTCTCTCTTTTATCCAGAGCAGCTATAAGGTGCGGTTTCTCACGTCTTTGACATCAAGTGTGAACTGTAATCCGTTAACTACAGAAGACACATTACAAGCTCCCCAAGTGGTACCGCTGAGCCCTTTTGCTTAGGCTTGCAGTAAGGGAAAGCTTCTCCATGAGCCCACGTACATAGTAATAAGGTAAACTTCATTTACAGATACATGTAAATAATTCATAATACATATAACAGAACAAATAATTTTTAAAAGGCAAGAATCCAATGGAAAATGGATAACAAATAGAAATATAGAAAGCTGAAGGTAAAAAGTTGTTCATTATTGCATTGTTTATAATAGAGAATAAGTAGTAACTACATGCATCAATCAAATTTGTTTAATGAAATTGTGCCATATCCATACAGAATCAATATTCATTTTGATAAAGCATTTGTTTACAAACGTTTCTTTACATCCTGTTCTTACAGTGATGTGCCTGGGTCACCTGTTTTGCTTTCTCCAATGATCTCTTTAGAGGCATAAAGCCTCTAAAGGCATGTGTAGTTAGGCAAACTCTTGCATTCCTGCTGTGCACATTGAGGACATTCCCCAATGAGTCTCCTTTCTTTCAGCCTAGGTCACAGAGTAGGAAACACAGAAGCTATCTGATCTCAAAATCAGTGGATCTGTAAACTCAAGGATGAGACCTAAGTAATTGAAATTATAAGCTACTGAATATATTTGTTGTTCTATGGCACTATCACATCAGTATTTGTTCTGACTGGTCAGCCAGCCATTCTGATTGGACATGCTTGTACTGATTATTAACTATTTTTAATAAATACCCTGCATGTCTACAATAAAATACAACGGAATATCATGAAGGAAGGAGGTTTACATGTACTTAATGAAAATATTCTCAGCATTTATTTTTAGGTGATAAAATAAGATATATGTGTATGCCATTATTTATGATGTGAATTCGTATGTACATATATGAGTATGTGTCTTTGCAAAGAAAAATTCTGAAAATGTATATAAGATAATGCTTACAACTACTTCTTCTGAAGTGTTTAACTTGAGTAATTGTTGAAAGAGATGTGTATTGTTTACTCTTTTTTAATACTTTTCAAAACATTTTAAACTTGTGCATATATTATTTCTTCAATAAAATATGTAATGTTTTAATGCTAAAAATAAAGATGTAAGAAGTAATTATTTGGTCTAGCTAAGAACATTACAAAGTATGGTATAATTTTAATAAGATGATTAAAAATAATTTGTGACTGTCTTAGCTATATGATCTAAATTTCAATTTATAAAATAATTTATTCTGAAAGAACTCAGTTGAAATCCTGCCCTGACTTTCCTTCATTATTATGTAATCATAGTTGACATTTATTGAGTCATTAACATAAGCCAGGAAATTTGCAGCGCACTTAACGTGCATTATCTTATTTAATACAATACCTTTTGAAGTAGTCGTACGACTGGTTATGGTTTACAGATGATTTTTAATGTCAAAGTATTTTTTTTCAGAAATGCTCATTAAACTGCAAGGCACCTACTTGCGTTCTGAATCAGAGATACTATGTCTTACCTTAGTGATTATAATAACTGCCATTGTGGTTTATTTTTATTTTGAAACAATTTAAAATACACAGAAAGACACAAAAAGCAGAGAAAAGAACGCCTGTGTATCATTTGCCCAGCAAATGTTTTGCTCACTTTCCCAAAAAATCCTTTAGAGCAAAAGGATCCAATCACGCATTCCAGCCACTTGTCATGTATTTCTGTTTTCCTATGATTAGACAGAGGTCATGCATTTTGGTCCTGCATATCACAGAAGTGATGCCGAGTTCTTTACTGCATCTTGCTGAATGACACACATGTGGAAATGTCCCATTAATGGTGCTTTCATCATATTGATGAAATTTCATCATAATGATGCCTTCGAGATTCTCCAAGTAAATGTACATTTTTATCTCATTTGAAATAAATGCATATTTTGTGGAAGTATGCTTTGAGACTATGTAAAATCTTGTTCCTATTCCACATGCACACACAAGTTTTAGCATCATACCATTGCGTTGTTACTATGATGATTATCAAATAGGGATTTTTTTAATGAGAGTGAAATTTACATAACATAAAAATAAGTATTTGAAAGGGAACAGTTTAGTGGCATTTAGAACATTCACAATGTTGTGAAAGCAATACCTCTAACTAGTTCCAAAATATTTTCATCACCTCAATATCAAAACTCCACACCCATTAAACAGTTACTGTCCATATTCTCCTCCTCCCAGCCCTTGGCAACCACTGGTGTGTTTTCTGTCTCTGTGGATTTGCCTATTCTGGATATTTCACATAGATAGAATCATACAATATTTAACCTTTTGTGTCTGACTTCTTTCACTTAGTATGTTTTCAAGGTGTATTCACATTGCAGCATTTACCAGTATTTCATTCATTTTTAATGCTGAATAATATTCCACTACATATATATTCCACATTCTTTTAATCCATTCATCTATTGATGCACATTTCTGTTTTTTCCTCCTTTTGGCTATTGAGAATATTCCTGCTATGAGCATTCATGTAAAAATACCTGTTTTAGTCTATCTTCAACCCTTTTGGGTATTATTTTCTCACAGTTCTTGAAGATAAAGTCCAAGATTAGGGTGAAATGGAAGCTCCAGATACCAGGAAGAATTAAATGGATGTTGGAAGAAAGAACAATCTTAAACAAAGAAAGGACAATAAGAGAGCACACGGCACACTCAGGGAACTTTTAACAGTGTGGGATGTTTATGGTGGGATTATTAAAGGGTATGTATAGGTTGGAGGAGAAGTACGTGACCTGGTGGATATCAGTATTGGAAGACTGTATGACACACAAAGTAATTTAGGTTTATCTTCAAGGCAGTGGAGAAACACTGAATAACTTGAAGGAAAAGAGTGAAATCATCCAATTTACATTTAGAAGATTGCTCACAGACAGTGTGGAGGATGAATTAGAGGGCATGAGATTAAAGGCAGAAGGTTAATGCAGTTCCACAGATATAATAGACTCAATCACAGTAATATCAGAGTGGCATATTTTTTAACCTTGTACAACATTTTATATAAATTCACAGTATGGGAAAATATAAGTTGTGCTTATAGAAAAAAGTGACATTTTTAACAAATAAATAATGACTTACACATCCAAATAAATAGATCTTTCCAAATAGTAATCTATATAACCATGCACTTATTCTAACACTATCACCACTTAAAAAATATTTCTATCTCTTCTTTTAAACTTGCCTTCAAAGGTGGTTTATGTCATACTAAAAATATGTTTATTGCTTTATAAATTATTGCCTTAAAGTTGTTACCAGCAGATATTTGAAAAAATACCATTGCCTTACCAAATCTGATAACTTGTTTACAAGTACCCTTGCCTATTCCCTGAGTTGAAGGGAAGCAATTTGGGTGCATTTAGAAGACAAAAGAAATATGTAGGGCTTAAAAGTCACAATCCATTGTAGGTCCTTTGTAAAAGCTGCCTCTTCTATAAAGAACATATATTCTTTCTCTGATTCTGTATATTTTTACTACTCCCTCCTCCACTCATTCAATTTATTTGCCTGAACTGAAATCTTAAAGGTATTTGATTTTCTGAGTAGTGCTACTTACAGAACCTCAGTTTCTCTTCTGGCAAAAGGATAATTAAATCTATCTTTCAGATTTGCTGTGAGGATTCTTGTGAGATTAAAAACAAGGTATGCAGAGTACTCAGCTTTGTCATTTTAAATATCATTTTTTAAAAGTAATTATTAACCCAAGTGGGAGAAATGAAAAATCTGATTTAATTACCCAGGTTCCTAGATGACCCAGGTTGCTAATGTAAAAAAAAATTGCATAGATGGATATTATAACATTAATACTATACCGGACAGAACTTTATATTTGGATGGTTTATTCATAACATAGTTTGGCAGGACCATTAGGTCTTTATTATGGGCATAATCATTATTTTATTACTTACTTACTTATTTATTTATTTAGGCTGCGATGGGTCTTTGTTGCCGCTCACGGGCTTTCTCTAATTGCAGTGAGCGGGGGCTACTGTTTGCTGCGGTGTGCGGGCTTCTCATTGTAGTAGCTTCTCTTGCTGCGGAGCATGGGCTCTAGGTGCGTGGGCTTCAGTAGTTGTGGCACGCGAGCTCTAGAGCGCAGGCTCAGTAGTCGTGGTGCACGGGCTTAGTTTTTCCACGGCATGTGGCATCTTCCCAGACCAGGGATTGAATCCATGTCCCCTGCACTGGCATGCGGATTCTTAACCACTGCGCCACCAGGGAAGCCCTATTTTATTATATTTTACTTTTGATGAAAAATGGAAGTACTGGAATGTGAGACAATGTATCTTTAGTTTGTATGTTTCTACTAAAGAAGAATTCTTTCCAAAAACTGTATAAAATACAAATTAAAGCAAGTTTTATTATCGCAGCTTGTTTAGGACAAACCTTTTTTTAAATTTCACCTTCTACTTGAGAAAAGTCAGATTCATCTTTACAGTTTGTGTTAGAATTAACCGGTGAGTTGTATTGAACAATTGTCTATCCTCATGACCTTCCCTGTTATCCCATGCTTTTATCCTCTCCTTACAACTCTGAGTCTACTATTTTTTTCTTAACAGCTGTGGCTTATTCCACAGACATTAACATAATATGACTTTCAGAATGACTTTAACCCAAGAATATTCTTTCCCCTTCATTGTAGATACTTCATCAACTCACATCAGTATATTCAATTTACATCAATATATTCAATTTGTGAACTAGGGAAACTTCAAATTAGAAGAGGCTTACAGAATAGACATGAAATCCAACTGGTAGAAATATCAAGATATGGAGACTTCTCTACTTTATAAGAATGCCCTTTATACTTTTGTATACTTCAACTCTTAGAAATATTATTTATACTTAAAATTTTCTTCCCTGATTTCCAACTATTAATTTATTCAATTAATAATTCATCTCTTAAATCTTACTAGGTTCTGAAGAGACTGAAATAAACTAGACAGGTTTATTCCTTATCTTCAAAGATTACACAAATTAGAAGGAAAGAAAATGAATGTTTATAAGGATAATGGATATCATTAAGGAAATGAAATGAAGGGTTGTTGGAACATATACAATAATTAACAGACTTAACCTAGTCTGAGTTAACAGAAAATATTTACTTAATATTTTGCCTCTTTCATTCATCTAAAGATTATTTAAGAAGAGGGACTCTTATTCATAACTGCATTTTTGTATCAGGATAACATCTGACTCAGTTATATTTTTATTTTTATGCGTTGTTTACACTGTTCCATTTTGTCTTCATCTTTTAACCATTTTTATCAAAAATCTCATTTAGTTTTGTATTACCTAGAAATGTATCAGACATTTAAACATAACAATGTCATAAAATTCAAACAAAAATAATGAATGGTACTGATTCTACTCAAAAGTCAATTTTAATTCTCAGTTTGAGTCCATTGCTGAGCTAGACTCTATGGAAGATTTTTATTATATAATATTAGGCATTCTATGTATGTAATACTATGCTTACTAAAAAAAGGGAATTTGATACCTTGTGGCCACAGCTGGTAGCAGAAGTTTTAATATCTTGTTGCTAAAAGATAGTTTCTCATGAGGCACTTATTTGTTCTCGGGGGAGGAAATCAATCACTTCAAGTATGATTTCCCTCACCTAGCTGGAATCTAATTGGGTTTCCAAAATGAGCTAAATTACATGTGAAAATCTGGTAGATAATAGTAAGGAGACTGAACCTTTTACATGTTCTAATCATGAAGACAACAACTCTAAACTTGTGGATCCATTTAGTATATATCTGAAGTATATGTTGCATGTGCAGGCACTGTACTCAACCCTGGAAATAGAAAGATTAAGAAAGGACTCCCATGCTTGTATAGTCTTCAAGGGTACACAGAATCACAAGTAAAAAAAGATACTGAAATGAGCTAAGTGCTATAGAAGCAGTCACAAAGTGTAGTGCAAGCACACAGGTGAGAATTACTGATTTTGGCTTGACTTATTTGAATTATTTTCGACAATGTGGCTCATTTCTTTGATCTAAAATTTTTAAAGCTCTTCATTGAATCATCATACATATAAAAAAGTGGAAAAAGTGTAGAGCTTGATGATTTTTGACCAATAGAACACCTTCATGTATCTGTGGTCTGTATTTTACAACCTCTCAATTACTAACCACACCTTCTCCCTAAAGAAAACAGATAAACAGAGATTAGTTTTGTATGTTTTTGAACTGTGTGTAAATTGAATCATACACTAATTATTTTTTGTTTATTTTTAGCTTCTAATCCACTCAAAGTGGGATTCATCTACAGTTTCACATGTACTGATGATTTATGTTCTTTACTACTTTACTACTCTTTATTTATTCAAACCATTTAATTGTTCATTTTACTCATCAAGGATATATGGATGTTTCTAAATTTGAGGCTATTAAATAATATGCTGTATAAGTAAGTTATTGATTGAGTGTTTGTATCCTCCAAAATTCATATATTGAAACCCCATCCCCCAAAATAATGATTTTAGGAGGTAGGGCCTTTGGAAGATAATTAGGATTAGCTGAGGTCATGAGGATGTAGCCCTCATGAATAAAACTAGTGCCCTTGAAAGGGTCATGAAAAAGTTTGCTTCCTCTCTCTGAAACCAGGAAGAATGCCTTTATCAGAACCATGTTGGCACCCTGATATCGGACATGCATCTTTCATAACTACGAGAAATAAATTTGTTTTTTATAAGCCACCTAGTCTATGGTACTTTGTAATGGCAACTCGAACTAAGACAGAGCATGTGTGCACATTTCAATTGGACATGTTTCCATAAGAATTATATTTCTGAGTCATGGTATATGCATATATTCAATTGTAGTAGATGTTATAAAACTATTTTCCAAAGTGGTTGCACCAATTACACTTTCAAAAAGCAATCTATGAGAATCCCCATGCTCAGCAGCCTTGCAATAACAGCATTTTGAATTTTTGTTTTTCTCTCTTTTTAGTAATTTAAATCTTTCTAGAGCTAAAATAATTTTAAATTTAGCAATTCTCAGCCTTAAATAAAAGAAAAAGAACATGTGAAATACTGTTGCCATATATTTATTAGTTACTTTGATGTACTAATTTCTAAAATTCCTTTTCAAGTTCTTTGTCCATTTATCTATTATGTTTTTTTTCTTCTCTTCTTATTTATTAAAAGAAGTTCTTTGTATGTTCTCTCCCTTCCTCTGACTTGGATTTTCATTCCCAAGGATGTTTTGTATTTGCAGAAGTTTTTATGTTTAATTTAATCTAATTTTTCTATCTCTTATGATTGTACTTTTTGTGTCCTAAGAATTTTTTGCCTAATCTTAAAGTCTTGAAGATATTCACCTATTTTAAACTTTAGAAGCATTATTATTTCATGTTTCATGTTTACAGCTATAACCTACTAGGAGTTGATATATATTACTAGTTTTTGTTACAGATCAAAATTTTTTTTTCACATGGATAACTAATTTTCTTCCTCCTCAATCTAAAGTCTCACATCTATAGTAAGTCAAATGTTCATACACATGAGGTTCTGTATCTACACTGTTTATTTTATTGCATAGGTCTATTTGCTCTTTACACCAATAACACACTTTTTAATTTCTGTAAGTTTATAATGAACTAGATATCTGGTGGCACCACTCCTACCTCTTTGTGGTTCTTTAATGTTGTCTTGGCAATATTTGGCCATTTCCATTTCCATATAAATTTTAAAGTCAGCCTGTAAGTTATCACACAAGTAATCTAGGAGTTTTAATTGATATTGCATTGGATTTTACAGAACAAAATGGAAAATTGACACTTACCAAAATTAAGTAGCCAATCCAGGAACATGATTTACCTCTTAATTTATTTAGACCCTCTTATTTTCTCTCCAGTTCTTTATGACAAAGAGTTTGAAATAAAATTATTTTATTCCACAAATTATTATTTTGAAAAAAATTCCAAACTTACATAACAGTTGAAAATTCAGCAAGGAACAGCCGTATATCCTTTACTTCATATATATATATATATATATACACACACACACATATATATATACACACATATATATATATATACATACATATACCTTTTCTCATATGAAACATTTGAAAGTTCATTCACCTCTTAATATTTAATATTTCAGCATAGGTCTTCCAAAAGCAGCGGCATTCTCCATCATACCTAGTACAATTTATACATTTAAGAAATTTTAGGCCTTCCCTGGTGGCGCAGTGGTTGAGAATCTGCCTGCTAATGCAGGGGACACGGGTTCGAGCCCTGGTCTGGGAGGATCCCACATGCCACGGAGCAACTAGGCCCCTGAGCCACAACTACTGAGCCTGCGCGTCTGGAGCCTGTGCTCCGCAACAAGAGAGGCCGCGATAGTAAGAGGCCCGCGCACCGCGATAAAGAGTGGCCCCCGCTTGCCGCAACTAGAGAAAGCCCTCGCACAGAAAGACCCAACACAGCTAAAAATAAATAAATAAATTAATTAAAAAAAAAGAAATTTTACGCAATTCAAAAATGGCATCTAATGTAGACATCTCATATTAAAATTCCTTTTTTCCAAAATTTTGCAAAATTATTTATAAAGTTTCCATTATATATTAAATATCTCCCACTCCAATTTTTCTTAAAGATTTCTTAACAAATGAATGTTGAATTTTATCTGCATCTATTAAAATTAAACTTTTTTCTCCTCTGTTAATTGAATAAATAACATCAACTTATTTTTGATATTAAACCAAATTTGCATCCTTGAAGAATTAGAGAGAGAAACTGAGAGAACTGGATTTGGTGGTTTGGCAATATTCTCCAATTTGCTATCTATGTTCATGAGAGAAAAGTCTGTCATTTTTATTTCTCATAATGGTCACATCATGCTTTTATTTCAAGTTTATTTTGGCTTTATAAAATGTGTCCTCTCTTTATTCTGAAATTGTTTGTTTAGTATTAATGTTATTTCTTTATTAAATGTTTGGTAAAATTCACTGATGGGCCTGAACGGTCCTCTGTGGGAATATTGAAATACAGATTCTATATCTTTAAGAGATATATAACAAATTATATTTTCCACTTTTTATTTTGGTAAATTGTGATTTTCTTAAAATTTTATTATTTAGTCTAAATTTAAAATGTTATTTTATGATTATTCAAAATAGTATTTTATTATATATTTAATAACTGTAGGATTTGTTGTGGTCATCCATTTGTTATTTCAGATACTGGTAATTTGTGTTTAATCTCTGTTTTACTTGATCATTCTTTCCAGGGTATAACCTAATTTATTAATCTTTCCAAACAAACAATTTTGGCTTTGCTGATCATCTTATTTTACATTTATTATTTTATTCACTTCTGTTCTAACCTTTGTTATTTTATTCCCCTATTTTGCTTCAGTTTGATTTTTTGTTTGTTTATAATTTGATATGAACGCTTAGAAGTTTCTCTGTTCTAATTTGTTTGTTAAAGTTATACATTTCTTTTTCAACACAGCTACTGACATATATACACTATCGATACTATGTATAAAATAGATAACTAATGAGAACCTACTGTATAGCACAGGGAACTCTATTCAGTGCTCTGTGGTGACTTACATGGGATGGAAATCCAAAAAAGAGGGGCTATATGTATATGTATAGCTGATTCACTTTGCCGTACAGTAGAAACTAATGCAACATTGTAAAGCAACTATACTCCAATAAAAATTTTAAAAATTAAAAAAGTTAAAAAAACCCACAGCTCTAGTTGCCTCCACAAGTTCAAATTTCTGCTTGTAAATTTTTCTTTAAACAGTGAGTTACTTAAACATTTATTTTCAAACAATTTGATATTTTTCTAGTAATCTGTTATCTATGTCTAGCTTATTTTCACTTTAGTAAGAAAACATATTTTAATTGATTTTAATTTTTTAAAAATTGATTAAAGTGTTCTTTGTGTCATAGCATAGAGCCAGTTTTGGTAACTGTGTCACTTACACTTGAAAAAGATGTGTATTTCAGTTTGTTGGATGTGGGTTCTGCATATGACAATCAATTCAGGTTAGTTAACTGTACTGTTCAGATCTATATTCTTACTGACTTATTTGCTTACTTTATCCATTAATGTCAGCACAGTGTTAATATCTTCCACTTTGATTATGGATTTTCCCATTTATCTTTCATGTTGTTATGTTCTTTAATGTTGTTTTGCTTTTTATATTTTGTATCTATGTATTTAATTCTTACTTATATTTTTATATCTTTCTTTTTCAGAGAATCTTTTATTATTGAGAAAGTCCTTCCTTATTTCTAGTAATGCTTTTTGCTTTAAAGTTTATTTTTTCTCATATTACTATAATAAATTAAAAATTTTTGCAAATTTCTTTATATATATTTGCATAATTTATTTTCCCATCTTTTAAAATCCAATCTTTCTTTAGTCTTATATTGAAATCATGTCTTTTGTATGATGCATATAGTTTTCTTGTTTTATAAAACTTAGTCTTATAATCTTGTCTCTTAATTAGAATATTTATATGCAATATAATATGTGATATATTTAGATTTGCTATCTATATTACTATTTTTTATATTTGTCCTACCTATTTTATGGTCTTTTTCTATTTCTTTTTTGGCTTTATTAAATATATTTAATATTTTCTCTCTCTACTAGCTTTACTGTTACAGTAACTATTCTTTTAGTTGTTACTCTAAAGTTATTGCATGTGTCCTTGAAATTAAATTGTGATATAAATTGTTAATTTTACCATCTTCCAGAAACTCCAAGGAACTTAGACTACTCAGTGTTTTAATTTGGAAATTTTCTACTCACCTGTATGCTAGTTTCATAATTCTTTATCTAGCCTCTTCTAACCTACTGTTAAACCTATTCATTGACTTCTTAATTTGTAATTTTATTTTTAAATTCTAAAATTTCTATGTTAGCTCTTTTTATATTTTTAAGAAGTTAACTGAAATTCTTTATCCTGAATTTTTTCTACGGCATTTATTTTTCAGAACTCATCATTTTCTATATATCTACCCCAATTCCTCTGTATTATAAATAAATGTTCAATTAATTTGTCATTACCTAAACATGCTTAGAGTTTTCCCATGTCCGGACCAGTGTGCATAAGTTTCTGTACTCTATTTACTGAAACCTTGCTTGTTTTTCAAGTTACAGGTCAAACTTAGACTCCTACGAAAAGAAAACGGTTTTTCTACTTACAACACTTTTGAAACAAAATGTGTGAATTTTCCAAACCAAGTAATTCTCTGATTCTCTGTGGACACCAACTGGGTGTTCTATCATTTAATTTAATTCTGGCTTTAACTATTTGGAATCAGCACAGACCCCACAGGTTAAGGGCTCAATCCGACAAAACCGCCCCCCACTTCAAATGTCAATGGCAAATAGTGTGTCCCCAGGGTACCCACACTTCTGTCTGACTATAAATCAGGGGTTCCCACAAACTCCTCCTCAGGTTTAATAATTTGCTATAATGGCTCACAGAATTCAGGAAATAGGAAACTCTCCTATGTTTTCTGATTTCTTATAAAATATTTTTAAAATATAGTTAAATATCCCGATAAAGGGGTGCATAGGGTGAGGTCAAGAAAGGTCCTGAGTGCAGGAACTTCTGTCCCCATGGAGCAGGAATGTGCCATCTTTCAAGGTTTCACCAACTGGAAGTTCTCTGAACCCTATAGTTTAGGGATTTTTATGGAGGCCTTATTGTGTAGACATGATTGATTAACTCAATTTCCAGAGGACAGGGGGGCAGGTCTTAAAATTCCAAGCTTCTAATTATAACTTGGTCTTTCTGGTGACCAGCCCCCATCCTGAAGCTATTCAGGAGCTCAGCAGGAGTCACCTCTTTAGAACAAAAGATGCTCCTTTGAGCCAGGACATTCCAAAGGATTTAGGAGGTTTATGTAAGATGCTCCTATTATCCCCATCTCTGTGGAAATTATAGGGGTTTTAGGAACTCTGTGTCAGGTCCAGGAGCAGAGACCAAACAAATGTATTTTTTACGTCACACCTA
Organism: Balaenoptera ricei; assembly: GCF_028023285.1. Taxonomy (NCBI): domain Eukaryota; kingdom Metazoa; phylum Chordata; class Mammalia; order Artiodactyla; family Balaenopteridae; genus Balaenoptera; species Balaenoptera ricei. Next base: position 53,673,409 of record NC_082646.1, on the reverse strand, counting down.
CCTAAATTTGTCCTGATGCAATATATAAAATATATACTTCGTTATGGAAGACTTTTTCTGTTATTTATTACACATATCATATATTGTATTTTGGGTGTGTGTGTGTGCGTGTGTTTTCTTGTGCATTTCAAAATCTTTGTAAAGACTGGTCAAGCTCATATTCTTTGGTGCCCCCTCTCCCACTGCATGTACCATGGTATCTTAACTATAATAACTTTATGACAAATACAGGCTAAGAATTATACTATGATATACTATACTATATGATATACTATGAGATAGCACAGCCTAGTGGAAAGAATACAAGGTTGAAATGAGAATAGAACACTGGGTTTAAATCTCAATTCTTCTGCTTATTAGCTGTGTTATATTGATCAATTTACTTAAACTATGAGAGAGTAATTTTGGAATACTGTTATTATAATCTATATTTGGGAGACTTAAACTGGAAAATTGCATATGAAAACAGTCATACCAGCACATCATAAATATTCACAAGTCTACATTTTCATGGACCTCTGCTTCTGTAGTCAAATGGTTAAGTGTTTGTGAAAAAAAGGTATAGATTATTTTTTGGTGATCCTACTCAAAGGTTAGGCTGCTCCATGGCATGCTGGTGAAGCAACTCAAGCAAAAATTTATTGAAAATAGAATATAAGCATTAGGAGTATTTTAAATTTCTCCTTTATTCTCCAGAAACAGATTATTTGATTTCATATGAAAGGCTAGCAGCAGGATGCACAGTAATATAGATTCACAACTCTCAGTAGTCTGATCAGATGCTATTTTTGAGGAATGCAGAACAGTCTCAATCATATCCTACAGCTCTGCCTCGCTTCCCAACCAAATATCTTTACTGAAGCTGTGCAAACTATTTCATGTGGAAAACAAAAAGACTCAAAAAGTACTCATTTGGCAATTTCTCTCTTGGCTAAAAGATTTCTGACATTTTGATATTTTCTCACTTTCTATAATTTGACAAAAAAAAATTTATATTGATTTTTTTGGCTGGCATTTTTTTCTGCTACTACCTAGAGATTTTGAAAAACAATGACAACCATAGATGATTGTTTACCCATGGCTCTATCAGCTCATCTGGAATATTTTGCAAACCTCTGGTAAAAGTTTCTTTGCCCTGACCTTTAGTGGCCTGAGCTTTGTCAATAGATTCCTTGTCTTTTCTTGAGGACAGGAACTGTGTCCTAGCACAAGTCAGCACTAGAAAAACGTCAGGTCAGAATAAATATTGTTGATACAAGATTAAAAACTAAATGAATGAATAATGATAGGTCCCTGATATTTAGAAAGAACTCACTACTTATAAAGTAAATCCTAATTTTTTCTGGACTTATCTATTAATTTAAGAGAAGAAGACAGTAAATTAACAACGCATGTACAATGTCTTATATGCTGTAAGTCTTTCTGTCACTTATCTAATGTAAGCTTCTGAGAAACTCTGTGAAATAGGTACTGCTATTATTTAGACTAACATAGAGATGATGAAAATGTGGCAAAGAGAGATTTAACTAATTTGATCCAGTTTGTAGGTGGTGGAAGGGTTCGTCAATGGATTGGGTCCCTCGTAATACATTCCTGCACCTGCCATTATAATATTACCTGAATGAAATCTTCTTTCCCATACTATTCCTATGCTGCCTCAATGGAACTAAGTCCCATATCTTCTCTGATTTCTCCCTTCTCTGATCTCAGAGACCTTGGAGATCTATACCATTTAAATTAATACTTGACCTTGTTTGATTATACACAGTCTTCTATTTTCAAGTTCCATGCTTTTTTTTTCCCCCCAAAGACAGTAATTTCTTCAAGATAACTGAGATGCTTAGTTTAATGCAGAAAAGAAAGGAGCAGTTAATAAGTATATGCAAATGTTTAAATGAAGTGAAATTCAACATCAAGAATATAGAAACAACCTTCAACCAAGTTAGTAAAGAGGAGTTGACGGTGTTCTGAATAGCATTCATTAGTATCTGTAAATAAAACTGGTTTCATGATTTTTTTTTTTTGGCAGAAACATCATGGATAAACACATGTATTTTTATTTTATTTTCTATTGAAGTATAGTTGATTTACAATATTGTGTTAGTTTCATGTGTACAGCATAGTTAATTGGAAAAAAAGAGAAATAATTAGAAGGGAATTTCTTTATCTTCCTTTAATCAACTGACAGTTCACTAGTATCTGTAGACTATTCATGCTACTTGTTTTTCTTCTTGTCACTGGAGATTCAGTCTTCGTACTCCACCTGGGCTCTATAATCTTTCCAAAATTTTCACCTTCTCACAATCACCATTATTAGCACCCTGGACCCAGCCACTCTTAACTCTTTCTTGGACTACTGTGAAAGATTTAACTGATAACTCTCTTGCCCCCTAAAATCCATTTCTCCACAGAATCCAAAATAAGCTCATTTAATTCATCCATCCATTGATTCACTCATCTATTCACTGATCCACTCAACAAATATTTATTGAGTGCTTACTCTGTCAGGCACTATTTCAGGTACTGAGGATACAATAATAAACAAAACCTTTACCATGATAGAGGTTATATTCTAGAGGATGAGAAAGAATCACTAAGTTAAATGTGTTATATATAACATATATGATTTATAGCTATATGTGACATCTATCTACATTATATATCTATATCTGTGCATGTATAATATAAGACAAAAGTACAGAAGGGGAAGAGGATTTAGTTAGGGTGCCCAGGAAAAGCTCCACAGAGAAAGTGACTTTTGAGTTAAGGTCTAAGAAAAAAAGGAATCTATTTGGGAGAAGAGTATTCTATGATTACTCTGGCTTCAGGGGCAGAGGCAGGAAGAAATTTTAAGGGGCATGGAAATAACTATAACGACTCTATGGTCCAGACTGGTAGTGATGAGGGTGGCATGAAGTGGTCAAATTCTGGAGATATTCTGGCAGAAATGATATGAGTTATAAGAGAAAGAAAAAGAAATAAAATAAGATAACCACAATTTTTAACCTGGTTAGCAGGAAGCATGGAGTTGTCTTTAACTAAGGTGAGAAAGATTACAGGAATAGCTAGTTTGGGAGAAAATATCAGTAACTCAGTTTTGAACAGATTTAAAATATAGTAGGGGCTCAGGCAAATGGATATACAGATTTGGAGTTTAAGGGAGAAATCAGGACTTGTTATGAACTAAATGTTTGGTTCCTTTTCTCCCAGTTCATAGATTGAAGTAAAATAAAGTATACAAGTGATTGTGTAATGATATATTATAGAAAGAAAATCTGAATAAAATAAATTGTGTAAAGAACAGTATTTATCCACTGAGTTGCCTTTCAATAGTAACTGTGCTCTTTGCTTCTGAGACCTGTTGAACACTTCATTCAATTTTTAAGGATGAATTCAATTTTTAAGGAGAATCACAAAGATTAAGTATATTAATGTTCTTGTCTTTATATTTTATCTAGTGTTTGACAGACTGTATTTATGTCTTCCAGATTTAAATTATGGGGTCTTTCTCCCATGGGCATGAAGTATGTACCTGCTATTCACACCTAACTGTTAGAACTGCCTTATACAAGAATACAATTTTATCTTTCATTGGTTATCTAGAAAATTTTGCCATATGGGTTTTGAAAGATAACACTTACCTAGAATCATTAGTTACATTTTGAAAAAAAGAAAAAAATGAATTGAAAAATGCATCAGTCAAAATGCAGTCAGACAGACAAATATGACTTTTAGGTACCAAAATCCAAGCTCAAAAATAAAAATGAAAACTCAACTGCAAAAATGTTTTATTCACCACCTATTTTCAAATTCTTAGATATTTGGAAAATTTATAAATTAATTTTTATATTGTCCTTTTAGTCGATAATTTATTATTTTGTAAATATAAGGCAAAACTAATCTTCTTTGGCTTCATTTTTTTTTTTTTTTGAAAGCTTCAGGCCTCATTCTAGCTGACAACTTTTGTCATATCTAGCTCTATGATGTTAAGGTTCAGAGGCATATCATCCAAGAGTCTGGCTAATGAGGAAGCACAAAATTTCCCCCTACTTAGATCAATGACATCCTTTCTTCCTCCCACTAAAAGAGGCCACCATGTAGCAGACTGATTACCTCGCAATGACAGTTGGGTCATTAAACAGAGCACCTGTGTAAACACTGGTACATGGAAAAATGTGGAAAGCTGGCAAAGTTAGGCATTTTTCACGCTACCACTAGAATGAGCATTTGATCTCATAATAAGTGCTAATAAAAAATAAAAATTTGACCCATTTTGGTGCATTTTTATTTTCATTAAAAATGGAATGTTTCTTGGTTATGATGTGAAAATGTCTTTGATGAAAGACAATCTCTTTGTACATCCCTTGAAATATCTATTTTCTCAAAATGCCATTTCTTTCATTAAATTAATAATTTGGTAACCATTGCTTTACCTTAGGCAAATAACTGTATGTCTGGGTCCAACTCTCCTCTGTGAAATTGTTTGGAGAACTAATAGAAAAAACTAGACACCCGTGTGTGTGTGTGTGTGCTTGACAATATTTACCATAGTAAACATACTGTCTAGCATATAGTACAAGGTTAATAAATGCTAATCACCATAAACGCTCTCTTTAGCAGCTGGTAAAGATCAAATTTATTTCCAAATATTTTTATCTGAACCCAGACATGATCCTAGTTTGGAACATCTGAGCTGTGATACGTAAGACACTTTATATTCCTCAAAATAAATTCCCTGAATCAATTTAAATTTATTATCAAGTTCTTGCTGAAGCTCATAAAATGAGATACTGAGTACTTTGTGCTTATAATTCAGAGTAATTGACTGAAGATTATTTTTTTTGTAAGAGAATTCTGGTCAGTGCCAATTCCTGGATTCTTTTGCTCTACGTTTCACTACAATTTATGTTGCTGAAGCACAGTTACTGAGCCAGACTACAACCTTTCCATGCGACTCATTAAGGGTATCCGATGCTCAGCTTAAACACATGATGAGATTGAATCTGCTAAAAGATGACGGTGCGCTTTCTAAATTGTTTTAGGAAATTGCTTAACAGAAATTATTCCAAAAATTCAACTACCAACAGGATGAACTAAACTTAGATTTAGGGTGAGCAAATGGAAAGATTAGCAGAAAATACCTAGATATAAGTGATAAAGAGAGAGAAATCAGACTACGCTAAAAAGAACATTAAGGATGATTTCAGGTGTAAAAGTAAAATTCTTGGTCCATAAATTCCACTTTGTTGAGACACTATATGTATGTACTTTAGATTTCCAAATTTTCTCCACAAATAATTTATTTTCACTTGTCTGAGAACTTTCTACCAAATCATGTAAGGAATTTTTTTAAAGAAAGTATTAGACTAGAAAAAAAAAATCATCAGGATGACACTCAACATGGCAACATTAATGCTGGTCTAGGTGAATGAGTCTCTAAGGGATAATAAGAAAATTTGGAAAATACCGTTTGTTACAATAAGTTCTATACCAAGGAAGCATGAGTAACCTAGGGAAGTAATATGTATGCTACTACTAGAGGAATTCAAGAATAGGTTAGATAACCTGGGCCAGACTCTACCACTCAAGTAGTCTATGATTTCATGTGCAATTCTCCAGATAATGGTAGATTATCAGTAGCAATATTACATAGATAGTTGTATACTGATCCAAATAGAATACTATTGTGAAAGACTCTCTTGATGGGTATTAGCATTTTTAAACTGCTTTATAAGCCTTAGAAAGATCATAAAGTATTCGACAGAATGCATATATCCCTTACAAAGAATCAAATACTATATATTCATCCTTCCTAAGGATTTAAAGAATGTAGATATAAATAAATAAATAAATAAATAAATAAATAAATAAAGCTACCAAGGCTTAGAAGATATTGGAGTTGGTTGCCTAACCCTTCAGAAGAGATATATATGATGATGATTTCTGGACAAAATTAAAATAAGATGATCCTGTGAAAGACACTATTGTATCCAATTTACCAAATGCTTAAAACCAGAAGGAAATGAAGAATGCAAAGAAAATACCATGCATCTCTAGTAGTGCGGTTACCCTGAGGCTGCATTTAAATAAGACTTACTTTTGTGAGTTTAGGTTCAGTTGTTTAAGGAATGATTAGAGCTCTCTGGAACTATCTCTCAGTAGCCCAGGAGGGGTTACCAGATTAAGGGGCATCAGCCTAGTCTTGCCATGGTACTGACAAGCACTGGGCATCACATAAACATATGCTATTTAGAGCAACACATTATCCACAGTTTACAGTAAAAATCACTACTCATTTAACACACAATCAAACTCATTACCCTTTTCCAGTTTTCCTGATTTGTAATTTCTGCCTTGCTGTATTTCTTCCAATTAAATCTCAGTAAAATTTTTCTTTTGAACCTTGATGTTCCACCTCAAGTTTGATTCTCAAAGATATTTAGCCAGTGACCCCTAAGCAGTGTATTTTTGCTATTTTGGGTACCTTAAATCTTATTAAAGGTCTTTGACTTTTTGAATAAAACCAGTTTCCACCGGTCTAGTGAGTAAAATAAGAAAAATATTGGGTAATATGTATCAGCCTTTGGGAAAATACACATATTCTTCAAAGTAAAGAAGCCATTTAAAAATAATAATACTTGACTTTGACATAGGGGTAGCCTACCATGTGAATCTTAATTGTTTTTTAAAAAATCACCAAAGGGCCCACACAGAAAGCCAATTAAAAATATATTTATGAGTGGCCAAATTGTATCATAATTAATTCACTAAACCTCATGAACTTAAGAAACCCTTTGAAGCCTATTTACTCTTGTTATACATGTAATTCTAACCAGCCTTGTTATTTCTTTGCTTTCAAAGGGGTAAAGAAGACACAAAAATTCTGATAAGCATTGGCAATGGTCAAGAAAAGATGAGACATAATGAGTTGTTTTTTTTGTTTTTTTTTTTTCCAAAAAGGGCACAAGAGTCCAAAATGGACTAGTTTGGAGCTACTTAATACTCTTGCTTAAAATTCTTAAAAAGTTACCCATTGCACTCAAGAATGAAATGCACATATTGCTTTCCTGACTGTAACATAACCTATCTTTGGCCCACATCTTTGAGCTCATTCATATCTTCCTTCTTCTCTTTCTCTCCATCCTGCCCCTTCCTCTTTTTCTCTCTCTCCTTCTTGTCCTATCCGCCTCCTCTCTGTCTTTCCCATTTTTCTCCAGACACACTGCCATTCTTACTCTTTTCAAACATCACAAGCTCATTCCCACCTTAGTGTCTATGCAGCATCTGTTTCTACTCTTTGAAATTACTACTCACTGTAATTTTTACATGGCTGGCTTTTTAAAAAATCAGATATCAGTTCAATGTGTATCAGAGAGAACTTTCATGATCACTTTATCAAGAATAGACACTCAGTCACAGTCTATCATCTCATTGAATTTTAACTTCATTGTAAATTTTGCATTTATATGTTATTTTTGCCAGAGTATATGTTACTGTGATATACGGGTTTTCTCCTGGATCCCTTCTTCTCACTACCCTCCACCAAATAAAATGTTGACTTCATAGGGACATCATCTTCTTTTACCTTGTTTTTCTCTTATTTTTCAGAGCCAAGAATAATTTCTTTACAAATTATTTAAACAGAAAGAAAAATGTCTCAAAGAAAATAATGCTCCCAACAAACTTACAAACAGCCTGTTGAATATTTCAGACTATGATAATCTTTAAGTAGGTTGACTTTTGAAAATAGACTTTTTATTTTAGAATAGTTTTAGATTTACCATCAAAACTACAATGAGATATCATCTCACACTGGTCAGAATGGCCATCATCAAAAAATCTACAAACAATAAATGCTGGAGAGGGTATGGAGAAAAGGGAACCCTCTTGCACTGTTGGTGGGAATGTAAATTGATACAGCCACTATGGAGAACAGTATGGAGGTTCCTTAAAAAACTACAAATAGAACTACCATACGACCCAGTAATCCCAATACTGGGCAAATACCCTGAGAAAACCATAATTCAACAAGAGTCATATACCAAAATGTTCATTGCAGCTCTATTTACAATAGCCAGGACATGGAAGCAACCTAAGTGTTCATCAACAGATGAATGGATAAAGAAGATATGGCACATATATACAATGGAATATTACTCAGCCATAAAAAGAAATGAAATGGAGGTATTTGTAGTGAGGTGGATGGAGTTAGAGTCTGTCATACAGAGTGAAGTAAGTCAGAAAGAGAAAAACAGATACCGTATGCTAACACATATATATGGAATCTAAGGAAAAAAAAAAAAAAAAAGGTCATGAAGAACCTAGTGGCAAGACGGGAATAAAGACACAGACCTACTAGAGAATTGACTTGAGGATATGGGGAGGGGGAGGGGTGAGATGTGACAGGGTGAGAGAGTGTCATGGACATATATACACTACCAAATGTAAAATAGGTAGCTAGCGGGAAGCAGACGCATAGCACAGGGAGATCAGCTCAGTGCTCTGTGACCACCTAGAGGGGTGGGATAGGGAGGGTGGGAGGGAGGGAGATGCAAGAGGGAAGAGATATGGGAACATATGTATATGTATAACTGATTCACTTTGTTATAAAGCAGAAACTAACACACCATTGTAAAGCAATTATACTTCAATAAAGATGTTTAAAAAAAAAAAAAGAAGATGTGGCACATATATACAATGGAATATTACTCAGCCATAAAAAGGAACAAAACTGAGTTATTTGTAGTGAGGTGGATGAACCTAGAGACTGTCATACAGAGTGAAGTAAGTCAGAAAGAGAAAAACAAATACCATATGCTAACACATATATATGGAATCGAAAAAAAAAAGAAAATGGTCAGAAGAACCTAGGGGCAAGATGGGAATAAAGACACAGACGTACTAGAGAATGGACTTGAGGGTACGGGGAGGGGGACGGGTAAGCTGGGACAAAGTGAGAGAGTGGCATGGACATATATACACTACCAAAAGTAAAATAGATAGCTAGTGGGAAGCAGCCGCATAGCACAGGGAGATCAGCTCTGTGCTTTGTGACCACCTAGAGGGGTGGGATAGGGAGGGTGGGAGGGAGGGAGATGCAACACGGAAGAGATATGGGAACATATGTATATGTATAACTGATTCACTGTGTTACAAAGCAGAAACTGACACACCATTGTAAAGCAATTATACTCTAATAAAGATGTTAAAAAAAGAAAAATAAAAAAAATAAAAATAGTTTTAGATTTACCAAAAAAAAAAAAAAAACCAACGAGAGAAGAATTCTCATGTACTCCAACCTTGTTTCCCCAATAGTTAACATCTTGTATTAGTATAGTACATTTGTCACAATTAAATAGCCAACATTAATACATTATTATTAACTAAAGTCCATGTTTCATTCACATTTATTTAGTTTGTACCTAACGTCCTTTTTCTATTTCACATCATATTAAATTTAGTTGCCATGTCTTCTTTGGCTCTCTGTGACAGTGTCTCAGACTTCCCCTTTTTTGATGACCTTGAGACTTTTGAAGATTAGCAGTCAGGTATTTTGTAGAATGTCCTTCAAGAAGAATTTTCTGATATTCTTCTCATGATCAGACTGAGGTCTGCGTTTTTGTGAAGAAAACCACAGAGGTAAAGTGCCATTCTCATAACATCATGTCAAAGGCATACGCTATCAACAGGACTTATCATTATGGATATTGCCTTTGAGAGACTGGTTGAACTGGTGATTTTTAGTTTCTCCACTGTATGGTTACTTTTTTCCCCTATCAATACGGTATTCCTTGGAAGAAGGTCGTTATCCACAGCTCATACTTATGAGGTAGGAGTGATGCTCCACCTCGTTGAGGGGTAAGTATGTACGTAAATTATTTGGAACTCTCTATATGGCAGATTTGTCTATTCTCCCCCATTTACGTATTTATTCAATCATTTACTAAATCATTTTTATCATTGATATTTATTTTGTACTTTGTAATATAATTCATACATTATTAATTTTGTAGCTCAAATTTGTGCCAGCTTTGGCCATTGGGAGTTCTTTCAGTAGGCATGTTATTTACTTTTTCTTTTTTTTTTTTAATTAATTAATTAATTTATTTTTGGCTGGGTTGGGTCTTCATTGCTGTGCGTAGGCTTTTCTCTAGTTGCAGCGAGTGGGGGCTACTCTTCGTTGTGGTGCGTGGGCTTCTCATTGCGGTGGCTTCTCTTGTTGTGGAGCACGGGCTCTAGGTGCATGGGCTCAGTAGTTGTGGCTCCCGGGCTCCAGAGGGCAGTCTCAGTAGTTGTGGTGCATGGGCTTAGTTGCTCCGTGGCATGTGGAATCTTCCCAGACCAGGGTTTGAACCTGTGTCCCCTGCATTGGCAGGCAGATTTTTAACCACTGTGCCACCAGGGAAGTCTTACTTTTTCTATTAGAGTTCTTAACCTTAATTATAGTTATTGGAAATTCCCTGCCTGATAATTCCAAAATCTTCATCATATCTGAGTCAGATTTGATGATTTTTTATACTTTCAGACTGTTTTTTGTTAATTGCTACTGTATGTTCCAACTTATTGTTGGAAGAAGAACATGGCATTTCAAGTAGTAGAAACTTAAGTATGTTTATCTGGCTAGTGCTGGACTAAGTTTAGTTTTTGCTACAGCTGTAGGTTCTAGAGGCTTCAAATTCCTCTAGAATCTTTGTCTTTATTTTTTTTAATTTTCCCCACCCGTTGTCTTTAAAATTGCTTGACAGCTCCTTAAATAGAGTCTGCATTTTGCAGCCCTGTAAGCTTTAATCCTCTGTTTGTATACTGGAGCCCTATTGGTGGCAGGAAGGCCTGGGAGAGGTTCAGTGCTCTATTATCTTATGACTGAATCTCAGTTCTGTAGAGGGACTGTGTACCTGGATAGTGGCCTTAAGGAGTATACCTTAGCTTCTCCTTTTTCTTCTTATGTGAAACAGGGAGATTAGAGGGGGCTGGAGACTGAGAAATGGTAGTCTCTCAGGTCAGATAAGCTTCTATTAGAGTAGTTTTACCTTGAGAGTTGGTCTTTGTTGTGGAGAATGCTCTGGAAGTATTTAACAGTTTTACTTTTCCCTTCCCCTTGCCTCAGCCTCAAGGGTATCATTTTTGGTTTTTCACTCCCTAAGAATCAGGTGAGGTTTCTGGAGGTAAAAGCCAGGAACAGTAAGGGCCAACTGAGACTGATACCACCCCCACCCCCCCCCCCACCCCCCCCGCCCCGCAAGAGTTTCTCACTCTTACACCAGTCCACACTCGGCCTCCAGCAATTTGTCAAAATGACTATGTAAATGTTCCTAAAAGTTTGTGACTATAGCAGCCCTGTTGCCAGAGCTGCTCCAGGTTTTTGCTCACAATCCTCCAACCTCCACTGTTAGCAGGAGTGTCCTTGCTCAAAACCTGCCAACTCCCCACCTTTAGCTGGAGTTAACATAAATCTTTAAGTTAAAAGGTCCAGAGATAAAAAAGGAAGCTACAAACTAACAACAAAACCACTTGGAACCAGCTGGGACCAAGATGGTGTGAACCTGACCTCCAACAGACCCTGAGTCTCCTTATACGCTGATTTTACTACATTAGCGTACTAAATGACACACCTACCAATGACCAGGACCAGACATTAAGGACCAAAAAAGGAGGTGGAAAAAAGAAAAAAAAAAAAAGGAGGTGGCATCCCACTCCCTCAGAAGAAGCCCTGGCCCCTCCCAGGTAGAAGAATGCATCTACCTCCTCATCATTAGCCTCACTCCTTCTCCCTTTGTCTTTACACTTTAAAATTAAATCAGTCTCACCAGGTGGGAGAAGTTGATCTGTAAACTTAGTTCCCGCTTTTCCATTCTTTGGCCACCAAATAAAGCTTGTGCTGTGTTGACCTCAGTTTCTGGTTTTGTTATTCACCTACTTAAAACAAAAAAACTCTCACCTGCAGAGGCAAAGAGCCTTGGAAATCCTGAGCAGGGCCCAAAGGACTTAATCTGGTAACTGCCCTACTCTAGGTAAATTGATCTCAGCTGTGACTCTGTATTTGCCCCTGTCTCCAGATTTTAGGTGTGATTTGCCTTGGTGGTCTTAGTTTTCTGATGGGTCCAAAAAAAAGACATTAATTTTCAGTTTGTTCACTTTTTTTTTCTGGTTGTAAGGACAGGAATGACAACTTCCAAAAACCATATTTTGGAGTTGAAATCAGAAGTCTTAACTATGTTTTATAAGTTTTGTGTATTTCTGTTTTAGTGTTCTCCTCCCTTAAAGGAGACAGGAAGGCTGGTGCTGCTGAGTTGGGAGTAATACCCAACCTCCATCTGGGATCTGGTTTCAGAATTGTGTTCTATTCAAACCCTTTCCACTGAATTATAGGGTTTTTGTTTGTTTGTTTGTCTGTTTTAATACATAAGTCTGCAGGTGTTTAACAATGTTTACTCTTTCCTTCCCCTTCCTGGGACCATAAGGAAATCTTTCTCATATTCTCACTGTGAGAAACTGGTGGTGTTTCTGGGTGAAAATCCCATGTCAGTGTAGCGGACCCCTAAACTATGGCCTCAGGACTTTCTTACCCTCACACTAGTTCACAGTCAGTTTTCAGAAATTCCTTTTCAGAAATTCCTTAAAATTACCATGTATATGTTACTCCAGCAGTTTTTGCTCTGCGAATCTAGAGCAGATCTTTATTAGCTACATGGGTGCATCTGTCTCTCCAGATTTCAGGGTGTCAGTTTGCCCTGTGCTTTCAGCTCTCTGTTGCATCCAAGAAAAGTCATCAATACTCAGTTTTTCTACCTTTTTTCTTGTAATATTGGGAATGAAAACTTCTTAGCACTTTACATGTTAGAGCTAAAACCAAAATTCCAAGGTTGGCTTTTCAATTGAGTTCTTGGTTACTTACTATATACTAGCCCAGGGGTGTTGTAGTACCTTCCATATAGTTAACCTTATGCATGATATGCTGTTTTTTGTACTTTCTGCCCCATTTTTATGTATATCAATGATGCTTTGTGGTTCTTGGCTCAGTTAATTTAGTATTTGCTTATTATCTAACCTTCCCTACGCAAGAGGAAACTTTATAATTGATAATCTGATTTCATCAAAGTCTACAGCAAATTTTACAGATGGGAAAATTTAAGACCTAGAAAGATTTAGTAATTTTCCAAGATTACCTAACTAATTTATGACTTACAACTAAAAAAAATGCTCCCTGATTTTCTTAAAAATCTCACCATGTAAAATGTACGTCTCCAAGAATAGACTATAAATCGATTACTCTAAATAACTGGAATCTTTCACAACGTATGCAACTGCATTCATTAATATTTGGGTTCATTAAAGCTTGTAGGTAATAATAGAAAACCTGGGCGAAGCAGCTTAAAGAAATATAGGTTTATTATCTCACAAAACAAGAAGTCTGGATGTAGGCAGTACATCCAGTGGCTCACAGGTGCTATCTGGTACCCAAACTCTTAGCTGTTACTCTGCCAGTCTTAGCACTTAAGTCTATCCTTGAGTTAGTGAATTCTTAGTCCATAAGTGGTCTTTGAGTTTTACATCTGAGTTACACAGAATGGAAGGAAATGGTGAAGAAGAAAAAGTGAGACTGCATCTTCTAATTCATGTGATTTTGTCCTCATAGGTCAGAAGTCAGTGAAATGACATCTTACAAATGCAAGGGAAAGTGAAAACCAAGTATTTTGATTTTGAGCAGTTGTAGTGGAGGGGGTGGGCAAGGGAGATAAGGGAGTCAACAACTTTCACATCCTATTAAAGGTGTCTAAGAAATGTTTCTTGGATATAGAAATACACTATTTTAACTTAACATTTGCTATACGATTTCTTCATGAAAGGATGCTATGTTGCTGTCTCTTAGCTTCAAACTCATCTCTATTCTTCTCTCTGTAGTACTAGAGCTGAGATTCTGCAAATCACATTTTCTTTTTGCCAGCTGGTTCCCTGTTTGGCTTTGTCAATGGGGCAGTGCTAGAGGGAGAATGGGAGGTCAGCAGAGGAGGGATTCCCTGCTTTCTGTTTTGTTTGCTATTATCATCAATCAGTTGTCCTTTACTCTGGCAGCAACACCTGGATCCATTCTGCAGAATTTTTTTTCTCCACATTTCAGAACTAGCTTCATCACACTCCTGTAAGGATGCCAGCATCATCTGTCTGATGCCCAGCTTGGCAAGGGCTCTTGTACAAGATGCTGTGGTCCTAGCACCAGTAGGACAACAACCCTCCTCTAGATTGGAATCCCAGCTCTGCAGGAACCCTCCTCTAAGTCTCTAAATTCTAATAATCCTAGTCTTTTCCTTCCATTCCCTGATTCTGAAGACAAAACTGCTTTCTGCAGTTACCACTTCTGCGTTAACTTAATGTTCGCTTTTTGCTCTTCCGGTTCTCCAATCTTGGTAAACAATTATTTGTATTAAATTCTCTTTTATATTAAATTTCTATCTCCTAACAGAAATACTAACTGATATAAAAATTCATACCAGGAGGGTCCCAGGACCCAGACAATAAATGATGGGCTTTTTGTGATTGGTTTGATTGTGTCCTTGGACTTAACAGGAATTGAGCTTTGTGAAAATGAGAAAGAGGATGTGAAGGATTCATGTCATGCAATGGCATCATAATTAATTAAATTATCATCTCTGGTTGATGGTGATAATGTCCTTACTGAAACAAGTTCCTTGAGGGACCAAGAAGCTATTATGCTATTAACTACCTTGTAGGCAGAAATGACTACAAGGACAGCAGAATGAGATATTCTCTTGACTGCACTAAAACTCTAAGGGAGAAAAATAAAAAGAGTAAGCATAAGTCTTTAAACTCTTATCTTAAGTCTTAGTCAGGAAGATAGAAAGTTTCTATGGTGGCCTTAAGAGGATCTCTTAGTTTGGGAGCTTCAAGGCTGATCTCACCAAAATTGTAATTGTGTGTGTTATATAAGTTGATTTCTTTGGTAGATGCTGTGATGTACCACCCAAATCTCCCTTGAGGAATGAAGACCTGAGTCTCCCAGCTGCTCTGAGTGCTTGAGGGACCTCAGCTGTAGCATTCTCTTAGAGAATACCTTGACTGAAGAAAAATGCCTTTCCTAAGGCCTTGCCTCATTCCAGAGACATTCTACATCTCCAGTGACTGATGCTGTTATATAAAGACCAGGTCCTCTGATTTCCACTTGGTGTAATACTGAAGAGGTGGTTCAGCTTCAAAGCTTCTCATAGGTTAGCTGTGGCCCAGTCTTGCTTCTTCCCACTACTTCCCACAAATATTGATGCCAAAAGCATTCTCTAATAACTACTGCATGGTGATCTCCATCTGAAACTTTGCTTCCCATGGAATCCAACATGTTACCAATTCACAGCCTCACCAATCCTCTAATGTGAAAAACAGGCAAAAAGAATTGACTGGGAAAGTACTGAAACTATGATACTTGGAATAAGAACATCCAGATGAACTTAGATAAAATTGATAATCTTGAACTTCCAGGCCCCGAGACTCCCTTCTAAGTAGATAAAATTGATAATCTTGAACTTCCAGGCCCCGAGACTCCCTTCTAAGTAGAACCGTACCACCCTCTTGGGTCTGAGTATATTAGTCTTCTCTTCCTTGGATACCGTGCAGTAACCCAACCTGGGGTAGTTATCTTGTAAGGAAGTGCCTATTCTCTTCAAGACTCAACACAATTAATTCCTGCCACTAGATTCTTAACTGAAGTCAGATTTAAGTATGTTCCAGGGGGAAAAATATACAAAGTCTGACTCTAGAAGAAGTAGTTTATACTCAAAATATAATTAAAATATTTCTTCTAAGGTATATTGTCACAAAATATATGGTACAAAGCACATTGACTATATGTGGGGATAGATTCTAAGAGTCCAAGGAAAATAGAATATTTACATCTAATTTGACCAAATTTCCTCATGATTGCACTTAAGCAGAGATTCTGGGTTTTGTGTGTTACATTATAGAGATGGAAGTTTAAAAATGTATAAGGCTGACTGACTGAAATTAGAGTTCAATAGTGACTGGCCTAATTTAATGAAGTTGAGACGCTAGAACTCCCTGTCATAATGTAGAAGATAGAACATAACAGCTTTGTAAGATAGGAATATTTGAGTTCATTCATTGTAGATGAACTATATAGCCCCAACCCCCTGCCATTTACATGTTCCAAGAGGGTCTAGAGAATATTTCCTTCACTAAGGCATAGACAAATAACTAGCGAGGGAGCATCAATATCCCAGAAAAGGACATTGAGAGCTACCTCTGTAGGCTGGGTAGAACAGCAGGAGATGCCACCATAGAGAAGTTATCCTTGATGCCAATGGTGCTAATGAGATTGTGAAACAGCAGAGATTGTCAGGGAGTGCATCAGTACTATTGACACAGCTGTCACATTTATCATCATGGGGAGCAGAGACAAAGTGGTAATCAGAATGTCTCGACCCCTGAGATGTTTAGCAATAACTAACCAATTACAGTGTCCCTAGGAATGAAAAATGGGCAGTATTTTTAAGTATTAATTGATGTATGTATTAATTTCTCATTGCTGCTTTAACAAATTATCACAAACTTAGTGACTTTAAGGAACACAAATGTATTACACTACAGTCAAGGAGGTCAGAAGTCCTAAAATCAGGGTTTGGCAGGGCTGCATTTCTTATAGGGGCTCTAGAGAAGAATCTGTTCCTTGGCTTTTCCAATTTCTTCAGTCCACCTATAATGTGGCTCATGGGCCCTTTCTCCATCTTCAAGGCCAGTAGCATAGATTCTTTATCTCTCTTTCTCTTCCTTTCTCTCTACCTCTACTCTGACCTCTGCTTCCATCATCACATCTTCTCTCTCTCTGCTTCCATGGTCACATGTCCTTCTCTGACTCTGTTCCATCTCCTTTCCTTATAAGGACCCTGTGATTACACTGGATTTGCCTGGATAATACAGAATAATTTGCCCATCTCCACAGTCTTAATCTAATCATATATACAAAGTCCCTTTTGCCATGTAAGGTAGCATATTCACAGGTTCAAGGGATTCGGACACAGAGATTTTGTAGGGAGGGTGTTATTTAGTTAACCAGAGTCAATACACGGACTATGTCTGTCCCACATACCAAATACATTCATTCACCTCATCCCAATATTTCCACAAGTCTCAACTTCAAGTCTAACAACATCAACTCAAAGTTCAAAATCTCATCTACATATCATTAACTCAGATGTCTCAAATTTCATCAACTAAATCATTAAAATCAGGTAAGGGTGAGACTCTTGACTATGATCCAACATCAGGCAAAATTCTTCTCCATCTGCAGAGCTATAAAACTAGAAAATTTATCTGTTCCAAACAAAAAGGCTGGACTGACATAAGATAAAAATTATAAACATTTCTGTTAAAAAGGGGGAAAGTGGAAGGCCAAAAGTAGTCATCATTCTCAAGCAATTCTGAAATCCAGCTGGGCAAACTCCATTAGGTTTCAAGGTCTGAGAATAATCTTTTTTGGATCAGGGCTCCTCCAAGTCTGTGGCTCCAATTTCAGAGTCGTCATTCCTATTTAATGAAGGATAGTACATGTTTGAAGCTGAGTAGTTTTATCAGCCTGTTTACTACCTGTAAAATTTTGTGAGTCTTGCATCCTTCCATTTTGTTTTCTCTTTATCCCTTTCAGTTTAAGCTGGCAGTGTCACTGCTGTTAGATGATTCTTAAGAACTCTGCAAGTCTCCCATATATGTCATGGATTCATTCCATTAGGCACAAGGCTCCTCTACAGATCGTTCCTGGATAATTTTATCTCTATTCCTGGCTTCTGCTGAGATAGCTTTGGGGATCCCTGAATCACATGCCTAATCTCTTTAAAAAGCCCTCTCTGTGATAGAATGCTTTGACCTATTGATTCTTCTGAGGCACTAGCAAGGGATTTTTCATCTACACACTTGGCTTTCTCTGTAGAATACATTTTTCTAACAGTGAATCTTTTAATTTTCATATCTTTGGCAATCTGTATAGGCTAAGAATTTCCCAAATCATCAAGTTCTGGTTCTTTATCACTTAACAGTTCTTCCCTCAATTTATCTCTTATTTTACTATTAGCAACGAGAATAATCTAGAACATTTCTTCAGCATTTTACATATAAATCTTCCTAGCTAAATATCCAAGGTAATCACTGACACGTTTTGCTTTTCACATAACTGTAGGATGCAATTCTGCTAAGCTTCCTGCTACTATATAGCAAGAAACTTCTTTCCTCCAGTTCTAATGACATGGTCTCCATTTACTGCTGAATTTCTATATTTCAACCAACAGTCTATTTATGATGATTTAAACCTACCACAGTATATATAGCAGCAACTATCAGCCTGATGGCCAAAATGGAGATTTCTAGCTTTTAACTCAGATCACAGACCACAATACCTTGCTTGAAGGTTGGATCCATTGAGAAAAGCTCCTCAAAAGTGTTGCAACTTTGTACTTTAAATCTTCCCCCAAGAATTCTCCAACGGGAACTGCAGCCATTTACTGAGGTGACGTGACAATGCACTGAAGGACTTAAACTGATACTAAATTGACAAATCCTTGCAAACCCAAGATGCCATGATGGTCCACTAGTCAATACGTAGTCTTCTGGCAGCCAGGTGATACAGTTTCATGCCTACATTTAAGTCACAGTGGGTCCACAGATTCATCCTGTAGTTATTTCCTCAGTTGCTAAATGCATAATTGAATTTTCATGTACCCTAGACTTTCCTCCCACTACAAGATGAAAATCTAATAACAGGTCCCAGTTCTACTTGATATAATGAAGTCATAAGTCAGAGAGGTATTCAACTGCAAGAATAATGATAAAGAATTGATTTTTTCAACACAATCAGTATCTTAATTTGGATATGAAATGAGGCAGCTCTTTAAAAAGCGCAATGAAAACCATAAATGCTGGTAGGAAGAAACAGAGCTTCTATATCAAGGGCCTTTTCACCGATCTTCAGTAAAACAAAGAATATCATAGCAATAAAAGACTATGGAGAATCCTCAGGAAAACCTTTCATTTTTCAACTGAGGCAACTGTTGCTGGGAGAGGAAAAGGAATTTTTCTAAGATAAAATACCATGTACACTGTAAAGCAGGGGTTAAAATATCATATTTTGATCTAACACTATGGAGGGTCTATTTTTCATTATTGTCTCTCCAGCACTCAATTAGTCTGTGGAAGAAAGTAGTAAATTAGCTTGAATCAAGTATCCACATCTCAATTCTCTTCCGTCATATTATACTGTCCTTTATCTTTATATTGGAATAATTATTCCTGTTTCTTCCCTTTTCCTTTCTTAACAATTCAGCCCCAAAACCATTAGGGGAGCCGAATAAGATAAGTGTTCAAACCAAGGTGCGGATTGGAGAGCTATGGTTGTGCAGAGCAAAGTATTGGAACGTGATCAAGTGCGGAGGGTGTCCACAAGTAGAGATGCAGGCATGGGGCAAAGTACTGGTGAACAGGGCAGGTTGAGGAATGCTTTTGTGCAGGAGAAAAACCAGCATGGGATGTTAGAGAAAAATGTCTGATAAGAAGTAGGATACTTAGCTACTTTAGGAACTCTATCAAAAAATGCTTACTAATTACAAAAAGTAATTTTAAAGTGGAGAAGCCTGGCAGACAGCCCCTTCATCAAGTGATCAAAGTGAAAATCAACTGTAATGAGAAAAAACAAAATCATGTGCAATCTTACAGAATGTAATGAGAATATGGAACTTTAGTTAAGAGGTCTTCCTCCAAAAGACGAATAAACTAAACCTTATGAGACAATATCAAACCTAAGTTGAGAAATTTTCTATAAAATAAGTGATCTGTAATCACTTAATCACAAAATAAGGAATGAGGAAGTGTCCTGTATTGAAGGAGATGAAGGAGGCATGACAACTCAATGCAAGGTTACTCAGAACTGGATTATTTTCCTATAAAGGACATAATTTGAACACTTTACAAAACTTTAATGGAGAGTTATTATGTATCCTACTGCATAATGTTCTAGTAAGGATTAAATGAGAAAATTAGCATTTAGGACAGAGACTGACCTTACTATCAGTGTAAAATACATGCAGTCTAGTTTTGTTCACTTGTTTATATGTGGCATAGACTAAATATTTGTACCCCCCAAGTTCATATGTTGAAACATACTCTCCAGTGTGTTGGTATTTGGAGGCAGAGACTTTTGGAGGTAATTAGGCCATAAAAGTGGAGCCTTCATGAATGAGATTAGTGCCCTTACAGAAGAGACCTCAGAGAGTTTCCTTTCCCCTTCTACCATGTGAGGTAACAGCAAGAAGGAGACCATCTCTGAACCAGGAAGCAGGCTCTCACCAGACACTAAATATGTTGATGCCTTGATCTTGGACCCCTTAATCTCTAGAACTGTGAGAAATAAATTTATTTTGTTTATAAGACACCCAGGTTATGGTAGTTTTGTTATGGCAACCTGAATATACTAAGTCAGTATGTGTTTTTTTTTTTATTCTGTCAATATTCTTTTATTAACTGTGGATTTTTCTTCCTTCACTAGATATATGAAAGAGGGGAGACAGCCTCTACACTAGTTCCACCACTCTCTAAACCCTCCACATGGAAGGATTGACTTTAATTGTTGAGATGGGGGCAAAGCTGTAGCTTGGCCCCATACTCCATGTAGAATTCTACCTCTTAGAATTGAGACGTTATGAGTCAGAACTCCATGTGGTGGACTGGATATATGTCTAAATTTAGGAAGACTTAGAAAAGTCCCAGCTGGGTCACCAGACCTAGCCACCATCTTAAATCCACCTTTACTATTAATAAAGCAGATATTAACATTTCGTCTCCTTTAGACTCCAATGTATATATTTCAGTGAGTTTCATAATGCAGAAGGAAAGAGGGATTTTATTAAAGGTCATTCTGAAAATGCCAAGTTTATGGTCATGAAGCAAAAATCCCTACAAAAGAGAAGTAGGCACTTGAGTTTCAATAAACAACCAAAAGAGACTGAAGTTTCTGGAGCAGATCTGATCTCAGTAATCTTAGATTTTCTTATGAAGGCCTTTGAATTTGATGTATTGTTGCAGACATCACTGTGCTTGGTGTTGGTATCCATGCAACTTTGCTCAATGACGACATACAAGCAAATCACTTTAGTACTTGTATTACTTTGCTAGGGCTGCCATAACAAAGTACCACAAACTGGGTGGCTTAAACAACAACATAGGGGGTCTGGGCAAGATGCCGGAAGAGTAAGATGTGGAGATCACCTTCCTTCCCACAGATACATTAGAAATACATCTACACGTGGAACTGCTCCTATAGAACACCCACTGAACGCTGGCAGAAGACCTCAGACCTCCCAAAAGGCAAGAAACTCCCCACGTACTTGGGTAGGGCAAAATAAAAAAGAAATAACAGACAAAAGAATAGGGACGGGACCTGCACCAGTGGGACGGAGCTGGGAAGGAGGAAAGGTTTCCACACACTAGGAAGCCCCTTCGCGGGCGGAGACTGCGGGTGGCAGAGGGGGGAAGCTTTGGAGCCATGGAGGAGAGCGCAGCCACAGTGGCGCGGAGGGTAAAGCGGAAAGATTCGCGCACAGAGGATCGGTGCCGAGCAGCACTCACCAGCCCGAGAGGCTTGTCTGCTCACCCGCCGGGGCGGGCGGGGTCTGGGAGTTGAGGCTCGGGCTTCGGTCATATCGCAGGGAGAGGACTGGGGTTGGCGGCGTGAACAAAGCCTGAAGGGGGCTAGTGCGCCACGGCTAGCCGGGAGGGAGTCCGGGAAAAAGTCTGGACCTGCCTAAGAGGCAAGAGACTTTTTCTTGCCTCTTTGTTTCCTGGTGCGCGAGGAGAGGGGATTCAGAGCGCCGCCTAAACGAGCTCCAGAGAACGGAGCAAGCCGCGGCTATGAGCACGGACCCCAGAGACGGGCATGAAATGCTAAGGCTGCTGCTGCTGCCACCAAGAACCCTGTGTGCGAGCACAGGTCACTCTCCACACCGCCCCTCCCGGGAGCCTGTGCAGCCCGCCACTGCCAGGGTCCTGTGATCCAGGGACAACTTCCCCGGTAGAACACTCGGCGCGCCTCAGGCTGCTGCAACGTCACACCGCCCTCTGACGCCACAGGCTCGCTCCGCATCCATACCCTTCCCTACCCACACCCCGCCTGAGTGAGCCAGAGCCCGCGAAGCAGCTACTCCTTTAACCCCGTTCTGTGTGAGCGAAGAACAGACGCCCTCAGGCGACCTACACGCAGAGGCAGGTCCAAATCCAAAGCTGAACCCACGGAGCTGTACAAACAAAGAAGAGAAAGGGAAATTTCTCCCAGCAGCATCAAAAGCAGCGAATTAAAGCTCCACAAACAACTTGATGTACTTGCATCTGTTGAATACCTGAATAGACAACGAATCATCCCAAATTCAGGAGGTGGACTTTGGGAGCAGGATATATTAATTTTTCCCCTTTTCCTTTTTTTGTGAGTGTATATGTGTATGCTTCTCGGTGAGATTTTGTCTGTATAGCTTTGCTTTCACCATTTGTCCTAGGGTTCAGTCCATCCGTTTTTTTTGTTTTTCTTTTTTTTACTTAAAAAATTTTTTTTCTTAATAATATTTTCCTTATTTTTTATTTAAAAAAATTTTTTTCTTAATAAGTTTTTTATTATTTTTTATTTTAAAAAATTAAAAAATTTTTTTCTTAATAAATTTTTTTCTTACTAATGTTTTATTTTGTTATAAAAAATTAATAAATTTATATTTGAAAATTTAAAAAAAATTTTCTTAATAATTTTTTCTTATTTTTTATTATAATAGCTTTATTTTATTTTATTTTATTTTATTTTATTTATTTCTTTCTTTCTTTCTATTTTTTCTCCCGTCTATTCTGAGCCATGTGGATGACAGGCTCTTGGTGCTCCAGCCAGGCATCACGGCTGTGCCTCTGAGGTGGGAGAGCCAACTTCAGGACACTGGTCCACAAGAGACCTCCCAGCTCCACGTACTACCAAACGGCGAAAATCTCTCAGAGATCTCCATCTCAACATCAAGACCCAGCTTCACTCAACAACCAGCAAGCTACAGTACTGGACACCCTATGCCAAATAACTAGCAAGACAGGAACACAGCCCCATCCATTAGCAGAGAGGCTGCCTAATATAATAAGGCCACAGACACCCCAAAATACACCACCAGACGTGGACGTGCCCACCAGAAAGACAAGATCCAGCCTCATCCACCAGAAAACAGGCACTAGTCCCCTCCACCAGGAAGCCTACACAACCCACTGAACCAAACTTAACCACTGGGAACAGATACCAAAAACAATGGGAACTACGGACATGCAGCCTGTGAAAAGGAGACCCCAAACACAGTAAGATAAGCAAAATGAGAAGACAGAATAACACACAGCAGATGAAGGAGTAAGGTCAAAACACACCAGACTTAACAAATGAAGAGGAAATAGGTAGTCTACCTGAAAAAGAATTCAGAATAATGATAGTAAGGATGATCCAAAATCTTGGAAATAGAATAGACAAAATGCAAGAAACATTTACCAAGGACGTAGAAGAACTAAAGAGGAACCAAGCAACGATGAAAAACACAATAAATGAAATTAAAAATGCTCTAGATGGGATCAATGGCAGAATAACTGAGGCAGAAGAACGGATAAGTGACCTGGAAGATAAAATAGTGCAAATAACTACTGCAGAGCAGAATAAAGAAAAAAGAATGAAAAGAACTGAGGACAGTCTCAGAGACATCTGGGACAACATTAAAAACACCAACATTCGAATTATAGGGGTGCCAGAAGAAGAAGAGAAAAAGAAAGAGACTGAGAAAATATTTGAAGAGATTATACTTGAAAACTTCCCTAATATGGGAAAGGAAATAGTTAATCAAGTCCTGGAAGCACAGAGAGTCCCATACAGGATAAATCCAAGGAGAAACACGCCAAGACACATATTAATCAAACTGTCAAAAATTAAATATAAAGAAAACATATTAAAAGCAGCAAGGGAAAAACAACAAATAACACACAAGGGAATCCCCATAAGGTTAACAGCTGATCTTTCAGCAGAAACTCTGCAAGCCAGAAGGGAGTGGCAGGATATACTTAAAGTGACGAAGGAGAAAAACCTACAACCAAGAATAATCTACCCAGCAAGGATCTCATTCAGATTCGATGGAGAAATTAAAACCTTTACAGACAAGCAAAAGCTGAGAGAGTTCAGCACCACCAAACGAGTTTTACAACAAATGCTGAAGGAACTTCTCTAGGCAAGAAACACAAGAGAAGGAAAACACCTACAATAACAAACCCAAAACATTTAAGAAAATGGGAATAGGAACATACATATCGATAATTACCTTAAATGTAAATGGATTAAATGCTCCCACCAAAAGACACAGGCTGGCTGAATGGATACAAAAACAAGACCCATATATATGCTGTCTACAAGAGACCCACTTCAGACCTAGGGACACATACAGAATGAAAGTGAGGGGATGGAAAAAGATATTCCATGCAAATGGAAATCAAAAGAAAGCTGGAGTAGCAATTCTCATATCAGACAAAATAGACTTTAAAATAAAGACTATTACAAGAGACAAAAAAGGACACTACATAATGATCAAGAGAGGGATCCAAGAAGAAGTTATAACAATTATAAATATTTATGCACCCAACATAAGAGCACCTCAATACATAAGGCAAATACTAACAGCCATAAAAGGGGAAATCGACAGCAACACAATCATAGTAGGGGACTTTAACACCCCACTTTCACCAATGGACAGATCATTCAAAATGAAAATAAATAAGGAAACACAAGCTTTAAATGATACATTAAACAAGATGGACTTAATTGATATTTATAGGACATTCCACCCAAAAACAACAGAATACACATTTTTCTCAAGTGCTCATGGAACATTCTCCAGGATAGATCATATCTTGGGTCACAAATCAAGCCTTGGTAAATTTAAGAAAATTGAAATCGTATCGAGTATCTTTTCTGACCACAACGCTATGAGACTAGATATCAATTACAGGAAAAGATCTGTAAAAAATACAAACACATGGAGGCTACACAATACACTACTTAATAACGAAGTGATCACTGAAGAAATCAAAGGGGAAATCAAAAAATACCTAGAAACAAATGACAATGGAGACACGACAACCCAAAACCTATGGGATGCAGCAAAAGCAGTTCTAAGAGGGAAGTTTATAGCAATACAAGCCTACATCAAGAAACAGGAAACATCTCGAATAAACAACCTAACCTTGCACCTAAAGCAATTAGAGAAAGAAGAACAAAAAAAAACCCAAAGCTAGCAGAAGGAAAGAAATCATAAAGATCAGATCAGGAATAAATGAAAAAGAAATGAAGTAGACAATAGCAAAGATCAATAAAACTAAAAGATGGTTCTTTGAGAAGATAAACAAAATTGATAAACCATTAGCCAGACTCATCAAGAGAAAAAGGGAGAAGACTCAAATCAGTAGAATTAGAAATGAAAAAGGAGAAGTAACCACTGACACTGCAGAAATACAAACGATCATGAGAGATTACTACAAGCAACTCTATGCCAATAAAATGGACAACCTGGAAGAAATGGACAAATTCTTAGAAATGCACAACCTGCCGAGACTGAACCAGGAAGAAATAGAAAATATGAACAGACCAATCACAAGCACTGAAATTGAAACTGTGATTAAAAATCTTCCAACAAACAAAAGCCCAGGACCAGATGACTTCACAGGCGCATTCTAGCAAACATTTACAGAAGAGCTAACACCTATCCTTCTCAAACTCTTCCAAAATATTGCAGAGGAATGAACACTCCCCAACTCAATCTACGAGGCCACCATCACCCTGATACTAAAACCAGACAAAGATGTCACAAAGAAAGAAAATTAAAGGCCAATATCACTGATGAACATAGATGCAAAAATCCTCAACAAAATACTAGCAAACAGAATCCAACAGCACATTAAAAGGATCATACACCATGATCAAGTGGGGTTTATCCCAGGAATGCAAGGATTCTTCAATATACGCAAACCAAACAACGTGATACATCATGTTAACAAATTGAAGGAGAAAAACCATATGATCATCTCAATAGATGCAGAGAAAGCTTTCGACAAAATTCAACACCCATTTATGATAAAAGCCCTGCAGAAAGTAGGCATAGAGGGAACTTTCCTCAACATAATAAAGGCCATATATGACAAACCCACAGCCAACATCATCCTCAATGGTGAAAAACTGAAACCATTTCCACTAAGATCAGAAACAAGACAAGGTTGTCCACTCTCACCACTATTATTCAACATAGTTTTGGAAGTGTTAGCCACAGCAATCAGAGAAGACAAAGAAATAAAAGGAATCCAAATCGGAAAAGAAGAAGTAAAGCTGTCACTGTTTGCAGATGACATGATACTATACATAGAGAATCCTAAAGATGCTACCAGAAAACTACTAGAGCTAATCAATGAATTTCGTAAAGTAGCAGGATACAAAATTAATGCACAGAAATCTCTTGCATTCCTATACACTAATGATGAAAAATCTGAAAGTGAAATTAAGAAAACACTCCCATTTACCATTGCAACAAAAAGAATAAAATATCTAGGAATAAACCTACCTAAGGAGACAAAAGACCTGTATGCAGAAAATTATAAGACACTGATGAAAGAAATTAAAGATGATACAAATAGATGGAGAGATATACCATGTTCTTGGATTGGAAGAATCAACATTGTGAAAATGACTCTACTACCCAAAGCAATCTACAGATTCAATGCAATCCCTATCAAACTACCAATGGCATTTTTCACAGCACTAGAACAAAAAATTTCACAATTTGTATGGAAACACAAAAGACCCCAAATAGCCAAAGCAATCTTGAGAATGAAAAATGGAGCCGGAGGATTCAGGCTCCCTGATTTCAGACTATATTACAAAGCTACAGTAATCAAGACAGTTTTGTACTGGCCCAAAAACAGAAACATAGATCAATGGAACAGGATAGAATGCCCAGAGATAAACCCACGCACATACGGTCACCTTATCTTTGATAAAGGAGGGAAGCATATACAGTGGAGAAAAGACAGCCTCTTCAATAAGTGGTGCTGGGAAAACTGGACAGGTACATGTAAAAGTATGAAATTAGAACACTCCCTAACACCATACACAAAAGTAAATTCAAAATGGATTAAAGACCTAAATGTAAGGCCAGACACTATCAAACTCTTAGAGGAAAACATAGGCAGAACACTCTATGACATAAATCACAGCCTGATCCTTTTTGACCCACCTCCTAGAGAAATGGAAATAAAAACACAAATAAACAAATGGGACCTAATGAAACTTAAAAGCTTTTGCACAGCAAAGGAAACCATAAACAAGACCAAAAGACAACCCTCAGAATGGGAGAAAATATTTGTAAATGAAGCAACTGACAAAGGATTAATTTCCAAAATTTACAAGCAGCTCATGCAGCTCAATAACAAAAAAACAAAAAACCCAATCCAAAAATGGGCAGAAGACCTAAATAGACATTTCTCCAAAGAAGATATACAGATTGCCAACAGACACATGAAAGAATGCTCAACATCTTTAATCATTAGAGAAATGCAAATCAAAACTACAATGAGATATCATCTCACATTGGTCAGAATGGCCATCATCAAAAACTCTAGAAACAATAAATGCTGGAGAGGGTGTGGAGAAAAGGGAACACTCTTGCACTGTTGGTGGGAATGTAAATTGATACAGCCACTATGGAGAACAGTATGGAGGTTCCTTAGAAAACTAAAAATAGAACTACCATACGACCCAGCAATCCCACTACTGGGCATATACCCTGAGAAAACCATAATTCAAAAAGAGTCATGTAGCAAAATGTTCATTGCACCTCTATTTACAATAGCCTGGACATGGAAGCAACCTAAGTGTCCATCATCGGATGAATGGATAAAGAAGATGTGGCACATATATACAATGGAATATTACTCAGCCATAAAAAGAAATGAAATGGAGGTATTTGTAATGAGGTGGATGGAGTTAGAGTCTGTCATACAGAGTGAAATAAGTCAGAAAGAGAAAAACAAATACAGTATGCTAACACATATATATGGAATCTAAGGGAAAAAAAAAAAAGGTCATGAAGAACCTAGTGTCAAGACGGGAATAAAGACACAGACCTACTAGAGAATGGACTTATGGATATGGGGAGGGGGAAGGGTAAGATGTGACAGGGTGAGAGAGTGGCATGGACATATATACACTACCAAATGTAAAATAATTAGCTAGTGGGAAGCAGCCGCATAGCACAGGGAGATCAGCTCTGTGCTTTGTGACCACCTAGAGGGGTGGGATAGGGAGGGTGGGAGGGAGATGCAAGAGGGAGGAGATATGGGGATATATATATATGTATAGCTGATTCCCTTTGTTATAAAGCAGAAACTAACACACCATTGTAAAGCAATTATACTCCAATAAAGACGTTAAAAAATAAAAAACAACAACATAAATTTATTGTCTCATATTTTTGGAGGTGAGAAATATGAGGTCAACAGATTGATGAGGCTGGTTCCTTTTGAGGGCTGTGAAGAAGAATCTGTTCATTGCCTCTCCCCTAGCTTCTAGTGGGTTGCTGATAATCTTTGTCATTCTTTGACCTGCAGAAGCATCACCTCAATCTCTGCCTTCATTTTTATATAGTGTTATACATGTTTGTGTGTGTTTGTATCCAAATTTCTTCTTTGTTTAAGAACACCAGTCATATTGCATTAGGGGCCCATCCTACTCCTATATGACTTCATCTTAGCTTAACTATTTACATCTGCAATGACCCTACTTCCTAATAAAGTCACATTCTGAGGCACTGGAGCTTAGTACCTCAACATATGAATTGGGGGGTACAACTCAACCCATAACAGCAGTATTCTGTCAAGAATTAGAATGTTAAGCAAATCCTGATCACAACTGGATTTGAGTCCAGACTGTGGGTTCACCGCAGAGTGATAACAGATTTTATTCATGATCAAGAATGGGGTCTTTATTATAAATGAAAAGGATACTTTCTAGGGTTTAGGTAGGGAAAGTTATTAAATTACTACAAAGGCTAAAATTGATATTTTAATGATAGATATTTTTTAAAAGCTTGTGCCTGAAACATTATTTCTAGTAATGTGGTTTGCTCACATAGTCAGCTCAAACAGAACCCAGATTGGTTTTGTAAAGCAGTTAATTATTTTTCAACCAGTAAGAAAATAGTAGGGGAATAAGGAAAATTAAAAGAAGAGAAGAACATAGGCCTTTTAAAATTATTATTAGTTTAAAATTTCTACTATAACAGATAACCATTAAACTTGGTGGCTTAACCCAACACAAATTTATTATCTTACAGTACTGTAGGCCAGAAGTGTCACTGGCTCTCAGTGGACAAAAATCAAGGTTTCAAGGGAGTGTTATTTGTTTCTGGAAACTGTAGTGACATCCGTTTCCTTACTTTTCCCAGTTTCTTGAGAACAATCCACATTCCTTGGCTCATGGCCCCCTTCCTCCATCTCAACCCCAACAATGTTACATCTTTCTCACCATCCTTTCATCACATCTCTATGTTCTTCTGCCATACTCTTCTACCTTTAAAGACCCTTGTGATTACATTGGGCCCACATGGATAATCCAAGATAATCTCTCCATTATAAAGTATGCTGATAGGTAACCTTAATTCTATTTGTCATGTAGCATATTACTGAGAACTAGAACTTCAATGTCTTTCTAGACTCTAGCTCTATATCTGTATAGCCTCCCTATATACTATATATATATATATATATATATATATATCCTATTGGTTGTTTCTCTGGATAATCCTGATGAACACAGGCTCCTCATGCTGTCTTGCTGGAATTGGAACTCACAAGGGATTCTTGCCTCACCATCCTACTGGGAAGTGTGAAGGTTACTGTTACGCAGGGGATCTGGCTACGTGAGCCATCCCAGGATAGTTAAAAAAAGTAGAAATTCATAATCACCCAGTAAGTGGGCATGTGGGAAAGTTAACCTAGGATTCTTGAGACTCTCTCAATTCCTATATGGTGGATACTTGTTTGAAAGTGTGTGGCTTGCCAAAGCATTCTCTGGGGGGAGCAAGTAGAGAAAACAAAACAAATTTGGGATGATCTTCCAGGACCAAATCCAAAGGAAGATACAAATGACACAGCAACAAGTACCTATGAGAGAAGATCTTGGGCCAAAACAGCAAGGGAGGTGTCCTCAAGCTTTGAACAAGAGTCATCTGACAGTACAGAAGTTTCAGATGTTAGCAGAATATACCAAAGGAATTTCAGGATGGGACCAGTCATATCTTAGCAATCACCACCCAGTGTGCACCCAAGGAACTGTGCAGGGCCAGGTATTCCATTTCATGTAATTTTTTACAGTTGATTAGTTTAAAAGAGACATAGACTATATTATGACCAGGGTATTAGAAAAAACAAACAATTTACATACGAAGATATTTTTAAAGCATAAAACTATGATTTAAAACTGAGAAATTTTGCTAGATTTTGAATTAGAGATTGATTATAAATGCTTCTTTAAGAGTAATATACTCCTCTGAGATTTTTCCATCCGCAAAAGTCAACTTATCTGAGTCAGTTCCATCTTTAGATTAACTTGCACAAGTCTCAAAAAGCAAATAGCCTAGGGTATACTGAACCTGAATTCATAGATAATAAATAGTTCCCTTTTATTCCATTGCATCTTTCATTTTTTCTTTGTAAAATTAATCACTTCTGTGTACAGGGAAGTTTGGGTAAACGTGAACCTGTAAGCTATAAGGGTTGCCTAGAAGTAGTTAGGAGGGAGATGGGTAATGTGGACTCAAGCCTCTCTTGCTTCCTACTCAGGACAGAAAAGTGGAAGAAGTGATATTTGACACAGCCACACCATGATCGTTGAAAAAATAAACCGTTGTGAAGATAATGTAAGGATTTATTATAGGAGGATTTTTCGATACTGTCTCTCTCTGACTCATTGTTCATACAATTTTGTTAAAGTTTTCAGTGTTTCCCTATACCTACCACACATCAAGAAAGATTTAGTGTAGTGACCATCAAATTAATTGGTCATGAGGACTGGTTCTTGAGGTGTATGAAGACCCAAGGAGCACTCAGAACTCAAGATAGTGAGATTTTCCTGGTAAATAAATTGGCCACAGACCCACCCCTTAGAAAACACGAGTCCTGAGTATAGCAGGTGATTTCCCATGGAGAAGCAGATGGCCAAAACCTTTTTTTTGTTTGTGGGGTTTTTTCGTTTTGTTTTGGTTTTTTTTTTTCTTAGTGAATGCTGTTATTATCTTGATCTAACTTCTAAGGGAATTTCGGGTTTTTTTTTTTTTTTTTTTTAAAGTAACAGTGTAGGGATTGGAGCTTTGAGGATAAAGAGTGAGGGTCTTCTTTATGGGCATTCCTTTCTTTTGGTGGTTTCTCAAATGAATCTGTTAGATGAAAATGCCTGAGGCCACCTCTTAGAGACAACATTCCCCTCAAAACTTTTTAGATGATGAAGTAGGGATCAAAGTAGTATTCAGTAAAGCCATGAGCATGACTACTTAAATCTATTTGGGGTATATATAGAAAGAACGTAACCACTCAAGGATTTTTAGCCTACTAGATAAAAAAGTCTACGTAAAGGTGGAGACAAAAACCCTAATTGATAGCAGACTGGATATTTGAATAAATAGCCCCTCAGTTGGTGCAAGAGTTAGGGCTTTGACATTCTAGCTAAATGTTCTTTAGCCAAAAATACACATTTAGCAGAAAGATGTAAGGGAATGCCCTGGAAATCAAGAGCAGTACCCTCAGTAGAACAAAATGCCAGACATATGTTCCTTTAGAGTCAGGTATTCTGTGAAATAAGAAAGTGTACATCTGAATCCACTGGATAGGCTAAAAAGTTTTAAAATGCCTTCCAATTACATTTGCCACTTTTGAGAAAAGCAGTTTCGAGAGATTCTTTACAGTATATACAGAAAGGTTATGTGCCTTTTTTAAAAAGGAACTCAAGGTTAAAAGGCAAAGGGGGTGGCCCTTACTTGCCTAGGAAACCCAGGATGTGCTTTTATAGGACCAGAGGCTGAGAAAGAACATTTATCATGGCTCTCAAATGTAAATGGCACATATAGTATCTGCCTTATTTTATCACCTTCTCCACTCTTTATAGACAGCAAATGAGTCTTAGAGCATCACTGCAGCTTGTTCAATGGCACACGGATGCACTACAGGAGGCCAAATTTAAATACTTGTACTCTATCCAATATTTCAAAGCTCTCCTCAGCCCTTCTAAATAAGAGATAGCTGAGAGAAACTAGCTCAATCTTAGATACTTGGCCCATTCCATTATTCCAGATCATCTAATTTCACAGTTCATAAAGAGAGCATGCAGTTCCAGTCTCTTGGATGAACACACAGATGGCCCTGGGACACTAGGACATACTTCAGGGTTATCTGTGTGACTTTTCTGCCTAAAGTCAGAGTTCATTAAAAAACAAAAACAAAAAAATCTACACTAAAACAAAAAACAGAGAGAGGTTGGAAGGTGTTGGCCATGTTGGGAACTGCTATTCAGTATGGCTGGAATGAATCTTCTTCACAAGAGGATTAGAGGAAGATAGGATGGATAAGATCATTTGGGGTAGCACTTAAGAGTTTGGAAGACTGGAAATTAAAGTTGGAGTGCTTCTCCATGAAGATACAGAGCTCTTATTCCTAATCTTTTCTTCATCATCACACTGTCTACATTCAGAGTTTGTGTATGGGGCTGTGTGACTGTAGGGAAGAATGCAAAAAGAGCATTTTCCAAATAAACAGTCATAGAGCAGAATATGAGCCAGTACCCTTCTCTAGAGTGTATATTTGATATACTCAATCTTGCTAAAATCTTCAAGTAATAAAATATGGCTATTTTGGAAGCTTCGTAAGCAGCAGTTATACAGAAGGAAGGTTAAATTATAGCCCAGAATCTACATCAGAGAAGCCAAGATAAATGTACAATGGCCTCAAGATGAATGGGATTTTAAAAGCAGCTTACACATT
This sequence comes from Balaenoptera ricei, assembly GCF_028023285.1. NCBI lineage: Eukaryota > Metazoa > Chordata > Mammalia > Artiodactyla > Balaenopteridae > Balaenoptera > Balaenoptera ricei. The sequence goes on along the minus strand of NC_082646.1, from coordinate 53,640,283 downwards.
AAGAGACTATTAGTACATGCTACAGATTCCATTTAAAGAAAAAACAAAAAATACAGCAAGAACACTGAGCCAAAATGTCACATATAAAGAAAATGGGAAATTTAGATAAAGAGGTAGGGAATACTTTTTTGCAAAAACTCCAGACATTTTGTTATTTGGAGTAAATTGTGAAGGGACAAATCTATCTTACCAGAAAATATCTTTCTTGTCTTGTATTATCATATTAACAGTCTCAAAATCTTTCTCAGTCACTAAAATTATTCACTTAGCAAATTGAAGAAGCATGCCTATATACTGTAAAGTTACTCTCACTGTAAGCAAGTAGGCCTTCTCTGTATACATACTACAATTTTAGGGGTCTCTGTTTTACTTTTTCTTTTCATTTAAAAAATCTTGTTTTTGTAATTGGTTAGGTAATAAGAAAATGCAGACTTATTTTGAGGCCACTCTAATGTTGGACCTGTCATTTTAGTGATCCTGTGCCACATTTCTTCTGTTTCAAAAATGGTAGAAAATAGAAAAATGAATCAAATTGAATATTGATGTACATGTACTGCAAAACAGTGCATGATAAGGGACAGAAGATATGGAAAGGTGATCTCTGCTCTCTGATTGGTCTCACTACTGCTCTCTAGAGTTATATACAAAGAAGAATATAACTTACCCTCAAAGATTAGAGGTGATAGTATATTATAAGTTTATGAAGATGAATCTAAAAAGAGAAAAGGATAGATTTAAACTGAAATACACTCATTCTTATAATTTGATCTTCATAATAACTGAAATCAGGCAAGCAAACAGCAATATCTACATTTATAAATGAGGTAACTGAATTAGGTAATTAGCAATGCTAAAAAGGGATGCAGCTTAGGATTGAGCTCCAGAGCCCTTTGTACACCCCACCATCTCCCCAGCATTTTGTGTGCACTGGAATATCAGGTCTGCCAGCCAACTTGCTGCCTGTCTGTGTAAATAAAATCTCACTGAGGCACAGCCACACTTACATGTGTGAGTATCGGCTGTGGCTGCTTTTTCACTATGGCAATTGAAAGAGACCATAAAGCCTACAATATTTACTCTTTGGTCCTTCGGAAAAAAATTCCTGACCCCTGTTGTATTTCATCAGTAGTACAGGGGACTTGACTTCTTTCCTCCTAATGCTTGCCTAGGATTAGCTGGTTTTCAGTACATGCTTATTGAAGGAAGCCTGAAAGGAAGAAGGGAAGGAAGAATGGATGAAAGGAGGGTATAACAATTTGAGAGAATTTCTGGATTTGACAGTATCTAATCTCTTCAACACAGGCATTCTTATCAATGAACTAACTAGCCATAGTTACTAACTCCCTCTCTGAAGGAGAGTAAGTAGGCAATTTAATGAATGAATGAATGATCTGCCATTCGTTGGTCACCACTCAGAATTTTCTTTTTTTTTTTTAACCTCAAGACAGATGAAAAGCTACCTTAGCTAGATCACTTTAGGAAAAAGATGATAATTCCTAGGATTCACTTCCAACTTCTGTGTAAAGCAGAACCACAGCCTGGCTTCTACATTGGCAAATGTTGTGTGGATAAATCTTCTCAGTTCCTGTGGACAACTTTAATTATTAAATTACCCTTACTGATTTCTGCTGATTGTTTGGCAGACAAAGTTTTATTTTTGGTAAAACTGAGTCACACACAAACTGCACTTTAAAAACATCCAGATGTGTTCATTTTGGATTTCAAATGGTATCAACAAATAATTTTTCCAAAGATTTTTGAGGATTTTTTAAAACTACCTGTTTCCAATTTGAAACTTCCTTCTCTGATTAGACTTACTTTTCAGCCCCAAATACATAATGTTATCTTTCACATTATGCTGTGTATTCAAAAACTGCAACAATTTCCCTGATCACTTTAGTGTTGGCATATCAGCATCTAAATTTACAATTGCCAGGACATGGAAGCAACCTAAGTGTCCATCGACAGATGAATGGATAAAGAAGATGTGGCACGTATATACAATGGAATATTGCTCAGCCATAAAAAGAAATGAAACTGAGTTATTTGTAGTGAGGTGGATGGACCTAGAGTCTGTCATACAGAGTGAAGTAAGTCAGAAAGAGAAAAACAGATACCGTATGCTAACACATATATATGGAATCTCAAAAAAAAAAAAAAAAAAGGTTCTGAAGAACCTAGGGGCAGGACAGGAATAAAGACGCAGATGTAGAGAATGGACTTGAGGACACAGGGAGGGGGAAGGGTAAGCTGGGATGAAGTTAGAGAGTGGCATGGACATATATACACTACCAAATGTAAAATAGTTAGCTAGTGGGAAGCAGCCGCATAGCACAGGGAGATCAGCTCTGTGCTTTGTGACCACCTAGAGGGGTGGGATAGGGAGGGTGGGAGGGAGATGCAAGAGGGAGGAGATATGGGGATATATGTATATGTATAGCTGATTCACTTTGTTATAAAGCAGAAACTAACACACCATTGTAAAGCAATTATACTCCAATAAAGATGTTAAAAAAAACCAACAACATGTAAAACTAACTAACTAAATAAATAAATTCAAAGTTGAAACAATGAATGTGTTAAGGAGGCAACTTAACACCTTCCAACTTCTTTTTTTCCCTCCAGCTGCACATCTTGGAAAATCAGCAGTATTTGCACAAACATATGTTTCACTTGTTAAGCTTTTAGTCCATGGGGTCTTGCTTTGACCTCCAATTAACATTATAACACCCAGTCCCCAAAAACCAGCCTTGAAAAAAAGAGTATGGGCCAGGAGCCCATCAGAACAGCTTCAGTTCTCAAACTCTTTAAATTTTGAATTATTTGGTTTGTCTTTGTCCTTCTCTGAGCTTGGCACATAGAGGTAACCAATTTTTATGTATTGAATGAATGACCGTTGAAAATTGGAAATAAACCAACACGGTCACCAACAATGAAAGCTAAGAATAATGTAAATCCCCCTCATCTCCCTCCAACAATATGCACCCAGACCCAGAAACATTTCAATGTTATAGCGGTTTTTACTGCTGCATGGTGATCTATTTAAAACTGCATCTTTAAAAAGCCCGTATTTTTCTCTTTTCATATTCTGGGTGTGAACGAAGCATAAAACAGATTTTTCAGAGCTGTTATTACACTGACACTGAAGCTAAAAAATACATAAAGCATGCCAGTTGGAAACCTTGGAGATTTTGTAGTTATTTTATGTTTTAATTTTCAATCCTCTATATACCCAAGTTATTTTCTAATAACTTGGTGAACGCTACTGCTGCTGTCTGTATAACTACTCACTACTGAATATTTTAAGTAAGTATATGAACTAATAAGGCATGGTGAACCATCACAGAATACAATAAATATAATCAAGGCTCTATCCAAATATTTTTCTTTTTGTAAATGTGTTTCATCCTTTGTAAGATACCCAGTATTAGTGTAAGTAGAGTGGGTGGCCAGATGTCCACCATTTCCAACACCTTTTCTTTGTTTAAACTGCAATGAGAAAACATACTTTTCTGCACATTCTCAGTTGCTGCCTTTCACAACCCCTGCCCTCTATCTCCCTTTAACCCAAGAGATGACTGGACTAGCTCCCATCTTGCCATTGCCTTTGGTCACAATATCCATCATTGGCCTTCAAACCAATTGCATCAGTGAAATAAAATTACTCTTAATATTACTTACAAAGCACCAGAAATATTAAAGTTGCAGTAAGAAAGAAGCAGATAAAAGGGAAGCTAGCACAAAAACTAAAGCCTTAATAAAAAGCAGCAGAGCTTCCGTTGCTACTGAACAAGTAAAAACATGAATTCTGGCCCTCACCTTCTTCAATGCTCCTGAAAGTAGTTATCATATTACACGGTCATTTGCCACAGTAACCTTTTCCAATTGATCCCATTATATCAAGTGGTTTTTTCCCCCAGACAGTTCAGCACCCATTACCCCTTCCTACAGAAACTTCCAGGGAAGTTAACCACATTCACTCTACTCCCAAGGTGCTCTTGAGCAGGTTTAGATGCCCTCTTCCTTCTGAACGGGAGTGTTAATGGGTTGAATTCTGTCCCTCCAAAATGTGTATGTTGAAGTTCTAACATCCAGTACTTCAGGACATGAATGTGTTTAGCACTACGGACACTGAAGGGGTAATTAAGCTTCAATGAGGGCATTGGGGTGGAACCTAAGCTAGTATGACTGGTGTCCTTATAAGAAGAGATTAAGACACAGACACGCACAGAAAAATGACAAGGTGAAGACGGAGGGAGAAGATGGCCATCTATAAGCCAAGAAGAGGGGCCTTAGAGGATGTCAACCCTGATCTTAGACTTCTAGCCTTCAGAACTATGAGAAAATAAACTGCTGTTTAAGCCATTCAGTCTGTAGTATTTCATCATGGTAACTCTAACTAATTAATATGAGAATAAATAATTTTTTGTTTATAAAACACTGTTTAAAATTTGTTAGCGCAATGGGTTTTGGCTATTTTATCTGGTTCCTTCTTGGTACAGCTGTCATGCTTTCACAACTCCTACCCCTTTTTAAAATTTACACACCAATCACAAACGTGTTGCTGATAAATTGTTGGGTGCAACGTAAGAACAAAAACAAGTTCTTCAATCAGAAAATGTCAAGGATCTGCTTTCATCAGGGAAAGTACAAAGCAAAGAGATGATATGAGTACTTTGTATCAGGGTCAAAATCTAGAAGAGGAGGGAAAAAATAGCAATATATTGTAAAGTTAAAATTGTTATGTGGTTCTTGTCCTGTTTTTGAGATTTGCAATATGATAGGTGACAGAAGAGAAGTGGGAACGTAGGCTACTAAATTCTACACAGCCAATACCCTCCCAAATTCATTGCTGTAGAAAGACTTGTGTTTAGAAAACAGCTTAAGACCTTGCTTTAAAATGAGAAAGAAAGAAAAAAAAAAAAGAAGAAAGAGCAGGGGAGGGGGAGAGAGAGAGAGAATATATCTCCACGTTGCATATAAGGAAATTATAAAATTAGCAGGAAATTCAGGCTGTCTTCCCTTAATGACATTTTGACTTGGGGCCCTGAATGGACTGAATTTCCTATCAGTTCTCATTTGTCAAAATTCTTCTCATTCAACAACAAGATACTGTCCACATGGCCTTGCCTCTACAGAGCTTTCATAAATATATCAGAAGCTTGTCTCATCATCTCCTTTTCCATAGTACTCTGGACATACCTATCCTAGCATCTTCTAAACTACATTGCAATTAGTGGTTCACATGTTTTTCTCTCCCATTAGACTGTAAGCCTAAGGGTACAACTTTAAGTCTGAAATAATAATTCAGCCAATAAATGACAAGAATGACAAGTGAGGAATATAGAAAGTAGATATCTTTAGAGCTCAGGCAGAAGCAAAAGATAATTTTTTGAACACTTCCTGATGGAAGTGCATTTGGACTGAATTTTGAAATAATGTGAATAGACTGACACTTTGGAGCATACATTCATTCAACAAATATTCAGTGGGGGTCTATTATGTCAGTTAAGCATGGGGGATTATTTGGAAGTAAAATTATACAAGGCTGTTAAGAAATTTTTTTAAATTAGGAAACAAAAATAACAGGAGGAAACTAAATAAAAATGAATTTAAAGGAAATGTCTTTTATCATCATTGCCTTTAGTGCATAGTTATTGCCTCATTGTTTTCATGCTATGCTTCCAAAACAGGGAAATATTAAAACAATGCCAAACTTAACACTTAAGTAATTCAGTGGAAGCTGTACAACACTGTGGTTTAAACTGAGATATTTAAGATCCTCAATACTACTAAATTAGTGTCCTTTAAGTTTTTTTTCTTAAACCTAAGTTATGCGTGTACACATTAAAATTTTATGATATGTGCATGTCCACCATAAATGTTTTATGGCTTATTAGAAAGCATGATTATAATAAACCTTGACCTAATAAATTTCCTAGGGAAGTGTTATATTATCATTGCATTCTTGTTTTTACATTATGAGTATTATGTTATATAAAATAAAAGAAATGCTGGATTAAAGTGCAGAATATTAAATATGTGCCTTTTTAGGGAGAATGTTACATCTTCAAAGCACAGACCTAAACTAACTCTTACATTGTCCCTGTCAAGGAGACACTATTATCTCAGTTTTACAGTTGGAAAAACCAAGACAGAAGTTTGGTGACTTTCACAAATTCATAGAGCACTTCACCATTGCACTTGTCAGGGCTCAGTGTGGTTCAATCTATATGTTTCATTACTGCATTTTATTAAATGGATGAGTAATAATCCTTCTTTTACTGTTGTACATTCACTTTTTCCCCAGTTGTTCACTATAAGAGCACTGCTATTTTTAAAATACTAATAAATATTAATAACCTCAGTGTGACAGTTGGAGAAAAGTTGTGAAAAATTCAGTGCTTCTGATACATACTTCCCAGTGTGTCCCTCCATTCGTAGTTCTCTGGGCTTTTGGGATTTTTTTTTTTTAATTGTCTCTCACACCTCAGTATTTATTTTATTTGTAATTCTTCTGAATAAACTTATTTTTAAAATCATGTCTTGGCATCTAATTTGAATTTCTTTGACTATTAAATATTTTTCAAGTGTATTGACCTTCTGTATTTCTTCTTTAAATGATTTACTTGCATATGGGCTTTGGAAAATTTTATCTTTGCGTGTTTAGCTTTCAAAATTTTTTCGGTTTTTCATAAAATTAAAAACAATAATTCTCTGCCATATATTTTATCTAAAAGATTTTCTTAAGAGAAAAATATTGATCTTCTCCATACCTTTGGGTGATATATACAAGCTAAACTCATTCTAATTCTCTGAGTTTTAAAAAACAAATTTTTGTAAAAGGCATAGCTAAAATTCAGATATATGGAAGTCAACACAGTATGATGGAATGTGCTATTGGATAATATTAGTTCCTTTAGTCTTCTTATTCAAAATATTTAAATAAATCCATGTTAAAAATAAAATTATTTCATATTATTAATTCACATTTTCTCATTTTATTTTTCCTTATATTGCCACTAATTCCACATTTTGAAAAATTCCTATTGTAAATTATTTTCTTGACATTTCTTAAGACTCAAGCACATTCTTTGGGCTGACCTTTCCTCTCTGGGCTCCCCAGTGTATTCTCCAAAGTCCTCAGTTAGTAAATTGAAAAATAATAACAATGTCTGAAGGTGGTTTTAAATAAAGCAAGGGCAAGAACTTTCTTATAACTTTCTCTTTCCAAAGAACTCTGTATGCTGTATATTATGTATTCATTCATTCATTCACTTATTCAGCAATTATTTATTGAACACTCTAGAGCATACACTTTCCCCATCCTTTATCCCATAAATAGGGCTAAGACAGGCTTGCTGTGAGAAGTGTACGATTTAATATAAAGTGAGAACAATGAAACTCTTAAAATGGGATGCTTGTCTTGGTAAACTTCTTCAGCAATTAGCCAAATCCTTCCTACATCTTGGCTTTGACTCTCACAGCATATATTCCTGACCAGAATTACAAATGAGCTTTATTTAAATGCATTTAGAAAAAACTGAACACTGTATCATTGCATACCAAGATTCAACAGCATTCTAATTCATAAAAAATGAATGAAAATATGCATACATCCTAACAAAAATCTTAAGTTTTGAAGTAAAATGAAATAATGGAATAGGTGGCTAAGTATATGGGGTGACAGTTCTTCCCCAAGCTAAGACAAATTGCAGGACAAAACAGGATTTTTTTGAGCAATTCTTTCTGTTACTCACAATATACAAACCCATCATTAAATATTTAAGCCAAAGTTGCCTTTAGCTATATGAGATGTTCATTAATTGCTAAAATTATATATTTAGCTTTGTCTTGCTAAGGATCTAATATTTTTAGAAAACTCATCCTTAGTTTAAGTGAACAGTAATGTTCTGCCCAGGAATCTATGTTCAGCAAGGCTATTGAAGCTAAAAGGCATTAGCCTAAAGGTTTAAACTAAACCATTGTACATAATATGGCTTATATTCAAAGATGACTCTACAGATAGAGAAAGCAGTCTCTATGGGCGTTAGGCTACGGGCAATGCTGAGGTTAGTTCCTAGTTTGTCCTCAGTGCTCTCAGTCTCCTTGGAGACAGCACAAACCACAACATCCTCTGCTTGACTTTAGTGAAGAGCTGTGTTCCTGGATCACTGCTAGTCCCTTGGCACTGCTCCCTGATGCTTTTCGTCTCCTCTGGTTGTTTTCATTTAACATTCCTAGAGCCTTAGTCTCTGTGGACTTTTCACTTTCACAAGACCTAACTCCAACCTGTCCTTGCTCATATGTCAGATCAGCCTGATATTCTCCCAGGAAACAGAATTTTTTCAACATTTATTGAGGGATAATATATTCTAAGCACTGCACTAGACACTGGAGAAACCAACATGAATAAAATGTTGCTCTGCCCTCATAAAGTGCTGGGTGGAAAAGAGGGAAAAGATCATATATATAGAATGCATTATGTATTAGACATGATGCTCACGGCTTCATGTAAGTAATTTTATTATCCAAAAATACCTGTTAGGTTGAAATGAAAACCAACTTCACTGATCTCCCTTTTCCCAATCCAGCTATTTGTGAAATTAAACCTCTTGGTCACCCATGAGCCTGTTCATTTCTTTGAAGGTGGTGAGTGGGATAGACTTTCCTGACTTGCTGAAACCTGTTTTAACACACTGGCTTATAACTGAAGCAACGGCAACAACATCAACAGAAGACGAAAGAAGGAAGGAAGGAAGGAAGGGAGGAAGGAAGGAAGGAAGGGAGGGAGGGAGGGAGGGAGGAAGGAAGGAAGGAGGGAGGAAAGGGAGAGGAAGGAAGGAGAAAGGCAACCCTGCTGGAAGTATGTAATATGGCTAAGAGAGTGGACCAATCAGTCAAGGTGCCTCACATGATTTTTAGCATGGTCTTGAGGAATTAAATATTTTTTGAATGGCTACATGCCTATAAATATTATGGACATTATAAACATCTCACAGAAACTTTATAATCAATCTGTGACCTAGGCGATATGATTCTCATCTTACAGATGAAAACACAAAGAACTATAGAATAACACTTAAGTTCCTTGTACATTAACACATATCAAATAAGTGCAGACCTATGTCTATCAACTCCAAATCAAAGATTCTTTAGATTTTTAATTGGAGCATTTGTAAACCTTAAAAACTTAAGAGGATTTAAGATATCAAAGAACATTTGGAGCTGAAGGGAATTGATAAATCCCAAGAAGAACCTCACAGTATTTAAGGATGGCATCTGGAGCATAAGCATGGATATACACATCACTGTAGGATTCTTCATCCACTAAGGTGTTGGGGAGTAGTTATATAAATATTACATGTAACACTATATATGTATATGTATATGTGTGTGTATATATATATATATATATATATACACACACACACACACACAATATAACATTATATATAACAATATGTTAGTTATTAAAATAATGTTTTCTGAGCCATTTCTTCATAAAATTCTGTCTGTCTCTTCCTCTCTCCTTCCAAGAGTTGTATTCTCTAGGTTAGAAATTTGGGATACCATCATCAACCCTATCCTAAAGCTTTAAGATCATCAGTAATTAAACCCATAGGAAGAGCAACAAACAGCCTGTCCTCTTTTTATAGAGCTTAATGGCTCACAAAGTACCACTACATACATCATCTCCAGTTGGAGACCCCGGTGTATGTAATTTAACTTCATCACTCAGAATCTTTCAGTAAAGGAGACTTGAAAGATGGATAGTAAGTCATATAATAGTGGCTATTTTTAAAAATTTCTTTCAAAACTTCAGTATTTATCTTCTCTAAAATCTGGTACCTCCAGGCTGTTTGAATTTTCTGATACACTTTATCACCTAAACCTTTCATTTTCTCTTTGTTTTATCAATTCAGAGCTTTTTCCAAGCTGTGAAACAAAAACAGGGTAAAGCTTTTAAGGGGGAAAAATTACATATTTTTTTAAAGGCACTAAAAATCCAAACCGTAAATATCTGAGACTAAGAAATCTTTTAGGTCATCGATTCTGCAATCTTCCGAAGGTGGAGCAGTAACTGAACCAACAGAATCAGTTACTCAAGAACAGAATGCCTATTAATATCTATTTAATATCTTTGCCCTGAAAACACAATTTGCTTTTGAGTGGATGATATGGTTGTTTCCACAGAAAAGTAAATAATCTCTCCTCTTTGGAAACATGCATTTAATAAAGAAGAATCCCTCCTGTGGTTGAACAAATGTGTCTACCCACACAGCCACAGTTCTGTGACTAATAAAAAGGATTATCAGGCAAAGAGAAATATAGTTTACAGTTGCAATAGCTCACACCATTACTTTTTACCTCAGTAAGTAAATTAAGCATTTATGCCTGAAAACTACTTAAAAGCCAACTTTTCAGATTCTGTATTCCTCTGACAGCATATAATGAATATTTTGCCATAGTAAGTAACAAATTTTATTACAGCTCTATTGCTTAAAATTCCATCTGTTTCCACAAACAGAACATGAACACAGGAAAGCAACCATTAATCTTAAAATGCACTAAAAAATCCTCCTAATAAAGGGCTTCTAAAAGGCATTTTAAAATATTCAAACCTGTTAATTATGGATGCTGTGTGTCTGACACCTCAGTTTCCATTCACTGGTTGCTCAGAGCCCATCCATGTTAATTCTATAGATTTTTTTTAAGGCACTTTTAAAATAGGAAACTGCCTAATTTGGTGGTAGGATAAACAAGGTTCATTTGTTATTTCATCTATAGTTTTGCAAATGCAGGGAAGTAAACGAGGGAGTTGGGCCATGGAATCATGGAATTTCTTTCATCAAAATGCTTATTCACTCATATATCCTTCATATATTTTGTGAACACCTACTATGTTCGAACGCTCTACCCTGAAAATTTAAAAATGAAAGGCATAGGCTCTGTCCTCAAGTAGTTCATAGTTAAGTGGATATTGGCAATGCAATAAATAGGGTACTCTCTAATCAGAAGGAAATCAACGAATATTTCTCCAAACAGATAGCATGTGGGGAGAGTTATAAATAATGACTAGGCTTTAACTAGACAAAAAAGAAGATAAGAATTATGTTCAGGTTCCAGCTTAACTCATATATTCCCTACCATTTAAAAATGAGAATAAAAAATCTGAGAAAAGTTAAGTGACTTAAATTGGGTCATTCTGTGAAACAACCTGCAATAGGTAAGAATTATCCCACTGTTAGCACCTTCTGTGTTTTTCACATATATATACGCACATAGATTACTAATTAATAATAATTGTTATTTGTTCATAAGTTTCTTAATTAAATTATTGCAGTTATGATTCTACATTTTTGGGATTCTTTTTTATTTTATTCTTAATTCTTCATTATAATTAAGAATCCCACGTGGCAGAGACATAACATCTGGAAATGTTACTATTTGTGTGTTTATTTCAGTATTAAACAAATAAATAATTAGCCAATGGAATGGGAGAGTATGAACTTTTTAAGGACGGTGTCCATTTGTGCTATATCTCCTGGTTAAATAGCAGAGGTACGAAGAGATAAATGCAAGTGAAGGGTAGAGGTTTTTCCAAGTCAAAATCATCTCTACTCTCCTGTAGCAGACGAACCCCTGGACTACTTACATGCATCTATATCTACTTAGAATTCTCTGAGAAGATACCGATAAGACGTTAGTAGTGAAGATATAAAATATGCATCCAAAGTATACAGGTATATGTTTAACAAGTTGCTCCCAGGGGCAAAATGCTCTGATTTGTAGCATTTCTCAATTTTGTGATATAAATACAGTGATTGATTTTAAGCCACCAACATGACATCATTGAATTCAGAATTGGAAAACGATACACACAATTGGCTTTCTAAAGCCAGTGTAACTCAAATTTAGCCTACCAGTGGAAACATCCAAAGCATATTTTCAGAATTACCCAAAGCAAAAAAGAAGCATCAAATTGAACTTTAACAAAATCAGAGGATATCCCAATTCAGAAAGGCTTAAGGTCATTGCTCTAAGGTAACAGTTCTCAAAGTGTGTTCCACCAAAATTTGGGGGTCCCCAGCTCCCTTTCAATGGGTCAATGAGGTGGAACTACATCAATAATAATTTTGCAATGCTATTTGTTTTACTGTGTAGACATTTGTAGTAATGGTATAATTTTTTTCTATCTGACAGTATTTTTTTAATTGAATTAAAAATATTACCTCATATACATGAAATGAAACTTTCCATTTGGAAATGGAATTCCACTTGAACACAGGAAAGATTAATGTTATACATCCCAGGCACATGTATCCCTCATGGGCTATTTAATTCAAGGAACTATCCCTCAAGATGTGAATTAGCTACATGATTCTTTTCAAAGACAATCTTGACAGCAGAGCCAGTGTCCAAACAACAAATCTTTTCTATTCAAGTCCTAAGCCAGACACACCCCATTTTGTTATTTTCCTTCCACCCACTCCCACCTCAATTATATCAGAGTTTCAAAACACCAAGTAATTCAGGTTGAAGATCTTTGCACCACTCTCTGACAGGACTTCACTGATATGAAATGAAATACACTTTGATATTCTGCAACAAGGGAAGCATGGCTGATGGTATATCCTCTGATGGACTTCATAAAGGAGCCAATTTGTCCATTGATTTTCTTTACACATATATTCATAATATGTGGAGTTTTCACTAAGTGGCACTGCTCTTTTCTGGGTACCATATTAGACCACACTCTAGTAAAATTCTTGAACATCTGCTTGATAAATCTTCAACCTTTCTTAATTTGGACTATAATATCCAGTAACTTCATCACTGCCCAGTCATTTACAGAGAGTAAAACAACTGGTGCTCTAACACCACTCAAGGCACTGGCACCAAACGATCAGTTTGTGTTCTTTAAGGCCAGTAATTTCCAGTAATAGCCACTTTTATTCACAGAAACCTTCTTCACCTGAAAGCACAACTTACAAACTATGGTTATTCACACTGGAATAATTGGCAGAAACTTTCTCAAAAAATGTGTGAAGTGAGCCTACCATTTCTGTTAAAGCAAGTAACATAATTTGTTGCCAATGATAAAATTTGAGCTTTCAAGAAAAAGTAGAATTTTAGAAAATTTGTGTATACCACCATGAACTTGACAGCTTTCCCAATACTCAAAACTTTTCTGATGAGATTGGTGGCAAAATTACTTAATGAAAATTTTATATATTATAATGAAATATGTCAATATTTGGAAGATCAGTATAACTCAGGGAACCATTGTTTTCCAAATGACAGATGAATATTGTTATAAAATAATACATAGGTAAGAGATCCATTCAAAATGTAAGATAGATTAATAAATTTTAATGCAACAGAGAAAAAAAGTTTACTAACATGGAATCAGATTCCACATTGGAACTAATCTTTAAGAAATTTCTACTGGTTAAGTTTTGGTGTAGTATCTAAAAAGAATAGCCACAATTATCTGAATATTTTTATTTTTCGGCCAAAAACTACAAGCCACAATTTGAATGCAGAACAGCGATAAGAATTTAACTGTCTTCTATTTTTGTTTCCAGTTTTGAGATGTAATTGACATACAGCACTATACAAGTTTAAGGTGGACAGTATAATTATTTGACTTACCTCATGAAATGATTACCACAATTAGTTTAGTGAACATTCATCATCGTACGTAGAAACATTAAAGAAATAGAATTTTTTTCCCTTGTGATGAGAACTCTTAGGATTTACTCTCTTAACATTTTCATATATAACAGTAGAGCAGTGTTAGTTACATTTATTATGTTGTGCATTACATCCCTAGTACTTATTTATCTTATAACTGGAAGTCTGTACCTTTTGACTGCCTTCATCCAATCTACCTTCCCACCACCTCCCACGTCTGGTGACCTGATCTCTTTTTCTATGAATTTGTCAGTTTGTTTGTTTTTGAAGTATGATAGACTTACAACTCTAGGTTAGTTCCTAGTACATAACATAATTATTCAGTATTCCTGTACATTTCAAAATGGTCACCATGATAAGTCTAGTTACCATCTGTCACCATACAAACGTATTACATAATTATCGACCATATTCCCCACACTGTATGTTTCATACCTGTGATTTCACTTATTTTGTAACTGAAAGTTTGACCTCAATCTCCATCATTTATTCCTCCTCTTCCCCTATTCTCCTCCCCTCTGGCAACCACCTGCTTCTTCTCTGTATCCGTGAATCTTTTTCTGTTTAGTTACGTTTGTTCATTTGTTCTGCTTTTTAAATTACACATACAAGTGAAATCATAAGGTATTTGTCTTTGACCTATTTAACTTAGGTTCATCCATGTTCTTGTATTTGGCAAGATTTCATTCTTTTTTATGGCTGAGCAATACTCCATTGTATATATATATACCACATCTTCTTTAATCATTCATCTTTCGATGGGCACTTAGGTTGCTTCCCTATCTCGGCTATTGTAAATAATGCTGCAATAAACTTAGGGGCGCATATATCTTTTCATATTAGTGTTTTTGTTTTCTTTGGATAAACACTCAGGAGTGGAATTGATGGGTCATCCAATAGTTTGATTTTTAATTTTTTTTGAGGAATCTTCACACTGTCTTCTGTAGTGGCTGTATGAATTTACATTCATACCAGTAGTGCACGAGTGTTCCTTTTTCTCCACATCCTTGCCAACACTTGTTATTTGCTGTTGTTTTGATGATAGCCATTCAGACAGGTGTGAGGTGATAGATCATTGTGGCTTTGATTTGCATTTCCCTAATAATTAGTGATGTTGAACATCTTTTCAAGTGCCTGTTGCCCAACTCTATGTCTTCTTTGGAAAAATGCCTATTTTCAGGGCCTCTGCTTATTTTTATTTTTTATTTTGGATATTGAGTTGTATGAGTTCTTTGTATATTTTAGACATTTACCCTCTTATCAAATATATGGTTTGCAAATATTTTCTTCCATTCAGTGGGTAGCCTTTTTCTTTTTGTTTCCTTCACTGGGCAAATGCTTTTTAGTTTGATGTAGTCCCATGTGTTAATTTTTGCTTATGTTGCCCTTGCCTAAGGAGATACATCCAAAAAGTTATTACTAAGACCGATGTCAAAAAGCATACTGCCTAGGGTATCTTCTAGAAGTTTTATGATTTCAGGTCTTACATTTAAGTTTTTAAGCCATTTTGAGTTTATTTTTGTATATGGTATGAGATAGTAACTGTCTTCTATTAAGTCACACATTAGAACAATTTACAAAAATATAAAACAATGCAACTATTTTTAGTATTTTTTTGTTTTGAAAATATAATTTTTTATTAAAAATGAGTTAACATGTAGTGGGTTTATTTTTGCTACTTTCAAATGAAATATTAAATATTTTAAAGTTTTTCAGTGTTAATTTTAACTATATATATACACATATATATAGTATATACATGTATATCACCTACACAAAAGCACTTTGTAGCTCTCAATTATTTTTTAATTTTTTTTTTTTTTAATTTTATTTATTTATTTATTTTTGACTGTGTTGGGTCTTCATTTCTGTGTGAGGGCTTTCTCTAGTTGCGGCAAGTGGGGGCCACTCTTCATCGCGGTGCGCGGGCCTCTCACTGTCGCGGCCTCTCTTGTTGCGGAGCACAGGCTCCAGACGCGCAGGCTCAGTAATCGTGGCTCACGGGCCCAGTCGCTCTGTGGCATGTGGGATCTTCCCAGACCAGGGCTCGAACCCGTGTCCCCTGCATTGGCAGGCAGATTCTCAACCACTGCGCCACCAGGGAACCCCGCTCTCAATTATTTTTAAAAGTGTAATTGTGCTCTGAGACCAAAATGTTTGCGAACCACTGCTCTAAGTAAATAATACACCAGAAATATGTATTATTTTTTTATTTTTTTTAACATCTTTATTGGAGTATAATTGCTTTACATTGTTGTTAGTTGCTGCTGTATAACAAAGTGAATCAGCTATACGTTTACGTATATCCCCATATCCCCTCCCTCTTGCGTCTCCCTCCCACCCTCCCTATCCCACCCCTCTAGGTGGTCACAAAGCACTGAGCTGATCTCTCTGTGCTATGTGGCTGCTTCCCACTAGTTATCTATTTTACATTTGGTAGTGTATATATGTCCATGCCACTCTCTCACTTCATCCCAGCTTACCCTTCCCCCTCCCCGTGTCCTCAAGTCCATTCTCTACATCTGCGTCTTTATTCCTGTCCTGCCCCTAGGTTCTTCGGAACCTTTTTTTTTTGTTTTTTTTAGATTCCATATATATGTGTTAGCATATGGTATTTGTTTTTCTCTTTCTGACTTACTTCACTCTGTATGACAGACTCTAGGTCCATCCACCTCACTACAAATAACTCAATTTCTTTTCTTTTTATGGCTCAGTAATATTCCATTGTATATATGTGCCTCATCTTCTTTATCCACTCATCTGTTGATGGACACTTAGGTTGTTTCCCCATCCTGGCTATTGTAAATAGTGCTGCAATGAACATTGTGGTACATGTCTCTTTTTGAATTATGGTTTTCCCAGGGTATATGTCCAGTAGTGGGATTGCTGGGTTGTATGGTAGTTCTATTTTTAGTTTTTTAAGGCACCTCCATACAGTTCTCCATAGTGGCTGTATCAATTTACATTCCCACCAACAGTGCAAGAGTGTTCCCTTTTCTCCACACGCTCTCCAGCATTTACTGTTTGTGAAACTTTTGATGATGGCCATTCTGACTGGTGTGAGATGATATCTCATTGTGGTTTTGATTTGTATGTCTCTAATGATTAGTGACGTTGAGCATCCTTTCATATGTTTGTTGGCAATCTGTATATCTTCTTTGGAGAAATGCCTTTTTAAGTCTTCTGCCCATTTTTGGATTGGGCTGTTTGTTTTTGTGATATTGAGCTGCATGAGCTGCTTGTATATTTTGGAGATTAATCCTTTGTCAGGTGCTTCGTTAGCAAATATTTTCTCCCATTCTAAGGATTGTCTTTTTGTCTTGTTTATGGTTTCCTTTGCTGTGCAAAATATTTTAAGTTTCATTAGGTCCCATTTGTTTATTTGTGTTTTTATTTCCATTTCTCTAGGAGGTGCTGTGATTTATGTCAGAGTGTTCTGCCTACGTTTTCCTCTAAGAATTTTAAAGTGTCTGGCCTTACATTTAGGTTGTTAATCCATTTTGAGTTTATTTTTGGGTATGGTGTTAGTGAGTGTTCTAATTTCATTCTTTTACATGTAGCTGTCCAGTTTTCCCAGCAACACTTATTGAAGAGGCCGTCTTTTCTCCATTGTATATTCTTGCCTCCTTTATCAAAGATAAGGTGACCATATGTGCATGGGTTGATCTCTGGGCTTTCTATCCTGTTCCATTGATCTATATTTCTGTTTTTGTGCCAGTACCATACTGTCTTGATGACTGTAGCCTTGTAGTATAGTGTGAAGTCTGGAAGCCTGATTCTTCCATCTCCGTTTTTCTTTCTCAAGATTGCTTTGGCTATTTAGGGTCTTTCGTGTTTCCATACAAATTGTGACATTTTTTGTTCTGGTTCTGTGAAAAATGCCATGGGTAGTTTGATAGGGATTGCATTGAATCTGTAGATTGCTTTGGGGAGTATAGTCATTTTCACAATGTTGATTCTTCTAATCCAAGAACATGGTGTATCTCTCCATCTGTTTGTATCATCTTTAATTTCTTTCATCAGTGTCTTATAGTTTTCTGCATACAGGTCTTTGGTCTCCTTAGGTAGGTTTATTCCTAGGTATTTTATTCTTTTTGTTGCAATGGTAAATGGGAGTGTTTCCTTAATTTCTCTTTCAGATTTTTCATCATTAGTGTATAGGAATGCAAGAGATTTCTGTGCATTAATTTTGTATCCTACTACTTTACCAAATTCATTGATTAGCTCTAGTAGTTTTCTGGTAGCATCTTTAGGATTCTCTATGTATAGTATGTCATCTGCAAACAGTGACAGTTTTAATTCTTCTTTTCTGATTTGGATTCCTTTTATTTCTTTTTCGTCTCTGACTGCTGTGGCTAAAACTTCCAAAACTATGTTGGATAATAGTGGTGAGAGTGGACAACCTTGTCTTGTTCCTGATCTTAGTGGAAATGGTTTCAGTTTTTCACCATTGAGGATGATGTTGGATGTGGGTTTGTCATGTATGGCCTTTATTATTTTGAGGTAAGTTCCCTCTATGCCTACTTTCTGGAAGGTTTTTATCATAAATGTATGTTGAATTTTGTCAAAAGCTTTCTCTGCATCTATTGAGATGATCATATGGTTTTTACCCTTCAATTTGTTAATATGGTGTATCACATTGATTGAGTTCCATATATTGAAAAATCCTTGCATTCCTGGGATAAACCCCACTTGGTACGGTGTATGATCCTTTTAATGTGCTGTTGGATTCTGTTTGCTAGTATTTTGTTGAGGATTTTCGCATCTATGTTCATCAGTGATATTGGCCTGTAGTTTTCTTTTTTTGTGACATCTTTGTCTGTTTTTGGTATCAGGGTGATGGTGACCTCATAGAATGCGTTTGGGAGTGTTCCTCCCTCTGCTATATTTTGGAAGAGTTTGAGAAGGATAGGTGTTAGCTCTTCTCTAAATATTTGATAGAATTCGCCTGTGAAACCAGCTGGTACTGGGCTTTTGCTTGTTTGAAGATTTTTAATCACAGTTTCAATTTCAGTGCTTGTGATTGGTCTGTTTATATTTTGTATTTAGATGTATTAGTTTTGATGTTATGTGAATACACACACACACACCCTAGAAATAATTTTAGAGGTCTCATACACGGTTTGAATGACTTAAATGAGCACTCTGGGTAATAATTATTTTTCTCAAGACATCTGGTGTTAAAATTATGTGAACATTAATTTAAATCAGAGTTCCAAAATCTATAGTATACCCACCGTTACCACTTGGCAATAATTGACTTCCTATTTATCTATTAACTATGTCTTATTTGTAACTTAGGCAAGTTATTAACTATTTTTAAACCTCAGCTTTCTCATGCTTAATGTCTCCTGAAGAAACAGATAAAAATTGTATTACCTCCTATTGTTGTTGTAATGATTAAATGAGGAAAGTATTTGTCTTTTAACATACATTAGTTGAACTATTTTTATTATTTTATCTTTTTATTACATTATTATTTTTTTTACTGTTGTTACAGCTGTTTCTTTGGTAAGTGGTCCTGTAGTTTCTTCATTTATTCATTACTCATGATGGAGAACCCAAACTTTCAGAGGCAGCGTATTTTACTACTCTATGGAATTTTTTTGTTTGTTTACCAGCGTGACTCTTAGCTTTCAGTTTCCCTTAAAGCCAAAATTATTTTCTGGAAAAAGCATATTAGAGTCATACACACTTATTCTTGAATATTGTTTTATCACTTACAGTTTATGTTGTCATTGGTAAACCACTAAACGTCAGTTACTTCATCTATGAAATGGGGATAATAATACTTTTTCTTTTTGGTTATATTGAAATATAGAAGAAACAATGTAGGTTAACCACATAATGATGCATGCCCGTTCACTCAATTACAATGTCTAGTGCAAGCTTTATATTGAGAATTTCTTAGGAGCTAAATGGGCAATTTTGAAAGAGACATACGCATGCCTGGCGCTCACAGAACTCTGAGTCCAGTGGGGCCACGTAACATATTAGTTGGGAAGAATCCTATGTGCTTTTGCTTACAGCTTTCCAGCTGAGTGCAAGTACTGGGAAAAATCATTCATGCATTTTACATTGAGTCAGTTGCTGCTTCTCATATTATGCTAATACAGTGATAATCCACGTTTCCTTGCTTTTCTTGGTGATTGCTTTTACCAACCACTATTCTCCTCCTGATATTCTTGCTATCAGTCACCTATACTGCAAAAAGTATGACCAACCGAAGAATCTGCTCTTGTATAGGAGAATTTTGCTTCCTGAAAAACCAGATTTTTTTCCTGCTGTAGTATGCAGGTCAAAGACATTGCAACTAGAAGTGCCAATCGTCTTTCACTAGACATGCAAGCAATCAATTCAAAGAAAGTTTTTAAATCCCAATCCTATCCCCAAGAGTTTGCTGCCACTGGCATACACTGATACACAATGGCTTTAAAAAGGTAATTAACATATAATTAAATATTTACACTATGTATAAGCAAGGGACTAAGTGCTTTGGTGGGAGGGTGGATTCAGGATTTACTGATTTACTTTGCATAGAGATGTAATTGACGTGATGAAAGAGTAGAGAGTAGACAGGATCCTGTCTCCAGATTTTGGTCCCTAATTCTAAAGAACTATTTTTACCTTCTCCTCTCCATTTAAGGAAAATAATGTGTTGTCTGCCTGTTTTATGCTTTTGTGGGACATAAAAGATGAGTTAATAAATAATCTCACTTTCAGGAGCTTGCACTCTAATGGGGTAAGAGAAACTATTTCTTGATGCAAAAATTATATGAACTTCAAATTAAAGTATCCACTAATTTTATTGAAACAGTCATATTCATTTGTTTATGCACTGTCTTTGGCTGCTTTCACACTACAACTACTGAGTTGAATAGTTGCAGTAAAGACCATATGGACTGCAAATCCTAAATGTAAAAATATTTAGTATCTGGCCCTTTACAGTGAAAGTTTGCTGACCTCTGCTTTAAAGAGATTATGCAAATATTAAATTTTTCTTAAAACACTGAGATGAGAATTGTGATAATGACGATGCAGAAGAGAAGGAGCATCAAGATCATGATCATATTACTTTGATTTTTCTTTACCTGTGTCCAGGCTTGGACCATTTCTTGGGTGGACCACTTCAGTAAAAGCTACATCCAATCAATCAGATAGTGATTTCTATTCATTCCATTTCTAGAAATGCAAGCTTTTGTCATTTATAGCCATCTCTAATGTTTTAAGATGCTATTTATTAGTCAGGTGAGTCTGGCAGACATTGTTGCTCACCCAGCCAACACCCTACTTTCCCACGCTTCCTTTGTTTCTTACTATGAGAATACTGATTTTGTTCAAGTTTGAGCATTGTACAACCTCAGGTACAGAATAGGATTACTCTCTCTCTAATTTAAGCTAATCAGCCTATTTCTATTCCTCTTATCAACTGGTAGGCTTAGGTATAGCATGTGACAATCCTGTGCAAACATACATGAAATAATGTCTCCTAGGGAGAGATATTTCCATATTTTTGACTAATGTTTTCAAAACAAAAGGCAACTAACTATAAACACTACAACTGTTTATGAAATATGCTACTGCCCACATTAGTGCGCTCTGAGGTGCCACACAGAATCGAGTGGGAGAGAAGATGTTTAAGAAAAAAGGTAAATTGTTTAAAGTGACAAATCCTTCTCAAATAGTATGAATGTTACAGATTCCTACATTTTAAAAAGTATAATTTCAGAGTAGTGTCAAAGACCCACTTTCTAGTTTTTCTTTGTGCCCTAATTTGTGGTTCTGGAAATACACAAAAATTAGAGAGGTATTCACAGTGGTAGTACATGGAAGCTGAAAATCATTGCACAATGTTAAACAATTCATATATCATCCCAAAACATATATATATGCAAATCTATACATACCATACCTGAAGTGTGATATTCATATTGGCAAATGAATGTTAATTGGATGCTAGAAGTGTGAAGATTTTAATTTTATAAGTATTAATAAATTTTAATCAAAATGTTAAAAATTGAATAAAACAGCATTATTGCAATCATTTATGTTTTAAAATATTATATTTTTAAATGTTATTTTTGTTTGGCCTTTTCATTTCACTAGATTTTTTGAAAGTTTAGAAGATAATAACTTTTCATAAAATACACATAAAAAGCATTTTTAATATTTTATTCTTATATTTATTGTCATTTATATTTATAATATATATTCACATTTGATATGTTGAGTACAGTTACAATTGATGGGTATATTTTATAAGTCTCTATAAATTTTCTCTCTCTCTTTTGCTGTTGCCCTCCCTCACTCTCTTCATTCTCTCTTCTTCACTCTCTTATTGTTGAAGAAACTGATATTGGTCCTGTAGTGTTTTGCACAGTTTAGAGCAGCACTGTTCAACAGAATTTTCTGAGATGATATAAATGTTCTAGGCTCTTCAGTATGGTAGCCACTAGCCACATATGGCTAATGAACTCTTGAAAGAAATGTGGACAGTGTGGCCCGGGAACTGAAGTAAGTTTTGGTTTGTTTTAATGTTTAATGTTAAATTTAAATTTAAATAGCTATGTGTGCTAGTGCCTCGTGGCTGCCACATTGGATAGCACAGCTCTAGATTTTGTTGCATCACTGTGGTATAATTTAACAAGGCTCTCTGCTCTTCTCAATTCCTATAAATTGGTGGTTGGATCCAAAATAGAGGCTTCAATTCAATAATCTTTCCACTACACCAAGAATAAGAATTTAGTATTTTAATCCATCTCTACTGCAAATCACTTAAGTGAAAGTTCAGATTTCATCGAGAATATATTTAATTCTTAGCAAGGCATTTTAAAAATAAAGATATAAGTATAGAACTTTTAAGTAAATCCTTTCTTCCCAAAACTATAAATCAATCAATCAATTTCTATCATCTCTCTGAACTATTTTACTATCTTCAGAATTTTACAAAGATTTTTTTTCCTTTTCTTGACAAATACGTGGCGCTACATTATCTTTTCACAGTTAAGGAGGAACAATTTTGAGGGGGATTGACAAAAGCAATAAATACTGAATTTCAGATCTTTATGGATTCTGTGAAATCTGTTTTTTGGCTTAAGGTACATCATATATCCTCATCTCTTTTCTGAGTCAGAGAACTCTTTTATCTTCCTAAGAGAAAGTAAAACTCAAAAAGATGAAACCATTTCATCTGGGTTTTGCCCAGATGTGGGATTTGCATCATTCAGAGTTGCGCATGCTAGGTGACATCAAAAGTTCAATTTGGAAACTTATCCCCTAGGAATTACCTCTAGAAATCCAGTGCTTGTGCCTCACAAGGCCTTATTCTGGCCAGAGTAATGCCCATAATCATAATAATGAAGTGATATAAAACATTTTCAACATCTTCTTTGTTTCAGGCTCTTTTCATATATATGCAGAACAATTTAATAAAGGGATTACTGTATATATGTCTTTGTTGCTATCTAAGAATAATAAAGAATAAATGAAATGTCTTTCTCTGTCTTTTCTTATTTGTCTACTATCCATCTCCCATTCAGAAAAGTTTGGATCCTGCAATATCAGGCTTAACTTTCCTCCATGGAAAAATAAATACCAATATACTGAAATTCATAACATCAGAACACTAGATGTTTTTGTTGGAGGAATGGCTAATGATGGTGAGGAGAGAAAAGAAACAGTATCTTAGACATTATGAGTGGAGAGGCAGAAATGGCTGAGCTAGAGGCAGTTCTTTTACATGTAAAAACCACATTTCTGAGAGACATCTCAGTAAATAATATTGACCTGTATACCACTTTCACTGCATTGTAAACGGTGAATAGACCCTCTGCTTGGAGGCAAGTCTGGGTTAAGAGTTTTGCCCTTTCTAGTTACGACCTTGGGAGCTGCTGGACAGTAACAACGTTTTTCACCTCCATGAAGAGAGATTTTTACCCTAAATACACACCCATTGAAGAGACTCTTCTCACTAATTCTCCTCTTTTGGGGGAGTGTACTGCCCTGAGAGAAGGTTTTGCTAACTCCCTAGGTGCTCTTTGCGGTGTACAGCGCACTTCATCATCCAGGAGTGCTAACGCCGCGTGTTCCAACTTGGTTTCTTTCTAGAAATAAAGGTAATATTTTGGTTTTATCTTTTGTTTTTTAATGTTATTGCTAAAATTGTGCAGGAATCCTGGCAGAGAAAAGGGCTCTAATTCATTAGCCTCCCTGAAACCACCAACAGTATTCATTCACTTATATAATATTTTTTATTTATTAAGTTACTACTATGTACAAAGGATTTCTCTAAGTGCTAATAGTACAGTTTCCGACATGTACCTTTAAAAGGACTATGTGGGATTCTTATCATGATAAATAAGCCAGATTGCAAAGGATAAGGGCTGGTATATATACATTTACAATGTTTTCCTCACCCATTACTTTATTAATTGTATGGTTTTTTAACCATTAATTGAAGAAGGTATTATAAAAATATGTGGGGGCTTCCCTGGAGGTGCAGTGGTTAAGGATCCGCCTGCCAATGCATGGGACACAGGTTCGATCCCTGGTCCGGGAAGATCCCACATACCGCGGAGCAACTAGGCCCACACGCCACAACTACTGAGCCTATGCTCTAGAGCCCGTGCGCCACAATTACTGAGCCTGCGCTCTAGAGCCTGTGAGCCACAACTACTGAAGCCCGCGTGCTTAGAGCCTGTGCTCCACAACAAGAGAAGCCACTGCCAATGAGAAGCCCATGCACCGCAACGAAGAGTAGCTGTCACTCGCTGCAACTAGAGAAAGCTCGCGCGCAGCAATGAAGACACAACGCAGCCAAAAAAAAAAAAACTGTATATATGTGTTGAATGAATGAATAAATTAATAAGTGTTTGGAGTGGAGCACAAATGTATGACACAGTTATACAGCTTTCCCCACTTACCTGCAGGATATGTACTCCAAAACCCCTGGTGGATGACTGAAACTACAAATACTATCATACCCTACATATACTATGCTTTTTCCTGTTTTTTCCTATACGAACAGAGGATTAGGGTATACAGCAAGGATATGCTGGACAGAGGGATGATTCACGTCCAGGGTGAGATGGATCTGAGGGCGCAGGCCAGCTGAGATTTCATCACGCTACTCAAAATGGCCACAATTTAAAACTTAAGAATTGTTTCTTTCTGGAATTTACCACTTAATATTTTCAGACCACAGTTGACTGAATAACTGAAACCATGGAAAGCAAAACCACAGATAAGTAGAGACTACTCTGGTCGTACTTTTTCCATAGGTGAGTCTTGAGTCCTCTCTGTGGAGGCAGACAGACAAAATTCAAAGCCTCGGCTATGTCACTTACCAGTAATTGGACCTTTGCACAAGTATGCAGCCTCTGTAAGCCTCAGCTGCAATATTTGTAACATGGGGGAACAGTATGTAGCTGTAGCATTAATTTTTATAAATAACGTGAAGGTCTTGGTGCATAGCAGGCACTGGGGCACCAAAACAGAGCTATTTGATAGAAAGGCTGTTTCTGAGTTAAGCTCAAACCAAATACATTCATTTGGTTCAATACAACATGCCTCTTATTTGAAACCTCATGCTGTGAAGACACAAGGGAAAGAGAGAGTAAATGTAATATTTATCACTCACATCAGTAGTCTTGGACCGATCAAAGGAAATACATTTACCAGTTGACTAAAAAGCAGAGTTTCATCCCAGTTCCTTGAGAATGCAACCTGAAAGGAGGAAAATATCTTAAGCCTGAATCCAATCAGAGCTCATTAATTTTGTGACAACTGAACTGTTTACTTTGAAGCAAGAGAAAATGAAAATATTGACACAGGAAGACAAATAGGTATTTGAGAAAGAATTAATTTATCTCAGAAAAGAATAAGGGTGATTTAGCGATTACGCCTCCGTAAAAGTTCAGCAGTCTTTATGCAATGACACCACTAAAATGAACTTGGCTTTCATTTTACTTCTACAGTATAAGCAGTTACACAAAATGAGTAACAATGGGCCAAAAACAATAGTGGTGGTGGGGAGTTTGCAGAAAGATTCTTCAGCTGATGCAATGCATCAGAAAGCATGTAAGCATTTAATCTGGCCCCATTTAATCTAGCTTGCTGGGACAGAGTCAGTGGAAAGTGGGGTTGAGATGCATCAATCAACCCTATTTAGAGAGAGGAATCCCAGAAGACCTATTAACTATATAGGAATGTGAGGAAGGATTCTCTAAAAGGGGGAGAAAAGTTACAGCAAGCAAAGTAAGCAAAAGAGCAGAGAGCACAAAGAGATGTGGGGTTCACCCAATTGATAACGGAACAGTTAAGAAATTAGATAAACGAAGCAAAGCTTGGTTACAGGGATTCAAAGGGGAGATGGAAGTATGGATGAATAATATTTCAAGACTAATTTCCCTAACTCATCCTATACTTCTCTATCCTTTTCCTCTGATCTGGATTTTGGCAGGGTTGACTGAGCCAGGGACATATCTCTAAAGCAGCAGAATAACTTCCAGAACATGGAATCTGAAAAGGAGCTGCTGTGGTTTCAAAAGGGCCTGTGGGGAGAGTGGGTGGCTGGCCTAAATCGCCATCTGCTGTTTGTTTTGTCCCCCCTCCCCTTTTTTTGGCTCTCTCCCTGTGCTTCAGAAACTGATTCATTCCGAGTCGACACCAAGTGTTGTTTGAAATTTAAAAACTTAATGTAAGTTTTTACACAATGTATTGGCTTTAACGCTTTACCATC
Organism: Balaenoptera ricei; assembly: GCF_028023285.1. Lineage (NCBI taxonomy): Eukaryota > Metazoa > Chordata > Mammalia > Artiodactyla > Balaenopteridae > Balaenoptera > Balaenoptera ricei. The sequence continues at coordinate 53,613,843 of NC_082646.1, read as the reverse complement.
TAACCTCTTTTTAATAAAATATATGGTTTTTTCCACAAGGGGTTGTTGCAAATACACTATAATCCTAATTCAATTTAATCAATGTTTATTGAATTTATTCCATATATCAGTTTAATATCATTCCTGTGCTCCAGGCTAGGAATAATATAAGACTCCAGGTCTCTACTAGTCTAGGGGGAAGGATACTGTGCATGTATGTAACCACTGACTTACCTGTTAGAGATGTGTAGGAGAGGATTAACGCACCAGATACATTGGTCTAGACTGGTGGTCTTAAACTGGACAGATGCATCTTGTATTGGAGGAACCTGATTTCCAGGCCATCAGTGGATCTGCCTGAGAACTTATCTGTGGTTCTCTTTTCTATGTTCTTTTTCATAATTGCCTTTCTCTCACACTACAACAGAAAAGTATATAACACTGAAACACCTAGAATTACCATAGTGCACTGCCAGAAATGACAGAAAACAAACAAGCAAACAAACAAAATCTCTAGAATGTCACAGAAAATTAAAAATATTGGTGCTAGAAAAGTCTCCTTTAATCAAAGCTCTATAATTCACCCACCATATCTATACAAGATACATTTCCAATAAAATTTAAATTATTATGTTAATAAGTACCAGAATTTAAGTCATTTGGTTCAACTGTGTACTATTAATAATTGTAACCATAATGCAGTCTAAAATATTTGTTATACAAATTTTCAGGAAATAAAAATATATATTTGATTACATACTTTTGTTGTAAAATATGATAGTGTGACCCATAAGAGATACAAATATTCGGGTGTAAAAATGTATTACATTGGGATAAAATTCTGAGGGACAAGTGGAATGATGATATAATATCAAGGAACAAAAGAAGTTAAAAAACTTGTCCTTACATTTTTAAAATGGATTTTCCTGGTTATCAATTTACTGTCATATTTGGATTGCATTAGATACATTTAAACATCCCATGATTATTTATTGAATGATCCTATTTACTTCTTGTAGTACTTGTTCTCTTAAAGTCTACTTTATCTAATAATGATTGGGTTGCACTGTTATTTGTTTGGTTGCTTTTTATTTATATTGGAGTGTTTATCTCTCCACCCTGTACTTTCAGACTCTATATACACTTATTTTTAGATGTGTTTATTTTTTATATGTGTTTGTTTAAAATCAATTTGGCAATGATTATCTTTTACTTGGAGCAGATAGGTAGGCAATTATATTTAATGTGATTATTGATATACATTGATTTTAAACTATATTTTAGCATATTTTGTCTATCCTGTCTAGCATTTGACCTTTTTTTCTCTTTCCTTGCCTTCTTTTAGATTTTTTTTTAAATATTCAATTTTTCTTCTTTGTTTAGAAGATAAACACTCATTTGTTAATCTTTTACTGGTTATCCTGACAGTTTTAACATGCTTCTTATCAGGATAGTTTCTTTAAACTTCTTCCTAGGCAATATCAAAGAACTTCTGGCAGGAAATCTCCACTTACCTGGATTCATCAAACTAGCTCCTTTTCCTCACTTTGGCTTTTAGTGCTCACCCACTTACTCAGAGTAGCCTGTCCTAATACACCTTCCCTCCAACCTAAACGTGCAATTAAAAAAAAAAGTCAACCCTGCACTAATTTCCAATCGCACTATATGCTTTTCTCCAAATATCTTATCATAATAAGTAATATATTTCATTTGGATGACATTTAAGTCCTAGTTCCTCCATTTGAGGGTACACTTCCTAAGATTAGGGACATTTTAATTGTGTATGTGTTATATCTCTGCACCTGGATCTTTGCAGACAATAAAGTGCTTATTCACAACATAATATAAGTGCTCCTACCATGAATGATTTTAAACTATGAACTAGATATCACTAAATGCATATTTGGGAACATATGTATACAGCTGGCTTCAGCAAATGACTGAAAGTAGGATTTTTGGTCACTTGCATTAGAAATTGCTAGAAACTTACTAAACTGACCCAAAATTCCCCTCTTTTTATGGCCTAAATTCATACTTGAAAAAAAAAATGCTTGACACATGGAATATTTCAAGATAAATTATCTTGGAATATATGTAGTTTTGGTTATTACGTATGTTTATTTTTTCTAAACCATTTGAGCATTCTTTTTATGTTAATATCTGTATTTTTGCTAAATACAGACAACTCAAATAACCAGATTATTTATTTCTTGATCCATTTGAATGAAAGTTGCTTTAACTAATAACCTCAGCCTATTTGGGTTCACCAAATGAATAAAATACATATACTCCATATATATATATATATATACACACACACATACACACACACACACATATATATATAAGTATATATACATACATACATATACATCCTTTGGTGAAGAGAGTGGTCTGGCTATATTTAGTTAACCATATAGCTCACCCTGCACAAGACTCTAGATAGACACAAGCTTTCCTAATGTACTTTTATAAGTGCAACCCAACTGCAAATCTCCCATTTAAAATAAGACAAGGAGAAATAGAAAATAAACACAGATCACTGATATGTTACTAAGCTAAAGGATTTCCTGCTAAGAAAGCCAAGGATTGATCTACATTAAAAATGTGATTTATTCCAGAAAAAGAATAATTAAGCATTAGTCAATAGCTAAGGCATTTTAATAGTATCTTTCTAACAGCCGAAAGTGCATTGAAAGACTAAAATCTGGACCTGAGAAAAGCTTCATTAATTAAACAAAAATCCTTTTTCTTCACACTGGGAAATGGTCAAAATGCTTTCTAAAGTGGATATCAGATGCAACAGATACAAAGCTACACACAGAAAAACTTTGAGTTCGTATGGGTCCTAGAATCTGGAAGCGTTAGCCATCTGATGAAATCAAACCGGGTGAAGAATTCAGATTATATCACTGACATATATTATCAAAATGAATTAATTAAGCATAGCCTGTGTGGAGGGCTCCCTCCACACAGGCTCCCTCTGTACCCAGCTAAGCCCGGTGGACAATATTATGGACTCTTGAAGTATACTCCCTGACTTTAAGGTTCTTCAACCTCGACTTGGGGAACAGAACAAAGACAGGTGAAATAATAAAAATCTAAGTACATCCTGCTTGGATAATACTACATATCTAGTATATAGAGGAAGGAGAAATGAGTGTGGGCTACGATATTCAGAGAATGCTGCCTGGAAAAAACTGTGTGTGTGTGTTTGTGTGTGTGTATTGAGTAGGGTATCCACTATTTTTCAAGATTTTAAGAGTGGATAGAATTGGGAGATATGGGAGGGTCATAGTTCTTTTGGAGGGAAATAGCCTAAACGAGGATTAAGAAAAAAATTATCAGATGCATACTAAGACTAGTGAGATATTTAGAATGCCAGCCTGATTTCCTTGCCTCATGTGGGCCAATGGGGCTGAAAACTCCATCAGTGCTTAATGACCTTTGTAATACTAATAGAAAAATAATGATAAAATAATAATAAGTGATTTAATGTCAAAGCTACACAGATGATTTAATTTTTATAACAGCTTGATGTATGTTTTATTTCACTTTACAGATGGGAAGCTGATTCTTAGGAAGGATAAGTAGGCAGCCCAGATCACACACTAACACATGACAGAATTGAGCTTCAATTGACTCCAAAGCTGATATTCCACACTGCCTGTGCCAGCACTGGCAGAGTTAAAGGGAGATTACAAAAAATGCTTTAATCCCTGCTCTCTAGGAGGAAGAAGAGGACCAACATTAACTGTACATTTAAAAACTCTTAAGCTGGGAGGAGATCAAGATGAAAGAGTAGGAGGACTTGAAACTCACCTCCCCACCATGAACACATCAAAAATACAACTACGTGAGGAACAATTCTCACTGAAAACAAACTGGAAACTGGCAGAAAGGCTCCTGTACAACCAAGGCAGTAATAAAGATCCACACAGAATGAGGTAGTAAAGGAAGAGAAGGGATCAGGTTGGGGCCTGTGCCCCAGGAAGGAGACCGGAGGAAAAGGGAGATTACACACGGGCAAAGAGCCTCCCTGGGGAGTGAGTAGTTCTAGCCACACATTAGGTGCCATATTCCTGGGGTCTGATACAAGAAAGACAAACCTCCTTGGCTGGTTGGAGGGCCAGTGGTAATAACAGGAGGGCTGTGGGAAGCCTGGACTCCCCTCCTAAGGAGCACGCATGCGTACTTGCTTACTCCTGAAACAGGGTGGAGAAAGCAGATTGCACAGGTGGTTGACTGTATCCTGTGACCGCCCTAGCAGGTGCCACAGCCTGAGCCGAGTGAACTCTCCAGCCCTGCGTACTTCACATTGGAGCTCCATGCTGGAGTGAGGTCTACCATGACTGAGGAAAAAACCTGGCCATCAGACACGGAGGTGGCTCCAACTCAGAATGGTGTCTGAGCATGGTGGAGACAGTCATTAGTGGCACTTACCCTGGTGATTATACCCAATCCCTATAAAACACTCATGACATTTTTCCCCGAATTAGAACAAATAATCCTAAATTTATATGGGACCACAAAAGACCTCAAATTACCAAAGCAATCTTGAGAAAAAGAAAAAAAACAAAGCTGGACATGTCATGCTTCCTGACTTCAGACTATACTACAAATCTACAGTAATCAAAATAATATGGTTCTGTCCCCAAAACAGAAACATAAATCAATGGAACAGAATAGAGAGCCCAAAAATAAACGAACACACCTGTGATCAATTAGTCTATGACAAAGGAGGGAAGAATAGACAGTGGAGAAAAGAGTCTCTTCAATAAGTGGTGCTGGGAAAATTGGACAGCTACACGTAAAAGAATGAAATTAGAACATTTCCTCACACCATATATAAAAGTAAACTCAAAATGAACTAAGGACCTAAATGTAAGATCTCAAAGCCTGAAACTCCTAGAAAATACATAGGCAGAACACTCTTTGACATAAATTGTAGCAATATTTTTTTGAATATTTCTCCTAAGGCAAAAGAAATAAAAGCAAAAATAAACAGGTGGGACCTGATTAAACTCAAAAGCTTTTGCACAGCAAAGGAAAAAATTGACAAATCAAAAAGACAACCTAATAAATGGGAGAATCATGCAAATGATGTGACTGATAAGGGGTTAATATACAAAATATATAAACAGCTCTTCCAACTCAATATCAAAAAAACAAACAACCCAATTAAAAAATGGACAGAAGCTTTTAGAGTTAGCAAGGTGGATTACTTTGTGTGTATACCGTCTTACCCGGACTCTGACTTGACAAACTGAGAACAGGGAAGGAACAGCTAATTGGCTGGCCATGAAGAACTGAGGAGGCAGACCTACAACTCAAGTCTCTATGATGTCTTTTCAAGACATTTAAGAAGCATCAGCTATTTTTCAAGCATTGGAGGTACAGAGATGAGCAAGTGCTGGCCCTCAAGAAGAATACCAGGAAAGAGCCGTGTGGACGAAAGGCTCTTGGTGCTCCAGCCAGGCATCAGGGCCGTGCCTCTGAGGTGGGAGAGCCAACTCCAGGACACTGGTCCACAAGAGACCTCCCAGCTCCACGTAATACCAAACGGCAAAAATCTCTCAGAGATCTCCATCTCAACATCAAGACCCAGCTTCACTCAACGACCAGCAAGCTACAGTGCTGGACACCCTATGCCAAACAACTAGCAAGACAGGAACACAGCCCCATCCATTAGCAGAGAGGCTGCCTAAAATCATAATAAGGCCACAGACACCCCAAAATACACCACCAGACGTGGACGTGCCCACCAGAAAGACAATATCCAGCCTCATCCACCAGAACTCAGGCACTAGTTCCCTCCACCAGGAAGCCTACACAACCCACTGAAGCAACCTTAGCCACTGGGGACAGATACCAAAAACAACGGGAACTACAAACCTGCAGCCTGTGAAAAGGAGACCCCAAACACAGTAAGATAAGCAAAATGAGACGACAGAAAAACACACAGCAGATGAAGGAGCAGGGTCAAAACACACCACCTTAACAAATGAAGAGGAAATAGGTAGTCTACCTGAAAAAGAATTCAGAATAATGATAGTAAGGATGATCCAAAATCTGGGAAATAGAATAGACAAAATGCAAGAAACATTTAACAAGGATGTAGAAGAACTAAAGAGGAACCAAGCAACGATGAAAAACACAATAAATGAAATTAAAAATACTCTAGATGGGATCAATAGCAGAATAACTGAGGCAGAAGAAAGGATAAGTGACCTGGAAGATAAAATGGTGGAAATAACTACTGCAGAGAAGGATAAAGAAAAAAGAATGAAAAGAACTGAGGACAGTCTCAGAGACCTCTGGGACAACATTAAACGCACCAACATTCGAATTATAGGGGTCCCAGAAGAAGAAGAGAAAAAGAAAGGGACTGAGAAAATATTTGAAGAGATTATAGTTGAAAACTTCCCTAATATGGGAAAGGAAATAGTTAATCAAGTCCTGGAAGCACAGAGAGTCCCATACAGGATAAACCCAAGGAGAAACACGCCAAGACACATATTAATCAAACTGTCAAAAATTAAATATAAGGAAAACATATTAAAGGCAGCAAGGGAAAAACAACAAATAACTCACAAGGGAATCCCCATAAGGTTAACATCTGATCTTTCAGCAGAAACTCTGCAAGCCAGAAGGGAGTGGCAGGATATACTTAAAGTGATGAAGGAGAAAAACCTACAACCAAGATTACTCTACCCAGCAAGGATCTCATTCAGATTCGATGGAGAAATTAAAACCTTTACAGACAAGCAAAAGCTGAGAGAGTTCAGCACCACCAAACCAGCTTTACAACAAATACTAAAGGAACTTCTCTAGGCAAGAAACATAAGAGAAGGAAAACACCTACAATAACAAACCCAAAACATTTAAGAAAATGGGAATAGGAACATACATATCGATAATTACCTTGAATGTAAATGGATTAAATGCTCCCACCAAAAGACACAGGCTGGCTGAATGGATACAAAAACAAGACCCATATATATGCTGTCTACAAGAGACCCACTTCAGACCTAGAGACACATACAGACTGAAAGTGAGGGGATGGAAAAAGATATTCCATGCAAATGGAAATCAAAAGAAAGATGGAGTAGCAATTCTCATATCAGACAAAATAGACTTTAAAATAAAGACTATTACAAGAGACAAAGAAGGACACTATATAATGATCAAGGGATCAATCCAAGAGGAAGGTATAACAATTGTAAATATTTATGCACCCAACATAGGAGCACCTCAATACATAAGGCAAATACTAACAGCCATAAAAGGGGAAATCGACAGTAACACAATCATAGTAGGGGACTTTAACACCCCACTTTCACCAATGGACAGATCATTCAAAATGAAAATAAATAAGGAAACACAAGCTTTAAATGATACATTAAACAAGATGGACTTAATTGATATTTATAGGACATTCCACCCAAAAACAACAGAATACACATTTTTCTCAAGTGCTCATGGAACATTCTCCAGGATAGATCATATCTTGGGTCACAAATCAAGCCTTGGTAAGTTTAAGAAAATTGAAATCGTATCAAGTATCTTTTCCGACCACAACGCTATGAGACTAGATATCAATTACAGGAAAAGATCTGTAAAAAATACAAACACATGGAGGCTACACAATACACTACTTAATAACGAAGTGATCACTGAAGAAATCAAAGGGGAAATCAAAAAATACCTAGAAACAAATGACAATGGAGATACGACGACCCAAAACCTATGGGACGCAGCAAAAGCAGTGCTAAGAGGGAAGTTTATAGCAATACAAGCCTACCTCAAGAAACAGGAAACATCTCGAATAAACAACCTAACCTTGCACCTAAAGCAATTAGAGAAAGAAGAACATAAAAACCCCAAAGCCAGCAGAAGGAAAGAAATTATAAAGATCAGGTCAGAAATAAATGAAAAAGAAATGAAGGAAACCATAGCAAAAATCAATGAAACTAAAAGCTGGTTCTTTGAGAAGATAAACAAAATTGATAAACCATTAGCCAGACTCATCAAGAGAAAAAGGGAGAAGACTCAAATCAATAGAATTAGAAATGAAAAAGGAGAAGTAACCACTGACACTGCAGAAATACAAAAGATCATGAGAGATTACTACAAGCAACTCTATGCCAATAAAATGGACAACCTGGAAGAAATGGACAGATTCTTAGAAATGCACAAACTGCCGAGACTGAACCAGGAAGAAATAGAAAATATGAACAGACCAATCACAAGCACTGAAATTGAAACTGTGATTAAAAACCTTCCAACAAACAAAAGCCCAGGACCAGATGGCTTCACAGGTGAATTCTATCAAACATTTAGAGAAGAGCTAATACCTATCCTTCTCAAACTCTTCCAAAATATTGCAGAGGGAGGAACACTCCCAAACTCATTCTACGAGGCCACCATCACCCTGATACCAAAACCAGACAAAGATGTCACAAAGAAAGAAAACTACAGGCCAATATCACTGATGAACATAGATGCAAAAATCCTCAACAAAATACTAGCAAACAGAATCCAACAGTACATTAAAAGGATCATACACCATGATCAAGTGGGGTTTATCCCAGGAATGCAAGGATTCTTCAACATACGCAAATCAATCAATGTGATACACCATATTAACAAATTGAAGGAGAAAAACCATATGATCATCTCAATAGATGCAGAGAAAGCTTTCGACAAAATTCAACACCCATTTATGATAAAAGCCCTGCAGAAAGTAGGCATAGAGGGAACTTTCCTCAACATAATAAAGGCCATATATGACAAACCCACAGCCAACATTGTCCTCAATGGTGAAAAACTGAAACCATTTCCACTAAGATCAGGAACAAGACAAGGTTGCCCACTCTCACCACTGTTATTCAACATAGTTTTGGAAGTGTTAGCCACAGCAATCAGAGAAGACAAAGAAATAAAAGGAATCCAAATCGGAAAAGAAGAAGTAAAGCTGTCACTATTTGCAGATGACATGATACTATACATAGAGAATCCTAAAGATGCTACCAGAAAACTCCTAGAGCTAATCAATGAATTTGGTAAAGTAGCAGGATACAAAATTAATGCACAGAAATCTCTTACATTTCTATACACTAATGACGAAAAATCTGAAAGTGAAATTAAGAAAACACTCCCATTTACCATTGCAACAAAAAGAATAAAATATCTAGGAATAAACCTACCTAAGGAGACAAAAGACCTGTATGCAGAAAATTATAAGACACTGATGAAAGAAATTAAAGATGATACAAATAGATGGAGAGATATACCATGTTCCTGGATTGGAAGAATCAACATTGTGAAAATGACTCTACTAGCCAAAGCAATCTACAGATTCAATGCAATCCCTATCAAACTACCACTGGCATTTTTCACAGAACTAGAACAAAAAATTTCACAATTTGTATGGAAACACAAAAGACCCCGAATAGCCAAAGCAATCTTGAGAACGAAAAATGGAGCTGGGGGAATCAGGCTCCCTGACTTCAGACTATATTACAAAGCTTCAATAATCAAGACAGTTTGGTACTGGCACAAAAACAGAAATATAGATCAATGGAACAGGATAGAAAGCCCAGAGATAAACCCACACACATATGGTCACCTTATCTTTGATAAAGGGGGCAAGCATATACAGTGGAGAAAAGACAGCCTCTTCAATAAGTGGTGCTGGGAAAATTGGACAGGTACATGTAAAAGTATGAAATTAGAACACTCCCTGACACCATGCACAAAAATAAACTCAAAATGGATTAAAGACCTAAGTGTAAGGGCAGACACTATCAAACTCTTAGAGGAAAACATAGGCAGAACACTCTATGACATACATCACAGCAAGATTCTTTTTGACCCAGCTCCCAGAGAAATGGAAATAAGAACACAAATAAACAAATGGGACCTAATGAAACTTAAAAGCTTTTGCACAGCAAAGGAAACCATAAACAAGACCAAAAGACAACCATCAGAATGGGAGAAAATATTTGCAAATGAAGCAACTGACAAAGGATTAATCTCCAAGATTTAAAAGCAGCTCATGCAGCTCAATAACAAAAAAATGAACAACCCAATCCAAAAATGGGCAGAAGACCTAAATAGACATTTCTCCAAAGAAGATATACAGATGGGCTACAGACACATGAAAGAATGCTCAACATCATTAATCATTAGAGAAATGCAAATCAAAACTACAATGAGATATCATCTCACACCGGTCAGAATGGCCATCATCAAAAAATCTAGAAACAATAAATGCTGGAGAGGGTGTGGAGGAAAGGGAACTCTCTTGTACTGTTGGTGGGAATGTAAATTGATACAGCCACTATGGAGAACAGTATGGAGGTTCCTTAAAAAACTACAAATAGAACTACCATACGACCCAGCAATCCCAATACTGGGCATATACCCTGAGAAAACCATAGGTTAAAAAGAGTCATGTACCAAAATGTTCATTGCAGCTCTATTTACAATAGCCAGGACATGGAAGCAACCTAAATGTCCATCGACAGATGAATGGATAAAGAAGATGTGACACATATATACAATGGAATATTACTCAGCCATAAAAAGAAATGAAATGGAGGTATTTGTAATGAGGTGGATGGAGTTAGAGTCTGTCATACAGAGTGAAGTAAGTCAGAAAGAGAAAAACAAATACAGTATGCTAACACATATATACGGAATCTAAGGGAAAAAAAAAAAAAAAAAGGCCATGAAGAACCTAGTGGCAAGACGGGAATAAAGACACAGACCTACTAGAGAATGGACTTGAGGAAATGGGGAGGGGGTGGGGTGAGATGTGACAGGGTAAGAGAGTGTCATGGACATATATACACTACCAAATGTAAAATAGATAACTAGTGGGAAGCAGCCGCATAGCACAGGGAGATCAGCTCGGTGCTTTGTGACCACCTAGAAGGGTGGGATGGGGAGGGTGGGAGGGAGGGAGATGCAAGAGGGAAGAGAAATGGGAACATATTGTATATGTATAACTGATTCACTTTGTTATAAAGCAGAAGCTAACACACCATTGTAAGGCAATTATACTTCAATAAAGATGTTTAAAAAAAAAAAAAAATGGACAGAAGACATGAATAATTTTTCCAAAGACGAGATACAGATGGCCAACAAGTACATGAAAAAATGCTCAACATCACTAACAATTAGAGAAATGCAAATCAAAACCACAATGAAATATCACCTTACACCTGTCAGAATGGGTATCATCAAAATGTCTACAAATAACAAATGTTGGTGAGGATGTGGAGAAAAGGGAACCCTTGTACACTGTTGGTGGGAATGTAAATTGGTGCAGTCACTATGGAGAACAGTATGGTGGTTCCTCAAAAACTAAAAATAGAACTATCATAAGATCCAATAATTCCACCCTGGGTATATATCTGAAGAAAATAAAAACACTAGTTTGAAAACATACATGCACCCCAATGTTCATAGCAGCACTATTTATAGCAGTTAAGATATGGAAGCAACCTCAGTGTCCATCAACAGATGAATGGATAAAAAAGATGTGAGATATATATATATACACACATATATATGCACAATGGAATACTACTCAATCATAAAAAAAAATGAAATTTTGCCATTTGCAACAACGTGATTGGACCTGTAGAGTATTATGCTTAGTGAAATAAAGCAGAGAAAGACAAATATTGTATGTCATCACTTATATGTGTAATCTAAAAAATAAAATGAATGTATATAACAAAACAGAAACAGGCTCACAGATATAGAGAACAAACTAGTGGGGAGAGGGAAGGAGGAGGGGCAAGATAGGGATATGGAATAAAGAGATACAAACTACTATGTGTAAAATAGATGAGCCAACAAAGACATATTTACAGCACAAGGAGATACAGCCATTGTTTTGTAATAACTCTGAATGGAGTAAAATCTATAAAGATATTGAATCACTATGTTGCACACTTGAAACTAATACAGTACTGCAAATAAACTACGCTTCAATTTAAAAATAAATAAAAATAAATAAATAAAACACTTATGCATGCAGAGTTGGAAATAGATCCTGACCCATACAATTTCTTATGTGCCCTTCAATTCTTTCATGTGGGTTTGCTTCTAAACCCAGTAGAGTCATGGGTAGGAGTATGACATGGAAGAACAAGCGTGGGTTTGGGAATCAATAGGCTCTCATTCCAGGCCTTGCTCTATACCTTATAACTTTGATCATCTAACTTTCAGTCTCAGCTTCCTGAGACTATGCTCCTCTATAGAAGGTGATGTAAAACCAACCTTGCCTGATTGTTGAGAGGGTGAAGTGTGATGATGTGTGTCTCCTACCTAGCACAGGATATATGGCCCTAATTATTGTAATTCCTTTGTTTCCCATACAAAGTCTACCTCAAATTCAATTATAGGTCCTTAACAAATAGAGCCACAGCCAGAATTTGTTGCATTCTGTTTTGTTTTATAATCATACACGTTCATGTTGCTCTCATCAAGGGACCTATGTCTCAGAGAATAAAGATGGTTGTTCATTTGCTTCCATATACCTCCCACCTCGTGATATAGAAAGTGTCTAGCATTTTTTCAGACACAATCACGAGGTACCTTCTGTTAAAATTTGAGAAAGGCACATCTAGGGAAGGCAGGAAAAAATGCCCAGATGATATTTTTATTATTGTCCCTATTTTGTAGCTATGGAAACTGAGGAACAAAGATGTTACCAGCCAACTTTCACAACTCATAAGAAACAGCAGGTAAGTAAATAATAAGCAAATAAATAAATAAATTTAGCTAGACATGATTACTATGTAAAGTGTAATATTACAAAGAATTATGAAGGACGTAAGGTGATGGGGATATAATCTCCTAGAGCTTAGTGAGTAAAAAGTGAATAATAAGAGATGAAGTCTGAGTGTTAGATTGGGCTACATCATATAGTGTCTTGTAGGTCATAGTCAAGTTTTAATTTTTTTCTGGATGTAATTGAGAAATTTTAGGGAAATGGTATCATCTGATTTAGCTTTTAATAGATTACATTGGAGGGGGCAGAAGGAAAGTAGATATATCATCTATTATGTCATTCAGACAACAAGACAGTGATTTGAACTAAGGTAATAGCAGTAGCTATAAATACCTTATAATCTCAGAAGTTTCTTTTTCCTTAGAACTTTCAAGGACAGAAGTTGGTCACTTTCCAGCTCTGACAAAGTCATTCCATCAAAGTCTGTTGCCAACTTCTGATTCATTAGCTGAGCATAAAGGGACATGAGTGTCCCTGGGCAGCCTTTGTTTGGTCTGTTCCCTCCTGACAGCTCTCTTCAATCCCACTCACATGTAGGGAAGATGGGTTTCTCTCTGTGTCCCCCAAGGAAGTTCTTTCACTTTTTTATATCTTTGCCTGCCCTAATTTCTGAGGTATTTACTTTTAAGCTCCGACAGATTCAGAGAGGGAAAGATGAGAGCCACATGTTGTAATAGTAAAAATGAAAGGGAGTTGAAAATGCATAATGCAGTCATAGATCAGAAGAGAGCTCAGCAGAGTGGTGAAGGCTACTCAAGCATTCCTACTGCCTTTTGTTTTCTTTGATTTAAATACAACTTTCTGGCCCTCAAATTGCAGCTGACCAGGACACTGGGGAAAATGCCATACACAGGAGATCTCAACAGGCATCAATGTTTGACCATGGGGTCAACAACTGAGAACAGAATTGCATAACTTCAAATGAAAACAAAGCATGGCCATAGAACCAGAAGAGCCGGAGTGCTGGCAGTTTACTGGGACAAATGCTTAACTTGACATGTAGCTTGACCCTATATGGAGTGCTGCATGCCCATTAACACACAATTCCAAAATCCGGTGATTGTGGATATCATCCCAGACCTACCTAGCTTATTTCAGATCTGCTTCAGTATTTAATGTCTCTATTCTGTTTATATTACTTTGAGTTAATTCCTCAATCCTCTCCAATGACTCTGGATTTAATTTATCATTGGCTTTCCCTACCTTGAAGTATCTCAGTTCATATACCTGCCATAGCAGAGTCTCTCTGGATCAAACTCCTCATATCTATAGCTGGTCAGCACCCTTGTTTGCCCTTCTAATATTCCATTCGGGGAGAAAGGGGAGATTCCAATGTTGGGACACAGGCACACACACGAAAAGAAGCATACCTTGTTTTTTGAACTGACTCTGGGAAGGGTTCTTCTCAAGGAGCACATCATGAGTCTAATCATTAAAGCTGAGGCATAAGATCAGAAAATGACTCTTCTTCAGGCTAAACTAGTTCTCCAGAGTTACCTGTTTTGTGGACAGAGTGGAGAATTGGTCATAAAACTAAAAGTGGGGCTAAATCTGTTTCAGGAATCACCTGGCAGCAGCTGTGTAGAGTTGAACAATTTAGAAGTCTGGACACACACACAAGTTCACCTATATCTGTGTGTAGCTGCCTCACATTCTCTACAGGAGGACATATAGTCTTAGGAAGACAGCACACACCCTCATCAAAGGTACTGGTTTAAGAAAACCTTTCTTTTCATATTTTTATTATCTATACTTTATACTAATGTTTAAATTTATAATGAAGGGACAATACAACAATAATAAATTAATAATTTCAAATAATCATTTTTAAACCCCCAATTCAAGAACTTAAACACATTTTTTTTCCTTTCATAGTTGTTTTTCTATATTTTATTTAGTTAGAGAATGGTCTGTGTATAGATTTGTGTATTGTGTTGTTTTGCTATTTTTGTGTGTGCATATATGTGAGAGAGAGAGAGAGTGTTTGTGAGTGTTAGTGTTCTGCTCTTTCATGAAGCATACAGGCATGGTTACTTTATATTTTTCTACATAATCTTCGTATGTATGTTCGTTTCCTGTTATATCCATAACAAATTACTGTAAATTTCGGGCTTCGCACAACATAAATTTATCATCTTACAGTTCTGTAGGTCAGAAGTCCAAGGCTGGGTTGATTCCTCAGCCCCAGGTCTTATAGGGTCTAAATCAAGGTGATGGCAGGGCTTATTCTTTACTGGAGACTGTGGAAGGATCCGCTTCCAACTTCATTCAGATTGTTAGCTGAATTCAGCACCTTGTGGTTTTAAGACTGTCACATGTCCTTACTGACTGCTAGTGGGAGGGCAGCCTTAGTTCCTAGAGTCTTCTCTCTGGTCCTTGCCTGGAGCCCCATGTATCTTAGAACAAGCAATGCCATGTCAAATCCTTCTCACTTTCAGAATCTCTCTGATTTCCATTTCTGTCACCTATATTCTACTTCTGCTGCCATCTCTCACATCAGCTAGAGAGTTTTCTCCGATTTTGAAGGCTTATGTGATTAGACTGGTCCCACCTAGATAATGCCAAATGATTTCCCTTCTTAAGGGTTGTGACCTTACTTATATATGCAAAACGTGTTTTGTCATGTAGAGTAACATATTCACAGGTGGACATCTTTCTTTTGTTTCTTTGGTTGGGACAATTGTTCATCCTATCACAGCATTCATCGTCTTTAGCAAGTTCATAATTTTGTTTAAATAGTTGTCTTTTTGTTTTTTATCTTTTGTTTTGGCTGTGCTGTAAGGCGTGCAGGATATTAATTCCCCCCAACCAGGGATCAAACCCATGCCCACTGCAGTGGAAGCGTGGAGTCCTAACCACTGGATTCCCAAGGAATTCCCAGAAACTTCATAATTTTGATATAACATAATATTAAAGAATATTTCTTAGGATATATATTTGTTCTAATTTTTGTGTTTTGCAATTATAAATGATATCTTCTTACCTAGAGCTTTTAATTATTTCCTTAATCAAATACCAACTTCAGCTTATTGCTATATTGAGTTACAATAGGTTTATACCAGTTAATAAAGTTCAACCCTAAGAGTTTACTGTTTTATAACTACCTCTCCAGCATTGAGTGTAAATATTTTTAGATGTATATTTCAATTCTAAAAATGCTAGAGTATTAACATTTTTATATTAAATATATAAATCTTATATTATGATTTCTGTGACCTCCTATGTGAAGTACCTTCAGTATTATTTCCTTAATTATCTTTTGGCATCTTGATACTTTATATAAGCTACTTAAAATTATAGAAATTATCCACGCATCTGTCATACACAGAGAAAATATTTTTCCATGTAAGTTGTTACTCTATTTTAGCTTAATACTTTTCAATGTAGTTTTATCCTTTTAAACTATTCAAATTTATCATCTTTTCCTTTGATCTTGTACTTTTTGATTCAAATCTGGAAAAGTTATCAATTCTTCACAGATCCTATCCATTTTTTTTCAGCTCTTCAAATCATCTCTTATTAGTGTAGGTGTAATTTTTTGATCTACCTTCCAAGGATTGATTTGCATACTGGGCATTTTTCAACAGAGGGCAGCATTTTGCAGTTGTTCTGCTTTGTGGGTGCACATTTCAAACCTCAGAACACCAAATGTTCTGAAATCTTGCTCAAGCACATACAGTGAACAGCATATACAAGAGTATTTCTATGGAAACAAATGATGTATTTTCTTATCACAGAGCTTCTGGAAGGTCTTTGAAATGCAATAAATGCTCTTTAAATCAATAACTGGGGTAAAAACAATAAAGAGTGCATGTTAGAAAAAAAAATGAGTCAGCTTTAGAAGAAGGCAGCTATGACAGAAGGTTTTATCCAAAACTTTAATACAATTGATTATGATTGAATGACTAAGCCAATAAGGCTTGACTCTGCTGCAGATAATGTAACCAATTTGTGCAAGAATTGCAACTAAAGCTTTATTCTCTATATGATTTAATTTTTAAAAATCTGCATTATGTTTTTAATTATCTTCATAATAAATTTGGATTGTTCATGGCTCACGAGGTCTTTTATATTCTAGCCCCAGGCCTCAAGATTCAAGCAAGTGTTCTCTATTCTAATTTTCAGGCAGAGTCAGTGTTTCCCACCCTTGTGTTTTTATTGTGTTTTCTGTATGTGTGTTACTTTCTTGTTATACCCCAGGCTCTACCAGGACCTATCTTTACCTTATTGTCTCTACACACCAGAATTTGAACACACCAGAGAGCATATAATAGGCACTCATTAAACAAGGAATGGAAAGATACTGAGATTTAAAATGTTCTGCTTATTAGCTTGGCAATCCTTTTTTCCCGCTAACATTTCTAATACTGTCTAATTTATATATATGTACATAATCCTGACTTTGTCTCATTTCAATAAAAATTATATTAGTAAATAATGTGCCTTTTCCTTTGGGGGATTTTATGGAACTTAGATGTTTTTGTAAGATATTTTGAAATTGTTGATTACAATAGATTAATGGAACTAGGAACTACAATTCCATTAGATGCCTGGGGTTTAAGGTACCTCCACTCCTGATTTTTAAATGCATCACAATTTTAGGGCCACTGAGCTCGGAGGCCATGAAAGACGTTAGGAACTTTATATTTTAATAAGTCTGATTGTCTGGATTGATATGAAAAGAAAGATAATGTACCATGCACTTTTGCAAGGTGGCACAAGCAGAATTCATAATCTTTTCGAAATGGCCCATGGAGTGACAAGAGATCTGACATTTGTCCAGCGTCCATAAAGCAAGGATAAGGAAATTATAGAATCACTCTTGAAGCTCCTATACAGGGCAAACATTCCAACTGTGGTTCCTCAGGGCTGAAATACTTCAAGAGTGAGCACAAAGTGCTTGAACTCAGCTAACTGAATATTTCTTGAAAGCTTCCCACAAGCCAAGGACTCTGCCAGGTACATGCAATACAATAATAGATGAGATACTATATCTGTATAGGGGGCCCAGAGTCCTAGAATAAAGTTGTGCATCATAAAGTTCCTTCCTTTTAGATGATTAGAGATCTAAACAAGTTGTGTCTATAAATGCTCTTCCCTCACTTTCATTGTCAAATCTCTACAAATTTCATTTCCAGAATCATTTTCCTTATCTAAATTACCTCTAGTAAACTGCATACTTCAAATATTTCCTCTGGACTCCAGTGTGAACTTGCAGAATTATGGTGCTGTGAACCACCTAGAGGAGACTGCCTAGAGGAGAGATTCTTTCTCTTACTCATCATTTGTGCCTGGCACCAGGCCTGGCACTAAGTGTAGAATTGTAAAATGAATACATGAGTGGATACATGATTCAATAAATGCATGACTGAATGAAGAGTAATTTGTTAACATATATTTGCTTTTTTATTATAAAATATTTTAAACTGTTGGAGAATAAAAATGGGTTTCCACTCCCCCAGACTAAAAAATGTAAATATTTTCCACATCATCTTTAGATGTTTTTTAAAAGAGAAGTAAATTATAACAGATGGAGCTTCCTTACTATCTTTCCCTGACCTCATTTCTCCTTCTCCATCCTCAAAGGCAAAATCTTCGTGAAGCTGGTGTTTAATCTTCTATGTTTTTATATTTCAACTTTGAATGTATAGTTCCATAAACAACATATAATGTTATTTTTATTTTATTAAACATGTTAATACTGTCTATGAATTTTATTGCAATTTGGTTATTTTATCCTACCCTATACTTTCAAAATGTATGTTAATGACTAAACACTATTCTAAGTGCTATGTAATATTTATGAATAAAACACAAGTTATTCACTCTACTATTAATGGACATTTTAGAAGAATTCGATCTGCTGCTGTGATTAAAAACGCTGAATGGTCTTTTTGTGTGTCTCCTTGTGCACAAGTTCCAGAATGTCTTTAGGACCTGCACCCAGAACTGTAATCTCTGGTTCATTCAATATACACTTCCTCAACTTTCCTATATTTCTACATTGTTCAACAAAGTGTAAAAATTTGCATTCTCATAAGCAGGGTATGAGTTTTCCTTTTTAGTTAAATTTTCATCAAACCTCAATTGTATTCCATTCATCCATGTTAATCCTCTAAGCAATTCTATACTTTTTAAATTACTTTAGATTTATACCACATTAATATCATGTTAGTGCATCTCTCACTTCTTAAAATGTCTCTCAAAATTATCTTTGCTATTCCTGCCCCTATACTCACCAATATTAATTTCAGGATCAACTTATCAAGTTCTATGGGAAATTCTATGGTGAATTCTATCTAGAATTGTACTGAATTTGTAGATTAATCTGGGGACAATTGGTATCTTTATGGTACTGACTCATAATCCACTGACATGATTTATAGTATTTTGTAATTATGTCTACAAAGCCCTTGCAAATATTTGATACATTTATTCCTGGATATCTTCATGTTTTCTTACAATTGTAAATGTTATTTTTGGTTTTTTTTTTTTTTGTCTGCCTTGCTATCACGTTTTACTAGCTTCATAAAATTAGCAGGGTAGCAGTTCTGTCTTCTATTTTCTAAAATAAATCTTTAAACATCATAGAGATTTTCTTTTGGGAGCAGCAGACTCATTACTTATTCAATTCATTAAGAGATCCTTGGGTCAGCTTTTATATTCATTATACAGCAGTTATGATGTTCTTTATATTTTTATGGAAATTAAGAAATTCAACTGAGTTTAAAATGTTTTGTCTTATGATTTTAAATTCTCTTTTAAATACACTTATAGTTTTCTTTTATTTTGATATTATTGACTTTTCTTTTTTTTCTTAGACCAGTCCACCTTCTTCTAGAAATAAGAAATATTGGCTTTTGTTGACTTTATTTCTTCATTTTATATTAAGTAACTTTACTTAGTATTTCTGTATTTAATTAGTTTTATTTATCAGGATTTGTTATTTTACTAACTTCTTTATTTTCTTTTTCTCTTTACTTGTCCAGGGACATTTACTGCCCAGCATTTTGTTTTTAAAAAAAACTTACTCATAGCAGGGTTTGCATATTCAACAAAGAATGAGAGAAGGGAGGGATAGCAGAAGCAGTTCTTGTATTATATTTTAGTATGACTTCTTTGAAAAAGAACAGGTCCTGTCTTTAGGATATTCTGGCCAAGGAAAACTGAGTTAATCCCTTGCATGGAAATCCACAGGATACCTGCAGTGGCAAATGCACCTCTCCTCTACCACCTCAGCTAGCATAGCCTGGAGGTTGACAGCTCCCACACGCGGGGGCTCTGTTCTGGAAGCCACTGCCCTCCCTAGAGGGCACTTGCCTCCTTCTTTCAAAGCTACCTGGACTTCCAGAAAATTGGCTTTTCACCTCATCCTTCTATGCAACTCAACTGTCCATCTTTCCCAGGGTTGGTCCTGAGAGCCCGGATGGGTGTCTCTGAAGTCATTTTCCATATGGTGTCAGCCCTTTAAAGGAGTCCATCCTGAGAATCTCTGCACTTTTTACCATAATTTAAAATAATCCTGGAGACTTAGGGGCAAATTGACTCTTTCACAGACTCTTTTTGAGCCTCAGGGGCATCTCTGGGCTGATGGCTAGCCTGCCTGTTAACCTAACCCAACTCCAGCCTTTCCTAAGGGGGCCTCCAGGTCTGAAGACTCAGCCTCTAGGATAACTTGGGAAGCAGGAATATGTCTGTCTCTTGAGGACTCATCACCATGGCAGGAGACTCAGCCCTACAGGGTGCTGGCACCAGTTGGGCCAATTGGACTCTTGCATCCAGGCTCTCTCTTCCCTCAGAGGGCAAAGAAACCCAGAGCATCCCCGGATTTTAACCTGGCTCCCATTCAGGTTAACCTTCCTCCTCATCCAGCCACTAGGCTTGGGGCTTAGGGACAAGGGTTCCCAAAGACCTGAACAGATTCGGTTCTCCCAAAATTCCTCCTGCAGTTCAACAAATCACCCCCAGCCCCTATTTCCATCACCATTTTTATTTATGTATTTTTTAGTTTTATCGAGATAATTGTATTTTCTTTCCTCTACTGATTGGAAGGTATAGATTTTAGTTATTTTTCAGTGGTTTTCCTTAAGTTTTGAAGCTATAAATTGGCCTCTAAACTTTTCTTACAAAATTAAGAAACGCATTGTCCCTATCACACTACCAAATATGTGAGCTGTTTACATGTTTAATTACACATTTAACAGACGCTCTTCTGCTGTCGTTACTGTGATAGAAAGTCTCTTCTCATCGTTCCTGTTAAAAATCCCTACTTTTAGGTATCCAGCAGTTGACTTTACTAGCATATTATCAACTTTTGTGCTTATCGTTTTCCCCCACAACTTATTTCTGCATTTATTTCTCTTATCAATGTGTATTACTTACTCTTCTTTTTTTTTTTAATTCAGGGTCTGCGGCGGTTGGGCCAGGGCCGGCGGGCCAGGGGCTGACAAGCCTGGCGTGAGAGCAGCAGATCCCGGCGCGAAAAAGAGCTGGCAGCGCGCCACCCGAGGTCGCACCGCGCACCAGCGTTGTCACGTGACCCCCTTGAATCTCGCGAGAGTGCAGGAGCTCAGGCTCCCTCCCTGCGTCCCGGCGCTCACCTAGTTACTCTCTTTAGTGAGGGAGTTGGAGTGCTAAAGTCAGCTAGTTTTGGTAAATAGGAAAACATTTTCATTTTCTTTCACCCCTATTTGGCAGGTTATAGAATTCTAAGTTGAGTTTATCTGCAGCATTTTGGATATTATTCTGTGCTTCTTTTATCTTAGAGATTCACCTAGTTTGTTTATATGTTTACCTCCCTTTCCTCTTCTATTATCCTTTCCATTGGATGACAAACTCCATCATCTTTCAGGAAGCCACAGAGAACAAAAATGGTCTGAAGAAACAGATAAAGGTAAGGAAGGTGTTGAAGGCGCTGCAGCTCGTCAGTTTATAGTGTCGAGAGAGAAACAGAGACAGCAGTTTGTTTCCTACTTGGGCGTTTTCAGGCTGGTGTGGCAAAAGGACGAGTCAATTAGTGAGCTGAAGATTCTGCCCATGAAGGGTTAGATCACCAGATTCTGATTCAGGAGGGACAAAAGTAAACTCAGAAAAGGAGTGATTTTTACAGATGTACGTAGTTTACTTATGTAACCGAACTGAACTTGGGTCTGCTTGCTCCTGTACAGTGAAGTCAGTCTACTGACACCAGGTTTGGTGAAGGAAAGTGCAGTGTTTATTGCAGGGCACCAAGCAAAGAGCCCAGACAGCTAGTGCTTAAAAGGCCTGAATTCCCCAAAGACTTTCAGGGAAAGGTTTTTAAAGACAGGGTAAGGGATGGGGGTTGTGGGGTGCGTGATCAGCTCGTGGACATTCTTCTGATTGGTTGGTGGTGAGGTAATCAGTACTCAGCGGCATCAACCTGGTTCCAACTGGTCTGGGATGTACATGCTTGTGGGCAGCATGCAGTTAACTTCTTACACCTGGTGGGGGTTTCTGTATCTGCAAAGCAGCTCAAAGGACATGGCTCAGAATATTATCTATAGCCCTTGAGGAGGAACTAAAGGTCCTTGACTTTGTCGAATGGCTAAACTATTCTTATTTTGTCTTGCTTGACTGTTTCCCTTTCTTTCTGCATTTTCTCACTTCTCCGATTAAATTTACTCTTTGGAACTCGGGGAAGCCCTAGGCAGCTAAAGTTTCTCTTCAGACAAGAGGCAGGAGGAGGACACGGAGGGAGGGGGTTCTCTCCTAGGAAGGCCCCATAGGGCCTCCTCAGTTACACTTAGATCATCTTCTGGTTGACTCCACATTAAGAAAATCCAATGCTGAGGAATTTTGAATCCCTTCAATTATCTGGAAACTTTCATTTTCATCTTTAGCCCTGGCTGAGCATTATTTTTCCCGTGTATACTGCTCACTGCAGGGATGGTCTGACCATTCTCTATGGGCTTTTTTCCCCACCCATTGGAGCAAGTTGGAAACACAGACCGTTTGACTAATTTCCTCAAAGAATCTTGATGTCACTTATCCCAATGTGAAATAGATGTGACTGGATTGAGGGAAGACAGAGGGTCGCATTCGCCACAGTAAAAATTTAAGTTTGATTATTAGACAACTATATTCCTATTTTTAAAAACAAACATGTAAAACTCAAAAAAGAAAAATTATTTCTTCAGCTCTGACTCCAATATATCCAGTATCTGAAGTCCTGGGATTTAGTCAGTCTTTCTCCCTCTCTGTCTCTCTCTCAGTTTATTCTCTCCTCTCTATTATTTTTTTTAATTTTTTAATTGGAGTATAGTTGATTTACAATGTTTTGTTAGTTATACATGTACAGCTAAGTGATTCAGTTATACATATACATATATCCACTCTTTTTTAGATTCTATTCCCATATAGGACATTACAGAGTATTTAATAGAGTTCCCTGTGCTATACAGTAGGTTCTTATTAGTTATCTATTTTATATGTAGTAGTGTGTATATGTCAATCCCAATCTCCCAATTTATCCCCCCTTCCTTTCCCCTTGGTAACCATAAGTTTGTTTTCTATCTGTGACTCAATTTCTGTTTTGTAAATAGGTTCATTTGTACCATTTTTTTAGATTACACATATAAGCGATATCATATAATATTTGTCTTTCTCTGTCTGACTTATTTCACTCCATATGACAA
Organism: Balaenoptera ricei; assembly: GCF_028023285.1. Lineage (NCBI taxonomy): Eukaryota > Metazoa > Chordata > Mammalia > Artiodactyla > Balaenopteridae > Balaenoptera > Balaenoptera ricei. The sequence continues at coordinate 53,590,398 of NC_082646.1, read as the reverse complement.
TCTCTAGGTCCATCCCTGTCACTGCAAATGGCGTTATTTAGTTCTTTTTTATGGTTGAGTAATATTCCATTGTATATATGTACCACATCTTCTTTATCCATTTCTCCGATGGACATTTAGGTTGCTTCCATGTGCTGGCTATAGTGAATAGTGCTGCAGTGAACATTGGGGTCCATGTATCCTTTCAAATTATGGTTTTCTCCAGATATATGCCCAGGAGTGGGGTTGCTGGGTCATATGGTAGCTCTGTTTTTGGTTTTCTAAGGAATCTCCGTACTCTTCTCCATAGTGACTGTACCAATTTACATTCCCACCAACAGTGTAGGAGGGTTCCCTTTTTTCCATACCCTCTCCAGAATTTATTGTTTGTAGATTTTTTGATGATGGTCTCCTCTCTATTCTTACCCTATTCTCTAATCTTTGTGCCTTAGGAAGAGAGAGACAGTTTCACCCATATTCTTTTGCACTGGAATCTCCAGACCCTACTGCCAAATAATTAAAGCCCTCCCTTTAGTTTACCAAGGATGTGGCCAAAGCTTTGCAGTTACCCATTGTGAGGTAGCCCTAAATAGTGTCCAACTGAGGCTGCTTTCTCCAGATTCTCTTTACTTGCTAGAGCTGGGAGCAACACATGTAATTACACTGAAGTTGTTTTTAATTTGTCTACCAGAATTATATTTTCCTTTATAACATGATTAATAAAAATGTAATTGAGTCCCTTTACATCCATTTATAGATAAAACAAACAAACTAACACTAGCTAGGGAGACTGGAGTGCCATGAAATCAATATATTTTACACTCAAAGTACTGATTGATGAGTAAATATGAGAAAGAAGAATAATATCTGACATAAAACTCAAACCATAGATCAATTTGCACAAATACTGAATTACAATGGATTTATGCAGAGAAAACAGTGAGACGTACTTTTATCACATTCATTAACATAAAATAATTACATAGAATAAAAATGTACTCTCTTTTACACCACTGACCTTAGAGAAATTTAACTTTTCAATGCATCTGAAGACATATGAGATATGAGAACACAGAGATAACAATTGTCTTAGAAGTTCCTTTGGGCCAGATAAAGGAATTCAGATTCTATCCTTTAATGACTATGATTCTATAAATGACTAAACCTTTTCCAAATCTCAACATTTTTCTGTAAAATGGGAACTAATATATAATTTCTAAGGCTATTAGGGAAATGCAGGAAAATGGTATTTGTGAGGGTGTTTCTACAAATATAGAAAAAGTAATCAATTCTAGTTCTTAAATTCTATTTCGTCCTTAAAAAGAGTAGCTTATAAATGTAATTTACAAATATGAAAACAAAAAAGTTAAAACAAAACTGGAAATATCATATTTAAATAAAATAGCTACAAAGATCGGGATTTATTTTCCCCTAAGACTTTTTGTCTTTCTTTTCCCTCCCCAAAGTTTTTACTGTTTTCATACAACTGCTTTTGGCTCTAAACTAAGACCTTTCAAATGATGTAAAGCAATGTGATGTGGAAATTCCTAGAAAGCAAAAGGAGTCAAGCACACAGGAATAATCTTTATTCCTTTGAGAGAAGCAATTGCATTACTACAGATGGAAATTACAAGAAGTCTTATTTACCAAGCCATTTTTCCCTGTTCTTTCAATATTGGAAATGAAATCACTGTTAAGAGAGCTGTCAGACCTTATATATTTCAAATGATCCAATCACTCTCATTCTCTATCTTCTTGCCCAGATATAATGCATTTTCCATTGTTTCTAATTCCATTAATGAGGAAAAACACATGCAAGTAAGTGCCTGTTATAAAAATAATAATCTTATTAGGGTCACAAATGGGCTGAAGGTAAAATATGGTTCAAAACAAACCATTTTCAGAAGATTTAAAGGACTTCATCTGTAAAGTGGATTACCAGAACAATAACAACTTCATTGCCTGATGAAAATTAACTGAAATTAAATGCACATATATATCATAAGGAACTAATTCAAGTTATATTGTGTAAAGTGCTTCTCATTTTAAGTTATTATTTTACAGTCTAGGTTTAGATGACTCCAGGCAGGCATGAAGTTTAGTTCTTCCTGAGATAATCAGATACTGGCCCCCATAATAATTGCTCAGAAAGGTTTTGGGAATAGCTCATATTATCTCCACAGCTGGTGAGAGCGACAGAGATAATAATACCTGCTGAGTAAGAGCTCAGATTCTAGAGCTGAATTGCCTGTGTTCAATCTATGTGACTCTGGGCAAGTCATTTACATTTCCATGCCTCAGTTTCCTCATCTGTGTAATGGAGAATAACAGTGTCCTCTATCTTATAGGATTTTCGTAAGCATTAAATAAGTTATACATATAAATAACTTAGAATAATGTCTGGCACAAATAAGCACTTAAAAACGTTAGCTATGGTTACTCCTAGGCCATAATGACCTTGTACCTTAAGATCTTCAGTTTCTATTTTGCACCTAACTATTCCAGATCAGCAGGTTATTTCATAGACATACTGGCTGTATGTCTCCCAGAACAGTTAAGAATGACTGTGAGGGCATAAGACCCTCATCCCTGAAACATGACCAGCCTGAGCTTCTGGGCCCTTGGGGAGGAACTGACATGAGTTTCCTCCACTCAACAGCTGGTTGCCATTTATAGTCCTCTTTTCACACAGTTAAGTTATAACTTTTACAGACAAAGGGGACCTGTATCATTTATATCTTTTTTTTTAAATTAGTGCTATCTTTCCATTAATCACAATCATCTCATACTTATTTCTTTCAGTTAGGCAAAAACCCAATTCAAACTAACAACAAATGTAAACTGTAAAAGACACAACTGGGTCAGAGTTCAAATGATGTCACCTGGACTCTTGAACTTTCTATTGGCTCTGCTTTGCTCTGGGTTGGCTTCACTCTCAGTTAGGCTCAGGCACATGTGACCATGCACAACTCCAGGTTTATATCTTCACAGCTAGCAATAGCAAAGATGCCCTTTCTCTCCTGCTCTCCAGGAGAGTCTGAGGCCTGAGCAGCTCTGCATGGGACAAATACTATCCCAGGAACAATCTAAAGGAAGTGCCTGGGAAATGTGTTCTCTGATTTTCAAAGCAGAGGTCACAGTGCCACCCCCATGGCAAAAGATGGGTGGCTCTGCTCTATCCAAACCACAGGGAAACAGAGGCTGTGTTGCCCTGGTAATGGAGAAAGATATTGAACAGGGAAAAAGCAGCATATCTGTCACATTCCACCTTTCTCTTGCTAACTTCTTTCAATTGTACTATCCCATCAAACATGGCTTCTCTGAAGTTTGGCACAGCATAATTTTTAATTAATTTTTAAAAAATAATTTTTGTAAGACAAATTGAACATATAATAGTGTTAAGTAGAAGGTCAAACTTCTGGATTCATTAATCTTAACTCTCTGTAAAACATTTAGGACAATGTTTCCTAGTAGTCATAGTAAATATTTGTATTTTGCCCCTCATATGCCTTTAAGTACTATAATTCCTTCACATTTACTTTCAAAGTTTTTAAGTTTCCTAAGTTTTTAAAAGATTTTATTGGCTCATTACTAGTAGTTTATTCATTTATTTGCTACTTATTGAACATTTACTTTATGCTTATCACTGTGATCATTATTGGCTCTCTTATATATATAAATGATATATCTATATATCTACATATATTCCTTAGTCCTCACAACATCCTAAATCATTATCATGCTCTCACATAGAATTAAATATAGATTGCCTTGTATTGTAGCTATTACCGTATATATTTTATGCATACTTATTAGGAAATACATTTATTAAGAATTGTGTTGTCTTCATTAGATAAATTTTATTTTGAAATAGTTTTAAATTTACTGAAAAATGGCAGAGATACTAGTACATTACTTTTTTCATCTATATATCTACCACATTACTTGTCGTAATGCTTTATGCTCAATAAATATTTCTATTATATCAAGACCCACCAATTCTGTTGGTCACTTTCATGAGGTAAAGAATTTAGAACTGTGTTTGGACAATTGTCCTGCTTAATTATATCCTTTTTATTATTGTGATATTATTATTAACTGTAATACTAGGAAATACTCATCCATTTTGCCCTTAGAGAAAGGATAGAGGAAATAGAAAATAAACAGTCATCACCAAAACATTAGCTTTGGTCTGTTATGGGTGTCTGGATCAGAAACTGACAACAAGAAGGAGAATATTATTGGTTTTAGCTAAATGAAAGATATTTATCAGTAACAAAAAATCATCTGGGAATTTGATATGATACAGTCATAAATTTGGAATGGACCCTAGATATTATTCAGTCCAACTCCCATACTTTGCATATGAGGAAAAAGGTTCAGATGTGTTCAGTGGCTTATAAAAAGGGCAATGAACCTATTAAGAAACAATGTTGGAAATAAACCATGGTCTCTGATTCTAAATCCAGAACATTTTCGCCTATACCAAAATGAACGGTATATTACTAATCACTTAAGCAGTTCTTCTATACTAATTATTATTTTGATAAGAATGTAGATTTCATCTCTTTTAATGTACCACTGAATGTTATGAGACTCTACCATTGTGAGTGGCAACATCATGGCCTTTTTTGCATCCAGGTTTTAATGCTTGACATTGCTAGATTTGAATTCTGCCTCTGCCACTCCTTTTAGTGATGTGGTAATCATCAAACTAATCTAACAAAGTTTTAGTTTTCCAAGGTATATATAATAACAATCTAAGTTTCCTCTGAGGATCAAACTGGGTCTTGGCTTAAAGAACCTTCTTTAGAGCCTGGCATATAATAGGCAGTCAATTAGTACTGCTTCCTTTCTCCACCACTCCTGTGGAGAGGGATAATTTTTCTAGGAGACTAGATGGTTTAGAAAAAAGCCTGGATGTGGGAGTATGACTAGGTACTAATCCAAGTCTTCCATTGTTTTATGTGCAACTAATGTCTCTGACATATGGGTTCTTCATCCGTTAAGCGGGGATAATATCTGTTTCATGGGATGTTATGAGGATTGAATGTAGGCATACAGTAAGCACTCAGCAATTCTGTAAGTTCTTCCATTTCCTATATTAGCTACCATTTGAAGCAAAATGAGATTTTGCTGATATTTTACATTTTTTTAAATGAGTTAAAAATTTGTTATAAAAATATTTTTAAATTATCAACCTTGCTTATAATTCACTCCAGAGAATAAAGACAATGCAATAGAAAATGTCTATCTATAGCTCTTTATACACCTGTTTCCAAAAAAAAAACTACAATTAAAAAGTCCTAATAAGAATATTTGCCAGAAAAAAATGCTTTATAAGAAATCTAGGTAATGTTTCTTAGAATGTAACAACAATGACCGATGTTCCTATTTATATGTGATATAGGTAATATATTCAGTAGAAGGAGGAAGATAACAATAGCTAAACCTGCATTAGGTGCTTTATATAGTATCTTAAATTTTCAAAATAACCCTCCTTATTATTATATTAACTTCACAGATGGGGAAACAAGGTTTCTAGAAAGTTAAATTATAACATGCCCAGCCTGACACCTTTAGTAAGGTATTGACTCTAGATCTGAATCCAGATATGGTTGACATCGAAGACCTTTCTCTTTCCAGAAATTTTACTCTTCTTTACTGCTACACTCTATTTTCCTGTGATGAAGATAAGATGTAATAAAAAATTAAGACAGAAAAGTCTAGGAAAATTGAGAATACAAAAAGAGCAATACTGCACCTGGCTCTTCCTTCCCTAATTACTGGCTTCCTATTCAAAAGACAATAACATGTACAAATACCTACACACCCATAGTTGATCATTTTGGTTGGCATCAGTAGAAATTAAAATAGACCATGAGCAACCTCTCCTTTCCTGGATACCAGTCTTGTAATTAATGACCCCACTCTTTCTACTAGAACTAATTAGATTTTGTTAATTAGAAATTGAAACAAAAAGTGGTAACTTAAGAATAATTTGCTTATACTATGGTAGAATTTATAAACATCACATCAATGGTTACATTCTGCATAACTTTATAATGCATAATTCATCAGGTCACTGGCTACATTCTGCATAATATTTTAGTGCAAAAACTAAAAATTGTGGATATTTTCTGCAGGCTGAAGTTTTGAACAAAATATCAATTCCCCTTCACAGTTTATGAAAAGATCAGGCCCACTTTTACATCCTCTATGTCTGGGACACTGTTCTCTTCGAGCCTCTATGCACTTTCCTCCTGTGCAATTTGGAATCATGGCTCCATGGACAGCAGTGTGAGGGTTGAGCCTCAAGGCTGAGTTTGGGTGTAAGCACCTCTTACTCACTACACAAATTTCAGAAAAACACTCACATCCTAATCTTCAGATTTTCCCTTATTTGTAAAACGAGAATACTCTTTCAGCCCCATTTTGAGATTTGTTGGAAGGTCCAAATGAGAAAACATTTTTGGGAATAGTGCTTGTGTGCAAATTGTAAATGGCGAATGGAAAGACCCTGATATTCAGAGTGTGCAAGTGTGTGTGCACCAAACTTTACCATTGCTACAAATCCTTACAACCTGCTTTTTCGCTTAAAATCTTTTTTTCTTGAAAGGCTTTGCTTTGCTTTCCTTTCAGTGGTGAATGTTCTCCTCTCTGGAGTTCCTGCCTTGCTCTCTCTCCCTCCTTCCTCCCTTCTCTTTTGCCTTCTATATACATAACCTTTCACATAACTCTGTCTTTTCTAATCATAATCATAACAATAACAACAACAGTGAAGGTAAAGGCAATACCTAGTGTTTACTAAATACTATGTGTCAGGCATTGTTCATAGCACTTTGTGTGCTTAATCTCAATCAATATTCACAACATCCTCATAAAGAAAATATCACTACCATACTCATCATGGAGACTTCCCCCTCCATCCATCCCATCCACTGCTTGTGGATTTTTCTCAAAATAAATTTCTCTCTCTCTCCCTCCCTTTCTTTTCTTTCTCCTTCACTCTCTGCCTTTTCTCTCCATCCCATCTCTTGTTGCTCCAACATCAAATCTGCTACATCTAAGCATTACTTCTCATGCTGCTATAAAAGTGACACAGATTATAGTATAGCTGCTGCTCTAAAATTCACTTCATTCCTAATTCTTGCTGGTTATAAGCTAGAAACAGCTATTTTTCTTTAGAAGGATCATCATTAATGCAGGTGTGGAATCACTTCTTGCAAAACTCCTCTCTAAGATCAGTTCTCTCAGGGAAAAACAAAAACAGAAACAGAAAAATCGACCAAGACACTGCTAAGTTGCTTGACATCAATTCCTTGTGACATGTTAATGTTTTTTTCCAATGGTAAGAGCATGAGAGTTGAATCAGAAAGACCTGAATTCCAGAACTACACAATCGTCACTCAGACCTCACCACCGCCACCATGAAACAATTGTCATGTACACATCATTTTATTATTTAGTGTTTTCTCATGTAAGCTCATCTTACTCTGACTTAGCCAGTTTGGAAATCCAGATGAATAGTTTTTTCCCCATATACTGCGGACTGGAAACGCTAAGGGAAAATGTGATCCTACTTGTGATGTTGAGCTACTACAGTGTTTGGCAAGAGGTAGAACGAAAAGGAAACTAATATTGGTTGTGTGTTTTGCTTTGCTCCGGGCAAAGTCCTACGTACTTCACATACAGCTCAATAGCAGAAAGCCCATTTTCAGTGAAGTTCGTTAGTCAGGGTTGGTGAGGTTTAGTAATTTGCCCATGGGTCAAGGGCACAGCCAGAATTAGAGCACAGGCCTGTTGGCTTTCAAGGCCAACATGTTCTCTGTTCAATTAGCTGCTTCACTTCTTTCTGGGAAGGAAGGTTATGCTGTGTACGTTTAAAGTTGTATTCTTATCATTCACAAGTAATTCCTTGGTTTTCTTGGGCAAGTTTGGACGTAGTTCTGACTCTTGGAACATTAGTTGCCTGCCATTTAGGATATCAAAAGGATAATTTATTGAATTATATCTTAGCTATACCAAAGTTAATACAACTTTAAAAACTTTTTCTAAGTTTTAATCAAGAAATGATTTTAGCCTCTGAGAAAATCTTATTCAATAATAACAGTCAAAATGGTAATAATATATGTAATTTCACCATCTTAGATATGAAGACATTAATGGAACTTTTCAATCGATCCAAGCCTTTTCTCAAAATTTGGGTGCTGTGAAAACATCCCTTAAATCAGTTGAGCCATTTATTTCCTGGTGTTCTCATCTTTTTCTTACACTTGATGATTCTGCCTCTCTTGAATAACTGCAGATTGCAAATCATTTTAATGTTTATTTCTCCAATTGGCTTTCCTCTCAGATGTGAATAATTCATCTACACTTTTTTCCATGAGTCTCAAGTGCCAAATCCTATTGTATGTAATGTAATGTAATCTTGATGATTTTTGTGAGGAAAAGAAGAGAGAGTAAAATAAATTCATCTTTTGAAAAATATATGGCCTTCATTGAATTTTATATGTAAAAGAGAAAAAAATTAGTTGAAAAAGACAACTGATTTGTGTTTATTAAATACTACATATAAAAATTCTGTGGCATAATATTTGGTATTTACGTTGTGTTATGGGCTAAAATGTAAACAGAAATTACTTTTGTGTTCCAGACAAAATGGTACCTTTCCAATGATTATATCATGAAATAAAATAGTTTGAGTTAGAAGACATTCAAAGACTTAGGGATAATAATGAAAAAGTCTTGGCTCAGTAAAAGTTGAAAGATAATGGATTTGTTATTAGTTTTTCTTTTGAAATAGGTCCCCCAATTCTGGTGTTTCTGCATATTTTGAAAAAAATCTGGTTTGTAAACATCAACATTTTGGTACTGACAAAAGAAAAGAATACCAAAATTAGAGTACAACACTAAGGAAGACGATGTATTTCTAAATAGCTGCATGTCATGATTTACGAAGATGGCATGATCCTCTTCCCAAAGCCTAATGTATTCTTTCTTTACACCTGATGAAGCAGTGGCATTTAGGGGGTCATAGTGTAACTGGACATCAGCAAGACCATTGAAGGAGCCTGTTTCAGTCACCCTATATAAGAGAAAAAGAAATATGTGGAACAGAACCTAGAATGATAAGTCTGATTAGGAACTAAATAAATCATGAAAACAAGTTTTTATTGGCTAATCAACTTCCTCTACAATGAGATTTCTAGTGATTTAGCTGAGAACTTTGTCCATGGACCACTTTCCTTCATTTAAAAGTTGTATCTATGACTTGGTAACGACACCAAAGAAATACATGCCAGATTGATTAGTTATTATGAAGATGGGACAAACCAAACGTGTAGGATAGGTATACTAAGAAGAACTAACATGTATCAAGCACTGTGCTTTGGACTTTATGTCATCTCTCCTAATCTTCACAGCAACCCTACAAAACAGTCATTACTAACTTTATTTTACACCTAAGGAAACTGAGCATTAGATAAAGACACACTTGCCTAAGCAGCACCTAATTGAAAAAGGGCTAAAATTCAAATCATGAGTCTACATTCCTCACAGCATACTATTTTTATGCCTGACCTCAGTATTCCCTATGCTTTTGACATCATGGTACAGTTTAAAAAAAGAAAGAAAGAAAAGACTTAGTTTGGATCCAGAAATTTTCAATTATTAGAAATAAAATATCTTTCAGATATGTCTAAAATTACTCATCTAAAATGATCTTCCTTTCTATGAGCTACCTTTGAAAACCCTACTCATCTTCCTAGACCTAGCTAAAAAGTCACTTCCTCTATGAAGGCCTCTCTGACAACCTAGATGTCATAGATAACCATTTTTTTTCAGCTCTTGTTTTCCATAATGACTTGGGCATTCATAATACTTTTTTATGCCTTCCTTGCTTTAATTATTGTAATAATTTTAAAATGTTTAATTATAAACTTATTGTTTTATTCTAATGAACCATGAGTCCCTTGAAGGAAAGTACCAAGTCTGATTTATCTTTTAATTTCCACAAAATATAAAATATAATAGACATTCAACAAGTTCTTGAATGAAAATATAAAGCACATAAAGAGCTAAACTGATCTATTTACATGAATATGCAAAATTATCTATGTAGCTTGGATATCCAATGTGTCTAAAGTTACTAGGAGGAGGTATCTCCAGAGAAGCAGATTTCGAAGAATTGCATAATATTAATATTAATATACATAAGTTTAAAATCTTTTTCAAGGCCTCAGTGGTATCCTTTATCTATAACCTATTTCCAGATCATATCAATTTGTCACAATACTTCTTGTCCCCATGACATTGACGGAAATACTACCTCTCCCTAAAATGACCCAACCCATCTTTTTTTCCACTCAAACGTGCAAGACCCAGGTCAAACTTTACCTTCTCAAAGCAACCTTTCTTAATACAACTCCAGCCCTTTTTTTAGGGGGGGTGGGTTAGATGTCAGTTTTTATAAGTGTATTCTGAGAATGACAACTGCCAATTATCTGGAGATCTGGTAGCTGTGAGAAGCTGAGTTTGGTGTAACTCCTCCTCCTGGAAGAAGTGAGGGAGCCCCAGGTTCCAGCTATTGCTTGTCCAAGAAGCCCAGAGGTTGAGGTACTCAGTGTTGATTTTGAACAATCTTACTATTGCACCACAGTACCTAAGTGACTGTGGTAAATCGGTGTATAAATTTGATTCTGAAGGGGTGACTACTGGGTACATTCTTTGCAGGAAGTAATATACACTGGGTAAGATATCAAAAATGCATTATACAACTGCAACTCAATAATTTTATTAAAGTACAAATTGCATTTTACTCCCTTCTTAACTCTCCCTGATTGTTCCCTGCTCCCTGAATGTTCAAACTCCTTAACATGATCCTGCCTTAGTTCCAAACTTCAAGTTCTTAGTGTTTCCTTTATATTTTCTGTGCTTCAGTTCATATTCTAAAGGATATGCTACCAGTTCCATGAATGTGTTGTCATTCTTCATGGCTCAAGCTATTCCTTCTATTTTGACTTTCCTTATCCTTTCTTCTTCAGTTTGAAGACTCCAAGACTCAGCTCAAATCTCAACATCTTGATGAGGTCTTTACTCCCTCCTCTGAGCCCCACAGGGCCTGGTACTAGAAACTTCCTTAAAGTGTCACTATAGTGATTGTGTTTTATTTCTTTTCCTAACTGTTACCTCTGGAGGATGAGACACTTCTCTTAGATTTCAAAAAATCCCTAGCTCCTATCACAGCATTCAGATTTCAGTAATTTTTTGTTGAGTGATTGTTAACAACAACAATAACAAAAACCTAACTCATATGTAAAAGGAATAGAAAAATAGAATTGTTTCTTTATGGCCAACTATAAAGCAGATAATTTTGATTTTTTAATATTTTCAGATATTGAAATACAGTGTTATAGGGCAGAACATTATATTTTAAAAGGTAATAAATTCATGCCAGGAGGTTTTATGAAAGCTTTATTCTGGATATGAAGCAAAGACTGTCCAACTCAGAGTATCTTGGCATGCATCTCATAAAAGGCTTACTTCAAAAGCTTAATGTATATACTAGGGTGCCTTTGCTAAGTCATTTTTATTACAACCTGCTGATAATTAAATAGAAATGCTTATTTGTGCTCCAGCTTAGAGACAGAGGTAATTGGTATGGGAAATCAAGGCAGATTAAAATGAGATTCAGTCTTAGGGAAATAGGTTTGTGCTTTCAGTGCTACCAAATGGGCTAAGAGCACCTGTCCTCAGTCTGTTGTAATGGCTCTTGAAAGGTGATAAGCAGGCTCTGCTCTTTTTATGTGTCTGAGCCTTAAGAAAGGACCCCCAGCCTGCAAAGCATTTTTTTGTATAAATTTATTTATTTATTTATTTATCTGTTTATTTTTGGCTGTGTTGGATCTTCTTTGCTGCGCACAGGCTTTCTCTAGTTGCGGCGAGAGGGGGCTACTCTTTGTTGCGGTGCCTTCTCTTGTTGCAGAGCACAGGCTCTAGGCACGTGGGCTTCAGTAGTTGTGGCATGCGGGCTCAGTAGTTGTGGCTCACAGGCTCTAGAGCGCAGGCTCAGTAATTGTGGCACACGGGCTTGATCTTCCCGGACCAGGGCTCGAATCCGTTTCCCCTGCATTGGCAGGTGGATTCTTAACCACTGCACCACCAGGGAAGTCCCCTGCAAAGCATTTTGAAATAAATATCTAAACCCAGAGTGTTCTAAACTAAAGAAAAAGCTTAACAACAACTTTGAATGAAGATTCATGTTTCTCTTTTGTAGGTTTAAAAAGTAGTGTTAGAATTGCCACATTAATCACTTAAAAGCTAGACATTAAAACGAAGACCCAATTACAAGGGATGAAAAACCTGGGTGAGGTAAGGGAAGAGAAAGATGAAGAGAAAGATAGAAGGAGCTAGGGGGGAAAACAGATAAAATTAATATAGTTTAACAGATATGTAATTGGTTTCAGAAAACTGGACAGTTTGGGATTGTGGGAAGAGCAGTGGCTTAAATCTTGGCTCTGTCCCTTAGTTAGTACATGGCCTTAATTGAATGACTTGCTACCTTAACCGCCAATTATTCATGCATGAAATTAAATTGATAATAATATCACTTTTGGGGAGATTTTGAGGATTAAATAAAATAGTATGCAAAGTGCTTAGCAAATAGACACTTCAATAAATATCAGATTATTTTAATGAAAATTTGATCCTGTTATTCACTTGCTAAAAGCCCTTCTCTCTGGTTTCCTACTGTGCTCTAAAACAAATCCAGACTTATACTTGGCGCTCAGGTTTCCTTGAGTTCCATGTCTCCTGTGATCTCTCCAGCCTCACTCTATGCCTTTTTTCTTGCCCACAGTGTTTCACTCTGACCCACTTTCAGTCCTTCCAACAGGTAATTTCAGAACCTTGTATTTTCTATCTGACAGGGACATTCCTCTTCTAGTAAATTTCATACATAGCTAACCTCTCTTAGTCCTTAGGTCTTTTACTAAATGTTACTTCCACAGAGAGCTTTGCCTGGTCACCCTACTTATGTGGAATCTTCCCTCTTAAATACACAAGCACTCATAATTCTCTATGATTGCACTGTGATTCTTTCCATCAGTGTACTTTCAAAACTTTAATTATATTTGTTCGTTTACTTCTGCCTCCTTAGCTACATTTTAATCACCTTGAAAGTAAAGACCAGGCATGCTTCCTTTAGGTGCCCAAAAAATGTTTGTTATATGAGGTAGGGGAGAGGAAGAAAGAATAGTGATATTTTTCTAAGTGCTCAATGGAGAAGCAGAACATTTTTAGGTAACAAATTAGTCATAAGAATACTATATACCTAACTGAGAAAGACCGTATACTTGAAGTACAAATTTTGAGCAATTATAGCAAAAACACTTAGAATAATTTTCTCTTACGACAAAGCAGTAAAAAATAGATGAAGAACTCTGTGGCACATATAAAAAGACAAGACAGTGCAAATAATAGACACCAAACAGCACCAACTCAAGGAAAATATCCTTATGTAAACTTTGAAAAGACCTTCACAAATTTTATAGTAAAGACAGGAATGAAATTTGTGGCAGAACTCTACTCCATGCTATTTGCAAGTTGTGACAATTTGAAGAGGACTAGTTAATTTAGGTGAACATGTAATTATTTTAGGCAAGATCTCAGTTGCTACTTATGCATTTTTGGTGGGAATACAAAGGTTACAGTCATTTCAAAAACTGTTATTTATTGATAGCTACAAAATGCCCATGCCATTAAACCTAACAATTCTAGCTCTAGGGCTTTGTCCTTAAATAAGAATACAAAATACAAAATAAGCTTTATGCACAAAGATGTTAATATTATTTACATGAATGAAACAGAATAATCATCCTAAAGGCATTCACATAATAACTATCATGGAATACATAATATTCTGTTTTCAGAGAGTTTGTAATGTTATGGGAAAATGCATATGTTATATTTTTTGTGAAAACAGATGAATTTAAATATTTAAAATGATAATTTCTATCTACCATTTAGAATTTTAGGAAATTTTTGAAAATGAACATATGTTCCTGTATCAGGTACAGTTCAACCACATAAACAAAACCGGTAAAATATATATCTATATATGGCATAAGCTAATTGTATTAAATATATTTAAAGTCTTATACTGAAAGCCTGAAGTCCTTAGGACAGGGAACAGGAAGGGAAGACCACGAGCAGCCTGTAACGCCACGGGCGTGAGCTGAAGCTTGTTATCCGCAGGCGGGCAGGCAGGAACGAAAATCCAGGAAGGGGGAAGAGAAGGTTATGACAGATCCAGCTATTTGACGTCCATCAGCTCAGGGAAAGCCTATGCACTCTTATAAAGGGTTCCCAACTGGTTAAAGCAGACCCACCCCAAACAGTTTCCCTTTTGATTAACTTAAAATGTATTGATTAAGGGCTTTAATTGTATCTGCACATCCCTTCACAGCAGTATCTGAATTAGCGTTTGATTGTATAACTGGAGAAGGTGTGTGTGTTTGCTACAAAACGGCTGCTGTCTCCCTTTCATCTCCTAGCTCACTGAAAGAATGTCACTGTAGCCAACTTTAAGTGGAAACATGCTAGAAAAGGAATTTGGGAGACTGTAGTTCAGAACAACCAAGTAGACACATCACAAAGCCATCATTTTCCTTTTATAAATAGAAAAAGAAAAATAAACTGATTAAAATCTTAATACCTGTATTAGCAATAGAAATAGAAAGGAACATACTATTTATTGAAACCTACTATGTGCCAGTTACTTGACATATGTGATATCATTTATCTAATATTATCAAATATTTATAATTACTTTGTCTCACTCATCAACTAGAATGAAAGTTATACAAAAGAAGAACTTGATTTGTCTTGGAAAGTGCTCTATTTCCAGTGCCTGGAAGAGGTTCTGGAACTTAATAATTACTTTCTAAATAAATAAATAAACCAACTAACAAAGAAATAAGTGTCTACAGCAAGATAATAAAGTAATTATCCCCATTTTACAAATAATAAAATAAAAATTTAAATAACCTTTCCTAGCTATGAAACAGATAAATAGTAGAAACAGTTTGCAAATCCCTAAAAATTTGGTTCTAGAGTCTGAGTTCTTTGTATACTGCTACTGTACCCACTAAACGTACTTATTCTTTCATAAAGGCCCTTTATAAACTGTAAGATGTCATCCAAATTAAGGAATCATCATCACTTATTTTATTGTCTGAGATAAAAAGGAGAGGGGAAGAGAGGGAGGAAAGCATGAGTAGGTACATTCGCATTCACAGAAAAGGGGCTGGGAAAGCAGAGATCCTCAGCTGTGGCAGGTGAGGTCAGTGGAAGGCCATTTGGTCTGGAAAGAGCCCCTGTGGAGGCAGCCAGGCTCTAAGACAGACAAGATCAATATGAAAATCAAAAGCATTATCTTTGTTTACATCCCAGGTACTGGAGTGTGAGAGTCTTTGGCAAGTGAAGGAGTAGGCTGTAAGTGATGGATGTCCCACTTAAATGAAGCTATGCAAAGCCTTCATCATGTACTGGCAGAAAAGTCACAAGAGAATAAATGACTTTCTTTTAAGTTCCAAGAGCAGGACAGAGGAGACAGACAGTGTGAATGTCACAGTCCCCATTCAATTGATTTCTCAGCTGCTCATGATAAAGAGTAGCAGTGTCCCGAGGGAAGACAAGGCTCACAAACACAGAAACCCAGGCAAGTTTGAGTTGTCTGTAATGAAGCCCAATAAATTTCTTTTACTTATTTCTAAAGAAAATTCTTTACCCATTATACAGAAATGTAACGAAATGCCAAAAAAAAGAAAGAAGAAAAATGAATCATTATTTCACCACTCTTACAGTTTTTTTTTTTCAAGTTTTCCATTTTAACTTTTAATAGAAATGAGTTTCAGGCTTAAATTTACACACTGCAAACACACTTGCAAATCATATAGTTAAGCTGCACATTAATAAAACCAAATATATTAAAAGGCAAATTAATAAACCACAAAATATAGTGAGAAACTGTTTGGAATTTGCAAGCATTGCTCACTTGCTCATCCTATGCCTTCTGTAAAAGTGTATTTTCCTTATGCATACAAGGATTCATTTACTGACTGTAACGTTTAGAGAAATGTATGGAGTGGGGGATAATAGCAGTAACATTTCAACTAAAATATAAAAAGTGATTGGTGATTTTTGAACAATCTGAAATGCAGGTAATTACATCATAGATCTAGGGGAAACTAGAATCCAAATTTAAAAAATTAAAATAAAACTTAACAGGAACACATCTAGACTATAAAATGAGCAGTGCCTGCCCCTATGAGAGTCTATCATTGGTTTACAAAGAGGGTTAGTCCCTTGGTAGGAAGTGGAAAATGTCACCCACAATAGGTAGGGAAAACCAGTTGCTTAAAATAGGATGTTTTTCTAGAGTCGAGTCCTCCATTCATCTTTCCATCTCTTCAAATATTTTAATATTTGTTGAGCATCTGTTCTGAGCCAGATACTGTCCTAGGAGTTGGAGATTCATTGGTTAGAGGATTAAGGTTTCTGGTTTCAAGTAGTTGATAGACTGAAGAAGCCATGTGAATAAGGATTCTCAATTCCACACAAATAACTGGGGTTATAAAATAATTGATAAGTTGTGCATGGACCCATTGGAGAGACACCTCAACTCTTCTCAAGATTTTATATGTTTTTCAGAGGAGGTGATGCCTAAGGTGAGACTTGAACAAAAAAAGCAGGAATGAACAGGATGAAGAGGACACAGTGGAGGTAGCAAAGAGGGAACAACAAATAGGAAGACAGAGAGAGGAGAGAGCATGGCTCAGTGTAAGAAAGTAAAAATACTGTGATTAGAACATACCAATGAAGAGGAAATTAGTTTTAGGTAAGGCTTAAGAGATAAGCAGGGACTAGATGATGAAGAAATTTATAATTCAAGATAAGGCATTTCATCTTTTGTCCCAAGAGCGATGGGAAAATCATTGAATTATTTTAATCAGAGGGATTAGGTCTCTAAATTCCGGAGGGATGTAGTAGTTTCAGAGTGTCAGGCTATCAGCTCAGACATTATCAGGACATGGGAGGGGTGGCTTGGGAAGCTTTCCTAAATAAATACATTCCTCTCCCTAACCCTGGGGCTCTCCTCTGAGCGCCTACATAAATGAACTCTGATTCACCATTTGAGGAAACCCGCTGGAAAGACAACCAAAAAGCCTCCAGAATATACTCTCATTAAGATTACACAAATACAGATCCATTACCAGCCTGGCAAAAGAAAATTATAGCCATAGATCAGTGTCCTAAGGATTTCAGTGAAGCTACGTGTAATACCTTTAGCCAATTGGCTTCGGAATTCTAGTACAACACAGTCAAATTTTTAAACTGAACTAGCAGACTGGACAACACCATGAGGGCATTTGTCTGTATTGTAATAAGAGCCTACTCAGCAACATGTGAAGCCACGTTCTTCTGACGGCATCCCTGTTTTGTGATTCCGATATTGAGGTGGATGTGCAAGGTCTAAGTAGTCTATATCCAATGAGTCCTTGAGCTGCACTTTGAAATCAAATCGTCCTTAACTGTAAATATTCTTGTCCCTTACAGCAGCTTACCTGATCTATCCCTTTCTGTGACTGATGCTGCCTAAACCCTCCTTCCTCTTTAGACTCAGTCCAGACCTCTATTAGAGATCATTCCGCATTGCACTAAAATCATCACCTCTTTTGACACCAGCCACCCCCACTGGACCATGGGCTAATGGAGGGCAAGGGCTGAGTCTTGTTCAGAGTAGAGGCTCCGTAAGTAGGAATTTAATGTCTCATCAAAGAGCATGAAGAGTGGGAAGTCAGACTATCCAAGTAAGGTGAGACCCATCACGGTGGCAGAGACCCTGTACCCGATTTAGCCTCAACATCTCTGGTGCCCCAAGTCTCTCTATTTTCCGTCCATTCCTCTCTGCAGGCAATTTATGACGCCCCTCACCACTACCACCATTACCCCCAACCCCCAGACAGTTCTTTCTGTCCTCCGCCTACCTGCCTCTCCCTCTGTGTTTTGGCTTCTGGTTCAAGAAAGGAACTAAAGGCTCAACAGCCTCCAGGCACTTCTGGGATTTTATCATCTGACAACTGCAGATGATATGAACATTGGGCAACTTATAGTTAGGGAAAAGAAATTTGAAAAAAAAAATCTGACAAAGCAGGGTTTTTACATTTTTATATAAAGAACTACACAGCTCAATGCTAAAAGACAACCCATAAAAAGGGACGGGTAAATGACTGAAAGAGGGTATGACTTCTGGGTTGCTGGTGATTTTCTATTTACTTGGGTGCTTGTTATGTCGGGAATATTCCTTTGTGAAAATTAATTGAACTGTTCACATGTAATTTGTGCATTTGGGATTTGTTTGGTTAACTTTGACAGAATGGTATAAAATGAAAGGGAATTGAAAATATTTTCAGATAGAAAATTGCCTGAAGAGTTTCTGGCCTATAGTAGGCATTTGAAAAACTTTCTGAATGGAAAAGGCAGATAATCGATCAATAATAAGTACTTAATAAATAAGTCCTCTTCAAAGTTCCAAAGATACACCCATGGAAATCACATCTCTGTTACGAAGACTTGCACTGAAATTACTCTCTTTACAAGGAATCAGTACACAAAGGTGCAAGAAAACATTTATTTCTTTTCGGTTCTAGTTAATTTATAAGCACTATCTTAAATGTTATTTTTTTAAGTTGCTACTTGTATTGATTGGTTTAATATAGTTGCTGGGCTTAACCTTCAAAATCAGCAAACAGTTATGAACACCAATTAATGGGCTAAAGATTTTTCTACTTGAAACCTCAATTCTACTTAATTCTAAGAACACATTTTTAAGGTGTTATTTCTTATCCTTTTAGAATAAGGAAATGGAGGCTAGTGGTATTTAAGAACTCACTATTAAATTCAAGTTTCCCAATTCCAACAACAACTAGTCTTAATCCTACTTTAAAAAAATGAGGAAAGGAGTGGTAGTGGAAGATTCCTGTTTATCTGCTCTAGTTTGTTTCTAAGTCAATTTGTTTTTTCAGGGCCCCAAAGAGGGGCTTGTGACCTCTTACCGTGGGTGTCCATGGCATGTCTGGCTGATCACATCTAGAGAAACTGACTCAAATTGCCAGAAGAGTGCGAGACCTCTTTTGGGTTCAAGTATGGACCTGTGAGATTCTCTTGACAACAATCTAGCAGCAATCTTCATTCCCCTTTTATTTTGTAAAATCTGCACTCTATAAAATGATTAAGACGACTCTTTATGACCTAACCTCAATTTTTTTTCTACACCCCTATATTTCACACTAAACACTCTTAAGGTATCTGTAGATCTATTTATTGAGTTGTAGGGGATTGGTGAAAAGGCATGTCAGGTTGACTTTTGGGTACAGGGTTTATGTAAGCAGAAAACACAGTGTATTAGAAGGAGCATAGATTTAGAAGAAAATAATAATAAAGGAACATTATTTAAGGAGTTCTTACCATGTGTCAGGTAATTTAAATACAGTATTGTGTTCTCACAATATGTTGAGTATTTCTGCTTTGCACACTGGTAACTAACTTTAGCAAATGCCTCACCAATTCATGGAATTAAGCCATTCACACCAAGCAAACCATTTCAGAAAGATTCTACTGACACCTCACCTGTCATATGAAATCTACCCCAGTGGCAAACTTTCTTCACTTCATTCTTCTTGCTTTTCCCTTCTGTTTCAAGGGACCCTGTCACTAGCTTAAGCCTGGGCAAGACTCGATGACTAGGAGAAAATTCTGTCTTATATACAAATAGTCTTTCTTCCTTTACTTGAACACCTCGCCTTCTCTTCTTCCTAAGCCAGAGCCATCTTTATCCTTCCTCAAGTCTGGGTCACAGATTTTCTTGCTTTGATTTACTTGCTTCATTATACTTTATTTCTACCCTATTGTAATTAGTAAGGCCATGCAGAAGATTTATCTTTCAGGGAACAGGTGATCTAACTTACAAACAGCTCTTTCTCACACCTGTTTAGTCCAACTCTTGTTGTGACTTCTGTCTGTTAACAGTGAGTCTGATGGGTCCTTCTTGTTCTGGCTAGAGCCTCTACTTCTTTTAGGCTTATTAACAGTTCTCTGTTTTCATTCAATTTAAATACATATACAGAGAATATAGATCTATACTTTTAGTAAAACTACACTCAACAGTGACAAGGGAACAATACTGAACCTTGAAAGAAAACTATAAATTATATATTCCCCATTTTACAAGGGAATTACATGATATTTAATATGGAAAGGTTAAGAAAACTGGATAAAATCACATAATTACAAGGGGCAGACTCAGATTTCTAAATCAGGTCTCCACAGAGAACCCAAATCCTGGGCTTTCAACCCTGCCACTTTACTGACAAAAAGGTCCTGCCATTGTATGTGGACTTTGCCTTATTAGTCCCATTGAGCTTCAATTGCATCATTTTTAAAATGATCTTAACATTATATATATAACTTGATGATTATGAAAACTAGTCTTAGATTTCTCATAGCAGAGTAACAGATAAAAGCAATATCCAAATATTATCTACTATTGTTATTCTAACTCTTTTTTAACTTTTGTTAACTTTTCTCTATATGGTTTAATTATTGTTTTTGCAGGGTCTTTTTTTGGTAATCTATATCAGAGTTTCTGCTCTCAAAGTCTGAACTGTTAGAGCAATTCCCAGAGACAAATATTTAAGAGACATGAAATAGATCTTCAACTGGAATTACAGTCCCTGGGCATTTTACTTGGTTTTTTTTTTTTTTTCCTAAAGGATTTTCCCTCAGGTCTGTCATGTTAAAAGATGAATGGATTGTTGATTAGTTAATGTGCTTTTCTTCTAAAAACCTCTTTAAAAATTACAGCCTGAAAAAAAAAATCAATACCTTAAATCATTGTCAGTTATATGTAATATCAAGCAGTAGGTAGCCAGAGTAATTGAAGAAATTATGCATGGATTTCTGTGTCTGTTGGTAAGCCATGTTGGATGTCTTGCAGTCAAAAGAGGCTGAATCTGAGACTATCAGCAGTGGGCCATTATAAATAAAAGGAATTTTGCTTTCTCTATATTGTGTTTAGTATTCTATCATACTCATGCCTGGCAGAATAACTTATTATATTTTAATATCCTACTAAAGTCAAAAAGCACCTAGAAGTACAAGAAATACATATGAGACAACCATTTTAGAATGGGCATTTGTATTTAAACATCTTAAGAATTTTAAGATTATTCTCTAATTCAATTTTTAAAGTTTCTTGATGAATACTATGTTGTGAAATAATATTTTATATATGTGTGTGTGTGTGTGTGTGTGCGTGTGTGTGTGTGTGTGTGTGTGTGTGTGTGTGTATTTGTCTCTGCCCCTGCTACTAATATTTGGTCCTTGATCCCAGTTCCTGACAGAGTTCCTAAAATCCTTCTAATTTCCTGAATGATAGGAGTGTCTGACACAGAGATCCTAAATCCCTTGGAATTTCCTGGATGATAGGAGCATCTTTTGTTCTACTAGGTGATGACTCTGGGTGGGCTCCTGGATGGGGGCTGGTCACTAGAAAGGCCAATCCATGATTAGAAACTTGGAACTTTCAACCTCCATTCTTCAGAGAGAGGAGGGAACTGGAAAACAGAGTTAATAATTGATTTAATATGATGTTTGTCATATTTCTATTGTTTAAAAATCATCATACTCATCATTGTTTATAAGAAGGCAGGATAGAAGCTGTTTGTAAGTTGTCAGGATGACAACGATGACTACTATCATTATCACTATATTTTCATTTAAAATAACCATTTTTAGGGCTTCCCTGGTGGCGCAGTGGTTGAGAATATGCCTGCCAATGCAGGCGACACGGGTTCGGGCCCTGGTCTGGGAGGATCCCACATGCCGCGGAGCTACTGGGCCCGTGAGCCACAATTACTGAGCCTGCGCGTCTGGAGCCTGTGCTCCGCAACAAGAGAGGCCGCGACAGTGAGAGGCCCGCGCACCACGATGAAGAGTGGCCCCCGCTTGCCGCAACTAGAGAAAGCCCTCGCACAGAAATGAAGACCCAACACAGCCATAAATAAAAAAATAAAATAAAAAAAAAAAAAAAAAAATAAAATAACCATTTTTAAACAACAGGAATATGACAAACATCATATTAAACCCTGGAGGCATAATATGAATAGATGTGACATTTGTCATCCAAATGCTTGCTCAGAGTAAAGTTGTGTGTCTGTGACATTGTGACATTTACACGTCTCATTTAACAATTAGAAAATATCTTTAAGGTAGGCATTATTCCTGTATCTCATTTTTTAAAAATAGGAAAACAAAGCTCAAAGAAGTTAATCCACTTATCCATATTCACACAGGTAGAAGGAGCAAGATCTGGAATTCAAATTCTCTTCCCTAATACTAAAAAAAGCTTGTTCTGTCACATGTCAGGCATTATTATTAGAGGCTTTCAGCAGTTGTGGAGTGCTTAATGGAATGAGAGCTTGAAGTAAAATAATACAGTTGGGAAATAAAGAGAGAAATAGATATTCTAAACATCAGAAAAAATTCCTATAGAAAGATACAAAATTATGATACGGCCAGCTATATTGTCCCAGGGAGACATTAAATGTTCGCAGTGCTTGTAATAAAGGGCCATATCGGACCTGTGGCTCAAGAGGTCAGTAAGGGACAAATTATAGGATGTGATTTTATGTTAAGCTGAAAAAACTATTGGATGTTTTCAAGTAGAAGAGAAGCATGGTCTAATTTGTATTTATTTAGGAAAAATTTTCTGTTCTTAATAATAATGGAAAGAAAATTTAGTAGTTTTGTCTTTGAATCTAAAGCTAAACAAAATTTTATAATCCTATCCATTTGTTCAGTACTCTCAGCATGAGTAAATTTCCCAGTGGGAAAATAAATGTTAATAAAATTTGATTTTATACCTTCCAGCAATACCTAGTTTGATATTTAAGAAACTTGTCATGTTCTACAATTGAAATGGTTTTTATCAATATGTGTTTGCTTTAGGCATTTCATCATTAGTCGGCATTCTTGACTTTGAACAGACATGTCTTATTAGTATGACCCATAGCACTTATTTTATGGTTACTTCTAGTGCCACTATAAATTAATAGAATATTGGTGCCTGCAGCATGGATTCCATATGCAGAAGAGCAAATGGAAGACAATGGATGGCTTCTCTGAGGACAAGATCTTCCAAAGTTTATTCTGTGTTATATGGGATATTTATAAGCTGTAAGTGAATTTACCAAAAACTATTTCAATATCTTTAATATGTGTATGTTTCTCACATCTCAAATTGGGGATACTAAAACACATTGGCCCAGGGACACTTATTTTTCCCCCAAGCAGCTTGGGTCCATACATAAGAAAAATTATATCGTAATGATGATAATAACAGTGCAACTTATTAGACACCTACTCTGTTACTAGCATTCTGCTAGGGAATTATGTAATTTCATTGAATGTAACCTTTAAAATAATTCCATATAGTAGGCATGTATCTATATTTAACAGTGAGAAACTGAAGCTTAAATAAAGTTGAAGCTTAAATAAAGCACACAGTTATTGGCAGACCTGGTATTTGGAAGTTAATATGTATATCTCCTAAACCTATGTTGTTGTCAACGTCATGTCATACGTCAGAGAAAAGGAGATGGGACAAAACCTGGAAATAGATTGACCAATTGAAGGAGGGGGTTATACCAAGGGCACAGGCCTGGAGAAAATTCAGTAAGAACAGAATGTCTACCTCTGAGGTCTGACAGAACAGTAAGGTCTTGCAAGGCAAGATGTCAGAATAGGTGGTATATTTCAAACGATTGGTTTATGTTAGGAGAGAAAAGACCCATCTCTAAGAGGGAAAGAAAGAGAAAAACGGAGTAAGAACCTTTAGGTTCTGAAAAGTTAAGTGAAAAAGGCTGGAGCCTGGGGAGAAACTGGATTCTAGCACCAGAACTAAAGAAATAAGAGGCCTGGTGAGCGTTTGTATCTGAAATCATGGTGGTACTCAATTATGGAGGAAGAATTATAAAGAGGGTAGAGTTTTCACTTTGAAGGCCTAGATTCAAACCTGGATCTGTCATTTACCAGCTTTAGTTAACCATGTTGAACCTTAGTTGGTGAATCACAAAGTGAGAATAATATTTCCTTAACACCTGTGATTGTTGTTAAAAATGGTGATGTTTATGAATGCTTTGAGTATGGGACCTGGTAGTTTAAAATGTAAGGAATTTATACAAGTAGCATTGTATTAAAGAAGCATTTATATGACCAAAAATGTTGCATACAGCCCTATCTGCTAGTTAGTGACACATTTTTCTTTATTTTGGAACTGATCATTTTTCTTTATAAAAACTATTAAAAATGCATTTTATATCATTCAGACCATATAGAGTTGTGAATTATTTTTCACAATTAACACAGCTGGTTTATCGTACTTGTGGTGGATTTTTTTATACTGTCATCCGTCACATTTCTGATCTATGTTTTTCCTCACTTTTGGGATGGCGTCTTGAGATGTTGGGGCGGGGGAGGAAAGCTAGTGTTGGTAGAGACATATCCCCATGTTGCACACTCCAATCTGTTATTATTTTTCAGGTTTGTTTTCCTTAAAATTTCTATACAGTAAGATGCATAAGATGTTAAGCACACAGTTTGATTAGATTTGGCAAATGCATTCACTCCATCAGTATACTGAATACCTCCATCATCCAAAAAATTTGCCTTGTGCTCTTTTTCAAGCAGATTCCCTCAGATATATCACTGAATTCCATTTTTTCTCACCATATATGAGTTTTACTAGTTTATTCTAGAATATTCTGGAACTAAATGGAATATTCACATTGTATACCTTTTTCCTGTAAGATTTCTTTCACTCAACATAAATTGATTTCAACCATTTTTGTCTTCCTCCAACAATGTGTGGGAGTTCTGATTGCTCCACATCCTTTCCAAAATTTAATATTTTCAGTCTTTATTTTTTCATGTAAATATGTTTGTGTGGTAGCATACATCTTTAACTTACCCCAGTCTATCTTCAACGAATATTATAACACTACACATATAAAATAGGAACCATAAAATAGTGTGCTTCCACTTTTTTTTGCCTCAAGACTTTGTGCTATTGTTGTAATACATTTTACTTCTATATGTATTCAAAAAATCATGGAACTTGATTATTATTTTTGTTCTAATTGGTTAAATAGATCAATATTTTGGCTGCTTTTTCCTTTCTCTACATTTCAAGGTTATAACTATAGTTTGATCACTAGACATAATGCCGTTATCTAAATTTCTTAATATATTTTAAAATTACTCAGAAATGTATGTATAGATATCTGTAAACAAACTTTAGTGGATACAGATTCTCTCAAGTGCACATAAACCATTTACAAACAGATAAACACATATGCTCAGCCATAAAACAAGCCTCAACAAATACACAGAGCTGGTATCATACAGATCATATTTTCAAACCATAATGCAATTAAGCCAGGGGTTAATTACATTTTTAATTCCTATAATTTATACATTTAAGAAGGCACTTGAATAGTTTATTGATCAAAGAAAAAAGAGTAATAGAAATTATAAAAATACTTAGAAAAAGATAATTATATATATAAAAAATCAAAGAAAACTTAAAGCTTTAAATAACTTATAATATAAATGTAAAAATTTGCCAATGTGTCCAACATGACAAGTTACTAAAAACATTTTTAAAAGCGTCAGCAAAAGAAAGACTTAGCATGTTGGTATTTTATATAACTTTAATTCTGAGTTATTAGAGACAGAATTTCTCATTTTTGTTTCATCTTTATGTGTGTACATGTAAGTATGTGTATGTGAATATGTTTGCCTCAACAACAAGAGACTTTAGTAAGATATTTGATTACCCCTACTGCACCTATCTCTTGCAGTGTCTCCTGGTTTTGTTTTTGATCTTATTTCAGAACTTATTCCAACATTTTCTTCAGTTGGGTAATTGGTAAAATCTTCTTAGGACTTTTTTTATGAAATAATTTTATTAGCCTCTAATATTGAAATGGAAGTTATATTTTTACATAAACTGTACAACAAAGAGTTTCATTCAGTGACTAAGAAACATATATTACTTCCTTGTCTTTTTACAACTAGTATTGCTTCTGAGAAGCTAATGTCAAATGTAATGATACATTTTTTATTTTGTAAGAGAATTGCTCTTTCTTTCTGGAAGCATTTAGAATGCTATCTTTGTTTTTGATGCTCTTAAATATCACTATAATGTATCTAATATGAGTTTTTTAACTCTCTTATTTGGCACTTGGCATGATGTCCATTGAGATAATTTATCTTTCTTCATTTCCTGTAAATGTATCTCCATTTTTTCAAACATTTTCTTTTTTCTGATTTTATTTTTCTTCTTTCCTGTGGCTCCTATTATTAGAAACTTCTAATTATATATTTTATATATCTTAAGTTTCTTTAATATTTTCTGTTTTTTATCATTCTCTGCTTTTTTGGGAGGAATGGGATTTCTCAATCTCATACTTCAAATCACTAATTTTTTAACTCTATTCTACACTATCAATTCCATCTATTATCTTTTTTACTAAAACTAATTTACATTTTATCTCTAATATTTTCACTTGTCTTTATGATAACTTCTTGCATTTCAAATTGATAATCCAACACCTTGTCTTATATTTTTTGCTTATTTAAATTATTGGTGTTCTTGATCAAATGCTAATCATTCTAATGATACATATTGTGCAGTAGTTGTTTTGTTCTTTGGAGATAGTTTACTATGGAATAGTTTCTCCTAAGTTTGGTTTATGAGCTCATAACCTGCTGGAGAGCGCTCTCATGTTGCACATTGGAGAAGAGACATCAGAAGAACCTATTCTGGGTTTGCTTGCTTGGGGAAGTTCAAGAAAAGAGAGCAGAATTGTCTTTGTGGTAAGAATTACAGGGATCACAAAACCACAGCAAATCACTGCATTTGGGCATAACTTTGGCAATCAATCATCTAGGTCATGGCCTCACCTTTGGTTTTACAGATGTAAGTTGCTCTGGGAAGATGCTGTTAGCATAGAAATGGAATCTAACAGTCCTGAATATTTGGTGGTGCAGAAGTAGAAGAGTGAATGCCAAGAACTAATCAACAGTTCCCTCCCATTTTTCCTAACTTTTCATCCCAGCAGACCTTTTCTCCTGCCTTTATCTAATCTTTGTAAACATCAACATCAGAGGTCCAAACTTTTTAGGAGGTAAATAATGATAGTCTAAAAACAACAGAAATATGTAAGAAAGAGCTGGTTTCCAACTACTCTTCTCTAGTTGATTCTTTCATTCTGTCTCAGGATGTAGCCATTCCTCACCACCCTGCAAACTCTTGCATTGAAACAGCTTTCTATCTTAACAGTGGTTTCTCATATTTATTTTGCTTATTATGCTGCTGTTGATGTTGACATTATTTCCTTAATTCCATGTTTCCCTCTATGATTTCTCTTCAGATTGATCTTACAGGAGGGAAGCCTGCAGCTTGTATTAAATTTGATTCTTTGTAGGCACCTCAAACAAGCTGTTTATTATATCTGCATCCTTAGCATTTTGTGTAGTGCCTGGGTTATAGGGAGGCCTCAAAAAATATTGCATAATGATCATTTGAACAGCCTCTGGCCTTCAGGAAAGCAAGATACCCCTTAAATTAAAGATGAGATATTTCATGTCTTAATGACTTAATAAAGACTTTAATCACAGGTGAAGTATATATTTTACAACTAACATAGTGGATAATTTTATATATTCATCCTTATTTCCTTTACTGCCACAGTAAGGTATAATTTGTTCTAATTAGAGAGTAGCAAAGAGAAGCAGGGGAACCAGAACCCAGATGGGCCTCCCAGTTCTGTGTTCTACCTTGCTGGAGACACTGATTTTAGCCCTCTAAATTTTGCTTATCATTTCAGTATCATTCTGTCAAATGAGGAAATTTATTTTGTCATATTAGTTCCCAAATACAAATATTTTCTAGATATCAGCTGACCATCACCCTAGAAATCAAATCCATAACCAAGGTGTATAATTGGCTTTATTTTATATCACCTTTTAAAATGCATATGAGCAAGCAAGAATTTTTTTAAAACTAAGGCTATCTTAACTACTATGCCCATTTATCATAATGACAGAATGTAAGATATTTTAGGGTGAGGAGGGAATAATGGATTGAAAACAAGTGTGCAAACCTTAACTTTTGTTAGAATGCATTAAGGAGACCTAACTGCCAAGCTATGAAACCCAATTGAGGGGTGGTAGCCCTGAAAGAAAAAAAATCACAACTCTTAGAAACCATTAAAACTGGTGTGGTAGTAAATCTGTCCCATAAAAAACAGGAAGCTGGTTATAGTGTCTTCAAAAGGGCAACTTTGTGGAAATTATGGTTGAAAGTATTTAAAATAAACACTGTTAGGAAAAGTAACATATTTCCCTGTAATGCCAAAAGGAATAGAAAAACTGAGTTAGCCTTTATCAAACAACATGAATGAATGGGGTTCTTTCTATATAACCCAAAACTGTGTTAAATTCTACCCAAATAGCTTCAATATCTTGTATATCTTGAATAGAAATTAAAGAGGTAGAATTTCTTTTGTGCTGGGAATGAGCCCAAATACCGCTGTCTCTGTGTTTGAGGGATGGGGTATTTGGGAAGATGGCAACAAAAAAACATGACTCTCTGGACTAGACTGTCAGATTGATTTCTTTTGTTTGGAGATCAGAGGTAGTTTGAATAAAAGCAAATGTAGAGATTTTTATTGTACATATTTATGGTATACTCTATAGAAAATAAAAAGCACATATCTTAGGTGTTAATTTCCATGAGTTTTGACAACCACTCACAGAAGATATAGGACATTTACATCACTACTGAATAACAGCTTGTACCCTTTCAGTCAATCTTCACCCACAGGCAGACTTGTTCTAATTTATGTCAGACAGATTAGTTTTGTCACCCATAAGTTTCATGAAAATAGAATCACACAGACTTCTGTTTCTGGTTAAGAGGTAGTAACTAAGATTGGATCTATCCTTCCACTTGAAACAAGTAAAAAAAAGCAGGAAAAATATATGACAAAAAGTTTTTATGATATTGGACATCAGGTAATGATCCCTGAGTCATAAGAAACAAATGAAGTGAGCCTTATACTTGTCCCAGCTTACTGTCATAAATGAAATTCCAGGTAGCTGCATAGAGCTGGTGAACCCAGGCAGAGCTAGAAAGACTCTCCTGAGTAAAGGACATAGTGCTGAGTCCAAGGAGATCAAATTGGCTAGAATGTTCTAGAAAGTAAAGAGCTGCACAGAGACAGGATTTGGGAGATCTACACAGGATTCCCCTCATGTACTCAGCAGAGTGCTAATCAGAGCATATGTGTGGGTGAAAAATGTCCAAGAGAAAGTAAACAACCACTATAAATAATTAGAAGAAAGAGAACTCTCCACTCACACAGGCCCACAAAGAGTTCCAGGTATTAGTCAGATAGGGAAACTTCATAGTTTAAAGGATATTGGGTAGAGTACTCAGAAAGGTCATGCCTCAGTAGTAAGAGATAATTATCCCTAGACTAACGACTACCCTTATCCCATATAACATATCTTAAGGGCAAGACCTGAAAGGCTCAAAATGTCTCCATGTACCATAACTGCATCCCAGAAAAAAAAAAAAAAACAATATTTTTATAAACACAAAACACAAGGCAGTGAGTAATGTAAAATCTGCAATATCTAGCATCCAATAAATAAGTTATTAGGCATGCAAAGGAGCAGATGTATATGATGCAAAATCAAGAGAATATTAATCAAAACCCTCTAAGAACTAGCACAGATGTTAGAAATTTTAGATCAGGACATTAAAACAGTAATTTATAACTATCAAATATGCTTTAAAAGGTGAAAAACGGTTTAACATGTAGAGACATAAAATATATAAAAACTAGAGATGAAAGCTACAGTGCTTGAGGATAAAATACCCATGTCTCTTCTAAAATTCTTATGTATCTTTATACATTTTATTTACCTTATTTTCCACTAGATTCCTTAGAATTTTTGCAAGTGTTTTTTGTTGTTGTTTATTTGTTTGTTTGCTTGGTTGGTTTTGTCCTCTAATCAACTGCAACATTGGGTCATCTCTCTGACTGCTTTGGTTGATTTTTTAATGACTGTGGGTCACATTTTATTTTTTACGTATTATGATTCTTAACTGAGTGTTGGATATTTTTGTAACAACTCAGTATAGATTGAAATAACTGATATCTATCTTAAGAAAGTGACATTTCTGTTCTTCTGTCAGTTTGCTAGAGCAGTAGCTGGGTTGATACATGGCAAGGTTGAACTATTTTGGGCTTACTGCAGACTTAATTTGATTCACTTTCGAAAGTGGGATCAAAAATTGCCTTCCAGCAGAGACTAGGATCTTAGCAGTGTCAAGGTTTTTGAAACCTCTTTCACATTCAGGTGCCTAGTCTCTAACCTATGGGAGATCTCTGGCTGCTTTATAGCTAGCATGCCGTTTTTTGGAGTCCTTTCTCTCTCTTGAGTCCTACCTGCAGTTTTCTGTCTAGTTCCTTTTGCTGCCACTTACCTGCTTTCTGTGATGACTGGAATTACTTTGTAGGAACTTCCCTCAGCTCTTCTTCCCTGCCCTAAGTCATTAATAATTGCAAATGTAAAGTGTGTGTCTGGGGTATTATATATATACATGCACAATTTAATAGTTACATATATACTGTTTTTCCTGAAATAGGTTCAAATTAATTATAATGTTTTCTTCTTAATTACACTATGAAAATATTTCTGTGGCTGTACAGAGTATTCTAAATATCTGGATGTGTTTCGTTTTCTTATTGATTTGAAGTGATTCCTTTTGTTGAACATTTAAATTGCTAGAGTTTTTTTTTTTAATTACTGAAATGTTGTAATACAATTACATTTTTTGTTTCATTTTCAAATCATGTTATTTTTTGTCTCTTTAAATTCTCTCTAGAACAATATGAGAGAAAACATTTGAGATTACAGACTTCCTTACAGAAAGCATGTTATAATTGTTTATTTGCTTCTATATGTTTCATTAGTCCATAAACTCATCAAGAAAAGAGGATGTGAAATACTTTCATTTCTGTTTTCTTTATTTCCAGGATGATGTCTTCGTATAAAGGGTGTACAGTAAAAGTTTAATGAATACATGGCCACATTCTAATTTCTGTAAGTAAAATGGGCATCCACTTGTGCTATCTGCCCTAGTAACACACACACACACACACACACACACACACAGAAATGTATATATATAATGCTATTACTCTGCTCTGGTATAGAACTGGTACAATGGGACTTACTGTTTTATTGGATCCTATCGAAATTTGACTCATTAACCTAAAATGCTTTGGGCTTTTGGGGTGTAAAGTCAAATTCTATTACAAGTCATAATTATTCAAATATAATATATTATGGCATGTTTCACTTTAAGTCCCTGTCCCAAGGAAGATCTTTTCTGAAAATATTTTTCTTTTTTCCTTGTAATGAAAATTGTATTTGCTTTCCACTTACTTTTGCTTTTTTTTTTTTTAAAGAAATTCACGTTCTTTTATTTATTTATTTATGACTGTGTTGAGTCTTCGTTTCTGTGTGAGGGCTTTCTCTAGTTGCGGCAAGTGGGGACCACTCTTCATCGCGGTGCGCGGGCCTCTCACCATCGCGGCCTCTCTTGTTGCGGAGCACAGGCTCCAGACGCGCAGGCTCAGTAATTGTGGCTCACGGGCCCAGTTGCTCCGTGGCATGTGGGATCTTCCCAGACCAGGGCTCGAACCCGTGTCCCCTGCATTGGCAGGCAGATTCTCAACCACTGCGCCACCAGGGAAGCCCTCCACTTACTTTTTAATACCTCTTTTTCTTCAGACATCTTTGCTTAACTTTCAAAGAATCATATTAATGCAATTTCTTTCAGTACAACTACAAAGTCTAAGTAACCTAGTCCAGCCAGAATTGCATGGCTAATGATCAATATCTAAGCAAAAGCAGCCATTCATCTTCAAAAGTCTGAAATTACACCTTTTTTAGGACAAAATGGGAATTTGTTTTAACCTTGAACCAAATTATTGTCAGGAGAAATTTATTGCATTTTAAAACAATAAGATGAACATATTTCAGTACAGGCTCCCATTTCTTTTTTGCAAGCCTGTATTTATTTAAGACTATTTTTTTCCTCTGTGCGTATTTCTGGCTTTTCCATCCCAAGCTGTTTGCTGTTTTATAGCAAATGAAAATATGTTTGTGGAAATTGCATATAAAACTGTTTATTGAGACTTAAATCTTCTGTGGCTGTTTGTGGTGTTATTTTTTCCCCAAGCCTCACAGTTGTACTTCTCTCTCTTTCTCTCTCTCCCCCCTCCCCCTCTCCCCCTCTTCCTTCCTCTCTCCCTCTCTCTCTCTCTTCCTCTCTCTCTGTCTCTCTCCCTTTCTCCACCTCTCTCTGCTTCTCCCCACTCCCTCTCTCAACCTCAACTCTTTCACTCTCTCTCTCTCCAAAGAGCCTTTGTGTAATTAAAATCCTGTATCTTCTGTACCCTTGGTCTGTCCTTCAATCCAGTCATTTGGCTAGGACACTGTAAGGTAAAGTTCAGCTATTTAATGCCACTGAGCAGATGAGTAAAGAAAGGATAGTCACACGCCCAGGATCCCAAATATTTATATTTTGCATATAAATATAAGAAGGTAATTTGCATACTATATTGGTTAGAATTTTGGTTTGGCCACATAAAGAGACTCAATAGTAGCTTAACAAAAACAGAGTATTATTATTTTCTGAAGGTAAGTCCAAGTGTAAGCAGGTTGGGACTAATACTGCAGGGCCACTGTGGTCCATAAACAGGCTGCTTCCAATTTGCTGCTATGCCACACCTGGGATGCAGTCCAAGGAGCTGGATAGAGAAAAAGAGCTTTGACCCCACCATTTAAACAATAACTCCAAAAGATAGCATGTATCTCTTTTCCCTCTTTTATTTATTTGACTGGAGTTAGTTAAAGGAGGTTACCTGGCTGCTAGGAAGGCATAAAAATGTGATATCTATATTTGATGGCCACAAGCCTACCTAAAATTTAGAGATTCCATTGCTGAAGAGTAGAAGACATAAATTAGCAGTCTCTGGAGATTCATTAGATTATGTTTATGTCCATGGACAAATGAATGGATTAAAAAACATTTGTATATACATACACTAGAATGTTATTCAGCCTTAAAAAGGAAGGCTTCTTGCAATACATGACAACATTGATGAATCTTGAGAACATTATGTTAAAGGAAATAAGCCGGTCACAGAAGAACAAATACTGCACAATTCCACTTATTATATGAGGTATCTAAAGTAATCAAACTCATTGAAGCAAAGAATAAAATGGTGGTACCAGGGGCAGAGGGGAGGGGAAAATGGAAAGTCCCTGTTCAATGAGCATAAAGTTTCAGTTATGCAAAACGAATAAATTCTAGAGATTTGCTCTATAACACTGTGCCCATAACAGTACTGTATCACACACTTTAAAACCTATGTGGATAAATCTCATGTTAAGTGTTCTTACCACAATAAAATAAAAATTTAAAAAACTCTGTGGCTATCTGAGAAAACTAGAAAGTTGCATGGGAAGGCATCAAATGCCTAAATAAATAAATGAATAACCTTTACTCTTAAAAAAAAAAGATTATGTTTAAAAGAGAATAGAAAGACAGTTTCTATAAAGGACAGAGAAATAGTATAATAACAAAAGAAGATGTGGAGTGAAAAATGTTTTTTAAGTGAGGCTAATATCCAACATTTTTCTGCTGATGGGACTGAGTTATTAGAAAGGGGAAATCTGTTGATTTAAGATAGAGGACAACCACAGGAGTAGAGTTCTTGAATGTGTGTTATGAAATGGAGTGAAATAAGTCAGAAAAAGACAAATCCTGTATGATCTCACCTATACGTGGAATCTAAAAAAAAAAAAAAACAACAGAAATAGAGAACAGATTAGTGGTGCTAAGGGTTGGGGGTGGGAGGGGTAGGGCAAAAGGATGAAGGGGGTCAATGTGTACAAACTGCCAATTATAAGAGTAATAAGTTCTGGAGATGTAATGTACAATATGGTAACTATAGTTAACAATACTGTATTGTATACTTGAAAATTGCTAAGAGAATAGATCTTAAAAGCTCTCATCACACACAAAAATATGTGAGATGATGGATGTGTTAACTAGCCTTATTGTGGTAATCATTTTACAATATATACATATATCAAATCATTATGTTGTACACCTTAAACTTTTACACAATGTTATACATAAATTACATTTCAATAAAGATGGAAAAAATAAATGGTGCAGACCTTAAATAAGAACAGAGTCAATTCAGTAGTTGCAATAGGAGAGAAGAAAGCTAAAAAAATTTTGGTCCACTTGGTGGTTGAGGGACATGGCAATTTTCTTCATTTACTCAGTCAAATAAGAAGCTAGAGCATTAGGTAAGATGGAAAAATGAAGAGAATGTTGGATGTTAGAATTTTAAAGTGGGAGGAGAATATATTAAAACAGTTTTTCAGAGAATTGGATGGAGGACCAAATGACTGAGGAGCTATAAGATAACTGTTTTTAAAAACCCTAGCAATATAAGGTCATAAATTTAACATAGCATGTCAGTGGTAGCATATTTCCTGGAAATATATTCAGCTCTTCAGAGGTAGACATGGGATAGTCACAGAGTTGAAAATTATGATAGTTCAAGTCTTACCAGACAAGTCTTCAAAGGGAAGAAAGAAACAATAAGAGGTTGGTAATGTTTAGAATCAAAACCATGTGATGCTTGCTTGGTATGAAAAGAAGTAAAGATGTGAGGGGAGTGATAGATAGAAAAATGGTCAAGTCAATGCATTGAAGATTATGACAGAGCTGAAGAATCAGTGGAGTGAGGAAATGGCTGGTGTGAGATGGAAAGTTATAAGGTGGTGATCAAAATGATTTGTATGAGTATGGCTATGGAAATGCATGGCTGAAGTGGTTAAAATCATTGAAAGAAGGGGGTCAAGAGAAAGTTGTTGATGACAGTCCATGAGTTACAGAGAGCAGAGTGGAAGGAGTTGTGCCTAGGATATCTGAGTCGGATTAAGGAATATATAAAGCATTGTAGGGATCAGTGATGACCTGAAAGGCTGAGATTCCTTGTGGTAACAGAATCAAAAGGATTGCAGGGCATTATGAAATCAGTCTTAATGGTCACTCGAGGCAAGATGGTAATAAGTTCTAATTATAATCATTAGGGGGTAGGAGGTTGAACTCCTAAGCAGTTTGCTGTGATACAACAAGGATTTTGTATATGGGATGTGTGGCAGTCTCAATAGAAGCAAGTATAATTCTGGAGACACCTGTTCAGATTTCTTAGTGCAAAGCAAAGGCCAGGTAAGGAGTGGGCTTATTGGGAGAACATAGATGAGCTGACACTTTTAAGATGTGGAAATATCTACTACTATGGTAAGACCTTGGCTAGGTGGTCCTGGAGATGTTACCAAGCAGGACCCTGGGGGGCCTTCCTGGAATAGACCTCCCCCCAACCTCACTCCACGTCCTCCACATGCCTCTTGTCTGTAGAGAAACTTTAGCCTCCTAGGCCTTCCCTGAGTTCCAAAGAGTAAATTTAATCAGAGAAGTGAGAAAATGCAGAAAGAAAGAAAAACAGTCAAGTAAGACAAAATTATAATAGTTTAGCCATTAAACAAAGTTAAGGAACTTTAGTTCCTCCTCAAGGGCCATAGATAATACTCTGAGCTATGTCCTTTGAGCTGTTTCGTAGATATGGAAATCCCCACCAGGCAGAAGAAGTTAACTGTATGCTGCCCACAAGCACATAGATCCTAGACGGCTTGGAACCAGAAGGTTGATGATGTTGACTCCAGATTACCTCACCACCAACCAATCAGAAGAATATCCATGAGCTTTTCCCATACCCCACCACCCCCTTCCCTCACCCTGTCTTTAAAAACCTTTCCCTGAAAGCCTTCGGGGAGTTTGGGCCTTTTAAGCACTAACTACCTGGTCTCCTTGCTTGGTGCCCTGCAATAAATGCTGCAATTTCCTTCACCAAAACATGGTGTCAAAATGACATAAGTGGCTTTACTGCACGTGGGCAAGTGGACCCAAGTTTAGTTCGGTAACAGAGATACAGATGAATCTTAAAGATCCTCTTAAGATATGCATTCTTGGAGCTCTGTCATTTTGCTCACTGACTGATACAGAGTTACTCACTTAATAGGTACTAACTGTATAAATCTCTGAAAGCCACCATTTACTCTTCCCTAGGCTACACCTCATTTAATCCTCACAATAACTACATAAGGGAGTAATGTAATTAGCTTTATCTACATTTTATAGATAAAGGAACTGACATTTGAAAAGAAAAAAATCTTTCTCAGGTCATGTAGCTAATAAGTGACAAAGCCTGAATTCAAACTCAGAACACCTGATTTAAAGCCTGTATTCTTATAATGAAAAGAAAATGATACAGCCCACCCCTTAGGGAGAAATTCATGTTATATCTGGAAGAAAGGGAGATGAACTGCCAAACGTAGCACAGCGTGATACCCAAGTGAGCAAGAAGCATAGAAGAGATAACATTTGAAACATATTTTGAAGAAACAGTAAAAACTATTCAGATAAGAAGAAGAAGATCTCATTCCAAGCAAGGATATTAACAAAGGGATGGCTCAATGGTGTGAATGAACACAATGAGGTTTTGGAACAATGAGCAGGTTTTGTGATAAGTGATTAAAATGTAGGAGTGTGTGTGTGTGTGCGTGTATGTCTGTGTCTGTGTCTAACTTCTGGGAGTTTAGAAGGGCTGGATATAAATAATAATGAGTCTTGCATTTAGTTCTAAAAATTTTGGACTTTATTCTGAAGGCATTAATAAAGTATTAAACCCTTTTTTTTAAAAGTAAGGAACATATTTAAATTTCTGGGGTTTTATTTGGCGGGGGGGGGGGCACACCAAATGGCATGCCAGATCTTAGTTCATCGACCAGGGATTGAACCACTACCCCCTGAGGTGGAAGCATAGAGTCTTAACCACTTGGCCACCAGGGAAGTCCCAGATTTGTGTTTTAGAATTATCCCTTTGCAAAGAGTGTGGATGATTGATTAAAAAGGGTTAACCGTTGAAGGGAGGAGGTGATTGCAATACGTAAAATTGCCTGTGTTGTACGTTATTGCTCAGTAAATATTAAGTCTGAAGCCAAAACAACTATTTTTTTCTCATTGCCCAAACATCTGGTTTGATTAACATTTCTTCCCTCTCAACGTACCAGCTAAAATTGACTAGTTGTGGGGTATCATACTAACATAATTATATATAGATAAAGATAATCCCAAAATAAGACTCAGAAAGACACAAATGGCACATAAGAGTTTAGGAATGCTGTATAATGCAACTGGCATTCTCTGTGTGTGTGTATGTGAATGTTAGTGTGTGTGAGAGAGAGAAAGGTGTGAAGGGGCTCAGCAGATGCCAGTCTGAGAAAAGGAAGGTTTAAGCCACATGCAGCTTTGCAGCTAATCTGTGAGGTTGCTGAGGAACCAGCCTATGATTCTCCTGTCACTTCAGTAGAAGACATATGCCATGTATCACCAAATATTACACCCCAAATGGCAAGACACAGTGAAACAATGGCTCTCACATATTTTTTCTAAATTCACATACCAGTTCATGTGAAAGAGCCTTAGTGATTGGAAATGTCAAAGAGTTAAACGTGGCATGAAGAGGGATACAAACTCTAGGGGAACGGAAAGCATCTTTTTATTTTTTAACATCTTTATTGGAGTATAATTGCTTTAGAGTGGTGTGTTAGTTTCTGCTTTATGACAAAGCAAATCAGCTATACGTACACATATATCCCCATATCCCCTCCCTCTTGCGTCTCCCTCCCACCCTCCCTATCCCACCACTCTAGGTGGTCACAAAGCACCAAGCTGATCTCCCTGTGCTATGCAGCTGTTTCCCACTAGCTATCTGTTTTACATTTGGTAGTGTATATATGTCAGTGCCACTCTCTCACTTCGTCCTTGCATATCCTTCCCTCTCCTCATGTCCTCAAGTCCATTTCTACATCTGCGTTTCTATTCCTGTCCTGCCCCTAGGTTCTTCAGAACCTTTTTTTTTTTTTTTTTAGATTGCATATATATGTGTTAGCATATGGTATTTGTTTTTCTCCTTCTGACTTACTTCACTCTGTATGACAGACTCTAGGTCCAACAACCTCGCTACAGATAACTCAATTTCATTTCTTTTTATGGCTGAGTAATATTCCATTGTACATATGTGCCACATCTTATTTATCCATTGATCTGTCTATGGACACTTAGGTTGCTTCCATGTCCTGGCTATTGGAAATAGAGCTGCAATGAACATTGTGGAACATGACTCTTTTTGAATTATGGTTTTCACAGGGTATTTGCCCAGTAGTGGGATTGCTGGGTCGTATGGTAGATCTATTTTCAGTTTTTTAAGGAACCTCCATACTGTGATCCATAGTGGCTGTATCAGTTCACATTCCCACCAACAGTGCAAGAGGGTTCCCTTTACTCTACACACTCTCCAGCATTTATTGTTCATAGATTGTTTGGCGATGGCCATTCTGACTGGTGTGAGGTGATACCTCATTGTAGTTTTGATTTGCATTTCTCTAATGATTAGTGATGTTGAGCATTCTTTCATGTATTTGTTGGCAATCTGTATATCTTCTTTGGAGAAATGTCTGTTTAGGTCTTCTGCCCATTTTTGGATTGAGTTGTTTGTTTTTTTGATGTTGAGCTGCATGAGCTGCTTATAATTTTGGAGATTAATCCTTTGTCAGTTGCTTCATTTGCAAATATTTTCTCCCATTCTGAGGGTTGTCTTTTGGTCTTGTTTATGGTTTCCTTTGCTGTGCAAAAGCTTTTAAGTTTCATTAGATCCCATTTGTTTATTTTTGGGTTTTTTTTCCATTCCTCTAGGAGGTGGGTCAAAAAGGATCTTACTGTCATTTATGTCATAGAGTGTTCTGCCTCTGTTTTGTTCTATGAGTTTTATAGTGTCTGGCCATAAATTTAGGTCTTCGATCCATTTTGAGTTTATTTTTGTGTATGCTGTTAGGGAGTGTTCTAATTTCATTCTTTTATATGTAGCTGTCCAGTTTTCCCAGCACCACTTATTGAAGAGGCTATCTTTTCTCCATTGTATATTCTTGCCTCCTTT
Organism: Balaenoptera ricei; assembly: GCF_028023285.1. NCBI lineage: Eukaryota > Metazoa > Chordata > Mammalia > Artiodactyla > Balaenopteridae > Balaenoptera > Balaenoptera ricei. The sequence continues at coordinate 53,551,072 of NC_082646.1, read as the reverse complement.
ATCAAAGAAAAGGTAACCATATGTGTGTGGCTTTATCTTTGGGCTTTCTTTCCTGTTCCATTAATCTATATTTCTGTTTTTGTGCCAGTACCATACTGTCTTGATTACTGTAGCTTTGTAGTATAGTCTGAAGTCAGGGAGCCTGATTCCTCCAGCTCCGTTGTTCTTCTCAAGATTGTTTTGTCTATTTGGGGTCTTTTGTGTTTGCATACAAATTGTGAAATTTTTTGTTCTAGTTCTGTGAAAAATGCCATGGGTAGTTTGATAGGGATTGCATTGAATCTGTAGATTGCCTTGGGGAGTATAGTCATTTTCAAAATGTTGATTCTTCCAATCCAAGAACATGGTATATCTCTCCATCTGGTTGTATCATCTTTAATTTCTTTCATCAGTGTCTTATAGTTTTCTGCATACAGGTCTTTTTTCTCCCTAGGTAGGTTTATTCTTAGGTATTTTATTCTTTTTGTTGCAATGTTAAATGGGAGTGTTTCCTTAATTTCTCTTTCAGATTTTTCATCATTAGTGTATAGGAATGCAAGAGATTTCTGTGCATTAATTTTGTATCCTACTACTTTACCAAATTCATTGATTAGTTCTAGTAGTTTTCTGGTAGTGTCTTTAGGATGCTTTATGTATAGTATCATTGTTATCTGCAATCAGTTACAGCTTTACTTCTTCTTTTCCGGTTTGGATTCCTTTTATTTCTTTTTCTTCTCTGATTGCTGTGTCTTAAACTTCCAAAACTATGTTGAATAATAGTGGTGAGTGTCAGCAACCTTTTCTTGTTCCTGATCTTAGTGGAAATGGTTTCAGTTTTTCACCATTGAGAATGATGTTGGCTGTGGGTTTGTCATGTATGGCCTTTATTATGTTGAGGTAAGTTCCCTCTATGCCTACTTTCTGGAGGGTTTTTATGATAAATGGGTGTTGAATTTTGTTGAAAGCTTTCTCTGCATCTATTGAGATTATCATATGGTTTTTCTCCTTCTGTTTGTTAATATGGTGTATCACATTGATTGATCTGTGTATATTGAAGAATCCTTGCATTCCTGGGATAAACCCCACTTGGTCATGGTGTATGATCCTTTTAATGTGCTGTTGGTTTTTTATTGCGAGTATTTTGTTGAGGATTTTTGCATCTATGTTCATCAGTGATATTGGCCTGTAGTTTTCTTTCTTTGTGACATCTTTCTCTGGTTTTGGTATCAGGGTGATGGTGGTCTCGTAGAATGAGTTTGGGAGTTTTCCTCCCTCTGCTATATTTTGGAAGAGTTTGAGAAGGATAGGTGTTAGCTCTTCTCTAAATGTTTGATAGAATTCGCCTGTGAAGCCATCTGGTCCTGGGCTTTTGTTTGTTGGAAGATTTTTAATCACAGTCTCAAATTCAGTGCTTGTGATTAGTCTGTTTATATTTTCTATTTTTTCCTGGTTCAGTCTTGGAAGGTTGTGCTTTTCTAAGAATTTGTCCATTTCTTCCAGGTTGTCCATTTTATTGGCATATAGTTGCTTGTAGTAATCTCTCATGATCCTTTTTATTTCTGCAGTGTCAGTTGTTACTTTTCCTTTTTCATTTCTAATTCTATTGATTTGAGTGTTCTCCCTTTTTTTCTTGATGTGTCTGGCTAATGGTTTATCAATTTTGTTTATCTTCTCAAAGAACCAGCTTTTAGTTTTATTGGTTTTTGCTATTGTTTCCTTCATTTCTTTTTCATTTATTTCTGATCTGATCTTTATGATTTCTTTCCTTCATCTAACTTTGGAGATTTTTGTTCTTCTTTCTCTGATTGCTTTAGGTGTAAGGTTAGGTTGTTTATTTGAGATGTTTCTTGTTTCTTGAGGTAGGATTATATTGCTATAAACTTCCCTCTTAGCACTGCTTTTGCTGCATCCCATAGGTTTTGGGTCATCGTGTTTTCATTGTCATTTGTTTCTAGGTATTTTTTGATTTCCTCTTTGATGTCTTCAGTGATCTCTTGGTTATTAAGTAGTGTATTGTTTATCCTCCATGTGTTTGTATTTTTTATAGATTTTTCCTTTAATTAATATCTAGTCTCATAGCGTTGTGGTCGAAAAAGATACTTGACACGATTTCAATTTTCTTAAGTTTACCAAGACTTGATTTGTGACCCAAGATATGATCTATCCTGGAGAATGTCCCACGTGCAATTGAGAAGAAAGTGTATTCTTTTGTTTTTGGATGGAATGTCACATAAATATCAGTTAAGTCCATCTTGTTTAATGTATCATTTAAAGCTTGTGTTTCCTTATTTATTTTCATTTTGGATGATCTGTCCATTGGTGAAAGAGGGGTGTTAAAAGTCCCCTACTATGATTGTGTTACTGTTGATTTCCCCTTTTATGGTTGTTAGCATTTTCCTTATGTATTGAGGTGCTCCTTTGTTGGGTGCATAAATATTTACAATTGTTATATCTTCTTCTTGGTTTGAGCCCTTGATCATTATGTAGTGTCCTTGTTTGTCTCTTGTAATATTCTCTATTTTAAAATCTATTTTGTCTGATATGAGAATTGCTACTCCATCTTTCTTTTGATTTCCATTTGCATGGAATATCTTTTTCCATCCCCTCATGTTCAGTCTGTATGTGTCCCTAGGTCTGAAGTGGGTCTCTTGTAGACAGCATATATATGGGTCTTTTTTTTGTATCCATTCAGCCCATCTATGTCTTTTGTTTGGAGCATTTAATCTGTTTACATTTAAGGTAATTATAAATATGGATGTTCGTATTACCATTTTCTTATTTGTTTTGGGTTTGTTATTGTAGGTCTTTTCCTTCTCTTGTGTTTCCTGCCTAGAAAAGTTCCTTTAGCATTTGTTGTAAAGCTGGTTTGGTGGTGCTGAATTCTCTTAGCTTTTGCTTGTATGTAAAGGTTTTAATATCTCCATGAAATCTGAATGAGATCCTTGCTGGGTAGAGTAATCTTGGTTGTAGGTTTTTCCCTTTCATCACTTTAAATATGTCCTGCCACTCCCTTCTGGCTTGCAGAATTTCTGCTGAAAGATCAGCTGTTAACCTTATGGGAGTTCCCTTGTATGTTATTTGTTGTTTTTTCCTTGCTGCTTTTAATATTTTTTCTTTGTATTTAATTTTTGATTCTTTGTTTAATATGTGTCTTGGAGTGTTTTTCCTTGCATTTATCCTGTATGGGACTCTCTGCGCTTCCTGGACTTGATTGACTATTTCCTTTCCCATATTAGGGAAGTTTTCAACTATAATCTCTTCAAATATTTTCTCAGTCCCTTTCTTTTTCTCTTCTTCTTCTGGCACTCCTATAATTCGAATGTTGGTGCATTTAATGTTGTCCCAGAGGTCTCTCAGACTGTCCTCAATTCTTTTCATTCTTTTTTCTTTATTCTGCTCTGCAGTAGTTATTTCCACTATTTTATCTTCTAGGTCATTTTTCCATTCTAATGCCTCAGTTATTCTGCTATTGATTCCTTCTATAGAATTTTTAATTTCATTTCTTGTGTTGTTCATCATTGTTTGTTTGCTCTTTAGTTCTTCTAGGTCCTTTTTCAACGTTTCTTGTATTTTATCCATTCTATTTCCAAATTTTGGATCCTCTTTACTATCATTACTCTGAATATTTTTACAGGTAGACTGCCTATTTCCTCTTCCTTTTTTTGGTCTGGTGGGTTTTTACCTTTCTCCTTCATCTGCTGTGTGTTTCTCTGTCTTCTCATTTTGCTTAACTTACTGTGGTTGGGGTCTCCTTTTTGCAGGCTGCAGGTTGGTAGTTCCCGTTGTTTTTGGTGTCTGCCCCCAGTGGCTAATGTTGGTTCAGTGTGTTGTGTAGGCTTCCTGGTTGAGGGGACTAGTGCCTGTGTTCTGGTGGATGAGGCTGGATCTTGTCTTTCTGGTGGGTAGGAGGATGTCCAGTGGTGTGTTTTGGGGTGTCTGTGAACTTATTATGATTTCAGGCAGCCTCTCTGCTAATGGGTGGGGTTGTGTTCTTGTCTTTCTTGTTGTTTGGCATAGGGTGTCCAGCACTGTAGCTTGCTGGTTGTTGAGTGAAGCTGGGTCTTAGTGTTGAGATGGAGATCTCCGGGATAGCTTTCGCCGTTTGATATTACGTGGAGTTGGGAGGTCTCTGGTGTACCAATGTCCTGAACTCAGCTCTCCCAACTCAGAGGTGCAGGCCTGACACCTGGCTGGAGCACCAAGACCCTGTCAGCCACATGGCTCAGAGAAAAAGGAGAAAAACAGAAAGAAAGAAAGAAAAACAATAAATAAATAAAATAAAATAAAGTTATTAAAATAAAAATAAAAATAATTATTAGAAATAAAAAAATTAAAAAGTAATTTAAAAAAAAGAAAGAAAGAAAGAAGAGAGCAACCCAACCTAAAAACAAATTCACCAATGATAACAAGTGCTAAAAACTATACTACCAAAAAAAAAAAAACCTGACAGACAGAACCCTAGGACAAATGGTAAAAACAAAGCTCTATAAACAAAATCACACAAAGAAGCATACATATACACACTCACAAAAATGGAAAAAAGAAAAAAAATTATATCATTGCTCCTAAGGTCCACTGCCTCAATTTTGGGATGATTCATTGTCTATTCAGTTATTCCAGAGATGCAGGGTACATCAAGTTGATTGTGAAGATTTAATCCGCTGCTCCTGAGGCTGCGGGGAGAGATTTCCCTTTCTCTTCTTTGTTCGCACAGCTCATGGGTTTCAGCTTTGGATTTGGCCCTGCCTCTGCCTGTAGGTCGCCTGAGGGCATCTGTTCTTCGCTCAGACAGGACGGGGTTAAAGTAGCAGCTGATTAGGGGGCTCTGGGTGACTCAGGCCTGGGGGAGGGAGGGGTATGGAGTGTGGGGCAAGCCTGCAGTGGTAGAGGCCTACATGATGTTGAAATAGCCTGAGGCATGCAGTGTGTTCTCCCGGGGAAGTTGTCCCTGGATCACGGGACCCTGGCAGTGGCGGGCTGCTCAGGCTCCCGGGAGGGGAGGTGTGGATAGTGACCTGTGCTTACACACAGGCTTCTTGGTGGCTACAGCTGCAGCCTTAACATCTCATGCCCGTCTCTGGGGTCCGCGCTGATAGCCGTGGCTCCCGCCCATCTCTGGAGCTCGTTTAGGCGGTGCTCTGAATCCCCTCTCCTTGTGCACCCCAAAACAATGGTCTCTTGCCTCTTAGGCAGTTCCAGATTTTTTCTCGGACTCCCTCCCGGCTAGCTGTGGTGCGCTAGCCCCCTTCAGGCTGTGTTCATGCAGCCAACCCCAGTCCTCTCCCTGGGATCCGACCAAAGCCCGAGCCTCAGCTCCCAGCCCACACCCGTCCTGGCGGGTGAGCAGACAGGCCTCTTGGGCTGGTGAGTGCTGGCTCGCACCGAACCTCTGTGCAGGATCCTCTCCGCTTTGCCCTCTGCACCCCTGTTGCTGCGCTCTCCTCCGTGGCTCCGAAGCTTCCACCCCGCCACTCCCCATCTCTGCCAGTGATGAGGCTTCCTAGTGTGTGGAAACTTTTCCTCCTTCACAGCTCCCTCCCAGTGGTGCAGGTCCTGTCCCTATTCTTTTGTCTCTGATTTTTATTTTTATTTTTTGCCCTACTCAGGTATGTGGGGAGTTTCTTGCCTTTTGGGAAGTCTGAGGTCTTCTGCCAGTGTTCAGTAGGTGTTCTGTAGGAGTTGTTCCACATATAGATGTATTTCTGATGTATTTGTTGGGAGGAAGGTGATCTCCATGTCTAACTCTTCCGCCATCTTGAAGGTCCTCTGAAAGCATCTTTTTTTGCTGCCCTGAGGTGACTATATAACATCTGCTACCAGAAGTGATACCTTTAGTCACATTATTTTTTCAACAAATATTAAAGGTATGCTGGGTGCCAAGCACTGTAGCTACAGGGATGAAACATTATGGTGACTATGTTCCAGGCACTAAAGTTGGCAATTTGCATGTGCTAAATATAAAGCTCCAGGTCAAACAGCTCTTATTTAGATCTCGATTTCAAACACAGCTTCCCGCCCTGTGCTACTTCATTATACCGCACTGCTTCTGATAACTATGGGATGCTGAGTTATAGGATTTTACATGGGAAGAGATTAACCCTAAATAAGAGAAACCCCAGAAGCACACAACTTCCAACGTCTAATCTGTGAAGAGCCTTCAGGTTGGTAGAGTAGGTGTAGAACTGATGGTTGGAAGTATACCTGGCTCCCTATGAGAAAATACTTTCCAACAGTCAGAAGTATCAGCAAATTAAAACATCTTTCTCATGTGGGAGAAAGTATTCCTGCTACTGAAAATATTCAGAGAGAGGATGACTGGTGATTCAAAGATGCAGATAGCTTCTAAACTCCCTTCCGATGCTGTTATACTGTTAGTCCATGAAACATGCAAAGGTATATTTGAGAAATATTAAGGCAAGCTGCAAAACAGTATTATAGAAAGAAGCATGGCAATATCTAAATGAAAGAAGCCTTAGAAATCAGTAAGTTCAACTCCATCTTTCATTGTACAGATAAAAGAGCAAGAAGTAAATAGGCTGAAAAATGTGCCAGCAGACAACTCTATCAGCACTATCACAAGCAAAGTCTGGATATATGGGACAAAAAGCTTTCAGGAATTCAAATGGAAAAAAAAAAGAATCCAGAGCTAGAGGTATCTTCTGTAAGAAAACCTGGAATAGGATGTGGGTATCAGTGACAGTGAGGATTCTGGACAGATAGGTTTAATGGGAGGGCACTTGATACCTGAGAATTAATTAAAGAAAAGAAGGAAAAGACAAATAAAGTGATACCATATTCTAAATTAACATCTTTAAAAATTAGGTACTCCTCACCAAGCCATTCTGACCAAATAGTGTTTGTATTTAGAACTCAGTGTACCAGTGTGAAGGCAGACAAAAGTGATGGTTTGATTTACATTCCATGAAAAGCTGTCTATTAAAGTGGTCACGGGATATTCACATATTAAACAAATGCTTGGGCAATTCTGCCCAAAACTAATGAATTTCATAGATTTTCTTTAATGTGAAAATGCTACTGGTCCAAAGCCAGGGATTCCTATAGATATAATAGGTTATGTGCAGAATTTTATATAAACTCAAGATATGTATTTGGATACAAAGCCAAGGACTAGAATATTTTCATATATTTTTATTTCATTCACTACTTGGATTATGCATTGATTAGGAGAATCCTCTTGTAAGTAGAAATATGCACCAAATCCAAACAATTTGAACAGTATCTTAGCAAACAATTTATTAGATTGATTTAATATAATACCACTTTATCACTGACTGCTATCTTTTTAACCCTGAGCATATTAACTCTCTGAATTTTTGGGTTTTTTCTCAGTAACAAAATTTACTTGCCTAATATTGTTGCTGAAATCAATCAATAAGACACATTTTTATATTCTTTAATATATTTGTTTACTATTTATTGAGCCACTAAATTTACCACTTTTTGGAATAGACATTTGGGACATAGAAATGAATAATACACATGTTACCTGAATAAATGACCCCAACACAGTGCAAAGGAGCTATTGAGTCCTCACAAGATTTTAGCTATGCGAATCATATAATAATTTTTGAGTAAATATTTGCTAGTTGGGTTTTGAATTTACAATGGCAATCATCTTATTATAAGAATATTATAAAATATTAGCGATCAAGAGGGTGAGAGGTCAGTAACTGATGATTAAATTTTGTATACTAGTTTACCATTTATTGAATATTATCACTTACATTTGCTACTCACAGCCATCTTGTGGGGTTAATGTGATTGGGTATTATTACAATACCTATTGCTTAAGCAAAGAAACTGAAGCTCAGAGAAACTGAGTGTTTACACTAACTGGGTCAACATCACTTAGCTAATAAGATGCAGATTTTGGTTATCTGAATTCAAAAACCAATTGCTTCTTGCTAACTCAGGCTGTCTCTGTGTAAGCAGTGCTATGCTCAAATAAAGCTTGGTGCAGGAAATGGGGCTTAAATGTTGTCTATGATTTGACAAGAGACTGGGTGAGAGAATAAAAAGGATTATTCCAGCTTGTATAATAACTAGAAACAATAACTAAATAGTAACTATTTCTGATCTGAAGTTATTTTCCTTGTGAGTTTTCCATTTGCCTTGAGAACCAAGTAAAGCTTTGTCATTAGTGTCTTCTACCCATTTGTCTTAATTATGCTCAAGGGAGTAACTGTGTAATTGGAGATGATAAAATGTTTGCTTTAATTTTACTCATTTGAGGTAATCAAATCTGGCACCAAATGCATTTGTATGTCTGTCTTTAATTATTCCCACCACTGAAGATCTCCATTTCGCTCCATCTCTTTTTGTTAAGACCATTAAGGTGTTAAGTGCAAAGTTACCTCTTGATGGAACAAGGCTCCAGACAGTCTGAGTTGAGAAAAACCAGCACTGTGACTTAATTGTCACAAGATACTGTTGATCAAACATTAGGTAACCTGGGATGGTATTAGATTAAAGAGAAAAGGTCAATGAAGGAAGAACAGTGAGTACTTCAGAAACAATATTCCAGTACAAAGTTTCAACAAAGTTGTTGATATTTTCTTCAAGGTCTTAGAATGCCATAATTTTGAAAAAGTTTATAATTTATAAGATAAAGAAAAAAGGAGAAGAAACATTTTTTAGGTCATACGAATGAAACAGTTTGTTATCTGTATGCCCTTTTAGAAAGATGTCTCATTTAAAGGTGCACATGTAAGAAGAGTTTGTACATTTCAACACACTGACTTGATATTAAAAATTTAATCTGTCACTAAAAACTTTCAAAATGTTGATGGAAAATATCTTGTTAGAAGTAGTATTTAATATTAAAAATAAATTTATATTAACCTTTTAAAGTCCATATTTGATAAATGTTATTTTCCATATTTCTCTCTTGGAATTCAGAGGTCTTCATGTTTTCAGTAGAACACCTCTTTTACTTAATTTGTAATTCTTTTAGAAAAATCAATTGAGTTTATCTGTTTCCTTGTTATTTGCATTTCAGAGGAAACACTTCCATTTTACCTGGAAAGTTGCTGAGGACTCTAGTTGGGGTTTTTTCTTGGGCAGATAAAAAGCTTCAGGTTTTCACGCCCTTACTCTTTCCACCCAAGAGAAAAGCCATCCTAGACAAGAGCTCTGAAGAGAATTTTGAGATGAGCTGGACAGAGCAACTTTTAAATTCCTCCCAAAGTGTTTGCTTTCATTAAGAAAATCGTATAATTTGGAAAGACAAGCCTTTTACTCTTAGACAACTCCTTGTGGCTGAGAATAATATTGGTATCAAGAACTTATTACAAAAAGGCTACATCATTTGGGGATAAATCAGCTGTTGAGATGAAGTTCAGCCTGTTTTCCTTGGGCTTAGCTCTAAAAGCTGAGTTTACAAAAAAATGAAGAGAAGTACAACCAGATCTAGGTTGATTAAGACGGAACTTCTGATTCCACAATCTGTAGAACTCCCAAACTCTGTCATAACTTAAAAGTTCTCATATTTACTTTCCCATGGCTCTTCTTCAGAACTGCATGTTTTGTAAGTGTTAATCATGCTTCTCCGCAACAAACCTGGCACATAATTAAGCCTATTACCCTATTTATACCACAGATTCTTTCAGACCATGCACATCATGAGAATTATACTTCATAGATATCTGAAAGGATCATGGAGAGGCACCAAATCAACATTGTACAGCCTCTGTGATCTTGCTGGATACCCTCTCATCACAATTCTTCATTTCGTTCTTTGATTGGTCCCCCGATAAGCAAAAAAAAATCTTCCTTTTCTATTTAATCAAGGAGTTAAGATCCTTGCCAATTTAGGACATAAACCAGAAATCCATAGTGAAGAACAAAGGTCTTTCAATTAAATAGTTTTTACCAGTGCTTCCCTAATATTTTCTTATTTTGGAGTTCATAGAGAATCATAATATTTATTCAGTATTATGAGATCAACCAAGAAGGCACTGGGGGCCTAATTTGAATGGCTTGGAGCCTCCAACCACCAGAACACTGAAAGAACCAGCATTCCAGCATGCCCGTAAGTAAGTCTTTTGAGGTTCAGCAGTGGGCACAGACATGTTGCTCATTCAGATCTGGGCTGCGGTCTCCAGAGGAGACCAGTGTGGTTATGGAAGAAGAAGGAGAAAGAGAAAAACAATGGTTTCATCTGCATGGTGGAAAAAAATGTTAGAAATTATTAGGGCATATCTCCAGATATCACTTCTCCAAAAAAATTAATGATTACAGAATTTTGGAGTGGAAATAGGACATATTACATTTGCATCTTCAATTCAGCCCTCTCTTCTGGACTCCAACTTCCTACTAAATGGCTCCACTTCCTCGTGTTTTTCAAACTCAACCTGTACTACAGTGATACCACTTTCTTCACAAAAGTACTTTTTCTACAGTGTTTCCTGACCTCAGAGAATGGTGACAGCAACCATCTGACTGCATAGACCAGAAATCAGGACTGCCCTTTCTCCCTCCTCACTCTAAAACTTCCAGAAAGTATTAAGCTCATTCTATTTTTCTATGATTTTCTTTAATTCCTCCCATTGTATCCATCCCTTTTCCAAAAACCAGTACAAGCTATAATTGGCCATCACCCCAACTACTAATACAGCTCTTCTTTGCTCTCTCTCTATATACTCTCCTTATACCATTTTCCACAATACAGCCCTAGTTATCCTTATAAAAAAGAAATGTGATCATGCCATGCATGGATTGAACATTTTTCTGTGAGTTTCCATTGCTCTAAGATAAAGTCCAAGATCACTTGCATGGCTTACAAAGCCCTCCGCAATCCTGTTGTTGACTAACCCCTCTGCCAATTTTCCCTACGTTTATTACCATCAAGCTCTGATGGACTTTCATCCACTTCCTCAAATATGCCACACTTTCACTTATGACAAAGGGTGATAGACCATTATTCAATATCTGGGGGAATAAAAAAACTAGATGTTTTGCTTTCTTTAGTAAGGGAGAACTATGCTGCTAGGCATAATTTCTCTGAGCAGAACAGATCACTGATATTAGATAGGGTTTTAGGAATGTGTAGAGCTCAGGAATTGGTGGATTTTCAGGGACCTGTATTAGACCAAATTGGCTGATTGGATTTTCAGAGAATTATAAATATTTAAATACTTGAATGGAGGTATTTTTGATTGGTTGGAACTTAGAAGAGTTTTTACTGGAGTATTTCCATTCCTGATTGACTGACTTAAATGTGAGAAACTGTCACAGATTCATCAACTTGTAAGAACATGTTCACTGAGGTGAGTTGCCCTTGTTGACTGATTGAAAGAGTTTCAAACATGTTTCGGGTGGCTACTTGTTACCAGGGCTGTAGAAAAATGAGTCTTTTTTTCTAGCAGTGTGAGGACGAGTTTTATTCTCATCTGCCCACTACTTTTCCTTATTTGCTTAGCATCTGCTTATCTTCAGTATTCAGCTTATGTGTCACTTCCTCAGGGATGGCTTTCATGACATACGCCCCACTAAACATCACTGCTTCATCCTACCCTTCCTGTTCCTGACACACAAGTACTACTTCTCTTCCTATCTTGCCTGCTAGACTCTTTCTCCATAACGAGAGGAGCCTTATCTTTCTTGTTTACCAATGTATATTTCTTCCTACCCATAAGAAATTAAGGTTGGAAAAAGACTACAGTTAGCCTACAGTTATGCTACAGGTCACATAGACTGTATGAGACAGAACCCTCTTTCAATCTTAACGTTTTCTGGCACTAAAACCAATGCTTCTTCCACCATCCTCCAGGTGCCTCCCACAAGCAATAATAAGAAAATGACAGGAGTCCCTGAAACCTTGTTTAAAAAGTCACCCTCATTTTTCTACTGTGGCTTGGGTAATTTTTCTTAATTCTGTAACAAACCTTCTTTAGAGCAGAAGAAAAGCACCCCTTGTAAAACTTTCAGCAGGGAGTAGCCACTATATCTCTCTAATACACTGTACCATTAAATTATTATCACATTATTATAGCAACAATGAGATATGCCAGGGAGTGATGGAATGTCAACCAGTTTCTCCAAACAAGAGATATATTCTGTGAAAGAAGTCAGTCAAGCAGAGACTTTTCAAATAACTGGCAGTGTACCAACTCTCACAGAAAGCTAACTGATAGAATTGTGATATAATTTAGAAGGTAGCGTGTATGTATTTTCACCTTTATTATTTTCGTTTTTGGTAAGGGAATTTAGGTCTAAAAGATGTAAATACATTGTGTGTTATTTGAACATCTATTAAGCATCTCCACCTACTGTGGCTAACACTGATAGCGAAGTCAAGGCTCTGTCCATGGTGGGTTTGTTTTTATCAAATACAACTTTGTTTTCCTTTTTTTAAATGCAGGCTCCATTTTATTTCATTTTAGGATAGCTAAATACTTCATCCAGAACTGCTCAAAACCCCCTTATCTGAATATTTCTGGTCTCAAGATGCAGGCTTCAGTTCCTACACAATACAGGTTTTGATATGCTAAAGCTCAAGTTGAAGTACATAGACATAAACTTGCAAAACAGCCCAAGAAGCTTCATCAAAAAAAAAAAAAAAAATCAATCCTTGCAGAATAGTGAACCAAGAAAATAAGCTTAGAATAAAAGCAGGTTTTGCTATGAAGAGAGAAAGAGATTTTATTTTTTTGAGATGGAATTTTTGGTGGTGACTGTGCAAAAACTGCAAAATTATATGATAAGAATGTTTTATTATGTTTCAGGTTTTTGTTCCCAGAGCCCTAATTTCATCCAATGGTAGGTAATTTTAGGGAAATTATTTTTGTATTAAAACAACATAATCATGTTGAAGAGCATGAGATATCTTATAAATGTCTGGGTAAGGTGTGCTTTCACACTTCTCTGCTATATTACCTGGCTGTAGCTCTTTGAAAAGCAGTGAAGTACAGGTTGGTGTTTGCTCTTCTTCTTTTCCTATTCTTCTTTGTTTTTCCCTCCAGCCTATCTTCTCTATGATCTTGAATTTTAAGTGGAAAGATCTATATATAAGTCTCAAAGAGACCAGGGACACAAGAAAACATTTTGTTAGACTGGAAATAGATAGAATTTTTGGCATTAAGGACTGTTAGAATCTGTTGAAACACTTTTTGAAAATACCTGGTACTGAACAATAAAATGATACTTTCACAGAAACCGGAAATGAAAGAAAGCAGTTTACCAATGGTTGTTAAAATGACAGGTGTCAATAATAGCCAGAAACATTTGGGGCCACAGTGAAGGAGAAACTCCATAACGATTTTCTGAGCTGACTATGGAGAGATTTGAGTTTCTTTAAATCGGTAGTTGAGAATCACGTCAGAGAAAACTTCTTTTTCATTCAGCTTTATTGAGATATAATTGACATATAAAATTGTAAGACATTTAATGTACATTGTAGCGATTTGATATATGTATACATTGTGAAGGGATTCCCCCCACTGAGTTAATTAACAAATCCCATAACCTCACATATTTATCTCTTTTTTTTTTTTTTTTTTTGGTGAGAACATTTAACTTCTACTGTCTTAGCAAATTTCTATTGTACCATACAGTGTTATCAGCTATAGTCACCATGTTTTACATTTAATTCTAAGTCCTTTCAAGAACCTTATTTCCCCCACCCCCTAGCCCCTAGCAACCACTTTTCTACTCTTTGTTTCTGAGTTTGTTTTTTTTTCTAGAGCAAAGATTCTCTGTTAAATTTTTCTTAGGATAGTATGTCTGGGAGGGGAGGGGTGAAGGAAATGTTATACATATAGATTGAAGAATATGAAATACTATCTGTTTTGTAGAAAACTATGAACATAACAATGTGACTAGTGCTAAGTTAGATACAGGCACCTGGTTCTGTGGAAACATGAATGATTCTGGGTATTTAACTCAGATTAGTGGGAACATGGAATTCTTAAAAAAGGAACAACAGTTCAAAAGAGAGAGTGTGTGTTAAGATATTTTAAAGAAGAAGGATGCTCCATACCAGAAGCATAACGTTTAAGAAATTATGGATGACCACAAGAATGGGAAATACTTGGGGGATTACAGATAGTTTAGTATGATGACCAGTGCTTTTGAAAGACTGGTAAAGAATGAAAATAGTAAAGAGGATGTATTAGCTATTTATTACTGCATAACAAATTACCCCAAACTTAGTGGTTTAAAACAACAGATATTTATTATCTCATGGTTTCTGAGGATCAGAAGTTTGGGAGCAGTTTAGCTGAGTGATTCTGGCTCAGAGTCTCTCATAAGATTGTAATGAAGCTGCATCATTTAAAGCTTGGACTGGGGCTGGAGGATTCCCATGGAGACTCGCTCACATGGCTGTTATCTGGAGTCCTCACTTCCTTACTAGCTGTAGGCTGGAAACCTAAGTTTTTCACTGTGTAGTCCTTTCCAAAGGAGTAAGAGTAGGAGAGAGAAAACTCAAGATGGAAGCTCAGAAACCTCAGGCTTTTATACCCTAATCTCAGAAGTGAATTTCCATTACTTCTGCCATATTCACACAGATTACTTATGCCAGATTCACAAATCTGCTAATCTGTGCAAGGAGATAAAAGTGGGTGTGAATTGCAGGAATTGGGGATCATTGGAAGTCATCTTGGAGGTTGCTATTACAGAAGGTAACAGACAATAAAGGGAAGGCAATAAAAGACAATTACAAAGTAAGGTATACATAAATTACTATTTTGAAAATAAATAGCTTTCACCAAGTGTACACATTTGCTTTCCCTTTCTCAGCCTGCCCAAAATACACATTCTTGACTTTCATATCTCAAATTCACACTTAGAGTAATTTTATAAGAAGAATAGAGCAATTCATAATAAGAATTAATGAAACGAGGAAAATAAGCCATTTTCTTAAACGCTATGTTATTTAGTTGAATTGTGACAGATTGCTTTTATTTCTATAGGAACATGACGCTTAAATGGCTAATCACTTGCAAGTACGTGTGAAGATACCAATGTCTATGTGTGAACTGATTTCTCCAAGTTGTCACAGCTTACTAACCAGTTGTGTTGAGAATAAATTTCATCCCCAGTCTCCACTCTCTTCTTCCCCTGCTGCCTCTCGCTGCCTTCTCCACACTAGACATTGCAGTATTGTCCTACTGAACCTGCACATTTCTCACGGTCTGTAGCTCTGCTCTCCAATATGGTAACCACTAGCTTCATGTGATTATTTAAATTTATATTTAAATTAATTACTATTAAATAAAAATATAAAATATTAAAAGTTCAGTTCCTTAGTTATACGAGGTCCATTTCAAATGCTCATTAGCCATATACGAGTAGAAGTGAGTATATTAGACAGCATCTATATAGAAAATTTTCATCATCACCGAAAGTTTTATTGAAAAACACTGGTCTGTAATATATCTCTGATTGCTTTTTGTTTTCCCTATGAGATACGAATATAGGCTAGACACTATGATTCACCCAAATCCAAACATTATTTTTCCCTTATGTCTAAATATCTGTGATATAGGTTAGTCTGTGGCATTTAACTGTTAATTAACTTTGAAAGGCCACGATGAAAATTTTAATTGGTTGTTCCACATCCTTTACAAAGATCACTACAACTATTTAATTAAATATCTATCAGAGAACAATTAATTAATTAGGCCACAGATGTAGGGAAACACCTCATCAGTCACAGAACTCTGTTTTTTTCCGTATTCATTTTTTTTTTCTTTTTTAGGTGAAAAACCTAATCACTAAGAAATTATATACTATGTTTTCTTCAATCTAGACTTTTATATCTGTCACCTAAGCTTTTATAAAAGCCACTTATTTGTTTTCCCTGCTTTCATTCCATCTCACTATCAATCACCCTCATCCTTATCAGATTCTTCTTTCTAAACACTGATTTAATCAAGTTCTTCCCCTTCTTAAAGATATTTTTAATCCTTGACAAATCCCAACTCCTTAACATGTTACACTAAGGCTTGTGTATTCTGTTATCAACCCACCTCCCTATATTTGTCTCCTGCCATATCTTCAGACTCATTATCCTTAGTTTTTCTCCATTTCCTAAACTTACAAAGCCCTTTCTTTCTTTTAAGGCTTTGCACATGTTATTTTTTTCCTCCCTTTTCTTCTTGAAACTCCTATGTATCCTTTAAGGCTCAGCTCAAATATTACCCCTTACAGATTTTATTGGTCAAAGTTAATAAGCTGTCCTTTGTGCTCTGACAGCTCGAAGACATATACCAAGAAATTATTATAGCACTTTCTAACTTGTACCAAAATGTTTATACCCACTGCCAGTCTGTATGCTTTTAAATGACCAAGGTTATGTCTTGATGATTATAGATAGCATTCACGACAGTTTCAGCCATCAAACATAGTTTGAGAGTGAATAAATGAATGAATAGATGATTGGCTGTATGAGTGAATGAAGGAATGAATGAATGGATACATGAATGTTTACAAAAAAGCAATCCAAGAGAAATTATCTGGGGTTTTTCATACCTCTTTCTGAGTGTAGCAGTGAACATCAATTGGAATTACTTCTGCCCACATTTTTCTGTGAACAGCATCTACCTCAAACTTCATGGTGACAGCTGTGAATTCTTAAAAGCAGTGTTCTAAAAACATGATTGAACCTCCTTGGTCCAGCTAAATAAATGTAAGTGGACATCTGGTTTATGTTGGCTAAATTGGCTCTTCCCAATAAATTTGGATCTGAAATTAAGAGAGCTCATCCTTGATCTGGCTGTTCTTTAAAAACAAAAAAGGAAGATAGATACCTTATCAAATGAAGCTAGAATTGGTTTTATTAGAAGTAATCAAAATAGTCCCAAATAACATGGCTTCCGTTTAAATAGATCCATTTAAAGAGATGAAGCACTACCATAAAAAGCTTCTGCTGGTACTTTAATTAAAAGATCCTCAAGAACAGTCTACAAAATATCTCCTCTCTATTGTTTTACATCAGCAATCTCAAATTCAATCTCCTATCTTACATTTTCTTCCCTTAAAGCAACATTATTTCTTTCTAATTATTTCCCTACATTATTTCTGTCCAATCTTCCACCTCTTAGTGCCTTTCTTATCCCCAGCCTTATCTGAAAGTGGTCTGTAACTCTATACAAGAAACTTAGCTGCTCAATCCTGTATTAATGTAACAATTTGTGCTCTTTATTTATATCCTTGCATGTATCTGACAAACCATTATAATATTAACCACCCAAAAGTGCTGAATTATTATAATTACATGTATTTAACAAAAATCATATATTGCCCAATTGAACATGGTTTGCAACAAATTTCTTTCAACCTACTGATATACTGGTCAATATTCAGTTTATAACATATGTTGCTTAGATTTTCTGTGTGTGTGTGAGCTCATCTTGGCCTGTCAACTCTTCCAAAATATCAGTATAGTTCATTTTAGTTTAATGAGCATTTATTGAGGGATTATTATTTTCTAGCCCTTCTGTTAGTTGTCTTTTCTCAAGTGGTCAAAACTTGGAAAGAGAGCTGTATATACAAATAGGCAATTGCAATAAGGTGTATCACAGAGGTATGCGTTATAGGCAGATCAGTCAGCATGAACAAAAACACCAGTCCAAAGATATGATTAATGGGAACTACAATCATTCTCTGTAACTTGGGAATTTGTGGCAATATGGATAATGGTAGAAGATACCAGACAGGTAGGCAAGTATATAGTTTATGAAGGTCTTGGCCTTTACCCTGTAAGTAATGAGTATTAGTTAAAAGGTTGTTACTAGTACTATAAACTACATGTTTGTGTCCCCCTCCCCATCCCCACCAAAATTCATATGTTTAATTCTAACATTCAACATGTTGATATTTGGATTGGTGGTCTTTTGGAGGTGATTAGGTCATGAAGGTGGAAAGCTCATGAATGGGATTAGTGCCCTTATAAAAGAGACCCCAGAGAGATCCCTCTTCTCTTCAATCATGTGAGGACAGAACAAAAAGACATTCATCTATGAACCAGGAAGCAGGACACTGAATCGGCCAGTGCCTTGATCTTGGACTTCCTGGCCTCCAGAACTGTGAAAAATAAATTTCTGTTGTTTATAAGCCACCCAATCTATGTTATTTTGTTTTAACAGCCTGTATGGACTAAGACAAATAGAAATACTATATATTATCAGATATGTATTTATTGACATTTTTGCTACATAAGTAATATTTTTGTTTAAAAAATTACAGAAATCCGATACTTATAAAGGGAAATGTTCTGTAATTCCACTTTTCAGTATAATCACTGGTTAATAGTTTAGGATCAGTATTCAATATTTCCCTATATGCTTAATATATAATAAAAATGTTAAATCTTGATGCACATACACTTCTGCAATTTGCTTTTGTCAGTTAACATAGTATGTATAGAATGTTGATACAGATCTTTCTGCATTCTTTTATAACAGCTGCAGAGTATGTATTTCTTTGTATGCTACATTATTTAAGCATCTCTTTTTTAGTAAACATTTACATTGTTTCTGTTCATTTATTCAAATTATACTTACACACACAACTCCCTATACATCTCTGGTCTGTTTGCACTTTTTTTCTTTGGGATACATTCTTGAAATTCTGGTTAGAGCCAGGGCTACCACACTGAATGATTCCAGAAGACACCATTCTCATCATGATCTATGGGTTGGATGTCCCTGAAATTGTGTAGTGCATAGCCTCCAACTTCACAACCCACACTTTGAATGCTATTTTACATTGTCCCTTGCTATGTACCAGATGATGTTCTAAGTACTTCACATGCAAAAACTCATTTATTTCTAACAACAACCTCATGAAGTAGATATTTTATCCCCATTTTACAGGTGAGAAAATGGATGCTTACAGAGGTCCAATGATTTGTCCATGGTCTTGTAAACCTTCAGTGAATGACGTGTGAACTTAGGTAGATAAATACAGTGGAATGCCAATATTGGAAAATCAGGGATTACAAAATGGCCTTCAAAATTCAGAGTTAGAGCATTTCTCTAAAGGTAAAGGAATCAACACTGAGTCTACAAAAATTTATTGTAAAGAAAGAAAAAAAAAGGCTGATGAAACTCCCTTCTGCAACTCCCCTGAATTCACTGTATCAGAGAAGTGGAATGGAACTCTCTGGCCAACAGTGGAAGCTGTAAATCTGGAGCTTGTGCCATGGCATTAAATTATAGTGTCAGGAATAAGAATCTAAAGCCCGTCAGTGGTATAAATAACTGAAAAGAGATTACAGTCTAAAACAGGCTGCATACATATTTAAACAGTGCTGTGTATACCACTTGGGAAAATATATGATACTAAATCTAATAGCCCCATCTTACTTCCTAGCTCTTGAGCAGTAATTTAAAGCCCCAGCATTTTGAAGGAAGAAGGACTATGAATATCATGAACACATGTAAGTTAAAGTGCACTAATGACTGCCATGGTATAAATGAAGGGCTATCAGATCCAAGCTATTCTTTATTTTGTAATGAATGCTATTTTTAAATTAAATAAACAAGATGATCCTGCAGTTCTCAGATTTTAAGAATGATGTTTGTATTGAGTGTGTTTCTTCCCTCTTCCTACCTCTTTTGGGGGTGTAAGGGGGGATGGAGGAGACACTTAAAGTTCATTTCAGGCTCAACTGGACGATATAAAAACATATCCAGGGAGGAGAGAAGATGGCGGAAGAGTAAGACGCGGAGATCACCTTCCTTCCCACAGATACAGTAGAAATACATCTACACGTGGAACTGCTCCTACAGAACACCCACTGAACGCTGGCAGAAAACGTCAGACCTCCCAAAAGGCAAGAAAATCCCCACGTACTTGGGTAGGGCAAAAGAAAAAAAGAAATAACAGAGACAAAAGAATAGGGACGGCACCTGCACCAGTGGGAGGGAGCTGTGAAGGAGGAAAGGTTTCCACACACTAGGAAGCCCCTTCGCGGGCAGAGGCTGCGGGTGGCGGAGGGGGGAGCTTTGGAGCCACGGAGGAGAGCGCAGCCACAGGGGTGCGGAGGGCAAAGCGGAGAGATTCCCGCACGGAGGCTCGGCGCCGAGCAGCACTCACCAGCCCGAGAGGCTTGTCTGCTCCCCCGCCGGGGCGGGCGGGGCTGGGAGCTGAGGCTCAGCTTCGGTCGGATCGCAGGGAGAGGACTGGGGTTGGCGGCGTGAACACAGCCTGAAGGGGTTAGCGCACCACAGCTAGCCGGGAGGGAGACCGGGGAAAAAGTCTGCA
Organism: Balaenoptera ricei; assembly: GCF_028023285.1. Taxonomy (NCBI): domain Eukaryota; kingdom Metazoa; phylum Chordata; class Mammalia; order Artiodactyla; family Balaenopteridae; genus Balaenoptera; species Balaenoptera ricei. The sequence goes on along the minus strand of NC_082646.1, from coordinate 53,530,861 downwards.
GCTGCCGAAGAGGCAAGAGTCTTTTTCTTGCCTCTTTGTTTCGCGGTGTGCAGGGAGGGGGGATTCAGAGCGCCGCCTAAACGAACTCCAGAGACAGGCGCGAGCCGCGGCGATCAGCGCGAACCTCAGAGACGGGCGTGAGACGCTGGGGCTGCTGCTGCCGCCTCCAAAAAGCCTGTGTGCGAGCAAAGGTCACTCTCCACACCGCCCCTCCCGGGAGCCTGTGCAGCCCGCCACTGCCAGGGTCCCGTGATCCAGGGACAACTTTCCCGGGAGAACACACTGCGCGCCTCAGGCTGGTGCAACGTCACTCTGGCCTCTGCCGCCGCAGGCTCGCCCCGCCTTCTCTGTACCCCTCCCTCCCACCCCCCCCCCCCCCCCCCGCCTGAGTGAGCCAGAGCCCCCGAAGCAGCTGCTCCTTTAACCCCGTTCTGTCTGGGCGGGGAACAGACGCCCTCAGGCGACCTAAAGGCAGAGGAGGGTCCAAATCCAAAGCTGATCCCCAGGAGCTGTGCGAACAGAGAAGAGAAGGGGAAATCTCTCCCAGCAGCCTCAGAAGCAGCGGATTAAAGCTCCACAAACAACTTGATGTGCCTGCATCTGTTGAATACCTGAATAGACAACGAATCATCCCAAATTCAGGAGGTGGACTTTGGGAGCAGTATATATTAATTTTTCCCCTTTTCCTTTTTTTGTGAGTGTATATGTAAATGCTTCTGGGTGAGATTTTGTCTGTATAGCTTTGCTTTATAATAGCTTTATTTTACTTCACTATAATATAGCCTCTTTCTTTCTTTCTTTCTTTCTATTTTTTCTCCCTTTTACTCTGAGCCGTGTGGACGAAAGGCTCTTGGTGCTCCAGCCAGGCATCAGGGCTGTGCCTCTGAGGTGGGAGAGCCAACTTCAGGACACTGGTCCACAAGAGACCTCCCAGCTCCACGTAATACCAAACGGCAAAAATCTCTCAGAGATCTCCATCTCAACATCAAGACCCAGCTTCACTCAACGACCAGCAAGCTACAGTGCTGGACACCCTATGCCAAACAACTAGCAAGACAGGAACACAGCCCCATCCATTAGCAGAGAGGCTGCCTAAAATCATAATAAGGCCACAGACACCCCAAAATACACCACCAGACGTGGACGTGCCCACCAGAAAGACAATATCCAGCCTCATCCACCAGAACTCAGGCACTAGTTCCCTCCACCAGGAAGCCTACACAACCCACTGAAGCAACCTTAGCCACTGGGGACAGATACCAAAAACAACGGGAACTACAAACCTGCAGCCTGTGAAAAGGAGACCCCAAACACAGTAAGATAAGCAAAATGAGACGACAGAAAAACACACAGCAGATGAAGGAGCAGGGTCAAAACACACCACCTTAACAAATGAAGAGGAAATAGGTAGTCTACCTGAAAAAGAATTCAGAATAATGATAGTAAGGATGATCCAAAATCTGGGAAATAGAATAGACAAAATGCAAGAAACATTTAACAAGGACGTAGAAGAACTAAAGAGGAACCAAGCAACGATGAAAAACACAATAAATGAAATTAAAAATACTCTAGATGGGATCAATAGCAGAATAACTGAGGCAGAAGAAAGGATAAGTGACCTGGAAGATAAAATGGTGGAAATAACTACTGCAGAGCAGGATAAAGAAAAAAGAATGAAAAGAACTGAGGACAGTCTCAGAGACCTCTGGGACAACATTAAACGCACCAACATTCGAATTATAGGAGTCCCAGAAGAAGAAGAGAAAAAGAAAGGGACTGAGAAAATATTTGAAGAGATTATAGTTGAAAACTTCCCTAATATGGGAAAGGAAATAGTTAATCAAGTCCTGGAAGCACAGAGAGTCCCATACAGGATAAACCCAAGGAGAAACACGCCAAGACACATATTAATCAAACTGTCAAAAATTAAATATAAGGAAAACATATTAAAGGCAGCAAGGGAAAAACAACAAATAACTCACAAGGGAATCCCCATAAGGTTAACATCTGATCTTTCAGCAGAAACTCTGCAAGCCAGAAGGGAGTGGCAGGATATACTTAAAGTGATGAAGGAGAAAAACCTACAACCAAGATTACTCTACCCAGCAAGGATCTCATTCAGATTCGATGGAGAAATTAAAACCTTTACAGACAAGCAAAAGCTGAGAGAGTTCAGCACCACCAAACCAGCTTTACAACAAATACTAAAGGAACTTCTCTAGGCAAGAAACACAAGAGAAGGAAAACACCTACAATGACAAACCCAAAACATTTAAGAAAATGGGAATAGGAACATACATATCGATAATTACCTTGAATGTAAATGGATTAAATGCTCCCACCAAAAGACACAGGCTGGCTGAATGGATACAAAAACAAGACCCATATATATGCTGTCTACAAGAGACCCACTTCAGACCTAGAAACACATACAGACTGAAAGTGAGGGGATGGAAAAAGATATTCCATGCAAATGGAAATCAAAAGAAAGCTGGAGTAGCAATTCTCATATCAGACAAAATAGACTTTAAAATAAAGATTATTACAAGAGACAAAGAAGGACACTATATAATGATCAAGGGATCGATCCAAGAGGAAGGTATAACAATCGTAAATATTTATGCACCCAACGTAGGAGCACCTCAATACATAAGGCAAATACTAACAGCCATAAAAGGGGAAATCGACAGTAACACAATCATAGTAGGGGACTTTAACACCCCACTTTCACCAATGGACAGATCATCCAAAATGAAAATAAATAAGGAAACACAAGCTTTAAATGATACATTAAACAAGATGGACTTAATTGATATTTATAGGACATTCCACCCCAAAACAACAGAATACACATTTTTCTCAAGTGCTCATGGAACATTCTCCAGGATAGATCTTATCTTGGGTCACAAATCAAGCCTTGGTAAATTTAAGAAAATTGAAATCATATCAAGTATCTTTTCCGACCACAACGCTATGAGACTAGATATCAATTACAGGAAAAGATCTGTAAAAAATACAAACACATGGAGGCTACACAATACACTACTTAATAACGAAGTGATCATTGAAGAAACCAAAGGGGAAATCAAAAAATACCTAGAAACAAGTGACAATGGAGATACAACGACCCAAAACCTATGGGACACAGCAAAAGCAGTGCTAAGAGGGAAGTTTACAGCAATACAAGCCTACCTCAAGAAACAGGAAACATCTCGAATAAACAACCTAACCTTGCACCTAAAGCAATTAGAGAAAGAAGAACAAAAAAACCCCAAAGCCAGCAGAAGGAAAGAAATCATAAAGATTAGGTCAGAAATAAATGAAAAAGAAATGAAGGAAACAATAGCAAAAATCAATGAAACTAAAAGCTGGTTCTGTGAGAAGATAAACAAAATTGATAAACCATTAGCCAGACTCATCAAGAGAAAATGGGAGAAGACTCAAATCAATCGAATTAGAAATGAAAAAGGAGAAGTAACCACTGACACTGCAGAAATACAAAAGATCATGAGAGATTACTACAAGCAACTCTATGCCAATAAAATGGACAACCTGGAAGAAATGGACAGATTCTTAGAAATGCACAAACTGCCGAGACTGAACCAGGAAGAAATAGAAAATATGAACAGACCAATCACAAGCACTGAAATTGAAACTGTGATTAAACACCTTCCAACAAACAAAAGCCCAGGACCAGATGGCTTCACAGGCGAATTCTATCAAACATTTAGAGAAGAGCTAACACCTATCCTTCTCAAACTCTTCCAAAATATTGCAGAGGGAGGAACACTCCCAAACTCATTCTACGAGGCCACCATCACCCTGATACCAAAACCAGACAAAGATGTCACAAAGAAAGAAAACTACAGGCCAATATCACTGATGAACATAGATGCAAAAATCCTCAACAAAATACTAGCAAACAGAATCCAACAGCACATTAAAAGGATCATACACCATGATCAAGTGGGGTTTATCCCAGGAATGCAAGGATTCTTCAATATACGCAAATCAATCAACGTGATACACCATATTAACAAATTGAAGGAGAAAAACCATATGATCATCTCAATAGATGCAGAGAAAGCTTTCGACAAAATTCAACACCCATTTATGATAAAAGCCCTGCAGAAAGTAGGCATAGAGGGAACTTTCCTCAACATAATAAAGGCCATATATGACAAACCCACAGCCAACATTGTCCTCAATGGTGAAAAACTGAAACCATTTCCACTAAGATCAGGAACAAGACAAGGTTGCCCACTCTCACCACTATTATTCAACATAGTTTTGGAAGTGTTAGCCACAGCAATCAGAGAAGACAAAGAAATAAAAGGAATCCAAATCGGAAAAGAAGAAGTAAAGCTGTCACTATTTGCAGATGACATGATACTATACATAGAGAATCCTAAAGATGCTACCAGAAAACTCCTAGAGCTAATCAATGAATTTGGTAAAGTAGCAGGATACAAAATTAATGCACAGAAATCTCTTGCATTCCTGTACACTAATGACGAAAAATCTGAAAGTGAAATTAAGAAAACACTCCCGTTTACCATTACAACAAAAAGAATAAAATATCTAGGAATAAACCTACCTAAGGAGACAAAAGACCTGTATGCAGAAAATTATAAGACACTGATGAAAGAAATTAAAGATGATACAAATAGATGGAGAGATATACCATGTTCCTGGATTGGAAGAGTCAACATTGTGAAAATGACTCTACTACCCAAAGCAATCTACAGATTCAATGCAATCCCTATCAAACTACCACTGGCATTTTTCACAGAACTAGAACAAAAAATTTCACAATTTGTATGGAAACACAAAAGACCCCGAATAGCCAAAGCAATCTTGAGAACGAAAAATGGAGCTGGGGGAATCAGGCTCCCTGACTTCAGACTATACTACAAAGCTTCAGTAATCAAGACAGTTTGGTACTGGCACAAAAACAGAAATATAGATCAATGGAACAGGATAGAAAGCCCAGAGATAAACCCACACACATATGGTCACCTTATCTTTGATAAAGGAGGCAAGCATATACAGTGGAGAAAAGACAGCCTCTTCAATAAGTGGTGCTGGGAAAATTGGACAGGTACATGTAAAAGTATGAAATTAGAACACTCCCTGACACCATACACAAAAATAAACTCAAAATGGATTAAAGACCTAAGTGTAAGGGCAGACACTATCAAACTCTTAGAGGAAAACATAGGCAGAACACTCTATGGCATACATCACAGCAAGATTCTTTTTGACCCAGCTCCCAGAGAAATGGAAATAAGAACACAAACAAATGGGACCTAATGAAACTTAAAAGCTTTTGCACAGCAAAGGAAACCATAAACAAGACCAAAAGACAACCATCAGAATGGGAGAAAATATTTGCAAATGAAGCAAGTGACAAAGGATTAATCTCCAAGATTTACAAGCAGCTCATGCAGCTCAATAACAAAAAAACGAACAACTCAATCCAAAAATGGGCAGAAGACCTAAATAGACATTTCTCCAAAGAAGATATACAGATGGCCTACAGACACATGAAAGAATGCTCAACATCATTAATCATTAGAGAAATGCAAATCAAAACTACAATGAGATATCATCTCACACCGGTCAGAATGGCCATCATCAAAAAATCTAGAAACAATAAATGCTGGAGAGGGTGTGGAGGAAAGGGAACACTCTTGCACTGTTGGTGGGAATGTAAATTGATACAGCCACTATGGAGAACAGTATGGAAGTTCCTTGAAAAACTACAAATGGTACTACCATACGACCCAGCAATCCCACTACTGGGCATATACCCTGAGAAAACCATAGGTCAAAAAGAGTCATGTACCAAAATGTTCATTGCACCTCTATTTACAATAGCCTGGACATGGAAGCAACCTAAATGTCCATCGACAGATGAATGGATAAAGAAGATGTGGCACATATATACAATGGAATATTACTCAGCCATAAAAAGAAATGAAATGGAGGTATTTGTAATGAGGTGGATGGAGTTAGAGTCTGTCATACAGAGTGAAGTAAGTCAGAAAGAGAAAAACAAATACAGTATGCTAACACATATATACGGAATCTAAGGAGAAAAAAAAAAGGCCATGAAGAACCTAGTGGCAAGACGGGAATAAAGACACAGACCTACTAGAGAATGGACTTGAGGAAATGGGGAGGGGGTGGGGTGAGATGTGACAGGGTAAGAGAGTGTCATGGACATATATACACTACCAAATGTAAAATAGATAGCTAGTGGGAAGCAGCCGCATAGCACAGGGAGATCAGTTCGGGGCTTTGTGACCACCTAGAAGGGTGGGATGGGGAGGGTGGGAGGGAGGGAGATGCAAGAGGGAAGAGAAATGGGAACATATTGTATATGTATAACTGATTCACTTTGTTATAAAGCAGAAGCTAACACACCATTGTAAGGCAATTATACTTCAATAAAGATGTTTAAAAAAAAAAAAAACAGGGCTTCCCTGGTGGCGCAGTGGTTGAGAATCTGCCTGCTAATGCAGGGAACACGGGTTCGAGCCCTGGTCTGGGAAGATCCCACATGCCGCAGTGCAACTAGGCCCGTGAGCCACAACTACTGAGCCTGCGCGTCTGGAGCCTGTGCTCCGCAACGAAAGGCCACGATAGTGAGGCCCGCGCACCGCGATGAAGAGTGGCCCCCACTTGCCGCAGCTAGAGGAAGCCCTCGCACAGAAACGAAGACCCAACACAGCCAAAAATAAATAAATAAATAATAATTAAAAAAAGAAAAAAACTTTAAAAAAAAAAAAAAAAAAACATATCCACATAGACTTTTTAAAAGATTTTTACAATACATGATAACAGATTAACTTATTGGTGGAATATTTGCCCATAATATCATCATATTTTATTATGCAGAAAAAAATACAAGTTTTAATTAGTTGCTTTTGGCATGAAAATGATAAATATGTCCTTTTCGAATCCAAAAAAAGGTCAGAATCATGCAGTATTAATTCCATCTTGTTTATTGGTGTTTGTTAAAAATTTCTGAAAGTATATTTTTAAGAGAAATTGAGAGAAGCATCAGTAAAGAGGATTCATTTTAAAGGTTCTGTATTTCTCATGTGAAATATGACATTTTTATCAGCAGTTGAATTGTAGATACTCTTAGTTGATAAGTTACAAACTTCTAAATTTCACCTTTAAACATTCAAAAATTATTTAGTTATTGTTGTTATAAATAGATTTGTTGCTGAGTACTCTGGGGAAAATTACGTTAGATGGGAGAGCTCTGAATCTTCCTAAAACATCACTTCCCTAATATCTTCCCTTTGTTAAGAATTAAAAATACTTCCCTTGTATTTATCAAACTATGCTCAGGATCCTCACTGCATCATTGGAGACTCTCACATCAATATATAAGCCCTGTCAAGAGACTAGAAGAAATTGGAATGAATGTGGGCATATACTGGATTTCAGCAAGTAGAGGGAAGTGGATAATTTATGTCAGTCAGGCCAGAAGATAGATATATGTGTAGAACTCAATTCACTTGAAATGTGGTGTAAATGGTTAAGAAGGGATATATATTGGGGACCAAAATCTTGGCCCAGGTCTTTTCTTCCCCTATACCATGCTTGCCTTCTCTACTGCCAGTTCTGATTGTATTATTCGTCATTTGTCAGTCCTCTAAAAATGATCCCTGTTGAATCAGGTAGGACCCTGGAAAGAAAAATGTGGCACACTCAAAAAATTAATTGCAAAGGTTTAAAGATGGAACTGTTTATAAAGATGTGGAGAGAGATAAGGAGGTCAATAAGGGCTGGTTAAGCATTCAAGAACTAGCTACATTAAGGCACATTGTCACCCAACTGGATGACCAGAAGGATAGTGGGAGGGAACAGATTTTCTCCAGTCTGATGATATCTGTGGCCATGGGAGTGTATGCATCTGCTAGGAACTGTGGTCATAGAGAGGAACACATCCACTGTCTGTGTAACCATGGTCAAGCAGGGTATCTGCACCCCTACGCTCATTGCAGCATTATTTACAATAGCCAAGACATGAAAACAACCTACATGTCCATCCATAGATGACATATGAAGGAAAACGAAAGGAAATGTTTTATATCTAACATATATATTATTAGGCCTTAAAAAAAGAAGAAAATCATGTCATTTGCAAAAATGTAGATGGATCTCAAGGACATTATTCGAAGTAAAGTAAGTCAGAGAGAGAAAAATAAATACTGTATGAGCTCACTTACATGTGGAATCTAAAAGAAAAAAAAAACTCATAGAAACAGAGATGAGATTGGTGTTTCCCAGAGATGGGAGTGGGAGGTGGAATAATTGGGTAAAGTAGTCAAAAAACACAAACTTGCAGTTATAAGATAAATAACTTCTAGGGATGTAACATACATGATAACTAAAGTTAACAATTACTGTATTGTGTATTTGAAAGCTGCTAAGAGAGTACATCTTAAAAGTTCTCATAAAGAAAAAATAATTGGTAGCTATGTGAGTTTTTGGTAATCATTTTATAAGGTATACATGTATCATTAGATTGTACACCTTAAACTTATGCAGTGTTATACGTCAATTATATCTCAATAAAACTGGGGAAAAAAGAATTGTGAAAAATGGAACTGGATCAACAAATCCATTTTTCCACTCAGTATCCATTCTTGTCATTCTTTTAGATATGAAAAAACAAGCAAACAACACTGTGTCACTACCAGGGGAATCAGAGAGTCCTATCAGCTACTGTATCATTGTAGGGTGATCAGTTCAGTCATACCATTATTGGAATTCCCATTGTAAAACTAGGTACCATCTGTGCTCTACATATAGGGAAGCAGGAGAGGAGATTGTGTGTGGGAATGGGGTGGGAGTGGGGACAATAAACCCACATGTGGTCTCTGCTTTTGTAGGTGGTTACAAAAATTAGACTGATAATCATAGAGCCTTATTCCACTTATTTTTCTCTGTTCTTTTTACATTTTGCTAGATCTTAGCTGGTAGGGGTTTTTAACCTGATAGGATAAACTTCATTGCTTGCAGCTCAAAGTCCTCTATGGTGTTCTCTTTTTTGTATTGTAGTTTTTCATGTACCATTATTTTTGGTTATGGAAGTACCGACCTGTGAGCCAATGATCCTATGGATTCCAGGCATAGCTTTCATTCCGCTACTGAAGAACAATCATTAGCTTTCCCTCAGACACGAGGATTCGTTTCTCCCTTGGGCACTAGGACCTATAAAGTCACCAAGTCCAAGATTTGAAGAATTGGAAACAAAACTTCCTTATGTGAGTCTTTAGAAAATACTGTTAAATGCATTGTTGAAAGGCCTCTGGGTCTCAGTGGTTCTGGGTAACATCCCAACATCCCCTGACTACCTGGGTGACATTAGCAAGTTGCAGTGCGTCTCTGAACCTCAGGTTTTCCATCTATAAACAAGAATATAATCTTGAAGATCCTTTTAATCTCTGATTCTTTCATTATATGATTATATAATGCTAATTCATTTTAATCAAAGACATCTAAATTTATTAGGTCTTTCAACAGAGAGGTAAAGAAAGATGAAATAGTAAAAATAATATTGGTATCAGCCAATACTCAGAAAGAACTTATTTTGTGCACTGTACCATGTCAAATCATTTGCATGTGTTATCTGAATCCTCAAAAATCCCTTGCATAAGTACTACTTTTATCATATTTCACTTGGGTTAACCAGCCTAAAGTGCCCAGTTAATAATTTAAATTCAGACAATGGAATCTAGTAATCAACCACAAAATGTTTTGGCATTAAAATAAATTGACTGCTGTGGACAAAAAGGTTGGAAAGGATTAACAACTCAGCAATCTTTATGTCCATTAAGAATATCCAAAATATTATTACAAATAGTAAACTATTCAACCACACTTAACCAAATGAGAAATGAGCCTGGCTTCTTTTTTTAACTGATCCAGGTTCCTCTTTTCTAGATACTATAAAGCAAATGATAGTTAACCAAAATTTCAGAAGTGGAGACCTGATTGAAATCAAAGGTGTTTATTTGGGGTTTGTTAGGACTGCAGCCCAGGCGACACAGATTCAAAAAGCACCTGGATTGTGTTCTGCCTGACTGCAAAATGAGGGAGACATAAAGCAAAAAACGTAAGGTCGCTGTTAGTTGCATGGATTGTCTATCAAGAATTATAATTGGAGCTGGCAAAAAGTAAGGGTACTTGTTAAGTAAGGTTGGGTTTTGAAATGGGGTTTGAAACGGTTGTGTAGTTACATGGTGAAATCTTGAGACCATTATTGCCTTTGGCAAGTGTTATTGTGAATACAGCTGGTGGTGTCCTTGGGTCTGGTACAGTTCAAAAAAAGTTCAAGTTCTCAGCGGTACAGAGACATGTCTGGGAGCAGACCCTAAATGGCTGCCTAACTGTAATTTTGTATGCCTGGTTTGTGATTACTTCATTATAATTTCAATGTGTCATATCATAATATATACTGGGGAATTTCCCTGTAGTGTTGCTCATATGACGTACGGCAATGCTATGGAATAGCGATCATCAGCTCCATTTTACACACAAACTACTCAGACTTGTAGAAGATTAATAACTTGCCATAGTTCCCACATCTAGTAAGTACTGGATTCAGAGTTGTCCCTGAAGTCTAATTTAACCTGAAAGCCTATATTGGTCAGCACTGGACTTTCTTCCATTCTCATACAGTATCTACCATTGAGCTACCACTGGAAGGAAAGTAAGATCTGCCTTTGTAAATTCAAGGTTTACCTTCAATCAGGATTGGAGTGACCCCTGCAAACAACTCCATCCTGGACTAATAATGTCAGACCCCTTCCTTATCCACATCCAGGTTTAAGTATTATACAGTCATGGTGGTGATTTCATCACTACCTCTAAAACATCCCTAAATGCCTTTATGTTTCAGTGATCTAAAAGGGTGACAATCCAGACTGGAGGTTGTACAAAATAGTGTTTATATTGTTGGCACTTACCCACAGAAGCATCCTCATGCTTTTGAAGTAAATATGGCTACTGTCTTTTCAGTGGAATGCCACTTACAAATCTTGTAAATTTCGACATAGTAGCTTAGTTGTTGTGTGCAAGGTCTGGGGCCATAGACCTTGGCCATTCACTGGTTACAGTAACTTAGTCAAGTTACTCAAACTCTCTGTGCCTCATTTTCTCCTCTCCGTGTGTAAGATGTGGGCAATGTACCTACCTGACAAAATGTTTTAATATCAAATACATCCATTTATGTGAATTGCTTAGCACAGTGCCTGGCATGTAGTAGATGCTATGTAAATGATTCATGCTAAGGGTAAGCAGTTTGTCTTGCCTTTGGAGAACAATCTGTTCTTTTCATGGCAAGGTTAACATGTATGACTTCATTTAATCCTAACCGTCCTGTAAAGCATTTCATATTTCATATGTGGAAACTGAAGCACAAAGAGACCAAGCAACTTCTACAAGGTCACAACTCTTAACTACCAGGTCTTCTGACTATTAGTGGAGTGTTATTTCATCCATCCTTATTTCTAAAACTTTCAGGAATTTCATGCAAATGTGGCTTCAGAGCGCAACATAGTACTTCACTCAGAAAAGAGCATCTTGTAGATTTACTCACTCACAGGGCTCACAGATCACACAAAGACTTCTCAGCCTTCAGCATGTTTAAGGAACTTCCAATAATTAGTAGTCTGCATCTTTGTTTCCTAGTTGAGATATCTAAGCAATTTCCTCTCCCCAGGTCTTTTGATATGGTAATGCATCAGGGTAGATTTCCAGCTGCATTTTCATGGATATAATTACCCGCAAACACAGGTGAAGTACTTTCCGCTTTCCTACCTGATTTACAAATCAAAGCTTTGGCTCAACTTGGACATCAAAGGTGTAATTTAACCTTTCAAATATTATCTTTTATTCTTAAAGAAAAGAGAAAACTTCATAAAAATCAGTTTTTAAATTAACTCATTATTAAATTTCATTAAGCTTTTGCAACAGAATTTTTTTTTTTTAATGCAGTCGCTTGGCTGAACAGTTTAATGAGCAAGCCTTACCTGCAGATGTTTGCGAAATTAGTGAGAACACAGTATTATGTGAATCCATCTAAAAATTCAGCCGAGTGTTTTGAGTGTGGTAACACCTAGATCTACTCTTCCAACTGACCTGTCTCCTCTCTGATTCCCATGGAAACGACCAAAGGATTATAAGTACCAAAGACAACTTGAATTCACTTGAGAAATGTGGTTTATTCAATAAATAGTGCTATGACAGTCAGTTAATCATTATTCAGTAAAAAAAGGTTGATAACTACCTCATTCCATAAAACAATAAATTCCAAGTGAAGTTAAGAATTAAATCATTTAATAAAACAATAAAGAAGACAATAAAAGTAAATGTGTATTGGTATGGCCTAGAGGGAAACATTTCTGAGCTTTAAAGGAAAAGATTAAATCATGAAGAAAAAGTGAAAAAAAATGTAAAGCTTCTGAGCCAAAAATATACTGTAAATAAAATTTAAAGATAAAGAACAATATAAACACACACAATTCTAAATATATAACAAAATTCAGTATCTGTTAAAACAAAACAAAATGCCTCCAATAAAAACATGTAAAGACAGCAATAAAAAGTGGACAGAGGAAGAAAAGAAATACAAATGTTCAAAAAGTGATGAAAAAGTTTGACTTTATTAGTACCAAATGAATACCATTTAAAGCAATATTGAGAAATATTTTCACCTATCGTGATAGTAAGTGGAATAAAGGCAGCATAAAAATGGAACTACTCTGTTATTATATTTGGAAAATGATAAGAGTGTGATCTCAGGTTAGTGATATTGATTTTAATTTTTCATACAAGTTTGTGATTTAAAATAACTGACAGATTTTAATAATCAAAAAACACATGTGTTATTATAAACTTTCATACAGATAACACTCGAGTATTTTCACTAAGGCCAAATGCATGTTTTCTTTTATTTGTTTGTTTGTTTGTTTATTTATGGCTGCATTGGGTCTTTGTTGCTGCGCTCAGGCTTTCTCTAGTTGCAGCGAGCAGGAGCTACTCTTCGTGTGGTGCACGGGCTTCTCATCGTGGTGGCTTCTCTTGTTGCGGAGCACGGGCTCTAGGCACACGGGCTCCAGTAGTTGTGGCTCACGGGCTCTAGAGTGCAGGCTCAATAGTCGTGGCTCGTGGGCTTAGTTGCTCTGCGGCATGTGGGATCTTCCCGGACCAGGGCTCAAACTCATGTCCCCTGCATTGGCATGCACATTCTTAACCACTGCACCACCAGGAAAGTCCCAAAATGCATGTTTTCTTGACGATCTCAGTGATCAGCAAGATGCAGATTCATCTGAAACCAACAGTTGATGAGACATTGGTAGGCACATGCAACAGCTCTGACATCAGGGTTTTATCAACAACATCATACAGAAGAGAACAAGAAATGGAAAGTGAGAAAGGGGTGGATCTGGCTTCAGGGCTATGTTAGCTATCTCCAGAGGAAATACTTTCATGTGGCTGCTGAAAGCTTACCTACTACACCTGAGACCCTCTGGCTGAATTTAGCTCTAGAACTCACATTTGGCCAGCTGGTTTTCTATAAACATATTAGTATAAGCTATATGAGTTCAGAACTAGCTCAAGGCCACAACTTTTTCATTAAACTCTCCTGGCTACCCCATCCTACTGTTGGTTTAGGTGAACCTCTCCTGGGCTCACAGGGCACACTGTTTCTCCCTCTACCCTAACACATATAGCATCATCTCAGTCATCATTTATCTTTTTTCTTATGAGATGGTTATGACTTTGAGTATAAGGTTATGTTTTATTGTCTTAATTATCTTTGTATACTTAACATATATAAGAGCATGACATCTGTAGTAGTTGAATTATTATTTGTTCTCCCAAGAATGTCTTACCACTAAAGAAAGTTAAAAAAGCTTCTGTCTAGAGACCAGGACTGCCTTAAAAGGGCATAATATATATTTGGGTAAATATTCAGCCAGACTCTCTTCTTAGAGCTCTCAACTTTTTTTTAACTCGTTCAAACATATATTCTTGAATGAAATTTAAAATCTCAAAGACTTAATATTTATTGATATGACTAATATGTTGTCAGTTATGGGATAGTCTGGTCAAGAGCATTGTGTGTATAGGGGCTGGAAAAACTGGGTGGTAAGAATACTATACAATGGAGACTAACAAATTAATAAATAAATAAGCAAATATGTGCTATATTAAATGGACATATATGTGGGCATATATTAAATAAAGCAGGCAAGGAGGTGAGCAGGTTTAAAAGTGGAGGGTGGTTTGTTTATTTAGGTTTATTTGGGTTTTCTTAGATGTATTATGATGAGGTATATCAGGCAACGCCTACTGATACTTCACATTTGAACAGAGGACAGAGGGAGTAAAATAGCAGTCACAAAGATATTACGTAAATGTTCCAAGATGAAGGTCCTTACACCCGATGCACTTGAATAGTCTTCTGTCTTTATAAGAATAGGGACATTTCAATAAAAGTCCTGTTGGAATGAAAGGCCATTTTTGCTCCTTTCATCAAGGCCTAGATTCATCATAGGCTCTATGTCAGTAACAAGCCTTAAACCCTCAGCAGCACATTGTTATTTTGTCTTAGTCACTTATTTTGGCTCTGAGCTACATGTACCGTCATCCTAGTGCATCAGCCCTAAGAAGGCATCATCTCTGAGAAGCCTCGCGGGGCTAGGGCCAGAGTACCTTACTGTTAAGACCACCTAAGAGCCATTTGCAGGAAATAGGACCTCAAATTCTAGTTTGTACTCCACTCCTGGCCTGAACTTGGCCTGAACCAAGTGTCCTATTTTTGGACTTTGCCTCTGGAGGCAGCTTGTCAGAGAGGAAAAATTGTGAGTTGTGGAATCAGGCAGACCTGAGACTGGATCCCATTTTCATCCTTGGTTGTATGCTATTTCAGGCAGTGACTAAGCCTCTCTGGACCCTGATTTTCTTCAGCTGATAATAATGATTGTGATATTTACTTTTAGAGCCTCAGAATCATCTGGAGCACTGGTTCAAATGCAGATTGCTTGACCCATTCCCCCCGAGTTTCCAGTTAAGTAGATCTGAGGGTGGAGTGCAAAATTCACATTTATAACAATCTGCTAGATTGTACTTCTGCTGCTCAGGAGGCCGCACTTTGAAAACCACTGATAAAAGATTGTGAATATTAAACTAGGTCATATATTTACTCTATTTCCACAGACTCTATCCAGAGACAGTGCCTGTTGAAGTCGCTTTCCTTCTATGACCAGTACTAGGCCATGATGACTCAGCACCCAAGTCTTTGAACTCAGCTTGGGACCTGTGTCCAGCTTCCTTACACCTTTGTTAGAGCTCATAGCTTAAAGGGACCACTGAGCACTAAATTGGGAGGCAGATTGGTTATGTGAGCCTCTAGGCTATAACAGGCTCGCTCTCAACATTCTTATTAATGCTTTTATATTCTTTGGCCTTCAGTTGTCATATTTGTTTTCCTTATAATATAGATGTTTTTATAAATAGACTTGGCTCTTAATGAAACTACCTTTTCTAAAGGACAGCAAGCCACATACCTATGCACAGTTTTCAAGCTGTTGGCATCATTTCATATTAAATTGCTAATTGTTATTAATTACCTTGGCATTTCTGGGAAGAACATTAATCTTGGCAGAGTCATTTTGTATTTCGATAGGGGCATCGTTGCCTCCCATCAGAAGGAATTTCTTTCTTGAAGGCTATTCATAAATGTGTCATTTATTGTAAATCACCACTTATGGGAACGAAATCTAACATCTGGAGGAACATTGGTAAGGTCAGAGATGTCAGGACTAATATCAGCCCCCTTATGTTTAGATCAATCACCCTGTTGCCTTGCAGCACCATTAGAGGAAGGAATGCTGTTAGAAGAAGGGAGTAAAGTATTCCAATACTGGAAAATTAAACAGGCATTAATGCTATCAACAACAATAGTAATAACAATTGCTAAAGGCATTGATTCTTAACATATGCCTGACAATATGATTAGTGCTTTACGTGCATGATCCCTTTAATCTTTACAATACAATGAAGTGGGTATTATTATTAATCCCATTTTATAGATGAGGAAATTGAAGTTTAGAGTAAATAATTTGTTCAGGATGGATCACCTGGTAAATGAAAAGGCTGGGACAAATTCAGGTCAGATTTGAATTTGTCAATTTTGGTGACAGAACCTGAGTTATTAACTGCAAATATGACATGGTCCCTGCCTTTGAAAACTTAGTTTCAGTAGAGGAGATGATAGACACACATGGTAAAGTGCAAGGTTGATTGTAAAATTGATATGGTATTCAAAAAATAAGTAACAGCTGAAACCAGGAGAAAACGATTACATGAGAAAAATCTGAGAAAATCTAGGATTTGAGCAGACGCAGTTGAGTGTAATTTTCCAGCACATGCTTTGTCACAACCTTATTTAGCCCTTACTGGGTAATTGCCTTAGAAGTGGCACTTAACTGTCCCTTGCTTTGTCTAAAACTGTGCATTGATTATATATTTTATACACTGTGTGGTGAGGATTAGATTATATCTGTAGGATCAGGCCACCCAAGATGGCTGTTCTCTTGCTCTCTGTAACGTTCCCTGCTCAGCCAGTGTCTGCTTTACCTAAACCCTACTCACATGACTGACCTTCCTACATATTTGCCCCTGCTTCAGCTAGTGATTGTTCTAACCTTTAGATCAGAACATTTCCACCTGGAGAGCTTATCAAAGGGGCGATGAGGGGCGTGCCCCTCTGCTGGTTTCCCTGGTAACCAATGAGCCAACCTGATGTCAATTCCCTCTATAAATGGTAGCCTCCCCCTGACCCTGGGAGTTAAGACTGTCATCATTTCTTGCCTGCTGTCTGCTCTACGTGGTGGGGTGTTGCTCCAGGACCTTGCTTTAGACATGTAAGTTCCCCCATCCGTTAACCATTGACATCTCTGCTGCTGACTCCGGGCTCTTTCTTTGGTCTTGAAGCTGGGCAAGTACAGGGTTTGCAGGCCTGAGGGGTGCAGCCCAGCAATTGGCAGAGCAGCCAGGAGACCAAGGAAACTCCCATGAGTGCCAAGCTGTCGGGAAATAAGGACGGGGATGGAAAATTGTGGGGTCATCCACTAACATGTGGGGCCTGAAAATTACAGGTGTAATCTCAGGGTGGCCGTCCACTGAAGCAGGGCCTGAAAGTTGCAGGGGTGATCCTGAAAGTTGCAGAGGAAATCCTGGGGTGGCTATCCACTAGTATGTGGGGCTCTGTGGTGGCAGTCCTTGATGAATGGGGGCTGCCAAGAGAGTACAGAGAAATTAGTCACCCCTAAGGCTGTTGAGGAGAAGTTGGCTGCCACTGCAATGGGAAAAAAGAAATCAGACAGTAAGGCAGTGGCCACAGCTGTGGGCTGGCCAGTTTTATGTTAAAGGCCACAGAGGCTGAGCTAACAGCTGAGGCAAAGGTTAACATGAATGCTGATTCATGTTCCATTAAATTCATGTTTAATTTCTTACGGAGTAAGAAATTAAAGAATCCTAATGGAAAACATGATGGCTTCATAAAAAGTTAACAGAAGAATTGGTTACCGAATAAACTGGTGAATATGGTTATAATTTTTATGGTTTTTGTCTGGAGTATTACTGGTTTGCTCTGTGTTTTCCAGATATAGGGAAGCCCTTCCCCTTAAGTTAGTTATGACTTACAGCAATTTGGTAAACTACACCTGTGGGTAGAATTGAGACATTTTTCTTTCTGTCTGGTCCCTCCAGAAATTGGAGACTCTTGGCTTCTGAGCAGCCTTATCAGGCAAATGGGAAAAACTTTCTCTTGGCATGTACAGGAATCTCGATATTTTAGGGACCTCTAGAAGAGAGAAATCCATTGAAGCAGAGCCTGATAGCAGGTCTTTGGCATGGCTTTCCTTGCCTTGAGAGACCTTTTGGGAATTCAGTCTGAGACTCCTTCTGAGGGATTCCATCTCAGACAGTTTGGAAGAACCTATGTGGTCAATTGACCAGACTTATTTTGCATACAAATTAGCCTTGATTTGGCTATGTTTGGTGGAGATGCAGGTATTTTAGAGAGAAAAATATTATGTTTCAGTGGATATTAACTTCTAGATCTGTTAATTGAGGTCTGTATTTATGAAAGTTATTGTGTTAGCCATACTTTTGCCCTGATGTTCAGGAGGAAAAGAAAATTATCTAGTGAAGTCGCAGAGTGTAACTACTCATGATGTATTACTGCTTTCTTTAAGTCTGAGGCTAAAAGTACAATGTTTGTGTAACAATTCAGTATAAGTGATAAAATGTATCCCCTTAACATACCTCTGAGCTTGTTCACAATATCTGATCAGGTTTCCCCCAACATGGATAACTAGGCAAATATAAAGGAAGCCTATTTCCAAGGGACATGATCTTGACCCAGGGCAGGGCACATTCACTCTGGCTTCAAGGTACATACACTTTGGTCTATCAAAAGATTTGCAATCAAAATGGGAAATGATGGAAAAAAATCTTCATATGTGGAGGTATGGTGTAAGTTGTTCTGGCCTATACATGGTGTAACTTGAACTTTACTGACCACAGTGGCCTGTTTTGTGGGCTATGGAACATGCATTGTATACCTGCTTTGGCCATTGTGTAGGGGAATGCATTTAAAAGTCAAAATGGAGTAGCTGTCACAGGCCTGGTGTGATGGGGAACTGTCACTGCACATGCAGTCAGCCAGTCCAATGGAATTACCCCATTACCTGATCAAGCACTGGATTTTCAAAATATGGTTGTTGGTACGGTTCCCTCTTCCTGGAATGTCCTTCCCTCCCCTATCTTATCCTCCTGAAATCCTCCCCATCCTTCATGACTTCAGCCTTCTCTGACTTTCCTCCCACACTCATTCCCCACAGATGAACCTCTCGAATCCATGTCACTTCCCTCATCACATGCCATTGTGTCCTGGCTTGTCCCAGGTTTGCTCATACACTTATGTCAACCAGACTGTAGGCTCCATGACAGCAGCCTTAATCATTCTTTTGATTCCCAGACCTAGTGCACTACCTAGCCCATCAAAAGTGCTCAATAAAGACTTATTTAATTGTACTGATTGAAAAAAGTGCAGTAGCTGTGGTTCAGAGATCCAGGGTAAAACTAGGTGGTCATTGTAGATGTGATTTTGTACAATTCCTGTATTACTGAAAACTTGAGTTTTCTGAACTGTATTGCAGACCAGGACAAAAGCCATAGGCAGGTGTGGTATCATCTCTGAATGTGGATACTGCTTGGAATTTGCTTAATTGTCATGCTCTCCCCTGTGTTGTGCCTGTTAAATGTCTTACATTTCATCCCTAGCTTGAGTGAAAGAAATCTATTTGAGGACTGGGCAGCAACAATGGCCTCACTGTGAAATGAGTCTAATTGCTGGGTCTACAGCAAGATGCCATTGTCATCTTCCTCTGGACTTCCATGATAAATAGACCTGGCTAATGTGACCATGTGGGGACAACTGACAATGGGAGGGAGTGAAGGAAGACTTTTACCATCTTCCTGTTCCGAATGCCAGTACATAAGAAGGATCCCATCGGTAAACATTACTGTACAACACGTCATACGCTTTGCCAGGGTAACTGCCAGTGAGCCCCCTGGGCTATGCTGTGTGGAGTGGAATAGGCTGGCTTCTGGACACACAAGTCCACCTAGGGGGATTAACTGATTTTGTTTAGAAAGACCTAATGAGTCCACCCCTATTGGCACTCAATGTAACATGAGGTAGCAGACCTGTATGGTGACTGCTGACTCCTGGCTAGGCCATCAGAATGTTTCATTTAGAGCCAGGGCTTTCACCTCCCCATGGGGGTGACTCTGGGTTTGTGAAAACTAGGGATGGCCTTACCTTCCTTATAACTGTATAGGAGGCTGCTGCCACTGACTCCCTCTCCATTGCCCTGGTAAGCACTTGGCTCCAAAGTGTGCCCACTTCCTGCCAAAATGACTGTTGTTAGTATACTAAGTATCTTATTCTTGATGCTCTTTGGCTGCTGCTATCTGTATTGTATTTGTGGTATCTGGTTGCAGTGCCCTCCTACATACCTGACCCCAGGGATATTGTGGAAGAAGGGCAGACCGAGATGATAAGGGTTGTGCAGGGTACATAGGGGTGGAATGTATGAACAGGCCACCCAAGATAGCTGTTCTCTTGTTCTCTGCTCGACCAGTGCCTGCTTCACCTAAACCCTACTCACCTGACTGACCTTCCTACATACTTGGCTCTGGTTCCAGCTAGTGAATGTTCTAATTTTAGATCAGAACCTCTCCACCACGAGAGCTTATCAAAGGGGTGGTGAGGGCCATGCCCCTCTGCTAGCTTCCCTGGTAACCAATGAGCCAAACTGACGTCAGTTCCTCATATTACTGATAATCCCCGCCAACCGGCAGCAAAGGCTGCTGCCACGTTCTGCCCCCCGTCTGCCGTAGAAGTTGGGTTGTCCCTTCAGGACTTTGCTTCAGATGTGTAAGCTCCCCCTATCCATTAAACCATTGATGTCTCTATTGCTGACTCTGGGTTCTTTCTTAGTTCTTGAAGCTGGACGTGTACAGGGCTTGTAGGCCTGTGGGGTGCAACCCAACAATATCAGATAAAATAATATTTTGAGAATAATGGTTGATACATCATGAAAATTATGTAAATGGTAGCTGTTATTTGAGGAGGCTTACAAGCAATGGGATAAATTTGATAGATAGATAGTAGTGAGAAAATTCCAGAAGATTATAGCTTGAACAACAAGGTCAAGGTAAAGGCTACCATGCATGTTTGAGAAGGATTGCCCAGAATGAATGGAGCCTAGAGTGCATTGGGGTATGAGGGAGGAGGTAGGTGGAAAGAAAGACAGTGACTATCTTGGAAGGAACCTGTATGCCAAGTAAGAGAACTTGCAGTTTATTCTGTATTTAAAATTGAACAATTAAAGGGTTCTAAAAGTGATGTGTCATGATTAGGGCTATTCTATCAGAATGTGGGCTCAAATTTAATGCATAAATTGGTGCAGAGAAAACTCAGGGAGAGAAATTCGTTAGGCTGCTGCTCTAGTAATACCCAGGAGAGAGGAAATGGTCATCAATGAATTTGAAATGAAGATAGGGGCAGTTGGAGTAGAAAGCCTGGACGAGGTGCTGGAATTTTGTGAACTGATTGGAAGTGAAGCACTGGGGATAGGGAAGGGGCAAAAATGACTGAGGTTTGGTATCTGAGTACTGAGCTTTGATTAAAAAAGAACATATTCCTTTTGAATGGAACTGGGTCCACATAGCCTCTTTAATGGAATTGTGACAGCATTCTAGAATAACTTCTATTGGATGCTTACAATGAACCACTTCATACATATTATAGCATTTTCTCCTTATAAAAACCTGACAAAGTTGATATTACTCTTCTCATTTTAGATATTAGAAAACTGAGTTGTATAATAACTTCCTCAAGAACACACAACAGCAAAGTCTGAGTGTAGTCTAGAATTACTTGATATTAGAGCCTAATACTCTTTCTAATACTCCATTGTGCATCTCAAAGTGTAGCATATTACGGGTAAGTGGTTCCCTACAGGTCTGAGTGAATATGTCAAGGAGATCATCCTCAGGACAAAAAAGTGAGCCATAGTTTTTTTTATGGCATTTCAAGTTTAAGTTCCCCCAAAGCATAATTGACATAATTTTAATAACTCCTATATTGGTATACTACTTGGTAATTTAAACTATTATTTATATTTATAATCTCAATGTATTCTTATATTAGTCCTCTAAGGTAAGCAAGGCAGGTACTATTATCAACATTTTGCAGGGGATGACACTGGGACTTGTAGACAGATTGCGACATCCAAGCTCATGCATTCAGAAAATGGTAATGTTGAATCCAGAAGCCAGTCTCCAAACCACTCTGAGTGTTGCTTTCTGTACTTCAAATAGTTGTAAGTAAAAGACAGTAACTTACCCAGTCACAAAAAAATTGGCTATAAAAGATAGAATGAATATCAGAAAGCATAGCTATTCTTTATACGTAGCATTTTAACAGTAGGTTGAAGGAGGGGATATGGTGTGAGACATTTTTCCTTTCTGTATTGCAGTAGTCAGACCCCAACACAAAGTGTTCTTGGTATCACTGGTCACTCCCATTATATAAATAGCTACATGGGGAGATTTCTCTTTCCAGTCAAAATGGGGTAACAAAATTGGATTTATATTTCTTCTTGAAACAACAAAGACATTTTCAAAACACTGGAAATAAGATAAAGAAGGACAGTGATATCTGAAAAATAGAAATAAATGATATGAGTTCTATGATTGCCTCAGCTTAAAACCTTGAGATAATTGTCAAGCTGCTGAGTAGGGGAAGGAAACTGAGGCACAACCCAGGAGACTCCCTGAGTTGAGGAGATTGGAATGAGAGTGTAAATTCACAGGATAAAGTATGAAAGAGGAGAAAACTGCAGAGAGAGAAATATAGATATCTCACAGGGTAACTCTCGAGAAATCAGTTGAGTACTGATTAGTGCAAAAGTTGTGAGAAAATACACAAAACTGGGAAAAAATTATCCAAAAATCCCAGTACCTGGCGCTGACAGAGGACCAGGAATAATGCTAGTTCCCACCAGATTCATTTGGTATTGGGCAGAGTACACAAACGAGACTTGGCTCAGTAGTAGGGAAAAATTAGCCATAGGATTGGCACTGTTTCAGTCCTACCTAAAAAATTGTAACAGCAAGATGTAAAAGGATAAAACTACTTACAGTCTAATTAGATGTGCTCCAGAACAAAGCTCAAGAATACTCATGTGAATATAAAAATTATCCAGCACCAAAAAGGTAAAATGTTGGCATCCAATTAAAAATCATCAGTTATGCAAAAAAGCAAGAAAATAGGACCTTTCATGAATAACTAAATCAATCATAATTTACATAGCTATTAGAATTAAGAGAGAAGGGCATTCGAAGGGTTTTATAATCGTGTTGCGTATGTTCAAAAGGTTAGGAGACGTGAAAGATAAAAATTACCAATATTGAATTTCTGGTCATGAAAACTTCAATGTCTGAGATGGAAAATTTTATGTGTAAGATTAATGACAGATTAAATATTGAAGAAAAGATTAGTGAACTTGAAGACATAAAATAAACTATCCAAAATAAAGCAGAGAAAAAGGAATAATGAAAGCAAATGAGCAGACCATCAGTTAGCTGTGGGATGATATGAAGTAGCCTAATGTATGTGTAATTAGAATTCCTTATGGAAATGCAAAAAGATATTTGAAAATATAATGGCCAAAAATTATACTCCCATAAATGCAAAAAGCTCAATGAACCCCAAACACAAGAATATTAGGAAAAATTACACCAATATATATCATAACCAAATTAACCAAAACCAGTGATAAAAAGAAAAATCTTAAAAGCTTAAAATATATTTAAGTATAGAGAACCAAGATAAGGATTACAGCATATTTTCTTGTCAGAAACAATGAAAGTGAGAGAGAGTGGAGCAACATCTTTATAAAGTACTAAAAGAAAAAAAATAAAACACAAACTAACAATAACTTCTGGAAATTCTAGCCATTTAATAAGGATATTTTAAAAGGCATACAAATTGAAGCAGAAGAATTAAAAACTGTCTTTATTCACAGATGACATCAGTGTCTATGTAAGGAATCCAATAAAAGCTACAAAAATCTAGTAGACTTAAAAAATCAATTTACCAAGGTTGTAGAATAGAAGATCAATATTAAAAACTCAGGTATATTCCTATATAGTAGCAAAAACAATCAGTAACTGAAAATTTTTAATATACAATTTGCAGTAGCATTGGAAATTTGGACCACTTACAGATAAACGTGAAAAAAGATATGGAAAACCTTTTCAAATGAACTCTCTAAACTTTGCTAAGAGAAGCTGAATAAGATATAAGTTGAAGGAGAGCTATATCATTTTCATGGGCCTAAAGACAATATTGTTAAGATGTCAGTTCCCCCCAAATTGACCTAAAGATTCCATGCAAGCCCAATCAAAATTCTAGTACTGTTTTAGAAATTTATAAACTAATTTTTAAATTCATACAAAGATTCAGAGGACCTAGATTAGTGAAAACAGCTCTACAGTCAAAACAATAGAGTCCAGAAACACTCTCAGCTATATGTATAACTTATTCTCAAGAAAGTTTTTGGATGTGGTAGTGTGTATGTTCACCACACTGGTTGTCATGACAGTTTTTCAGTGTCAGATTTATCAAATTAAGCACGTTAGTTACGCACAACCTACTTGGTGTCAATTATACCTCAATAAAGCTGTTAAAAGTATATTTCTCTCTGTACATAAGGGAAATAACATAAACGTTAATTTCATGGCTGCATCTTTATTTTTCTATGCTTCTCCTTTTATGCCTCCTTCACTCCTTTCTTCTTTTGAATCCTTCACCCTCCACGTATTTCTTCCTTCCTCCCTGAAACTTCTTTTTCTTATTCTATAAAATGGCTTCTGAAAAAGTTGAAGAGAAGTTTTCATTTGATTCCTGCCTGTTGCTACTATAGGTGGTTGTTCCCAGAGCTAACACGGCCAAATGGAATGAGCACAGGTTTTGGGATTAGATGGCAGTAAATTCAAAGCCCTGCTTTATCTTTTTCCGTCTGTGTGATTTGAACTAAGTCACTTATTCTCAATTAACCTCAATTTCCTCATCTGCAAAAGAAGAATAATTATAGCTATTCTGTAAGGATAATATATGGTTTAAAATTAGATAATATGTCACTTGAAGAAAGATTCTTTATCTCCTTGCTCCTCAATTTCCTAATCTGAAAAAAAAAAAAGAAATTAGGGAAAATTGCAGCTATTCTCTTAAAGATAATATAGGGATTAAATACAGATAATGTATGCTAATGTTTCTGGCCCTTAATTCTAAATGTCATAATTTATCTTCCTCTTTTTAAAGAACGGTCTCCCCGTTGTCTCCCTCCAAGAAGATACAGCACTAGTGTTCTCTTTTGTTCAAGGGTAGAATTAGACTTCTAATAATGTTAGAGTTGAAAGATACCTTAAAGATAATTTGGTTTCAAAACTCGTATTTCCATGATGGTAGAAGGCTGCAGTACAAAAACCCAAAAAGGAAATTTGGCAGTTCAAGCCTGCCTAGAAATTTGTGTGGCTCTCAAACTACTATTTTTTGTGCCATGAATTGTGTACGATTGAGTAGAAACCTCCTTGGGTCTCCAGCAGTGCAACTGTCCTGATTCTTCAGGAAAGTTGGTGACAACTGTTCCTAGGCTTATTTCATTATCGTTGCTTGCCTTGAGAAGCCAATTCTGTCTCCCCTGCTGCTCTTTTCCAGTCTGACTGCTCAGAGTAATGAGGTCCAACTGGAAGCCCCGAGTTTTTCCTCATTTATTGTAACTTTTTATTTATGCCCTTTCCTGCACTACCTTCTGTCAATAGAAACTAAGTTGAGAGCCATAGTTTCCAAGCAGCCCAGCCAGGCTCTGCATTTTTAACATCATTTCACCAGGAATTGAACAGATCTCTGGTTGGGCTGAATAAATTGTCAAAATAGAGTTGAAATATGTCACAAGCTGATGAAACCAGCTGGGGCACTCACGAGGGGAGAACAGAAAATGTGCTTCCTACAGGGATCCAGAGTTGGGTGTATAGAAGGGCAAACCTTGGTCTCCCTTCTCCTGGAGTTAGGATCTGCACAACCCCCTGGGGCCTCTCACCAACTGGAATTACATAGGCATCTTCAGCTCTGCACAACCTAAAGAAAGCATATTATCTTCCCCTTCAAACTTGTTCTACGACATCTCATTACCACTATCTCGAGTCCAATAATGTGGAAAGAAGAGATGCTGAAGTCTGCCTGGGCAAATGTAAGGGGGAAGAAAACATGTAAGGGAAAAGTGAAAGCGTCTTCTCTGAATTAAGACTGGCCTGAAGACTTAACAATTAAGATCTCCTTTAATCATCAAACAGTACTTGGAGATATCGTTATCCCTATTCCTCAGATAAGGAAACTGAGTTTTAGAGAACTTCGTGACTCACTGAAAGGCACAGACCACGTGAAAGTGGAAATAATTGAATTTTCATCTCATGAATGACAATATAAGTATATATTCATTGCCAAATACATATTTATCAAAATGTACATTAGGAAACATTGTTTCCTTCCTAATACTGTGAAGGACAAATGTTAGCATGAAGTTATTCTATATTTAAATTGTCTTTCTAGATATGATCATTGTAATATATTTAACACCTTAACAACTTGACTGTTTTTTACCAATTTAGTATTCCACTAGTTCTGTTTAAGGGTTTTCATGTCCCTTTATTCTACCAAGCTTTAGATTTCCGGTTGCTTGAAAAGATCAAAACAATATCAAATAAAGCTGAGTTCAAGGATTAACAGGGGGGACTGAAATAAAAATTCTTATTAATTGAAATAACCAACATTTATGTAGCACATTACAGATTATCAGACCTGTCCTTCTGGATAATGTCATTCATCCTTACAAAAGAAATGGTATGAAAGAATATATTTAGTCTTTTTTTATAGTTGAAACTGCAGCATTAAAAAAGGAAAAGCGCCTTGTAATATATCTAACCCTTATTTTTAACAAATTGGGAATGGATGCTTACAGAACTTAAGCAGTCTTAGTCACTCAGCCAATAGATAACTGGATAAGACACCTACCAGCTTTATCTGTCTGTATCCATGTCCTTTCTGCTAAAACATTCTACCTCTTTTAAAGTAATCAATTGACTCATACACCACTATTAATCTCTAAGCTCTCTACAAACTTTACAAAACATGGACTACATCCCCTTTGGATTCCTTTCATCATTGGAATCATTCTTGCCTCTTAAATTTAGCTAGTATTGGTAGCTGATGTATTTCAGTTATGATCAACATTTGTAATAAGGATTAATAAGACTGCAGAACTGACCACAAATTATCCCTCACCTTCCATGGCCTTTGGAAGCACTCTCTCAAATTGATTCTGGGCTGGCCTTGTCACCTGCTTTGTCTGGTGAGACATTAGTAAAGTGAGCAAACAAAGACTTAAAAAGCTCTTACGTGAGGCTTACTGCTGTTGGGACTCTGCCACAACCACAATACGAAGAAGACTTGTTAGCCTGTGAATTATGAAATACGATGTGTCCCAGGAGCCTCTTTCATCCTGGCTGAGTGTCTGAGTTCCAGACTGAAGTGAGGTCATCCTTGATCATCTAGCCACCAGCCAACCGCCAGTTGGCTTGAAATAGATGAGCAAGCCCAGAAGAGATCTGCCAAGCCAGACCAGACCAGAAGAACTGCCCACATGTCCCACAGATCATGATTTAAGTGGGACTCGTTTTCAGCCACTAAATTTCAGAGTGTTTGTTACACATCAAAAGTGAACTAATGTGAAAGGTCTCTACTTATATCCCAGCAGATATTTGCTACTAAAGGGCGCTGTGTTTTGAAGCCCTCTCAAGTGTGAAGCACAGGCTAAACAGGTCACTGGTCTCCTCCTTCTAACAAATTCTTCTTATAATTCTTCAGATAGAATATAAATTTGTTGATTCCAGCCTCATCTAGTTTCATTGTCACGGAAACCTAGACTGTGCTACGTTGATCTAAACCTTGCCACAGTGCCCTTAGTCGTTGACTTTGCTGTTGTATGGTGTTTCTTTGTGTGTCACCTCAAAGCCTTTGACTTCAAATAATATGCACTCATACCGCTATATAAACTGCTCTTTGTTAAAGTATCATGTGAAAATATATGAGCATGTTTTGTGAGGTTTGTCTGACATGTTGTCTCAAAAGTTAGTGGTTTTGGTCTATCATTGATTTATTTGCATGGGCACTGAGGGGTACCTCGAACAAACCAGAGGTCATCTCTTAGAAAAATTGCTATTAAACTACTTCTTACTTAGGCTACCCTATATAGTTTGCTCCATGATGATTTTTAGCACTTATTTATGCTTTGGGCGGGCTAGCTAATATAGTCAGCATCTTCTTTCAACTCCAGACTAGGGTCTTTATTCTCAAAACTCCAAAAGCAGCATGAAATGTCATCGGTAGCCTAGCATTGTGGTTAAGGATGTGACACTTTTAAGTAGGATCAAGCTAGTACCACCACCTCCCTGGAGATTTACTTAATATTTATAACTACCCCCTAGAGTTGTTGTGAGTGTTAAATCAGACAGTGATTATAAGGTGCTTAGTCTGCATCTAGTATAAAGTAAATTCTCAATGATGCGTTAGTTGTATTCATTTATCTATTCTAGTTGAGGACATTGGAAGAAAGTAAATCAGTGGAAATGATTATCTGAAGCACTCTTTCACTAGCAATCTCAATTACCTTTCATCCCACCTATCAGACAAAACTCCAGTTTTGGCCTATGTTTAGTCTGTAGTCTCTGACGAGTACCCAGCCCTTGATGTGGACTGAGCAGTATAGGGTAGAGACTAACACCACAGGCTCTGAAGTCAGACCACTTGGGTTTAAATACTTACTCAAGGGCTTATTCGTTATACACTCTGAGAAAATTAAACTATCTGTGATAATTTCTTTATCCACAAAATGGAGGTATAATAGTATGTTCATGTTATTCTTGTAAAAATTAAATAAAAATATAAATGTGAAGTATTAAAATCAGTGCTTGACACATAGTAAGCACTAAGTTGCTATGAATATGATTGGACCCAGGTTGCTGAGTGCTACTGATGAAATTAACTAATATATATATTGGAACTGCTGCAAAGCCGCACCTTCCAAATTCAACTGGATAGAAAGATTCTTCTCGTTTTACTTAACTTTCTCTAATTTTCTAAGGATTAATCCGATAGCATTATGAAAAAATATGGATTAGTCAGCTATCCATGGGTTTACATCCAAGCTCTCTCATTTGCTGGATGTGTAAATTTGAACAATGTAACCTCCGTGTGTCCTAGTTTATTCATCTGTAAAACTGAGTAATAAAATATAAGTCCTTGGATTGTCATTAAGGATTAAATTAAAAAGCACATATAAAATGTCTGGCACAGATATTCTCAACAAATATGATGCCTTCAATTTTAGTTAGACCTTTTTTGATACTCAACAATTTTAAAAATTTAATAAAGTGATAAAAAAACTGATAAAGCTTTATTTTAATAATAAGACTCTTCACAAGTTTGTGGCAAATGGCTTTCTATTAGTGGGAATCAGATTGGTAGTATTAGTGACTATTGTCATAGTAACCATAGCCTAGCAAAAGAAAAAGAGACAAGAATACCTGTTGTGCCATCATTGATGCCGCTACATTTACATTTTCACCCAGTAATATTTCAGGATCTCTACTGACTAGATCAAGGTGGTGGTTGGAATTGGGACAATACTGCTTGTTAGCCATAGTGAATTGTTCTAGTGATTATAATTCTCTATTCACCCTGATTTTATTTTAGTAGTAGCTATTCTCTAGGACTTCTATAGTACTAGTGCTCAACAGCCCCTTTCCAGAAACACCTGAATATTCTATGTCACATTAAGAATGCTGAGCTCTGGGGACAGGTAGCAATTTCTTTAAATGTAAGTATCAGAGCAATGAAGGCCAAAGGTAACTGAAAAGTCTATGAGGTCTTTTGATCAGCAAGGGAAAAAAAGAATGTTGCTATCTAAAACTTATAAAGAGGTATAAATGGCATGCTTTTCCTGCTTGGAATATATCCATTTTCATCCTTGTCACCCTTAGTTACATGAACTCCAGTATCAAACAGTCTTTGGTCTTAGTCATTCATCTCTTCATTCTACCCAGAAGCTACTGTTTTGCAGACAGTTAGCTGGACTTTTGTTAAAAAGAGATTGATAAAAATATTCAAATTATAATTCTGTCATTCTTTAAAAATTAATCAAGAAACTCAGAAGTTTATTTTTTCAATTATAAAAGAGCATGTATCACTATGAAGATTCAAATACACACATATAATAGTTAATATTATTGTGTGCACATATGAAAACTACTCTTCTAAGCACCTCATGAATTAACTCATTAATCCTCCTAAAGATTACGAGATGGGTACTATTTATCCCTACTTTATAGAATAATGAGTATTATAACTATCCCCATTTTATAGGTGAGAAAACCAGAGAGATTAGATAACTTACCTAGAGTCACACATCTAGTAAAATAGTAAAAACGGGGTAATAACCCAGGTGGTCTGACCACAGGGCTCACATACTTTTTGTTAGTCAATATAGATCCTAGAGTATAGGAGTTATTCAATCAGTGGCCCTCATCCCCTAGTTTAATGCCCAATCCCTAGTTACATAGGAGCATTTAATTTTCAAACTGTAAAAAGCCCAGAGAACACCTAGTCTTACCAATTTATTTTACATATGAAGAAACTGAGACACCAATAAATGTGTTTTGTTCAAAGTCACAACATGGTAGCAAAGCTATAGCCCCAATTCTGGTCTCCAGACCTCCAGACTGTACTGTTTCCATTATATGATACCCCACTGCTACACTCAGTCATATCCATTGATTTCTTATGTAAAATTCAACAAAAATCATGAGCTCAGAAGAAAGGCTAAAACATCATCTTTCTTATTTTCAACATATATTTATCCTTACAAATGCATCAAATGATCTATTTCAACTGCCAAGTACATTGCTTTTAAGTGGTGACAATTTCAACCTGAATCAAATTTTAATGGCATTATTTTCAAACCAAGAAAATGAATTATATAGAAGGGAATGACCATGGGATCTTTAACTACCACATAGCCTCCAAGTATCCCTGTATGTCAGCCTTCTGAGCACACCCTTAATTTAATTTATCCATCACTGGAGAGCAAATTGGTCACAAGTGTTATCCTATGGTTCTTTACTATACCACTGCTTTTTCATTTTTGTTTTTGTTTTGTTTTGTTTTCATTTTAATTTTAGAGGATACTTTATTCTTCTCTCATTCTGCCTTTACAAGATCTTCACCTTCTGTGCAACCAACTCAAAACTGGAAATCCCTATGGTCTTTATTTGCCCTCCCTCCTAGGGTACCAATAAATTCTCCATCTGTGTTTTAAAAAATTAATATTGGTGTGCAGATTGAGTACAAAAATGTTCCTAGGCAAGTTTCAAATAAGTCTTAGTGATTCCATTAAGTCTTTTTAACACCCCTTGTCAAGCCAAACCCCATGTTCTCAGAGAAAGTGATTTGCAGTAGTTTTTCTAAATAAGTATTTGATTTTTTTAGGAAATAGCCTAAGCTAAAACAATAGAAAATTAGTTTGCTTAAGACCAAATTAATTAAAACTCACTGGCTAAGTTTCTTTGTGTAACATTTAATAAATGTGAATGTTTTAACACAGAACAAGAAATCTAACTTTGGAGATTTGTGCAAATCATTGGTCCACAAGGGAATCCTATGTTTCCTGGCTAAAGGGTGATTTTGAAAGTTGCAAGTCTGGAAAGAAGTGATAACCTGGCGTTGGAACTCTGCTGTCTTGTGATTGTAATCAGAATCCTCTAGCAGATCTGTCAATAATCTATAGATATCTGGACTGCTAAGAATATTCATGGGTTATTCACAGTTTTTCCACAATGCGTGCATCTAATCAACGGATGAATTGAGCCTTCCTTATCTAGGTTTTAGTGTGTGAAATATTTTAAATATACTTTTGTAAAAGGTTTTAGTGTGTGAAATATTTTAAACATACTCTTGTAAAAAGTTATCAATAATTCACCCAAATAATGTTAGGTAGTAAGTGTCCAGGTGGTTTTGCCCAGTTAATATTTTAGACTAAAATGTGAAGATGGGCCCAAAGGGAAGTGATGATAACTGGAAGAAGATTTAAAATTTACTCTAAAAGTTTCTGGCTCTCCTTCCGTGAGGATACGAAAGATTCTTTTTTTAAGTAAAAGCAAAATCATTGAAATAATGTATGTAAAAAATGGAGAAAAGATGAAATAAAGAAAAACAGAAACTCGAGTGGAGAAGGGTGAGTGCAGATCAGTTCAAGAAAAATTTACTTGGCATTTATTTTGCATCTGGCACAATTCTCTGTGTTAGGCATAGAGAATATACAAGTAGTGAGGGCAATAGACATGTGAATAATTATGATCAATGTGATAAGTACTATGATAAGGAAGATGTATATAAAGTGCTGAGGGAACACATAAAGAAAGGAACTCACTCTACCATGATAGAGCTCAAGAGAAGAAGTTACATTTTAGATCCTCTTTAAAAACATTTTTACTTTTAACAAGTACTTTAGTTACCATCCTTACTTTGAAGTTGTTTCCTAGGGGCTTTCAAATCTTTCAGCTGTTTCCTCTGTTACTGATGTCATTGTTCTAAATTCTGTTAATACCATTTTGTGTGTGTGTTTTTTATTTTTGATATCAATTGAAAGGTTTCTGTTCATACCTCTCCCTATTTTATTTTTCCCAATATAGTTAAAACAAATTTTTATGACTCTAAATGTCTGAAAGATACTGAGGAATCAAACTGAAAACTGTGATTACATTTCTTTTGTTCATTTTTGGGGGTTCAATTTTCATCAACAAATACTATTCTAGATTTTGCATTTCTTTTTTATTTTGCACTTATCAACTTACTGTGAAATTCTTTGAAATGCCCCCGAAGAACTGTAAAACATTTGTTAATATTATTTTCTAGATGCTCAAATTCTTCAGATGTGCTACCAGTTTATTTTTGGTCGTTGTTTTTGTTGGGTTGTGTTTGTTTGTTGCCTACAACTCTCCCAGAATTCTCTATCTTCATCCTCCATTGTAGACTTCTGTTGTGTAGACAGCCATCCTTCTGATTTTCTCTTTATCTTCACCCTAAGACTTTTCTTCTCTGCTTTCTACTAGTTCCCATGTGTAGTGAACATTTGTGTTTCTCTTGGGTGCCCAGTATCTAAACCCTTCCTATGTAGGTGAAATCTTATGTTTACTTCATGAGCCAGACTCCCATTACAGAAGTTGAAATTGTTAGATAAATGATTTTTTACCCTCCCTTGCAATAAGGATATGAACACTTCATCTGTTTTCCATGAATCAGTTCCACCTCTTCTGGACTTTGGATCACAAGCTTTGACACAAATAAACAGGGACCAGGCAGCTCAATCCAGTTGTGGCAGCGGCAGCAGTGGCAGGAGTTGTAGCTACAACAAATCGTGTCTATTGCTGATGGTCTTGGCAGTACAATCTGTAGTTTTTTTATGCCCAACTAGCAGTAGCATCATGTCTTTGCAGATCAGCTTGGAGGACTGATCATAGGTGTTATTTTTAGCTTCTGCTTACCTTTCTGGAACTTCTATTAGTATAAGGGTGGATCACCTAATTTTCTTCTTTCTGTCCAATTTTTAAATTTCTTTTTTCAGTGTTGGGGGGGGGGTTCTACTTTCACAGAGATTTTCTCAGCTTCATCTTTTAACCCTTCTATGATTTCTTCTTTAAATTTCACCATTTATATTTTTATTTTCAAACGATGCTTTCTTGATCTCCCATTGTTCCTTTATTACCTTGGTATTGGTTTATGGATATGACATCTTCCCTTAACTCTCTAATAAGCATTTTATTTATAGATTGTTTTCATTAAAATTTTTTCTGCTCCCCTACACTGTGGGTGAGTAGGCCTGGTACCAAGGTCCATGGGTGGGCTCAGTGCTAGGGTCTACAAGCTGGCAGGTCCAGGTCCACAGACCCTGGCAGGCCTGGTTTGAGAGTCTGTAGCAAAGTCTGACAGTCACTTGGCTCTCTTTCCTCCACAGGAGAACTTCTGGATTGAGGGGATCTGTCTTAGCACTGCAGTGCACAGGCTTGGAGGAAGGATGATGCAGATTAAGTGAAACTGGCCTTCCTACTCTCTTTAACATGTCTTTTCTCATTTCTGTGCTACTCTTGAATGCTGTAATCTCTTATCTGGACTCCTGTGCTCTCGTGAAGGTATTTTCCTCTATGGATGGTTGTCAAATTTGTGTTCCTTAGAGGCAGTGAAGGCTGGAACATCTTATTCCGCCATCTTGCCAACATCACTAGCTGATCCATTTCTATATTGATATCTTATTTAAGTAAATATTTCATACCTTCTCTTTCAGTTTTCTTCCCATCTTTCTCATCTTCAGATACCATTTCTCATTATTTATATAGAAGAATATATAAACAAAACATAAATGTGTGTGTGTATATATATGTATGATACATATGCATGTATATATTTTGTCTTTGCCATCCTTTCTTTACTATAAACCTTCTAAATATTAGGTTTCTAAATGCTAATTACTCTCTTTTCTTTCTTACACTAGCTAGATTTCCTCTGTTTAGTATGGTAGTCAATAGCTACATGAGGTTATTTAAATTTTAATTAAATAAAGTTAAAAATGGGACTTCCCTAGTGGCACAGTAGTTAAGAATCAGCCTGCCAATGTAGGGGACACAGGTTCGATCCCTGGTCTGGGAAGATCCCACGTGCCGCAGAACAACCAAGCCTGTGCTCCACAACTACCGAGCCTGCGCTCTAGAGCCTGTGAGCCACAACTACTGAAGCCCGTGTGCCTAGAGCCCATGCTCCGCAACAAGAGAAGCCACCGCAATGAGAAGCCCGTGCACCGCAAGGAAGAGTAGCCCCCACTCACCGCAACCAGAGAAAGCCCGCGCACAGCAACGGAGACCCAATGCAGCCAAAAATAAATAAATAAATTTATTTTTTAAAAAAAGAAAGTTAAAAATTAAGTTCCTCAGTCACATTAGGTATATTTCAAGAACTCAACAGCCACATGTGGCCAGTAGCTACTGTATTAAACAGCAGAGAAATAGAACAGTTTAATAATTGCAGAAGGCTGTATTCAAAAGCACTGATCTAGATTAATGGATCTCATTCACTCCCATAGCTTTAAATATCATATGCTGAAGATGCCCAAATCTGTTTCTTCAGTTACGGAGATCGTATGGGTGGGCTCACTCAACTCAAAATTCCATTTCCTTTCTGTCCTGTCTAGCTCTATTTTAGAGGCTATAGAAGTAAATATTTACTTTCCAACCTCCCATGTGACTAGAGTAATGGGGAAGGTATTGTGTTATGGTTTTGGCCAATGAGAAAAACCTAATGTGTACTTTCACTCTTCCCTTTTTGATCCCCTGCTTTGTCAGTAGGTCATGGTTGGAGCTGGGGCCACCATCTTGTGTTCATGAAGAAAGATAATAAATCACATAGATGCAAACCCTGAACCAAAGTTGAAAGTTAGCTACTTGCATAATTTTGTTATATGAGAAATAAGCCACTATTTAAGCACTGTTATTTTGTTGTCTGAAGCCAAAGAAAATTTCCAATGACTACTCCAGCTAAATCTGTTATAGAATAGTAGGTATTATTCAGAAAAAAAACCTATCGTCTTCCTCAATCCTACTACCTAAAAAACATTTTCGTACACCACCTCAATGATTACCAGTGACAGAACTGACACTGTCTCTGTCCTCTCGGGAATGTAGGCTGCATGAGGTCACAAACCTGATCTGTTTTCTCCATCACTATATGCAATGTCTAGAATAATACCTGCAATATAGTTAGTACTCAATAAATGTATGCTTAATAAAAGCTAAACAAGGTGCATATTCTACTTAGGAGACAAAATAAATCCAGACATAAAGACCCTGAGGAACATAGACTGTAAAATGAACTCAGATGATGAGTCACCCAGCTCAAACCATTTAAAGAAAATAGAAATGTCCTATCTCTTTTAGACTGGGAGATGATGGTTGTACCTATGAAGGAGAGTGGTGAGACAGAGATTTCTTTCATGCCTTTGTAAATTCCAGGAGATGTGCTTTTATTTATTTATTTTTAATTTGTTTGACTTAACTGTATGGTGTAAATAATAGAGGCTGTTCTAGTAATGATAATGTCTAATGGAATCTCTACCATATAAATGCCCCAACTCTACCTTCCATAACATTTTGACTATGATTAAAACAGTAATTTTCCTCATTTCATAAGCGCATTGAAGTGTTGAGAATTTGCACTGTTTTTGTAATATTTACAGCCCTCTAGAGGCTGTGCCAATTCTGGGACAAATCATTGCCCATAGGATGCAGTTTTATTAGTCTCATGACATCAAAATATGAATTATAAATTGTTCTTTATAACTACAATAAATTTCACATCTTCCCTCAGAGGCTGAAATTTTTTTGAAGATCAGTGTTCTAGAGAGATACACAGTTGGAAATGTTTGTCCTGTTGTACTTTGATTCATAGTAAATTATTTATAGTTTGCCAGGTAGTCATAATTTTGCAATTTGTATGATATAGTGAAACTATTTAGTTCTCTGTGATGGGGAAGTGATCTACTGCTAAATGTTAGCTGTCACCCGAGTTTCTCAGTTTATCAGCCATTATTAGTCATCCTGTTTGTGCTGGCACATAGCTCAAAATCTAGTACACACAAAAATTTAAAATATTTCTTAGACAGTAATCTTATCATGTATTGCATTTAAATGTATTATGTGTACCTTTTTATCTACCTATCAAGATAGGAAGAAATATAATTCAATGGAAATACAATTAATTCGGCACTTACCATGTGAAAGACACTCCACAAAGTGTTGCAACAGGAAATCAAAATTTAAGAAGTGCTCCCTACCCACAAAAGCCTCTTAATCCAGCAGAAAGAATTAGTTATTTAGCAAAAAATAAAACTATGCTACAATGTAGAATTCTACACTCAAATAAATATAATAATTTATTTCTATTGTATTATAGTAATATATATGATTTTTCTTCCATGAAAACTTTTGATGGTTTATTTTGAATGAAATCCAGAGATAGATATAGATATGATCTGTATATGTATATATGTATGTGTGTGTGTGTGTGTGTATATATATATATATATATATATATATATATATATATATATACATATTTCCCAGATGGATATTATAGATTTACCACCTGGGGAACATCTTTCAAAGTTTTTGTGGAAGAGAAACTATAAAAGTAGGCATTAAAAGATATGATACATCAAATTGTAAGAGGTAGAAATGATGGGGAAGGGTATAGCCCTTGTAGTTAAACAACTCTGGATTTAAATATAAGATGTGCCTCTTACTGGTTGGGTGATCTTGGGTACAGTACTTGATCCCTGTGATGCTGTTTCTTTACCTTGCAAAATGAGAGATAGTACTTATCAAACAAAGTAGTAAATATGCTAAGTTGTGAGAAATTTATAACACAGGTCATAATACTGTTGTTTTCAGTAAACGGTAAAAAGGCTGTTTCCAGAGAAATATTGGGTAGAGATATAAAAGTTTGCAAAACATGGAATGTCATTTTATTCAAGTTTAACTTATGTGAAAAAGTACATATTTCATTGTAAAATTCAAATTATTTATCTATTCCCACTTGGGTTGCTTTCACCGTTTTGCTCTGGCAAACACTGGTGCTCTGAACATCCATGGACATGACTTCTGGTGCACACATCCCAGTGTTTTGCTAAGAGGGGAATAGCAAAGTTACTGGAAATGCATGTCTTCAACTTCACAAGATAATGTTAAATTGATTTCAAAGTGGTTTAATGATTTGTATTTCTGTCATTAGTGTCTAAAGTTTATATTTGTTTCTTAGTTTCACAAATATTTCATTTTTGTCTTGATTTTTAATTTTGGCCACTCAGGAGGGTATAAAGTGCTATTATATTTGGTTTTCATTTTTATTTTCTTGATTAAAGTTTCATAAAAATGTTATATTTATTGGATATTAAGGCTTCTCCTTCTGTGGAAAACACTGTGCATGACCTTTGGCCATTTTTCTATGAGGTTATTTTGCCTTTTTTGAAAATTGACATTTAGAAGATAGGTATGTATCTAGATACTAATCCTTTGACAGTTCTGTTTCTATAGACTGAATGTTTGTGTCCCCTTAAAATTTATATTTGAAACCTAATCCCCAATGCAATGTTGATTGGAGATGGGGCCTTTGGGAGGTGATTAGATAGCATGGGTGGAGCCCTCATGAATGAGATTAGTGCCCTTATAAAAGGGACCCAGAGAGTTCCCTCATCCCTTCTGCCATGTGAGGATACAGTGAAAAGACAGTCATCTATGAAACAGGAAGCATGCTGGCACCAGACACTGAATCTGTCAGTGCCTTGATCTTGGATTTTCCAGCCTCCAGAGCTGTGAGGAATAAATATCTGTTGTTTTAAGCCATTCAGTCTATGGTATTTTGTTATAGCAGCACAAATGGGCTGAGACACATGTACTGCAAATATCTAACTAGAAAGTAAACTCTACAAGGGGGAAAAAAATGTTTGTTTTGTTCACTGATGTATCCATAGCCCCTAGCACAATGCCTGGAATGCAGAGTACTCAATGAAAATTTGTTGAATTAATAAACAGAATTTTACATTTACTGCATCCCTTTATGGGTTGCACATTTGAAGTCTTAGAATGAGAAGTCCTTCATTAGCCTGAGGTCATATAAATAGTTTCATATATTCTCTTCTAAAAAGTTTACTTTTCCTCTTCATGTAAGGATTTTTTCTTTAATCCACCTAGAATTGAATCTTGCATATGATGTGATAATTGTCCAAGCATACTTAATTCATAAGCCTATCTTTCCCCAGTGATTGGTAAAACAGACTTTTTTATATAAAGTTTTTATATAACAGTGAAAATATTCCTGTGTTCTCTACTGTTTTATATGGCTCTTTTCTATTCCCAAACCAATTATTTCTAATTCTTAGCTAATATTTTAGTTACTGTAATCTTTGGTTTATTCTTGATACCATGCAAGATATATATCCTTCCACTTTTCTCTTCATTTCCTTCAGAAGTGGTTTGGTGTTTCTTGTGTCATTCTTATCATATAATTCTTAAATGACCCTCAAGTTTCTTTTTAAAAAAAGAAACTTTGGGGGATTTTATTAGAATTTTATTGACACTGATGGCTCTGAATGTAAAGAAAAAAATATCTCTGGAATATTGAGACTCTTTATCCAAGAGCAAAGTATATTTCCACACTTATTTTGGTCTCTTCATAAATATCCTTCAATATTTGTTTTTCAATTTTGTGGTTCAATCTTGTACTTCCTTGATTAGTTATATTGCTATGAATCTTACATTTTGTTACTATTTTATAAATTGTATCATTTTATAAACTATAATTTGCATTTGTGGCTGTGTAAAATTTCCACTGATATTTTTATACATTGGTTATATATCTAGTTTCCTTGGTAAACATTCTTCTTCATTCCAATAAGTTGTAGAGTCTTTGGAGTGTTTCTTATTTTAGATAATTTTATCTGCAGATATTGGTGGTTTTGTTTCTTGCTTCATGATCTGTAAACATTTAAGTAAGTTTTTTTCCCTTGTGTTTACTCTAACGACAAGAATTGCTGGCAAATTGTCCAACAGAAGCAGTTCATGAGCATCTTCCTTATTTTAGTAACCAAATTTGCTGTAGGTTTTTGTTAGATAATATCTAGAAGACTAAGGAAATCCTTTTTATTTTTATTAACTAAGACATCTTGAATGGATGTTTCCTATTACCAGATACTTTTCTCTGCATCTATGGAGATAAATCTTTTTTTTCCTCTTTAAATCAGTTAATGTGATAATCTTCACCATCAGATTTTTCAGTGTTAAACCCACCTTGCTTGCCACAGATAAGCTTTACTTGCTCATGAGTTATGATCTCTCTTATATATATTGCTGAATTTAGCTGGCTCATATTTTACTGAGGGTTTTACAAATTTATTTAGGAGATGATTTACTTGTAACATTCCTCTTTTATACTACCCTGACAAGGTTTGGTTATCAAGATTATATTAGCTTCATAGATTTAATTGAAGAGAGTCCTTCTTTTTTCTATAACTTAGGAGAGTTGTATAAAATTGTAATGATCCACTTTGTTAATGTTTTGTCATATAGTCCTTTAAATCATAAAGCCTGGTGTTTCTCTTTGAAGAATATTTTGAACCTCTGAATTAAACTTAATTTCCTTAATGGAATTTTGGTTTTCTCCTTTTTTAAGAGTGTTTCTAGGAATTTGTCATATATACGTCATATGTGTATATATACATATTTACACACACATATATATAATATGTGGTATTATATAAATATGTAAAATATTGGCACATGTTTCTTAAAGGTATGCTCTTATTTTTAAAAATTTCTCTCATATGTATGATAATGTTACTACCATTTTCATTTTCTAATATACTTTTATTTGAGCATCTCTGTATTTTCTTCACTTTGTCTTGCCAGAATTTGGCATATTTAATTCTCTTTTAAAGAAAATTTCCATTTATTTTTCATCTTTACTTTCATTTCTATTCTTACCACTATTATTTCCTACTTTTTCATTCTTAAATTTGATTATTGGCTCATTAATTTTTAGTAGTTTATTTCCTTCTTAATATAATGATTTAGGCTATATATTTATCTTGAATTATTGTCTCATCTTCATGCTAAAAAAATAAGTTTAAATGTTAGTCAATTTCAGTTCTAAGCATTTAAAATTTTATTATGATTTCTCTTATGAACTATAAATATTAATAAATTAGAAGTGTTCGTGATAATTTTCAGATTGATTGGGGGGTAAAGGTATCCTATACCTGCTGATTTCTGATTTAACTGCATATTGTGTTTTTAAAAAGTGGAATATGAAATAAAAATGTTTTGCTCTGTAGAGACTTTATGGCTGGGAACACAAGTTACTTTGTATATGTTTTATTGTACTTCATAAGAATGCATTTTCTCTAATTTGTTATACAGCATTCCATATATTTCCATTAAATCAAGTATGTTAATTGTTACTAAAGTTTTAATAACTTCACTAGTATTTCATCTGTTTTATCAATAACTAAGAAAATTATGTTGCACATGGTTTGTATAATTCTCCCTCTGCCTTCAATGTATACATATTAGATTATATACATATATGCACATATCTATAAAATATACATTATAAGTGTATTAGATGTGTATATTATACATATACTAGCAGTAGTTCTATCATACATATATGAATATATTTATAAATATATAAATAAATTTATTTATATATTTGAGTCTATTTTATTAGATTCATAAAATGAATACTTGCTATTCATCCTGGCAATTGAATTTGCTTTTTTTCATACTAAATTTCTTAGTCCCTAGTGATGTTTCTTCTTTTAATAAGCATCATTTTAGAATAATTTTAGATGTCCAGAAAAATTGTGAAGATGATATAAGAGTTCCTGTATTCTATACCCACTTTCTCCTATTAGTAACATCTTGCATTAGTATGGTATATTTTTTTTATAATTAATGATCCAGTATTTATACAATATTATTACCTGAAGTCCATTCATTTTTCAGATTTCCTTATAGTTTGCCTAATGTCTTTTTTTCCCTGTTCCATGATTCCATCCAATATACCACATAATATTTCGATGTCACATCTCCTTAGGCTACTCTTGGCTGTGATAGTTTCTTGACTTTCCTTGTTTGTGATGACCTTGACAGATTTGAGGAATACTTGTCAGATATTTTGGGTCTATTGGGATTTGATGATGATTTTCTATCAACATGATTAGACTGGGGTTATGAGTGATTGGGAGGAAGACCAGAGATAGAAAGTGCCATTTTCATCATATAATATCATGGGTAGATACTATCAACACAGCTCATCATTGTTGACCTTGATTATCTGGATGAGGTAGTATTTGTCAGTTTTCTCCATTCTAAAGGTACTGTCCTCTGCCCTTTCCATAGTGTCCTCTTTGAAAGGAAGTCACTTTGTGCAGCCCAGAGAGGAGATATGCTCCACCTCTTTAAGGACAGAGTATCTTTGTAAATTATTTGGAATTTTTCTGCACAGATTTGTGCCTACTCCCCCCACTTCTTTAGTCACTCATGTGTTTTTATCAGTATGAACTCTGGATATTTATTTTTTACATTGGGTTATACTTCAATACTGCTTTATTAGAAATATTTGCTCAATTTTTTTCAGCCTTGACCTTTACAAGCTCTTTGAGTTATCTTCTGTGTCTTTTGGACATACCTCCATCATTGTGGATATATTTTTTGATTGATTAATTATATTTTTGAATACTTCCCTACTTTATTACATTACAAGATGTCCCAGGCTCATATTATATATTTCTTGCCCCAGTCCTAGAATCAGCCTTTTCTTCAAGCAGCCCTCTTTCCTTTTATTGAAGACTGATATTAAATGTCATGTTCATTGCTTCTTAGTGTCACTGCTCTAGGCTTTCTGAACTGACAGGGCAAGGGAACCCATGTTTGTACTAACCAATGACTATATATCAGCACATACCTATACATATTTCTATATATAACTATTAAGCTAAATGTGAGTTTATACTGATATCTCTATCTCTAATCCACTATCACATTGATCACTGTAGCCTCTTCCCTTGCTTATTTGTAACATCCTGCTCCAACAATGAGAATCCTGGCTCACACCATTAGTTATCCATTTATTTAATTGTTCAATCCCAGGATACATGAATAGTAATATTAAAATAGTTAATCTGTACCCCAACCTCAATACAATGCTATCTGTGTACAGTTTCTTTTACTTCTACTTTTATAGACTCCACTCATTGCCCAGTTTGCTTAGTTCAGCATTTCTCCCCAGCCCCTTCTGTGAAATACTAAATATATTTGTAATACAGTTCGGTTCTTTGGTCATAGTCTGCACTCCATGCTGGTATCCACTGACCTCCTAAATACTACTTATAAAATTGTATAACTAAGGTTCACACTTTTTACTAGAAAGTTCTATGAATTTTGGAAAATATTTAGTGTGATATATCCACCAGTATAATGTCATACATAATAGTTTCACTGCCCCAAAATGCCCTGTGCATCACCTATTCAATCCTCCCTCCAAAGAGGAGATGTGTGCAAGTGAGTGATTTCAGTGACTAGAAATGGAATTTAAGTCTGTTTCTAGCTTCTCACACATATTTTAAATTTTATTTTATTTTTTAGCATTTGAAACTTCATTATTTTATATTCTGTGTCTGATAATTTCAATGCCTGTAATCTTCGGTGATCTAAAACCGTTGTTCACTGTTTCTATTTACTGTTACTCAGAATAGTTTATTTCCTCATGAATAAAGTAATTATTATTATTTTGTATTGTTATAGTTCGTTGAAGTTTATCTGTGGGATCCTGAGGAGCTTAAGTTGCAGATAATTTCCTCCTGAGAAGTTCTGCATTTGTTTGCTTTGCCAGCAGATGCTACATAACTGGGACTATTTTAATACAATGAATTTGTTGGAGATTTCCCTGACTGCATGGGCAATGCATGTTTGACTTCCGTATTCATTTTAGACCAGGTCAATGATTGCAATTCTCAACAGGTGATAATTATTATTATATCATGTACTATTCACTGCTCTCATTAAGATTCCTTTTGGAGGGAACACTTGGGTTTTTTCTTATTTTGTTCACCACAGGTAAATGATTTTAGAGTTGGGGTGTTTTTCATTTGTTTTGTTTGTTTTTGCATTTATCTAGGATCGAATTATATTAAATTAGGGGAGATATTTAGAATATTTTTAATGACACATTTCCAGAAGATATCCCATTAGTTCAGTTTTAGCCATGCAGATGATAATGAATCCATGGAACATTTAAGCTGTCATATCTAGAAGACATAGAGAAATAAGAATCAGCCTCAAGCTCTAGTCTTGAGAGTCATCAGCACACAGATGAGAATTGGAACTATAGAGTTAAAAGTGATCATTCGAGGACCATTCAAACTATAGAAAAGTGCAGAGGCTATTACAATTCAGTGTCACACATACAACTAAACATATGTGCTAGGTAAAATGGGGACATAAAAAGGTTTGTTTACCCCTTTTTCCAGGGAGAGGAAAGCTTTTGTTTGTTTGTTTGTTTTTTGTAGATGACAACAAACCTCTATCAGTATACGTCAGTTAATAATGCTCATTTTCAAAAGGGCAGGTTGTGATAATAGTCCTCAAACTGACATAAAGCTATGTGCATCTTTTCAAGTTTTGTATGACTTTTAACATTACTTCTAAGAATTAATTTTACTGTTGAAAAAATCCATGTTGTCTTCCATATTAAGTTCTTTGTTATTTGGTCCCTCTATATGTTTCCAGCCTTATTTTTTTAAATTAATTTATTTATTTATTTTTGGCTGCGTTGGGTCTTCGTTGCTGCACGCGGGCTTTCTCTAGTTGCGGGGAGCAGGGGCTACTCTTCGTTGCGGTGTGTGGGCTTCTCATTGCAGTGGCTTCTCTTGTTGCAGAGCACGGGCTCTAGCCAAGTGGGCTTCAGTAGTTGTGACACGTGGTCTCAGTAGTTGTGGCTAGTGGGCTCTAGAGCGCAGGCTCAGTAGTTGTGGCACATGGGCTTAGTTGCTCCACGGCATGTGGGATCTTCCCGGACCAGGGCTCGAACCCGTGTCCCCTGCATTGGCAGGCAGATTCTCAACCACTGTGCCACCGGGGAAGTCCTCCAGCCTTATTTTTTACAAGCTTTCCCTTTACCAGAATACTTCATGCATTCATTTGTCCCTGGAGATTTGGGATTGTTCTTCTTAACTATTTATGTGGATATTCCAACTCATCTTCCAGAAATAAACCCTTCAATATCCTCTCAGGTAGTGAGCTTCCTCATTTCCTGTGCTTAATTCCGTTGTATTCTACATGAATGAATTCTGCTTCTATTCTGTTTGTAT
Source organism: Balaenoptera ricei (assembly GCF_028023285.1). Classification (NCBI taxonomy): domain Eukaryota; kingdom Metazoa; phylum Chordata; class Mammalia; order Artiodactyla; family Balaenopteridae; genus Balaenoptera; species Balaenoptera ricei. The sequence continues at coordinate 53,486,102 of NC_082646.1, read as the reverse complement.
ATTTTCTACTCTGTGAACTTATTCTCTAGTGGCCAGGACAGTATATAGGAACAATATTAAACAATAAATACTTGTGGGTTTGAATGAATGTATGAATGGATATGTATATGATTAAATTTTGATCATACCACTTACCTGTAGTACTAAAGAAGCTCAGGATAAAACCGAGGCAGTTAATGTAGGGTTGACCTGTACAAAGTGAATAACATCAAGTACTTGGTGGTCAGAAAGTAACAGTAGCTGAACACCAGATGTGGTTCCAGTAACAACAGGAAATAGATATGTTCAGGAGGTCTAAGCCAAAATCTCAAAGGGTTTAATTAGGGACTGCTTTCAGGAAAGTAACCATGGAAAGAAGCTAATGTCCTGAAACTGGGAAAACAGATTATGCAATAACACTTGGAGCCATATGTAGCAAGTGTTTGTTAGCAATTTAGGTGGACACAGTTTATCTGCCCATGAGGTGTTTTTATTTACTTATTCTTTTTTTAATAAATTTATTTATTTATTTTTGGTTGTGTTGCGTCTTCATTGCTGCGTGTGGGCTTTCTCTAGTTGCGGTGAGCAGGGGCTACTTTTCTTTGAGGTGAGCGGGCTTCTCATTGCGGTGGCTTCTCACTGTGGAGCACGGGCTGTAGGCGTGTGGGCTTTAGTAGTTGTGGCATGCAGGCTCAATAGTTGTGGCTCGCAAGCTCTAGAGCACAGGCTCAGTAGTTGTGGCGCACGGGCTTAGTTGCTCCGTGGCATGCGGGATCTTCCCGGACCAGGGCTCAAACCCGTGTCCCATGCATTGGCAGGCGGATTCTTTATCACAGTGCCACTTGGGAAGTCCCTCTATTTTTTTTCTTTTTTTAATATTTATTTGGTTGTGCTCAGTCTTAGTTGCGGCAGGTGGCCTCCTTAGTTGAAGCATATGAACTCTTAGTTGCGGCATGCATGTGGGATCTATTTCCCTGGCCAGGGATCGAACCCCGGCCCCCTGTGTTGGGAGCGTGGAGTCTTAACCGCTGCACCACCAGGGAAGTCGCAAGGTGTTTTTAAAGGGCTGTGCTTTCTTACTAGTTTGAGCTACAATTTCATCTAAAAAGTACACATAGTGCCTGACATAACCTTACTGGCAAAGTTTCCCCTGTGGTAAAATAAAAGCTTAACTTCTCCCAAAGGAGAAGAACTTAATATTCAGTTTGCACTCTACAAATGTTGAGTTATATTAAACACTTCTTGAGCAGCCAGCCTTAATGAATGAATCCACATTATAAGAGCATTTGAAAAAGGAAATCTATCCTTATTACTTTGTGTGAGTCACTATAATGCTCACACCAGTATAACAGATATTTGAATAAAAGTAAAGCAAGGTGTTTAACTTATTAACAGACCCAGATGGATTGAGATGATGCTATTACCCTGTGCAGTCCTACCCTGGGAAACATACCTAACATTCAATTAATTCTCAACGCTACACTACAAAATGGTTCAAAAAACCATTTTTATCGACTAGAAAATAAACCTCAGACAGTTTGGTTACATACCCAAGGATACACAGCTTGCAAGTACCTTAAATTAGAACCAATTTTCGGACTTTTTTCCAAAGCCCATGATCATTCCTGAAAATGTTGACAAAGCCAGTTGCTGCTGAGAGATAAAGATGGGAACTAAAAAGAGATCAGTGCATTCAGTGATCAGAAGCCCTCTAGCCACCTTGAAGAGCCTAGTTACACTACAGAAGAAAGGGTAGTAAAACGTATTTCAAAAGATTATAGACCGTTTTGCAGAAAGAAATTGTCCCTGGCCCAAATATATAATAATGATAAGTCAATTCTTCCAGCATTTGAAATCCTTTTTATTTTTTGAGAAAATATTTTATTGTTTTAGAAACCACTAGAGCACTATCCTGAAACCAAGGGATTTGTTTAACACTTTTAGACAGCCAGAAGAAGCATGAAGATGTTAAAAAGTGTTCAGTGAGGGGATCCTGGCCCCAAAATCTGGCCTTGGGTCTAAGGTTTGAACTCTGAAGGTGTTAAGCATGAAACAAAGCAGCCTGATAAATGGTAAAACAGGCAGCTTGAGTTATGAAGACAGCCGGGTCTTGAAAAGTTTGTAGAACCAAGAATAGGCAAAGGAGTCAAGAGATATTGTCTACAGAAGGAGCAAGCCATCAAATGAGGAAGACAATGATAGACCAGTGCGTTAAAAATGGTAGCCCTGGAGACCAAATGGGGAAGGATTCATGTGTCATCTCTGCAGAATCAGACAGACCCTGACAAGTGGAAGATAGATGTCTTAAACTTTTATTCATCCATAGATACGAGTTTTGCTTCCATCTTCTAAGCCAGAAATGTAGCCTGCTCTCGAGATAGACTATTTTACCTATATCGATTACAGTTGTAAGCTGCTTTTTCAGCATGTTTTATGAATCTTATTTCTGCCATAGCTGTCCAGGATCACTGGAATCTGAAAGTACTACTGTACTGTTAGACTCTGCAAAGTATGTGACCTATGACAAGTTCCTTCCCTTTTTGTCATCTATCAAATGGAGGTCATGACAGGTACTGTGCTCAACATGTAATAAATGCTTGATAAATATTTTTGAATGGATACTTTCATAAGTGATATTATGAAACCCTATATGTAAAGTGAATAGCACAATGTCTTGTGCTTACTAAGTGGTCAAAAATGATAGCTGTTAGGGTTAATATTTTAAATATCATAATGTAAGATAAATGGCATTATGACAACAGAAAACTGCCTCATTAGGCAGTTTTTAAAATTATAAAAAGATGAAGAAATATTTATGTACTTATGAAAGTAGAAAGGAATAAGTTATATCAACATCTGATTTTGCATCCAAAATAGGCCCTTCTTCCTTCTGTAATTTATATAGACCTGACTGTAGGCACATACTCTTCTCTAACTCTCCCGTAGATATGGGAAACTTGCAGCTCAAAGGAAACTAGGAAATGGCTAATCAGGTATATTATCCTTCATATTGCCCAAGAAGAAATGGACACCCGAAAATACTGAATAATGGTCCTCATGTTACACGGCCAGTTAGAGTTTTCTTCTAAATAAGTCCAGTGCACCTTACCACTGCTCTCTAAGCTTGCATAGTTGATAACATCTTTCAGCTTTCAAATATTTCCAATCCAATGAAACTGCCATTAATTCAGTAGTCTTGAAATCAACTGAAAATATCTCTGGCCTATCCTTTGATGATGCATGCAGCATTTTCAAAGTGATTCTTCTCCTTGATTATGTTTTTGGAGATTATTTTGGATATATAAATCCATTCTCTCAAAGAGAGGGAGATTGCATTGTGCATTTGACTGACAAGAAGTGATTTTAAATTGTTTCATAACAAGCAGTTTAAAAGGAGTATTTTGAATGCAAAGGCTTTTCGATAAGGGTTCAGTGGTATATGAATGAAAAGAGAAGCCGTGAATAGATTACATATAGGATAAAGAAAAATCAGGTATGAAAAATATACCTGATGTCCTTGAAAGAATGATCTTATTTTTAAAATATTCACTATTTTGCTGATATTTTTAATATGAGAGTCACTCAACTATCTGTCATGTTAGTGGTCTACATAAACAACTCCAAGGGGCGCCTTGTTAATATTTTTACTGTTGTCTCTCTTACCAGCCCCCACCACCAATCCTGCAGTATATATTTTCCCTGGATTTCTTAAGGAAATGCAGTACAGTTCAATGACTAGAGTCTTATATGTAATAAATTAAAAAAAAAAAAAAACAAGGATTCTAGACTGAGATAATCTGTGTTTGTGCCCCAGAATCTCCATTTTTTCTTTTCTCTTTTTTTTTTATTGAGATATAATTGACATATAACATTGTTAGTTTCAGGTGTACAGTATAATGATTTGATATTTGTATATATTACAAAAATGATCACCACAATAAGTTGCTATTAACTAAGTCAGAAAGTGAAAAGTAAAACAGAAGTGGGGGAAAAATGAATTAATTTGGAAGCATTTTCTATTGGAAGAGCTTTGGGACATTAGGGTGACATATAAGATGGAAATTTTAAAATTATGAGTGCAGCATAAATTTGTGACCACTAAAATCACTGAACAAAGGGCATCCATGATTAGACTTCCATTTTAATTCCTGTATACTTGGGAGAGACTAAACTGGCAGCAGAATTCAGGAGGCAAAGTGATGGTTGGCATCATCCAGATGACTGATGCAAATGGCTTCAGTGTGGTAGTGGCAGTGGAGACGGAGATGAAGAGAAAAATTAGGAGTTATCAAGATGTCAATATTAAGGTAAAGTTTTACACATTAAGATGTTACAGTCACCGTTTCACTAACAAAGGTGAACAAAAGAACACTGAATGGCCTGTCTCCAAATTGCTACTTTAGAAACCTGGGCAGGGATGGTACTATAGAAGAAAGCAAAATAGGAGAGGTAGAATCAACTAGTCAGAATATTTAGTTGCATGTACAGAAATCTCCCTTCAAATTAGCTTACACACATAAACAAGATAATGCATTGGAAATGTACTGAAGTCTTTCACGAAACCAAAGGAAAAGCTATGGGAAACATGGAAGCTCGAGATACTTCAAAGATTAGATCTGGGGATTCAGACACTTGTCTCAACTTGATTCCTGCTGTATTTGTTCCTACTGAACATTTTTTTTTTAATGTGATTAAAAACATAGCTCCTGGCATCTCAGGTGCAAATATATCTCCTTCAGTGATTCAAAGGGCAAGGAATTTTCCTTTCCCAGTTTCTGGTTGAACCAGCCTTGCTTACATGCCTGCTCTTTGAACACATTTCTGGAACTAAAGATAATTACAAATAATGCTGCATGGGTTGAATGGCCACACCTCTAGTGGGGATGAAGGGTGTGTGGTACAGAGTGAGTGAGTATTGGGCAGACAAAACAAAGATTGTCAACTGCAAGGTTTGTGAAATAGAATCATGAATTCTGATTGAGAAATACTGAAACTGAAGTAATAGTGAGATAATTGAGTAGAATTGTCTAGTGATAGTGGAAAGAGGAAGTAAATGCTAGCCTGGCACTCAGGGAAAAAAATGGCTTAAGATAGAGTCCCCTGAATGCACCAGTAACATCCTTGATGATTTCTGTGTAGTGGACAACCTGACAAAACTGTGCCTTAAGAATGTGGATCCCTCTGTTAGGTGTTAGAAGGGTTATATGAGGCAGTGAATGGAGGCAATTGAGGAAGAATTAGGAGGCTGTCCATGGTGCTTTTTAGCAGGCAGTATGCTGATCTAGCAAATTCATATCTTCAAAGCATATCATCAAGAGTCCTTTCCCCAAATGGAAAGGCACATGCAGGTCACCTCTGAAATATGCTTGCAAGAAACTTCTATTGTTTACACATCACATGAAACCAGGAATATCAGACCTGTTCTTTGTGAAGGTGTTCTAAAGGAGTGTATAAAGTGCTAAATTTTGCTTGAAATTTGATGAGTTTATTTTCTTCCACTTTCATTTTCAAGACCCTCAATTCATCATTTTTGACAGGTGTCTTTTACTCTTTATTTTACCCCCATTTAAAAAAAAATTAAGCCCTAGGCTGGGGTTGTAAATTCATTGTCTGTTTCACACTTTGATAGGAATGTTATTTCTACACAACTGCTACTCTCTCAATAGTGTCTTCTTCAAGGCATCATTTGAACACTGTGGTCTGACACAGTGGAATTACTAGCTCTATCACTGACCTCTTTCATATGGCAGTACTGAACAGGAGGACTTGTCAACTAACTCTTTCTCTCCAGTGTGGATAAAGTGTCAATTTTTCTTATAGATGTTCTGTGAGAAACATCCCACAAATATGTGAGAAGATTGACTTGCCCTGTGTGAAAATCCTTCTTATACTATTTCAGCCTGCTAACCAAAATCTAGCCAGCTTCCCATCATAGACAAGTATCTTGGTACTCAGTACACAAGGAAAAATTACCACAGGAATATTTTTCTGCACTTCTATATTTTCCATATATCAGTCTGCTGGAAGACTCTGGAGACCAGCACACACTAGTTCATCTTGAAAACGCAGAATATAGTTTGAAATTTAAGGAAAGACTCTTGTGTCAAAATAACAGAACAACAGCAACAAAAGGAATGTAGGAAGGAGAGAGAGAGTCACAAGCAAAGAATTACTCAGACCTCAGGAAAGAGGTAAAAAATGAGACCCACACTTTAAAAGAGATATGGGAAATTCAGAGTGAGCCCAGAATTTTTAAGCCTTTTATAAAAGTGGAGTTATAGAGTATAGCAAACCAAAATCACAATAAATTAAATAGTGATACAATTCTAAAACTGAAATCTCTATGAAATGAATGGTACTAATTAGATTTCCTACACTATTGTCTTTCCAAATATTGATAAATGTTTTTTATTCAGTATTCATGGATTCATTTTATAGGCTTCATGTGGTTGAAGCAAAATCTCCTGAGATGTGATGTTCAAATAATAGTAATAACATTCTAAAGCAAGGAAAGGAAATGGTGATAGTTTCCGAAGCATCATTATTGGAAAACAACTGACTTCTTTCTAGGCATGCAAGAATATGAAAAACCCAACAGTAATTTTCCTAAATGCTGACTGCAATCTAAAAACTAAAAGTTATTTTACTAAAATGATACATATTCCTATTTCTTTGCAGACCTAAATATTCAAACCAATAGTTACTACCACATTTATAATTAACTTGAAAGTAATAAAAATGTATACTTATATAAAGGAGATACCGTTTTATGACAGCAGAGTTAATTTAGAGCATCCAGGTATTACATGACTCTCTTTAATCACAATAAAAAAATAAAATAAATCAAATCATGTTGTCCTTTCTAATCATATTAATTATATGAGTAACAAAAAGTCTTCTTTAAATCCGGAGAAAGTTCATTTTTTCTTACATCTTAATTTATATTATGTTAAATTTCGTTCTTTACTAAGTTCTTGTTTGAAAGTGTATTTGTTTACTTAAATTGAAGACAACTTTTCGGTGTTAGATTTTTACCCAAAGAGAAAAGATTTAAAGAGGATAGTGCAGGATATACCAATGTCAAAATTATCTCAGATTTGAAAGAGCTCTGGAATTTTAAAAAATTATAATAAAACTTTTAGTATTTGAACATTGATGTTTCAAGATAAATTTATTTTTTATTGAAGTATAGTTGACTTACAATGTTGTGTTAGTTTCAAGTGTACAGCAAAGTGAGTCAGTTTATATATATACATACTTTTATATATATATATAAATATATATACTCTTTCAGATTCTTTTCCCTTATAGATTATTACAAGATATTGAGTATAGTTCCCAGTGCTATACAGTAGGTCCTTGCTGTTTATCTATTTTATATATAGTAGTGTGTATATGTATAATCAAATTCCTAATTTATCCCTCCCCACTGTTTCTCCTTTGGTAACCATAAGTTTGTTTTCTATGTCTGTGAGTCTATTTCTGTTTTGTAAATAAGTTCATTTGTATCATTTTTTTAGATTCCACATATAAGTGATATCATATGATATTTGGCTTTATCTGGCTTACTTCACTTAGTACGATAATCTCTAGGTCCATCCATATTGCTGCAAATGGCATTATTTTATTGTTTTTTATGGCCAAGTAATATTTCATTGTATATATATACCACATCTCCTTTATCCATTCATTTGTCAGTGGACATTTAGGTTACTTCCATGTCTTGTCTATGGTAAAGAGTGCTGCTGTGAACATTGGGGTGCAGGTACCTTCAAATTACAATTTTCTCCAGGTATATGCCCGAGTGGGAATCACTGGATCATATGGTAACTCTAGTTTTAGTTTTTTAAGGAACTTCTATACTGTTCTCCATAGTGGCTGCACCAATTTGCATTCCCACCAACAGTGTAGGAGGATTCCTTTTTCTCCACACCCTCTCCAGCATTTATTATTTGTAGACTTTTTGATGATGCCCATTCTGACCAGTTTAAGGTGATACCTCATTGTAGTTTTGATTTGTATTTCCCTAATCATTAGCGATGTTGAGCATGTTTTCATGTGCCTGTTGGCCATCTGTAAATCTTCTTTGGAGAAATGTCTTTCTAGATTTTCTGCCCATTTTTTGGATTGGGTTGTTTGTTTTTTTGACATTGAGCTGTATAAGCTGTTTGTATATTTTGGAAATGAATCCCTTGTCACTAGCATAGTTTCTCCCATTCTGTAGGTTGTCCTTTTGTTTTGTTTATGTTTTCCTTTGCTGCACAAATCTTTTAAGTTTAATTAGGTCCCATTTTTAAAATTTTTGTTTTTATTTCCATTACTCTAGGAGACAAATCCAAAATATTGCTGTGATTCATGTCAAAGAGTGTTCCGCCTATGTTTCCCTCTAAGAGTTTTATAGTATCTGGTCTTACATTAATCCATTTTGAACTTATTTTTGTATATGGTGTTAGAGAATATTCTAGTTTAATTCTTTTACATGTAGCTGTCCAGTTTTCCCAGCACCACTTATTGAAGAAACCATCTTTTCTCCATTTGTATATTCTTGCCTTCTTTGACATAGACTAATTGACCATAAGTGTGTGGGGTTATTTCTGGGCTTTCTATCCTGTTCCATCGATCGGTATGTCTGGTTTTGTGCCAGTACCATACTATTTTGATTACTGTATCTTTGTAGTATAGTCTGAAGACAGGGAGCCTGATTCCTCCCACTCTGTTTTTCTTTCTCAAGATTGCTTTGGCTATTCAGGGTCTTTTGTGTTTCCATAAAAATTTAAAAATTTTTTGTTCTAGTTCTGTGAAAAATGCCATTGGTAATTTAATAGGGATTGCATTGAATCTGTTGATTACTTTGGGTAGTATGGTCATTTTAACAATATTGATTCTTCCAATCCAAGACCACAGTATATCTTTTCATCCATTTGTGATGTCTTCAGTTTCTTTCATCAGTGTCTTATAGTTTTCCAAATACATGTCTTTTGCCTCCTTAGGTAGGTTTATTCCTGGGTATTTTATTCTTTTTGATGCAAGATAAATTAATTTTAAGTGTGCAAAATTTTTTTTAAATTGTAGGAAATTATCACACATTAAATTTGCAAAACGCTTTAGGCTTTTCAAAGGAATGAGGAATGTTTTTCATTGTACTCAGGAACATTAGTTATTTAGAAATGTTCTTAGATTATGCAAGAGTTAACATTTTTCAGGTGAGGAAATAGCTTGTATTGGTTAGCTGACAAACCAAAGATGCTGACAAGTTCTGCAACTCTGAATTAGCATTTCCTTCTACTGTATGTTTATATATAGCTCTTGGTTTCTTTTAAGATTTTTTAAGTTTGATCTGAATTATATTACTACTAAAGATACAATGTACTCTTTGTTATTCCTGAACATTCTCATTTTCAAAAAATTGCAAAATATTTCCTGTCTCAAAAATGTGATCAATTCCCTCTATTGTCTCCCACCATAATCTGTGCTTTACTTTGTGGGCACATTCAAACTGGATAATGATTAGTTGTTTACACAATATCTCTCTTGCTAAAAAGTAAGATATAAAAGACTGCAGCCAAATCCCCACCAAAATCATGGGATATGTGAAAAACAGGAAAATGTCATGTATACTTAAAAAATATCAGCCAATAGTAATCAAACCCAAGATGACCTTGATATTATAACAATAGACATGGATTTAAAAACAGGTATTATAAATATAGTCATAAACTTAAAAAAATAAGCATAATGAGTTAATGGATAGGGAATTTCAGCATAGAAATAGAAACCATAAAGAGAGCAAATGAAAAATCTAGAACTGGGAGGTACAACAACTGAAGAGTAAATCACTAGATAAGGATTAATGGAAGATAGAAGACAGAAGAAATTCAGTATACTTGAAGATAGACCCATAGAATATTATAAATCTGAGGATAACAAAGAGAAAAAATCTAAACAATGAACATAATCTCAGAAACACAGGGCATGATATCAAGTAAATTAACATAAATACAATCAGAATCTCAGAAGGAGACAGGAAAAAGAATAGGGAAGAAAAAAATAGGAAAAATAAAGGCCCTAAATTTTCTGAATTTCGAGAAGGAAATCAACTTCCAGATGCAGAAACCTAGATGATACCCAAGCAGGAGAAACAGAGAAAGAAAAAAACCACACTCAGGCACATCATATACAAATCATGGCTTTGATGGGCTATTGTAATTGATATCTAGGTAAGGTCATTATAGAACTGCAAGACAATAGAATGGTACTTAAAAATCTGTTATTGACCCAATGTAAAGGTAACATAAGTTCAGTGGTAGAATCTGAAAATAAATGTATCAAGAAGGGAGATGAGTTTTACATTTGGTAGTGTATATATGTCCATGCCACTCTCTCACTTTGTCCCAGCTTACCCTTCCCCCTCCCCGTGTCCTCAAGTCCATTCTCTAGTAGGTCTGTGTCTTTATTCCCGTCCTGCCCCTAGGTTCTTCATGACCTTTTTTTTTTTTTTAGAGTCCATATATATGTGTTAGCATACGGTATTTGTTTTTCTCTTTCTGACTTACTTCACTCTGTATGATGGACTCTAGGTCCATCCATCTCACTACAAATAACTCAATTTCGTTTCTTTTTATGGCTGAGTAATATTCCATTGTATATATGTGCCACATCTTCTTTATCCGTTCATCTGTCAGTGGACATTTAGGTTGCTTCCATGTCCTGGCTATTGTAAATAGAGCTGCAATGAACACTGTGGTACATGTCTCTTTTTGAATTATGGTTTTCTCAGGGTATATACCAGCACTGGGATTGCTGGGTCATATGATAGTTCTATTTTTAGTTTTTTAAGGAACCTCCATACTGTTCTCCATAGTGGTTGTATTAATTTACATTCCCACCAACAGTGCAGGAGGGTTCCCTTTTCACCACACCCTTTCCAGCATTTTTTTTTTTTTTGTACTCAGGTGATTTTTTTTTTTTTTAACATCTTTATTGGAGTATAATTTCTTTACAATGGTGTGTTAGTTTCTGCTGTATAACAAAGTGAATCAGCTATACCTATACATATATCCCCATATCCCCTCCCTCTTGCGTCTCCCTCCCACCCTCCCTATCCCACCCCTCTAGGTGGTCACAAAGCACCGAGATGATCTCCCTGTGCTATGCAGCTGCTTCCCACTAGCTATCGGTTTTACATTTGATAGTGTATATATGTACATACCACTCTCTCACTTCGTCCCAGCTTACCCTTCCCCCTCCCCGTGTCCTCAAGTCCATTCTCTAGTAGGTCTGCTTCTTTATTCCCGTCCTGCCCCTAGGTTCTTCATGACCTTTTATTTTTTTTAGAGTCCATATATATGTGTTAGCATACGGTATTTGTTTTTCTCTTTCTGACTTACTTCTCTCTGTATGACAGACTCTAGGTCCATCCACCTCACTACAAATAGCTAGTGGGAAGCAGCCGCATAGCACAGGGAGATCAGCTCGGTGCTTTGTGACCACCTAGAGGGGTGGGATAAGGAGGGTAGGAGGGAGGGAGACGCAAGAGGGAAGAGATATGGGGATATATGTATACGTATAGCTGATTCACTTTGTTATAAAGCAGAAACTAACACACCAATGTAAAGCAATTATACTCCAATAAAGATGTTAAAAAAAAAAAACAAAAAGAAGAAGAGAGATGAGGACATATCAGACATCACTATTTTAAGAAGAAAGAAATGTTAACACAGGGAATTAAGCCCTTAAAAATCACTCCAAGGCTTGGAGGAGTAGACACAAGGAAAACCCAGTGGATGTCACAAAGCATCAGAAGAGTTAACATATAGTGGGAACAGTCTTCTGAGGTCAGATCTAAAGAGAATCCGGGTTATACAATAAATATGTTTAACAAAGTTAGTCAACTGTTCCCTATGGTAGGAAGCTAGTTCACTTTAGAACAAATTATGCCATTCTCACTACTGTGATGGAAAAATAAATTCAACTTCATTAATCAGTATGTTAATTGCTACCCATAAAAAGAACATACTGATCTGGGAGGCAGTATAGTGTTAGGTTACAGTACAGGTTTTGGTTACAGACATAGATTTAAACCTCTGCAATATCACTTTCCAGCCCAGTGATGTGGTACAACAAAAACATCATAACACTATAGAAAATAATAATCATTTCTTGAGTAAGGCACTGTTCTAAGTATTTATGTATATTAGTTTATTTTGTTTTGTCAGGGAAGGGGAAATTCCCCACCTCTACCAATCTTGTGGTTAGACTGATAATTAAATTGATACAAAACAGATTAACATTAGGAAAAAAAGTTTATATGAAGTTCTCATGGAAATAAGACCTAAGAAGTGGCCAAAGCTGGCAGCTTTTACATTTTTTAGACAAAGAAACAATAAATTTGAGAGGAATTGACAAGACAAAGAAACTTATGTTTGGGTGCTTAGTTAGTAAGGAATTTAAGCAAAGTTTGGGCTTGGGTAGTAAATTAATATAGAAGTAACAAGGTTTGTTTATACAGGCCTCTCAGCCCTGACTTCCCTCTCTCTGGTGATGTCTTTCTACCTCCCAATACCGGAAGGGCACCTTTCACATGGGAGATTTATTTCCTGCCTTCAGGGAGATATAGAGGAGAGTCAAAATGTCCCTCTTGCATCAGCCATTTCTTAAGTAATTTTAATCCAAAATAATCAATATGTATTGAGGCATATTTTGAGGTGGCTGCCCTTGGCCCCATTAGTTCTCATAAAAACCCTCTGAAATTTTATTTTGTTCTCAGAGTATTCTTGTTATTTCCATTTTGCTGTTGAGAAACAGATACAATTTAAAATTAATTCTGTTAAATTTAGGGCCCTTTATCCATCATTTCTACAGCAAGGTTGATATTAGGGAAACATGCGGTGTTACCACCAATGCACCAATATTACTACCACCATCCTACCTATATCCTTTAATAATATTCCTCTACTACTATTTTTGCTCTAACTGTAACAACTACTACAGCAATCACTATGCTTACCATGTGCTAGGCACTGTGACACACACTTTTATAATTTCAATCATTTAGTCTTTATAAAAACTCAATACATAAGTTCTATTGTTATTCTCGTAATTGAAGACCTGACTTTGTAACTTCTCAATGTTTTGCAGATAATAAGTTCTAGAGTCAAGGTTAAACCTAGATATAAATTCACCTAGGATCTTATTAATGATGGGTATCTGTGGTGATTATAATGATGATAATGAAGATGATGATGAAGATTCTGACAATTCTTTAGTCATGCCAGAATTTTCCTACAACAATCACTTACTGACCATAAAGTCAGGAATCTAACAATCTCACCCATCCAGTATGGAATTAATAGTTGAGACATTAATTTTAAAAAGTAATGAAATCAATGCCATAACTTTTAAAAAAAAATTAACAGATTTTTATTAATTATGTGAGCAATCAGAGATTGTGGTAAATGTATCAGGAGGACATACTATAGATGGGGTTGTCAGAAGAGGAGGTAACTTTTGGATTGAGATCTGGAAAATAAGATGGAATCAGTTATGCAAATAGTTGAGGAGAGGGATGTTCCACAACTAGGGTACAGCAGATGCAAAGTACTTACAAAGTCACAGACACTTGGCATGTTCTTGAAAGTGTAGAAGGCTTATGAAATAAAAGCGTAAGGGAAAAGAGGAAAAAGGGCATTAGGTAAGATGGCAAAGTTCTGCAGAGATCAAATTGATCAGGCTATGATAATGAGCAGATTTTATTCTAAGTCATTCCATAATTTTTATTTTTTTCTTTTAATGTCTTTATTGGGGTATAATTGCTTTTCAATGGTGTGTTAGTTTCTGCTTTATAACAAAGTGAATCAGCTATACATATAGATATATCCCCATATCTCCTCCCTCTTGCGTCTCCCTCCCACCCTCCCTATCCCACATAACTTTTAAACACTATTATCAAACTGTATTCAATGCTTATTTACTACATATTATTCTAACAAACTAATTTAATCCGTTATGTGTATAGGGAACTATAACATTTCCCTACACACATAATGGATTAAATTAGTACTTTGTTGTAAGCGTTTGTATTGGAGCAATTATCCTAAGAGCAACAGAAAAAGAAGATGACAACCTCACAGAAATAAAAATATGTAGTTGACAAAGTTTATGAAATATCACAATGTATAAAGCAAATATCTTCAATTAATTCAACCATCAATGAGGTCATCACAATAAACCAATGAACATGCATAGTGTCCATGGTGAGTTTTCCCAGTCTAAAATATGTTTTGAACACATTTTTTAAGAATAGGATTCACGTAAAACACTCAAAGATTTATCTTTCAATTGGTTATATTAACATTAAATCTTAACACAGTTTTAACACAGACAGAATGCTATATTGGGCAAAGAGTGAAAAACTGAGTCTCGGGCTATACTTGCATCTTTGCCAACAACTATTACTATAACTTTGGCCAAAAATACTTTAACAATCTTGGGCCTAGATTAAACTCCCTTTAAAGTGTCTTCTATCTCTTATATTTTATATTTCTATTGTACTTTTAGAAAATATGTTGAGATAGGAGACTTTATGTAAAGCTTGTTAGATAAATCAGGAATCCATGTCATGGACAGTAAGATAATGGGTATACTCTAATGCATTACTATTGTGGATACAATAAAATAACCCCATGTATTTCGAGTTATTCATCCATAAAAATTTACAGATACAGGAAATAACAGTTTACTAATCACCCCAGAAGAAGGGGTTAAAAATACATTTCTTCAACCTTAATTGTCTTGTAACATTATGTTTTAATGTCAAGGTTATTATGATTATCCACCTATTTATTTACTTATTTATCTGCTGTTTTCTTCGTAAATATAGGCTTGTTGTATAGCCTCCATACTCATTTATAGAAAAGATTAAAACTATAAATCATCACAACTCATAAGCTGCCTACTTGGAGCTGAACAGCCAGCACAGCACCACAACTGATGGAGATTTATGATTCTCAAGCAGCTCCTCTCACCCAACTTCATGAAGATAAAGGGAAAGGGAAGCTATCCAATTAATTTGGTGTGCATAGATGACACTTACGTAAAGAGATGGGATCTGCTACGAGAAAAAAACCTCTAGGAACACAAGGAGGGTACATGAGGAGAGTGTATATTGACCCTTGTCTCTTCTACATGTTGAAATCCCAGCTATGTATGAGGCCTAATTGAAGACACCTGCTTTTTTGAGCTTTATCCAGCCAATGATGATTTTCTACTCTTCTAATCTCTAGTAGGTCTTATGCCTTATGCCACATTCAGGTATATATAACTGCTGTTGCAGTCAAATCATATCTTATTTGATGCATAAATAAAATTTCAAGGTTTTTAGTAAGAATTATGGTTTTTACTTTATTTGTATAACACACATTATCATGTTGTTTCTCCATTTTCTAGTCTTGATGAGTCTTGCAGAGATGAGATGACTGTTAGAAACAAGTCACTCGATTATTTTCTATTGCCTAGAAAAGTGATTTGTAAAATTTTCCTCATGTAGAAAATTTTTCTCTGAAAGAATCCCTTAGAAAACACCCATTATATTAAGTAGATAAAATTATACTAAGATAAATAAACTTGAAATTTTAAAACACTCAATACCTACAATTTGTATTCATGCAATTTGTAAAGAGACTTAGAAAACAGAGACAGTCTCCATCAGCAGTTGATCAGAGCTTCTTTAGTTTACGTGAAACAAAGAATTTAGCTCAAGGCAGAGAAGAAAAAAAAGAAATAAGTTGATTTAAGTTGAAAAAGAAATAACAAGCTAGTGTTAAGTCATAAAATAGGCATAAATTATGAACTATACTATTTACCACATTTGTTACATTTATTACCAAGCATATCTTGTGCTTACCTATGTGCTTATACCAATATATATATATATATTTTTTAATGTCAGGGTAGACAATAGATGTTCAGTTTCATAACAACTTGAAAACAGAAGAATTCTTATCATTTTCTTATCATAGATATTGAGAGAGAAAATACAAGGCCTGTTAATTATTATAGAGTAAATTTTTTATAATTTAATAATTTTGCTTCAACTTGATCAACCAGCTTTGTCCTACTGGGTTGTAAATATCCTGCAGTTTTCAACATTGTTAACAACAGAGAACAGATGTATAACAAAGTATTTGAATAAACAAAATATATCTAAGGTCATGGATATTGTAGATGGGGTTATATATTTTAGAGAAAAATTTATGACATCGGTTATCCTGATTAAAAAAAAAAAAGATGGCAAAATAACCTGCTTATTATTTCTAAAGGTGCATGAAATTGGCTTCCCTGTTGAAAGTGACATTTAAAAGTTGTCAAAGTTTAGTAAAGATGTGATTAGGAAAACAAATGTTCTTCCCCAGGCCAGAGTAAGAGAATGCCACAGACTCCTACTGTAAATGGTATGCTTTCTCAGGTGTAAAAATGAAGTATGAGGTAAACTTTCATGGAAGAATCTTGGCATAATATGATATAAAATGTGGCACTGTAAAATGTTAATCCATAGTACAGAGTTTGTCTCATGTCATAGTCACAGTATTGTTCAATAGTGTCTCCTGATATAATGTAATATGTACAAACAATCATCTATGTGGCATTCTTGCCAAAATATTTATCCTGAATCTATTCAGAAGTAAACATCAGACAGAGCCAGAATGTGCCAAGATAACTAATATGACTTCATTAGAACTTAGAGACATAATAGCTAAACACAAATGGGTAAACACTAATTAGGTTCTATCGATAGTTTTTTTTTTTTTAAGGCTATAGAAGACAGCTTTGAGAGAATCGGCAAAAAGTGAAGGTTTCAAAAATGGAATGCACTTAGATAATATTATCAAATTGTTAATTTTCTTATGTCTGATTATGATATTGTGGCTATGCAGGAGAATGCCTTTACTGTTAGAAGGTGAGTTTTGAAGTATTTAGTGATGAAGTGTTATGAAACTTGAAATTTTGAATGGTTCTGAGGGAAAAATGAGAGAGAGAGAGAATGAGAGAAAGAGGGGAAAGGGGAGGGAGGAAAGAATGAATAAGGAAAGGATGGATGGGAAAGGGAGACACATGTGGCAATATGGAATTATGCTCATCGGTAAATCTAAGTAAAGGTAAAGAATAGATTGATGTTCATTTAACTTTTCTTTCTAATTTTACGAGGTTTGAAAAATTTGCCAAATAATATCGAGGAAAATAACAAAATGAGACATTAAAATTTTTCCCCTTAGTTTTCTCTATCCCTAGTAAAAGGTGGGGTACATGTGGTGTGAAAATTTATGAAATTATTGTTTCACTAATCAAAAAGGAGTGATTATTTTGTTTATAAGTGAATTTCTCAGTTCAGTAGTATTAAATATGCTTCTCTTTTGATTTTTTTTTTTAATTTTTTTTTTTTAATTTTTTTTTTTTTTTTAATTTTTGGCTGTGTTGGGTCTTCGTTTCTGTGTGAGGGCTTTCTCCAGTTGCGGCGAGTGGGCGCCACTCTTCATTGCGGTGCGCGGGCCTCTCACTATCGCGGCCTCTCTTGTTGTGGAGCACAGGCTCCAGACGCGCAGGCTCAGTAGTTGTGGCTCACGGGCCTAGTTGCTCTGCGGCATGTGGGATCTTCCCAGACCAGGGCTCGAACCCGTGTCCCCTGCATCGGCAGGCAGGTTCCCAACCACTGCGCCACCAGGGAAGCCCTATGCTTCTCTTTTGGAGGGTGGGGCAGAACTGGGTGGAGTAGAGGAACTTGGAATTAAATAGTTCAGCGGTGACCTTAATAATGAAAATTAATATTTACTGTGTACTTATTAGGAACTTATTGGTTCTGGGTTTTTTGTTTGTTTGTTTGTTTTAAAAACTCTTACCTGTACAGATTTGGTACCAAGAGTGGCTCTCAAGGAACAGAGTTTTGGTTTTTTTTTTTTTTAATATTTTAATGAGATTCTTGTCTGCTTACATTCTTTTTTTTTAATGTATGTATGTATGTATGTATGGCTGTGTTGGGTCTTTGTTTCTGCGCGAGGGCTTTCCCCAGTTGCGGCAAGCGGGGGCCACTCTTCATCGCGGTGCGCGGGCCTCTCACTGTCGCGGCCTCTCGTTGCGGAGCACAGGCTTCAGACGCGCAGGCTCAGTAGTTGTGGCTCACGGGCCCAGCTGCTTCGCGGCATGTGGGATCCTTCCAGACCAGGGCTCGAACCCGTGTCCCTTGCACTAGCAGGCAGACTCTCAACCACCGCGCCACCAGGGAAGCCCCAAGGAACAGAGTTTTAAGATGAGTTTCCTGAATTTGTTCTGGGGGCTCTGGAATTGACTCTCAAATCTGACTGGAGTTAAAGATGCTAATGATTCTATTTCCAGTAGTAAAGAGAGCACTGGTAGTCCATGGAGTGATCTGGCTCTAGAGATACGAAAAATATCACCATCAGTTACTCCTAATCCACCACTTATAAGAAGAAAGTAGCAGGGTGACTGTGAATATAATATTTTTGAACATTTTGTCACACTGATGAATATGAGATTGGATGGTTGCTCCTAAAGTTGCTGAACAATGTGGGAAAAGTAAAGGATGAGCTCAAGGATTTGAATTCCCAGCTCAAGCACTGCACACGTGACCTAAAAGCTTCCGTGTGTCTAGAAGGAGAACCCATCTCCTGTAGCCAAAACACCAAGATTGCCAAAAATCAAACTGAGAATCTCATCCTGTGACTGGCTGAATTTCAATGCAAGTTGAACTCCCAGCCTTTCAGGGTGTCTACTGTTCAAGTGAGGCCACTGATGAGAAAGCAGTGGGATTCCTGAAAGTTGTAATGAGATGTGTGGGAAGACCCTAATGAAGCTGGGGACATTGATCCCCTGATTTCTGGAGTCTTCTTTGCCAGTGGAAGCTGCCTCTCCACCCCCAGTGGAAGCCTGGTTCTATTTCTCTGAAGAACCCTGACTAATACAGTATCAAAACTTTTTATTGAATTCAATGGAATACCTTTCTTAACTTCTGTAGAAATGAGGAAACAGTTTTCCACATATAACCCAGATGTTAGGTAGGTTTCCTTGACTTTGGGAGATGTGGTTAAAGTTGGCCAATGACCCAACTCTGTGCTTTCACGGTTTACTTCTCTTTACTTCTATCTCCCTCCTTGCTTCAGTTTTTTCTCACAGTATGTTAATTTACATCTGTGATAACCCAAATGCAAAACACAGTACATTTGCTTTCTTCCGTGAGAAATTTTACTCACACCTAGTAATTAAAGAGTGGTAAGGTTACAGGGAGAGGAAACAGCTTTTCTAACATTTCTACCTTTTTCGTGTGTGTGCTTTCTTCACATTCCTTTCCATTTATTTCTTATTCTGTTCCTCCCCAGTTGGTCCTAAGGAATACACAAATAAAAAGTCTCTTCTATGATTAAATGTGGCTTCTTCCTTCTTTAGAAGCCTTGGCATCAGTGTCCTTTCAGGCACCAAGGGAATCACTTGCCAGCCAAAGCATCTTTTAACAAAAGCAGCCTTCTCCCTAAAAAGAATTCTGCTACCAGGGATTAAAGTATAATAATGGTAGTGGCAGTGCATAGTTTGTTTGTGATGTGTTAATATGAGCCATTATGTTAATAGATAGCCTCGTATTCACTATTCATTCTTTGCTGGGATAAGTTCTTTTTCCCTGTCTGTTAATCTTTCAACTTAAGGCTGAACTATATTCAGTGATATTTGACTGAAGACTTTTTTGTGCTATCTTTCTTGGGGTTTTATGCCAATTATGATAATTTTACATAATGAATTGAATAGCTATTCTCAGTTCTCCACGTTGTTCAAAAGTTTATATAACATCTTCTTTTCAAGAGATTAAAATATCATAAAATTACTGCTTGGAGATATTGTGACTGTTTTATATGTATATAATAAAAACTGCATATGACTGTAGTACTATATAAATATAACTTCAATATCAAGTTTAGCATTGCTATATTCAGATATACTATTTCTTCTAAGATAAATATATTTTTCTAGGAAATAATTCATTTCACCTAAGTTTAATGCAATTATATGCATTATATGCAGTCATATGCAGTATTCTTTAAGAAAGTCTCATTGTGTTCATCACTATGCCTTTTATATTTACTTATCTCCTTTTAGAAATGTTGTAATACTTTTGTAAAACAAATCATCTAATGTCTCTAAATATTTGCTTGCAGATATATACAATTTGACACAAACACAAAATGTGATCCTATACATGTAGCTTTTTGTGCCCTTTTTGTACTTAGCTTCTTCCTCTCCCCTACTCCATTTATGTACTTTGATCAACTCTTCGCTAAGAAAATAAATAACAATTCATTTGCTTTTATAAAATATCAAAATAATCCTCTATTATTGTTATAAGCATATGCACATATGTATAGAGTCATTTAGCACAGCTCTGATTATTTTAATGGCTACATATTTTATAATATACCATAATTTTGAAATTCTTCTATTAATGGACATCCACTGTGTTTCCAGTATTTTGCCACTGCAAATAAACCTGAAATAAGCAACCTTTCACACATGTTTTTATTTACTGGTGTATTTTCTTTAGGAATCAAGTTTAGGAAAGGAATTTCTGGGTAAAACAATGTTTATATGTTTAATTTTGGTAAATATTGCCAAATTGCATTATCAAAAATGCGTAACATTTTATATACTAATCCAAAATGTAATCTGTCTTCCTATTTGTTCCGGTCTTGTTTTGTGTGCTTCAATACCATTTTCTAGTCTTATTAACATTTGTTTTATGACTTTCTTGTTAAATATATCTTCCTAATAAGTATTGCACATTTTTGTCACTATTTATTTGAAATATTTTTTTTATCTCTTTATGTGGTTACTTTTGGAGTAGGAAAAGATATATGTATATATATATATATACACACACACACACATATATATTTAATTAATTATATGTCAGTAATTCTAGCCTTTATTTCTCTTTGCTCTATTTCCTAGTTTGTTGTTTTATGTTGTTTTGTTTTACTTTTTCTCTATGTCTCTTTTACTTATTTCTTACAAAGTGTACTTAGGTTTTTTCTTTTTTTAATATTTACTGTTTGTTAGTGAAGGCATTTGGGGGCAAAACATTTTCCTCTCAGAATAGCTTTTTCTGTACCCTGAAGGTTTTTATATTAAGCACTCTGATTTTTGTTTTGTTTTGTTTTTAACATAATATATGACATTCTCTTTGAAACAAGCATTATCAAGAATTATTGATGTAATTTTAAAGTAGTTCTCTTATTTTTCTCCATTTTTTATAATGTGTTTCTTATTTTATTGAACAATTCTAGTATGAACCCCCCACAGTTTGTAGATAATGTGTTCCCTCTTGCCTAAGTTCAGGAATAGTCCCCAGATGCACTAAATGTATATTTTTATTCCTCTTGTTTTCCTAGAAATAAGCCAATGGTTTCAATCTACAAAATGAAGCATTTCCTCAACTGATAGGAATAATCCTTTTTATGAGTTTATTTTCTTTCTTTCATGCATTACTATGATTCACAGATTGTATCTTCTGAATATATTCTCAAAACCTCCTATATTTGGTCTTACGACTTTTTTCCCTCTGTGTATTTTCTCTGTGCATTGAAATATGCCTTACACCTGATTTTCCTGGTCACTAACTTGGTTTTTAATAGTGATCATTCTCTCTTTCATCTACTGAATTTCCTAATCAGTGTGACAGAAACTTCTAACTGCCTATTCAATGTGTTTTCTCCTCTGTCTTGCTTACAGAATTAGTATTCTTTAGAGTTTGGCAATCTAACCAACGGAAATATTCACCTGCCCAGACTCTTGCATTTAATGGTGGCCAATGGGCTCAGTTCTTTTCCAATAAAGTAGAAATAAATATTGTTGTATGTGAGTGGTGTCCAGAAACTGTTTAAAAATGGACAAACTTATCTGCCATGCCCTTTTACTCTTTGCCCTTCCTAACTTGTTCTAGCTGACAATGGGTGGGATGCTTATTGGTATAGAAATCATGTTAGGACCATAAGGACAAGTGTTATAAACTAAAAAGCATGGATCAGGCAAAGGGGAAAAACTCAGGACATTGATGAAATCCTATAATCACTTGTACCAGTCATTGTCTGTTTAATTCATGACTTCTCAAATTGTAAGAAAAATTAACCTTTTCTTGATATGCCACTGTATGCCAAATTTTATGTTAATTTCAGCTGAATCCATTTGTAATTGATACAACTGGAAGTCTGGCTTTTGGTTTTAGTTTCCATTTCAGTAAAGTGTGTGTGTGTGTGTGTGTGTGTAAGGGGTGGGGGATGCCCCATTGTTATTTTATTAATCTCTTTTATCTTTTTTAAAAATTTAACTTTATATCTCTCTACTGCAGTAGTTCTATTATACAGAACATACATTCTGGTTGACCTATCTTCCTCCTTCTGCATCTGGATGTCTTCCATTGGATGCAGTTTTTCTTTGTTGGCTCATTGCTGGTAGGGTCAAGTGATAGGAATGCCATTAGGATTGGGATCTCTTAGAAAATGGTAGCTGGAATGGCTGCTAAAGCCCTGCAGTTATGGTACAGGAACAGCAAAGTTGCCTAGCTCCCCTGATCTCTGCTCTCCAGGCTTCTTGCATTCTCTTTCTCTCAAGGCCGATGAGATTCAATGCGCTCATTCAGCAGTTTCTTTTCTTCTGAGAGTCAGGATGACCTGGCAAAGTCAATCAACTTTGATGATGAATTGTAATACTTTAGGATTTCAGAGATTTTTGAAGTGCAATTTTATGTTTTTATTTGTTGCCATGATGCTAACTTTCCATCTCTTCCCTGGCCCTCAGGATTAAAAATCCTAGATTATTTCTTTTTTACCAAGAGCCCAACAAAGCCTCATTTCATATACACATAAACTGTTTATCTGTCTATGGCTGCCAAGCACCCCTTTACATATGGAGGGAAATAATTTGAGATTGGCTTGAAAGGTAACAAAGGCATTAAATTTGTCTGTTTTTGTATGTTTTGTTTTTGGTTCACTGATTATCTTTAGAATCAATTTTCAGATTTTTAAAACATTCATACCATTTTCCTTTTGACAACTTTTCTTCCACCTTTATTTGAATTACCTAATTCTTCATACTTTCTCTAGGACATCTT
This sequence comes from Balaenoptera ricei, assembly GCF_028023285.1. Taxonomy (NCBI): domain Eukaryota; kingdom Metazoa; phylum Chordata; class Mammalia; order Artiodactyla; family Balaenopteridae; genus Balaenoptera; species Balaenoptera ricei. The sequence goes on along the minus strand of NC_082646.1, from coordinate 53,462,962 downwards.
TGTTTATTAAAGAAAATTGTTTTGAGCATGATACTTACTTTTTAAAATTATTTTTCAATAAAAATAAAAACTTTATCAAACTATTGGCATAATCTGTTACAATATTTTGTTCATTTTTTAACACTATTTATAGTCACTTTGTATTTTGCTTTAAATTTTAATGTTGGTATATTTCAGTATAAACATTGCTAGTGATTCCTAGCTTTTAGGAAAGGATGTAGCTAGAATAATTGTCATGTTTTAGAATCTGTGGATCTTTTTAGCTAAGCAGGGATAATTTTTCCTCCCAAATATTTCTCGCCTATGTAAAATGAAGAGATAATCCCTGTAAAAGCTTTGATTGATACATATTAATTAAAATATTAATGTACTTATACAACATTATAAATATCTGTATATTTGTGTTTTATCAGTGTAATTACCTATTATGAATTTATTGTTTTATTTCTTAGCTTTTATTTTATATATTTTGATATTACATGTTTAATACACAAGGATTTAATACCATTTAGTTTGCACCATTGAGTGCCAGTTTTAGAATTATTAAATGATCCTATTCATTTTAGCTAATGCTCTTTGTCTTAAATTCTTCCTTGTTTTCTATTAGCATTTCCATGCTCAATTGCTTTCTTTTTGTCCATGCGTGATAAATTTTATGTATCCTTTTACTTGAAATCTGTCTATGTCATATTTTAGATGTTTTATACATTTAGTTTTGTGATTCTTCCTGAAAATATTTCCTTCCTAATAACAAAATAGGTTAAGGCAATTTCCTTTACTGTTATCACTGTTATGTGTAGCTTTAATTCTGTCACTTTTTTTTATGTTCTCAGTTTTGCTTTTTATATTTCTTTTTTGTTGCCTTTGCTTCTTGTCATTTGTCAAGTAGAATCTATACTTGCTTTTTACCTTCTGTAGTGATGTGAAAGGTAATTATCATTTTTAATTCTACTAGTGGATTTTTATACTTTTCAAAATAACATTTGACTTATTTCCTAACGTAAAAATCAAGACCAATAACACTTTTTAAAAATTATCTTCTTCCAAGTCCAACCTTTGCAAAAATTAATTCCTGTTTATGGAATACTCTTTCTTAATAGCATTGTAGGGGAGGAAGAGATTTTCCTCTACCCTTTTAAGTTCTCTGGCTGGTCTAATAATTTAATTGACATAAGACATATTAACAGGAGAAAATCAAACAAAAGTTTAATAACATGTATACGTGGGAGAGACCCAGGAAAACTGAGTAACTCACTAAAATGGTTGAAGTTCTCACCTTCAATACTATCTTCAGCTAAAGACAAAAACAATGTTGGGGGTAGTGGTTTGGGACTTTAAACTGGAGGATTCACATGGAGATAGAAAAGCAAATGTTTAGTAAATAAATGTTTGCTGGGTCATGCAGAGACCATGGGACTCAAAGTTCACTCTTATCTCTAAAGTTTCCCCCACCACAACCAGCCCATATTCTTCACAGATATCTCTGATAATAGCTCTGTTCTGAGAACAGGCTCTTTATATAAATTCTTTTAGGCAGTTAAGGGGGAGGTGGCAAGACAAACTTAGATTTTCTGTTTCTTAAAAATATTCAGCCTAAATTAATCCTTATGCCAAAGAGACATTTTGGGGTGGCAAATGTTTCTTCCCCACAGTATCAATATTGGATTTTATGTAGTTACTACATTTATATTCAACTTTATGATAATTATTTACATTATTGGTTTCCCTTTAGTGCTTTATGTTTAATGTGTTCATAATCTGATAGTCTTTCATACAGAGAAACAGCTAGGCTATGTTTTCTATTAATTTTGATTTATATAATAGGCTCAAATATGTATCAATGTGTTTTTTCCCATAAGTGTATATTGGTGACACACCTTTTTGAATTCTTACATGTTTGAAAGTATCTTTTAGTGTCACATATGAAAGAACTTTAGTTCTAAATAGAATTTTTGAGAAACCACATTTTTCTTCCAAAATTCACTAACAACTTCTCTATTATTTTTTTCACACACTACCTTTGAAAATAATTCTTTGCTGGTAAGAACACTTATAATGATATCTACCCTTTTAACAAATTTTGAAGTGCAAAATACTGTATTGTTAAAGGGAGTATGTTGTATAGCATATCTATTTCTAGTTTATTTAGCAGAAACTTTATGTCCATTGAATAATAACTCCTCCTTTCTTCACCCACCAGTCCCTGGCACCATCTTTCTAGTCTCTTGATTCTATGCATTTGACCCTTTTAGATATCTCATATAGGTAGACTCAGGCAGTATTTGTCCTCCTGTGACTGGCTTATTTCATCTAGCGTAAGGTCCTTCAAGTCCCTTGTGTTGTCACAAATGGCAGGATTTTCTTTTTTAAAGCTGAGTGACATTTTAATGTTTGTATATGCCACATATCTTTATCCATTCATCTGTTGATGGACACTTGGGTTGTTTTCTTATCTTGCTTATTGTGAATGATGCTGCAATGAACACAGGAGTGCATATATTTCTTTGAGATCCTGATTTCAATTATTTTGGATATATACGGAGAAATGGAATTGTTGGCTCATATAGTAGTTCTATTTTTCTTTTTTTTTTTTTTTTGAGAAATCTCCATGATGTACTCCATAGTTGCTGCATTATTTTGCATTTCCACCAACAGTGCACAGGGGCACAAATTTCTCCATATCCTCTCTAACAGTTACCGTCTTTTGGTTTTTTTTGGTTTATTTATTTATTTGTTTTGCTTTGTTTTTTTGGTAATAGCTATCCTAACAGGTTTGAAGTTATATCTCATTGTTTTGATTTGAATTTTCCTGATGATTAGTTGAGCAACTTTTCATATACTTGTTGCCCATTTTTATATCTTCTTTAGAAAAATGTCTATTCAGTGTTCTTTCCCCATTTTTCAATATGGTTATTGGTTTCTTGCTATTGAGTTGTAGTTCAACCAAAATAATTGAACTACAACAAAATTGAATCAAAAAATTGAATTGTAAAGATAACGTGTAGAATTGGAAAAAATATTTGCAAATCCTATATCTGATAAGGGATTAATCGCCTTCAGTGTTAAAAAAAATTTTCCTTCCTCAACATCCACCATTTGCTAGTATTTAGTGTGAGAGAAATACAGGGGATGTTAAAAGTTATCATGACTTTAAGCTCCTGGATATGAATTTATAATGTCATTATTTCCTCCTATTATGAGCTGCTACTAATTCCTTGTCTCTGTTCTTCCTTGCAGCACTTCGCACTATAACCACTTTCCTCTACCTATCTCTCTCCTGTTACTGCAATCCCAAATCTAACCCTAATTCGAATATAACTGCTTTTCAGGGAAGGCAACAGCTTCCTGGCACATTATAGCCTAAGGGTGTTCCTTTTCTGGGTATTTTTTTTTTAACGAGAAGGGTACACCATCAATCAGGAACAAATGTAGAGAACATCCCAACTGCTAGGATGTTGTCCTATTTTAGGTGAGCTTATGGGGTAAGGGGTAGAATCTTTCTTAAAAGAGTGGATGAGTGAATAGCAGGAGCCAATTTTTACTCAGATGTAAGTGTGGAGGAATAAATGGATATATTGGGAAAGGCATAATGCTAGAGTTGGGGTGTTAGCCTAAGGGCTTGAAGGAAGGAGTTTTGTTCTTTAAATGTCTAAGATCCTTTCCTGATGACTATTCAGTTCTTAGTACTGGCAGTCAAATAACAATAAAGATAGAATCTACGGTATAAGCACTTGGTCACGTGCCCCCAAAAGAAAGCCAAATATAATATGCTAATTTATAGGAGGTCCTAAGGGGGTGTGTGTGTGTGTGTGTGAAGTTTCTTAATTGCTCATGAATTCCAAGACGCTTGGAGCAATTTACCTTATCCTCTAGTGTGGTTCTGACTTGTGAGTTATTCTGTCTTTTAGCAATAATATTGAATAGCAATGATCTGTGAACTATGCATTTTGTGCATGGTTGTATATGTGTGCGTATGTGTTATTTTACAGGAAGAATATTCATCAGACACTAGCTGAGATAGAACGTAGAGGCTACCAATTGTAACTGATAGATCATCATGACTGATTATTAGAAATAAGAAAACATGAAAGTCACATGTGTTTCTATGTTCTTGATTGGGTTCCCGAAAGGATAATGCACAGTTAAATACAGTATAATGAGTCAGGAAAGAAAGCAGGTTTATGGAAAATGACAAAGTCTAGACTTGGAGCATTTCTAGTCACCATGTATAATTATGTCAATTATTACCTCAAAAGAAGTTCTCTTAGTCAATCTCCTTTTAACACATCCATCAGAATAACTGTTCTCTGCATAAAGCATTTAACAGTTACCCAAACTACCACTGAATGTGTGTAACAACAGGTTACTCTCCAGTTCACCCCTATACTTCTCCCAACACATAAGCCAAACAAGGATTCTCAGGTGAGAGTAAGTTGCATTTGTTTCCAACCTCACTCTTGCCACTTGTACTCACCATTGAGTAAGTAATACATTAAAATATGGGTACGGAAATAGACACATTATTTCTATATCAATGGATGACTTAGATTAAATTAAGCAACTAAAAATGCTGGGGAATATGTTGTGGAAATGTTAATTAAAAATCTTGAAATATTCTGCATTTAGATTTATTTTATGCTGTAGTATCATTTTAAAGAATTAAAATGAAACTAGACAGGATTCGCAGCCAAAAAAACAGACCACAGTCCAATTGTGTGACCCATATTTCATGAAAAGTCCTTGGCCTTATAGAAAAAAGAGTGTGAATAAAGGTGCATTTATATATTTTAAGTTAAAAGGTTTGTGTTCTGTATTTGGTTCCTCATTTATTCAGTCTTTTCAATTAATGGGCCAACTACTGTACTTGATCATAGTGATTAGAAGGTCTCCCATGTAATTAAATCATCTTTGTTTGAGGAAATTGCTGCCCAGAGTCATTATGCCTCAGAAAAGACTTATTCTCTTCTTGTCAGCTCCATATTTGTTATTCATGTGGAGAAGGTTTCTAACCTATGAATTGTTTTTCTTTAAGTCGTATTCCATTGTGGAAAGTGTTTGCAAAAAGAAAGCCGGATTTCTACTCCTAACTTCCCTCCCCCATGTCTCCCAGTCAGCTGTGTTGTTTTCAACAGCTTTGGTACAAGAGTACAAGAAATAACATTAAAATCAAAAACATCTCTCTGAATCAATGTTGACATTGGCTAGCAGTATTGAAAGCTGCTGGTGAATTGTCGTCTGTAGGTTGAAATCTAATTTCTTGATCTGAACTGTTCTTTTTTTGTTTGTTTGTTTGTTTATACTGCAGGTTCTTATTAGTCATCAATTTTATACACATCAGTGTATACATGTCAATCCCAATCGCCCAATTCAGCACACCACCATCCCCACCCCACCGCAGTTTTCCCCCCTTGGTATCCATATGTCTGTTCTCTACATCTGTGTCTCAACTTGTGCCCTGCAAACCGGCTCATCTGTACCATTTTGCTAGGTTCCACATACGTGCATTAATATACGATATTTGTTTTTCTCTTTCTGACTTACTTCACTCTGTATGACAGTCTCTAGATCCATCCACGTCTCAACAAATGACTCAATTTCATTCCTTTTTATGGCTGAGTAATATTCCATTGTATATATGTACCACCACTTCTTTATCCATTCATCTGTTGATGGGCATTTAGGTTGCTTCCATGACCTGGCTATTGTAAATAGTGCTGCAGTGAACATTGAGGTGCATGAGTCTTTTTGAATTATCGTTTTCTCTGGGTATACGCCCAGTAGTGGGATTCCTGGATCATATGGTAAATCTATTTTTAGTTTTTTAAGGAACCTCCATACTGTTCTCCATAGTGGCTGTATCAATTTACATTCCCACCAACAGTGCAAGAGGGTTCCCTTTTCTCCACACCCTCTCCACCATTTGTTGTTTGTAGATTTTCTGATGATGCCCATTCTAACTGGTGTGAGGTGATACCTCATTGTAGTTTTGATTTGCATTTCTCTAATAATTAGTGATGTTGAGCATCTTTTCATGTGCTTCGTGGCCATCTGTATGTCTTCTTTGGAGAAATGTCTATTTAGATCTTCTGCACATTTTTGGATTGGGTTGTTTGTTTCTTTAACATTGAGCTGAATGAGCTGTTTATATATTTTGGAGATTAATCCTTTGTCTGTTGATTCGTTTGCAAATATTTTCTCCCATTGTGAGGGTTGTCTTTTAGTCTTGTTTATGGTTTCCTTTGCTGTGCAAAAGGTTTGAAGTTTAATTAGGTCCCATTTCTTTATTTTTGGTTTTATTTCCATTACTCTAGGAGGTGGATCAAAAAAGATCTTGCTGTGATTTATGTCAAAGAGTGTTCTTCCTATGTTTTCCTCTAAGAGTTTTATAGTGTCCACTCTTACATTTAGGTCTTGAATCCATTTTGAGTTTATTTTTGTGTATGGTGTTAGGGAGTGTTCTAATTTCATTCTTTTACATGTAGCTGTCCAGTTTTCCCAGCACCACTTATTGAAGAGACTGTCTTTTCTCCATTGTATACCATTGCAACCTTTGTCATAGATTAGTTGACCATTGGTGCGTGGGTTTATCTCTGGGCTTTCTATCTTGTTCCATTGATCTATGTTTCTGTTTTTGTGCCAGTACCATATTGTCTTGATTACTGTAACTTTGTAGTATAGTCTGAAGTCAGGGAGCCTGATTCCTCCAGCTCCGTTTTTTTCCCTCGAGACTGCTTTGGCTATTCGGGGTCTTTTGTGCCACCATACAAATTTTCAGATGATTTGTACTAGTTCTGTAAAAAATGCCATTGGTAATTTGAATAGAGATTGCATTGAATCTGTAGATTGCTTTGGGTAGTATAGTCATTTTCACAATATTGATTCTTCCAATCCAAGAACATGGTATTTCTCTCCATCTGTTGGTATCATCTTTAATTTCTTTCATCAGTGTCTTATAGTTTTCTGCATACAGGTCTTTTGTTTCCCTAGGTAGGTTTATTCCTAGGTATTTTATTCTTTTTGTTGCAATGGTAAATGGGAGTGTTTCCATAATTTCTCTTTCAGATTTTTCATCATTAGTGTATAGGAATGCAAGAGATTTCTGTGCATTAATTTTGTATCCTGCAACTTTACCAAATTCATTGATTAGCTCTAGTAGTTTTCTGGTGGCATTTTTAGGATTCTCTATGTGTAGTATCATGTCATCTGCAAACAGTGACAGTTTTACTTCTGCTTTTCCAATTTGTATTCCTTTTATTTCTTTTTCTTCTCTGATTGCTGTGGCTAGGACTTCCAAAGCTATGTTGAATAATAGTGGTGAGAGTGGACATCCTTGTCTCATTCCTGATCTTAGAGGAAATGCTTCCAGTTTTTCACCGTTGAGAATGATGTTTGCCGTGGGTTTGTCGTATATGGCCTTTATTATGTTGAGGTAGGTTCCCTCTATGCCTACTTTCTGGAGAGTTTTTATCATAAATGGGTGTTGAATTTTGTCAGAAGCTTTTTCTGCATCTATTGAGATGATCATATGGTTTTTCTCCTTCAATTTGTTAATCTGGTGTATCACATTGATTGATTTGCGTATATTGAAGAATCCTTGCATCCCTGGGATAAATCCCACTTGATCGTGGTGTATGATCCTTTTAATGTGTTGTTGGATTCTGTTTGCTAGTATTTTGTTGAGGATTTTTGCATCTATATTCATCGGTGATATTGTTCTGTAATTTTCTTTTTCTGTAGTATCTTTGTCTGGTTTTGGTATCAGCATGATTGTGGCTTCATAGAAAGAGTTTGGGAGTGTTCCTTCCTCTGCAATTTTTTGGAAGAGTTTGAGAAGGATGGGTGTTAGCTCTTCTCTAAATGTTTGATAGAATTCACCTGTGAAGCCATCTGGTCCTGGACTTTTGTTTGTTGGAAGATTTTTTTTTTTTTTTTAATGAGATTGTGAGTCCACTTTTTTAAACAATTTATTTATTTATTTATTTTTGGCTGTGTTGGGTCTTCGTTTCTGTGCGAGGGCTTTCTCTAGTTGTGGCAGGCGGGGGCCACTCTTCATCGCGGTGCGCGGGCCTCTCACTATCACGGCCTCTCTTGTTGCGGAGCACAGGCTCCAGACACGCAGGCTCAGTAATTGTGGCTCACGGGCCCAGTTGCTCCATGGCATGTGGGATCTTCACAGACCAGGGCACGAACCCGTGTCCTCTGCATTGGCAGGCCGATTTTCAACCACTGCGCCACTAGGAAAGTCCTGTTGGAAGATTTTTAATCACAGTTTCAATTTCATTACTTGTGATTGGTCTGTTCATATTTTCTGTTTCTTCCTGCTTCAGTCTTGGAAGGTTATACCTTTCTAAGAATTTGTCCATTTCTTCCAGGTTGTCTATTTTATTGGCATAGAGTTGCTTGTAGTAGTCTCTTAGGATGCTTTGTATTTCTGCAGTGTCTGTTGTAACTTCTCCTTTTTCATTTCTAATTTTATTGATTTGAGTCTTCTCCCTCTTTTTCTTGATGATTCTGGCTAATGGCTTATCAATTTTCTTTATCTTCTCAAAGAACCAGCTTTTAGTTTTATTGATCTTTGCTATTGTTTTCTTGTTTCTATTTCATTTATTTCCGCTCTGATCTTTATGATTTCTTTCCTTCTGCTAATTTTGGGTTTTGTTTGTTCTTCTTTCTCTAGTTCCTTTAGGTATAAGGTTAGATTGTTTACTTGAGATTTTTCTTGTTTCTTTAGGTAGGCTTGTATAGCTATAAACCTCCGTCTTAAAACTGCTTTTGCTGCATCCCATAGGTTTTGGATTGTCCTGTTTTCATTGTCATTTGTCTCTAGGTATTTTTTGATTTCCTCTTTGATTTCTTCAGTGATCTCTTGGTTATTTAGTAACGTATTGTTTAGCCTCCATGTGTTTGTGTTTTTTACGTTTTTTTCCGTGTAATTCATTTCTAATCTCATAGCGTTGTGGTCAGAAAAGATGCTTGACATGATTTCAATATTCTTAAATTTACTGAAGCTTGATTTGTGACCCAAGATGTGATCTATCCTGGAGAATGTTCCGTGCGCACTTGAGAAGAAAGTGTAATCTGCTGTTTTTGGATGGAATGTCCTATAAATATCAATTAAATCTATCTGGTCTATTGTGTCATTTAAAGCTTCTGTTTCCTTATTTATTTTCATTTTGGATGATCTGTCCATTGGTGTAAGTGAGGTGTTAAAGTCCCCCACTATTATTGTGTTACTGTCGATTTCCTCTTTTAGAGCTGTTAGCAGTTGCCTTATGTATTGAGGTGCTCCTATGTTGGGTGCATATATATTTATAATTGTTACATCTTCTTCTTGGATTGATCCCTTGATCATTATGTAGTGTCCTTCCTTGTCTCTTGTAACATTCTTTATTTTAAAGTCTATTTTATCTGATATGAGTATTGCTACTCCAGCTTTCTTTTGATTTACATTTGCATGGAATATCTTTTTCCATCCCCTCACTTTCAGTCTGTATGTGTCCCTTGGTCTGAAGTGGGTCTCTTGTAGACAACATATTTATGGGTCTTGTTTTTGTATCCATTCAGCAAGCCTGTGTCTTTTGGTTGGAGCATTTAATCCATTCACGTTTAAGGTAATTATTGATATGTATGTTCCTATGACCATTTTCTAAATTGTTTTTGGTTTCTTTCTGTAGGTCCTTTTCTCTTGGGTTTCCCACTTAGAGAAGTTCCTTTAGCACTTGTTGTAGAGCTGGTTTGGTGGTGCTGAATACTCTTAGCTTTTGCTTGTCTGTAAAGCTTTTGATTTCTCCATCAAATCTGAATGAGATCCTTGCTGGGTAGAGTAATCTTGGTTGTAGGTTCTTCCCTTTCATCACTTTAAGTATCATGCCACTCCCTTCTGGCTTGTAGAGTTTCTGCTGAGAAATCAGCTGTTAACCTTATGGGAGTTCCCCTGTATGTTATTTGTCGTTTTTCAATACTTTTTCTTTGTCTTTAATTTTTGCCAATTTGATTACTATGTGTCTCGGCGTGTTTCTCCTTGGGTTTATCCTGTATGGGACTCTCTGCGCTTCCTGGACTTGGGTGGCTATTTCCTTTCCCATGTTAGGGAAGTTTTCGACTATAATCTCTTCACATATTTTCTCTGGTCCTTTCTCTCTGTCTTCTCCTTCTGGGACACCTATAATGCGAATGTTGTTGCATTTAATGTTGTCCCAGAGGTCTCTTAGGCTGTCTTCATTTCTTTTCATTCTTTTTTCTTTAGTCTGGTCCGCAGCAGTGAATTCCACCATTCTGTCCTCCAGGTCACTTATCTGTTCTTCTGCCTCAGTTATTCTGCTATTGATTCCTTCTAGTGTAGTTTTCATTTCATTTATTGTATTGGTCATCTCTGTTTGTTTGTTCTTTAATTCTTCTAGGTCTTTGTTAATCATTTCTTGCATCTTCTCAGTCTTTGCCTCCATTCTTATTCCGAGGTCCTGGATCATCTTCACTATCATTATTCTGAATTCTTTTTCTGGAAGGTTGCCTATCTCCACTTCATTTAGTTGTTTTTCTGGGGTTTTTTCTTGTTCCTTCATCTGGTATATAGCCCTCTGCCTTTTCATCTTGTCTATCTTTCTGTAAATGTGGTTTTTGTTCCACAGGCTGCAGGATTGTAGTTTTTCTTGCTTCTGCTGCCTGCCCTCTGGTGGTTGAGGCTATCTAAGAGGCTTGATGGGAGGCTCTGGTGGTGGGTAGAGCTGACTGTTGCTGTGTCGGTCAGAGCTCCGTAAAACTTTAATCCACTTGCCTGTTGATGGGTGGGACTGGGTTCCCTCCCTGTTGGTTGTTTTGCCTGAGGCAACCCAACACTGGAGCCTACCTGGGCTCTTTGGTGGGGCTAATGGCAGACTCTGGGAGGGCTCATGCCAAGGAGTACTCCCCAGAACCTCCACTGCCAGTGTCCTTGTCTCCACGGTGAAACAGAGCCACCCGCCACCTCTGCAGGAGACCTTCTAACACTAGTAGGTAGGTCTGGTTCAGTCTCCCCCGGGATCACTGCTCCTTCTCCTGGGTCCCGATGCGCACACTATTTTGTGTGCACCCTCCAAGAGTGGGGTCTCTGTTTCCCCCAGTCCTGTCGAAGTCCTGCAATCGATTCCCACTAGGCTTCAAAGTCTGATTCTCTATGAATTCCTCCTCCCGTTGCCGGACCCCCAGGTTGGGAAGCCTGACGTGGGGCTCAGAACCTTCACTCCCGTGGGCGGACTTCTGTGGTATAAGTGTTCGCCAGTCTGTGACTCACCCACCCACCAGTTATGGGATTTGATTTTACTTTGATCGCGCCCCTCCTACCATCTCATTGTGGCTTCTCCTTTGTCTTTGGATGTGGGATATCTTTTTTGGTGAGTTCCAGTGTCTTCCTGTCAATGACTGTCCAGCAGCTAGTTGTGATTCTGGTGTTCTCGCAAGAGGGAGTGAGAGCACGTCCTTCTACTCCACCATCTTGGTTCCTCTGAACTGTTCTTGATACTATATCTCACATTTGGAAATGGTATTTTTGTCCCCCAAACATTCACTTATTGTCATCTTGGTTACTAAAAGGAGGGAACTAGAGAAAAGCTCAAAAATTCTTTACAGTGTTTGGACATTAAATTAACATTTGGTCATCTTGCTTGAAAAAGATAATGCTTTCTAAACATCTAAGAAAATTTAGAAACAATATATTTTATTTTAAAATCTCCACTTCGTTTTTAGAAAAGACAAGTAAAAGAAATATGTATCCTTTGTAGAATCAGAGCATCTTAGAATTTGAGAGATCTTTTTTTTTTAGGTATCTTTTACATACACAAAGCTCAGATCTTAAGTGTATTCTTTAATCAGTTTTGATGAATGACATGAGGACACATCAATTTCATTTTGATGAATAATATGAAGACACATAACATTTCACATGCCTCTTCCTAGATAATCCTCCTCCTAGAAAGACCAATAATATGATTTCATTCACCATAAACTAATTTTGCCTATTCTTCAATTTAATATTAATGGAGAAATATAGCATGTATATTTTGTGGCCTATTTCACTCAGTATAATATTTTGAATGTTCATTCATGTTTTGTCATTAATCAGAAGTCTTTTCCTTTTTATAAATTCACACACACCATTTCTTTTCTTCATTCTTATACTGATGGACATTGGGATCTTTCAAGTTTAGGGCTAGTATGAACAACATTTTGTGAACTTTTTTTGTATAAGGTTTTTTGTGGACATGGGTTATTCTTCGGTTATGTACTTAGAAGCAGAATTTCTAGGTAATACGGCAGATGTGTATGTAACTTTTTAAGAAGATAAATGAATTTTCTGAAGTGATTGTACTTTTTGTGGTAGGGTAGGATAAAGCCTGCTCAAAGAGATCTAGAAACCTAACCCTGAGAACTGGTGAATAAGTACCTTATATGGCAAATATGACTTTGCCAATGTGATTAGGTTAAGTATATTGAGATGGGGAGATTATTCAGTGTTATCCTGGTCGTCCAAACATAATCATATAAAATCTTAAAAGTGGAAGAGGAAGGCAGAGTCTGTCAGAAATGTGGCAATGGAAATAGAGGCAGGAAAGATTATAAGCATGAGAGAAACTTGATCTACTTTTGCTGGATTTGAGATGGAAAAGAGGTTCACAAGGCAAGGAGTATGAGCTGCTTCGAGAAGCTGAGGATAGCTCTCAATTCATAGCAAGGAAATAGTGACCTCATTCATAAGCAACAAGGAGTTGAATTCTTCCAACAACCTAAATAAGAAATGAAATGGATTCTCACCCAGGTCCTCCAGAAAGTAATACAGTCCTCTAACCACATCAGACCTCTGACCTACAAAACTGTAAGATAATAAATTTGTGTTATTTTAAGCCCAAAGTGTATAGTAATTTGTTACACAAACAATAGAAAAACATCAGACCATTTTCAAAATCCCACCAATAACGTACAAGAGGTCCAGTTGCTACAGATTTTCTCCAACATTTGGTGGTTTCCTTCTATTTCATTTTAGCTCTTCTAGTGAATGTATATTGGCATCTCATCTGATTTTAACTTGCATTTTCCTGATGTCTAATAATAATAATATTTTCATAGGCTTATTTCACATGTATCTTTTTTTGTGAGATGTGCTCAAGCTCAAAACTTTTCTTATTTTTATTGCATGATTCATATTTTTATTATTGAGGTATATTTCTGTAAATATTGTGGATTCAAGTTCTTTATCAGATATGTTTTACAGAAGTTTTTCCCAGGCTGTGAGTTATCTTTCATTTCCACAACAGAATCTTTAGAAGAGTAGTGGCACATAAAAACAAATCTGGATTTAAAGAAAGACACACTTTACTCAGGATAGAGACTATTGCAATAGGGAAAACTCTGATCTTAGAGATCTGCAAGGAACTCAAAATCAAAAAGAAAAAGTCTTTTCTTTTATAGAGTGGGGTTAAGAAGTGAGGGAGGAGAAATGAGGCAAAGGAGAGAAAATGATCAGCAGTACCTGACAGGGAACGTATCTTGCTTCAATCAGCCACTTCTTGGGATTAGTTAATAAGGGGCTATGTTCTCTTGTTAATATTTTCTCAGACTTGGGATAAGCAGAGTTCAGGGGTCTATCGGGAGGAGAAAGTCTGACTAAAGTTTGGTTATAGCAAAGCAAAAGGTAAGAAATGGTCAATTGTGAACACTTGACCAGTAGAAGATTTTTAAATATTAAGAGGTCCAATTTATTCATTTTCCTTCTGTCAATAGTGTATCTTTTGTTTTCCCTAAGAAATCTTTGTCTACCCTAACTTAGTGAGAAATCCTTCTAAAATTTCTTCTAACATTGTTTTATATTTTACACTTAGGTCTATGATCTATCTCATATTGATGTCATAAGTGGTTAGTTAGGGGTCAAGTTTTCTTTAATCCATATAAATAGCCAGTTTTGCTGCCACCAGTTGTTGAAGAAAGTTCTCTTCTTTGAATAGCTTTGGCAATCTTGTCAAAAATTCTGACTATATTTGTGCAGATTAATTCTGGACTCATTCTGTTCCATTGATTATTTTTTCCCCTGCTTTCACCAATATCACATAGCATTACTGTAGCTTTAAAATAAGTCTTGATGTCAGTAAGTGGTTAGTGTAACTCTTATAAATGTTTCTTTCTTTTTATTTTTAAGATTATTTTAGCTAGTCTAGGTTCTTTGCCTCTCTAAATAAATTTTCAAATGAGCTTGTAAATTTCTACAAAATACTTGCTGATATTTTTATTGAGATTGTACCAAATCTATAGATGAATTTGAGGAAATTTGACCATTCATCACACTGAATATTCTGATCAGTGATTTACTGTATAACTCACAGTTTTTTTACATCTTGTTTTGATCTTGTCCACAATGTAGGAAGAAATTTAATATTTCATGATAGTCTATGATATCAGCTTTAGGTTTTTCCACTATTTATCAGATTGAGGAAGTTTCTTTCCATTCAGGTTTACTGAAAGTTTTACATCATGAGTTTGTGTTGTTTCTTGCAGAAAGCTTTCTCTGCAAACATTTTTATTGACATATAGTTGATTTATAATGTTGTATTAATTACTACCGTACAGCAAAGAGATTCAGTTATGCATATATACATATACATTTTTTTACATTCTTTTTCATTATGGCTTCTCATAAGATATTGACTATAGTTCTCTGTTCTATATAGTAGGACCTTGTTGTTTATCCAGTCTATATATAAAAGCTTACATCTGCTAACCCCAAACTCCCACTCCATCCCTCCCCCAAGCCCCTCCCTCTTCACAACCACCAGTCTGTTCTCTATGTCCCTGATTCTCTTTCTGTTTCATAGATAGGTTCATTTGTGTCATATTTTAGAGTCCATATATAAGTGAAATCATATGGTATTTGTCTTTCTCTTTCTGACTTCATTTAGTATGATAATATCTAATTACATCCATGTTGCTGCAAATGGAATTATTTCATTCTTTTTTATGGCTAAGTAGTATTCCATTGTATTTATGTACCACATCTTTATCCATTCATCTGTCAATGGAAATTTAGGTTGTTTCCATGTCTTGGCTATCGTAAATAGTGCTGCTATGAACATAGGGGTGCATGTATCTTTTTGAATTATAGTTTTGTCAGGATATATGCCCAGGAGTGGTATTGCTGGATCATATGATTATTTTATTTTTAGTTTTCTGAGGAATCTCCATACTGTTTTCCACAGTGACTGCACCAATTTACATTCCCACCAACAGTGTAGGAAGGTACCCTTTTCTCCACACACTCTCCACATTTATTATTTGTAGACTTTTTAAATGATAGCTATTCTGACTGGTGTGAGGTGGTACCTCATTGTAGTTTTGATTTGCATTTCTCTAATAATTAGCGATGTTGAGCATCTTTTCATGTGCCTATTGACCATCTGAATGTCTTCTTTGGAGAAATGTCTATTTAGGTTTTCTGCACATTTTTGGATTGAATTGTTTGTTTGTTTTTTAATTATTTATTTATTTATTTATGGTTGTGTTGGGTCTTCGTTTCTGTGTGAGGGCTTTCTCTAGTTGTGGCAAGTGGGGGCCACTCTTCATCACAGTGCGCGGGCCTCTCACTATCGCGGCCTCTCTCGTTGCGGAGCACAGGCTCCAGACGCGCAAGCTCAGTAATTGTGGCTCATGGGGCCCAGCTGCTCCGCGGCATGTGGGATCTTCCCAGACCAGGGCTCGAACCCGTGTCCCCTGCATTGGCACGCAGATTCTCAACCACTGCACCACCAGGGAAGCCCGAATTGTTTTTTCGTTGTTGAGTTGTGTGAGCTGTTTGTATATTTTGAAAATCCCGTCAGTCGCATCATTTGCAAATATTTTATCCAATTCTGTAGGTTGTCTTTTCATTTTATTTATGGTTACCTTTGCTGTGCAAAAGCTTGTAAGTGTGACTGGGTCCCATTTGTTTATTTTATTTTTTTTATTTCTATTGCTTTGGGAGACTGACCTAAGAAAACATTGTTACGATTTATGCAGAGATTATTTTGCCTATGTTCTCTTCTAGGAGTTTTATGGTGTCATGTCTTATGTTTAAGTCTTTAAGGCATTTTGAGTTTATTTTTGTGTAGGGTGTGAGGGTGTGTTCTAACTTCATTGATTTACATGTGGCTGTCCAACTTTCCCAACACCACTTGCTGAAGAGACTGTCTTTTTCCCATTGTATATTCTTGCCTCTTTTGTCATAGATTAATTGACTGTGCGTGTTTGGGTTTATTTCTGGACTCTCTATTCCGTTCCATTGATCCATATATCTGTTTTTGTGCCAGTACCATGCTGTTTTGATTACTGTAGTTTTGTAGTATTGTCTGAAGTCTGGGAAGGTTATGCCTCCTGCTTTGTTCTTTTTTCTCAGGATTGCTTTGGCAATTTTGGGTCTTTTATGGTTCCATATGAGTTTTAGGGTTATTTGTTCTAGTTCTGTGAAAAATGTCATGGGTGATTTTATAGGGACCATATTAAATCTGTAGACTGCTTTGGGCAGTATGGTCATTTTTGACAATATTAATTCTTCCAATCCAAGAGCATGAGATATCTTTCTGTCTCTTTCATTCATCTTCAGTATCCTTTATTAATGTTTTATAGTTCTCAGCGTATAAGTCTTTCACCTCCTTGGTCAGGTTTATTCCTAAATATTTTATTTTTGGTGTTGTGATTTTAAAAGGTTTTTTTTTTTTTACATTCCCTTTCTAATATTTCATTGTTGGTGTAAAGAAATGCAGCCAATAGTATATGTTAATCTTGTATCTGCTACCTTACTGAATTTATCAGTCTAGTAGTTTATGTGTGGTGTCTTTAGGGTTTTCTATATAAAGTAGCATATCATCTGCAGATAATGACAATTTTACCTCTTCCCTTCCAATTTGGATAACTTTTATTTCTTTTTCTTGTCTAACTTTGTGGCTAAGACTTCCAATACTATGTTGAATAGAAGAGGTGAGAGTGGTCATTTTGTCTTCTTCCAGATTTTAACAGGAAGATTTTCAGCTTTTCACCATTGAGTATTATATTGGCTGGGGGCTTGTCATAAATAGCTTTTATTATCTTGAGATATGTTCCCTCTATACTCACTTTGGTAAGAGTTTTTATCATGAATGGATGTTGAATTTTGTCAAATGCTTTTTTTGGACCTATTGAGATGATCATGTGGTTTTGCTTTTCTTTTGTTTATGCAGTATATCACATTGTTTGATTTGCGTATGTTGAACCATCCTTATGAACTTGAGATGAATTGCACTTGGTCATGGTGTATGATCTTTTTTATGTTGGATTTCATTTGCTAATATTTGTTGAGGATCCTTGTATCTATATTCATCAAAGATACCGGCCTGTAATTATCTTTTTTGGTGGTGTCTTTGTCTGGTTTTGATTTCAGGGTGATTGTGGCTTCATAGAATGTCTTTGGAAGTGTTCCCTCCTCTTCAATCTTTTGGAAGAGTTTGAGAAGAATCGGTATAACTTGCTTGTATGTTTGGTAGAATTCGCCTGTGAAGACATCTGGTCCTGTTATTTTGTTTATAGGGAGTTTTTAAATTACAGATTCTATTTCACTTCTAGTGATTGGTCTGTTCAAATTATCTATTTCTTCTTGATTCAATTTTGGTGGGCTGTATGTTTCTAGAAACTTGTTCATTTCTTCTAGATTGTCAAATTTGTTGACATATAATTGTTCATAGTATTTCTTTTTTTTGGTATTTCTGCAGTACCAGTTGTTATGTTTCCTTTTTCACTTCTTATTTTGTTTATTTGGGTTCTCTCTCTTCTTCTTGGTGAGCTGGCCAGAGGTTTGTCAATCTTGTTTATCCTTTCAGAGAACCTGCTCTTGGTTTTATTGATTTTTGTCTATTGTTTTTTAATCTCTATTTTATTTCCTTTGTAATCTTTATTATTTCCCTCCTTATGCTGACTTTAGGTTTTGTTTGTTCTTCTTTTTCTAATTATTTTAAGTGGTAGGTTACATTGTTTATTTTAGATTTTTCTTATTTTTCGAGGAAAGCCTGTATCGATATGAATTTCCCTCTAAGAATTGCTTTTGCTGCATCCCAAAGATTTTGTATGGTTGTGTTTTTGTTGTCATTAGTCTCAAGGTATTTTTTAATTTCCTCTTTGATTTCATCATTAACCCATTGGGTTTTTAGTAGCATGTTGTTTAGTTTCCATGTAATCATTTTTTTCTCATTTCTTTTTCTATGGTTAATTTCTAGTTTCATGCCATTGTGGTCAGAAAAGACGCTTGAGATAATTTCTATACTCTTAAATTGTTGAGGTTTGTTTTGTGCCCTAGTATGTGGTCAATCCAAGAGAATGTTCCATGTGAACTTGAAAAGAATGTGTATTATGGCTTTTTGGATATAATGTCCTGAAAATATTAAGTCTAACTGTTCCAATGTATCATTTAGGATCTCTGTTGCCTTATTGCTTCTCTGTCTGGAAGATCTGTCCATTGTTGTGAGTGGGGTGTTAAAGTCTCCTACTATTTTATTTCTTTCAATTTCTCCCTTTATGTCTGTTACTAATTGTTTTATGTATTTGGGTGCTCCTATATTAGGTGCATATTTGTTGATGTGTGTAAAATCCTCCTCTTGTATTGATCCTTTTATCATTATATAGTGACCTTTTTTATCTTTCTTTATGGCCTTTGTTTTAAAGTGTATTTTGTCTGATATGAATATTGCAATCCCTGCTTTCTTGTCATTTCCATTTGCATGAAATACACTTTTCCATCCCCTCACTTTCAATCTATGTGTGTCCTTTGACCTAAAGTGGGTCTCTTGTAGGCAGCATATTGTAGGCTCTTGTTTCTTTATCCAATCTGCCACTCTCTGTCCTTTGATTGGGGCATTTAGCCCATTGACATTTGAGGTATTTATTGATATGTATGTATGTATTGCCATTTTAAATCTTGTTTTCCTGCTGAGTTTATATTTCTTCTTTGTGCCTTTATTTTTCTTTTTGTTTTTCCTTTTGTGGCCTGATGATTTTCTTTTGTATTATACTTATTTTCTCTTCTTTTTGGTTTTTGTGAGTTTGTTGTATGTTTCTGATTTGTGGTTACCCTGTTTTTCAACTATGTTAACCCCTTCCTATATCTGCTTGCCTTAGATTGGTAGTCATATAGGATGACACACATTCCAAGAAAATAATCTTACTCTCCTTCCCCACATTTTATGATTTTGATGTCCTCATATACATCTTTATGCTCATCCTTTTGCTGTTCATTTTGGTTTTCATTTCTTTCACAGAAATTTTTTTGATTTTTTATTTTTAAACTCTGTGTACTGGCTTATTTAAGTGAGTTTCTTTCCAATTGTGATTTTCTCCTTCCTATAGATTCTTCTTTTCTATTTAGAGAAGGCCTTTCACTATTTCCTTTAGGGTAGGTTTAGTAGTATTGCTATATTCTTTTAATTTTTTGCTTGTATGAGAAATTCTTTCTGTCTCCTTCTATTCTAAATGATAACCTTGCTGAGTAGAGTATCCTAGGTTGCAGATTTTTCCCTTTCAGGACTTTAAATATATCTTGCCACTCCCTCTGGCCTGCAACTTTTCTGTAGAGAAATCAGCTTATAGCCTTATGCAGGTTCCCTTGTAGTTAACTCTTTGTTTTTCCTCTAGATGCCTTTAGAATCCTCTCTTTATCTTTAACTTTTGCCATTTTTATTATATGTCTTGGTTTAGGTCTATTTGGGGTTATCTTGTTTGGGACCCTCTGTGCTTCCTGTACCTGGATATCTGTTTCCTTCTTTAGGTTTGGGAAGTTTTCAGCCTAATTTTTTCAAATACATTTTTGATCCCCTTTTCTCTTTCTTCCCCTTCTGGAATCCCTATTATGCATAGGTTGGCATGCTTTATATTATCCCATAGGTCTTTTATATTGCTTTCATTTTTTTTTTTTTTTTCATTTGGCTTTCTGTCTGCTGTCGTGATTGGGTGATTTCCATTATTCTCTCTTCCAGGTCCCTTATTCTTTCTTCTGTATTATTCATTTTGCTATTCAATGCCTTTAGCTCAGCTTTTATCTCTGCAAATGAGTTTTCTAATTTTTCTTGGTTCCTCTTTTTTTTTTTTTTTTTTTTTTTTTTTATATTTATTCCCTCAGTAGCTGGTGTGAGATTCCTCTTTTGGTGTGTGAGTTGCTTCTCTGTTCGTAGAATTGTTTCATAACTTTTTTTTCTTTAATTTAAATTTATTTATTTTATTTATTTTTGGCTGTGTTGGGTCTTCGTTTCTGTGTGAGGGCTTTCTCTAGTTGTGGCAAGCGGGGGGCCACTCTTCATCGCAGTGCACGGGCCTCTCACCATCGCGGCCTCTCTTGCTGCGGAGCACAGGCTCCAGACGCACAGGCTCAGTAGTTGTGGCTCACGGGCCCAGTTGCTCCGCGGCATGTGGGATCCTCCCAGACCGGGGCATGAACCCGTGTCCCCTGCATCGGTAGGCAGACTCCCAACCACTGCACCACCAGGGAAGCCCTTGGTTCCTCTTTATAGTTTCAAGTTTCTTTTTACAGTACTCTGCACTTCTGTTGATAGGCTTTCTTAATTCCTTCGTATTTTTATTATCTCCTTTTTGAAATTGGTGTCTATTAGAGTGAACAGATTTGTCTCACTGTTTGCTCTTTCAGGGGAATTCTCTTGGCCTTTTAACTGCGAATGTTTCCTCTCCCTCTTCATTTTACATCTATTTCTCTTACTCTGTGAGTTTAGGAGAAACAATTATGTACTGTGGTCTTGGAGGGCTATTTATATGTCAGAGTGTCCCTGTGTAGCTTGTGTGCATTTAATATATTTGGTGTGAGGGCAGTTTTTAGTATAGATGCCTGTCGCCTCTTTCCTCAGTGTGTGCTGGTCATTACCCCCTTGATAGGGGGTGTACAGATGTGATGACTGGTGCCTGGTCCTGGGGTTTGTGGCAATGGTAGCAGCTCAGGAGCACCCCAAAGCACATGATGGGAGTGGAGGCAGCTTGCGACCACTCCTGAAGTCCAGGTGGGGGATGGCAGGGGCTTGCAACCACTTCCCAGTGTCAGGGAGGGAGGCGGTGGTGGCTCATGAACTCTCTGGGAGGGAGGTGGCGAAGGCTCACGACCATTCCTAGGGTCCGAGAGGGAGGTGGCAGGGGCTCATGACTACTCCTGGGGTCTAGGAGGGATGCTACGGGGGCTCATGACCACTCCTGGGGTCTGGAAGGGATGCAGCAGTAGCTCCTGACTGCTACTGGTCTCTGGGCGGGTGGGGGTTTTCTGAAAATTTTAAAAGTATATGTGTTTTTCTCGTTTATCTCTTAATGTGGTAAATAAAATGGATTTTCTTTCATACATAAACCAACCTTGAATTCCTGGAATAAAACCCACTTGATCACATTGTTCATTCTTTCTATACATTGGTGGATTTGATTTGCTAATACTACATGAAAACTTCTGGCTTTGTAATCTTCTCCTACTGTAATGTTCTTATTCGTTTTGACATCCAGATAAGTGACTCAATAAAATGAGTTGAAGTGTATTCTTTTCTCAGTTTGCATTGTATTCTCCTTATATGCTTGATGGAATTAATCAGTGAAGCCATTTGGGCCTGGAGTTATCTTTGTGGAAATTTGTTAAACTAAGATTTCATTTTCTTTCCTGGCTGTTTCTATTGACTATTTTGTTTCTTGATGGTAGATCACATCTAACTTTTTGTGCATAGAGTTTTGTGGGTTTTTTTTGTAAATGATGCTAACTGTGGCAATTAATATTCAAGTCCTGAAATTAGCATGCTGCCAGGCCTTTCTTTTGTGAGGCCATGGGGAATGGGAGTTGAGTCCATTTATTTTACACTAAACCTGTGTTTGATCTTTGTTATTGCTTTAGTTACATTCAGTGCTTCAATGTGATAGACTACTTAGTATAAGCCCTGCAGTGCTGAAGAGTTTCTTATGGTTCTGCTTTATCTTAAGATTTCAACAGGCCCTCCCTATCTGTGCCACAGAAAGGATCTCTTGGTGCTGATACACCTTTCTCCACTGGGAGTTATCTCTTGCCTGGTACTTGATGCAAGAATATGAAGTCTTAGGTAGCAACAATTTTTATTGAAATATAGTTGATTTATAATGTTGTGTTATTTTCAGGTGTACAGTAAAGTGATTCAGGTTTATATATATATATATATATATTTGGAGTGGGGTTCTTAACTTCCTGCTCTGGCCTTTTATTTAAGCAGGTTCTGTGTCCCTTTGCCTCAAGGGTAGGGCTCTCTCAGCATTCCTGCCTGTTCTCTAGTAGCAGATGATCCCAGACTCATACTCAGTGGAGGGTTCAGGGAGCAGGCAGTTGTTCTTTTTCCTCTTCCAGAAGCAAACTCCCTCTGTCTTCCACTCAGTGCAGGGTCCAGATGAGGATTACTTTTCTGGTGTTTTTGCAGATGCAGATGGTCAATATATTGCATATATGCAGTGCCCTGACTATAGACAAGTTTCTATTGATTTTCCTGCTTCACCCTCAAAGTTTGGTAATACTGCCATGCTTATAACAAATAAGCATGTCTAATAATCTGCCCCACTCTTTCTCATGCCAGGTTGCAGTAGATTTTTATTGTGTTTGGGAATCCAAAGAATTCCAAATTGTCACACCAGCTACACTTGCTCTTTAGGAATTTGCTGAAGTTTTAGCTGTTTTTCTTCTTATGCACTTCTCTGTTACCTACCACCGTTCTGTCAAAGAGGAATCAGTTCATGTGTACCACTCTCTATTGGAGGGGCTTAAAACTCTGGATGTATGTCATTATCTTGCCACCTCAGGCTTCTAATGGACTCTAAAGATACCATTTTGTGGGCTATTTGCCATTTTCTTGTTGGAAAGGGAGCAATGTGCTCCTGAGACTCTTAATATTTTAAACTGGAACCTCTTGATGATCATAAACTTTTATATAGTTCAAATCTATTTTATACTGCAGGACATGAAGCCAAAAGAGTATGTGACCTCCTCCTGGTCACACAGTATGTCCCTAAGAGCTTATTTCAATACCCAGATCTCCAAATTCCAACTCGGTGTTCTTTTTCTTAAATGCGACTTACCTAAAGATACTGTTTTTGTTTTTGTTTTCTGTTTTTCCTCCAAGCCTTTTGTCTTTGTATGCAAAACCCATTTCACTTCCTGGGCATTCATAGCTATAGAGAAATTACAGCACAGAAACCTAGTTTTAACTCCTCACTTGCCACCAAGCCACCTAGTGTCCATATGGGAAAAAGTTTCAAGTAACAAGAAACAAGGAAGGGGTTGCTTTTGAAAATCATGTTTCTTCCATGAATAGAGGACATACTTGCATTTTTCAAAGAATGCTGCTTTAAATCTGAAACATCTGATAATAAATTGCTTCTATGATCATGTTCTCTCAGTGATATAGTGGATCTTTCTTGTGCTAAATATAATTAAACCAGTTTAAAAGCTGTCAGTGATATTATTTACTTCCCTACAAAGCTATTTCAGTTTTCCTTTTAATAAATATTGCCTTAAAATTAGAAATAGGAAAATAGAATATGTAAAAGCGATAGTAATCTCCTAAAAGAGACATAATTTTTATTTAAGAAAAAAAAATATATATAAGTAACATTTAGCTTATAAGATAGAATAACACATTTAATTATTCTATACTGAATAGATTTTTTTTATTTTCTACATCTTGCATAATCTTCCTCACAGGCTTACAACTCACTTGGTAGCATAGATAACTTAGACTTGCCAAATGAAAATGCTTGTTTCCAGTTTAATCACTGTCCCTTTTAGTTAAAATACTTTTTCACTTCAAATTTTATCTGCTTATTAGTCTTATGTTAAATCTTTGGTATGAGTCAGTCTCTTAATTAAAGTGTAAGTCTTTTAAATTGTCCTCATCTTGTCATTCTTCTCCTCAAGTTTGCTTTAGTATAGAAGAAGTAGAATTTTTCTTTCTCTATGACAGTGGGGAAGAAGGATTTGTTAGATTTACCTGGTAGAGAAAAAGAGATCTACCTGGTAGAGAATGAAAGTAAGGAAGGAAGAAAAAAAATGCATGAAAGAAAGTGCAAAATATAGGATGAGCAATATAAACGAATACAGATAGATCTATTCAACTCAGAGTCATGCAGAAGGCATTAACATAATATAAGGCCATTAAATTTTGTTGCTGGAAATCACCAAGAATATGCATTAACCTGATGCTATCGAATGGACAAAAGTATATAAACAGTGCAAATGTTACTATTAATGGAAAACATTTATAAAATGCTTATTTTTAATGTGAACAGGCAATGAGATTTCCAGTTTCACCTCTACCATGTAAAGGGCTTGAGAGCCAACATTACATTCTCACAACAGTAAAAGCAGAAGAAACTGAAAATCAATGACTTTTTGTGAACCCACCAAAAAACTGAGATTTGCAGGGAAAACTGTCACATGAAAATCTAGAGAAGTCACTAGAGACAAAATGGGAGGAACACTTAAGTGGCAAATTTGACAAATAGCTGTTATCTGCATATGGACTACATGAGAAACTCTTGGAGGCTTTAGTCTTAAAGGGACCCTACATTGTCATGGCTTTTATTTCCAGGAATCTCACCAGATACTCACAATAAATATCACCTTGTGAAGGAGAGGGAAAGAATCCTTACGAATTACCTCCAAGGCATTCTCCATTAAAAAAAAAAATAGGTTTATTTTCAAGGGGAAAATGCTTTACCGTAGACTTTTCCCAAAGCCATAGTAGAAGGGCATTTATTTTATTCCAGTCATTCTAGCAAGTCTGGCTCACCTAAGGAGAGGAGGGATAATTGAGAAACACTTACAAAGATCACAGTCCTGCTCCACAGGACAACTAAAAGACTGAGATTGAACCATAAGATTATAGAACATTTTCCCTTTCCCATATTTTGAAACCACCATTCAGTAGCAGTAGATTACAGCTAAAAGAGCTGCAAGGTGCAGAATCTATCTCAGGAGTAGTTCTTAGGGAAATCCAATGACAACAGCAAAGATAAAAATTGACATTAGAGGAATTTGAGGCCTTTGGCACCTAGAGTTATAGAAAATATAAAATAAAACTCAGTGCATGGCCAGATTTCATATAACCTGACACTAGAGACCCATTAGCTCGGTTCTTATTATTCAATACACCATGCATGGCTTTCAACAAAAAGTTACAAAGCATGCTAGAGGGCCAAAAAATATATATATATCACTTTCTGAAGAGAAAAAGCCTCACAACCAGACTTAGATGTAACAAGACTGACAGAATGCTTAAAACAACTATGACTTATATGTTAAGGGATATAATGGTAAAAACTATAAACAAAATACCAGTCAGATGGGTAATATAATCAGAGAGATGGAAATGTACTAGAGAATCAAAAGGAAATGATAGAAATCCAAAGCATATTAACATAAATGAAGACACAATTTCTTCTCTTATTCATAATTGAGCTATAGATAATTGATGTTTAAAGTCTTAATAGGAACAATGTATTTGGTGGTTTTAGCATATGGATAAATGAATAACAGATTTCACAGGGAGGAATGGAGGAAGTGGAAATGTTCTGTCATAAGGTACCTCCGTTACCTCCACTATACTACATATATAATATTATTAGGTAGTGGACACAGGTTAATCAAAGATTTATATTATAAATTTTAGGACAACCACAAAATAATGTAAAATAAGCATAATTGATATGCTAAGAGAGTAGATAAAATGTAATTATATAAAATGTTCATTTAAAACTAGAGGAGGCATAAAAGAAAAGAAACAAGAAAAAATGCAATGAATAGAACATATTTAAAAATACGGTAGTATTAATCCAACTACATCAACAATCAGTTTAATGTGACTGATCTAAAAATGACAGTTAAAAGACAGAGATTGTCAAAGTGGATAAGAAAGAGCAAAACCTCATTATAGGTTCACTACAAGAAATTCAATTTAAATATAAAGACTCATAGGTTAAAAGAAAGTGATAGAGCAAGATATACTATGTTAACAATAATAGAAAGCTGCAGGAGCTCTATTAAATTCAGATAAAGCAGGCTTCAAAACAAGAAATCAGGGGGGAAAAATGCATTACATAATGGTAAAGGGTTCAATTTTCCATGAAGGCATAACCATCCTAAATGTCTATGCACCTAAGAACAGAACATAAAATTATATGTGACAGGAACTGATAGAACTGAAAAGAGAAACAGACAAATCCACTGTCATTGTCAAAAATGTCAACCCTCCCTTGTCATTAATTGATAGGTCAAGCTAGCTGAAAACCACTAAGGACATAATTGACTTAAACAGCTTTATCAATCAACTTGACTAATTGACATTTATAGAATAATCTATCCACAAGAGCAGAATATATATTCTTCTTAAGCTCCGTGAAATATTCACCAACATAGACCACATTCTGGGTCTTAAAAACTTCTTAGGTTCATAAGAATAGAAATCAGACAAATTATGTTCTCAGACCACAATGAAATTAAAAAACCGATAAAGAGAGCTGAAAATCTCCAAATATTTGGTGATTAAACAACACACTTCTAAGTAACAACTGACAAGATGTGGCAAGAGAACTTAAAAACTTTAAATAAGTGAAAATAAAATACAACTTATGAAAATTTGAGGGATGCAACCTAAACAGTGTTTAGAGGGAAATTTATAGCTTGAATGTATACCTTAGATAAAAAGAAAAATAAAAAATCAGTAATATAAGATTCTACCATCATAAACCACAGAAAGAAGAATAATTTAAACTTGAAGTAGAAGAAAAGAAATAGTAAAAATTATAGCAGATAGCAATAATTTTGAAAATGGAAAAATAATGAAAAAAATTCACAAACCAATAGCTGCATCTTTGGAAAAATGTCAATAAATTTTATAAACATCTAGTCAAGCTAATAAAAAAGAGAAAAAAGAAATATCAGTATCAGGAATGAAATCAGGATCATGATTACTGTTCATGTGGACATTAAAAGGATAATTAAGAAATACTATGAATAATGCTATACTGATAAATTAACTTAAAAGAAATGAACCAAAGCATTGAAAAATACAAACTACCACAATTCACACAAAGAGAAATATATAACATAAATAGGTCTATATCTATTAAGTAAAATGAATCAATAATTTTTTACATGTGTATATATTCTTTTTCAGATTCTTTTCCATTGTAGGTTATTACAAGATAATACAATTCCCTGTGCTATACTGTAGGTCCTTGTTGTTTATGTATTTTATATATAGTGGTGTATATGTTAATCCCAAACTCCTAATTTATTCCCCACCCCCCCCCACCTCTATCCCTTTTGGTAATCATAAGCTTGTTTTCTATGTCTGTGGGCCTATGTCTGTTTCGTAAATAAGTTCATTTGTATCATTTTTTTAGATTCTGCATATAAGTGATATTGTATGATATTTGTCTTTCTCTGACTTACTCCACTTAATATGATAATCTTTAGGTCCATCCATGTTGCTGCAAACAGCATTATTTCATTTTTTTATGGCTGAGTAGTATTCCATTGTGCATATATACCACATCTTCTTTATCCGTCCATCAGTTGATGGACATTTAGGTTGCTTCCATGTCTTGGCTATTGTAACTAGTGCTGCTGTGAACATTGGGGTACATGTACCTTTTTGAATTATAGTTTTCTCTGGATATATGCCCAGGAGTAGGATTGAAGGATCATATGATAGCTCTATTTTTTAGTTTTTTTAGATGTAAAATATAAAATGATTCAATAACTAATAATCTAAAAAAGAAAGCACCCGGACCACTGGTGAATTCTACTAAATATTTAGGAAGAAATGATATCAATTCTGCACAAGTCCTTCTAGAAAATAACAGCAGGAGAATACTTTCTATCTCATTCTATGAAGGCTATATTACCCCCAAATCATATAAACACATTAGAAAAAGGAAAGCTACAGACCAGTATTTCTCATTAACATTGATGCAAAAATGCTCAAGAAAATAATAGTATATCATATCCAAATAGGTATAAAAGGAACTATACACCAACAGCAAGTGGGATTTATTAAAGGTAGGCAAAACTTGTTCAATATTTGTAAAATCATCAGGGAAATCCACATCAGCAGGATAAAGAAGAAAAATCATATGAACGTATCAATTAATATAGAAAAAGGATTTGATATAATCCAATACCATTAATGATTTTTTAAAGAAACCTCAGAAACTAGGATTTAAAGCAAATTTACTTTGGTAAAGAACATCTGCAAAACCTGCAGCTAACATCATATTTCATAGAAGAAACTGGAGGCTTTCCCTGTGGGATCAAGAAAATGGTAATGCCCTCTCTCATTCCTGTTCAGCATCCGGTTAATAATTTTAGTTAGCACAATAATACAATTTTTTAAAAACATATAGACTGGAAAGGAAGAAATAAAACTGTCTCTATTCATAGATGTCATAATTATCTATGTAGAAATGGTCAAATAATTGAAAATAAAAGTTTCTGGAACTAATAAGCAAAGCCAAATGATTCAAGGTTAATTACTTCCCTATAAACTATCAATGAACAATTGGAAATTGAAATTAAAATAAAAGAAATACCACTTGAATAGCACAAAAAATAAAATGCATAGGTAAAAATTTAACAAAATATATGGGTTTTATATGAAGAAAACTACACTTGATGCAAGAAATAAAAGATCTAAATAAATGGGAACATATATTCCAGGTTTATAAATTAGAAGACTCAATATTGTTAAGATGTAAATTCTCCACAACTTGATCTACAGATTTGATCCATTCCTAAATATCCCAGATAGCTATTTTACAAATATTGGCTATCAAGTCTAAAGGAAAAGGAGAGGGAAAAAACTCAGAATAGCCAGAACAAATTTGAAAAAAAATTAAAGAAATCATATTATTAGATTCCAAGATTTACTAAAAAACTACAATAATCAACATAGTGAGGTATTGGTGAATGAGTAGACATGTAAATCAATGAAACAGAATACAAAGTACAGAAACAGATCCACACAAATATAGCAGCTACTTTATAAAAAGAAGGCAATTCAATGGAAAAGCAGTTTTTTCAACAAATTATGCTGGAAGAATAGGATATCCATATGCCAGAAAGAAAAAAAAAATCAATGTAAAATGTCTGATAGACCTATACATAAAATAGATTAGGGGGCTTCCCTGGTGGCGCAGTGGTTGAGAATCTGCCTGCCAATGCAGGGGACACGGGTTTGAGCCCTGGTCTGGGAAGATCCCACATGCCGCGGAGCAGCTAGGCCCGTGAGCCACAATTACTGAGCCTGTGCGTCTGGAGCCTGTGCTCCGCAACAAGAGAGGCCGCGATAGTGAGAGGCCCGCGCACCGCGATGAAGAATGGCCCCCGCTCGCCACAACTAGGGAAAGCCCTCGCACAGAAACGAAGACCCAACACAGCCATAAATAAATAAATAAATACTTCAAAAAAAAAAAATAGCTTAGGAACCAGGATTTACTGTATAGCACAAGGACTTATACCCAATATTTTGTAATAACCTATAATGGAATATAATCTGCAAAAAAAAGACTGAATGACCATGATGTACACCTGAAACTAATTCAATATTGTTAATCAACTATACTTCAATAAAAAATAAGCATAAAATAAAAAATTTAACTTTTTGAAGAAAACAAAGGAGAAAATCTAGGTGATCTTAGATTGGTGATGAGTTCTTAGATACAACACTAAAAGCATGATGCATGAAAGGCAAACATTAAGTTGGACTTCATTAAAAAACAAATAAGCATTATGTTCAGTAAAGGACAATGTGAAGAGAATCAAAAGACAAGCCACAGACTGGGAAAACAATTTGTAAGACACATATATGATAAAGGGCTTGTATCCAAAATATGCAAAGAACTCTTAAAATTCAACCATAAGAAAATTCAGAACTCAATTTATATAAAGTCATTTCACCAAAGAAGATATACAAATGGCAAGTAAGCATGTGGAAAAATGTTCAACATAATTCAATGTTACAAATCAAAATAACAGTGAGAGCCATTGTATATCTATTAGAATTACTAAAATCCAAAACCTGAGTATACCAAATGCTGGTGGGGGTGAGGAGAGCAACAGGAGCTCTCATTCATTGCTGGTGGGAATGCAAAAAGTTTTAGCCACTTTGGAAGACAGTTTGGCAGTTGTTTACAAAACTAAAGATAGTCTTACCATATGATTCAGAAATCATGCTCCTAGGTATTTACCCAAATGCATTGGAAACTACATTCACACAATGTTTATTGTAGCTTTATTCATAATTGCTGAAAACTGGAGGCAAACAAAATGTACTTCACAGGTGAATGGGTAAACAAACTGTGGCATATCTGTACAATGGAATACTATTCAGTGATTAAAATAAATGATCTAACAAGCCACAAAAGACATGGAGGAAACTTAAATGCATATTGCTGAGTGAAAGAAGCCAGTCTGAAAAGGCTACTTACTGCAAAGTTGAATTCACACCGCCATTCATTTTTAATACCTATGAACTTTTACAGCACAAAGGAAAGGCCTTAACTTAGGCAAATTTTTAAAAAATCATTTAGGAGGTCAAAATATCCCAGTATGAAATTTAAAATGTGAAAAAGTATCTAAATGAGTTTTTTTAAATTGTGAAACAACCTCACTGAAGGAGATGAGGTAAAAAATTGCTGTCTCAACTACCTTTGGAGAAGAATCTGTAAGACTAAAGGCAAAAAGTACTGTTGATAACCAGTGTACCCTAGTGGATAAAGTTATTTTCCATGCAGATATTGATTAATAATTCTGATATCACTAGACAAGTACACTGGAATTGGACAATTAAATAATATGATAGCAGATGTTAGGAGCCTAGATTTTCATTGTTGAAGTGGAAGGTTATAGATAAGGATGGAGTGGAGGCTAGAATGAACCATGTAGTAATGACTTGGAGGTTTCAGTGTGATATACTGAATCAATACTTATACAGATGGTTACACATAGAAATATTTATAGGTAAGTGAAGATACACCAGTTAATATACATACAAATATTCCTTTGCTTTCCTTGCTCTGTCAGCTAAGAGGGTCTAGAAACAATGGCACCCAGTAGCAATGAGTATATACAGTGCTCAGATCTTGGTTTCTAATAGCAATCTGCAATAGGAGGGATTCTTAGAAAAATGACTGATTCTCGGACTACTGCAGGAAGTATACAAAATGGGCCTAAAACATTTTGTAGTGGCAGAAAGCTAGGAAGTGCTCAACACATGCGCACGCACACACACACACACACACACACACACACACACACACACACAAATAATGGGGGTATGTCAAAGAGATAGGAAACAACCAAAGAACTCTGGACAAAGTTGGAACACTTCGGGCATCAAAATAAAGTCATGTTGGATTATAACTCAAAGTATAAGATAAGTATCTGTGTCCACACTGAGAGAAATAAATGAATAAATAAGTGGAAGAGACAGATCCCCCATGAAGCATTCCAAATAATTTAGGAACATGCTCCATCCTCAAGGAGGTGGAGCGCCGCTCCCCACTCCTTAAGTGTGGGCAATAGATAGTGATTTGTTCCAAACTATGAAAAATCGAGAAGAAAAGAATACAGTGAAGAAGTTTGACAAACACTATCTTTACTGGGCATCAAAGTTAACATCAACAGTAATAAGTCAGGTTGATAGTACATACCCTTGATAGGATGTGATGAAAATAGAATGTTATCTTTCTGATCTTACTGAAACCCATAACCCCCCCTCTAATCATGGGAAAGACATCAGACAAATTGTAGTTGAGCGATATTCTACAAAATATCTGACCAGTATTCCCTAAAACCGTCAAGGTCATTAAAAACAAAGTCAATCAAATTTTCACAACTAAGAGGACCCTAAGGAGACATGACAACTAAATGTAATGTAATGTGATAAGTTGGACATTATCAGAAAAAGAACATTAGGTAAAATCTAAGTAAATCTCAATAAACTGTGGACTTCAGTTAATAATAATGTATCAATATTGGTTACTTGATTTTAACAATATATCAGATTAATGTAAGATGTTAATAATGAGGAAAACTAAACATAGTTTATACTCTCTCTACTATCTTTAAAATTATTCTCTAAATCTAAAACAGTTCTAAAAATAAAAGTTTATTTAAAATAATAAAGCAATGAAGCACATAGTATTACAGAAATGCAATGTAATTTTGTGGCAAGATCCCTGGACTAGGAGTCAGGAGACTTACAGAGTGATCCCTATCATGCAGTAATTTCTCTGTGTAACCTTGAGCATATCACTTAACCTCTCTGGGCTTTTGATTTCTCACCTGCGAAAATATTAGTTTTGTAACAAAAAGTTTCTCTTGTTTTTAAATTATGTTTCTAATCTAACAATTCAGTTCAATAAATCTTTATACTACTTGTTTTGATTTTTTTCCAAGAGGATTTGTGTCAGGAGGAAAATTCCATTACCTTTGTTTCACATGTGGGGTTCTTTTTCTGTTTGTACCCAATGTATAAATAATATACAATGACAGGGCAATTTCAACCCAATTTCACTGTTTCTGAAAGTGTTGATAGGAATCCAAAATGTGAAGCTTGTTACCAACTGGACATTTTTAAAATAATTTCTAATTCTTTAATACCTTTAATACCCTTTTTTTTCCCATTGTAATTGTTGTTAAGGTTGTGATAATAGGACACTGGCAGATCATAGGGCATTCAATTCCTCTGAAAGATAGCTTTACAAATATAATTTTATTATATTTCCAAATTAAGAGATGTTTGACAAACTATATTTGTGTGTCTCATTTGATATTCACAACACAGTAACCATTGTTTTATAGAGAAGAAAATGGAAGCACAGATGGCTGTTAACTAGCTAAGGATCAGTTTACAGCAAGTAAGAGACAGCTTTAATCAGGCCTGAGGCTTCTTACTCCGAGTGGAGAGATACTTCTATTCAGATCACAAAATTCCAGTTAGCATAGGACTTGGCACATGGTAGGAGCTCAAAAATATCAATATTTGTGGCATAAATAATTGATGCCACTTCTCTTCCCATTTAGGATATGGGCAACCAAAAAAGAATATTACTCCCAAAGGAGCAATGATTAAAAAGCCAGACAATGTACAAAATCGTTGTCTTTTTTTAAGGTATCAGAGATCTGAGATTATAAAACAACCAGGATTCCAAAATGTAGCAAGTCTCTTTGAGGAGAGGCAAAACCCACAGACTGATTTTGTCTTCAGTAGAACTTGAGAAGAAAAGATGGCGGCCATAAAAGAATTAAGAAGAACATTGAAATTTAAACAAATTCTTGAAGTGCAATTGTGGGCTTAGAGTGACAGTTCAGAATCCCTAGTGCCCCAGTCAGAATGGTAGTCTGCATCCTCTCAACATTTCCTTTTCATGGATATCCACAAATGCTCACTAAAAAAGACTGGCTTTGTGGCCAGAGAAGTGAGAAACTCCCTCTCTGGTGCACAGGCTCAAAATACTGCCAGTTTCTGTGATCCTTCTCTCATGCGCAGCACAAGCTTCTCAACCTGATAAAAGAATATCTGCAAAAATCCTCCAGCTTACATCATACTTAATGGACAAAGACTGAATCCTCCCTCCTACAATTAGGGAGAAAGCAAGGATGTCCACACCTCAAACCTTTCTTCAACATTGTACTAGAGATCCTAGCAAGAAAAAGTAATACAGTAGTACATGCAGACTGGAAAGAAATAAGTAAAACTGTCTTTTTTTGAAGTCCACATGACCCCATCTACATAGTAAATACCAAAATATTTTCAAAGATCAACTAGAACAAATTTTTATCAGTGTTGCAGAACACAATTTTATTTTTATACTAATAATCAATAATTGGAAATTAAAAAACACAACCATTTACCTAAGTGCAGATAATGGCTTCCTAACTAAGATTCAAAATCCAGATGCAATACAATTAAATATTGATACATTTGACATAATAATTTAAAAATAAAACTTTGTGGTTAAAAACAAAATTAAATCACAAGACAATTGACAGGAAATATTTCTAACACGTGTCACATGTAGAAGTCTAATATCATGAGTATGTAAATTAAGGAAATATTATAGAAATGATAGAAAATTCATAGTTCATTCTAGCTTCCTCTCCTTGCTTATCTATAAAAACTCTCACTCTCAAAATGAAAAATTTGGCTGCCAGCATCCACCATTTTCTCACTTAACTGTTCATTTTTAGTATAATAGTTTCAAATTGTTAACGTACTACCCCCATGAGGTAAATTTATTAACTGGAGTACAGTTCTGATGTACAGTTCCTTTTGCCTTTAGTTTAAAAAATTCCATTAATTTTCAAATGTGATCAGACAACATCTTTTCCTCCATCCACTTAAGTTCTTCATGCATTTGCAATTCATTTAGATTGTTTTGTCGCATTCTGCATCACATTATGCGATCTCTGTCTTCTAATTTTTTTTTTTTTTTTACTTTGCAAATATTAAGGTCCATACTTTGTGCAGTAAAGTTCTATGGGTTTTGAGAAATTTATAAAGTCTTATATCCACCATTACAAGATCAAAATTCACAACCCTAAAAAATGCCCTGTGCTTCAACACTTCCTCTTTCACTGCCCCCACCCAACCTCAATCTCCTAGCAATCATTCATCTATTTACTATCTCTGGACTTTTGCCTGTTCCATTTTGTCACATAAATGGAATCATACAGTATATTACTTTTTAAGGCATGCTTTTTTCACATGTGTTTAAGGTTCACTGACATTCGTGTGCCTAGACAGCTCATTCCATTATTCAGTGAATGTAATTTCATTGAATGTATGTACTACAAATTGTTTTTCCATTCAGCTATTGAAGGACATTTTGGTTGCTTTTATTCCTGGCCATTATGAATAAGGATGCTGTAAGTAAAAGACTGCATATTTTTGTAAGGACATGAGCTTTCCAATCATTTGAATAAATACTTAGAATGTAATTGTGGGATCATTGGTAAGATTATGTTTAGCTTTGTAAGAAACTGCCAAGCTGTTTTCATGGGTGTTCCCAATACAATGAAGGAGAGATCCTCCTGCTTTACATTTTTGCCAGTAACTGGCATTGTCAAGGTTTTAAATTAATTTTAGCTGTTCTAGAAAGTATATAATGGCATCTCATTATTGTAATAATTTATATTTCCCTAATGATAAATGAAGTTTTATATTTTTTCTTATGCTCATTTAACATTTGTGTATCTTCTTTGGTGAGGTGCCTGTTCAAATCTTTAGCTCATTTAAATAATTGTATTGTTTTCTTTTTTCTCCAGTTTTATGGAAATATGATTGACAAATAAGAATTTGATATATTGAGGTTGTGCAATTGTAATTTTTAGTGTATATTGTGATGATTTAATATATATGTATATTGTAAAATGATTATCAAAATCAGGTTAATTAAGATAGCCATCAACTTACATAGTTACCATTTCTTTGCATATACTGAGAACAATTATGATCTATTCTCCTAGAAAATTTAAAGTTTACAATATATTACTAACTATAATAATTATGATGTACATTAGATCTGTAGCACTTATTCATCTTATAATTGAAAGTTTGTACCTTTGACCAACATCTTCACAATTTCTCCAACTCCAATCCCTGGTAACCATGTTCTATTCTTTAGTTGTATGAGTTTTATAGGTGTAACATACAAGTGATATCATACAGTATTTGTCTTGCTGTGTATGACTCTTCCACTTAGCATAATGCTCTCCATGTTCATCCATGTTGTTGCAAATTACAGAATTTCCTTCTTTTTTATGGATGAAAAATATTCCATTGTATGTATATACCACATTTTCTTTATCCATTGATCTGTCCATGAACTCTTAGGTTGTTTCCCTAACTTGCCTATTATGAATAATGCTGAGATGAATATGGGATTGCATATATCTCCAGGAGTTGCTGATTTCATTTCATTCATTTCATTCAATTCAGAAGTGGGATCGTTGAATCATAGAGTAATTCTCTTTCTAATATTTTAAGGAAACTCCATACTGTCTTCCATAATGGGTGTACTAATTTATATTCCCAACAGTAGTGTACTAAATACACTTTTCTCCTTACCCTCACCAACACTTATTACCCCTTGCCTTTTTAATAATAGCCATTCTAGCAGATGTGAGGTGATCTTTCATTATGGCTTTAATTTTCATTTCCCTGATGATTAGTGATCTTGAGCACCTTTTCATATACCCATTAGACATATGTATGTCTTCTGTGGAAAAATGTCTACTCAAGTCCTTTGTCTGTTTTTTTAAATCAGATTATTTGGGTTTTTTTCCTATTAAGTTGTATGAATTTTTATATATTTTGGATTCTAACCACTCATCAGATATAGGGTTTGCAAATATTTTCCCATTCCATAGATTGCTTTTTCATTTTGTTGATTGTTTCTTTTGGTGTGCAGAAGCCCTTTAGTTTGATGTAGTCCCACTTGTTTATTTTTGCTTTTGTTGCTATACTTTTAGCTGTCATATTGAAAAATAAACATAGTCAAGGCCAATATGAAGAAGTTTTCCCCCTGTTTACTTCTAGGAGTTTTACAGTTTCAGGTGTTACATTTAAGTCTTTAATCCATTTTAAGTTAATTTTTGTGTGTGTTATAAGATAAAGGTCCAATTTCATTCTTTTGCCTGTATATATCCAGTTTTCCCAGCACCATTTATTAAAGAGACTATACTTTCCTCATTGTGTATCCTTGGCATTCTTCTCAAAAATTAGTTGGCTGAATATGCATGGATTTATTTCTGGGCTCTAAATTTTGTTCCATTGATCTATGTGTCTGTTTTTATGCCAGTAACATACTGTTTTGATTATTATAGCTTTGGAATATAATTTGAAATCACGTAGTGTGATGCATCCAGATTTGTTCTTCTCAAGGTTTGTTCTTTGGTTATTCAGGGTTATTCTGTGGTTCTAATGAACTTTAGGATTGCTTTTTCTATTTCTTTGAAAATGCCATGGAATTTTATTAGGGATTGTATTCAATTTATAGATTGGTTTGGGTAATATGGACATTCTAACAGTATTAATTCTTCCAGTTCATGAATACATAAATCTTTCCATTTATCTGTGTTGTTTTCAATTTCTTTCATCAATGTCTTATAGTTTTAATGTACAGATCTTATACCTTGTTTAAATTTATCACTAAGTATTTTATTCTTTTTAATGCTGTTGTAAATAGGATTGTTTTCTTAATATATTTTTCAGAAAGTTTGTTGTTAGTATGTAGATATGAACAAGGTTTCTGTATATTGATTTTGTATCCTGCAACTTTACTGAATCCATTTATTAGGTGACAGTTTTTGGTGAAGACTTTAAGGGTTTCTATATATAAGGTCATAAACAGAAACAATTTAACTTCTTCCTTTCCAATTTGGATAGGTTTTATTTCTTTTCCTTGCCTAGTTGCTCTGGCTAGGACTTCCTGTACTGTTTTGAATAAAAGTAGAAAAATTGAGCACCCTCATCTTATTCCTGATCTCAAAGTAAACGTTTTCCCCTTTTCAGTTTTAAATATAATGTTAGCTGTGGGCTTGACATATATGGTCTTTATCATATTGAAATACATTCCTTCTATACCTAAACTGTTGAGAGTTCTTATCATGAAAGTATATTGAACTTTGTCAAATCCTTTTTCTGCATCTTTTGAAATGATCATATGTTTTTTGACTTTCATTCTGTTAAAGTGGTATACTGAAGTCCCCCACTTTTATTGTATTGCTGTCTATTTATCTTTCAGTTTTGTTAATATTTGCTTTATATATTTAGGTGCTCTGATGTTAAGTGCCTATATATTTACAATTTTTATATCCTTTGGTGAATTGACTCCTTTATCATTATTTAGTGGCCTTCTTTGTCCTTTGTGACAGATCTTCATTGAAAGTTTATTTTGCCTAATATAAGTACAGCTACCCTGCTTTCTTTTGGTTACCAAAAACAGTATCTTTTTCCATTCCTTCACTTTTAGCCTATATGTGTCTTTAAGACCAAAGTGAGTCTCTTGTAGGAAGCATATTATTTGATTCTTTTATTTTTTTCCAGTTCAACCACTGTGTGGATTTTTTTTGGTGAATTTAATCCATTTACATTTAATTGGTAGGTAAGGACTTACTACTCTCATTTTGTTAAACGTTTTCTGACTGTTTTGTTATTTCCTTGTTCATTTTTTCTTCTTTTTCTGTCTTGCTTTATGATTTTTTGGTCCGGGTATACTTTGATTCATTTCTGTATTTTTTCTTTAACCAATTTTACCTTAAGTATGATGTTAGATTTACATTTTATATATATACCTTTTATTTCATTAGAAATAGAAAGCTCCCTGCTAGTCCTAGTTTTGTTTTTTTGGAAGTTTTTTCTTATGAGTGCATATTTAGTTTTCTTAAATGCTTTTTTTATATCTGTTGATATAGTCATGTGGTTTTTCTTATTCAATATACTAATAGGATAATTACACTGATGAACTTAATGTTGAACTTGTTTTCCATTCATGGAATGAGCACCATTTTATAATGAAATATGATTTATTTTTATATATCACTTTGATTTTCTAATATTTTTTCAAGGACTATTTTCTCTCTGTTTACAAGAGATTTATTGGTCTGTATTATTCTAGTTATCTCCTTATCTGGTTTTGGTATTAAAGTACTACTTGGCACATAGAATGAGTTATTAAGTTATCCCTCTGCTTCTATTTTCTGGAAAATATTGTGAAATTTTCCATCATTTCTTACTTAAATGTTTGGTAAAATTCAATGGTAAAACCATCTGGGGCTGTAGCTTTACAAAATTATTAGTCTTTTATTCATTGTCCTTAATAGATTTAAGGCTATTTAGGTTATCTGTTTTCTCTCATGTAAATTCTAGTAGTTTGTGTCTTTCAAGGGTTTGATACTTTTTATTCTAATTTATGAAATTTGATGGGATAGAATTGTTCCAAGTATTTATTTATAATCCTATTAATGGCCATGGGATCAGTAGAAATCCCTCTCATTCATTTATGATATTGGTATTTTGCATCTTCTCTCTTTAAATCTTAATTAACCTGGCTAGTGTTTTATCAATTTTATTGCTCTAAGAAGCACTTCTGCTTTTGTTGATTTTCTCCATTGTTTTTTGGGTTTTAGCTTCATTAATTTCTGCTATAATTTGTATTATTTTTCTTTGCTTGCTTTAGGCCTAAATTGATCTTCTGTTTCTAGTTTTCCTGTAGACTGTATTTGTCTTTTCTTGCCTCTTTGCAAGCATACACATTTTTTCTGATGTTTAGAACAATAATGTACATAGTAAGAGTTGCATTATACTGAACACTTATACACCAGATACTAGATTAGATGATTTACATATAAAGTTTTTTCTAATTTCCCAAACAACCCCTTTAGGTAGTTATCATCTACATTTTACTAGTGACAAAATTGATACTCAGAGAAGTTATTACTTCTTCTAGGCCACAGAGCCAGTGATTGAGAACACTTGAATATAGTTCTAAACGTCTCTAAAGCCATTGTTTGTAAATATACTACTATTTTCCCTGTGAAAATGTGTAGAGTTACTTAAGCTTGTGCACAAGTTTATCATCCTTCATAGTCTATCATATCTTGAAAATGGGATAGCAATACTTACTTGTTTATATCCTTTAAGGAAATGCAATTTTAATATATATTTAATTGCTTTTATAAAACAAAATGGAAAATAGCATTTCTAATTTTTGTAAATATCTTTGGATATGTTTTAGGCAGCAAGTTTTATGGGAAATGACTTCAAAATTATCAGGTTTTCAATTCTGCCTCTCATTTACTAATTAGACAAGTTGTTAAAATTCTCTCAATCTTAATTTTATTTTTTGAACAACGTGGATAACACCATCAACCTCCCAGTGCTGTTGGGAATATCAAATAATGAATGGATCTAGAAATGTATTATAAATTGTAAAGAACTCTACACAATAGCAAAAATTATTATTTTTTATTAGGAAGAGTCACTTCTATTTCAGCATTTCAAAGAGACACTTGTAAATTTTGCTCACATTTTAAAATGCTATCTTAATTTTCATTCAAGAAGTGTTTAGTTTCAGGGCTATGGGATTCACTAGGAAAAACTGGCAACGCACTTCTTATTCTATAACATGAATAAATAATTTAGTCATAAAATGAATTAAATTTGACAGTTGGTGATAATCTGTATTTCAATGATGAATAATATTAATAAATGAAACAGAAAGAATTTTTAAATCCATCTCCAATTTCCTCTGTGTTTGTCTCCCTCTTTTTCATGTTTAATTTTTTGCTATTCATGAGAAAATGAAAATGCCATTGTGTGGAATGATTCTGATAAAGTGAGGAATGGATAGGATAGATTTGAGGGATGGTATAAAAGGAAGTTTCAATAGAACTTTATCAACTTTGTAGGTATTCAACAAATCAGAGTGCCAAGCCCAAGATAATTTGTATGTATATTTTTTATTGAATGAAATACTATTTAAATTCCATAGTGCTTTATAATTTTCAAAAGTTTCACACAGATGATTTCACATAATCCCATAACTCTTTTTTTCTGCCTACCCCTATATTGCTTCTCCCCCTTCCCTCTCCCCACTGGTAATCTCTAGTTCATTCTCTATATCTGTGAGAACTTTTTTGTTGTATTCACTAGTTTGTTGTATTTTTTAAATTCTACATATAAGTGCAATACTTTGTAGGTATTCAACAAATCAACATGCCAAGCCCAAGAAATTTTATATTTTTAATCTAAATGATACAACAAGAGAGAATGATAAAGAATTCTGATTACTCTAGAAAATAAGAGGATGTTTTAAAAATTTGGTAGGCATTGAGAGCAAAGCACTTTTATTTGACATCTTCAATTTTGTTTTGTTTTGTTTTTAGAGATATTTATTCAGGGCCTACTGGTCGTCATAAATAATGGTAGCATCTTTGAGTGATATACATATATGAGTAATGGTCAATGAATATGTAACTACCCTGTACTAGACAGTGTTTTAATCATTTTATGTGGGCCTTTCATTTACTCCTCAGAAAATTCCAAATTTAACAGTAGAGAAAAATAAAGGACAGAACAGTGAAATAATATTTTTTTAAGATCTGGTAGATAATGAATGGAAGAGCTTGGGTTCTAATTCATATCTTTCTGCTTTCAAATCTTTACTATTTCTAATGACTTTCTAATGATGTTTCAATCAATTAGAGAAGAAATAATAAACCAAAAGTTATTATATTTATGGCAATATGAATGTAACATAAGATACTGATGAGACTCAGGCTGGATCTCAAGGAGAACCCCAATTTGGTTGAAAACTTACAGGAAAAAAAATCTTTAGGGAGGAGATGACATTGAGATATTTAACAGGAACTTAGGAAAGATAGGAAATCTAGGAAGTGTAAATAACTGAATTTGACCTCAATATCAGAAATGGGGCCTGAGTTATCAATGACAGTAATTTTAACAGTCAAATCATCAGAGAGAAGGAAAAAAAGATAATGTGTACATACTCTTCATTGAAATAAGGATGGTGTACCAAACATCTTGCATTTGGCTCTCAAGATCTGCTCTCCTCTCTTCTCATATTGTCACCTACTCCATGTTTCTTTGCCTTCCAGCTGGATTTATCTAAGCAGATGACTTTATAGGGCTCTCTTTCTGGATATTTGTACCAATACCTTCCACTTATCCCTTTAGGCCTCGAGTTGGTAAGTCCTTTGTAGTACAATATTTTTACAGTACTCCAACACTCACGTCCTGTAAATAACCCCCTTTTAAATAAACACTCCTCAAATAATCCAATTTCAAGTAGGCCACCTGTTTCTTATTGGAACCCTTCCTGACACAGATGGCTTTATGGAAAAAG
The DNA here is from genome assembly GCF_028023285.1 of Balaenoptera ricei. NCBI lineage: Eukaryota > Metazoa > Chordata > Mammalia > Artiodactyla > Balaenopteridae > Balaenoptera > Balaenoptera ricei. The sequence continues at coordinate 53,421,022 of NC_082646.1, read as the reverse complement.
TATTCAAATTGAAGAAAATACAGAATTCAATAAATTGGGATAAGAAGAGGAAAATCTATATATGAATGCATAACCAGGACCAGAATAAATGTGACTTAGTGAAAGCACTTTGAAAACTAAAATTATTATGCAAACAATGAAGAACAAAGATGGTCATGACAACAGTGATGACAGGGACTATCTTGAGTTACCAGAAGCTGTGATCAGGGAAGGAAATGGTAAATCTAAAATCAAGTTTGGAACCAGAAAAGGACCAGGATTTAAAACAAGGACCTTGACAAAGTTGATACCAGGTTACTGATAAGACATGTATCATAGAACCAAGAAGGAATGTTGTTAGAGATGATATAGGGGGGACATTTCTGGGTAGGAGATGTGAAATAAAATTCATATTTTATGGCAAGACAAGAAAAATTTAAACATAAAAATTTTTCGGTGCCCTTTAGCCTCCTTTCTCCATTCTACTTTGCATTGCATAGCTGCATTATGCATCAGCCAGACCTCCCTATCAGCAAAAATACCTGCTCAACCATGATGAGAGACATTCTCCTAGCACCAGTAAGATAACTCCTTAAAAGATAACATTCCTTCTTGATCTTGTAAGAGGCCACAATGACGCTTAGATCTGGATTGTGTAAACTGTTAATAATACATCATCTAATGTACAACCCTCAGTCTCAAAAAACTTATATAACTGTGTGTTGACTTTTAATGGCTGGAACAGTTCTTGGTGCTTTCTGAGATGCTGTTCCTGAGTTTTAACACTGAATTTGGCTCTACTAAAATTTTCCATTTCTTTCTTATATCGACTGATTAATTTTTTTGTCAACAGATGTCAATATTTCATATTGGCTTTTTAGAAATACTTTATGAGACTGGGCTTCCTGTTAGCTGAGGCCTGCTGTCACCTTAGTCATGCACCTATTTTATGGCACAGAATTGTGATGGTAAAAGCTGATTGGTAGAGAGTAAATGTGATACTATGGTGGTGATGGGGTGATAGTGGTGGTACGATTCAGAATGATGGTGAAGAAAGCTGTAGTGTCAGGGGTCAGAATGATGGTGAAGAAAGCTGTAGTGTCAGGGGTGAAAGATGTGGCAAGACTGGATTAAAACTTTAGTGAGAGAGAATTAGGAGAGGTATTCAGATAGTTGATGTGGAACCAGGTTACAGAACCAAAAAAAGTGCTTGAGTCATTTCTATTTCTTTATAATTATAGAATGATAGAAATACAAGTTGAGCATTCAGTTGAGAATGTACAACTGATGAGCACAGTGAACTAAGATTACAGCCGTCACTAAAGTGAATAAACGAATTTGATAAAATTGCCAACACCTCATCATGTTATCTGGGTCTGTAATTTACTGCCTCTTCACTCGATAGTGATAAGACACATCACACACTGCATTAATGCTACTAAATGTGCTCTTTTTCATTTTGCTGATTCTGTAGCTCAGAAAACTATTACTCTCCCTAGCTATGACTTGCTCAGAGAAACTAAGCCCTCCTTGGAAGAATTCATTTTTGAACATAAAATTCACAATCTTTTACAAGAATACTCAGAGTTATGACTAGGTTTTATCTGTAATTTTATAAGGTGATAGTTTAGAGTTTGAAACACAATTTTCTCCAAGAAAGAGAAATAAAATTAGCATTCATTAAGCACTTATAATATGCATTGTTCTGGGCTAGGTACACTACTTGTACTATTTTAATCTTTCTAATACTTTAATCATGTAATATTCATCAATGGGGCAGCCATTCAGATTGGATAATGCCCATACTGTACTGTCCATTAAATAATTTGACTGTTAACTCAAGCCTTTGGAGATAGATATTAGCTTTATCTCATTCTAATAATAGTGAAGTACAGAGAAGTTTAAAAATATATACTTGTCATACAGAGAGAAATTGATAATTGAAGGAATCATTAAACATTCAGGCCAGCCCACAAAACTTATGTATCCTATAGTGTGGCTGAAATTAGTTGAAACATTAGGCATTTACTCCGTTTCACACACAATGCTAGGTGGGATAAACATAAGTGAGAGAGAAACTCTGGCCATAGAAAAATATAAAGTCATTAGGACCAAAAGCACTTATATAATTTTCAGCTGTAGAACAGATTAAATAGGCGTTGGAGTCTATCCTGGAATAGTTATCCAACATCTCAGGTTTTATTTTCTTCAAATCTCAGGCAGCATTTCAGGAGAGGAAAGGACTAGGAAAATAACATTTACTAACTGTGGCAAACAGTTTTATAATTTTATAATCACATGAATTGAAAGGACAGTTTATGACAGTGCTTCCCATACATGTTCACATTGTGGCACATAGAAAAAAACAACAATATTTGTACAGCATATTTGAGAAAACTGGAAGGCATGTGAGGGCATTACATGGGGCTTGATTTTTTAATTAATAAATTTATATTACATTAATAGGAACAGAAAATAAAATATTATAAAATATTAGATTTAAACCTCAACATTTTTCACATTTTGACAAGAAACTTGAATTTATTACTCTGAATATAAATGTAGCAGGTATTTTTATATATAAAATTTTATAACTTTTTAAAATAATTTATGCTTTAAATGGTTACATAAAATTCCAGATCAAGCTATTTTAAAATTAATTTAAAAAGCTAAAGAATGTACATGGTTTAGTAAATCAAATCATGCAAAAGTGTTATAAAAATATACAGTTGTTTTCTGACCCATATCTTCCTAATACATTGATTAGCTCTCCCAAAGGCAAGCTCTTTCAACTCTTTTAAAATAATGTGTTTACACTGCTTTATTTTCATTCACGAACTTTAGAAATTATCTTTTGGATTCCTATTGAAGTACATGTGAATTTATTTCTCTTAAAACTGAATCCTTTTCGTTTCCCCTCTCCCATTGTTCCAATAACATTATTAATTTCTTATTTATATCATAGAGGTGGTTTTTACAATATTATCCTTATGGAAGATTATTCATAAACTGAGCATTTAGTATATTTGATTATATTTCCTTTCTTTTTGTTTTTTTGAAAGCAAATATTTGTCTTCTTATTTACTTGGTTATTTCGTTTGTCCTCTTCCTATATGTTCTAAAGCCTCTCACTACAATTTTTCACAAAGTCAATCTTATTATGTAATCTATCATTTCCTGTTTTTTCTTGGAAACTTTCCTCTTAGAGATTCTCTTCTCAGGACCAAGTGCTCACTAGTCCTGCCACACAGCTTGGCTGTCTTTTGATCACATTGAGGTTGTCTGCACTGGCCTCAGTTTGCACTGAGCTTATGTTTGTCTCTTGTCTTACACAATTAGTATCAAGTAGGATTCAAAATATGTATTTTTTATTGGGATAAAAAACACATAACATAAAATTTAACATCCTAACAATTTTGAGTGTACAGTACGGTAGTGCTAACTATATGCACACTGTTGTGCAACAGATCTCTAGAATTTTTCATCTTGCAGAACTGAAATTCTATACCCATGGAACAACAGCTTCCCTTTTTGTCTTCCCCTAGTCCCTGGAAACCATTATACTTTCCATTTCTAAGAGTTTGATTTCTCTAAAACCCTCATATAAGTGGAATCATGCAGTATTTGTCTTTTGTGACTGGCTTATTTCACTTAGCGTAATGTCCTCAAGCTTCATCCATGCTGTAGCGTATGACAGGATTTCCTTGTTTGTAAGGATAAATAATATGCCATTGTATGAATATACCACATATTCTTTATCCTTTTATCCATGGATGGACAATTATTTTGCTTCCACATCATAGTTATTGTGAATCATCTGTTACTGAGTCCAAGCTCCTACTCTTTGCCGCACAACAGGTCAATAAATCAAGAAACAAATTGTTGGGGCAAGGAATAACAACTTTATTTGGAAAGCCAGCAGACTGAGAGAATGATAGACTAGTGTCCCAAAGAACCATCCTGCTGGGGTTTGAATGCTAGTTTCTTTTATAGAACAAAGAAGGGGTAGAGGAGGAGAAGAAGTAAAAAAGACCATAAATTGCTGCATATTTTTGCTGGTTCAAGCTAGTCTCCGGAGGGGATATGTTAATATCTTCTTTCCTGCAGCCATTCACAGGTGGGCTTAGTCATGATGTTTCCTGTGAGCTTAAACAATGGTATTTTAGTTTAACACTCAGGCATGGGAGTCAAGGTTCCTGGAGATGGACCATTATGTATACTTTAAACAATAGGCAACATCCATTTAGTGATTAACTTGTAGCAAAAGCAATAGAATACATGGGTTAAAGTAAAAGAAATAGATCCAGTGTGGAGTCAGTTTTATTCTTCTCTATTACACATGCTACATTGAACATGGGTGTGCAAATATCTTTTCAAGATCCTGTTTTCAATTCTTCTGGATGTATACTGAGAAGTGGGATTGTTTTATCACATGGTAATTTTATTTTTAGTTTTCTGAGGAACCTACATATTGTTTTCCATAATGGTTGCACCATTTTAAAATCCTACTGGCATTGCACAGGGGTTCCAATTTCTCCTCATCCTTGTCAGCACTTGTTATTTTCTTTCATAATGGCCATCTTAAGGGTATAAGCTTATGTCTCATTGTGGTTTTGATCTGCGTTTCCCTAATGATTAATAATGTTGAGTATCTTTTCATATATTTGTTGGCCATTTGCATATCTTCTTTGGAGAAGTGTCTAATCAAGTCCTTTGCCCATTTTTTCAATCAGATTATTTTGTTGTTGTTTAGTTATAGGTGTTCTTTTTCTATTCTGGATATAAATGCCTTATCAGATAAACAGCTTACAAATATTTCCTACAATATCATAGGTTGCCTTTTTACTCTGCTGATTGTTTCCTCTTTTTTTTTTACATAATTCTTTTTTTATTAATTTATTAATTTGTTTTTTTTGGCTGCATTGGGTCTTCATTGCTGTGCGTGGGCTTTCTCTAGTTGCGGCGAGTGGGGTCTACTCTTCGTTGCAATGCATGGGCTTCTCATTGCAATGGCTTCTCATTGCGAAGCACGGGCTCTAGGCACACGGGCTTCAGTAGTTGCAGCATGCAGGCTCAGTAGTTGTGTCTCATGGGCCAGAGAGCACAGGCTCAGTAGTTGTGACTCACGGGCTTAGTTGCTCCACAGCATGTGGGATCTTCCGGACCAAGGATCGAACCCTTGTCCCCTGCATTGGCAGGTGGATTCTTAACCACTGCACCACTAGGGAAGCCCTGATTGTTTCCTTTGCTATGCAGTTTTTTTTGTTTTTTTTTTAAAACATCTTTATTGAAGTGTAATTGCTTTACAGTGGTGTGTTAGTTTCTGCTTTATAACAAAGTGAATCAGTTATACATATACATATGTTCCCATATCTCTTCCCTCTTGCATCTCCCTCCCTCCCACCCTCCCCATCCCACCCCTCTAGGTGGTCACAAAGCACCGAGCTGATCTCCCTGTGCTATGTGGCTGCTTCCCACTAGCTATCTATTTTACATTTGGTAGTGTATATATGTCCGTGACACTCTCTCACCCTGTCACATCTCACCCCTCCCCCTCCCCATATCCTCAAGTCCATTCTCTAGTAGGTCTGTGTCTTTATTCCTGTCTTGCCACTAGGTTCTTCATGACCTTTTTTTTTTTCCTTAGATTCCATATATATGTGTTAGCATACTGTATTTGTTTTTCTCTTTCTGACTTACTTCACTCTGTATGACAGACTCTAACTCCATCCACCTCATTACAAATACCTCCATTTCATTTCTTTTTATGGCTGAGTAATATTCCATTGTATATATGTGCCACATCTTCTTTATCCATTCATCCGATGATGGACACTTAGGTTACTTCCATGTCCTGGCTATTGTAAATAGAGATGCAATGAATATTTTGGTACATGACTCTTTTTGAACTATGGTTTTCTCAGGGTATATGCCCAGTAGTGGGATTGCTGGGTCGTATGATAGTTCTATTTTTAGTTTTTTAAGGAACCTCCATACTGTTCTCCATAGTGGCTCTATCAATTTACATTCCCACCAACAGTGCAAGAGAGTTCCCTTTCCTCCACACCCTCTACAGCATTTATTGTTTCTAGATTTTTTGATGATGGCCATTCTGACCGGTGTGAGATGATATCTCATTGTAGTTTTGATTTGCATTTCTCTAATGATTAATGATGTTGAGCATTCTTTCATGTGTCTGTTGGCAATCTGTATATCTTCTTTGGAGAAATGTCTATTTAGGTCTTCTGCCCATTTTTGGGTTGGGTTGTTCGTTTTTTTGTTATTGAGCTGCATGAGCTGCTTGTAAATCTTGGAGATTAATCCTTTGTCAGTTGCTTCATTTGCAAATATTTTCTCCCATTCTGAGGGTTGTCTTTTGGTCTTGTTTATGGTTTCCTTTGCTGTGCAAAAGCTTTTAAGTTTCATTAGGTCCCATTTGTTTATTTGTGTTTTTATTTCCATTTCTCTAGAAGCTAGGTCAAAAAGAATCTTGCTGTGATTTATGTCATAGAGTGTTCTGCCTATTTTTTCCTCTAAGAGTTTGATAGTGTCTGGCCTTATACTTAGGTCTTTAATCCATTTTGAGTTTATTTTTGTGTATGGTGTCAGGGAGTATTCTAATTTCATACTTTTACATGTACCTGTCCAATTTTCCCAGAACCACTTATTGAAGAGGCTGTCTTTTCTCCACTGTATATGCTTGCCTCCTTTATCAAAGATAAGGTGACCATATGTGCGTGGGTTTATCTCTGGGCTTTCTATCCTGTTCCATTGATCTATATTTCTGTTTTTGTGCCAGTACCAAACTGTCTGGATTACTGTAGCTTTGTAATATAGTCTGAAGTCAGGGAGCCTGATTCCTCCAGCTCCATTTTTCATTCTCAAGATTGCTTTGGCTATTCGGGGTCTTTTGTGTTTCCATACAAATTGTGAAATGTTTTGTTCTAGTTCTGTGAAAAATGCCAGTGGTAGTTTGATAGGGATTGCATTGAATCTGTAGATTGCTTTGGGTAGTAGAGTCATTTTCACAATGTTGATTCTTCCAATCCAAGAACATGGTATATCTCTCCATCTATTTGTATCATCTTTAATTTCTTTCATCAGTGTCTTATAATTTTCTGCATACAGGTCTTTTGTCTCCTTAGGTAGGTTTATTCCTAGATATTTTATTCTTTTTGTTGCAATGGTAAACGGGAGTGTTTTCTTAATTTCACTTTCAGATTTTTCATCATTAGTGTATAGGAATGCAAGAGATTTCTGTGCATTAATTTTGTATCCTGCTACTTTACCAAATTCATTGATTAGCTCTAGTAGTTTTCTGTTAGCATCTTTAGGATTCTCTATGTAGAGTATCATGTCCTCTGCAAACAGTGACAGCTTTCCTTCTTCTTTTCCGATTTGGATTCCTTTTATTTCTTTTTCTTCTCTGATGGCTGTGGCTAACACTTCCAAAACTATGTTGAATAATAGTGGTGAGAGTGGGCAACCTTGTCTTGTTCCTGATCTTAGTGGAAATGGTTTCACTTTTTCACCTTTGAGGACGATGTTGGCTGTGGGTTTGTCATATATGGACTTTATTATGTTGGGGAAAGTTCCCTCTATGCCTACTTTCTGCTGGGCTTTTATCATAAATGGGTGTTGAATTTCGTGGAAAGCTTTCTCTGCATCTATTGAGATGATCATATGGTTTTTCTCCTTCAATTTGTTAATCTGGTGTATCACATTGATTGATTTGCGTATATTGAAGAATCCTTGCATTCCTGGGACAAACCCCACTTGATCATGGTGTATGATCCTTTTAATGTGCTGTTGGATTCTGTTTGCTAGTATTTTGTTGAGGATTTTTGCATCTATGTTCATCAGTGATATTGGCCTGTAGTTTTCTTTCTTTGTGACATCTTTGTCTGGTTTTGGTATCAGGGTGATGGTGGCCTCGTAGAATGAGTTTGGGAGTGTTCCTCCCTCTGCAATATTTTGGAAGAGTTTGAGAAGGATAGGTGTTAGCTCTTCTCTAAATGTTTGATAGAATTCGCCTGTGAAGCCATCTGGCCCTGGGCTTTTGTTTGTTGGAAGATTTTTAATCACAGTTTCAATTTCAGTGTTTGTGATTGGTCTGTTCATATTTTCTATTTCTTCCTGTTTCAGTCTCGGAAGGTTGTGCTTTTCTAAGAATGTTTCCATTTCTTCCAGGTTGTCCATTTTATTGGCATAGAGTTGCTTGTAGTAATCTCTCATGATCGTTTGTATTTCTGCAGTGTCAGTGGTTACTTCTCCTTTTTCATTTCTAATTCTATTGATTTGAGTCTTTTCCCTTTTTCTCTTGATGAGTCTGGCTAATGGTTTATCAATTTTGTTTATCTTCTCAAAGAACCAGCTTTTAGTTTCATTGATTTTTGGTATTGTTTCCTTCATTTCTTTTTCATTTATTTCTTTTTTTTTTTTTTTTTTCATGTAATGTCTGAAACATTTATATTAACATATTTCCATACATATTTCCATACAAGTACAAATATAAGATTTTTAGTAATTTCATGTAATGTCTGAAACATTTATATTAACATATTTCCATACATATTTCCATACAAATACAAATATGATTTTTAGAAATTTCATGTAATGTCTGAAACATTTATATTAACATATTTCCATACATATTTCCATACAAATACAAATATAAGATTTTTAGAAATTTCATGTAATGTCTGAAACATTTATATTAACATATTTCCATACAAATAACCCAATGAAAGTTTAGTATTAGTTTTGTTTGTTTTTTTATACTGCAGGTTCTTATTAGGCATCAGTTTTATACACATCAGTGTATACATGTCAATCCCAATCGCCCAATTCAGCACACCACCATCCCCACCCCACCGCAGTTTTCCCCCCTTGGTGTCCATATGTCCATTCTCTACATCTGTGTCTCAACTTCTGCCCTGCAAACTGGCTCATCTGTACCATTTTTCTAGGTTCCGCATACATGCATTAATATACGATATTTGTTTTTCTCTTTCTGACTTACTTCACTCTGTATGACAGTCTCTAGATCCATCCACGTCTCAACAAATGACTCAATTTCGTTCCTTTTTATGGCTGAGTAATATTCCATTGTATATATGTACCACATCTTCTTTATCCATTCGTCTGTTGATGGGCATTTAGGTTGCTTCCATGACCTGGCTATTGTAAATAGTGCTGCAATGAACATTCGGGTGCATGTGTCTTTTTGAATTACGGTTTTCTCTGGGTATATGCCCAGTAGTGGGATTGCTGGGTCATATGGTAATTCTATTTTTAGTTTTTTAAGGAACCTCCATATTGTTCTCCATAGTGGCTGTATCAATTTACATTCCCACCAACAGTGCAAGAGGGTTCCCTTTTCACCACACCCTCTCCAGCATTTGTTGTTTGTAGATTTTCTGATGATGCCCATTCTAACAGGAGTGAGGTGATACCTCATTGTAGTTTTGATTTGCATTTCTCTAATAATTAGTGATGTTGAGCATCTTTTCATGTGCTTCGTGGCCATCTGTATGTCTTCTTTGGAGAAATGTCTATTTAGGTCTTCTGCCCATTTTTGGATTGGGGTGTTTGTTTCTTTGATATTGAGCTGAATGAGCTGTTTATATATTTTGGAGATTAATCCTTTGTCCGTTGATTCATTTGCAAATATTTTCTCCCATTCTGAGGGTTGTCTTTTCGTCTTGTTTATGGTTTCCTTTGCTGTGCAAAAGCTTTGAAGTTTCATTAGGTCCCACTTGTTTATTTTTGTTTTTATTTCCATTACTCTAGGAGGTGGATCAAAAAAGATCTTGCTGTGATTTATGTCAAATAGTGTTCTTCCTATGTTTTCCTCTAAGAGTTTTATAGTGTCCAGTCTTATATTTAGGTCTCTAATCCATTTTGAGTTTATTTTTGTGTATGGTGTTAGGGAGTATTCTAATTTCATTCTTTTACATGTAGCTGTCCAGTTTTCCCAGCACCACTTATTGAAGAGACTGTCTTTTCTCCATTGTATATCTTTGCCTCCTTTGTCATAGATTAGTTGACCATAGGTGCGTGGGTTAATCTCTGGGCTTTCTATCTTGTTCCATTGATCTATGTTTCTGTTTTTGTGCCAGTACCATATTGTCTTGATTACTGTAGCTTTGTAGTATAGTCTGAAGTCAGGGAGTCTGATTCCTCCAGCTCCATTTTTTTGCCTCAAGACTGCTTTGGCTATTCGGGGTCTTTTGTGTCTCCATACAAATTTTAAGATGATTTGTTCTAGCTCCGTAAAAAATGCCATTGGTAATTTGATAGGGATTGCATTGAATCTGTAGATTGCTTTGGGTAGTATACTCATTTTCACAATGTTGATTCTTCCAATCCAAGAACATGGTATATCTCTCCATCTGTTGGTATCATCTTTAATTTCTTTCATCAGTGTCTTATAGTTTTCTGCATACAGGTCTTTTGTCTCCCTCGGTAGGTTTATTCCTAGGTATTTTATTCTTTTTGTTGCAATGGTAAATGGGAGTGTTTCCATAATTTCTCTTTCAGATTTTTCATCATTAGTGTATAGGAATGCAAGAGATTTCTGTGCATTAATTTTGTATCCTGCAACTTTACCATATTCATTAATTAGCTCTAGCAGTTTTCTGGTGGCAGTTTTAGGATTCTCTATGTATAGTATCATGTCATCCGCAAACAGTGACAGTTTTACTTCTTCTTTTCCAATTTGTATTCCTTTTATTTCTTTTTCTTCTCTGATTGCCGTGGCTAGGACTTCCAAAACTATGTTGAATAATAGTGGTGAGAGTGGACATCCTTGTCTCGTTCCTGATCTTAGAGGAAATGCTTTCAGTTTTTCACCATTGAGAATGATGTTTGCTGTGGGTTTGTCATATATGGCCTTTATTATGTTGAGGTAGCTTCCCTCTATGCCCACTTTCTGGAGAGTTTTTATCAGAAATGGGTGTTGAATTTTGTCAAAAGCTTTTTCTGCATCTATTGAGATGATCATATGGTTTTTATTCTTCAATTTGTTAATATGGTGTATCACATTGATTGATTTGCGTATATTGAAGAATCCTTGCATCCCTGGGATAAATCCCACTTGATCGTGGTGTATGATCCTTTTAATGTGTTGTTGGATTCTGTTTGCTAGTATTTTGTTGAGGATTTTTGCATCTATATTCATCAGTGATATTGGTCTGTAATTTTCTTTTTTTGTAGTGTCTTTGTCTGGTTTTGGTATCAGGGTGATGGTGGCCTCATAGAATGAGTTTGGGAGTGTTCCTTCCTCTGCAATTTTTTGGAAGAGTTTGAGAAGGATGGGTGTTAGCTCTTCTCTAAATGTTTGATAGAATTCACCTGTGAAGCCGTCTGGTCCTGGACTTTTGTTTGTTGGAAGATTTTTAATCACAGTTTCAATTTCATTACTTGTGATTGGTCTGTTCATATTTTCTATTTCTTCCTGGTTCAGTCTTGGAAGGTTATACCTTTCTAAGAATTTGTCCATTTCTTCCAGGTTGTCCATTTTATTGGCATAAAGTTGCTTGTAGTAGTCTCTTAGGATGCTTTGTATTTCTGCAGTGTCTGTTGTAACTTCTCCTTTTTCATTTCTGATTTTATTGATTTGAGTCCTCTCCCTCTTTTTCTTGATGAGTCTGGCTAATGGCTTATCAATTTTGTTTATCTTCTCAAAGAACCAACTTTTAGTTTTATTGATCTTTGCTATTGTTTTCTTTGTTTCTATTTCATTTATTTCTGATCTGATCTTTATGATTTCTTTCCTTCTGCTAGCTTTGGGGTTTTTTTGTTCTTCTTTCTCTAATTGCTTCAGGTGCAAGGTTAGGTTGTTTATTCGAGATGTTTCCTGTTTCTTGAGGTAGCCTTGTACTGCTATAAACTTCCCTCTTAGCACTGCTCTTGCTGTGTCCCATAGGTTTTGGGTCGCTGTATCTCCATTGTCATTTGTTTCTAGGTATTTTTTGATTTCCCCTTTGATTTCTTCCGTGATCACTTCGTTATTAAGTAGTGTATTGTGTAGCCTCCATGTGTTTGTATTCTTTACAGATCTTTTCCTGTAATTGATATCTAGTCTCATAGCGTTGTGGTCGGAAAAGATACTTGATACGATTTCAATTTTCTTAAATTTACCAAGGCTTGATTTGTGACCCAAGATATGATCTATCCTGGAGAATGTTCCATGAGCACTTGAGAAAAATGTGTATTCTGTTGTTTTTGGGTGGAATGTCCTATAAATATCAACTAAGTCCATCTTGTTTAATGTATCATTTAAAGCTTGTGTTTCCTTATTTATTTTCATTTTGGATGATCTGTCCATTGGTGAAAGTGGGGTGTTAAAGTCCCCTACTATGATTGTGTTGCTGTCGATTTCCCCTTTTATGGCTGTTAGTATTTGCCTTATGTATTGAGGTGCTCCTATGTTGGGTGCATAAATATTTACAATTGTTATACCTTCCTCTTGGATCGATCCCTTGATCATTATATAGTGTCCTTCTTTGTCTCTTGTAATAGTCTTTATTTTAAAGTCTATTTTGTCTGATATGAGAATTGCTACTCCAGCTTTCTTTTGATTTCCATTTGCATGGAGTATCTTTTTCCATCCCCTCACTTTCAGTCTGTATGTGTCTCTAGGTCTGAAGTGGGTCTCTTGTAGACAGCATATATATGGGTCTTGTTTTTGTATCCATTTAGCCAGTCTGTGTCTTTTGGTGGGAGCATTTAATCCATTTACATTTAAGGTAATTATCGATATGTATGTTCCTATTCCCATTTTCTTAAATGTTTTGGGTTTGTTATTGTAGGTGTTTTCCTTCTCTTGTGTTTCTTGCCTAGAGAAGTTCCTTTAGCATTTGCTGTAAAGCTGGTTTGGTGGTGCTGAACTCTCTCAGCTTTTGCTTGTCTGTAAAGGTTTTAATTTCTCCATCACATATGAATGAGATCCTTGCTGGGTAGAGTAATCTTGGTTGTAGGTTCTTCTCCTTCATCACTTTAAGTATATCCTGCCACTCCCTTCTGGCTTGCAGAGTTTCTGCTGAAAGATCAGCTGTTAACCTTATGGGGATTCCCTTGTGTGTTATTTGTTGTTTTTCCCTTGCTGCTTTTAATATGTTTTCTTTATATTTAATTTTTGACAGTTTGATTAATATGTGTCTTGGTGTGTTTCTCCTTGGATTTATCCTGTACGGGACTCTCTGTGCTTCCAGCACTTGATTAACTATTTCCTTTCCCATATTAGGGAAGTTTTCAACTATAATCTCTTCAAATATTTTCTCAGTCCCTTTCTTTTTCTCTTCTTCTTCTGGGACCCCTATAATTCGAATGTTGGTGCGTTTAATGTTGTCCCAGAGGTCTCTGAGACTGTCCTCAGTTCTTTTCATTCTTTTTTCTTTATCCTGCTCTGCAGCAGTTATTTCCACCATTTTATCTTCCAGGTCACTTATCCATTCTTCTGCCTCAGTTATTCTGCTATTCATCCCATCTAGAGTATTTTTAATTTCATTTATTGTGTTTTTCATCGTTGCTTGGTTCCTCTTTAGTTCTTCTACGTCCTTGTTAAATGTTTCTTTCTTTTTGTCTATTCTATTTCCAAGATTTTGGATCATCCTTACTATCATTATTCTGAATTCTTTTTCAGGTAGACTACCTATTTCCTCTTCATTTGTCAGGTGTGGTGTATTTTGACCGTGCTCCTTCATCTGCTGTGTGTTTTTCTGTCGTCTCATTCTGCTTATCTTACTGTGTTTGGGGTCTCCTTTTCACAGGTTGCAGTTTCATAGTTCCCGTTGTTTTTGGTATCTGTCCCCAGTGGCTAAGGTTGCTTCAGTGGGTTGTGTAGGCTTCCTGGTGGAGGGAACTAGTGCCTGAGCTCTGGTGGATGAGGCTGGATCTTGTCTTTCTGGTGGGCACGTCCACGTCTGGTGGTGTGTTTTGGGGTGTCTGTGGCCTTATTATGATTTTAGGCAGCCTCTCTGCTAATGGATGGGGCTGTGTTCCTGTCTTGCTAGTTGTTTGGCATAAGGTGTCCAGCACTGTAGCTTGCTGGTCGTTGAGTGAAGCTGGGTCTTGATGTTGAGATGGAGATCTCTGAGAGATTTTCGCCGTTTGGTATTACATGGAGCTGGGAGGTCTCTTGTGGACCAGTGTCCTGAAGTTGGCTCTCCCACCTCAGAGGCACAGCCCTGATGCCTGACTGGAGCACTAAGAGCCTTTCATCCACACAGTTCAGAGTAAAAGGGAGAAAAAATAGAAAGAAAGAAAGAAAGAGTCTATAATGTAGTGAAGTAAAATAAAGCTATTATAAAGCAAAGCTATACAGACAAAATCTCACCCAGAAGCATATACATATACCCTCACAAAAAAAGGAAAAGGGGAAAAATTAATATATCCTGCTCCCAAAGTCCACCTCCTGAATTTGGGATGATTTGTTGTCTATTCAGGTATTCAACAGATGCAGGCACATCAAGTTGTTTGTGGAGTTTTAATCTGCTGCTTCTGAGGCTGCTGGGAGAGATTTCCCTTTCTCTTCTTTGTTCGCACAGCTCCCGTGGTTCAGCTTTGGATTTGGACCCGCCTCTGCGTGTAGGTCACCTGAGGGCGTCTGTTCCCCGCCCAGACAGAATGGGGTTATAGGAGCAGCTGCTTCGCGGGCTCTGGCTCACTCAGGTGGGGGGGAGGGAGGGATACAGATGCAGGGCGAGCCTGCGGTGGCAGAGGCCAGCATGACGTTGCACCAGCCCGAGGCTCGCTGTGCGTTCTCCCTGGGAAGTTGTCCCCGGATCATGGGAGCCTGGCCGTGGCGGGCTGCACGGGCTCCCGGGAGGGGCGGTGTGGAGAGTGACCTGTGTTTGCACACAGGCTTTTTGGTGGTGGCAGCAGCAGCCTTAGCGTCTCATGCCTGTCTCTGGGGTCCGCGCTGATCGCCACGGCTCACACCCGTCTCTGGAGTTCGTTTAGGCGGCCCTCTGAATCCCCTCTCCTTGCGCGCCACGAAACAAAGAGGCAAGAAAAAGTCTCTTGCCTCTTTGGCAGCTGCAGACTTTTTCCCGGACTCCCTCCCGGCTAGCTGTGGTGCACTAACCCCTTCAGGCTGTGTTCACACCGCCAACCCCAGTCCTCTCCCTGCAATCCGACTGAAGCCCAAACCTCAGCTCCCAGCCCCCGCCCACCCCGGCGGGTGAGCAGACAAGCCTCTCAGGCTGGTGAGTGCTGCTCGGCACCAATCCTCCGTGTGGGAATCTCTCCGCTTTGCCCTCCGCACCCCTGTGGCTGCGCTCTCCTCCGTGGCTCCAAAGCATCCCCCCTCTGCCACCCTCAGTCTCCGCCCGCAAAGGGGCTTCCTAGTGTGTGGACACCTTTCCTCCTTCACGGCTCCCTCCCACTGGTGCAGGTCCCGTCCCTATTCTTTTGTCTCTGTTATTTCTTTTTTCTTTTGCCCTACCCAAGTACGTGGGGAGTTTCTTGCCTTTTGGGAGGTCTGACATTTTCTGCCAGCGTTCAGTGGGTGTCCTGTAGGAGCAGTTCCACGTGTAGATGTTTTTCTAATGTATCTGTGGGAAGGAAGGTGATCTCTGCATCTTACTCTTCCGCCATCTTCTTCTAGTCTCCAATTTTTAATTTGGTATAATCCCATTAGTCTACTTTCTTTTTTGGCCTGTGCTTTAGGTATTGTATCCAAGAAATCAATGTCAAATCTAATGTCAGGAAGCCTCTCCCCTATGTTATCTTCTAAGAGTTGTATAGTTTCAGGTAGTACATTTAGGTCGCATACATTTTGAGGGAATTTTTGTGGTGTAAGGTAAAGATCCAATTTCATTCTTTTGCAATTAGATACCCGGATTTCCCACTTTAGTTGTTAAAGAGACTGTCCTTTCCCCACTGTGTAGCTTTGCCACCCTTTACAAAGATCATTTGAACACTTGATCGTTTGAGGACTTATTTCTGGGCTCTCTATTCTGTTCCATTAATCTATATGTTTGTCTTTATGCCAGTACCATACTGTTATTTTTTATTGAAGTATAGTTGATTTAAAATTTTGTGTCAGTTACTGGTGTATAGCAAAGTACACCGTATATATATTCATATTTATATATAGTAGTTTGTATCTGCTAATCTCAAATTTCTCACTTATCCCTCCCCTGCTTTCCCATTTGGTAACCATAAGTTTGTTTTCTCTGTCTGTGAGTCTGTTTCTGTTTAGTAAATAAGATCATTTGTATCATTTTTTTGGATTCCACATATAAGCAATATCATATGATATTTGTCATTCTCTGTCTGACTTACTTCACTTAGTATGGTAATCTCTAGGACCATCCAAGTTGCTACAAATGGCATTATTTCATTCTTTTTTATGGCTGAGTAGTATTCCATTGTATAGATGTACCACATCTTGTTTATCCACTCATCTGTCAATGGACACTTAGGTTGCTTCCATGTCTTGACAATTGTAAATAGTGCTGCACTGAACACTGGGGTGCAGTATCTTTTTGAATTATAGTTTTCTCTTGATATATACACAGGAGTGGGATTGCTAGATAATATGGTAGCTCTACTTTTAGTTTTTTAAGGAACCTCCATACTGTTTTCCATAGGGGCTGTATGAATTTACATTCCCACCAACAATGTAGGAGGGTTCCCTTTTCTCCACACCCTTTCCAACATTTATTGTTTGTAGACTTTTTGATGATGGCCATTTTGACCAGTTTAATGTGATATCTCTTTGTAGTTTTGATTTGCATTTCTCTAATAAGTGGCAATGTTGAGCATCTTCTCATGTGCCTCTTGGCCATCAGTATGTCTTCTTTGGAGAAATGTCTATTTAGGTCTTCTGACCATTTTTTTGATTGAGTTTGTTTGTTTGTTTGTGATATTGAACTGTATGAGCTGTTTGTATATTTTGGAAATTAAGCCCTTGTCAGTCACATCATTTGCAAATATTTTCTCTCATTCCATAGGTTGCCTTTTCATTTTATTTTTGATTTCCTTTGCTGTGTAGAAGCTTATAAGTTTGATAAGGTCCCATTTGTTTATTTTTGCTTTTATTTCTATTGGCTTGGGAGACTGACCTAAGAAAACATTGCTACATAGCAATTTATGCCAGAGAGTGTTTTGTCTATGTTTTCTTATAGGAATTTTATGATGTTATGTCTTATATCTGAGTTTTTATGCCATTTTGAGTTTATTTTTGTGTATTGTGTGAGTGTTCTAACTTCATTGATTTACATGCAGCTGTGCAGCTTTCCCAGCACCACTTGCTGAAGAGACTGTCTTTTCTCCATTGTATATTCTTGCCTCCTTTGTTGAAGATTGATTGATCCTAAGTGTGTGGGTTTATTTCTGGGCTCTCTATTATTTTCCATTGATCCATATGTCTGTTTTTGTGCCAATACCACACTGTTTTGATTACTGTAGCTTTTTACTATTGTCTGAAGTCTGGGAGGGTTATGCCTCCTGCTTTGTTCTTTTTTCTCAGGATTGCTGTGGCAATTTTGGGTCTTTTGTGGTTCCATATAAATTTTAGGATTATTTGTTCCAATTCTGTGGAAAATGTTATGGGTAATTTGATAGGGATTGCATTAAATCTGTAGATTGCTTTGGGTAGTATGGCCATTTTAACAATATTAATTTTTCCAATCCAAAAGCATGGGATATCTTTCCATTTCTTTGAATCATCTTCAATTTCCTTTATCAATGTTTTATAGTCTTGAGCACTTAAGTCTTTCACTTCCTTGGTCAGGTTTATTCCTAAGTGTTTTATTTTATTTTTGATGTGATTTTAAAGGAATTTTTTTCTTTCCTTTTCTGATATGTCATCATTAGTGTAAAGAAATGCAACTGATTTCTGTATGTTAATCTTGTATCCTGCTGCCTTGCTGAGTTCGTTTGTCAGTTCTAGTAGTTTTTGTGTGGAGTCTTTAGGGTTTTCTATATATAGTATCATGTCATGAGCATATAATGACAATTTTACCTCTTCTCTTCCAATTTGGATATGTTTTATTTCTTTGTCTTGTCTGAATGTTGTGGCTAGGACTTCCAATATTGTGTTGAATAGAAATGGCAAAATGGGCATCTTTGTCTTGTTCCAGATTTTAGTGAAAAGTCTTTCAGCTTTTCACCATTGAGTAGTATGTTGGCTGTGGGTTTGTCATAAATAGCTTTTATCATGTTGAGATATGTCCCCTCTATACCCACTTTGGTAAGAGTTTTTATCATGAATGGATGTTGAATTTTATCAAATGCTTTTTTCTGCATCTATTGAGATGATCGTGTGGTTTTTGTCTTTTCTTTTGTTGATGTATCACATGGATTTGCACATGTTGAATCATCCTTGTGACTCTGGGATGAATTCAACTTGATCACGGTGTATGATCCTATTTATGTGTTGTTGCATTTGGTTTGCTAATATTTTTTTGAGGATTTTTGCATCTATATTCATCAAAGATATTGGCTTGTAACTTCCTTTTTTGGTAGTGTCTTTGTCTGGTTTTGGTATCAAGGTGATGGTGGCTTCACAGAATGACTTTGGGAGTGTTCCCTCCTCTTCAATCTTTTGGAAGAGTTCTTCATTTTATGTTTGGTAGAACTCCCCAGTGAAGCCATTTGGTCCTGGACTTCTGTTTGCTGGGAGTTTGTTTTGTTTTGTTTTGTTTTGTTTTAAATTACAGATTCTATTTCACTTCTGGTGATCAGTCTGTGCAAATTATCAATTTCTTCTTGATTCAGTTTTGGTGGGCTGTATATTTCTAGATACTTGTCCATTTCTTCTAGGTTGTCCAATTTGTTGGCCTATAATTGTTCATAGTATTCTCTTATGGTATTTTTGTATTTCTGTGGTATTGGTTGTTATTCTTCTCTTTAACTTCTTGCTTTGTTTATTTGGGTCTTCTCTTTTCTTCTTGGTGAGTCTGGCCAGAGGTTTGCCAATTTTGTTTATCCTTTCAAAACACCAGCTCTTGGTTTTATTGATTTTTTTTTCTATTGTTTTTTAATCTCTATTTTATTTATTTCCTCTCCAATCCTTATTATTTTCTTCCTTCTGCTGACATTAGGTTTTGTTTGTTCTTCTTTTTCTAATTCTTTTAGATAGTAGTTTAGGTTATTTATCTGAGATTTTTCTTGTTTTTTGAGGAAGGCCTATACAGGCATTTTAGATGTGAAATTTTTCATGGTAATTCCGGGACCAAAACTACTTCTGCCTTATGGTTCTGCCATTCTTTAAATCAGGGTTCAGAGGACAAATCATAGCCACCACCTGTTTTTAGATGACTTATGAGTTAATAATGGGTTTTATTGGGAATTCCCTGATGGTCCAGTGGTTAGGACTCAGCACTTTCACTGTCAGGGCCTGGGTTTAATCCCTGGTTGGGAAACTAAGATCCCACAAGCTACACAGCATGGCCAAAAAAAAAAAGAGTGATTAAAAATGGGTTTTACCTAAGTAGTTGAAAAAATTCAAAATACGAATAACATTTTGATGAAATTATGACATTTTTTAATGTCAATAAATAAAGCTTTATTAGATAACCAATTTGTTACATATTTTCTATGGCTGCTTTTACGCTAAAATAAGAGTTTAGTCATTATGAAAGAGATTGTCTGACCCTCAAATGCTAAAATATTTCTCTTTGGTCTTTTACAGAAAATATTTATTAGTCATTCAGAGGTTTAGAGATTCAGAAGCTAGCCTAGAACAGGTCAATTTCAGATTGAATTGGGATGATCAAGCCCTCACAATATCTGCCTAATAAAGGAAAAAGAAAAATCTTTTGGGGAGTAGATGGTTGATCTTTCACTTCCCAGAAAACCTTGGCCTCTTTAAGCAAATTAATGTATTTCCTTCTAAATGACAATATTTTCATAACAGGGATTTTAGGCAACAGAAACCTGCATTAAGTCAAAAGTACATTTTATCCCTAATCAAGGCCAGGCAGCTTATTTATCTAAGGGACTTATTTTCTGAGGTGTGAGATCTGCATTAGTAGGAAATATGCTTTATGCAGATGTGTTATTCTCCCTGGGCAAGTCAAGTTGACTGTTAAATATTGATGAAGATATGTTTGATAGAATTGAGCAGTCCTTTGAAGAATGTAAGGGAGATTTTATATACATATATATATATATATACACTTTCTTAAATAAGAATACAAATGCTTATGAATACCAAACTATTGTGTCTAACCAAATAACAAATCATCAACTAAAGTGAAAGGCTGTAAGACATACCTCAGTAGGTTTTTGACATTGCTGGTTTGTATCAAACTTACTTGGGGAGCTTGGGGAAAATGCAGAAACCATACCCCATAGAAGCTGAGAAAAACTAATGCATTCAAAGACTTTAGACACTGGATTCAGATGAGTCTGAATTCCAGCCTTGCCTGTGATTAAATGTATGGCTTTGGACCAATTTCTTAAAATCTCTGAACTTTATTTATTGGTCAAAAGAACAAAGTTCTTGGCTTCCTTTGGAGCTACTGTGAGTGTTAAATAAAATTATATAAATGTATACTATAACACAGTACTTAGCACTTAATACATGTTTAATTTTTTTTTTTTTTACTTCCCCTTCCATGGACTAGAACCTATTTCCACCTACCTTTAGCCCTGTGATTATTTTAGTAAACCCTAGCAGAAGTCTTGAATTGGTCAAGTCCCTGAACTAGCCACACAATTGGAAGCATAATGGAACCTCACAAAATGGATCTCAGATGCTAAAAAGAAAATTTCTGGGTTTGGACTCATCCAGGATGAAAAAAGACTCAGGACACAAGGGTAATAGTAGCCAACAAATGTACACAAAATTAGGGCCAAGACAAGACCAGAACTTTGGTTCGTAAGTTCTAAAAGTCTGAATAGCTGCCTGGAGAAACCAGAGTAATTGGAAGTAAATTTGACAGGGAGCTTGTGAAACAAGCTTTTTTTAGACAGGTGTGTTAAAGAATCCCCTGTGAGAAGCAACTACCTCTATACTTACAGATTTCAGAATTTAACCAACACCTCTGACAGGTTCTGTGACTTGCAAAATCTATCCAGACCAAGAAAAGTTGCTGGACTTTTTCCTTTTCTTAATTGTACATTCTCATATTTTTACTCTTAAATGATAGCAATATTTTTATAAAATTCAACCGAACAGCCTATAGCTCTAGGAAAATTATGGAAGACAAAAAATATCATAAAATAAAATATAAAATACAATGAATTATTATTTGTGCAGAGCAATAAAATTCACAAAGCACTTTGCATATTTAGAATCTATCTCTTGGAAAGTATACAATAGCCCCATCATTGTCATAATTTATATTTTAAGTAAGGAGACAAACATAGAGAAGTTGAGGAAATTGACAAACTAGTAAGTGACAACTAGAATTCAAACAAAATCTAATTAATTCAGACTTTGGGCTCTTTGTCCATTTAACAATTAATTCAAGAAATTTTTACTGATATTTTACTATGTGCCAGGTTTTATGCTGGGTGCTTGGTATATACAAATAAAAAAGACATAGTCCTGCTTTTTGAAGAACTCAGTTTAATATGGGGAGAGAGTTGAAAACAAAGAATTCCAATAATGTATGACAGTTTAAATGAAAGATTAGATAATTGAGAAATGAGATAAATTAAATGAAAAAAGATTAACTTAGACTATCAGGCAAAACCAAGAATATTTTTTATAAAGGATGTTTAATATGGTGTAGAGTTCTTCATAGGTATTATCGCATGTAATCCTAATTATATCCTACAAATTAGGGACTCTTATTCCATTTTTATAAATGATCAAACTAAGGTTCAGAGCAGTGATAGCAAACCCATGTTTCTATAGCTAGTAAGTAATAGGGACCAAATCTGTTGGTCTCCAAAGCTCCATTTCATAACCATTATATACATTATCTCTGAGATGGCCTCCCAGGAAGAGATGTTTCATCTTGGTGCTCAAGACTATAGGTGTTCATCCATTAGACAACTTGGGGAAGGTATTTCTGAAGAAGAGAGTAGCAAAGCCTAGAGGTAAGAGACAAGATGTTGAGCCTGGAGAACCATGTGTAATTCAGTGTTAGTGATACAGTGCCAGCTTTGGAGAGGGCTAAGCTGTGAGGCTGGAGAGAGAGCCACTGAGCAGAGCCCAGTCTGTCCTAGGTACCCTGCTAGGGAGGATGGGAGTGATTCATAATCACTGAAGAAGGTTCAGCCACAAAACTACATAGTAAGATTACCATTTTGGAAGAATGAAATTATAACACTGTGATCCATTTTGCCATTCTGTAGCTAACCAGTAATTCGTCTAATTAAGTATGCCCTCCTACCTTTCTTAAAACATGTCCTTGGGGAGTACAGAGATGAGCAGAACAGGAATTTAGTGGAAAGAGGAGAAGCCAGGCTTAGATTTCAGATAGGTAAGCCTTTTTACCTCTTCTAATCTGTTTCCTCCAGTGTGCAGCCTAGGTAATGAATACAACCTGCACTGCTTACAATCAACTGTGAGGATCACATGTGGCTTTATTTTTTTATGACAACTTTATTGAAATATAGTTCACATACAATATAATTTGCCCATTTAAAGTGTACAATTCAGTGGATTTTAGTATATTCACAGAGTAGTGCAACCAGCACTACAATCAATTTTAGAATATTTTCATCACCCCAAAAAGAAACTCCACACCCTTTGGCCTTCACTCCCCATTACCCTCCCCCCGCCCCCAGGCCCTGGCAAACACTAATCCATTTTCTGTCTCTATGGATTAGCCTATTCTGAACATTTCATGTAAATGGAATCATACTGCACGTAGCCTTTGTGACTTAGCTTGTTTTATTAAATGAAATCAACCATTATCTGAACTACTACCCTGGCCATTAGGCAATATAGATATCTATCACTAATAATAATAGCATAATAAAATAATACCTACAACAAATCCCTCCAACGAAAGTGTATGTGTTCTAGTAACCTCTGTGTCCTCAGAGTTTAGCCCTATTCTGGGAATATACTAATTAGTTACTCATTTGTTGACTACTGAATGAGTATTAATAAAAATAATGATCACACATTTGCACAATACTTTTTTTTCAAAGCTCATTTTTATTTGACTCTCACAAAATGCTTGGAAAAATGAGTACTATTATTATAATTACTTTACCAAGCAAGCAGAGTCCAGAAAAGTTAAATGACTTACATAAGAACAGAAACCATTCAGTAGTAGAGCCAGAATTTAATTATAGATTTTCACGTCTCAAAGCTTTGTCTTATGGACCACAAATTCTGAATATGATTGATTTGGAGACTCATAAGAGTGATACTACCTTAAAATCTTGCCCAGACTGGTTTTCAAAGGGATATATCATTCATACCATTTATAGCCACTCATTATGGCCTATAAGTTTTATCATACATGGAGCTCCTATTGACTGGTGAATCCTTGAGCCCTGGGTTGCAATGGATTCAGAGGCTCTATCTGGGTATGGCAGAAATGAGTGTCAGAATTAGTGATGTCTGTGGGTGTGAGAGTAAGAAGTGAGTGTAGGCTCTGACATGTACTTGCCACCCCTGTGATAAGACATTGTCCTTGGAAGAAGACATAAAAATATATTGTAGTTTTTAACTTACCTATAGTACGTTATCACCCATGCCCATATGAGTGTGGCATTTGATGAATGATTAAAAGATCACAGCATAATTGTTGTTGGCTTTTTAGGGAGATATGGAGTACACACTAAAACAATCCACAAGGAGGAATTTTCTGTGCTATAAAACCTTATTCAAAAAAATATTGATTGAGCACAGATGATCCAATAATGTTGTTTTTCTAATTTCAACGATTATAAATAACATTTTATTGAACACTTTTGTATATAAAACCTTTTGGCATTTTAGAATTTTTCCTTTTGGATAGATTATTGTGTAGTAGCAACCTGATACATAGGAAAATGCTTTCCAAAAGCTTTTATGTTAAACTAGAGACATCATTAGAAGATGATAATATAATTGAAAGAACTAAGTTTACAGAAAAAAGTAAAAAGTATAAAGCTTCTTTGTGGCAAAAATATGGAAATGTATCTGTATAGACAGTGCTGTAAAAAGTAGGAAGCAGTGCTATATGCTCTTTTTTAAAATTTTTTTATTGAGGTATAGTCGATGTACAATATTATATGTTTCAGGTGTACAACACAGTGCTTAACAATTTTTAAGGTTATACTCAATTTATAGTTATTATAAGCTATTGGCTATATTCCCTGTGTTGTACAACATATCCTTGTAGCTTATTTTTTTATTGAAGTGTAGTTGATTTACAGTGTTTTTGGTATAATGAAGTGATTCAGATATATATAGATATATATGTATTCTTTTTCAGATTCTTTTCCATTATAGGTTATTACAAGATACTGAATATAGTTCCCTCTGCTATACAGTAGGTCTTTGTTGTGTATCTGTTTTATATATACTAGTGTGTATCTGTTAATCCCAAACCCCTAATTTATCCCTACCCCCTTTACCCCTTTGCTAACGATGTTTCATTTCTAGATGTGAGTCTATTTCTATTTTGTGAATAAGTTCATTTGTCTCATTTTTTTAGATTCCACGTATGAGTAATTTCATATGGTATTTCTCTTTGTCTGACTTACTTCATTTAGTATGATGATCTCTAGGTCCATCCATGTTGCTGCAAATGGCATTGTTTCATTCTTTTTTATGGCTGAGTATTATTCCATTGTGTATATATAACACATCTTTATCCATTCATCTGTTGATGGACATTAGGTTGCATCCAGGTCTTGGCTATTGTGAATAGTGCTACTATGAAGACTAGGGTGTATGTACGTTTTCAAATCAGAGTTTTCAACTTTCTGGATAAATGCCCAGGAGTGGGATTGCCATATCATATGGTAACTCTATTTTGCTTTTTTTAAGGAAACTTCATACTGTTTTCCATAGTGGCTGCACCAATTTACATTCCCACCAACAGTGTAGGAGGGTTCCCTTTTCTCCACAATTTATTACTTGTAGACTTTTTTTTTAAACATCTTTATTGGAGTATAATTGCTTTACAATGGTGTGTCAGTTTCTGTTGTATAACAAGGTGAATCAGCTATACCTATACATACATCCCCATATCTCCTCCCTCTTGCACTTCCCTCACACCCTCCCTATCCCACCCCTCTAGGTGATCACAAAGCACTGAGCTGATCCCCCTGTGCTTTACGGCTGCTTCCCACTAGCTATCTCTTTTACATTTGGTCATGTATATATGTCCATATCACTCTCTCACTTCATCCCAGCTTACCCTTCCCCCTCCCTGTGTACTCAAGTCCATTCTCTACATCTGCATCTTTATTCCTGTCCTGCCCCTAGGTTCCTCAGAACCTTTTCCTTTTTTTTAGATCCATATATATATATGTGTTAGCATACGGTATTTGTTTTTCTCTTTCTGACTTACTTCACTCTGTATGACAGACCCTAGGTCCATCCACCTCACTACAAATAACTCAATTTTGTTTTCTTTTATGGTCGAGTAATATTCCATTGTATATATGTGCCACATCTTCTTTATCCATTCATCTGTCGATGGACACTCAAGTTGCTTCCATGTCCTGGCTATTGTAAATACTGCTGCAATGAATATTGTGGTACATGACTCTTTTTGAATTATGGTTTTCTCAGGGTATATGCTGAGTAGTAGGATTGCTGGGTCGTATGGTAGTTCTATTTTAAGGAACCTCCATACTGTTCTCCACAGTGGCTGTATCAATTTACATTCCCACCAACAGTGCAAGAAGGTTCCCTTTTCTCCAGACCCTCTCCAGCATTTATTTTTTGTAGATTTTTTGATGATGGACATTCTGACCAGTGTGGGGTGATACCTCATTGTAGTTTTGATTTGCATTTCTCTAATGATTAGTGATGTTGAGCAACCTTTCATGTGTTTGTTGCCATTCTGTATATCTTCTTTGGAGAAATGTCTAATTAGATCTTCTGCCCATTCTTGGATTGGGTTGTTTGTGTTTTTGATATTGAGCTGCATGAGCTGCTTGTATATACTGGAGATTAATCCTTTGCCAGTTGCTTCGTTTGCAAATATTTTCTCCCATTCTGAGGGTTGTCTTTTCATCTTGCTTATGGTTTCCTTTGCTGTGGAAAAGCTTTTAAGTTTCATTAGGTCCCATTTGTTTATTTGTGTTTTTATTTCCATTTCTCTAGGAGCTGGGTCAAAAAGGATCTTGCTGTGATTTATGTCATAAATAAATAAATATAGTGTTCTGCCTATATTTTCCTCTAAGAGTTATATAGGGTGTGGCCTTATATTTAGATCTTTAATCCATTTTGAGTTTATATTTGTGTATGGTGTTAGGGAGTGTTCTAATTTTATTCTTTTACATGTAGCTGTCCAGTTTTCCCAGCACCACTTATTGAAGAGGCTGTCTTTTCTCCACTGTAAGATAAGGTGACCATATGTGCATGGGTTTATCTCTGGGCTTTCTATCCTGTTCCATTGATCTATATTTCTGTTTTTGTGCCAGTACCATACTGTCTTGATGACTGTAGCCTTGTAGTATAGTGTGAAGTCTGGAAGCCTGATTCTTCCATCTCCGTTTTTCTTTCTCAAGATTGCTTTGGCTATTTGGGGTCTTTTGTGTTTCCATAAAAATTGTGAATTTTTTTGTTCTAATTCTGTGAAAAATGCCAATGGTAGTTTGATAGGGATTGCATTGAATCTGTAGATTGCTTTGGGGTGTATAGTCATTTTCACAAGATTGATTCTTCCAGTCCAAGGACATAGTATATCTATCCATCTGTTTGTATCATCTTTAATTTTTTTCATTAGTGTCATATAGTTTTCTGCATACAGGTCTTTTGTCTCCTTAGGTAGGTTTATTCCTAGGTGTTTTATTCTTTCTGTTGCAATGGTAAATGGGAGTGTTTCCTTAATTTCAGTTTCAGATTTTTCATCATTAGTGTATAAGAATGCATGAGATATCTGTGCATTAATTTTGTATCCTGCTACTTTACCAAATTCATTGATTAGCTCAAGAAGTTTTCTGGTGGCATCTTTAGGATTCTCTATGTATAGTATGTCATCTACAAACAGTGACAGCTTTACTTCTTCTTTTCTGATTTGGATTCCTTTTATTTCTTTTTCTTCTCTGATTGCTGTTGCTAAAACTTCCAAAACTATGTTGAATAATAGTGGTGAGAGTGGGCAACCTTGTTTTGTTCCTGATCTTAGTGGAAATGGTTTCAGTTTTTCACCATTGAGGATGATGTTGGCTGTGGGTTTGTCATATATGGCCTATATTATTTTGAGGAAAGTTCCCTCTATGCCTACTTTCTGGAGGGTTTTTATCATAAATGGGTGTTGAATTATATCAAAAGCTTTTTCTGCATGTATTGAGATGATCATATGATTTTTACCCTTCAATTTGTTAATATGGTGTATCACATTGATTGATTTGCGTTTATTGAAGAATTCTTGCATTCCTTGGATAAACCCATCTTGATCATGGTGTGTGATCCTTTTAATGTGCTGTTGGATTCTGTTTGCTAGTATTTTGTTGAGGATTTTTGCATCTATGTTCATCAGTGATATTGGCCTGTAGTTTTCTTTCTTTTTGACATCTTTGTCTGGTTTTGGTATCAGGGTGATGGTGGCCTCGTAGAATGAGTTTGGGAGTGTTCCTCCCTCTGCTATATTTTGGAAGAGTTTGAGGATAGGTGTTAGCTCTTCTCTAAATGTTTGCTAGAATGCGCCTTTGAAGCCATCTGGTCCTGGGCTTTTGTGTGTTGGAAGATTTTTAATCAGTGTTTCAATTTCAGTGCTTGTGATTGGTCTGTTTATGTTTTCTATTGCTTCCTGATTCAGTCTCAGAAGGTGGTGCATTTCTAAGAATTTGTCCATTTCTTTCAGGTTGTCCATTTTATTGGCATATAGCTGCTTGTAGAAATCTCTCATGATCATTTGTATTTCTGCAGTGTCCATTGTTACTTCTCCTTTTTCATTTCTAATTCTGTTGATTTCAGTCATTTCCCTTTTTTTCTTGATGAGTCTGGCTAATAGTTTATTAATTTTGTTTATCTTCTCAAAGAAGCAACTTTTATTTTATTGATCTTTGCTATCATTTCCTTCATTTCTTTTTCATTTATTTCTGATCTGATCTTTATGATTTCTTTCCTTCTGCTAACATTGGTTTTTTATTTGTTCTACTTTCTCTAATTGCTTTAGGTGTAAGGTTAGGTTGTTTATTTGAGATTTTTCTTGTTTCTTGAGATAGGATTGTATTGCTATAAACTTCCCTCTTAGAACTGCTTTTGCTGCATTCCATAGGTTTTGGGTCATCGTGTTTGCATTGTCATTTGTTTCTAGGTATTTTTTGGTTTCCCCATTGATTTCTTCAGTGACCTCTTGGTTATTTAGTAGTGTATTGTTTAGCCTCCATGTGTTTGTATTTTTTACAGTTTTTCTTCCTGTAATTGATACTTAGTCTCATAGCGTTGTGGTCATAAAAGATACTCGATCCGATTTCAATTTCCTTAAATTTACCAAGGCTTGATTTGTGACCCAAGACATGACCTATCCTGGAGAGTGTTCCATGAGCACTTGAGAAGAAAGTCTGTTCTCTTGTTTTTGAATGGAATTTCCTATAAATATCAATTAAGTCCATCTTGCTAATGTGTCCTTTAAAGCTTGCATGTCCTTATTTATTTTCATTTTGCATGCTCTGTGCATTGGTGAAAGTAGGGTGTTAACGTCCCCTATTATTATTGTGTTACTGTCAATTTCCTCTTTTATGGCTGTAAACATTTGCCTTATATATTGAGATGCTCCTATGCTGGGTGCATAAATATTTACAATTGTTGTATCTTCTTATTGGATTGATCCCTTAATCATTATGTAGTGTCCTTCTTTGTCTCTTGTAATAGTCTTTCTTTTAAAGTCTACTTTGTCTGCTATGAGAATTGCTACTCCAGCTTTCTTTTGATTTCCATTTGCATGGAATATCTTCTTCCATCCCCTCACTTACAGTCTGTATGTGTCCCTAGGTCTGAAAGGGGTCTCTTGTAGCCAGTATATATACGAGTCTTGTTTTTGTATCCATTCAGCCAATCTATGTCTTTTGGTTGGAGCATTTAATCCATTTACATTTAAGGTAATTATCGATATGTATGTTCTTATGACAATTTTCTTAATTGTTTTTGGTTTATTATTGTAAGTCTTTTCCTTCTCTTGTGTTTCCTGCCTAGAGAAGTCCTTTAGTATTTGTTGTAAAGCTGGTTTGGTGGTGCTGAATTCTCTTAGCTTTTGCTTGTCTGTAAAGCTTTTAATTTCTTGGTCAAATCTGAATGAGATCCTTGCTGGGTAGAGTAATCTTGGTTGTAGGTTTTTCTCCTTCATCACTTTAAATATTTCCTGCCACTCCCTTCTGGCTTGCAGAGTTTCTGCTGAAAGATCAGCTGTTAACCTTATGGGGATTCCCTTGGGTGTTTTTGGTGTTTTTCCCTTGCTGCTTTAAATATGTTTTCTTTATATTTAATTTTTGATAGTTTGATTAATATGTGTCTTGGTGTGTTTCTCCTTGGATTTATCCTGTATGGGACTCTCTTTGCTTCCTGGACTTGAGTAACTATTTCCTTTCCCATATTAGGGACGTTTTCAACTATAATCTCTTCAAATATTTTCTCACTCCCTTTCTTTTTCTCTTCTTCTTCTGGGACCCCTATAATTTGAATATTGGTGTGTTTAATGTTGTCCCAGAGATCTCTGAGACTGTCCTCAATTCTTTTCATTCTTTTTTCTTTATTCTGCTCTGTGGTAGTTATTTCCACTATTTTATCTTCCAGGTCACTTATCCGTTCTTCTGCCTCACTTATTCTGCTATTGATTCCTTCTAGAGAAATTTTAATTTCATTTATTGTGTTGTTCATCATTGTGTGTTCGCTCTTTAATTCTTCTAGGTCCTTGTTAAGCGTTTCTTGTATTTTCTCCATTCTATTTCCAAGAATTTGGATCATCTTTACTATCATTACTTTGAATTCTTTTTCAGGAAGACTGCCTATTTCCTCTTCTGTTGTTTGGTCTGGTGGGTTTTTACCTTGCTCCTTCATCTGCTGTGTATTTCTCTGTCTTCTCATTTTAGTTAACTTACTGCATTTGAGGTCTCCTGTTTGCAGGCTGCATGTTTGTAGTTCCCGTTGCTTTTGGTGTCTGCCCCCAGTGGGTAAGGTTGGTTCAGTGGGTTGTGTAGGCTTCCTGGTGGAGGGGAATGGTGCCTGTGTTCTGGTGGATGAGGTTGGATCTTGTCTTTCTGATGGGCAGCACCACGTCCGGTGGTGTGTTTGGCTTATCTTTGAACTTATTATGATTTTTGGCAGCTTCTCTGCTAATGCGTGGGATTGTGTTCCTGTCTTGCTAGTTGTTTGGCATATGGTGTCCAGCAGTGTAGTTTGCTGGTCCTTGAGTGGAGCTGGGTCTTAGAATTGAGATGGAGATCTCTGGGAGAGCTTTTGCCATTTAATATTACGTGGGGGTGGGAGATCTCTGGTGGACCAATGTCCTGGACTGGCTCTCCCACCTAAGAGGCTCAGTCCTGACAACCAGCCAGAGCCCCAAGACCCTGTCAGCCACACAGCTCAGAAGAAAAAGGAGGAAAAAAAAAAGAAAGGAAGAAAAATAAATAAATAAAGTAAAAGCAATAAAGTTATTAAAATAACAAGTTAAAAAATTATTATTAAAAATAAAAAATAAAAAATTAATTAAAAAAAAGGAAGAAAGAGAGATCAACCAAACCAATAAACAAATCCACCAATGATAACAAATGCTAAAAACTATACTAAAAAAAAAAAAAAGGAAAGACAGAACCCTAGGATAAAAGGTAAAACAAAGCTATACAGACAAAAGCACACAAAGAAGCATACACATACACACTCACAAAAAGAGATAAAGGGAAAAAATATATATATATATATAAAAAAAGGAAGACAGCAACCAAATCAATAAACAAATCTACCAATGATTATAAGCTCTAAATACTAAGATAAACATAAAACCAGAAACAAAGTAGGTGCAGAAAACAAACCCCAAGTCTACAGTTGCTCCCAAAGTCCACCACCTCAATTTTGGGATGATTCGTTGTCTGTTCAGGTATTCCACAGATGCAGGGTACCTCAAGTTGATTGTGGAGATTTAATCTGATGTTCCTGAGGCTGCTGGGAGAAATTTCAATTTCTGTTCTTTGTTCACACAGCTCCTGTGGTTCAGCTTTGGAATTGGCCTTGCCTCTGAGTGTAGGTCGCCTGAGGGCATCTGTTCCCCACCCAGACAGGACGGGGTTAAAGTAGCAGCTGATTAGGGGGCTATGGCTCACTCAGGGAGGCGTACGGAATACGGGGCA
Source organism: Balaenoptera ricei (assembly GCF_028023285.1). Taxonomy (NCBI): domain Eukaryota; kingdom Metazoa; phylum Chordata; class Mammalia; order Artiodactyla; family Balaenopteridae; genus Balaenoptera; species Balaenoptera ricei. Next base: position 53,389,666 of record NC_082646.1, on the reverse strand, counting down.
GGCTGAGGGAGTAGAAACGGGCATGACATTGCAACAGCCTGAGGCACGCTCTGTGTTTTCCCAGGGAAGTTGTCCCTGGATCACAGCACCCTGGCCATGGTGGGCTGCACAGGCTCCCGGGAGGGGAGGTGTGGATAGTGACCTGTGCTTGCACACAGGCTTCTTGGTGGCTGCAGCAGCAGCCTTAGCGTTTCATGCTCATCTCTGGTGTCTGTGCTGATAGCTTCACTTGCGCCCATCTCTGGAGCTCGTTTAGGCGGTGTTCTGAATCCCCTTTCCTAGCACACCCCGAAACAATGGTCTCTTGCCTCTTTGGCAGTTCCAGACTTTTTCCCGGATTCCCTCCCAGCTAGCTGTGGCACACTAGCCCCTGTCAGTCTGTCTCCATGCAGCCAACCCCAATCCTCTCCCTGGGATCTGAACTCCAAAGCCTGAGCCTCAGCTCCCACCCCCCACCTGCCAGGCGGGTGAGCAGACAAGCTTCTCAGGCTGGTGAGTGCTGGTCGACACTCTGTGCGGGAATCTCTCTGCTTTGCCCTCTGCACCCCTGTTGCTGCTCTCTCCTCTGTGGCTCCGAAGCTTCCCCCCCACCCAACCCCTGTCTCCACCAGTGAAGGGGCTTCCTAGTGTGTGGAAACTTTTTCTCCTTCACAGCTACCTCCCAGAGGTGCAGGTCCCATCCCTATTCTTTTCTCTCTGTTTTTTCATTTTTTCTTTTGCCCTACCCAGGTACATGGGGAGTTTCTTGCCTTTTGGGAAGTCTGAGGTCTTCTGCCAGCGTTCTGTAGGAGTTGTTCCACATGTCGATGTATTTTTGATGTATTTGTGGGGAGGAAGGTGATCTCCACGTCTTACTGCTCTGCCATCTTGAAGGTCCTCCTGTAGACTTTTTAAATGATGGCAGTTCTGACTGGTGCTGTGAGGTGGTACCTCATTATAGTTTTGATCTACATTTTTCTAATAATTAGCATTCTTGAGCACCTTTTCATGTGTTTATTAGCCATATTTAAGTCTTCTTTGGAGAAATATCTGTTTAGGTCTTCTGCCCATTTTTCGATTGGGTTTTTGTTTTTAATATTGAGCTGTATAACCTGTTTGTATATTTTTGGAAATTAATTGCTTGTTGGTAGCATTGTTCCCAAGTATTTTGTCCAATTCCATAGTTTATCTTTTCTTTTTGTTGATGGTTTCCTTTGCTGTGCAAAAGCTTTTAAGTTTAATTAGGTCACATTTGTTTATTTTTGCTTTTGTTTCTATTACTCTAGAAGGTAGAATTTTGTATATTAATTTTGTATCCTGCAACTTTACTGAATTCACTGATGAACTCTAGTAGTTTTCTTTTGGCACCTTTAGGGTTTTCTATGTATAGTATCATGTCATCTGCAAATGGTGACAATTATACTTTTTCATTTCCAATTCTGATTACTTTTATATCCTTTTCTTCTCTGATTGCTGTAGCTAGGACTTCCAAAACTGTGATGAATAAAAATGGCAAGAGTGGGCATCTTTTTCTTCCTGATCTTAGAGGGAATGCTTTCAGCTTTTCACCACTGAGTATGAAGTTAGCTGTCATATATGACCTTTATTATGTTGAGATATGTTCCTTCTTTGCCCATTTTCTGTAGAGTTTTTAATCATAAATGCATGTTGAATTTTATCAAATGCTTTTTCTGCATCTATTGAGTTGATCATATGGTTTTTATTCTTCAATTTGTTAATGTGGTGTATCACATTGATTGGTTTGCAGATATTGAAAAATCCTTGCATCCCTGGGATAAAAATCACTTGATCATGGTGTATGATCCTTTTAATGTATTGTTGGAGTTTGCTAGTATTTTGTTGAGGATTTTGGCATCTATATTCATCAGTGATACTGACCTGTAAGTTTCTTGTTATGTGCTATCTTTGTTTGGTTTTAGTTACAAAGTTACTGTGCCCTCATAGAATGATTTCAAAAGTATTCCTTCCTCTTGAATTTTTTTGCATATTTTGAGTAGAATAGGTGTTAACTCTTCTCTAAATGTTTGGTAGAATTTACCTGTGAAGCCGTCTGGTCCTGGACTTTTGTTTGTAGGGAGTTTTTTAACTACTGATTCAATTTTGGTACTGGTAATGTGTCTGTTCATATTTTTTATTTCTTTCTGGTTCAGTCTTAGTAGACTGTAGCTTTCTAAGAATTTGTCCATTTATTCTTAGGTGTCTGTTTTATTGGTCATATATTGGTGTATATTTGGTGTGTAGTTCTCATAGTAGTCTTTTATTTTCCTTTGTATTTCTATGGTGTTAATTGTAACTTCTCCTTTTTCATTTCTGATTTTATTGATTTGGGCACTCTCCCTTTTTTTCTTAATGAGTCTGACTAAAGGTTTTTCAATGTTGTTTACCTTTTCAAAGAACCAGCTTTTAGTTTTTTTTCTGTCTCCGTTTCATTTATTTCTGCTCTGATCTTTATGATTACTTTCCTTCTACTAACTTCGGATTTTGTTTGTTCTTCTTTCTCTAGTTGCTTTAGCTGTATGGTTAGTTTGTTTATTTGAGATTTTTCTTGTTTCCTGATGTAGTCTTGTATCACTATAAACTTCCCTGTTGGTACCGCTTTTGCTACATCCCATAGGCTTTGGATCATCGTGTTTTTGTTTTCATTTGTCTCTAGGTATTTTTTAATTTACCCTTAGATTTCTTCAGTGATCCACTGGTTGTTTAGTAGCATATTGTTTAGCCTCCATGTGTTTGTGTTTTTTTGCACTTTTTTCTTGTAATTGATAGACTCATAGCATTGTGGTCAGAAAAGATGCTTGATATGATTTCAATTTTCTTAAATTTACCAAGACATGGTTTTTGGCCTAGCATATGATCTGTCCTAGAGAATGTTCCATGTGCACTTGGAAAGAATGTGGATTCTGCTGCTTTGGAGTGGCATGCTCTATAAATATCAATTAAGTCCATTTGTTCTAATGTGTTGTTTAAGACCTGTGTTTCCTTGTTAGTTTTCTGTCTGGATTATCTGTCCATTGATGTAAGTGGGGTGTTAAAGTCCACTACCGTTATTGTGTTACTGTTGACTTCTCCTTTTATGTCTGTTTATATTTGCCTTATATATTGAGTTACTCTTATGTTGGGTGGATATATATTTACAATTGCTATATATATTTCTTGGATTGATTCCTTGACCATGACGTAGTATCCTTCTTTGTATCCTTCTTCTCTTGTAACAGTCTTTATTTTAAAGTCTATTTTGTCTGATATAAGTATTGCTCTTCTGGCTTTCTTTTGATTTCCATTTGGTGAAATATCTTTTTCCATCCCCTCACTTTCAGTCTGTATTTGTCTCTAGATCTGAAGTGAATCTCTTATAGGCAGCGTATATATGGGTCATGTTTTTGTATCCATTCAGCTAGTCTGTGTCTTTTGGTTGGAGCATTTAGTCCATAAATATTTAAGGTAATTGTCAACATGTATGTTCTTATTGGCATTTGTTAATTGTTTTGGATTTGTTTTTGTATGTCTTTTTCTTTTTTCCATTTCTTCTTTTGTTTTCTTGTGATTTGATGACTATCTTTAGTGTTATGTTTGGATTCCTTTTTTGTGTGTATATATATATTATAGATTTTTGGTTTGTGGTTACCTTGAGGTTTTTGTATAGCAGTCTACATATATATATGATTGTTTTAAGTTGCTGATCTCTTCATTTCAAATACATTTTAAATACCCTGCATTGGTACTCTTCTCACCTCACAATTACTGTTTTTTGATGTCATATTTTACAACTAATTGTTTTTTGTATCCCTTAACTGCTTATTGTGGATACAGACGATTTTACTACTTTTTTCTTTTAACCTCCCTACCAGCTTTGTGTGTGGATGATTTCCTAACATTACTGTATGTTTGCCTTTACCAGTGAGCTTTTTCATTCTGTAATTTTCTTGTCTCTAGTTGTGGCCTTTTCTTTTTTACCCAGAGAAGTTCTTTTAATATTTGGTGTTGACGCTGGTTTGGTGGTTTGAAGTCTTTTAGCTTTTACGTGCCTGTTAAACTTTTGATTTCTCCATCAAATCTGAATGAGAGCCTTGCTGGGTAGAGTATTCTTGGTTGTAGGTTTTTCCCTCTCATTTCTTTAAATATATCATGCCACTCACTTCTGGCCTGCAGAGTTTTTGCTGAAAAATCAACTGATAGTCTTATGGCAGTTCCCTTATATGTTATTTGTTGATTTTCCCTTGATGCTTTTAGTATCTTTATCTTTAATTTTTGTCATTTTGATTACAGTGTGTCTTGGTGTGTTCCTCTTTGGGTTAATCCTGTATGGGACTCTGTACTTCCTGAACTTGGGTGACTCTTTCCTTTTCCAGGTTAGGGAAATTTTCAGCTATGATCTCTTCAAATATTTTCTCAGGCCCTTTTTCTCTTCTCCTTCTGTGCTGCCTCTAATGCAAATATTAGTGCACTTGATGTTGTCCCAGAGGTCTCTGTCCTCATTTCTTCTCATTCTTTTTTTCTGTTTAGGAGTAGTGATTTCTACTACTCGGTCTTCCAGCTCACTGATCCATTTTTCTGAATCATTTAGTCTACTATTGATTCCTTCTAGTGTATTTTTCATTTCAGTTATTGCATTCTTCATCTCTGTTTTGTTGTTCTTTATATTTTCTAACTCTTTGTTAAAAACTAACTTCTTGCTCTGTGCATCCCTTCTCTCCCCAGTTCTTTGATCATCTTTAAGATCATTACTCTGAACTCTTTCTTGTATAGATTGCCTATCTCTACTTCACTTAGTTCTTCTGATATTTTATCATTTTCCTTCATCTGGAAAATATTCCTCTCCTGCCTCATTTTGTCTAAGTTAGTTACTATTTGTGTTTTTATGTCTGTGGTAGGTTAGTTACATTCTCAACCTTGGAGAAGTGGCCCTCTGTAGGCGGTGTCCTGTGCATCCCAGCAGTGTACTCCCCTCTCATCACCTAAACTATATGCTCTAGTGTTTCCCCATAAGAGGGCTGCATGGGTCCTTCTATTGTGGTGGGTTGACTATGTAGGTGGCCTGGTAGGCTTGGTTGGCCCCTAGTCTGGTTGGTTGCCAGGCCCTCCCTTTTACAGGTGCTGCTGGCTGCTGTTTAGTGGACTGGTTAATGAGGTGGCTGGTTGCCAAATCCTAGGGGGCCCTGGGGCTAGTGCTGGCTCACTGGTGGGTGGAGTCAGGGTCCCGAAGACGCTGGGGCTTTTGCCCCCCCCCCCCATTGGCAGGTGGAGCCAGATCCTGAGGTTAGTGCCAGTCTACTGGCAGACAGAGCTGTTTCCTGGAATCCAGCTGTAGGGCCCAGGGATCCCAGAGCTTGTTTCAGATCACTGCGGTGGAGAGCAGTTCTTGACACAATTGGGTATGGGGTCTAGGGTGTCTCAAAAGTTGTGTTGGCCAGTTAGTGGGCAGGGCCAGGACCCAGCATCCCAGGGTAGTGTCTGGCCTGTGTTGTGGGATCAAAGTTTTCTTGCTTTTGGTGTCTGCCTCCTGGTGGGTGAAACTGGTCTAGAGGCTTGTGCAGGCTTCCTGGTGGGAGGGGTGAGTGCTTGTCTACTGGTGGGAGAAGTTGGGTGTTGGCACTCTGGTGGGCTGGGCTGTGTCTAGGGACAAGTCCAAGTCCAGAGGCCGCTGTGGGCTCTTTAGTCTTTAGGCAGCCTCTCTGATGATGGGTGGGGCTGTGTCCCTGCCCAGTGTGTTGTTTGGCTTGAGGCATCCCAGCACTGCTACCTGCAGGCTGTTGGGTAGTGCCAGGTCTTAGAAGTAATGAGCTAAGATGGCATCTGCTAGCAGCAGCGTTCACATGGTTGAATGTTCCCCAATATGTTTGATACCAATGTCTGTGTTCCCAGGATGAGCTGCAACCACCCCCTGCCTCTCCAGGAGACTCTATAAGACCAGTAGGTAGGTCTTGCCTAGACTCCTATCAGATTACTGCTTTTGCCCTGGGTCCTGGTACACATGAGATTTTGTGTGAGCTCTTTAAGAGTGAAGTCTCTATTTCCCCCAATCCTTTGGGGATCCTGCAGTTAAGCCACACTAGCCTTCAAAGCCAAGTGCTCTGGGTGGGGGCTCCTCTTCCAGGTGCTGGACCCCTGGGCTGGGAGCCTGACGTGGGGCTTAGAACTCTCACTCCTGTGGGAGAACCTCTGCAATATAATTGTTCTCCAGTTTGTGGGTTACCCACCTGGGGCATATGGGATTTGATTATATCCCAATTCTGCCCCTCCTACCTGTCTTGTGTGGTTCCTTCTTTATGTCTTTCTTTAGTTGTAGGTCTTTTCTGGTGGGTTCCAGTCTTTTTTGTCAATGGTTGTTTTGCAGATTGTTGTGATTTTGGTGTCTTCATGAGTGGAGGTAAGCACAGGGTCTTTCTGCTCCACAATGGTGGCCACTCTCTCCCATTATGCTCTTGAATGGAGGTCTATGTTTTCCGTATGCTATAAACTGAATGTTTATGTCACCCCAAAATTCATGTGTTGAAAAATAATCCCAAATACCACCTTCTGATGGCATTAGGAGGTGAAACCTTTGGGGGTGATTAAGTCATGAGAGTGAAGCTCTCATGAATGGGATTAGTGCCCTTATATAAGAGACCCCTCCTCCTTTCTTCCATAGCATACAGTGAAAAGACAGCCATCTATGAACCAGGAAGCATACCAGCACCAGACAGTGAATCTGCCAGTACCTTCATCTTGGACTTCCCAGCCTCCAGAGTTGTGAGAAATTTCTGTTGTTTATAAGCTACCCAGCCTATGGTACTGCTATGTTATAGCAGCCTGAATGGATTAAGACACCATATATGCCAAAGTTACCCATTGGGACATAGGTGACATGAATATGGTCTACCTAGAGTAAATATTCAGCCAAATATGAGACACTCAAATCCACTTTCTCAGATTCCTTGCTGCTCCCAGCTGTGCCAGCTTAGTCAGAAGGTTTAAGCATCTAAGAAGACAAAAAAGACATGTTTTGCAGATTCCTGAGTTACCTGTGAGAAAAGATGAGATGAAGCTTACCAAAGGTCCATTTCTAAACTACACTTGGACTGTTTTAAAGCTATGTCATACACACACACGTAAATGATAAACAATTAGTTGTTTGATGAGTTACAGGTAACTCAAATAGACGATAACTGCTGTACATGCAGAAGGGCAAGTCAGAGAGAGGCTTAATCCTGGAATGTTACAACCAGATGGTTGATTGTACTAAAAGAAAATAGGGAGCAATAAGGGTACAATTCACATATAAATCAGCAAAATTTAAGCTCTAAAATAAACTTTTTATTATTATTTTTTAAATTTTATTGGAGTATAGTTGAGTCACAATGTTGTGTTAGTTTCAGGTGTACAGTAAAGTGATTCAGTTATACATATACATATATCTATTATTTTTTAGATTCTTTTCCATTATAGGTTACTACAAAATATTGAGTAAAGTTCCCTGTGCTCTACAGTAGGTCCTTGATGGTTATCTATCTTATATATAGTAGTGTGTGTGTGTTAATACCAAGCTTCTGATTTATCCCTCCTCCCACCCACACATTTCCCCTTTGGTAACTGTTTGTTTTCGATATCTGTAAGTCTGTTTCTGTTTTGTAAATAAGTTCATTTGTCTCATTTTTTAAAAAATTAGATTCCACATATGAGTGATATCATATGATATTTGTCTTTCTCTGACTTGCTTCACTTAGTATGATAATCTCTAGGTCCATCCATGTTGCTGTAAATGGCATTATTTCATTCTTTTTTATGGCTGAGTGGTATTCCATTGTATGTATGTACCACATCTTTATCCATTCCTCTGTCAGTGGACATTTAGGTTGCTTCCATGTCTTGGCTATTGTAAACAGTGCTGCAATGAATATTGAGGTGCATGCATCTTTTCAAATTATGGTTTTCTCTTGATATATACCCAGGGGTGAGATTGCTGGATCATATGGTAGCTCTATTTTTAGTTTAAGGAAGCTCCATACTGTTCTCCATAGTGGCTGTGCCAATTTACATTCCTACCAGCAGTGTAGCAGGGTTCCCTTTTCTCCACACCCTCTCCAGCATTTATTGTTTGTAGACTTTTTGATGATGGCTTTTCTGACTGGTGTGAGCTGATACCTCATTGTGGTTTTGATTTGCCTTTCTCTAATAACTAGCTATGTTGAGCATCTTTTCATGTGCCTATTGGCCATCTGTATGTTTTCTTTGGAAAAATGTCTATTTAGATCTTCTGCCCACTTTTTGATTGGGTTGTTTGGTTTTGATATAGAGCTGCATGAGCGGTTTGTATATTTTGGAGATTACTCCCTTGTTGGTCACTTCATTTGCAAATATTCTATCCCATTCTGTGGGTTGTAGTTTTTCTTTCTCAGGATTGCTTTGGCTATTTGGGGTCTTTTGTGTTTCCACACAAATTTTTAAATTTTTAGTTCTAATTCTGTAAAAAAATGCCATTGGTAATTTGATAGGGATTGCAAGGCAATCTACAGATTCTGTGCAATCCCTACCAAATTACCAATCGCATTTTTCACAGAACTAGAACCAAAAATTTTAAAATTTGTATGGAAACATAAAATTTTTTAAATTCTCAAGAGCCTACAGATGGTGATAGTGGGTATACTAGTACTAAAGTGGTGGCAGTACTAGGATCTATTGTCAGATGATCTAAACAATTTTCATGGGTCATCCTCTCACCATATGAAGTTGAACACCTCACTTGAATCTGGGCAACAATCGCTTCATCTAACAGATTAAACAATTCTCTACCTTCCCCTAAGTCATGACATTTTATTAGGAACTTAAATTATGTTAAAGCTCTCTGTCAACTATGAGGTGAATATTGTGTAAATATTTAGGATTGTTGTCTTGTCTCTATCTATCTATCTATCTATGTCACTGGAAAGTTTAGAAGTTTGGATAATTTTTATTTTACTGTTGATCATCCGTACACTTTGCTAAGTCTTCAAACCCTTACTCCTGTCTTCCTCTGCAGCTTCCTCTCCCTCTTGTCCTTTCTATACACAGAACTACCCATTCAAATCACAACTTACATACACTCAACTGTGCCATAGTTTGTTTCCATACCTGGAATTCCCCTTGCTTTTTGCCATATTGGCTAACTCCTAATTTTCTTTCAAGTTACAATTCAAATGTCCACTATTCCGTGAAACCTGCTCTGACTCATTTTACCAATTTTAGTAATTCCTTCTTTGTGCCTCTCTCCTACCTAGTAAAAACATATATCTATTATCCAACCTATGATGGAGCAATCATCATTGAATAGATTATTCATGCTTCCTAGCTTGTGAGCTCATTAAAGAAATGACCCATGCCTTATTTATACAAGTGAATAAATGCTAACAAACAATTGAAAAAGTGATAATAATTTAGTTAATTATTGAATAAATAAGTAAAAATGATATTAAGCTGGCCTATCTACTTTCTTGGTCACAGGTTAGTAAGCACCCTTTATACCTTCCAATTATCCGCTATATGTCCATTTTACTGTTGTGATAACCTCATGCATCTAAAATGAAAAAAAAAAAATTAACAATGGGACATTGTAACAAATGAGACTTGTCCAGAAAATGCCTGTTTTTATTCTCTCTGGATTTTTAAAGTGGGTGGCATGCTTTAATCCAAATATAATAAACTCCAAGATCTTTAATATTCCATTCACCTGTATCCCATAACCAGAAGATTTCTTCTTGATCATGCAATCAATATTGCAGACTCATTTAAGGATCTTTTCCCTAAGTGCTGAGATAAGGATGTTTCTTGTGTTGGGGCCAGGTTGTAGAAGAATTGTTGAATCACATTTTTGTCTTCTTGTCGATCTCTCTTCCTTTTTGTTAAGTGAAGTATAGGTGAATTACAAGATTGTGTTAGTTTCAGGTGTACAGCAAAGTGATTCAGGTATACAAACATATATATGTATTTTTTTTTCATATTCTTTTCCCTTATTGGTTATTACAAAATGTTGAGTATAGTCCCCTGTACTATATAGTAGGTCCTTGTTGGTTATCTGTCTTTCTTTTTGAGTTATACTATTTTATTTTTTTCTTTTTGCACATTTGTCATTATTGACATTATCAAGTATATATCAGTTCCTCTTGGCTATTGACTCTTGATCTCTCTGCTAATTTTGACAGTGCCCATTCTAGATATGTCTAAAAGTTTGTAGTCTTTCTTTCATCTATGGTCCTTCTATTGGCAAGACCAACCCTGCTGTGGGCCTAGATTAATGAATATATGTCATCCTGAAATATCTAACAGAACTAATTATGCTCATTTTGATTCCATACTCACCAAACAGATTGCTGGTTTTGACCTGGCTTCCGTTCTTATGTCTGTCTGCATGGGCAAGTGCCCATCCATATTGACCTCTTTTTTTATATTAGAATTTTTTTATTAGAATTATGAGCTTAGTGACTGGGGATCAGTCCCAGTGAGATGGCTTTGTTCACACTGTGCTGGCAAAAGAAGGGTTCTGAGCCTAGAAGATAATGGAGAGAACACAGTGACTTTTCACCTAGGCATGTTGAAGTGTATATTCATGTTAGAATAAGTTTTTGAAAAATAATACTAATTTTGTGGTTAAACTGGAAAATCAATATGAACTCATGACCTTAATGATCATTATTTTCTAGATCTCTCCATAATGTCTGGCATATGTAGAACAGTATGGTAACTTTTCATAGTATCCTGAAGTTGGTCTTTAAAAGTATTTTCCATTCAAAGGAATTGAGACTTTCTGCAGATGATCTCATGCATTGAAATAGGAAAAAAAAATCAAGATGAACTAGCTTGTTGTTGCCAGAAATCAAAGATGTTTTTAAAATTTTCTGAGTGCTATCTTAAAAGGCAAAGGATTTCATTAACTGAGGTTTCCAATGGATAAGTTGTAATAATTTAACTTATGCATCCAAAAGATAATTTTAATTATAATAATAAAATTGAGTTGAATATGTGAAAAAGACCATGAAATTGTAATTACATCAAGTATGTAAAATTTAAAATAAAATTTAGAATATGAAAATTTAAAAGTAGGGCAAGTACATTAAACCATGATAAGTAATTAGTTTTAATAATTAGGGAATGCTGATTTCATTTAAATACATGTAATATTTAAAAATTGTAGTATGCATTTTTAATATGTTTTAACAAAAAGGATGATTTCAAAGAACAGTGAGTAAGTAATATAGAATCCAACAACCTGTGACAAAATGATAGATTATCTGCATAACCTTAATAGAAAATTGTCTATATAAACTCATTCCTTAATCTCCTGAGGCATGAAACTTCTGGATATCCTACTAATTATGCAGTGATAATAGGGCACAGTCAAGTAAACCGTGAAGTGAGGTGGATCACTCTGTAAGTAATATATGTGACTTGGAGGAAAAGCTGGGTCAGCACCACTTTCTAAAGCATAGTCTTGTAACGTATCAGTTATTTAACAATCAAAGTTTTGTTTGAGAAGAGTCCCAACCCAATAAACACTGACTCAGCTTTCAATCTACTTAGAAGATGTAACCAGATCCCTTGACAAATGAGGAATGAATAGGTTAATGAAATAAAATCTGCAATACCAGCTAGTTTATATTGCTTGACTTTCAGATTGATAAAATTATTGTCCATAAATGAATAAAACCATAACCAGGAATATATCAAATAAGTTTATATCAAATAAATTTGTATAGAGATAATAATGTGACAAAACCACGGGATTGATGTTTTGAAGTAGGTTCTCTAATAAATTTTAATAACTATAATGTTTTGTATATATAAGGCATTTGGAGCATTTAAAATATTTTTTATGCTAGATTTATGACTTTATTGAACTGTTTTGAGACTTGACTAATTTTATATTTACTATCTAAATGTTTAAGGGATTTTGATTTATATTTAAATTTATGAATTATATGAGCAATGATAACAATGTTCACTAGATACACTATCTTAAAAAAGGATGCACGAAAGAGTGACCTTCTTAAGCCACAGAGCCTCTTAAGCTTCTAAGATTCTACCCTGAGGGCACTGACCCTGATAAACCAAGCATGAGAGATCTTTATAACACACGGAGCTGCTTTTAGACCACCCAGCCTCTCTGGATGATGAGGTAGCTGGGATGAGGAATTGTAATTCGGTCTGACTATTAAATAATGGAAATTTACCTCTCAAACATAAAGATTTCCCCCATGTAGTCCTTTCCATGAACTTTTTGTTTGGATTTTTATCCAACTCAAAGTGATAATCAATCATTTATTTCCTAGCCAAAAGGAGACTACTAAATTATGAAACTTTATACTTGTGCCCTCAGTGACACAGATAAAAGATAAAGCAAAATTTGAAATCCCCTCAACCTGAATTCCTTGTGACACACCACAGGTGCTTCCCAGAGAATGGCAAATCTAGTCTTTTGTACAGCTCATCAAAACAATTTCCTGTGATCCTATGTCCACTTGAACCAAACTGATTAGTTAAGGTCCATAAATCCAGTAAAAATAAGCCATGTAAGTTATCTAGAACAAGCATATTCCCGCTTTGATATCTCCTGTAGTCCATGGGCCCCAGGATGTGAAAGGTATTGGGGTTTCCAACCCTTCCCTAGTTTGTTTCCCCTCAGTTAACTCAGTCTCATTTCAGTCATCTCCATCTCTTCTATTTCTGTCTCCGTCACATCATGCTCACTCTGAGTCCCATGGTTTTGCTGTCACTTGTCCTTTCACTTGTCCACCCTTGTTTCTTTCTTTATAAGTTTTCCCACTTGAAGTTCTTTCTCCTTTGTGAAATTTTCCATGCCTGCCCCAACTCTTGCTCTTGTTTAACTTTCTAAAAAGTAACACAGGAGTTTTCACGAAATAATTCTATCGAGGGTAAGCAGGCTATTTTCAAATCCTTAAAGACCAACGACTAGGAAGCACTCCCTCCTCAGAAATATGTGTCATAAGCTTTTAAGTCCCAATAATCCTAAACTTTTCCCATTGTTTCACAAGCCTTAGAGCTGGTAGTTGCCTCATTCAGTGATTACCTCTATGTTATCTCTATGAAAAGGCATTTAGAAAAAGAGAAAAGTGGAAGCTGGTTCAAAAAGGTAATGGATATAGGCTGAGATTTATGACCTGTACAGTAAGAGGGATACATGTGTGGACTCCCCTGAGCATAAATAAAGGTTTCAGAGACTTAATACACAGGGGGCCAATGAGCAGCCTTCCAGCCTGGCAGCCCTCCAATGGGCACACAGTAGCTATTACTATTTTCTTTTCAAAGATGAGAAAACTGGGGCTTGGAGAGACCTCAGTTTTCCCTAGTCTGTGTTCCATTTTTGCCTTTTCAGTTTTCCATACTTGTTTATCCAATTGTCTATGTTAAATTCTCTCTGCTAAAATAACTTGTATGGTTTCTATAACCTGTCTGGACCCTAACTAATATATACAGTATTGGGAATATTAGATGAAACCAATATACATGTTGTCCCTATCTTGTCAACTTCAAGGGCTTCATGTTTGTGGAATCAACTTTTAAATTAATTTTGTAGACTTTAACCATACAAAGTCCTGAGGAAGAATAAAAGCTTACCAGGAATTGTTTTCATAAGGAATTTATGTGCATCTAAGGAAGATGTTTTTAAAGTTTCAAAATTCAAGCTTAACTCTTCAGTACAAGACTGAAATAACACACGTCAAATGCATGCTTAGTAGTATAAATGACCAGGACATAGCCATGATCATCTTGTCAATGAGCCAAGCAGCACTCTTACGTGTAGCCATCCAAAGTTCTTTCAGGACCGAGTGACTCAATTGTGGGAGGAAAGAATTCAAATCCCACAATTTTTTTATGCTTAAACAAGGGCGTGTTCTCACACCTGCGTGTGTTCCCATTTAGGCACATTTCCACCATCACTAATATGTATTTTTACATATATGTGCAGGCTAGACAATTTATGTACATTAACTCATTTAATATTGGTGAAAACTCTTGCAAGCTAAATACTGTCAGAAGTTTATAGAAAAGAAAACTGCCTATCAGATTGATTGAGCCAGGTGACCCCAAAATTCACAATTAGTAAGTACCAGAACCAGAAGTCCAACTGAGGTCTGTCTGATTGCTAGTATTTTACACTATACCATTCCTATGAACCACAGGCTTGGGAGTAGGAATAAAGAAGGAATGGTTCATTCAGATCTAGAGAAGAGATTAGCAGTCTAGTTGATTATACCCTGAGGAATAAAAGAGTATAAAGCCATAAGCAGTAAAGGTTATAATTACAAAAGATCATGAAATTGCCATTCCCACTGGGCAAAATGGTATAGTATAATACGCATGGTCTTTGCCTTCAGAAAAACTTGAATTCAAATTCCATCTTTCCACTGTATATGTCTTACTTTAGACAAGTCACCTAACTCTTAGTCCTCTGTTTTTCCAAAACCACCTCACAGAATTACTGTAAAGAGTAAAAGGAGGTACAAATACAGTAGATGCTCAATAAATATCAAATCTCTTCTGACTTTATAAAATCTTTCATATTTACTATTTCCTTCATTTATCACCACTTGTACCTCTGTCATAACTAATAACAGAATATCTTTAAAATTAAATGAACCTACCTAAACTAATACTAAAGAGAGAGGCTTCGAGCATTCTTTGGAACACTTTCTGAACAATTATGGATAAAGAAACACTCAAAAGGATAGAAAGTTAAAAGCAGATTCAAAATTGTAATAAATATAGGCTATGTATTTAGTCCTATCCAAAGGAAGAAGTATTCTTAGGCTTCCTTGAGCCTAAAGACTGGTTTCAGAGTCTTGATACAAAAGAATCAATGAACAGTGACCTAGCAATTCTTCCATTGGGTAAAAGGTGACTCTTACTTTTCTTTTTTTCCTTAGGTGAGAAAACAGGCTCAGGCAGACCAGAATTTCCCATAGCTAATAAAGGTTAGAAAGCTAATCTGAACCCAGTTTTTCTAATTCCAAGTCAAATACTGTTTCCAGTATGGTACAACATTATAAATCAGTCTAATTCCCTATATTTCTATTCCTGCTTGTGGAGTTGTAAGTTTTCCCATTTTAATAAGAGAAAAATAGCCGTCTTTTATTAGGGAAATTAAGAAGCAGTTAGGAGACATGTACACCACCTCTATATCTCTTCCACATAATCTCTTCTAGAGGTTGGACAGTTAGAAATCAAATAGTCAGAGCATCATTGCTTGCCTAGCGTGCAAGTGATCTCCAAATGCAAATGCCATCTAATAGGTATTTTAGATGCTCTTTATCAAGCAATCTTATTTTCTGGAACATAATTGCTTTATTCAATCAAAGTGTCTCCAACTGCTGTGGATTAGAGACCTCATGATTTAGTTTCTATCAAAAGAATCCTGCCCCAAGTGGAGAAACTTGCCTGATTTAAATGAATATCAACAAAAATGATGATTTTACACTTTTCAGAGAAACAACAGTCCCTAAAGTTCTCGTGTATTTCCGGGGACCTTAATGGAGGCTAACAGATTTATGGTCTCATTATTGCCTGAAGCAATGTCTTCCAATAGGTAATTTTTATGCTGTGGGACAGCAGAACATATAGGAATAAATGTTCTTGAGTAAAGGAACTGGCTGTCAGGGTTTTCAAATACAGCAGTTACTAAAACAATAGATTTTCACAAAGAAATGAGCTTCTTTTCTCCTTAGCGTCTCACCTGTGTTTCACCATTAATCCCATCAGAAACACTTGTCTCTTTAAATAGTGGAAAATATCATTTAAAGAATTGGGAAACAATAATAAAAACCTGTAACACCATATCCAATTAGTATTTTAATAACATTATATAATACTTTGTATTCATAATATAGTATAAATTCTAATAATAATGTGTAATAATAATCTATTCTACTTTAATTAATGATTCTAATCCATATTATGCCTCTCCTATTCCCAGTCTCAAACAAGACACAATGGACCACTGAATAGAAGTTATAAGAAATGTGTTTTCCCTTATCAGTGAATATATTAAAACAGAGATTGAATGGCCATGAGTAAGCATGGTTTTGGAATTGAAACAAATGGAAGATTTTAGAATGAATTCATGTATTAGATAGGAGATGGCACTATATATCATAAAATGTTAGGGACCCGTGAAAACTAAGGAATGAAAAAATTTAGGGACCCATGAAATTTAAGGACATAAAACAAAGGAAACAAACCTTTGTCAAATATTGGTTTCATGCTAGGCATTTTGCAAGTTAAAGTTTTCCCAAATGTATAAATAAAAAATCTGAGAGTTTGAATAGGAATAGAACAGAACTGGGAATGAGACTACCCAATTTTAAAGAATTTTTTAAAGTGCACTTCCCTAATCCTGCATAAGAAATATCAATAAAAAACAACCAAATTAAAAAGAATCTTACACTCTGCCTACATTCAATTTTCATAAATGAAAGGGAATAAAAGTTTTAGTTTACAACAACGAAAACTTATCCAAAAATTAACTTCAGGTTACACTACACAGTTATCAATATCTCAGGGTAGTATTCTAACTCTTCTTCCTTCTAGGCCCTCTCTGTCACATCACCCTGTTGCAATGACCTCATAGCACTTATCACTACATGAAATTATCTTTTTCTTTATTTTGCTATACATTCAGTGTTGTTTCTTCACCTCTACTTTGTTGCTTCAAGTGTTAAAGATAACTGGCCCAATGTGGAGTTATTTATGCTAAAACCCATGTCCCCAAACCAAGACTTAACTTAATTAGTTTCAGCTATCCCGGAAATGGAATCTTATACTAGTCAATCAGGAATCTCTTGATTAGCATTAGTTAGGTAATCTGCCGGATAAATCCGTCCATTCCCTATAAGGAAAGTTACCCTACAATAACCAATCTGCTTTTCACCCTAGTACTCTTCCTTGTTCCTGCTCCCTTCTGCCTGTAAAATGTCTTGCCTTGTACAGCTCTTTTGGGCTCCTTTCTATCTGCTAGATTGTGTGCTGCCTAATTCATGAATCACTGAATAAAGCCAATGTGATCTTTAAAATTTACTCAGTTGAAATTTGTTTTTTAACAGAAGCAAAGCAAACTTTTCTGTTTGTTCACTACTATATCCCCAACACCTAAATTAGCACCTGGCACAGAATAGAGCCCCAATGAATATTTGCTGAATCAAAGGTAGTTTTACCACAATAGTGTTACTACAGGCTTGCCACATAAAAAGGTGATAATCTATGAAAGACACAGGACTGCACAGTGGAAGGAAGGCATGTTTAAAGTCACACAGTTCACTCACCAACGCCAGTCCATTGCCTGATTTAATCTTCACAACTTCAGTGTGAGGTGGACAGCGTTGTCATTCTGAGTATGTGGACGATGATGAGACACCTAGAGAATCAGAGTGAATTTTACAAAAATAGGTAAAAAGCAGAAATGAAACTAAGACACTTATCCTAAGTTTGAGGGTCAGGACATTTTCTTTTACTGTTTTCCTGTATTAAACCAAACAAAATTGCATAGGAAGGGGATTAAAAATATAACAAGCAAACACAAAAATTAGAAAGGAAATCATGAGAGTGGTCAGGCTATAGTGGAGGGGAAATTTCAAGAAACATTGAAAAGTGAGGATAAGTGGAAAAGCAGTGGTGGCTAATGGAGAACTACATATGTTATGTATATAGGGATAAAATAATTACATTTGATATTGTACAAATATATAAATAGCCATATTTACGTATGGCTAATAAGAGTTTTTGAGTTGGAAATCTTGGCCTCTGTCTTACCTTGAACCTTTATAAGGCAAATTTAATCTGCTAAAAAATGGGAACTGAGACAATCAACTTTTTTTCTTCTTTATTAAACTCGGTATGGTGTGGTATAGCGTGTGTGTGTTGTATATGTGTGTGTGCACGTGCATGTGTTGAAAAGCACTGACTGATTTTGTACCTTCAGCTCAAGCTACAAATTCCCGAATATAGGACATACTTCTGACAGTCCTCCCTACAGTACTTAGCAAAAAAAGAGCTTATGATCAAATAAAATATGAAGGAAGGAAATGGAGAAGAAAAATAATGAATACAACAAGAAGGAAATTAGGCAAAATGAAAAAAATTGGGAAAAAATAGAGAATTATTTGCAATCAAGAAGGAAATACCGTCTTTCTTTAGTATATATATATAAAATGTGGCCATAGAGTGTGCTATGGTTAAACATATTGAGATAAACATGAGCTAAACCACCATAAAGGATGTGGCAGACTCCTAATGGGAAACTGGCATGTAAAATTAGAAATGAAATAAAGTGTTGAAGTTTCCATGACAAAAGACTGTACAAAAACAGTAGGGGCACAAAAGCAAGAGTGATTTATTTTGTCTATTTTGTCAATATGTAAATTGCCAGTTAGAACTATCATTATATCAGCTTTGACGAGGACAGTTATACTTTTTAAAAAGTGTTATAGAGGTCCAATGCACATAACAAAAAATTCACTGATTTTAAGTATATAATTCAGTGAGTTTTGACAAACATATAGAGTGTATAGTGGTATAACCACCAACACAATCATGATAGAGAATATTTCTATTGCCCCATAACATACCCTCATGCTCTCCCATTTTTTATTGAGATATAATTGATATATATGTTTCAGGTGTATGACATAATAATTCAATAGGACAATTATACTTTGATATTGGATGTTTAAAATATATATTTGAATGTGGTCCAGATCAGAGCTTATCAGCTCTCTGACAGTACAGAATGTGGTGTTCTCCATCAAACAGAGCAATTCAAGCAACAGAGCTTGCAAACCTGTGTTATTAGTAACTTTCTGGAAGAAAAATTCAAATTACAATGCTGATAGAATCTATGAGGAAGCCAATTGCTAAAAATTAATTCCAAAACACACACACACACACACACACACACACACACATTCAAAACTGCATCACTGTAATCTAATTATTTTAATAGAAGCTAAACCAATTACACATAATTACTTACAACCTTGAGGTTAACAATATTGATGAAAAAACTCTGCAGCTATGTAAATGTACTAATATAATGTTTTAATTATATCCACACATCTATTTAAATCAGCTAATTCCATTTTATACACAAAGCAGTTAGTTAGTTATCTTTGTATTTAAGCCCAAATCATATGGTCTCGTTTATTGAAAATTTTTTAAATAAGAGCATCTATTGACAAAATAAGGTTGTGAATGAAAACCACTCCAATGTATTCAAATTTATTTAAATTCAATTTATTCAATTCAATGGGGGGAAAAAAGTCCAGCTGGTTATTTGATATCATGGAGAAAAACAAAAACAAACCTTTAGATTGACAGAATTATTTTCGGGATAAAAATAGCTATATTCTGGTGAAAATTTATAAAGATTCTGACTTTTATTACCTAATGCCTACCTTAGTATAGAGGAAGAGCATTGATTATATTAGGTATCTAGGTTCAAAGTCAACCTAACAATTATACTAGACTTTTCTGAAAATACGAGTATTTATCTAATTCCAGCATTTGACAACTTATTGAAAAATAGTAGTTACTAGATGGTAGGCATGGGTCTAGGTAGAAGACATGTCCATTAATTTTCCACATTCATAGGATTATAAACAGATCCTGCTCTGTATATTGTAAAGCACTTCAAACAATGTATTATTGCAATATTTTGCTACTGCCATGTGTCAGTCTCTGGAGTGACACATACCGTCTCCAAATTTTTCCACCTTTAATGTGCTGAGCCTTGATTTCCTCACCTAAATGATCAGGCATTCCAGAGACTTTTCCACAAATCTCCCAAGGACTTAGCACCTGTTAGATTCACCAAAGAGACTGTGCTAGGAGAGTACTGGGGATTCCAGGATGTACCCTCAGCCTTCCAATTTCATGATCTTTCCTTGCCAGGGTCTCAAAAATCCTTCCACCCGCTCACCCCAAGTTAGGAATGACTCCAAACATTTGAAAACAGGATTGACCCAAGGACAGGAGCCAGTTGCCAAAAACAATATATCCAAATCTCATTCCTGTGCAATAGCATATTACAGTACTGGATGTGTTATTGTTTGAAATAGAATGTCATTTTCTCCCTGTCCCTTTGATTTCTATCAACAAGTCCTATAATAAGATTAGAGGACAGATAAACAACAAGGTCCTACTTTATAGCGCAAGGAACTATTGATATATTCAATATCTTATAATAACCTATAATGGAAAAGAATCTGAACAAGAATATATATATATAACTGAATCACTATGCTGTATTCCTGAAACTAACACAACATTGTAAATCAACTATACTTCAATGTAAAAAAAAGATTAGAGGACAGATTCCATATGAGATAATTGTAGGTTTATTGAAAAATTGTTCCAGCCCAGACTATCTAAATTGTGAGAACAACAAATGTTTAGTGAGAAATGAGGAAGATTTCTATAAAATATAAGTGAAATATTTTTAAAAAACATATTTTAGCCTCAGCGAAAAAAATCCCCAAATTTTCAGAAAGTGTGAAATTTTCACTTCAGATTACATGAAGCTATCATAAAATATCCCAGAATATGCTGAAATCTTTGCCTCAATTCCTAAGCACCTTCTGTTTCCTACATGTAGCATAACCCTGTAATCTACCTCCCAAACCAAGATATTTTGTAAGAGGTGTGATACAATTTCTTATTTGATTTATAAGCTATTTTCATAACTAAATTTTTCTAAAAAATAAATAATAAATTCATATAAATTAAAGCAAATATATATTTTAAACACCTATATATTGCTTATCTAAATAATAGTAATAGCAAAGGAATAATTATTTTGGTATATATTCATATACTTTAATCATTTTCTTAATCATATCTGTTTCTAATACTCTGCAGTAGGTATGTTTCTGGAGTAAAATAGAACACTTTTTAATAAGACAGTCTTATTAATTGAAAGTCTGTCATAAACTTTCCTACAATCTTCTTTAACACTGCATTTTATAGTTATAATCTTTCAACTTATTTATATTAAGATTTTTGTTTAAATATTAATATAAAATGTTTATCATTTATATAGTTATATAATATGAATATAACAATTTTCATTGAAAAATATTTTCTGTGGGTGCTGAGTTACACAGTCAACTGAAAGAAAATTCTGTTAAACAGATATTCTAGTTTTAAAATTTGGCTAATTGAAATGTATTAATATATTTGCTCAAATATATTCACAGCTATTGTATTTTTGCCTTCACTTAAAAACTCTTTGTACTATCATATTTACAAGAAAAACATCATCATATAAGTATTTGTTTATAATTGTTTTTAATGTTTTGTCAAATTTAAAGCATTAGAATTGTAGGCTTTATCTTTCTTACATTCTGGCCAAAGTATAAGCATACACAATTAAAATATAATATCCAATTAAAAAAAAAAACTTCCTCTCAAGTTCATATATTCCCAACTTAATATAAAATTATCATTGTCGATTTATAATTGTTCAACAACTAGTTCAAATTTTCAGTCCCTCCCTTGTTTTTGTACAGATCAACTTCATGTTTTCCCCTTTGCAAATTCTGTCTTCAATAAATGCAATTCCACAAAAGCTTAAAAAGTGGAAGCTTTAGAATCTCTACTCACTGAATATTTTGATTTAAGATTCCCCAACCGATTTTGTTCAAAATACAAGCAAAATTAAGACCTCTAATTTTATTTATTTATTTATTAAACATCTTTATTGGAGTATAATTGCTTTACAATATTGTGTTAGTTTCTGCTGTACAACAAAGTGAATCAGCCGTATGCATACTTATATCCCCATATCCTCTCTCTCTTGAGCCTCCCTCCCACCCTCCCTATCCCACCCCTCTAGGCAGTCACAAAGCACCGAGCTGATCTCCCTGTGCTATACAGCTGCTTCCCACTAGCTATTTTACATTTGGTAGTGTATATATGTCAGTGCTACTCTCTCACTTCGTCCCAGCTTACCCTTCCCCCTCCCCACATCCTCAAGTCCGTTCTCTACCTCTGTGTCTTTATTCCTGTCCTGCCCCTAGGTTCCTCAGAACCATATAGTTTTTTTTTTTTTTTTAGATTCCATATATATGTGTTAGCATACGGTATTTGTTTTTCTCTTTCTGGCTTACTTCACTTTGTATGACAGACTCTAGGTCCATCCGCCTCACTGCAAATAACTCAATTTTGTTTCCTTTTATGGTCGAGTAATATTCCATTGTATATATGTGCCACATCTTCTTTATCCATTCATCTGTCGATAGACACTTAGGTTGCTTCCATGTCCTGGCTATTGTAAATAGTGCTGCAATGAATATTGTGGTACATGACTCTTTTTGAATTATGGTTTTCTCAGGGTATATGCCCAGTAGTGGGATTGCTGGGTCGTATGGTAGTTCTATTTTTAGTTTTTTAAGGAACCTCCATACTGTTCTCCATAGTGGCTGTATCAATTTACATTCCCACCAACAGTGCAAGAGGGTTCCCTTTTCTCCACACCCTCTTTAGCACTTATTGTTTGTAGATGTTTTGATGATGGCCATTCTGACTGGTGTGAGGTGATACCTCATTGTAGTTTGGATTTGCATTTCTCTAATGATTAGTGATGTTGAGCATCCTTTCATGTGTTTGTTGGCAATCTGTCTGTCTTCTTTGGAGAAATGTCTATTTAGGTCTTCTGCCCATTTTTGGATTGGGTTGTTTGTTGTTTTGATATTGAGCTGCATGAACTACTTGTATATTTTGGAGATTAATCCTTTGTCAGTTGCTTCATTTGCAAATATTTTCTCCCATTCTGAGGGTTGTCTTTTCATCTTGTTTACAGTTTCCTGTGCTGTGCAAAAGCTTTTAAGTTTCATTAGGTCCCATTTGTTTATTTTTGTTTTTATTTCCATTTCTCTAGGAGGTGGGTCAAAAAGGATCTTCCTGTGATTTATGTCATAGAGTGTTCTGCCTATGTTTTCCTCTAAGAGTTTTATAGTGTCTGGCCTTACATTTAGAACACCTCTAATTTAAAAATTACTTTGTATTTGTTGATAAATAGCAGCAAAGAGATATTATGTACATCACAATCAATGTTGAAGTTTTTTTTAGTCAACATCAGTTTGTCATTAAAATTTTGAAGTTACTGTTTATATGTAAACATATTTTAAGTTTTGACATCCCCAGTTTATGCTTTTTTAAATATGGCGGCTTGACTGGATAAATTAATAAATTATTTGTGCACCAACCCAGTTATAAGTACATATCTCTTCAAGTTTTTAATTTAATAATTTAGTGACCTATGGAATCTAATCCCTAAATTTTCAAATTTAGTAGTTTAATGATGTTCAAAGGAATTTTTATACGAAATATCAATGCAGAAACAATTTTATCTTCATGTTTAACTTTTTAACTGAATTTACAGAAGAATTCAAAATAGTATCAGTTACTTCCCTTTTAATAGAATGAATTTCCAAAACTTTGTGTTAATTCTATAACTGGATAAAAACCATGATTGGAAACAAATTCATTGATTTTCTATTTGAAGCCTTGGACACAAGTGATATAAAACTGACATCACATTTAATTATGTATGAGGTTCTTCTGCAAGTAGAACCAATGGATTACTAGCTCTTACTACACTTTATATACATCTACAAGAATACTGAAAAGTGAGCAAAATTTAGAAAAACAATTGTCTGAGGTCATCGATAGTTATGCTTCACAGAGTGATGTATAAAGGCTCCTTCTGCCATTGTCTGTATTAAACTGATGTTTTCAAGCTTAATCTTCTAAAATAAAAACAAACTGCTAAAGTAAATGCTGATGCTTCTTCAGCAGTGCTATGTCTTCTGGCTTTTATGTAGCCATTGGTATTATTACAACCCCCATGGCAGTTATTTAGGGCCTCAAAATATTTTGTCCTAAGTATATTTCATTATCAGCTTTTTTGAGAAATTATAAATTCTTACACAAATTATTTTGCCTTTTTAAGCTCATTACTGCTGAAAAGATTTATTTCAAATTGTGATGTTATCAAGTAATAAAATGGTTATAAATGTATGTCATTCAGTGAACAACAAAATCACTGTGATAGGAACATCTAGACAAATCTCTATTATTTTCTCTATGGCAGCAATGGCTCAGCCTCAATTTCCTGCGCATACTTAACATTTATTACCCTGTATTTCCTCATATTTCTCACTTTAGCTACTAACTGGCAGCCTGGCAGCCTTGTGACTTTCACAATCCATGGTCCAGGCCGCTATGTGTCCATCAAAGGCAGTACCATCAAATATCACTAACTGAGACCAGAAGGAGCTAGCTGTCTCTGGTGGCTGCTTTCTTAGTGTGCATCATTTTTATCAGCCATAGCTCGGCATACTATCCCTTAAAATTACCCTGTATCTAGAAAGGGTCAGGAAAAGAAAAGTTATTTTGGGTTATCATCTTCCAAATTTAATCAAGTGTTTGTTAGGGTGAGAACTCCATATGCTGCTCATACATCTCATATACCATTATATCAGATCATGGCAGGGCTCTGAACTATCTAATGAAAGACTACCAAACCTATCCTGGGTTATTTTAATGCAGTCATTATGGTGATACTTTATTGAAATAAATTAAGGATCTGAGACAAATGCTAAGCTGAATATCCAAGTAATAGATGTAAGATGATGGTGCTGACACCTGTAACTAAGACTTTTGTCACTCTACCTAAACGATAGTATTCAGTTAAGTGTTTTATGCTTTTGTGGGAGTCAGGCCTCTATCAACTAGAGTTTCCAAGAAGTCTTTTTTTTAAAGGTTATACTCGATTTATAGTTATTATAAAATATTGGCTATATTCCCTGTGCTGTACAATATACTGTTGCAGCTTATTTATACATAGTAGTTTGTACCTCTTAATCCCCTACCCCCCTCTTACCCCTCCCCACTTCCCTCTCCGCACTGGTAACCACTAGTTTGTTCTGTATATCTGTGAGTCTTTTCTTTTTTGTTACATTCACTAGTTTGTTTTATTTTTCTGGATTCCACATACACGTGATAGCATACCATATTTGTCTTTCTCTGTCTGACTTATTTCACTAAGCACAAGACCCTCCAAGTCCATCCATGTTGGTGCAAATTCGTTCTTTTTATTCCTGAGTACTATTCTAAGAAGTCTTAAAGGCAATTTGGCATAGAGTTAATAGTGTAGGCTCCAGGGTCAGACCTTTTACATCCAGATTCCAGCTCCACCACCTTCTAGCTGGGTAACTTCGGGCAATTTACCTTAATCACTCTCTGCTCTACTAACCCCATCTACACTCTGGGGAGAAAAATAGTGTTGACCTTAAAATTTTGTTATGAGGATTGATAATACATTTATATGCAAAGTACTTAAAATAGTACCTAACTAGTAGTAAGCACTCAAAAAATATTACCTATGGTCATTATTAACATAGTGTATTAAAATGATCAGTTTATATTGGCCTCCCCCATCAAATCATAAGCACTGCAAGGACAGAATTTTATTAATTTTTTTAATAGATCTTTACTGGAGTATAATTGCTCCACAATACTGTGTTAGTTTCTGCTGTACACCAAAGAGAATCAGCCATATGCATACATATGTCCTCATATCCCCTCCCTCTTGAGCCTCCCTCCCACCCTCCCTATCCCACCCCTCTAGGTCATCTCGAGAAAACCATAATTCAAAAAAAGACATGTACCACAATGTTCATTGCAGCACTATTTACAATAGCCAGGACATGGAACCAACCTAAATGTCCATTGACAGATGAATGGATAAAGAAGATGTGGCACATAGTAATTGGTCACTAAAAGGAAGGTACAAAAAAGAAAAAGATGTGGCAGTTTGCAGGGCAGAAATAGAGACACAGATGTAGAGAACAAACGTATGGACACCAAGGGGGGAAAGTGGCGGCGGTGTGGGGGTGGTGGTGGTGGGATGAATTGGGAGATTGGGATTGACATGTATACACTAATATGTATAAAATGGATAACAATAAGAACCTGCTGTATAAAAAAATAAAGTAAAATTCAAAAAAAAGAAAAAAAAAGATGTGGCACATATATACAATGGAATATTACTCAGCCGTAAAAAGAAATGAAACTGAGTTATTTGTAGTGAGGTGGATGGACCTAGAGTCTGTCATACGGAGTGAAGTAAGTCACAAAGAGAAAAACAAATACCGTATTCTAACGCATACCTTATTCATTTTTGTCATGAGAACATATAGCTGGGGTGCTTAGTGGGCATTTAGTAAATATATGTTGAACAAATTTGAATAAGCATGGGCTACTTCTTTCGCAGCACTCAACCTACTGTGTTATAGCTGATTTGTTTCACTTTTGTACCCCACTACGTGGTGAATACCATGATGAAAGTGTTCTTGTCTTATACACCTAGTGCTCTGTATATATCAGGGGCTCAATTAACATTTAGTGAAGATGAAAGAGTTCTAGCTTCCTGTCTTCCAGCTGAATAATGTTTGGAACGTCATTTCTATTTTTGCATCTCATTTTCTTCATTTTCAAAACTTTACTTCTGTGGGGGATGGTTTGGAATAAGAGGGAAAGAAAAAAAACAAAAAAACGCTCGAGTCTATTTTAAAAGAGTCAGACAGCAGGTTCCTAAGTGTGTTCCACAGAATGGTGACTTTTCCTGTGTGAAGCCAAGAGCTTTCTAGAATGATGAAGAGCTAATGGTAGAGATAATGTTCAAAGACACCTGTCCCTGACATTGCTTTATTCCCCTGGAGGAGGATGTGATCTTGCTGATACCTGGATTTCTTATGAACTAGGACAGTCTGAGGTTTGTACACATTCCTATATACTGAAGTTTGTAAATTAATGGATTAAGTTCTTCAAGAACAGTAACACTGATTTAGAGAATTAAAAATTGCAGCCCGGCAAGGAGTAAGCTTTCCGACCTGAGAAGGCCCTGCCTTGCTTGGGTGGTGTCACAGGCTGCAGCTCTCCCACCCCAGGCCTGCCCTTTCCCTCTCCTCTCTACCTTCTTAAGGACCAAGAGAAGTTATGCTGAGGTATGCAAACTGGCTGATGTTATGTGTGCACATCAAGTTTCTGATAAATGTCTGTATTATTGGTAAAATTCAGGAAGCTAAGAGTGCAGAATGTTCATACCTAATATATATATTTTTAAGTTTCCATAGTCAAATACAGTTTGGAAACCCAGGCTTTGGCAAGGGTAAAGGTGCATGTGTATGTTTAACTGCAGGAAAATGCAAAACCTTTGTTATGCTAATATGTTCTGTGAATCTCCAATAAGGAAACAGAATTTGCAGGATTTGCCAAACTTATCTGATCACAGAAAATTCTGTAGGCCTAGTATAATGTGAAATGCACTCTGGGAAAAACTGAACTAATCAAGAGATACTCAGAGCCTGAACCATAGTGTTTGCAGCATTTAAGTTAAAATTTAGAGCTAAATTTTCTCCCCTTATTGTGAGACTTCATTTTGTCCAAAGATAGATTCAGATCTTTTAAAATTCATTTAAAAACTTCATTTGCAGTTTCTTTTTGGACAGT
The DNA here is from genome assembly GCF_028023285.1 of Balaenoptera ricei. Lineage (NCBI taxonomy): Eukaryota > Metazoa > Chordata > Mammalia > Artiodactyla > Balaenopteridae > Balaenoptera > Balaenoptera ricei. The sequence goes on along the minus strand of NC_082646.1, from coordinate 53,362,135 downwards.
TACCCACAGAAACATACATATACATATGCATACATGCATATAAATGATACATACATACATATAAATAAATGATTATAAGAAATTTGGAAAAATAATAGAGTTAACTGGTGAAAAATTATTTCATATTCACCTGTTTAAATATAATTTCTGTTACATATCTTTGCACTTCATTTCAGTGCTTTAATTTTTTTTACATATTGGAGAATTTAAATATTTGATTTTAATGGTTGTATAATATCCCGATCCTGCAATTAACATATTTGAGCAAAATGCTTTTAGATGTGTCAGATTATTTCCTTGGGATATGTTTCAGCAATGGAAATGTTGAGACAAAAACTTTGAAAATATTATGGCTTTTGTTATATATAATTTATATAGAGAGAGAGGGGTGGGAAGAGCTTAGAAGGATGCAAGTACTTCTCAGTACTTGTTAAGGAAATCAACTTGTAGCATTCATAGCTGCAAAGCCTGTCATGGATGAAGAATGGCTTATTATGTAAAATAATAATAATGTAGTGTTATTATCATTAACGTAGCAACACTTACTGTATTCTTAACATGTACTGGAAACTATTCTAAGTACTTTACATTTATTATCTCTTAATCTTCAAGAAACTCTGAGGTACTTACTCTCATTATTCTCATTTTAAAGATTAGGATTTGAGGCACAGAGCTATTAAGTAATTTACCCAGAGTCACTCAGCTAGCCAAGAGCAGAGCTCACATACAAATTCAGGCAGTCAAACTTCAGAGCTCCCTTTCTTAATCATTGCTCTTTAGCAGTTAACAAAAAATATATACATATACACAGCCCAACCAAATGCGAGTACCTACATTACAGCTCTGAACTTAACCATCCACATTGCATTACCAGAGTATGAAAGAGCCTCAGAATTGTTGGGAGTGGTTATATGCCTTTTTCTGTTCTTCTTCAGTTGTATTTATTCTGATCATTCATTCTCCAATCTACATTAATTACTTCAGCATTAAATCCTTGGCTAGATAGACATTTTCTTTCCTGGGATCTCTGTTAATATTGGCAAATTAAAAGCCAACGTTATTTCTATAAATATGAGATCTCAGGGTAGATATCTTAGGTCAAATATGAATTACAGGGGAAATATACTTTCAATGGACATATTAATTGGAAAACACACACAGAGTCACATACACAGATGTACATACGTTCCTTTTCAGGGCTCTCATGATCCAATCAAAGTGGCAACACTCACAGGCAAACAGAAGCTTTCATGGTTGTTTGAATGGAAAATCTCCCAAAAGTTCCAATTCTGTGTCTCTTTTGTCCAGCATTCTAGCAGCTTGCCTAGCTGACAAGTATATTTCCTAGACCTAGATAATCCATTTTCCCAATCGGTGTTTGGCTAGGACCTGTATATATTTCATCTTAATGAGAAGAAGCCACTTTGAAATTGTAATTTGGACTTCCTTAAATATCCTCAGTCTTATTCCCATCAGATTCATATTCTAGTAAACATATACAAATTCAGATTTGCCTATAATGTCCCTGTAAAACATTTATTCTTTTCTTTAGTTTTCTTTCCATCTTGAAATATTAGAATGGGTTCAGCATTTCATTAAGTACCAAATATATACTGCTATTTTTTTCCTGGCAATATTTAGGAAATATAGTTATTCTTAATTTACTTTAAGAACTGACCAGTGTAGGATAGGATCTGGCACATTGTAGGTATTCTTATTTATAAATATATTATAAATATATAATTATATTTATATATATTATAATTATAAAAACAAATTATAAATATTACTTTTGTACCCATAATGCCTTCATAACTTCATAATTCAAGGAGAGCTCTCACTTCCTCAAATAGATCCTGTAAATTCCTGTCTCAGCTATGCAAAACTTCCCTTTTTTTACATTGATTTTTTATTTTTTTTATTTTTATTTTATTTATTTCTTTAACATCTTTATTGGAGTATAATTGCTTTACAATGGTGTGTTAGTTTCTACTCTGTAACAAAGTGAATCAGTTATACATATACATATGTTCCCATATCTCTTCCCTCTTGCGTCTCCCTCCCTCCCACCCTCCCTATCCCACCCCTCTAGGTGGTCACAAATCACTGAGCTAATCTCCCTGTGCTATGCAGCTGCTTCCCACTAGCTATCTATTTTACGTTTGGTAGTGTATATATGTCAATGCCACTCTCTCACTTCTTCCCAGCTTACCCTTCCCTTTCCCCGTGTCCTCAAGTCCATTCTCTATGTCTGCATCTTTATTCCTGTTCTACCCCTGGGTTCTTGAGAACCATTTTTTGTTTTTAGTTTCCATATATATGTGTTAGCATATGGTATTTGTTTTTCTCTTTCTGACTTACTTCACTCTGTATGACAGACTCTAACTCCATCCACCTCACTACAAATAACTCCATTTCGTTTCTTTTTATGGCTGAGTAATATTCCATTGTATATATGTGCCACATCTTCTTTATCCATTCATCCGATGATGGACACTTAGGTTGCTTCCATGTCCTGGCTATTGTAAATAGAGCTGCAATGAACATTTTGGTACATGACTCTTTTTGAATTATGGTTTTCTCAGGGTATATGCCCAGTAGTGGGATTGCTAGGTCGTATGGTAGTTCTATTTTTAGTTTTTTAAGGAACCTCCATACTGTTCTCCATAGTGGCTGTATCAATTTACATTCCCACCAACAGTGCAAGAGGGTTCCCTTTTCTCCACACCCTCTCCAGCATTTATTGTTTGTAGATTTTTTGATGATGGCCATTCTGACCGGTGTGAGATGATATCTCATTGTAGTTTTGATTTGCATTTCTCTAATGATTAATGATGTTGAGCATTCTTTCATGTGTTTGTTGGCAATCTGTCTGTCTTCTTTGGAGAAATGTCTAATTAGATCTTCTGCCCATTGTTGGATTGGGTTGTTTGTTTTTTTGTTGCTGAGCTGCATGAGCTGCTTGTAAATTTTGGAGATTAATCCTTTGTCAGTTGCTTCATTTACAAATATTTTCTCCCATTCTGAGGGTTGTCTTTTCATCTTGTTTATGGTTTCCTTTGTTGTGCAAAAGCTTTTAAGTTTCATTAGGTCCCATTTGTTTATTTGTGTTTTTATTTCCATTTCTCTAGGAGTTGGGTCAAAAAGGATCTTGCTGTGATTTATGTCAAAGAGTGTTCTGCCTATGTTTTCCTCTAAGAGTTTGATAGTGTCTGGCCTTACATTTAGGTCTTTAAACCATCTTGAGTTTATTTTTGTGTATGGTGTTAGGGAGTGTTCTAATTTCATACTTTTACATGTACCTGTCCAGTTTTCCCAGCACCACTTATTGAAGTGGCTGTCTTTTCTCCACTGTATATTCTTGCCTCCTTTATCAAAGAAAAGGTGACCATATGTTTGTGGGTTTATCTCTGGGCTTTCTATCCTGGGAAATATTATCTACCCATAATGCCTTCATAACTTCATAATTCAAGGAGAGCTCTCACTTCCTCAGATAGATCCTGTAAATTCCTGTCTCAGCTATGCAAAACTTCCCTTTTTTTTACTTTGATTTTTTGATTTTGCCTAAATCTTCAGAATTAAAGAACTTAAAAAATAAGCTTTATTGTCACTTATTTTATAATTCCTTGTAGCATTTAGTACAATAATACAGTGTCTGGCACATAGTAGTGCTTCAATAATTTTGCCCTGGAATACAGTATCAGTGAAGGAAGGAATTACATATTATTCCCTAAGAAATTACATATGGGCCTGAAAACCACATCAACTGTTGCCTTTTTTGTGTGTCATACTTGATACATTCCCAAATTCATTCCTCCCCAGTTTTTTTGGTCACTCACTGGAGTCACATTCAAAGAAAGACTAATATAACCCTTTCACTTTTGTTCACTTACTTATTCAAAGGGCTAGCAGTGCAAAGCTCATTTAGAGTAAGATAACTTGTCTTGACGTTTAGAACATTCTAGTTTTGGTCCCAGTTTACCAACTACTTTAGAGAATTTGTTTAACCTCTTAGAGTCTTGGTTTCCTCATCTATTCAATCTATTCAGTTGGAAGAATAGTGTAATCTGTTTTCGAGATATCTAATGAAATAAGTTAAAGGAAAGTTTAAAAATTTTTAAGGTGCTAGGAAAATGTATAATTATTATGGCAAAAAGCTGAAACAAAAGCTCAACATTTTGCCTGGATCTTTCCTAAATCACCCTGCTTTCCAGCTGTGTTTTTTTATTTGTTGGTTTGTTTTTGCTTTTAGAACTAATAATCCAAATTTCTAACAGCCATATATGACAATAGTAGTGGCTAGCACAGTAGTGGCTAGCATACCATTTAACGGGCATTGATTTAGGTATTTACCTTTAATTCTTACAATTACATGAGGTAAATACTATTACTATCTACATGAAAGAGAGGGGGAAACTGAAGCTTAGAAAGGCTCAGCAACTCCAAAGATGAATAAGTATTATGTGTGGGAATCCATATTCAAAGCTAGGAGTGACTGACCCTGAAGTTCATTTGATTAACCAATTTGCTACCACGCCCCCTTCCTTCCCCTCTAAATGCACATCTTTCTTTACTCCTGTCTGTGCATCTGCCAATATGAAAGTGCCAGGTGTGAAAGCTTCTGAGACCTCTTCATCTGAGAAATTGAGAAGTCAGAGAGAAATGAAAATTAGGCCACAAATTCAATGTAAAACAGAGGTCAGACTTGAGAGGCCTTTTCTACTGAATAGCAGCAGTTTAAATAGCTTGAAAGTCCCTTCTCACACAGAATAATCTCTGCAAATTCAATTCAGTTACATCAATATGATTATGAACTATGTAATGGCTTATGGAAATTTAAATTTAGGAGCAAACAGATTGATTTGTGCTTTGCTGACCAGAGCCTATTCAGTAGAGATGGGCACAAATTTTATTTTTATGTAAATCACCTCTAATGCAGTTCTTTCTTCTAAATTATATGCAACTGGCATTTGCCCATGTGCATTATTTCCTGGGCAGCAGGAACCTTGACTGGCACCGAAAAGCTCAATGTAAATCCAAATGTGGATGTGAGGAAAAGTATCAGGGATAGAAGCAGTTTTCATTGTCAATATCAGAAATTGACAAATACATTGAGGTTTGATGTCCATTTAGTGTGATTTAGTAGAAAAGTTTGGAATTAGAAAGAGCTGGGTTCTCATTTGATAAGGATGATTTTTGCCCTCCATGAAGCTGGCCTCTCTTACTTCCTGTGTCTGTATCTTTTTCATTCTTTCAGCAAACGTTTACTGAGAACTTCCTACATGTCAGTCACCTGGATAAGACTCTGGAGATGAACTACATAGAATTCCTTCCTAGCATAGTTCCCAGTCTAAAGACAGGATAATATAAACCTAAATAAGGGTCATAAGCTCTGCAATACTGGAGTAAGATGGTGTGGAGGTGAAGGGAGAGGAACCATTAAAAAGAGAGTTATCAATTTTATTTCAATAGGATAGGCTTCCAAGGAAAGATAATGCTTGAGAAATACATCTTTATAGATGGTAAATAAAGATAATTATATGTATTTAGCAGGGCCATTATTAGGAATAAATACAACAGTATATGGGAGGACTGGTCCTAGTGGTCTACATCTAAATGCTAGTTTTTTATATTACTGCACAAGTGTAAAACCAGGAGTTAGCTCATACTTTTCAAAACCTCTTCTTCTGCTGTGTTTAAACAAACAAATGTGTTAATATCAGAGTCAGTCTTATTTTGTGCCCATAACTAATTCTCACCAGCCTGGAACTCCCATAAAAGGCACAGGAGCATTCAGGACACTATATCCCAATCCAAAACATGCTTTCTATCTCTAGCAACATACAAACAGTTGAGCCAGTCATTTCTACCTGCCATACACACAAGAAAGCAAGTACCGGAGTTAGATCAGGGCACAAGAAACTGCCCATATACTCTTGGATCAATTATACTCACCCTCCTCTCCCCCTGCCCCCTAATCTCCCCAAGCCCCAATCCACAGACTCTTGCCTCTGTGCTCAGTTTTAGTTTTGTTTTTGTCTGTTTCTTTTGCAAAATATCTGAATCATTGCATCTAAAGCTGTTTGCTCTGAACTCCACAGAACATAAAGGATTTACCAGACATATTTTCAATTTAAATGAGTCTGAATATTACTAAAGCTTGAGAGAAATAGCTTCCAGACTGTGCTTCTGACTTTAGATTTTGTCTTCCCACCCATTTCCCAGGGATGTATGCACTTCAATCTTTTAAGACTATAATTAATACAAAAAAAAAAAGGAAAAACAATCATAAATGTAGAACTTGATGAATTCTCACAAAATGAACATATCCATATAAACTTTATACATATCAAAAATAGAATGTTGGGGCTTCCCTGGTGGTGCAGTGGTTGAGAGTCTGCCTGCCAATGCAGGGGACACGGGTTCGATCCCTGGTCTGGGAGGATCCCACATGCCGCGGAGCGGCTGGGCCCGTGCGCCACAACTACTGAGCCTGCGCGTCTGGAGCCTGTGCTCCACAACAAGAGAGGCCGTGATAGTGAGAGGCCCGAGCACCGTGATGAAGAGTGGCCCCCGCTCGCCGCAACTAGAGAAAGCCCTCACACAGAAACGAAGACCCAACACAACCATAAATTAATTAATTAATTAATTAAAATAGCCATCTAAAAACAGTTCTTTATAAAAAAAAAAAAATAGAATGTTGAAAGCACCTCAAGAGCACCTCGCCCTCCTTTTCAAAAGTAATCACTATTCTAATATCTAACTCCACAGATAAATTGTGCTGGTATTTAAATTTATAAAAATGAGATTATATAACATATATACTCTTATTTCTGGTCTCTCATACTCAATATTATGAGATTCACCCCTTTTGTTAAATGAGGCAGTTTATTCATCCTCATTACTGCACATCACTGCATTGTAAGAATGCACCAATGTTTTATTTATGAGTTCTACTATTAGTAGGTACGTTATTTCCAGATTTTGTCTGTTACAAATAATGCTACCATGAATATTTTGTACATATATTGGTGCACATATGTACACTATTGGAAATGTACCTAGAATTTGAATTGGTGGACTCTTGGATAGACATACATTCACCTTAAGTAAATACAGACAAATAGTGTTCCAAAATGGTTCTACAATTTTACATACAAAGAGTGGATCAGAGCTTCAGTTGTTCCTTATTCTCAGCAACCTGATACTTTTGGTCTTTTTAATATTAGTCATTCTGATGAGTGTAGAGTAGCATTGATTTACGGTTTTAATTTGCATTTTCCTTATCACTAATGAGAATGATTCATTTTTCATACATTAAATAGCTATTGGGATATCCTCATTTGTGATGTTCGTGTTCAACTCACTGGCTCATTTTTCAAACTGGGTTGACTGTTGTGATAGGCAGAAATTAGGGACCCCAAAATGTCCACACCTTAAGCTCCAGAACTTAAGGTAAATATGTTAAATAAGGTAAATAAGGTAAATATGTAAATATGTTACCTTACATGGAAAAAAATAGCTTTATAGATGTGCATATGGTTAAGGACCTTGAGATGGGAAAATTATCCTGGTTATCTAGGTGGGTCCAGTTTACGTTCTCACATGAAATCTTAAAAGTGGAAGTGGAAGGTAGATAAGTAAGGTCAGAGTGATGACAGTGTGAGAATGATTTGACACATCCTGTTGCCAATTCTGAGATGTACACCTAAAAGAACTGGAGAGATCCCTCTAGGAGCTGAGGGCAGTGCCCAGTTGACAGCAATGATATGGAGACCTCAGCCCTACAACTGCACAGAACTGAATTCCAATTCTGAATGAACAAGGAAATGGATTTGTCACCTAGGGCCCGTGGAAAGGAATGCAACGCTGCCAACACTTTGATTTTAGCCCCCTCAGAGCTATAACAGATTTCTGACCTGCACTACTGCAAGATATTATGTTAATATTGTTTTAAGCCCTTAAGTTTGTCGTAAGTTTTTAGGTTCATGAAAGAAAATTAATACAGCTGTCTTCTTCTTATTGATTTGCATAACTTTTTAATATATTTTGAATATAAATTAAACATTGCAAAGAACATGTCCCAATCTGTATTTTTTTCTTTACTTTTCTTAGTGGAATATTTTGATAAAAAGTTCTTAATTCTAATATAGTTCAATTGATCAATCTTTCCTATATAGTTCATTAATTGCGTGTCTTTTATGAGATTTATCTGGCTACCCCAAGCTAATTAAGATATTCTCTCAATCCACTTATATATATTTTTGCATATGGCATGACATGAGTCCAGTTTCATTTATTTTCATATGGATATCCAAATTGGCACTTCACCAGTTATTTAGAAGATTACTTCCCCCCCCACTCTCTTCCAGTTCACTTTTGTCATATATCAAATGTTTCTATATATGTGTCTCTTTTTGAACTCTTTTTAATTTTTTCTTTCCTTGTGCCATTCCTATACAATTTAAATCAACAGTACTTTTTAAAGTCTTGATAATAAAAGTCACCCAAATTTGTTCATTTCCAAGACTACGTGGGTATTTTTTTTTTTGGCCCTCTGCATTTTCATATACATGTTAGAATTATCCTCTATACCCCTACACACACACACACACAGACTCCTGCTGGAATTTTAACTAGGATTTCATCAAATACATAAATAAATTTGGACAGATTGGCATTTTTATGGTATTACCTGCCAATCCATCAACATGGAATACCATTCCTTTTAGGTCTTCTCTATTTTCTTTCAATTATATGATGTAGTTCTCTATGAAACTATTTTACACATCATTCATTAGATTTATTACTGTACATATGATATTTTGTATTATTAAAACTTGTATATTTTACATTTTATTTTCTAATTGTTCATTGCATACAGAAATTGAATGATATTTTATAAGAACTTTGTAGACAGAAATCTTTCTAAATCACTTAGATGTCTACAAACTGTATTGTATTTTCTACATATACAATAGTGGCATTTTTGATTGATAGGAATTTTATTTATTTCTCCCTTTGCAATTATTTTGCCTTTTAGTTACTTTTTTATCTTAGTTCTGGATAGAATATCCTGTATCATATTGAATAGAAATGGCAATAGTGGGCTTCCATGCCTTATTACTGACTCAAAGGAGAAAATGTCAGTATTTTATTATTAAGTGTGACATTTACTGTTAGATTTTTTTCTATAGATACCTGATATAACAATAAGAAAGTTTCTGCTTATTTCTAGTTTCCTAATAATTTCTATTATGACTGTGAGTTAAATTTTAGCAACTGCTTTTCCTCTATCTATTGAGGTACACTAATCATAGCTTTTCTCCTTTATTCTGGTAACATGGTGAACTGCATTGATTGACTTTCAACTGTTAAACTAATGTTGTATTCCTGGGAAAAGAACAAACTTCGTCATAATTTTGGGGCATTATTCTTTTACTTATTGATGAATTTGGCTAATACTAATATATTTAGAATTTTTGTATATATGTTAATGGGCCAGATTAGGCAACTAATAACACAGCTTTGAAATACATGAAAAACACCTGACAGAACTGCAAGGAGAAACAATATGATCTCAATAGATGCAGAAAAAGTATTTGCAAAATCAGTGATCCACTCCTGATAAAACCTCATTGAACTATGAATACAATGGAGCTTCCTTAACTTCATAAAAGGAATCTATAAAAAAATCTATAGTCAAAGATTGAGTTAACCCCCTCCCCAAAGTCAATGATGTTTGTCCTCACCACTTTTATGCATTCAACTTTGTACTAAAGGTTAGGCAATGCTAATATGCAAGGAAATAAATACAAATAGTATTCAGATTTCAAAGAAAGATGGCATAATCATCTATGTAGAAAAGCCTATGAAATTTATAGAAAAACCTTCTAAAAGATTTTACAGAGTTGCAAGATACAAGAACAATATATAGCAATTATATTTCTGTATACTAGCAGCAAACAATCAAAATTACAATTTAAAAACAATGCCAGCTATAATATCACATTATGAAATATTTTGGGATAATTCTATGAAAAGATATACAAAATATATAAGAGTCTGTACTCTGGGTGGTAATGTGTCTTATCTGTTTCTTATCTATTAAGCATTGGAAAAGATTTGTTATGAGCTTACGTTTCCACATCAGTAAACATGGAGTGAATTTTTCACACTCTCAGTGATAATGTAAAGATTGAGGTATTGTATGTGAGAGTCAATAGCATGATACCACGGAGAAGGAATTCAGTAAATGACAATTGTTATTTGAGACTTAGTCTCAAACTGAATTTCACTTAAATTTTCTCCAAAGAAATTATTTTAATGAAGAAACAATTTATAGAGGAGTGTTCAGGGTTTAGAGAGTCTAATCTTGTGAAAAGGGGTATGATGTTGAATGGGCAAGGGAAGGAAGCAGTGTTTCTGGAGCTCAGTGAATGCTGTTACCACAGAGCAGGAGTTGGCCAACAAGAGCAGCAGTTGTGGAGTGACTTAGCCACTGCTTGCCACAACTGTGGAGATGATTTGGGCAAGGAATGGGGGAAGAAATGCTGTGACCTCTGTTTTCTCTTACCCTGTGCTGACCTGCTGATAAGTCCCACTGAATGAATCCAATCAGAAGCCAAAAGACAGGGAGATATGGGTGACACACTTCTAGAGGTCAGCTCCTCCGCGCACACAGCAGAGAAGACAAGGACAGAGAGGACAGAGAATGAATCTAGGGGTATTGAGTGGAGATTAATCTGTATAATTCCTTTCTTCTCTTTCCAGAAAATATATATTTTAAAAAGAAATACTATGGGTGCCAAAGGTTTTCATCTGCATTTGTCTTTAAGCCACCTGGCCCTGTGGAAGTCCAATACCCTTCAATAATTTGGCCATGACTGTTAAACAAGAGAGCCTGCGACCTGACTTAATGATACTAGTAGTAAGTTATCATCTAAATGCGTACTCATTTTTCAACATTTGACACAAAGTAATTAAAATACAATGGAGTAACTGGATCTGTCCTAATTTTCTCATTTATTATGGAGTATTATGAGACAAAAGCAAGTATATCACAGCAACTCATCAATACAGGCAAGTGGTTTAATAGAAGAATTCCTGATGAATAAAACAGAACCCATTTTGCATGATGGTACCTGATTGGAACATGTGGCTGAACCGACCAAACAGTGATCCAAATAACTCCTTCCTACATGTGCCCCTTCAAATGGGTGCTTTTGCACATACAGGGTTCCTCTACTTAAAACACTGTTTGCTCCCATTATTGCCTATTAAAACCTTTCCCATCCATCCATCCATCCTTCACAGGCTGGCTCAAATAAGACCTAGGTGTAGACGTTTCCTGATTTCCCACCAAATGACACCTTGTCCCTTAGGGGTGCCCTTTATACTGTTCCTCTTTTACATCATTTTCCATCTTACCAGTAACCCCATCCTATCCACCATACTTCTTTATTTCATATATTCTTTCATATTCCTTCCCACAGTCTATACTTTAAATCTGCCAACACAGTCTCTACCCTGGACTCTGCAATATACAGACAGTCCTCAACTTAACATGATTTGACTTATGATTTTTCGATTTTATGATGGTGTGAAAACAATACGCATTCAGTAGAAACCATACTTCAAATTTTGAATTTTGACCTTTTTCCGGGCTAGCGATATGCAGTACGATACTCTCTCAGGAGGCCGGGCCACAGTAGCAGCCACAGCTCCCAGTCAGCCCCACAGTCACGCCAGTAAACAGCAGATACACCTATAACCATTCTGTACCCATATTACGATTCTGTTTTTCACTTTCAGTACAGTAGTCAATAAATTACATGACATATGCAACCCTTTCTTATAACATAGGCTTTGTGTTAGATAATTTTGCCCAACTGCAGGCTATTGTATTCTGAACATGTTCACTGTAGGCCAGGCTAAGTTATGATATTTGGCTGGTTAGATGTATTAAATGAATTTTTGACTTACTATGTTTTCAACTTGTGGTGGGTTTATTAGGACATCACCCCATCTTAAGTTGAGGAAGATCTGTGTTCCTAACTGGTCCTGCTCTCCTCATTCACACCTATTTTCAACAGCAGACTGACTCTCCTAAAAACAACAACAACAAAACAAAATCCAAACTTTCCCTACTGCAAATCCTTTATTTATTTCTCATTGTCATAAAGGCCTATTTCATTAGAAAGAGACTCAAAGCCTTTCAAGTCATCCCTAACTTCCCAGCCTTATCGCCTGCCACTTCCCAGAAGCTCTTGAGCTCCACTACTGAAGCTACAGTATTTAGTTTCCTCAGTTGGTCAGGTTATCTCATAGCCCCAGGCCTTTGCCTGTGGTGTCTTCCTGACCTGGAAATCTCCACCCACAACCACTCAACACCCGGCTTCTTATCTTCCCCAATCCCTTTGCATTCTTCTAACTCAGTTCAAATGTTATCTGCTCCATTGAATCTTCTTAAATATTTCTTTTCCTCCTCCACATTTTCCAGACCTATGTATACTTTCAGAATTTCCCATTCTAAATTACAGAAAGCTGCTAGACATTGAGATCCTCCAAGGTCAGAATTGTTCCCTACTCTTTGTATCTGCAGCATTTATCACATTGCCTGGCATATATAGATGTTCAAAAATGCTTACTGGGGGAAAAAAAATGAAATAAAATTCTAATTGAATTTTTATTTGCCCTGTTAAGTTTGTGATTTACAGTGTTAATTCTCTAAAAATGATATTACTTGGTTATATAAGCATATCTTCAATTTGGCTTAATTCACTGTTATAATCTATAAGCATTAAAAAAAATTAAGATTGTAAAAATTATTCTGGTCAGTCAGTATATCTCTATAACAAATATTCTACTTTTATAACAAAACAGTACCTTTATTAGTGATATTGTCTCTTGCTAAATCATTAAATCATTTATTTTGGCTCATCAGTTTAGTCTAAAAACCAGTATGTCATGGCAGTAGGGAGAGCCTAAATTGCCTGAGACTTACTCATGCAAATGATATTTATTGGTTGGTTCTTGACCTCCTGTGTGCCCACAGCGCTCCTAGTTAAATTAGGATATAATATTAAATAAGGCAGACAAAGCTCGCAGCCTCAAGGGTACAGATGAGGAAATAGATAATATTATAAGGAAACAAACAATAATAATAATTTCAGATTGCAGTATGTTTATGGATAAATACTAAATTAAGGTGGTATTATAGAAAATAATGGGCAGGACTACTTTAGGGGCTTATCAAAATAGTTAGTGAATGTATTCAACTAACAATAAAAAAGGACTAATGATTGTCCTGAAATTAAGGTGCATTCAGTTGAACTGTTTTCTTGTTAAACTCGCATTGCCCTGTACAGTGTCCTAAAATGATTAAATCAATTTTAAGATGGAATTCAAAGTGGAATTTCTTGATTCATTCAAAACATTTTAACATTTACTAAGTAATTTAGGCATGGTTCTCCCCTCATGGAACTTAACTACTGGAAGAGATAAGATAAAAATAACTGCATAAATAATCATTATTTGCAATTGAAACTTTATTATACACCTATGTTTAAAATTGATGAGATCTTTATTACTATCTCTGATTTGAGAATTATAAATAAACCTAATGGTCTAAATCACAGCCATACTAAAACAAGGAGAAAAAAAACACATGGTAGATAAAAATAGTGCTATATCTGTTAAAATAGTATGTATCTGATAAGATAGAATGTATCTATATGTAGATGCTATACCACATGCTAACTCATTTGTTTTCACAATAGTGCCCTGTGTTTGGCAGTTATTCAAACAACTTTTCTTTAAAGGAACCATTACTCAGAGAGGATAAGCAACCTGCCCACCCTGGATCACAGCTGCATAGCAGAGGCAGGATTCAAACTCAGCTGTTTAATTCAAGACCCTTCTTATTCACCTAATATGTTCTACTGCAAATAATAAAAAAAGAAACAATTTTTTAAAAGCCATAATGTATTTGTTTGAATAAAAGAGACATTTGTAATTCAAAATTTTCATTTTAGTTTCATCTAGCTTCCACTGAGAGATTAAAATATAATAGAATTTACAATTCCTTATATATTAAAAAAACCCTATAAACTAAACATGATTTAGATATAACCTAAACTGTTCTTATCACAATCAAGAAAAGTAGATATTATTGTCATCATCCCCATTTAATTGTAAGGGAAACAAACAAAAGAAAATGAAATGACTTGCCCAGGATCACACAGCCAGTATATGGCACAAGCATCTAGACACTAAAGGCACTCTTCTTTCTCCAATACGTTCTATAATAGTTCTTTTTTTTATTGTAATATATAAATGTCTATCCTTTTCAATTCATATTTTCAGCAAAAAACATTTTAAAAAACACATTTTTCAGCTATATAGTTAGGTATAAAATAATTTTTGCTTTATCTTTCTACTGGAAAGCAAAAGATCTTAAAGCTCATATAACAGTTGTTAGCCTTAAAATATGAAATGACTTCCAAATTATCCAGCCAAATGAGTTCAGCAACAAACGCCCTGATGGTCATAACATTAATATAATCATAAAAGTACCATTACATTAATTAGAACTTTGTAAACGCTGTAATTAAGATATTCCGTGACAGCTGTCTTTCCTGTCCCTGAGCGTTCCCAAGAACTCTCCCAACACCACTTATTTCTGAACCATCATCTGCCTAGAGTTGGGAGAAGCCATCTGTTAGTATATTTGAAATGTTAAGTGACAAAGGGGTTTCAAACCATTATATCCCTTAGAATCCTTTATGGGGGAGAAAAAAAAGAAGAACCACTCAGCAAGCATTTCTAAGTGATTTTTAGCTAGACCTGGAAGGGAGGCTAACTGAATTTATTTATTTTTAATCTTGCATCAGGATTAAATAATAGAAACAGTCTGGAGTTCTGAGTCAGGTAGATCTGACCTGATTGCTAAGGCAAGTTACTTAAACTCTCTGAGCCTCAGTTTCCTCATATTTATGATGGGGAAACATCACAAATGAGGGCAGTCATGCCTAGTTTTTTATTACTGTTGAGAAAATTAAAGGACAAATGTCATGTCTAGTGTCGTATAAAATTGTCACTGAAGGCTAATTTTATTTCAAAATATCATTAGAATGACTTTAACGATGGTACACTGCTAGTCTTTTTCCAGTTATTTTATGCAGCTTTGGAAAATGTGATTATTTTAGTCCTGAAAACTATTTCTCAGGTCAGTTATATTTATTTTTATTAAATCTAAGAGGTAGCATAGTCTTAAAATGTGATTAAGAAGAATTCAATTTCTACTACAATCCATTACTCATTTGATTTTAAGCAAATCACTTCCCTGGACCTCTGTGTAGAAAATGATGGAAAAATTAGGGATAACATATATTTTTACTGTTAAGAAAATAAATTAAAATAGGAATAATAATAGATGACATTTTTCCCTTTTTAAATCTCATTCTTGATAGTGTTTTTATTATTATTCTCATTATTATGAGTTTCAACAGGTCAGCAATGCCCACACCAGGTTAACTTCGTTGTATACTTTAATCTTCACAGCAGTTCTATGGAGTGAGTACTGTCATTAAGACCATTTTTGGAAACAAGGAGACTGAGTCTGATGTTAAGCAACTTGCTCAAAATGTCATAGTTAGTTAATGACAGAGCCTAGACAAAATTCCGAAACTAACTCACACCAAAGTGCATGCTTTTCATCTTTTCTGCTAGTGCTTCGCAATTTGCAAAACACTACCGAAGTGGAAAATATTAGTTTTACAGGATAAGAAACCAATGATCTGATTGGTACTTTTTATCTCTGCCTGGTATAGAAAGGCATTTCTCACTGTTAGGAAAAAATAGTAAAAATTTAAGTAAGACTTACTACGTGTTTTACAGAAAATTACTCACTCTATCTTCCCGATGCAATGAGGTAGTTATTGTGATTTTCCTCATTTTTATAGAAGAGAAAACTGAGGCAGAAAGTTTGAGTATGTTGTCCAAGGTCACACTATTAAGTGGGAAAGTAAGATTCAGATTCAAGTGGTCTGAATTGCTCCATTATGTTGCCTTAAGAATCATAGAGAAAGACGTGGCTTATTTGTCCTTCTTTGAAAGACTAGAAATTGCTTTAATAAAATAAGAGCCTACTATGTGCCAGTCTCTTTACACATCCAATTTCCAGTGATCACTATCCTGAAATTTGAATTATTTCTCTTTCTCTTTCCCTCCTACCTCCTCCTTCCTCCTCTTTCTCACTTTCTTTCTCCTCCTTTTTCTCTCCCTCTTTTTCCTTCTCCTTGTCCTCCTTCTTCTATGAGACAAAGTAACTGAGTCTCAGAGATGTTCCATCATTTGACCAAGACATCAGAGCTAATAAATAGCAGAAGTGTTATATGAACCTATTTTAACATAGTCTGATTGGTTCGAAATTCTGAGTTCTTTCTACTACATCACACTGCACATAATTCAGGGATTTCCTAGATTTTTAAAGTAGCTAGAAAAAAAATGGCCATTTCTCAAGACAGTGACTGATTAAGTTCTAATTGACAAAAGGATGAATATTTTGTGATAAGACAGGTAATAAAGACTGTTGAAATCTACATCTAGGAGGATTAAAAAAAAAACTTATCTCTGCTTCCTCTTTTGCACAAGAGAGCATAAGAGATTGGAACTATAGGATATAAATATAGATTTGATATCAAAGGATTCTTGCCAAGCATCTCTCTTAAGGATCTTAAGGGAATAGACACTATAGTTTAAGGTGGACTAATTATATGATTTAGGCATTACTGAGAGCTATGTCTCATCTGTGTGTCTGCAACTTAGCCATGAGGACAAAGGCCATAGTCAATTAACTTGTGTACATTTCAATTGCTATTATCTCTGAAACATATGGTACAGTGTTCTGCTTGAGGGAAAACAACTTTAGATAAGTCTTGTCAACCCTATTTACATTATTTTTGAAGGGTAATCTACTTATTCATAATAATCACAAAGGAAGACAATTATAATTGAAAAAGCAACAAAGATAGCAATGAAAGTCTAAATTTTTACTGTTTACATATTCATAGAAGAGTTGTCTTCCAGAACTACCTTTTAAAGAGATAACTGATTGTTAAATCTTTTCCGCACCTCTGCCCTCAACTTAGTAGAGAAATCTCAGATTGAGAGTTAATGATAGAGGCATCACACTAGAGGTTATTGTTAATTATTTCTTTCAACTCCCACTATTTGACTACTTAAAGCTCTTCCATATAGAAGGCATTAAACTTATGCTAGAAGCCCTATGTGAAGCCCTATGTCTTAACCTATCATTCATCTTTATACTTGAGAATGGGATGTGATCAAGACAAACATGGGGGCAAGGGCAACTTAAAAGGTTCATGAGGGGCTTCCCTGGTGGCGCAGTGGTTGAGAATCCGCCTGCCAATGCAGGGGACACGGGTTCGAGCCCTGGTCTGGGAAGATCCCACATGCCGCGGAGCAGCTGGGCCCGTGAGCCACAATTACTGAGCCTGCGCGTCTGGAGCCTGTGCTCCACAAGAGAGGAGGCAATAGTGAGAGGCTCACGCACCGCGATGAAGAGTGGCCCCCGCTTGCCACAACTAGAGAAAGCCCTCGCACAGAAACGAAGACCCAACACAGCCATAAATAGAAATAAATAAATTAAAAAAAAAAAAAAAAAAGTTCATGATTTGCCAAATCTAGATCTATAGGGGGTATCTACTTGGGACTGTACGTATTTGCTTGCTCTTGAGTTACATGTAACTAATGGGGAAAAAAAGGAAATAAAGAGAAAGCAAATATCCCACAGTTGCAGATGAAAACCAAATCATTGAAAGTTATTTATTACAACAACTAGAACATGTACAAATTCGTAAGCAAATAAAAGGCTGAATTAAAAAAAAGTCAGCAGCTTGAAGTGAAAAGGAAGATGAAGAGATTAAAAGGATAAATAGGAAATTTTTAAAAGTCAAATTCAAATATCAAAATGAAAATCTGCATTAAAGGTAGTAAATATCAAAGGTAATTGGGTCGGAAATTAAATCAGAATGTGGAGGACAGATTTAATCAGTTTCTGAGTTTATTATAAATATTAAGAGTATGAAAATAAAAAGAACAATGTAGCTGTCCAGTTTTCCCAGCACCACTTATTGAAGAGACTGTCCTTCCTCCATTGTATATTCTTACCTCCTTTGTTATAGATTACGTGACCACAGGTGTGTGGGTTTATCTCTGGACTTTCTATCCTATTCTTTTGATCTATATTTCTGTTTTTGTGCCAGTACCGTACTGTTTTGATTAGAACACTCCCTAACACCATACACAAAAATAAACTCAAAATGGATTAAAAGCCTAAATGTAAGGCCAGATTGAATTACAGAAATTACAGACTTCTTAAGTCAGACAGAGAAAATCAAATATCATATGATATCGCTTTTGTGTGGAATCTAAAAAAATGGTACAAATGAACTTATTTACAAAACAGAAATAGTCACAGATGTAGAAAACAAACTTATGGTTACTGGGGGTAAAGGAGGGGATAAATTGGAAGATTGGGATTGACATATACACACTACTATATATAAAATAGATAACTAATAAGGACCTACTGTATAGCACAGGGAACTCTACTCAATACTATGTAACAGCCTATATGGGAAAAGAATCTAAAAAAGAGTGGATATATGTATATGTATAACTGATTCCCTTTGCTCTACAGCAGAAACTAACACAACATTGTAAATCAACTATACTCCAATAAAAATTTTTAAAAAAGAACAATGAAAAATTTGAAAATGAAAATCCAACATAAGATTTATTATTTTTTCTCAAGTAGAAACCAGAATAATTATAACAAAAGCAAAAGTTAAAAACATAATAAAATAAAACTTCTCTTAACAAAGATCCATGCACATAAAATGAAAGGGCTCTCCAAAATCCAGATAAATCTAATTGCTCTTTTTATTAAATATAGACAGAGGTGGCAGCTATATTGGCCAAATTCAAGAGAGTATAAATACCTCAGGACTATATTGGAACAATCTCTAATCTAAAATGAGTGAATGTAGGAAAAGGAAGAGAAAAGGTATGATCCAGAAAATTAGACCACTGCTTATTTCTAACCAGAGTTGTAATGATAATTATTTGTTTAGCTTAAAAAAAATATCTATCCTGAATACACTCCACAGAGATTCTGAGTCTGTCAATCAGGTATCATCTGGGCAAGTACCCGATCACTACAGGTGATTTTTTCATACACACCCCTGGTTGGGGACTGACAATTGAGAATATGACAATAATATCATAATTGGAGGCCTCTTATGTGTTAGGTGTTGTATATTAATTATCACTTTAAACCTTTACAGTTGCCCATTATATAGTAATCACTCGTATTTTATGGATGAGAGAGCTGATCCTCAGTGAAGTTAAAAATTTTAGATAGTATATCCAAAGACTTGACTTACTGAATGTACCCAATACCTGTTTTGATATATTTTTCCCCTCATTTCACAGACAAGAGGTTAAGCATTACCTCCCAGATCATCAAGTAAGTAGGTATTGGAGCCAGTATGCTGAGATTTTTGATATTTAATTACATCTGTAGAGTCAAGACAGGATTTAAGCTGTAGTTCATCTAACTAAAGAACTTTACCCTTTTCAATAAACTATTTAGGAAATAAGAAGGATTTCTTGGGAAGTTTGGCCAAGCACGGATAGCCCAAAAGGCTGTGGTTAACATCGCCATATGACAAAGAATGAGGTTACAAACTGATTTTTTATGAGCTTCAGATTTCTTTTTGTGTTTATAGATAGAGGAACCATATATTGTCCCTTATTCCTCAAAATGCAAGTCACTTTTTGTAATTTTCTCTCATTTATTTATTATCTCCTCAATAACCATCAGAGAAATACATGTGGGAAATATTTTTCTTAAGATTCTCTTTAGATTATAAAGTAACTATAAGGAATGACTTTATCAGTATACTTCAGTGAACTAATAAGTATTTTAATTCTGAAGTGGTTAGAATATGCCAGGAAGCTCTTTAAATATTTAAAAGATAATAGAAATAGTAGATAAAGGTACAGTATATTAGAAAAAAGTACTGGAATTGGTTTCAGAAGACTAAGTCTTTGTCTAAAGAGTTACAAGCTGCCAAAATATAACTGAATCTCTGACCACTGGGTTCTTTATTTATAAAGTGAAGTAATAAAAATCTACTTCACATGGTTGGTGTGCAATATAGAACCGTCCAATTGTTTCTCTCTTTCAATGGATTGTTCTGGGAATACCCAGAATGTGATATAATTAACTGACTTCATTCGCTTTTCATTTATTCAGTTCAATTTGCATTCATTATGTATCTCCTGTCATAAAGGGGATCTCCCATTATGTACAAGATGTTTGGCTAAACAATTTAAGCTTTCAAAAGTGTTCCTCATAGTAGACTAATGTTAAGGTCTACTTAACATTGAGCCCAGTTCTACCCTGGACATCATAGGATGTACTTTTCTGGAAACAAGAGATGAAAGTTCGTTTCCAGCATTCCTACCAGAGTTGAAAGAATTTCAGACTTTGCTACAGATAAAGGATCCTGAATATCCAGACAATAACCTCACTCTTCAGAAAGGACTAGTATCTAGAAAAGCAAATTAACTTGCCCAAAGTCATGGACATATAGGTAGGTCATAAAATTAAACCTATATCTCCTCTCTTTTAGACTAGTGCTCATGTGTTTATCCATGCCCCAAGAGTTGAATTCAATCAGTAAAAAATGACAAGCCATGATGCAACTTGTTTGAAGTCCTGCTCTACTTGGGTTTCACAATTGATTTGAGAGTTTCTGAGTTACTCAAGTGCAAAAAATGCAAACTTCTTGAATAAATTCTGGAATATCTCTGAGATCCCTCAAACTCACATGTTTATAAACCTTTATAGGCTTACCCTAATCCTTAACACATCCTTTAACACCCCTCCCAAGAATTTAAGGAATTATGTCAAGTCAATGCAATTGCATTTATAATTCAGATATCTTAAGTATAAATTATATTTGCCCTTGCTGCCACCAACCATTGCTCAATTTTTAATAACTCATTGGACATTGATCAATTTCAGTGTCATCCACCTTGAATAATCAGTCAGGTGTCATCAGATCTCTGAATTCTGTAAACAAAAACAGCTTATGTTTCAGCATGTAAAATGTGGTTGAAAAGAAGGACAAATGATTCTATGCCTCAAAACATCCAAACATGAATATTCCCAAACCGATGGAATAGAAATTTCAATACAAGGTGTTTTCTGCCTGAGATTTTGGACTTTGAGTCAATAGACTCACTAAGAATTCAGGTATTTTTGGTAGAGTCAGCCAAAGCCTCTGTAACCTCTGATTTCACTCCAATATCTTTATAATGACATCATTCTTCATCCATGCATCTCACCAATTGATGAAAAAAGTTCATATGAGACAGTGGATTTTTTACTAAAAAGACATAAGTAGTGGCTATGGCTAAAGGGAAGGCCAGATAGTGCCTGTTTCATTTTCAGCAGCTATAAATGTATAATAATAACACTGGGCATCATTTTTTGATAGTCTACAATGTAGCTTATCCACATGACATGTTGGTCAGAGCTACCGATCATGAAGCCACACAGCCCTGAGCTCTCATCCTGATTCTGCCACTTACTTGCAGTTCACATCTGGGTAAGTCCCTTAACCATTCTAAATCTCTTTATTTATCTTTAAAATGTGAATAATACCAAATTCATGAGATTGTTGTGAAGATTAAAATCATGTATGTAAGAAATGTTGCCCAGGCTCTGTGACAAATTATAAGAGCATAGTAAATGCTAGATATTATTTTATTTATTGTTCTTTATTTTTATTTCCAAATTGGCCTGAAGATTATCATTCTCATCCCCTCAGAGAGACTCATGTATTGTCTCCAGATTGCACAGCTAGTGAGTAGCCGAATCATGATTTGAAACCAGGCATCTCATTTTACAAGCTACAGTTTAGAGTTGTGAGTCTACAGCCTATGCTCTTTCTAATATGATTGTTTTTACCTACTTTCTATATTAAATTATTATATTGAAACGTTTTCTAACTTCAGCTCTACCCTTTAATTCAGTTTACAGACAAATCCAGTCATATTGTGGGAACTTCCTACTTATTTTTTAAAAAACAACTTTGTGTTTTTGTCTATTGATATTGACACAAAAGCAATATGACATAAAATGTAACTCTTCTTCAAAAAATAAGCATCAACTTGGAAAGATGATTAACTCTGGATTGAGTCTATTTTAATAATCAGTGTATCATTTATCTGTCAAATAATGTTGGCACGAAGTAGACAATTAGATATGTTTTGTTTAGATTTTGTAGGGTCCCTCCAATGATACTCTGCTTCTGTATCACTCTCCATGCCCCAAATCTCACAACTTTCACGGAGCAATACATCGTTTATTATTCATAAGTAAACTGAATAAAGATACACTGTCTACCCTCAAGGAACTAACGTTCTAGTGATAAAGAGTGGCATCTAAATAAATAATTCCACAAATGCAGCAAGTCTTATGGTAACAAAGAGCACAGGGTAAATGAAAGGACAGAGAAAGACTCTTAAATCAGTCTTAGGTAGCAAGTTTACAAGAGGAAGGGAGTTAACTAAGAAAGGATCCTAAGAACAGATATTGGCTTTAAAAAGTAAAAAAAAAAAAAAAGGAAGGAAAACACTAAAGCTCCCCTCACCTGTATTACCCTGTTAGCAAAAGAAATGCTTAAACATTTAGAATGGTTTACAAATGACTGAATGCCAAACAGTTCTGGACATTGAAAATAGCTGCAGTTCATTTAATGCCAGCACAATAACAGTGTAGTAATATTGTCCTTGTATATTTCAGCAGTTTAATCATTTTGCTCAATTTTCTTAACTTGATCTTTATTGGCGTAGGGCAGCTGGCTTAGCATGTGGTGGTAGGTGCTATTAATTTGTAAAATCATTACACAGCAACAGCGTAAAAGGATCAATAAAGTTATTGTATGTCCTGACTCATCATGTCCTTGTTTAGGTTAGCAGTGTATATTTTTACATATATTACATATATTAGAGGAATATTGGGGAAATTAAAACCATCAGAATGAAGAGACAGTATGGATATGGATGAACAGTAGTTTAAAATCAACAGTATGACTAGATGAACAAATTCTATGGGTCACATTTTAGTCATATTTCTAACATATCATATGAGTAAAGTAATCATAATTAACAATAATTTTAATAACGCCTTAACACTTTAGAACCCTTGAATGCTAATGTACTTTCACTAATTAATCTTCTTTAAGCTCCCCACTGTCATATGAGGTATATAAAACATGTCTAATCTCCTGTTGGTATGATAGCAACACACAGATTATGCACCTGAAAGTATCAGTGATTTAAAATAACATGTAATTGAGCCCTGTTATTCTTTCCGTGGGTTAAATTCCATTCCAATCACCAACAGAGATATAATAGGGTCGTGGCAGCCTAGGAAATCACTCTAATTCAACACACCTTTGGAGAAGTTCTACCCAAAAAAAAAAAAAAGAGGGAAACCCATTGTTGCAATAAGACTTATTGAATACCTACTACAGGATAAAAACAGGCTAGCTGTCAGAAATATAACAATAAAAATACAACCATGATCCCTCAGAGAGTTTACATACTATTTGGGGGATGAAACAATAAAAATAGATGAGGAAATATAGGGTACTCTAACAGCAGATAGAAAAGATATGAAAAAGATTTTAATTCCTGTAAAGGAGCTTAGATTTTATTCTGAAGACAAAATACAACTCTCTGAAGGATTTTTGCAGGAAAGTGATAAAAACTTGTTTCTAGAAAGGCCATCAAGGCTCCACAAGAAAAATGGAGTAGTGGGAATAGACAGAAAGCAGACAGGTCAGTGAAGAGAATTTTGTGGTAATCCAGGTGAGAGGGAGTACCTGTAGTGTAGACATGGGGTGGAGATAAACTGATACATTTTAAATGATTAAGGAGGAAGACTCAACAGGACTCCTTATTTGATGGTGTGAAAGGTGACAAGGAAGAGGGGATAGTAAGATGACCCTCAAGTTTTCCATCTTTTAGGACAGAATGAATGGTGATGTTATTCCCTAAGAAAGGAGGGACCACTTCTATTTCTTTGTCAGTAAAATTTAAAAAGTGCTTACGCACAGAGAATTGTCTAAACAGTTATTACATTACTGTTACTTGTATTTTTCTCCCCCACTTTGAGATCAGGGGCTTTTGATGAATTTTAGTAGCCCTAGAATTTAGCCAATATTCAATAAATGTGTATAAGATAAATGAAAGAATGAATAAGTGAATGAATGATAAATTGCTGGATATTACTTCATTTGACATTTACATCATTTCTGAGGGGAAGGAAAAGTAGAGGTTTTTATATCTATTTTACAGATAAGAAATATTATATAGGATGGGTTGTAGCAACTGGTCAAGGTTACCTAGCAGGTAAGCACAAAAACATAGGCTGAAATACAGTTCCTTTCACCACATTCCAGTGCTCTTTTCACTGCATCAACCTATTTCTTGCTTATTACCTCCTTTTTCATTGTCTCAGTCCTAATGAAGTCCACATGAATTATGTGGTCTCCAGTTCCAAATTAACCAAGAAGATATGCACAGAATTTCCCCTTAATAAATTACTAGATATCATGGGGCATCTCATAATCTACAAAATTATCATAATTAATGAGGGCATGTAGTTGGTGAGTGGATCCATCAAGCTGTTCCTAAGTTTTGCACAGCAGGTAAAAGATCAGATGCAAAGACTAATTATCAGCATCCCATGATCAGTTTGAGAGAAAACACACACACACACACACACACACACACACACACACATACACATATTAGAGGGCAAAATAAAATGCTCTCCTTCAATCTAAAAAAAAAAAAAACCACTTATAGTCATTCTGCTGGGTGAATGTGATTGACAGAGAGAATAAAGGTGTTGCTCCCACATAATCAAACCCAGGAGGCAAATGCAGAGTTGTGAGAATTTTGTAGAGTTCCTGCATTCTCTGTAAATAGTTTTTACTTGGCCGCTGGAGAAATTAACAAAAGAAAAACAAGCATTCCGATTTTAAAAATTCACATAATAGGAAAGCAATGGTTTCTAAAATGTTGTAAAACTAACCACTGTTAGTAGTTTCACCCTCTCATACACCTTAGCCTTCCAGGAGCTTCAGAAACACTGCTCAATTTGAAACGTTATTAAACACAAACAAGGTTTTGACTATCTAGGAGCTTATAGAATAATACAGAAGATGGAAGGGAAATCGCATAATTGAAATGCAGTGTGATCCATGCAGTAATAGAGATGGCCTGATTGGTGTGAAGCAGAGTCAGAAAGGAGAAATCAGAAAGGTGACGGTGTGAATCTTGGCCAAGCCATTATAAAGTTTTGTAGATCAAAGAAGTCATAAACTTTTTTGAGTCATACTGCCCACATGTGCTAAAAGAAAACAGTAATAGATTTTATCTCACATGTTATTAAAGAAGGACTTATTTATTGCTATGAAGGAATCTGCCACAGTTTGAGATTGTAGATGAGGTCTTAGCAAGTTTTGGGGAGATACACCACAATTTGTCAGGCAGCTGCAAGAAGGGAGCGTTCTGGATAAAGGGAACAGTGATGTACAGATTAGTGACAGTGTAAAACAGCACAGAGTCAAGTAATTCAGCAGACGCTCTGTCAGTACTCACCCTCAACTCCATTCTAGCTCCTTCTTTCCTGCCCTAGGAAACTGAACTAAATGACCTAGGAGGAAATCTGTAATGTCTGCCCTCTTCCCTGCCTCTTATTTTATACCCCACGTTCTTGTTGTTCATGCCGTCCAAGGATAATGGCAACTGGCAAACAAAGACAAACATCTCAGAAGAAATATCCCTCCTCTCTGAGCCTCAGTTTACTCATTTTAAAAGTCCACACAAGCTTAAAAACATTCTTGGGAAACAAATTCCAGACAAAAAGCCTAAAGCTCTGTCAGTTATCAGTTTATTCTCCCTCTATTCTAATCTTCCTCAAAGTAGTAGGCATTTTGCAGAAGGC
The DNA here is from genome assembly GCF_028023285.1 of Balaenoptera ricei. Lineage (NCBI taxonomy): Eukaryota > Metazoa > Chordata > Mammalia > Artiodactyla > Balaenopteridae > Balaenoptera > Balaenoptera ricei. The sequence goes on along the minus strand of NC_082646.1, from coordinate 53,336,013 downwards.
AATCAAAGACATCAAGGACATTTGCGAAGAGTAGCCATTCCTAAATTGTGTACATTTTCTGGATTAGTACAATTCAAAATGAGAACAGAAAAAAGTACAATAGAAATACCAGTTTCTTTGATTGAGGTAGATATCTTCTAAACTTTAAAATAGCATTAAAAAATTACAATGAGTCAGTGATTCTGAAAGCACTCTGCAATTAATATACACAAGCTCTAATGCCAATCACAGGGAGGTAAAAGCAAACAAAGCAGCTTAGAAAATGAGGCAGAAGTAATACAATAAATGAGGGACAAAGCATACAGATAAGCAAGAATAATCATGACCCCAGCATATATATAATATACACACACATATATATAAAGTGTGCTGATTTATGAATTAAATAAGAGCTTATATCTCAAGAAGAGGTTATGTAAATCACAGTGAATTCACACATGAACAAAATGCTATACTAATTCTACAGAATCATATGTCCTTGGAGAAGAAAGATCTGGAAATAACAGTGTCAAATGTGCAGTCAAAATGACTTCGTCATGTATCTGCTCATTTATACAAAATAAATACAGAAAAGATAAGCCAGAAACTAATGAGATTGGTTACTTACAGGAGGTATGATAGGAACAGGATGAAAAGGGTAAGGGATATAAGGCAGGAGAGTGACACGGCTCTGAGTATACCTCAATGTATACTTCTGATTTTTGGAACTATGCTAAGATTTCCCATAGTCCAATCAATTATTCAATCAATTAATTAAATCAAAGATGGGACAAATATTAAAATATCTTACAAACATAAGCCTTATATGCTTTAAATCAATAACCACATTAAAAAAGGTAAAAAAAGATAAAGAAAAGTAAAGAAAAAAGAAAAGTGATTACTTTTCTGTACCCAGTATTTTGACATTATATCCTCAGGCTGAAGGCAAAAAGAACTGTAAATAAAATTTGAACTCTTTTTAGTGGAATTGTTTTTCTCAGTGGTATGTGTAAGCAATTCCAAAACTACTTTCTGTGTATTCAGGACTCATAAAATAAGTAATTTTCTTGGAGTAAGTATAGTTGTAGGTTTCTTACTGCTGGGGAAAGGAGTTACACTGTGAAAGGGGGAAGAGTAGAATGAATTCTGTGGTGTTGGATTGGAATTGGAGGTACCAGTATAGGCATTTTTTAAAAATACAGATAGAAAGGTAAACAGATATACAGATGGATACATAGAAATGTGTGTGTGTGTGTACTTACATGCCTATCTCTGTTTGTTGAGAGAGACAGGGAGCAGTGACAACATAACAATGAGACCACCAGGTCCAAAATTATGATTTCTAATCCAAAATCTCTACTAAAAAATTAATTAAAAACAAGGCTTCTGGAGAAATAGCTAATTCCAGAACTGAGGTTGAAAAAGTATGAGTCTGGATCATCTTGTGGGGAAAAAAAAGTCTTTAAACAATTACAGAGACATATCTAAAAGAAATGGGAGCCAGAATGAAGAAGCCTCACCCTGGCCAAATCTGTGACAGTTTGAGCATCCCAAATCTGAGATTATAGTCTACGGAATAAAATAAGAATGTAAGAGCACAAACTGATGTAAATAAATGAATAAATAGATGAGAGAGAAGGAAAATGCCAAATGCTAATTGAGGAAAGAATGATGGAATTAGAAAATGACCAATTAGCAACATCATGGTAATAACTGATTCCACTATAAATCATCTCCGGATGCTAACACTAGTGAATTAGAGTTTGAGGAATAACAAGATATTGATAGTCTCAAAGGATCTCCTTATAAGACACCCATTGTCAAAAAGAAAAAAATACAAAATTAAAATTGAGAAATATAACAGACACCACATAAATAGGTGATCAATGTTAATTTCAACAGCAATCATACTAATCAACACAATGTAACTGCTATTATAATGCTAGTAGAAGGAGGAGGAGGAGGAGAAAGAGGGGGAGGAGGGAGGGAAAAACTTCTGTGGTATTCCTGCCAGATAATGTAAAATTAACAGTTAATCATAGGAAACATCAGATAAACACAAACTGAAGGCTATTCTACAAAATAAGTGTCTTGTAGTCTTCAAAAATGTCAAGGTCAAAAAGGACAAAGATAAAAAAACTATTCCAGGTTAAAGGAAACTAAAAAATTGTGACAAATAATTGCAATGTGTAATCCCAAACTAGATCTTAAACTAGGGAAAAAAATGTACACCCACACACACACATACATGCACACACACACACATATATAGAGGATATTACTGGAGTAATTTTTGACATCTGAATAAGGTCTATGGCATTAATTTTAATTTCTTGATTAGATGATTGTCCTAGATTATGTAGGAAAATATTCTTGTTTTTAAGAAACACATACTGAAGAATTCAGGAATAAAGGGGCATCATGTATCTAAGTTGCTCTCAAACAGTTCAGAAAAATATTGTATATATATGTGTGTGTGTGTGTGTGTGTGTGTGTGTGTGTGTTTATTTGAGAGCATAAATACACAAGATGAGGCAACACTCCTGTGATCTGCAGTGCATGGAGCCCAAGGGGGCCAAATGGAGAGAGTATATTGGCACACACAAACAAAATGACTACTTAGGCAGATTATTCAAACACGTTATCATCCTAAAGGAGATAGATCAAGATCAAGTTAGTTAGACCAAGTACAAAACAGTAAGACAGTGCCTGAGAGACAGCTCCTGAACAAATTTCCTGGAACAGGGTTTAGACTGCATTCGGTTTCTATGTAGCTCATTTGGCTTCTTTTCTTGACTAGGAAGAAGCCATTTAAAGTACCTCTCCCTGAAAGTTGGACAGCCGCATGTAAATCAATGAAGTTAGAACAAACCCTCAAACCATACACAAAAATAAACTCAAAATGGCTTAAAGACATGACACCATAAAACTCTTAGAGAGAACATAGGCAAAACATTCTCTGACACAAATTGTACCAGTTTTCTATGTCCGGCTCCCGAGCCAATAGAAATAAAAGCAAAAATAAACAAATGGGACCTTATCAAACTTACAAGCTTTTGTATAGCAAAGGAAACCATAAACAACACGATAAGACAACCACAGAATGGGAGTAAATATTTGCAAATGATGCGACCAACAAGGGCTTAATTTCCAAAACATACAAACAGCTCATACAGCTCAATAACAAAAAAAGACAAACAACCCAATTGAAAAATGGGCAGAAGACCTAAATAAACATTTCTCCAAAGAAGACATACAGATGGCCAACAGGTACATGAAAAGATGCTCAACATCGCTAATTATTAGAGAAATGCAAATCAAAACTACAATGAGGTACCACCTCACACTGGTAAGAATGGCCATAATTTAAAAGTCTACAGACAATAAATGCTGGAAAGGGTGTGGAGAAAAGGGAATCCTCCTACACTGTTGGTGGGAATGTAAATTGGTGCAGCCACTGTGGAAAACAGTATGGAGGTTCCTCGAAAAACTAAAAATAGAATTGACATATGATTCTGCAATCCCATTCCTGGGCATATATCCAGACAAACTATAATTTGAAAAAATACATCCACCCCATGTTCATTGCAGCACTATTTACAATGGCCAAGACATAGAAACAACTTAAATGTCCAGCAGCAGATGAATGGATAAAGATGTGGTACGTATATACAATGGAATACTACTCAGGCACACACACACACAAAAAACATGAATAACACCAATTGCGGGAACATGGATGGACCTAGAGATTATCATATAGAGTGAAGTAAGTCAGAAAGGAAAAGACAAATATCATTTGATATCACTTATATGTGGAATCTAAAAAAATGGTACAAATGAACTTATTTATAAAACAGAAATAGACCCACAGACATAGAGAACAGACTTGTGGTTGCCAAGGGGGAGGGGAGGTTGGGGAGGGATGGACTAGGAGTTTTGGATTATCAGATGCAAACTATTATATACAGAATGGATAAACAACAAGGTCCTACTGTATAGCACAGGGAACTATATTCAATATCCTGTGATAAGCTATAATGGAAAATAATATGAAAAAGAATGTATATGTATGTTGAACTGAATCACTTTTCTGTATAGTAGAAATTAACACAAAATTGTAAGTCAACTATACTTCAATAAAATAAATTTTTAAAACAAATAAATAAATAAAGCACCTCTCCTTGGCCAAAATTTGTTATTTGTAGCCATTTTTTTTTCCTTTACTGTTTTTTATTTTTTATTTTTTTTCACAATACATCCTTGTTGGTTATCTATTTTAAATATAGCAGTGTGTACATGTCAATCCCAAATTCCCAATCTACCCCTCCCCCCCAGCCTTCCCCCCAGTAACCATAAGTTCATTCTCTAAGCCTGTGAGTCTGTTTCTGTTTTGTAAATAAGTTCATTTGTATCTTGTTTTTTTGATTCCATATATAAGTGATATCATGTAATATTTGTCCTTCTCTGTCTGACTTACTTCACTTAGTATAATAATTTCCAGGTCCATCCATGTTGCTGCAAATGGCCTTATTTCATTCTTTTTAATGGCTGAGTAATATTCCATTGTATATACATACCACATCTTCTTTATCCATTCATTTGTTGATGGACATTTAGGTTGCTTCCATGTCTTGGCTATTATAAACAGTGCTGCAATGAACACTGGGGTGTATGTATCCTTTTGAACCATGTTTTTCTCCAGATATATGCCCAGGATGGACATTGCTGGATCATATGGTAGTTCTATTTTGAGTTTTTTAAGGAACCTCCACACTGTTCTCCATAGTGGAGAACAATTTACATTCCCAACAATGGTGTAGGAGGGTTCCTTTTTTTTCCACACCCTCTCCATAATTTATTGTTTGTAGATTTTTTGATTATGGCCATTCTGACTGGTGTGAGGTGATATGTCATTGTCATTTTGATTTGCATTTTTCTAATAATTAGTGATATTGAGTATCTTTTCATGTGTTTGTTGGCCATCTGCATGTCTTCTTTGGAGAAATGTCTATTTAGATCTTCTGCCCATTTTGTTTTTAATTAATTTATTTTTTATTTATTTTTGGCTGCATTGGGTCTTCGTTGCTGTGTGCGGGCTTTCTCTAGTTGTGGCGAGCAGGGACTACTCTTTGTTGCAGTGCGCGGGCTTCTCATTGAGGTGGCTTTTCTTATTGCGGAGCATGGGCTCTAGGCATGCAGTCTTCAGTAGTTGCAACATGTGGCCTCAGTAGTTGCGGTTCATGGGCTCTGGAGCACAGGCTAGTAGTGTGGCACATGGGCTTAGTTGCTCTGCAGCATGTGGGATCTTCCCGGACCAGGGATCACACCTGTGTCCCCTGCATCAGCAGACAGATTCTTAACCAATGTGCCACCAGGGAAGTCCCTTGCCCATTTTTTGATTTGTTTTGTTTTGTTTTGTTTTTTGTTTATTTTGTTTTTGGATATTGAGCTGCATGAGCTGTTTGTAAATTTTGGAGACTAATCCCTTGTCAGTCGCAATATTTGTGAATATTTTCTCCCATTCTGTGAGCCATCTTTTCATTTTGTTTGTGGTTTCCTTTGCTGTGATACTATACATAGAAAATCCTAAGGATGCTACCAGAAAACTACTAGAGCTCAACAATGAATTTGGTAAAGTTGCAGGATACAAAATTAATACACAGAAATCTGTTGCATTTCTATACACTAACAACTAAAGATCGGAAAGAGAAATTAAAGAAACAATCTCGGGGCTTCCCTGGTGGCGCAGTGGTTGAGAGTCTGCCTGCTAATGCAGGGAACGCGGGTTCGAGCCCTGGTCTGGGAGGATCCCACATGCCGCGGAGCGGCTGGGCCCGTGAGCCACAATTACTGAGCCTGCGTGTCTGGAGCCTGTGCTCCGCAACAAGAGAGGCCGCGATAGTGAGAGGCCCGCGCACAGCGATGAAGAGTGGCCCCCACTTGCCGCAACTAGTGAAAGCCCTCGCACAGAAACGAAGACCCAACATAGCCATAAATTAAAAATAAATAAATAAATAAAAACTAGTTGCTTTAAAAAAAAAAAAAAAAAAGAAACAATCTCATTTATCATCGCATCAAAAAGAATAAAATACCTAGGAATAAACCTACCTAAGGAGACAGAAGACCTGTACTCTGAAAACCATAAGATGCTGATGAAAGAAATCAAAGACGACACAAACAGATGGAAAGATATACCATGTTCTTGGACTGGAAGAATCAATATTGTTAAAATGACTATACTACCCAAGGCAATCTACAGATTCAGTGCAATCCCTATCAAATTACCAATGGCATTTTTCACAGAACTAGATCAAAAAATCTTAAAATTTGAATGGAGACACAAAAGACCCCGAATAGCCAAAGCAATCTTGAGAAAGAAAAGCAGAGCTGGAGGAATCAGGCTCCCTGACTTCAGACTATACTACAGAGCTACAGTTATCAAAACAGTATGGTACTGTCACAAAAACAGAAATATAGATCAATGGAACAGGACAGAAAGCCCAGAAATAAACCCATACACCTTTGGTCAATTAATCTATGACAAAGGAGGCAAGACTATAAAATGGATCTCTTCAATAAGTGGTGCTAGGAAACTAGGACATTCCTTAACACTATACACAAAAATAAACTCAAAATAGATTAAAAGACCTAAAGGTAAGATCAGATACTATAAAACTCTTAGAGGAAAATATAGGCAGAACACTCTTTGACATAAATCACAGCAATATCTTTTTCAATCCATCTCCCAAAGTAGTAGAAATAAAAACAAAAATAAACAAATGTAGACTTTTTGATGATAGCTATTCTGACAGGTTGTCAGGTGATATCTCATTATTGTTTTGATTTGCATTTCTCTAATACTTAGTGATGTTCAGCATCTTTTCATGTGCCTGTTAGCCATCTGTGTGTGTGTGTATGTATATATATATGGGAAAATGTCTATTCCGGTCTTCTGCTCATTTTTTAATTGGGTTATTTGGGATTTTTTTATATTGAGTTATATGAGCTGTTTAGATATTTTGGATATTAACCCCTTGTTCTTCACATTATTTGCAAATATAGTCTCCCATTCCATAGGTTGTCTTTTCGTTTTGTCAATGTTAGTCTTTGCTGTGCAAAAGCTTTTGCCCATTTGTTAATTTTTGCTTTTATTTCTTTTGCCTTAGGAAACAGATGCAAAAAAAATGTTGTGGAGAAAAGGGATCCCTTGTACACTGTTGGTTGAAATGTAAATTGGCTCAGCCACTACAGAAAACAGTATGGAGTTTCCTCAAAAAACTAAAAATAGAACTACCATATGATCCAACAATTCCACTCCTAGGTATATATCCAGAAAAAAAGAAAACACTAATTCAAAAAAATACAAGTACCCCAATGTACATAGCAGCACTATTTACAGTAGCCAAGATATGGAAGCAACTCATGTGTCTATCAACAGATGAATGGATAAAGAAGATGTGGTGTGTATGTGTATATGTATATACACACACACATATACATACATACACAATGGAATATTACTCAGCCATAAAAAATAATGAAATTCTGCCATTTGCTGCAATGTGGATGGACCTAGAGAATATTATAGTGAAATAAGTCAGACAAAGGTTAATACTGTGTGCTATCACTTAAATGTGGAATCTAAAAAATATCGATAATACAAACAAATCTATATAGTAGTACAGAAACAGACTTACAGGCATAGAAAACAAACCAATGGTTACTAGTGGGGAAAAGGAAGGGAGGAGGGGCATGATAGGGGTATGGGATTAAGAGATACAAACTACTATGTATAAAACAGATAAGCAACAAGGATATATTTTGTAGCATGGGGAATTACAGCCATTATAATGTACTAACTTTTAATGAAGTATAAACTGTAAAATACTGAATCAGTATGCTATACACCTGAAACTAATATAATATTGTAAATCAACTATACTTCAATAAATAAATAATAAATTTAAAAAAAAAAAAACAGCAAAACAAAAATTCTCTCTCCCCGAAATAAATAGGATTTTCTCTGTGAAACATACTAATCTCACTTTGACATGTTCTGAGGTAGAGGGCAGGTTTCCACTCCTGTTTCACTAGTTTTTACTTTTCTGGTCCTGGATCAGGTACTAGAGCTGCCCAAGGAACTATGTTAAATTTAGCACTGATTTCCCATCTAGAATTGCCAAAGAAGATCACAAAGACACAGGATGGAAAAAGGATTCCCCTTGAGTTTGATGAAGCCAAAAATGATGGAAAGAAAACTGGCATAAAATAGGAGAGACAATTGTTTTTTGGAGATGATGCCTTGACCATTTCAATTATCCTGAAGGAATGCAAGCAGTAGCCCTCAGGCAGCCACATTCTCAGTAGTGGTAGCTAGAGGATCCACGGCTGGAACAAAACATCTGCTTATAATGGCAATGCTTCCACATGGGATGGAGTTAGAATTATAGCCATCTACCCAAGAGGAAAAGAAAGGAAAGTCTCTGAGAAACTTAGGGGTAGAAAAACCTTTCTTCCTATTTTCTTTCCCAGATAGGCAGAGGTGGGCTGTGAAAACTGATTATTTAGAATTTGGCCTTGTGAGAGAACAACTTGTTATGGATTATATGTAGAATTGTGAGTCTCTGGAAGCTCTTTTGTGGGGCAGGCAAGGAGACATGGCATAGAATAGTATTATCAACATTTGACATTTGTTTTTTGGCCTTACCTTTTGATCAGCCTGTCTGGTGTTCTATCAAGTTCTGATCCTTCTTTCCATGTTGACTTTTTTTTTTTACACCATTCTGCCTTTATATTAAATGGGACCAATTAAGGGGTCAGTCACCTTGCCAACAAGAAGATTGCAGAGCAATGCAACTTTCTGAAATTTAGGAATTCTGATGTGATATTTATTCATTGCTTCTTTTTGTCAGTAAAATAGTTAATACATGTTATTATTAGGCCATTAATGGCCATGAAAGGGTGTTGTAAAAATTTTTTAACCAAGAGATAGAAATTTAGGATGGATATTTATTGAAAATATATAATTCTTAAGAATTTCTAGAAAGCAATATAAATTACTTTCCTCTGAGATATGTTCTCATTGCTGAAATACAAGTATAGTGCACTAAAATGAACACTTAAATATGTCTTCCAATTCTCAGCTTCCTTACTAGAATTAAAAAGAGGGAAGAGAAAGAAAAAGACAGAGAAAGAAAGAGAATAAAAATTTCTTGATGTGCATAACAATACCTTGTAGAACCAGAAAGGTGAAGCAGCTTGCAGCTTGCTTATGATCATAGAACAAGTTAGCAATGTGACTAGGCAGAAAATATGCTCTCCTGGTCCTGACTTGAATAGTCTAAAATATACTCTATTAATAAAACAAGTAATAAAATGTTACTAAAAATAATTGCTTTGAATCCAATTAGAAGCAGTCTTTGTCACTTAGTAATTTCTGCAAACAAAAAAATCCATAAAACAAAAAAGAATCCTACCCATTTTCAAAGAGACTGAGAAATCCTTATAAAAGGATTCTTCTGAGAAAGTCTTCTGATGGACATGTTTTTAAGAGTCTCAGAAGGAGGATGAAATCAATGAAATAAATATTTCCAAAGGATTAAGTTCTGCAAATCATGTTCCTTCCTTAGACCAGCTTTCCTGGCAGACTTGGTGTCATGGATTGGTGCATGTCTTTACTTCTTTGGATTTACAAGTCTCCTCACACAGAATCAAAGCCATAAAGAGCTTAAGAAGTTTACATTCCATATCAACTCCCATTTATTGACTACAGTCATTGAGCTACCATTCTCGGTATTTTTATATGTATTGCCTGATTAAAAATCTGCATAATGCCTCTATGTGGAACTAACTCATTCATTCATTTATTCAGCAATAGTTGATTAAGCACTACCATGAGCACTGTCCAAGGTACTGGATACAGAGATTACGTTCTTTCAGCCCTCAGGAAATCTACTCTGGAGGAGGAGGCAGACAAGTAAACAGGCCATTTCAAAACAGCAAAATAAGACTTTCCAGAAGAAAGCCCAGAATGCTACAAAGGCAAATAGGAGTAGCACTACTTAAGCCAGGTGCGGGAAGATCAGGGGCTGCCAAGGAAGGCTTGCAGAGCTGAATGATAAGATTACTAAAGTAAAAGAGTCCAAGAAGATATTTTTATACGCATTTTCATTTGAGTAACCTGAAACTTAGAGGAGTGAATAAATTTCTCAAGGTCATACAGTGGTTATATGCACATATGTTAACTGCTAATAAATTTATATGTTTATACAATATCCAAAGTATGGGTTTGCCCCATATTAACTAAGACTAATCCTTTAGCTGTCTTTAATCTTTAATTGAAGCTGTTTTTATATAAGTATGCTACTTTTACATCTACTCAATTTTTGAATGGGGAAATTCTTCAACATTCTTCTGATAATGTGCTGTTATCTCTTCTACTGCATTAGTCAAGATTCTCTGGAGAGACAGAATCAATAGGAGTTACACGTGGAATTTATTATACGAATTTCTCACTCATTAGTGGAGAATGTGAAGTCCCACAGTCTGTCCTCTGCAAGCTGGAGAACCAGGTAAGTCAACGGTATAATTCAGTATGTGTCAGAAAGCCTAAGAACCAGGGGAGACAATGGTGTAACTCCCAATCTGAGGCCAAAGACCTGAAAACCAGAAGCTCCAATGTCCAAGGGCAGGAAAACCTAGATGGCTCAGTTCAAGAAGAGAGAGAGAGGGAATCTGCCCTTTCTTTGCCTTTTTGTGGTCACTTTACATGTAGGGTCTACCACAGTAACTGGTAAAGAAGAACTGAATAAACACATTTAATGTAATGAATAAACTACTGGTTGATGAAATATAGTGACACATCTTTATACTAGCAAGTGAATAACTTATTCAGAATCTTCCCAAGGAACACATTTTGAGGAGAAAAATGGAGAGAATATAAGGCACAGTGAATCAATGAGAGAAGGGAATGAAATAGAGGAAGCCAGAGGCACAAAAATTCACCTTCAAAATTTTCCTTGGAGTCATTTTTCCTCTATTAAAAAACCTAGAAAAAGATTCTCAAAAAGTGAAATAAGAATTTGACTTTTTAGGGAAAAAAATAACATTTTGAATACATGAAATGTTCTAGGCACATTGTTCTTTCACATGTAATATTTCATTTTACCTTTCTCAACAACTATCAGAGATATGTTTTTTCCTTCCTTACCTCTACTGAAGAAAGCTATAGTTCAGAGAGGTAAGACACTTTACCTAATTTCACAAAGTGGATTATTTTGAGGGCTGGAATAAATTTTTATACCTAAGACAATATTGCCATTCTATGCCTCAGGTGACCCCACGATGTGGGGTCTTGAAAATCTTGAAATTCTCTAGATCCTACTATTGCACGTGAGACTGGGTGGGGCTGGCAGTACCATCAGGGTAGAATGCCATGAGCCTAGGACCACCTGGTCCCAAGTTTTTCCCTCTGACCTTCTATGGCCACCTTTGAGCACAGGGTCAACCAGCTCTGAAAAGTCAAAAATTGAAAAAGAGATTCAATATAGTGCCCAAGTCTTCTGATCCAGCAATCCCTTCCCTTGGGATATAGCCAAAGGAGATGACTCAACAGTGGAAAATGAGTCCAGATTTCCTATTCATTGTAATATTTTCTATAAATGTAAGAGAAAATGTTTTATCTATTTCATTTTCTGCCACTGATTTAGTGAGAAATTCAGGCAAATGGAAATTACAGAAAGGAGATAAATAAATTCCAATACAATAAATGCTAAAAGACAGTACTTCCCAAAGTGTGGTCTAAAGACCTCCTATTTCAGAAACACCTGTTTATTCAACATGCAGATTCCTGGGCCCCATCTCACGGTCCACACTTGGCCCTTGAACTTGATTGAGCCCCCTGTGTCATACAGGACTCTCTCTCACTAGTCTGAATTCTGATCACAGTGTTGCCTCTGGTCTATAGCCAAGGGTGGCAGGAATGGTGGCCAGGATTCCTGTACCCTGTGCATGCCCTGACACAGGCACCCAGGGTGGTCACCTTACTCCCTCTGTAGGATCCAGGCCACATGTCTATCAGGATTCTGGGGGTAGCTCCCCCTGTCTTCTCTGCAAAGTCAGTTGGTTCTCCTGATTAATGTTCTCTATTTCTTCTACTTTATTCTGTGGGTACTGCTCTCCAAATTTGATCTTATGCTTTATCAAGTGAGGAGCAGACATTTCTTATTTGATTAGGACCACTTTTCTCATTCTCCTGTGGACTCTTGCCTATCCGCCCCACTGGTGTCAGTATGCAGAAAGTAGCATCATGGTCAACACTGAATGAGAGAGACCACATTCTATATAAGAACCCAGTAAATGCGAGTTCAACTGGAGACATGATTGAAAGAATTTTCTCTATACTTATACTATAAAGTACTGAATGATATGCTTAACACGATCAGAAAATTAATTATTAATCATATGCACTGCATACTCTGGGTACGACTTGCATTTGTGGTCACCATCAATGAGCCACAGTAGCAATTTTTGAGAGAGTCATTGGAAGCCAGTATTCACAGGTGGCACTGTGAATAATGAATGTGCTAGATGATGCAGCATCGTGAATAATGGCGTAACCAGCATCAAATAAGAGGAATTAGGGAACTGAAAAGGCAAGTAAATCTATGTTATTTTAAGCAAATAAGTCCTGAAGAGCCATGGCATTTTGAGTAATGAGACCACTGCTCCATTTTCTTCATGGTAGGAGATGAAATTCGCCAGGAATAGCACATTTGACAGTAAAGAACACAAAGAGATGGTTTCTGGACCTGAACAGGAAGAAATGGTGCCTGAACACTATGAAGAATCTTCAAATGCATTGATTGGACAATAAACAAATGAGTACCTCTTCTCTACACATTCATTGTATAATCTTCATTGATAAATCACTATATTCTACATGGACCCATGAATTGCATATTATATTTTTAAAACAAATTGTTTATATTAACAAAATGAGGCCTCATAAAAATATTTTTGGGGCCATGCATACCCTGGTCCAAGAGGTATAAACCCAGCTCTTTTAGAGAAGCAGCCATACTCCTTACAGTCTATAAAGTAACCAACACAGCAAAGAAGATAATGCATTTGACTTTTGAATGCCTGGGGAAACATGTGTTCTCCAATGTGAAAGGAGAAAAATAAGCACAATATTTATTGAGCAATAAAAGTTAACTTTTTGTGAGGGAAACTGAATTACCTTTAACCAGCAAACTGTGTTTAATATTACAGAAGATAAATCTTAGGCCTAAGAATAGGAGGCAGGCTGTATAGATGCACCCAACTGTGTGGATAATTACAACAGAGAGTTATAGTTGTTAACCTGGTAGTTTGGACCAGCGCTCCACGGCATCAAAGTTAAAAGGAGGCACAATTCCTGTTCAGAGTTTTGTCCCCTGGGTCAAGTGGTGTTTGATTATTAGGCCCGGCTAGTTTTGAGGAGCATTTCAGAAGCCATTATGCAGTGACTTGGCAGTAAATGTACTCTCCCACTACCAGCATGTGGCCATGCATAAAGTCATCCAACACCTTGAGCCTCACTTGGCTCATTTGCCAAATGCAGAGAACAGTGGAGATAGCAGAGCTGAATCATTGCCCATGGCCTTGAGCTGGTACCTAGTGGGCACTAACGTCCTTTATATCTGGCCTTTCAATACCTATAGTCCAAACTGCTTAATGTCCTCTTTAACTTTTTTTAAACTTCAGGGCCATACTTCTTAAGTACTCTGAAAAATCTGGATATTGGAAAGGTTAGGTGGTAAAATGTTTTGTCAGAGATATTTAGATTCTTCTCCCACCCTAGAATCCAAGAGGAATCAAGAGGCTTATATAATGCCTGCCTGAAAAAAATGGTTCACAATGTATCAACATCCCTTGTGAAAGTTTTGGTTTCTATTTCAACATTATCTGTTGCTCTGTGCTGGATTTAGCCTGGATATCTTTCAGAGAGACATCCAAGTTATCTATAGCTCTCTCCATCTAAGTTCCTATGGGACTGGAAACTGATCAAATAATACTCCAATCCATTCAACACCTACCCTTTTTCACCTTGAAGAGAAAGCTATTTTCAGCCTCAGGAAATGTAGGCCTACCTATTATCCAAGTTTCAGAACTACTCCCCTGACACCTCTACTCTTTTCAGAAGATATTGTGAAATGATTGTCAAGATTCAAAGCTTTGCTTGCCCTCAGAAATGGAAGGTAGAGAAACAGGAAGAAAAAGTGGCTTTACTTTGCTTGTCTTTCTGAAATAGCAAAAATAAGCACAAATTAATACCTCCCTTTAAAGAACTGGAAGCCCAGGATGTAATTTGAAACTCCATCTTCCTCACCTCCAACATTCATTCAAACACCAAATCCTACAGGTTCCACTCCCCCAATAAGTCCCAACTCCTCCCACTACTCCCCAGCCTCCTTGGCAATATCCAAGGTCAGGCAGCCATCAATCCTCACCTGGGCGACTGCCACAACCTGGTGAATGGTCTCCTACTCCACTGCTGATCTGTTCAGATCACATCTCCACAGAACAATGAAAAGGATTTCTCCAAAATGTGAATCTGTATATGTTGACAGCCCTTTTAAAAAAATCTTTGCCTCTTGTCCTTCAGATGAAATGCAAGCCCCTTACCATGGCCTTTCTTGATCAGACACTACCATTCCATTCAGTGTTTCCTCTTACTACTCAAGTACCTTGAACCAAATAGAAATTATTTCATTCCTTCAGTTACAGTGGACTCTTTCTTCTCTTAGACTCTGTTAAAGTTGTTCTCCAGGCCAACTCACTCTCTGTGTAGATAATTTCTCCCTAGTTCTTCAGGCATTAGCTCATATGTCACTTCATCTGAAAGAATGTTTTGGACTGTGTAGTGGGATGCATGTCATGTCAGTTATTTTGTAGTACCATATATTCTCTTCACACTTTAGAATTACTTGTTTAGTGCCAATCTTCTTCATTAGATTATCAGTGTTATGAAAAAAAGGTACCATTCAGTCTTACTTGTCTAGTCTAGTAGCTAACATTGTGAGTGTTGCATAAATATCCATTTGATGGATGCATAAAGAAACAAGTAGTAGAATTCTTGATATCCTAATTATGGCCTTGGAGGTGTTATAAACAATATTCAACTTGAAGTCTATTGTAACTTGTCCATTTATTTTAATAGTGTTTCAATTCCAGAATTAAACTACCAAAACCAAAAAAAAGTCATTAGAGTTTTCAGTCAAGAAGAAACAAAAGAGAAATATTCTATATTCTTTTTTGTATCTCTTTTTGAGTTATTTTTTAATTACGTAAACATATCAGACTCCAACAGCCCTATTGTAGACAACTGTCTGTGTCAAAGAACAGGCTATGAAAATGGAAACATATAAGGAGCCCAGTTGTATGGAGACAACGCCATTGACCAGACAGTGGGATAAATCTGGAAAGAGTTTGATATAAGCTGCCTGAGAAACCAAAAACTGAACAAGTGACTTAAATTATCAAGAGTCAACACAATGCCCATGTCTTCTGCTCCTGCAATCCCTCCCTTTAGGATTATCACCTAAGGAAATTATTCAACAGTGGAAAATAAAGCAAGATTTACTGTACATTGTAACATTATTGATAAATGTAAAGGAAATATTTTATCAATGTCATTATCCAACATGATTTTGTGAGACTTTTAATAAGAATTTACTCATTGAGTAAAAAATTAAGGTTAATGGAAATTATGTAATGAAATCAATAAATTATAATACGGCATGCACTAAAATAAGTGCTTCCCAAAGTTTCATCTGCAGGCCTCTTATTTCAGGAGCACCTGCTTGTTAAATATGCAGATTTATGGGCCTCAATCCACAACTACTGAAATAGAATCTCTGGAGATGAACAATCTTTTTCTTAATGTACAATTCATTTTTCTTAACTTGTAATTTTTATGGAAAATATTTGAAACAACTATTTTAGAATAATATGAACAAAGTACTATAGAAACTAAAATAAAGACTTGATTCTGGTCTTCACAGATGTATGAATGGAATTAATAAACTTTATCCCTTTTGAATCTTATCTGGAGCAAACCTACAGTGAAATATTCTGAAATTTGGAACCAAAAGACATGAGTTTTAATCAACTCTAAATCACTTAACTTTAAATGTGACCTTAAAGCTTTTATTTCATCTCTGAGCTGCAGAAGCCACAAGTGCAAAATAAAGGAAATATATTCACCTCACCTTTCATGAGATAATGTAGAAGAAATATGTAGATAGTGATTGGATGGCAGAATCCATCCAAGGCTCTGCTTGAGTACTAGATCTCATTTAATAGTTATGCTACTTCACCATTTTTCAGTCTATTTAGCTATAAAATAGGTCCAATAATATCTAATTTATAAGCCTACCTGATTAATTACATAAGATGACATTAGTAAAGCTACCTGGTAAATATTAGTTATTATCTCTCTGAAAACAGAAGGAATTTCTTTATCCTTAGCCTTGCACACAGAGAATTCAAGGATAGGAAACCAGAGACTCAGATTCACTTGACACTAGGATACAAGCCTTTCTAATTACATCATATTGGGCATTCATTCTAATGCTTTATTCTCCAAATATTTTTTACATCGCAAAAGAACAAAATGATCTCCATTTTTTCTCTGATGCCCACTTATATTCAAATGCTTTTTTTTTTTTTTTACAGTACTTTACCCTTTGAAAAGCCTGCATCATGCCTTTCTTTACAACAAAGTAGGCCATAAAAAAAAAAAAAAAAAAACTTTTGTAAGATTTTCTTAAGTTGAACTGCTTTAAACTTGTCTATCTAGAGGTAAGTTGTGCTTTAATTTGTAAATTAGATGATACAAATCATGGATGAAGCACCTGTGGGCAAATCTTCCAAAGAATAATTGTGAACCCTAATTGGTCAGAGTCAAAGTAACACAGGATGTAGACATAATACCACCTAGTTACGCTGACCTTCCTTCAAGCAAAAGCTCTTGGTTTACAAACTTATATTTAGAATGGATAAACAACAAGGTCCTATTGTATGGCACAGGGAAGTATATTCAATATCCTGTAATAAACCATAGTGGAAAAGAATTTTTTAAAAATCTCTTGGTTTTTCCACTGTTCATGGGAAGCTTGAGTAAAACCCAAATCATACAATTAATAAGAGATTCATTGTAGAGCTCCTCAGTAGGCTGTTACTTATACCCATGATTCTTAAATAAACCATATAAGAAAAGGCCCTACTTGCTCAAAGTGATCCCTGAGAACCTACAAAGAGCAGAACTCCACCTTATATTTAGAAAGAGTCTGATATGTCGCCTAAAAATTGAGAATGTCCAGAGAGGGGACAAAATTTGCACAAGATCAAACAAATTTTTTCAATAATGTATGTACACTTCTGGCTATGGGTTTCTATTCCTTCAATGAATTCAGTTAAAATATATATTCAGTGTCCACATATCTATCATTGAGCAAGACAGACAGAATCCTTATCAGAGAACTTACATTCTAGTGGACTCTATTTTTATACTTTGATAAGCCCTTCAAAGAAAATGTACAGGGTGACATAGAAAATAAAAGTCACATGAAAGGTAATATCTCAGGAAGATTGGTCAGGAAAAGCCTCTTGGAAAAGACTATGTTTGAGCTAACACCTAAATTTGAGAAGAAACTAGCTATGTAAAGATCTAGGGAAAAGAACATCCCAGGCAGCAATGAACTCAAGAGAAAGTGGTCTGAGGCAGGAACACAATGGAGACTAATGTGGAAGGGAAGAGAAATACCAGTGAGGTCAGAAAAATATCACTGATTAAACAAACAAACAAACAAACTCCCATTCATTATTGGTGGGAATGCAAAATGTTACAATTGCTTTGGAAACAAAACTAAACATAATCTTACCATACAATCCATCAATCACACTCCTTGGTATTAACTCGAAAGAGCTGAAAATTTGTCTGTACAAAAACCTGCACATGGATGTTTATAGCAGCTTTATTCATAATTGTCAAAACTTGTAAGCAATCAAGATATCCTTCAGTAGATGAATGGATCAATAAACTGGTGGATGGAACATTATTCAGCACTAAAAAGAAATGAGCTATCAAACCATGAAAAGACATGGAGGAAATTTAAAGCATACTCCAAAGTGAAAGCAGTCGACATGAAAAGGCTATGTATTGCATGAGTACCACTATGTGGCATTCTGGAAAAGGCAAAATTATGGACAGCATAAGATCAGGAAGGAGTTAGAGGGGAGGGAGGTATGAATACACAGACCACAGAGGATTTTTAAGGCAGTGAAACTTTTCTGCATGATACTACAATGTTGGAGAGATGTCATAAAACATTAATCAACACCCACAGGAGGTATAACACCAAGAGTGAACCCTAATGTAAACCATGGATTTTAGGTGATTATGATGTATCACTGTAGGTTCATCTATTATAACAAATGTACCATTCTGGTGGGAGATGTTGATAGTGGGGGAGAGTGTGTGTGTGTGTGTGAGTGTGTGTGTGTGTAGAGGGAGTGTCAGGGGATATAGGAGAACTCATTTTACTTTCTTCCTAATCTTTTTGTGAACTAAAAATACTCTTAAAGTCTATTAAAAGTGAAAAAAATTATTAAACCATCTGGTTGATAAATCTGGTATTATTATCCCCACTTGGGGTGATGTGAGCTTACTGAATCATACAGCTAAAGGTGTTTTAGCTGGAATTAGAGCTGAAGACCTGTGACTTCTGAGCAACTCCTCTTTCTACACACACACACACACAAATCCATGCCAAAAAAATTAACTGATGTCCTTTCCTATGTAGAGGAAGATCCCCATTCCCTGTTGAACTATTGAGAATATCATGAATAGTAATAGAGTACTAACACTCTGTTGTCACACAGAAACATGGGAAACATGGGAGCTAGTTATTTTTTTAAGTGGACAAAGGGATTATGGCAGAGTCATAGCTTTCTTTCCAACTAACTTTCTTCCTCATCAAATGAAAAGCCTTCATTTTCCATCCTGCTTTGTAGTTCAGTGGGACCATGTGACCAAATACTAGCCAATGGAACGTGGAAGGAAGTGAGGTATTTTACTAATACACCATGACCCTTAAAACCTTTTCTGTGACTCTCCCGTTCACTAGCTGCCATTATGTGTAATCAGCATTTAATCCAGTGGAGGACTCTGAACACTCGTAGATTAGCAAATCAGCTATGTTGAAGATACCTGGGCCTGCAAGTCACTGTGAGGAAAACCACCCACCAAACCCCTCACTGAACTGAGACATGAATGAGTATTAAACCTTAATGGGTTAAACTGCAGATATCTGGGGTTTTCTTACAATGTTAGCCTACCATACAGGGATTGTGGGGTAACCATACATATTGCTACCTTCAAATTCAAGGATATTGATATTGATCCTCTGTTGAATGGTTAACCATCTGTTTTATTTTCCACTTCAATCTTCAGAACACTTAAAGTGGCAAAGGAATTTCTTTATATGGATCATGGTACAGTACTTACTACTGTGCTTTCACATAAATGCTCAGTACATAAAGTGGAATAAAATGGAATTTGTTGAATTAAATATCTGAGAAATTTGCACAAGCAAACGAACCATTTGGAAAATGAAAGCACAGACTTGGTATCTAGTTTGAACATGCCCTATTTGACTTCATTTGAAATTAGAAATTTCACTGGTTGAGGTTGGACTAATACATCTATGAAGGCACTTCTAGCTCTAAAATATACGATGGCAATCCAAGGCTGCTTTGTTCTATTGTGAAAACCTTAATCTCCTTCAGTTTGTCAATACTTCTAAAAATATTTTGCGTTAGAATTTTAAAGCACTCAGAGCACCTGTCATTTCCATCCTGTGTGTGAGCCAAATCATATGCCATAGATATCATTTTGCCTCTTCAGGTCACGATTAATTCATTATTATGGTGAATGCAGAAGGCTCTTGCTTTCTCACACTACCTTCTCCTGAGATTTATTATGAGAGGTATTTTTTTAGAATAAATCCCTTAATATCTGCCTAAATTTAGTACATACCATCATTAGCAGTCATTACATCTAATCAACATCTAATCCTTATTAAAATAATACATTAATGAGATGAAATGGGAGTAAAAATCCAGTAATGTTAAATGTTCATTTCCTTTGAATAAACCTTAAGCAGCAGAAAATTTGCAGCCTTTTGAAACATGTCTCTAAAAGAATGTGGCCTGCCTGTCAATATTAAGCCCTGCCTTGAGCTTTTCGTTAGTAGCCATTAACTTCCACAATAAATGGGCGCCTTGAGTCCCAACTACAGCACAATTACACGGTATTCACCCAAGTATTAATGTGTAGAATGAATCTGTCCTAGGTCAAGAAAATTATATTTTATAAACAATAATATTTAATTATTTCAGCCTTTAAAAGCAGTATTTATACATTATTCTTGATGACTCATATGTGGAGATTAGCTAATTCATTTCTGTTGAGTCATGATTTTAAAGGATGTAATTTACACCAGTACCTGGGATCTCTGTGTTGATGGGATTGAATGATGTTTTGTTATTTCATGAATAGAAACTCCCAATACCTAAACAACTTCAATACCCTGAAATTTTCAAAAGACACAGAGACTATCTTAACTACGCTTATAGCATTTATTTAAGTTCTGTCTCATCAATGATTTGGGTAGAATGAACAAATGACATAAAAACATGCAGAAATGATGACAGCCTCCAATTTCTTCTCACTATTGTATAACAGGGGTCCCCAACCCCCAGGCCACAGACCAGTACCAGTCCGCGGCCTGTTAGGAACCGGACTGCAAAGCAGGAGGTGAGTGGCGGGCCAGCAAGTGAAGCTTCATCTGCCGCTCCCCATCACTCACATTACCGCCTGAACCATTCCCCCCACAGCCCGCCCCCCCAACCTGGTCCATGGAGAAATTGTCCTCCACAGAACCAGTCCCTGATGCCAAAAAGTTTGGGGACTACTCATATAACATCTGACCTTTTGGTTCAAAAGAGGTAGCTCTATCACTCACCACCAGTTTATGTGTTTGCCCCTTGTCCCAGTTTTCTTTCTCAGGATTTTTCTTCAGGCTTCCTGCTACACAACCCTCATTCTAGTTACATCTTCTTCTTTTTTTTTTTTTTTAACTCTGAAATAAACTTTATTATAATGTTAAGCTAGTATACTATATTTTAAATAACCTTTTTTTGTTGTTTTTAAAACATTTTTTAAACATCTTTATTGGAGTATAATTGCTTTACATTGTTGTGTTAGTTGCTGCTGTATAACAAAGTGAATCAGCTATACGTATACATATATCCCCATATCCCCTCCCTCTTGCGTCTCCCTCCCACCCTCTCTGTCCCAGCCATCTAGGAGGTCACAAAGCAACGAGCTGATCTCCCTGTGCTATGCGTCTGCTTCCCACTAGCTATCTATTTTACATTTGGTTGTGCATATATGTCCATGCCACTCTCTCACTTTGTCACAGCTTAACCTTCCCCCTCCCCATGTCCTCAAGTCAATTCTCTACATCTGCGTCTTTATCCCTGTCCTGCCCCTAGGTTCTTCAGAGCCATTTTTTTTTCTTTTTTAGATTCCATATATATGTGTTAGCATTCGGTATTTGTTTTTCACTTTCTGACTTACTTCACTCTTTATGACAGACTCTAGGTCCATCCACCTCACTACAAATAACTCAATTTGTTTCCTTTTATGGCTAATATTCCATGGTATATATGTGCCACATCTTCTTTATCCATTCATCTGTCGATGGACACTTAGGTTGTTTCCATGTCCTGGCTATTGTAAATAGTGCTGCAATGAACATTGGGGTGCATGTCTGTTTTTGAATTATGGTTTTCTCTGGGTATATGCCCAGTAGTGGGATTGCTGGGTCATATGGTAGTTCTAGTTTTAATTTTTTAAGGAACCTCCATACTGTTCTCCATAGTGGCTATATCAATTGACATTCCCACCAACAGTGCAAGAGGGTTCCCTTTTCTCTACACCCTCTCCAGCATTTGTTTTTTGTAGATTTTTTTGCTGATGGCCATTCTGACTGGTGTGAGGTGATATCTCATTGTAGTTTTGATTTGCATTTCTCTAATGATTAGTAATGTTGAGCATCGTTTCATGTGTTTCTTGGAAATCTGTATGTTTTCTTTGAAGAAATGTCTATTTAGGTCTTCTGCCCATTTTTGGATTGGGTTGTTTGTTTTTTTGATATTGAGCTGCATGAGCTTCTTGAATATTTTGGAGATTAATCCTTTGTCAGTTGATTCGTTTGCAAATATTTTCCCCCATTCTGAGGGTTGTTTTTCGTCTTGTTTATGGTTTCCTTTGCTGTGCAAACACTTTTAAGTTTCAATAGGTCCCATTTGTTTATTTTTGTTTTTACTTCCATTTCTCTAGGAGGTGGGTCAAAAAGGATCTTGCTGTGATTTATGGCATAGAGTGTTCTACCTATGGTTTCCTCTAAGAGTTTGATAGTGTTTGGCCTTACATTTAGGTCTATAATCCATTTTGAGTTTATTTTTGTGTATGGTGTCAAGGAGTGCTCTAATTTCATTCTTTTACATGTAGCTGTCCAGTTTTCCCAGCACCACTTATTGAAGAGGCTGTCTTTTCCCACTGTATATTCTTCCCTCTTTTATCAAAGATAAGGTGACCATAAGTGCAAGGGTTTATCTCTGGGCTTTCTGTCATGTTACATTGATCTATATTTCTGTCTTTGTGCCCACACCATACTGTCTTGATTACTGTAACGTTGTAGTATAGTCTGAAGTCAGGGAGCCTGATTCCTCCAGCTCCGTTTTTCTTTCTCAAGATTGCTTTGGCTATTCGGGGTCCTTTGTGTTTCCATATAAATTGTGCAAGTTTTTGTTCTAGTTCTGTGAAAAATGCCATTGGTAGTTTGATAGGGATTGCACTAAATCTGCAGATTGCTTTGGGTAATATAGTCATTTTCACAATGTTGATTCTTCCAATCCAGAAACATGGTATATCTCTCCATCTGTTTGTAACATCTTTAATTTCTTTCATCAGTATCTTATAGTTTTCTGCATACAGGTCTTTTGTCTCCTTAGGTAAATTTATTCCTAGGTATTTTATTCTTTTTGTTGCAATGGTAAATGGGAGTGTTTCCTTAATTTCTCTTTCAGATTTTTCATCATTAGTGTATACGGTTGCAAGAGATTTCTGTGCATTAATTTTGTATCCTGCTACTTTACCAAATTCATTGATTAGCCCTAGGAGTTTTCTGGTAGCAACTTTAGGATTCTCTATGTATAGCATCATGTCATCTGCAAATAGTTACAGTTTTATTTCTTCTTTTCCGATTTGGATTCCTTTTATTTCTTTTTCTTCTCTGATTGCTATGGCTAAAACTTCCAAAACTATGTTGAATAATAGTGGTGAGAGTGGGCAACCTTGTCTAGCTCCTGATTTTAGTGGAAATGGTTTCAGTTTTTCACCATTGAGGATGATGTTGGCTGTGGATTTCTCATATATGGCCTTTATTATGTTGAGGTAAGTTCCTTCTATGCCTACTTTCTGGAGGGTTTTTTATCATAAATGGGTGTTGAATTTTGTTGAAAACTTTTTCTGCATCTATTGAGATGATCATATGGTTTTTACCCTTCAACTTGTTAATATGGTGTATCACATTGATTGATTTGCGCATATTGAAGAATCCTTGCATTCCTGGGATAAACCCCACTTGATCATGGTGTATGATCCTTTTAGTGTGCTGTTGGATTCTGTTTGCTAATATTTTGTTGAGGATTTTTGTATCTATGTTCATCAGTGATACTGGCCTGTAGTTTTCTTTCCTTGTGACATCTTTGTCTGGTTTTGATATCAGGGTGATGGTGGTCTCACAGAAGGAGTTTGAGTGTTCCTCCTTCTGCTATATTTTGGAAGAGTTTGAAAAGGTTAGATGTTAGCTCTTCTCTAGATGTTTGATAGAATTCGCCTGTGAATCCATCTGGTCCTGGGCTTTTGTTTGTTTGGAAGATTTTTAATCACAGTCTCAATTTCTGTGGTTGTGATTGGTCTGTTTATATTTTCTATTTCTTCCTGCTTCAGTCTTGGAAGGTTGTGCTTTTCTAAGAATTTATCCATTTCTTCCAGGTTGCCCATTTTAGTGGCATATAGTTTCTTGTAGTAATCTCTCATGATCCTTTGTATTTCTGCAGTGTCTGTTGTTACTTTTCCTTTTTCCTTTCTAATTCTATTGATTTGAGTCTTTTCCCTTTTTTTCTTGATGAGTCTGGCTAATGGTTTATCAATTTTGTTTATCTTCTCAAAGAACCAGCTTTTAGTTTTATTGATCTTTGCTATTGTTTCCTTCATTTCTTTTTCATTTATTTCTGATGTGATTTTTATGATTTCTTTCCTTCTGCTAACTTTGGGCGTTTTTGTTCTACTTTCTCTGATTGCTTTAGGTGTAAGGTTGGGTTGTTTTTTTGAGATTTTTCTTGCTTCTTTAGGTAGGATTTTATTGCTATAAACTTCCCTCTTAGAACTGCTTTGCTGCATCCCATAGGTTTTGGGACATCGTGTTTTTATTGTCATTTGTTTCTAAGTATTTTTTGATTTCTTCAGTGATCTCTTGGTTATTTAGCAGTGTATTGTTTAGCCTCCATGTGTTTGTATTTCTTACAGATTTTCTTCGTGTAATTGATACCTAGTCTCATAGCGTTGTGGTCAAAAAAGATACTTGATATGATTTCAATTTCCTTAAATTTACCAAGGCTTGATTTGTGACCCAAGATATGATCTATCCTGGAGAATGTTCCATGAGCACTTGAGAAGAAAGTGTATTCTGTTGTTTTAGGATGGAATGTCCTATAAATGTCAATTAAGTCCATCTTGTTTAATGTGTCATTTAAAGCTTGTGTTTCCTTATTTATTTTCATTTTGGATGATCTGTCCATTGGTGAAAGTGGGGTGTTAAAGTCCTCTACTATGATTGTGTTACTGTTGATTTCCCCTTTTATGGCTGTTAGCATTTGCCTTATGTATTGAGGTGCTCCTATGTTGGGTGCATAAATATTTACAGTTGTTATATCTTCTTCTTTGATTGTTCCCTTGATCATTTTGTAGTGTCCTGTCTCTTGTAGTAGTCTTTATTTTAAAGTCTTTTTTGTCTGATATGAGT
This sequence comes from Balaenoptera ricei, assembly GCF_028023285.1. Classification (NCBI taxonomy): domain Eukaryota; kingdom Metazoa; phylum Chordata; class Mammalia; order Artiodactyla; family Balaenopteridae; genus Balaenoptera; species Balaenoptera ricei. The sequence continues at coordinate 53,310,829 of NC_082646.1, read as the reverse complement.
ATTGCTACTCCAGGTTTCTTTTGATTTCCATTTGCATGGAATATCTTTTTCCATCCCCTCACTTTCAGTCTGTATGTGTCCCTAGGTCTGAAGCAGGTCTCTTATAGACAGCATATATATGGGTCTTGTTTTTGTATCCATTCAGCCATTCTGTGTCTTTTGGTTGAAGCATTTAATCCATTTATATTTAAGGTAATTATCGATATGTATGTTCCTATTATCATTTTCTTAATTGTTTTGGGTTTGTTTTTGTAGTTCTTTTTCTTTTATTGTGCTTCCCACCTAGAGAAGTTCCCTTAGCATTTGCTATAAACCTGGTTTGGTGGTGATGAATCCTCTTAGCTTTTGCTTGTTTGTAAAGATTTTGATTTCTCCACTGACTCTGAATGAGATCCTTGCTGCTTAGAGAAGTTTGATTGTAGGCTTTTCCCTTTCATCACTTTAAATATGTCCTGCCACTCTCTTCTGGCTTGCAGAGTTTCTGCTGAAAAATCAACTGATAACCTTATCAAGGGAATCCCTCATATGTTATTTGTTGCTTTTCCCTTGCTGCTTTTAATATTTGTTGTTTGTATTTAATTTTTGTTAGTTTGATTACTATATGTCTTGTTATGTTTCTCATTGGGTTTATCCTGTATGGGACTCTCTGTGCTTCTTGGACCTGATTGGCTATTTCCTTTCCCATGTTAGGAAAGTTTTCAACTATAATTTCCTCAAATATTTTCTCAGGCCCTTTCCCTTTTTTCTTCTTCTTCTGGGACCCCTATAATTCGAATGTTGTTGTGTGTAATGTTGTCCCAGATGTCTCTGAGACTTTCTTCATTTCTTTTCATTCTTTTTTTTTAAATTCTGCTCCATGGCAGTTATTTCCACCATCCCCTCTTCCAGCTCACTTATCTGTTCTTCTGCCTCAGTTATTCTGCTGTTGATTCCTTCTAGTGTATTTTTCATTTCAGTTATTGTGCTGTTCATCACTGATTGTGTGTTCTTTAGTTTTTCTAGGTCCTTGTTAAACCTTCTTGTATCTTCTCTATCTGTGCCTCCATTCTATTTCTGAGGTTTTCTATCATCTTTACTATCATTACTCTGAATTCTTTTTCAGGTTGATTGCCTATTTCCTCTTCATTTATTTGCTCTTGTGGGTTTTTACCTTGCTCCTTCGTGTGCAACATATTTCTCTGTCACCTCATTTTGTCTAACTTACTGTGTTTATGGTCTCCTTCCACAGGCTGCAAGGTCATAGCTCCTCTTGCTTCTGTCTGCCCCCTGGTGGGTGAGGTTGGTGCAGGGTCTTCTGTGGGCTTCCTGGTGAGAGGGACTGGTACCTGCACTCTGGTGGGTGGAGCTGAGTCTTTTCCCTCTGATGAGCAGGGCCACGTCAGGTATCATGTTTTGGGGTGTCTGTGAGCTTAATATGACTTTAGGCAGCCTGTCTTCTATGAGTGGGGCTGTGTTCCTGTCTTACTGGTTGTTTGGAATGAGATGTCCAGCACTGGAGCCTGCAGGCAGTTGGGTGGAGCCAGGTCTTGGTTTCACATGGATACCTCCAGGAGAGCACATGCTGATTAATATTCCCTGGGCCTGGGAACTGCCTCATGGTCCACCATCCTGCACTCAGTGCTCCCACTCTGGAGACCCAGGCCCAAGCCTTGGCTGGGGAACCAAGAGCCCACAAGCTGTGCTGCATTGCCAGTGAAAAAACAAAGAAAAGAAAAAAAAGGAAAAGGAAACAGATAAACAAAACCCAAGACAAATAGCAAAAACAAAAAGAAGCAAAAAGCAACAACAACACAATTCACATACACATAAAAAGAAAAAAACAAAAGAAGAAAGAAAACAAACAAACAGACACACCAAATCCAAGACAAATGATAAATACAAAACCGAAGAGTCAGGCTGGGATTCAAAGAGCTGTGGTGCAGATCACGCATGCAGTTCTTACTTTGTCCTGCCTTCCACAGACCATCGGCTCTGTTCTCCTTTGATCCCCTGAAGGTCCATTTTTGTTCCAGCTGATTTCCCCACTCTAAGGGAGTTTTTCTGAGTGTGGGGACCTCCCCTCACCTTCAGCTTCCCGCCAGGATTGTTGGTCCCTTTTTTGATTCCTCTTTTCTGTTTTTCTTTCTTTTGTCCTACCCGGTTGCAAGGGGATTTTTCGTGTCATTCTGGGTGTCCAAAGTCTTCAGCTAATGTTCAGCAGGTCCTCTGAGAGAATTGTTCCATTTGTAGATGTATTCTTGATGTACCTGTGAGGAGTGACGAATTCCACATCCTCCTATTCCACCATCTTGACTCCTCCCTTCTCTTAAAACTTTAAATTCCCAAATGCTGACCATGAGTTTACCTTTCACTGTTGTTATAGAGATGTCATAAACACAAATTACTGTAATCATACTTGCTTCATTTTAAGCATCCTCTATGTGTGAGATACTACAGAAATAATATATTCAATAATCCTATAAGGTAGCATCATTGTTCTTGACTGTAAACCAAAGGATTGTTCTGTATACTTCACTGCCACAAATTATTCACATTCCTCCTACATGTAAAATATATTTACTCCTACTCCAGGACCTCAAAAAGTCATTTCCCATTACTGCATCAGAATTGAAATCTAGGATCTAATCCTCTAAGTCCAGATGTATAAAGGACTCCAATATCTCAGCCCTGTGATTATAGTTTCTCTGATCCAGAGACCTTGAACTTAGAAAGGCAAGTTATATGATATGCAAACAATCAGCAAACTATGGTGAGACAGTGGCAGATAACAATAATGGATGTGCTTATTTAAAAGGAGAGGAATAACAAGCATATGTCAATCACTGGTCCATAGAATTTCTGAAATCCACCTGGACACATATTACTGGATCACCCTTTTCCACGAGCAGAAAATATTATTTGATTAGGGCCCAGTTCTGCTGCTTGCCAGTATCCCCTTGTCCATTGTTCTCCAATATTCTTGATTCCACCCTCTAACATATTCTTCCTTGACTGTAAGAAATGGCCCATGATTGCCACTAAGGAGCTTTCTCAGCCTGTTGCATTCCACAGAAAATTGAGAGTCCAGAGACCCCCAAGTAATTTGAGCTATCCCAGTACCTTTTAGTCCAGGCCAAAAAAATACCCTTAAATCTTTGTGGGTTTTCTATCTATCAGATTATATAACTCTTCACTAAACAAAATCCAAGCCTATAATATTTTAGGAGACAAGCCGTTTTATCTCTAGACTTACTCATAGTTATTTTAGGGATTAGATTTCTAGGATGATGCCCTTAAAAAATTTTAAAACCCTTTTCCACTGAGAGGATGTTCTAAGTACCATCTGAAAGGCCTCAAAGAGTCTTTCTTATAGCCACCCTTGATTTACCTTTACCCTGAGATTATATCATACGTAAAAGTTAAGGAAACCATATAAGTCACAGAGAAATAAGGTGCTATGTCTCTGATGGGCTTAGGTATAAGAGAAGCTGAGATATTATGCTTACTGAGAAAAGTAATGAACACAGAACTGAGAAATCCTCTATAAGAGAGGATTAATTATGCAAATTATGCAGAATATGCAAAGTTTCCTCAACTTATATGACCAAAGAGAACAAAATTTTGTGTCATTAATGTTAAGTAGCCTTGGTTTGGGTAAGAAAACTTGTAGAAATAACTAAGTTTCTCATTCATAAAAAAAAAAATGACCCTGGAAAAGAGTAGTAAGTCTTTTCCTTCTAGAAAGACTCCTTCAAACACAGTAGACTAAGAATGTTACATTTTGTGATTTGAGGACAAGGAGGAGACAGAGCTGTACTTACCTCCTCTGCACACACCCCAATACATGTTAACAAATTCTCATTAAATATTTAATCAAGGGGCTTCCCTGGTGGCGCAGTGGTTGGGAGTCAGTCTGCCTGCCAATGCAGGGGACACGGGTTCGATCCCTGGTCTGGGAAGATCCCACATGCCGCGGAGTGACTAGGCCCGTGATCCACAACTACTGAGCCTGCGCGTCTGGAGCCTGTGCTCTGCAACAAGAGTGGCCGCGATAGTGAGAGGCCTGCGCATTGCGATGAAGAGTGGCCCCCGCTTGCCGCAACTAGAGAAAGCCCTTGCATAGAAACGAAGACCCAACACAGCCAAAAATAAATAATAAATAAATAATAAATAAATTTAAAAAATATATATTTAACCAAGGATCCAAATGTTCCGTTTAAGTGACACATCTTAAAATATAATAGTGAGATTAGTGATAATCTGACAGGTGAAAGAACCATATTTCTTTACAGTTATTTGTGAAACGCAACTCGATACTATGTCTCAAATTGTGGTCTGTGAAGCAGAAGCATCATTACTACCTGGATGCTTATAAGAAACACAGAACCTCAGGCCCAAATCCCAACCTACTGAATCCATTTCTCCACTTTAACAACACCCCAGGTGATTCTATGCATATGAAAATTTGAGAGGCACTATCCTGGACAATGAAAATGGTAATACAAGGTAATTAATACATAACACCTCCTGCAAAGTAGTTCATTGTTCAGAGGAGGTAATAAACAAGTAAGCCAATAGTTACTTTACTGCATGATTGGTGAAGGATCAATATTAATTCCTTACCTGAATGCAGGTTCTGACGGAAGTAAAGTGAGGGAGAGGAAAAAGGAAAACTATTACTTAAAATGTCATTCATAGGGATTTAGACCAAGATGGCAGAGTAGAAGGATGTGCTCTCACTCCCTCTTGCAAGAACACCAGAATCACAACTAACTGCTGAACAATCACTGACAGGAAGACACTGGAACTCACCAAAAAAGATACCCCACATCCAAACACAAAGGAGAAGCCACAATGAGACAGTAGAAGGGGCGCAATCACAATAAAATCAAATCCCATAACTGCTGGGTGGGTGACTCACAAACTGGAGAACACTTATACCACAGAAGTCCACCCACTGGAGTAAAGGTTCTGAGCCCCACGTCAGGCTTCCCAACCTGGGGATCTGGCAAAGGGAGGAGGAATTCCTAGAGAATCAGACTTTGAAGGGTAGTGGGATTTGATTGCAGGACTCTGACAGGATTGGGGGAAACAGAGACTCCACTCTTGGAGGGCACACACAAAGTAGTGTGCTCATCAGGACCCAGGGGAAGGAGCAGTGACCCCAGGGGAGACTGAACCAGACCTACGTGATAGTATTGGAGGGTCTCCTGCAGAGGCAGGGGGTGGCTGTGTCTCACTATGAGGACAATGACACTGGCAGCAGAAGTTCTGGGAAATACTCCTTGGCTTGAGCCCTCCCAGAGTCTGCCATTAGCCCCAGCAAAGAGCCCAGGTAGGCTCCAGTGTTGGGTCGCCTCGGGCCAAAAAACCAACAGGGAGGGAACCCAGCCCCACCCATCAGCAGTCAAGCGGATGAAGGTTTTACTGAGCTCTGCCCACCAGAGCAACACCCAGCTCTACCCACCACCAGTCCCTCCCATCAGAAAACTTGCAAAAGCCTCATAGATAGCCTCATTCACCAGAGGGCAGACAGAAAAAGCAAGAAGAACTACAATCCTGCAGCCTGTGGAACAAAAACCACATTCACAGAAAGATAGACAAGATGAAAAGGCATAGGGCTATGTACCAGATGAAGGAACAAGGTAAAACCCCAGAAAAACAACTAAATGAAGTGGAGCTAGGCAACCTTCCAGAAAAAGAATTCAGAATAATGAGAGTGAAGATGATCCAGGACCTCAGAAAAAGAATGGAGGCAAAGATCGAGAAGATGCAAGAAATGTTTAAAAAAGACCTAGAATAATTAAAGAACAAACAAACACAGATGAACAATACAATGACTGAAATGAAAACTACACTAGAAGGAATCAATAGCAGAATAACTGAGGCAGAAGAACAGACAAGTGACCCGGAAGACCGAATGGTGGAATTCACTGCCTCAGAACAGAATAAAGAAAAAAGAATGAAAAGAAATGAAGACAGCCTAAGAGACCTCTGGGACAACATTAAACACAAGAACATTCGCATTATAGGGGTCCCAGAAGGAGAAGAGAGAGAGAAAGGACCAGAGAAAACTTCCCTAACATGGGAAAAGAAATAGCCCCCTAAGTCCAGGAAGCACAGAGAGTCCCATACAGGATAAACCCAAGGGGAAACATGCCGAGACACACAGTAATCAAATTGGCAAAAATTAAAGACAAAGAAAAATTATTGAAAGCAGCAAGGGAAAAATGACAAATAACATACAAGGGAACTCCCATAAGGTTAACAGCTGATTTCTCAGCAGAAACTCTACAACCCAGAAGGGAGTGGCATGATATACTTAAAGTGATGAAAGGGAAGAACCTACAACCAAGATTACTCTACCCAGTAAGAATCTCATTCAGATTCGATAGAGAAATCAAAAGCTTTACAGACAAGGAAAAGCTAAGAGAATTCAGCACAACCAAACCAGCTCTACAACAAATGCTAAAGGAACTTCTCTAAGTAGGAAACACAAGAGAAGAAAAGGACCTACAAAAGCAAACCCAAAACAATTAAGAAAATGGTCATAGGAACATACATATCGATAATTACCTTAAACGTGAATGAATTAAATGGTCTAACCAAAAGACACAGGCTTGCTGAATGGATACAAAAAAGAAGACCCATACATGAGCTGTCTACAAGAGACCCACTTCAGACCTAGGGACACATACAGACTGAAAGTGAGGGAATGGAGAAAGATATTCCATGCAAATGGAAATCAAAAGAAAGCTGGAGTAGCAATACTCATATCAGAGTATTCTTCACCAGATGGCTTCACAGGTGAATTCTATCAAACATTTAGAGAAGAGCTAACATCCGTCCTTCTCAAACTCTTCCAAAAAATTGCAGAGGAAGGAACACTCCCAAACTCATTCTATGAGGCCACCATCACTGTGATACCAAAACCAGACAAAGATACTACAGAGAAAGAAAATTACAGACCAATATCACTGATGAATATAGATGCAAAAATCCTCAACAAAATACTAGGAAACAGAATCCAACAACACATTAAAAGGATCATACACCATGATCAAGTGGGATTTATCCCAGGGATGCAAGGATTCTTCAATATACGCAAATCAATCAATGTGATAAACCATATTAACAAACTGAAGAAGAAAAACCATATGATCATCTCAATAGATGCAGAAAAAGCTTTTGACAAAATTCAACACCCATATATGATAAAAACTCTCCAGAAAGTGGGCATAGAGGGGACCTACCTTAACATAATACAGGCCATATATGACAAACCCACAGCAAACATCATTCTCAATGGTGAAAAACTGAAAGCATTTCCTCTAAGATCAGGAACAAGACAAGGATGTCCACTCTCACCACTGTTATTCAACGTAGTTTTGGAAGTCCTAGCCACGGCAATCAGAGAAGAAAAAGAAATAAAAAGAATACAAATTGGAAAAGAAGTAAAACTGTCACTGTTTGCAGATGACATGATACTATACATAGAGAATCCTAAAGATGCCACCAGAAAACTACTAGAGCTAATCAATGAATTTGGTCAAATTGAAGGATAAAAAATTAATGCACAGAAATCTCTTGCATTCCTATATACTAATGATGAAAAATCTGAAAGAGAAATTAAGGAAACACTCGCATTTACCAGTTCAACAAAACAATAAAATACCTAGGAATAAACCTACCTAGGGAGACAAAAGGCCTGTATGCAGAAAACTATAAGACACTGATGAAAGAAATTAAAGATGATACAAACCGATGGAGAGATATACCATGTTCTTGTATTGGAAGAACCAATATTGTGAAAATGACTATACTACCCAAAGCAATCTACAGATTCAATGCAATCCCTATCAAATTACCAATGGCATTTTTTTGCAGAACTAGAACAAAAAATCTTAAAATTTGTATGAAGACACAAAAGACCCCAAATAGCCAAAGCAGTCTTGAGGGAAAAAAACGGAGCTGGAGGAATCAGACTCCCTGACTTCAGACTATACTACAAAGCTACAGCAATCAGGACAATATGGTACTAGCACAAAAACAGAAACATATATCAATGGAACAGGATAGAAAGTCCAGAGGTAAACCCGTGCACCTATGGTCAACTAATCTATGACAAAGGAGGCAAGGATATACAATGGAGAAAAGACAGTCTCTTCAATAAGTGGTGCTGGGAAAACTGGACAGCTATATGTAAAAGAATGAAATTAGAACACTCCCTAACACCATACACAAAAATTAACTCAAAATGGATTCGAGACCTAAATGTAAGACTGGACACTATAAAACTCTTAGAGGAAAACATAGGAAGAACACTCTTTGACATAAATCACAGCAAGATCTTTTTTGATCCACCTCCTAGAGTAATGGAAATGAAAACAAAAATAAACAAATGGGACCCAATGAAACTTCAGAGCTTTTGCACAGCAAAGGAAACCATAAACAAAACAAAAGACAACCCTCAGAATGGGAGAAAATATTTGCAAACGAATCAACGGACAAAGGATTAATCTCCAAAATATATAAACAGCTCATGAAGCTCAATATTAAAAAAACAAACAACCCAATCCAAAAAGGGGCAGAAGACCTAAATAGACATTTCTCCAAAGAAGACATACAGATGGCCAAGAAGCACATGAAAAGCTGCTCAACATCACTAAATGTTAGAGAAATGCCAATCAAAACTACAATGAGGTATCACCTCACACTAGTTAGAATGGGCATCATCAGAAAATCTACAAACTACAAATGCTGGAGAGGGTGTGGAGAAAAGGAACCCTCTTGCACTGTTGGTGGGAATATAAATTGATACAGCCACTATAGAGAAAAGTAGGGAGGTTCCTTAAAATCTAAAAATAGAATTAGCATATGATCCAGCAATCCCACTACTGGGCATATACCCAGAGAAAACCATAATTCAAAAAGACACATGCACCCCAATGTTCATTGCAGCACTATTTACAATAGCCAGGTCATGGAAGCAACCTAAATGCCCATTGACAGACGAATGGATGAAGAAGATGTAGTACATATATACAATGGAATATTACTCAGCCATAAAAAGGAATGAAATTGGGTTATTTGTTGAGACATGGATGGATCTAGACACTGTCATGCAGAGTGAAGTAAGTCAGAAAGAGAAAAACAAATATCATATATTAATGCATATATGTGGAACCTAGAAAAATGGTACAGATGAACCGGGTTTGCAGGGCAGAAACTGAGACACATATGTAGAGAACAAACATATAGACACCAAGGTGGGAAAGTGGCGGGCAGTGGGGCTGGTGGTGTGATGAATTGGGTGATTGGGATAGACATGTATACACTGATGTGTATAAAACTGATGACTAATTAGAACCTGCTGTATAAAAATAAATAAATAAACTTCAAAAAAAAACCCAAACAACCAAAAAAAAATGTCATTAATGCTGTCACAATGCTTATTACCTAGTGAGAGAGAGTAACAAAAAGAAAGAATATATACACGAGTACATAGAGAAGAGTGAGACAGAGATCTGCAGAATCATCCAGCTACTTCCATTAACATGTGAAGATGGAAGTTGGCCTTTTGAGGGCATACTTATGGATGAAAAATCCTAACAAAACAGTGATAAAAGTTTACTGAGCTCTCCCAACTGACTCTGAGATGCATGGAAAGAAATACTTATTTTTGAAATCCACTGAGATTTATAACTTTCTTATGTGCCGACTGCTGACCGATCAAACACACAAATGGAGACAGAATACTAAGGACCATGAAACAAAAGACATTCCAGAGAATAGTTCACAGAACAAGAAGAACATAAAGTGACCAGAAAATGATATAGAATGCATCCTCACCCACACTATATACTCATCAATAGTTAAGAATTCTTAGCTCTTCACAGAGAAGAACATCGGGATTCATTTCAGAACCCACAATTTATCTTATATTTCATTGTATGAACATATGTATAATAAATTGTATTCATTTCTTCAGTCACAGGGAGGCTTCAGCCACTTTTAGTCTATCCTGGTTATCTTCATAAACCCCTAACTTAGGAACTTCTCCAAATTTTATTTATACGACTATACAATGAATGAGCACTTACTAAATATTAGAGGTAAGATTCTGGTATACAGAGACATCAGGTATACAAGCCCCTCTGAGAGACAGGACCTTCACTGGGATTATCTCATGTTACACCAGACCTTTCTGAATTTTTTGGGAAATCTCTCTATTGTGTCTGAACTCAATGCTACACTTATGGATATTATAATCACAGTTCCAAAACAGTTGTTTATCATTTACAAAAATTATTTTCCTCGTGATTCTCAGGTCATGTTTGCCAACATTACATATCTCTCTTCCTGAAACTTCTTGTTTTACTTTTCCCTATATCTCTCTCCACATCAGCGGGTGTAGGAAATACAAGCATATGCTTGGAACACATAATTCAGTATGCCACCTACCAACACTGCTTCTCTAGAGAGGAGAACTCAGTATATTAAAATTTAGGTTGGTCTGCTGCCCAAGAAGCGTTTTTCTTGCCGTACAAATTCTTTTCAGCACTAGCTATATGTCAGAACCTGTTTCCATAGCTGATACATCTGAGTTTGAAACATAGTTTGTGTACGTGTGTGTGTGTGTGTTTGTATGCATTAATTTTATTTCCCTGTTTGCCCTAGCACGGATTCTGGTATAAGAGGACTCATCTTGTTTCTTGCATAAGAAGCTTCATTCCATGTGAGAATCACAGCATCAGCATTCCTCTCCTTTTTAAAATAACGGACACTGAAAATAATCTGTGACAATTATGTATTAGTGAATCCCATGGAAAAATACATATGGTAATGGAGAGCTACTATTTTGTCCATCTCGTATTTCTGGGGTACAGTTCTTCATCTTTATAATAGAAACTACAGTATTGATCTTGCATGATCATTCTGAAAATTAAATGAAATTATGTATATAACAAGTGAAGCACATTGTTTTTCTCCGATCATGCATGGAAAAAATATTGGCTCCTTCTGCTTTCCCTTCTTTGACCAAGCAAGGAGGCATTGAAGAGGTAAAAGGAAGCTGAAAGAGGATCTGGAATTCTTTCTGCTGTCACAGACATGGTGACCCATGGAACTCAGGAGATCCAAGTTCCATCTGCTCATTTATTTAAGGCAAAGATTCTATGTGCCACCTATCACTCTAGGTACTAAAAATATAACAGTTTGAAGAAGTGTGAATCAGTTTATCCTCCCTTAGGATATAGAGACGTAATTCTGTATCTCTCACTATGTTGATCTAGTTAGTGTAAAGCACATCCCTGCACATGATCCCCCGAGCATGCCAGACATGAATTTCCTTCTAGAACTAAACTCTTTCCCACTCCTCAGTGTGTTCAGTAGGGATTGTGATACTGTGACCTGATTTTTGCAAGTTACTTCCATTGACATCTGCACATTGCTTACTATTGCATTACAGTTTCTATGATGATGATGATGATGGTGGTGGTGGGGATGATGATAAAGTTGAAAATGGGTACAACAGAATTTGACACAATCTCATCTCAGGAAGATTATTTTAAATGTGTGTCTCTTTCTCTCATTTCCTTCCTGATATATTCAAGGAAAAGTGGTTTCGAGTGGCTAGACACAATGATTTTTCTCTGATACTTACTCCTAGCTGATTGAGTTAAAAGATCTCTGTTAAATAAGCAAATCTTCAGACCTGGGATTTACAGTAGTCAATAAAACTATCGATATGAAAATTAGGATGTATATTTTCTCCTATCTGAAATATCTATGTTTAGGATTTTTGAGGTTTGGCATTCAGAACCAAACTTATAAATTCCCATTGTGTGCATTCGAGGAAAAAAATGTGTACTTCAGGAAACGTAATAAAGGATGCATGATATACTCACCTCAAACAACATATAACTATGAAGGATTACAGCTGTAATTGAAAGGAAATTGTTATGGTAGAAAGAAATGAGAATTTATTATAATTTTAAAGCTACATCAATTAGGATGCCTCTGGCCATGTACCAGATACTATTTTTGGTGTCTCATGCTATTTACATATCTGCAACTGGAAATTGCAGCTCACACCTGCAGGCTCTCCAGAGCAATACCCTTGAGCTGCAGGTGATGTCTTGCTTGGAGGTGCCTGGAAGGTTATGCCTCACAACCTTCCTTAACCAATAATCAATGATCAGTCTAATTGAGGATACTAAAAAAGACCCCCAAATCTTCTTTCTTTCCTCTAAGCAAAACAACATACAACAAAAACAAACACAAAGAAACCTCTGTGGTACAATATATGTTGCAGACCTGACAGCTTCATTTCTTTACTTCCCCTATCTGGTCGCCCTTGCTTCCTTAATAATTTCTATTGAGACATTCCCTGATAAATTCCTGGTACAAGAAAATCCTCTGATTCAACTACTAGAGACCAAATCTAGGAGTCTTCAATCCCAGGAAGCCAACTCTGAAGAAGAGAACATGGAATTGGATCACTCACTGGCTGAATGGCAATAAAGCCCATTGTCGGGAGTAGGGAAAATATGGGTAAGTCCTGGCATGTTCTAGAAGTGCTATCTTTGAGATTTTCACCTCAGGTGAACTGGAATGGAATGGAATACTGGTGGAGGAGATGCTATGATTTATGAAATATAAATGACATTTAAAGGTGTGGGGAAAATAACATTTATAGCAGTATTAATGCATTAAAAGGAGACTATCACAGGCTAAGGAGGAATATTTATCATTTTTAATCAAATATCCCACAGGGTAGAGAAAAAAACCGTACAGTATAATGCTGAGGCCTTGGGACATAGTCAAGGATCTTCCAACATTTTCATGGCTGGATTTTAAAATTGTTTTGGATCAGTGACTCCTTTGTGTTTTCCCTTTTGAAGCAGGAATATTTATTATGATTACTCTAGGCCTCCTCTATCATTCCGTGTTGAGGAGAGATAGATAACTTGGTCTCTTTACTTTCACATCTTCCCTAAAACCAACTCCTGATCCTACATTTTCGATCTCAGTGCTACACGGGATATTCTATTCTACAAACCTTAAGTAATCATAGACTTCCGAAACTTTGCCATGGCTCACTTCTAATTGAATACCATACCATCTTGAGCCTCAAATATGTTTCTGAAAACTATTCTGTTCATTAGGTTTAACATCTCACCACAACCATGTTACCTATGAAGTTGAATTGAGCAGAGTTATTCTCACAGGTAGAGAAAGTGTACTCCTGGTAGGGCATACATGGAAAACGGTGGTCACCTGCTTGATGAGACCAACATGCTCCTGGAGGCTTTTCATCTTTCTAATTCTAAATTTTTTAAGTTTGGAGTTTTATCAAAACATTTTTTATTTTAGGTAAGTTGTTCTCAAGTTGTAATAGGGAAGAGAAAATCTGACTGCAAGTTGGATCTGTTTGTTTTTCTTTAACCTTTGTGCTCTGTTACCTGTGCTTAGTCATGCTGGCTCTGCACCTTTTGTAAAAGAATGTTGCCTACAGCCTGAAATACACAGGACAGCCTATTCTTAGGGCTCTGATCTTGAAGAGTCCATTCGTAGGGAGATAAAAAGTTGCAGAACAGAGAATAACACTTGTCTTGTTGGAGGTTTATAGGAACATGTGACCTATCCTCTGTGGACAGCTGCAAGAACCAAGGATTCCTGCCCAAGAACTTTGCAACAACTCATCACCCCCCTTCCCCTTTTTAGTATAAAAGAAGCCTGAACTCTAACTGAGGTAAGATGGTTCTTTGGGACACTAGTCTGCCATCTTCTTGGTCTGCTGGCTTTCCAAATAAAGTCATTATTCCTTGCCCCAACAACTTGTCTCCCGATTTATTGGCCTGTCGTGAGGTTAGCAGAATGAGCAACAAAAGCAGTACCAGAAGTCTGTTCTGCATTTTTTTTTTTTTTTTTGTATTCTTTCACAGTACTCAATTTTTTCCCTAGGTAAATCAATCTTTTGTCTTGTTTATCTAAGTCATCCATTAAGGAGGCCATCTTAATGACAAAAGAGCATTCATTTGTAGCACTGTTCCCAAGGATTTCTCAACAATCAACTTGCAAAATCAATCTAATCTGATGTTCAAACACATACTACATTTGTCTGTGAATATCCTTCTCAGGTAAGTTTTCCTGTTAAACTTGGTAACACTTTAATGCATTCATTGTATGAATTCTCCAGGCGATTAATTTCCTGAAATGTCAAATCACAACATCCAAATCTTCCTTCACTAGCACTTCTGGGAATATCTGAAGTTTAGGATAAGCAACCTCTATGTGGTAACATTTTAAAATGTTAGTTAACTTTAATAAACCCATATGGACACAAACATACCAAACACTAGTTTAGTTGTCTAAATTTCATAAAGAAATTTCAAAGCCTTGAGTAAACTTTATTCATATACCCATTCATAAACCCCACCTGTAAATCCTAATGCTTTATTGTTTTCCTGCACAGAATGAAACTGTATGTTTAACATATAGTCCCTATCACACAATTATTTCAGATTTATCCCATATATTTATAATCTGTTAGCCACCTTCTAAAATCTATGGACAAGGTAATCCTTAACAGCTATCCACTCTAGTCACTTGACTTGATTTCAGATCCCCGCATTTCTACTAATTGTAGTAAGTTGGAGTGGAACACAATTCATTTTATTGATAATTGCCTCATCTTTCTTATTCCTCATGTTCTCAAGATTTCTATGTGCTCCCTTTCTTTTTCCCCTCAGAGAGGCACTTCTACTTTTTCTCCTGCCAGACTTCCAAGGTATTTCTACTAGTAGCTTCTCTTATTGTAACAAAAACATGTTACAGAGTTGTTTGGTCAGTCAAGGTGGACAAGGCTGTGTAGAAATAACAAACAACTTCACAATTTCAGAGACTTATTGCAACAAAATTTAATCTTTCATCCCTGTTACCTGCCCAACATAAGCCATTACAGTCACTCAAGGAACAAAGTTGACAGAAGCTTAATTTTAACCTTAATCCAAGATCACTATTAAAATAGGAAAAGTGTGCCCCAAGTAACTGCACAACTTTAAGTTTCTACTGTGAAGTTATACATGCCCCAGCTGCTTGCATTACCTTGGCTAAAGTCACATGTCTGGGCCTAATTTAAATGGGTCACAGCGATTCTGGGCTCCAGAATTGTTTGTGACTGGCTAACGATGACCACAGGGATTAAGTGGTAGACTCTGATATCTAACAATGCGGTTTCAAAACTCAGCTGCAGTACTTTTTATTTTTGTGATCTTAAATATATTACCTAAACCTTCCATGCCTCAATTTCTTAATCTAAAAAAAAAAAGTTAAATAAGAACATCTACCTAACAGGTCGTTTAAAACAAAATTCAACTGAGTAAATTTGAGGATCAAATTGGCTTTTTCAACAATTCATGAATCTGGAAGCATCCCATCCAGCAAATAGAAAGGAGTTCTGAGGAGCCATACAAAATAGAAAGTTTTTATAGACGGAAGGAGACAGGGACAAGGAAAAAGTGGATTTACCTCATCCTTCTTTGGAGGATAGAAGTGGTCTGTCAGGCAGGTTACCTCTCTACTGCTGACCAGGAAATTCCAGAATGACTGTTTAAGCTTACATTCCTGGAAGAAGTTGAAACTGCAGTTAGGTTAGGTATTAAATTTTGGTTCGCTGATGTGGGGTTTAGCACAAGTAACTTCATTTTGGGCCTGTTATTTCTTTTTAACAGAGCAATTATGAGAATTCAGTGATGAAACACAGTGTCTCACTTAAAATATGCATTTCTGGACAGTAATATAACATAGAGTCCCTTTTCATTTTCCCCGTTCCAAAATTTCTCCACCCCATTTCCTACTACTCTTTACCTGGAGCTCCTTGCTCACACTATATATCGTACACTGGCATATTGATCACAGAGTTTGTCCTCAATGATGAGAAAAGGAAGCAGATATTTCAATGAACACAAATGAAATGCTGAGCCTGGTTGGCAGATGAGTAAGTAGATAGAGAGTACAAAGTCTGAGAATTTCTTTTTTACAATATTTAAAGATCCTTTTGATGGTGGGCACAACACAATGACACTCAGATGGATGAAAGGCAGAACTCTTTGTTACTTAGAGCTCCAAACAAGAGAAGGCTTCCAGGCAGGGCCACACAGGGAGTAGTCTCTGCAGACAGGGTAACAGCATGCTGTGCTATAGGGCACAGCTTATATATGGCAAATGGGGTGGGGCTAGCGAGGTTTCACAGGCTCCCTGTGGACTGGCCAATGTGAATAATTTCAGGCTGAGGGACATAGGAAACTGTCCTTAGTTATCTGACATCTGGTCCTGGGGCAATTAGGGTTAGTACATAGCATTCCCTGATTCTGAGAGCCCCAGCCCTGACAAGAGAGGTGTTGGAGTGTATACTTAATCCACTGCTGCTCAAGAACAGGAACTCCAGCTAGGGCCTCAAAACTGGGGAAAGCAGTATTAAAAAAAAAAAAAAAAAATTTTACAATTGCCTTAGCCGCACTTAGACAATTTCACCCATTCCTTAGTGAGGAATGAGTTGAATTAAAACTAGAACCATGCTATGTTTACATCTTTGTATACAATACATAATCTGATGTTCACTTCACATGCACATGTTTACAATCAAGTAAGTCTGGCTGTGCTTCTTTATTCCACCCCCTAACTCTTTTGCAAAATTATTCCTAAAACTATAGTAATTCATTGCTTTTTATGTATCCAGTCAAGCTCCATTTTTTTTTTTTTAGTCCTGAAAAAGAATTCTTCTGGATTTGATTAATGGTGTGCTTCTAAAAAAGGTTAACTTCAAGTGAAACTGCTGTTAGAATTTTGTTGCCAGTACTCCAATCTTGTTATTTATCAAAAGAAAACAATAATAACTAATAATATCTACATGTAAGAATTTTCATGTTTTTGCAAGTTAATGTTAGTTGTTATTTAACTGGAATTATTTTATATATTTTCCTTTAATGAAGCATATGACAGACAGTAAAACTAAAGAAATGAATCCCTGTTGTAGATTTTATTGACAGGGCTAGACAGGTCACAAACAAGTAGGCACCATATGTAAGTTTTTAAAGTATAAAATGGAAAATCAAGAGAAAAATATTGTGAGTCCCTGGATACGTGGGTATTCATTAATCATGGCAAATAGAACACATCTGTCCACTTCTTAAAATGAAATGATGGTTATTGGCTTCTGGTTTTGAATGAAAGGAGGTTTGAAGGCACCACTCCACCCTAGCAACAAGCTAAACAGATTGAAAAAAGTCAGCAATTCTTCTTAGATCCATAAGAGAGGGGGAAGACACAGGGCAGCTGACTGCTCCCAAGATAAGAGAGACAGAAAGGTGAATAAAGGGAATTGTCACTCACCAGAGCAGAGATGCATGAGCAGGAAGTGCCTTAGGAAGCAGTAAAGGGTAGGAAAACCTGAACTGTAGCTGACAAATTGCTGGAGGCTCAGTGCAAACAACTCTTGAGAGGGTAAAACTTCAGGGGCACCTCATCAGAGGAGGATCCCCCACATACTATGACTTTTACCTCTGTGAATTCAGCCAGTTGCCCATGCTATAAAACAGAGAAAAATCTCCTCAGTCTTCTGGCAGGACGAGGGGAAAAGGAATCATTTTGAAATACACCAGAGAACTCTGATCTTCTTAATAAGGTCTGCCTCCAGGAGAAACTAATTAGCTCAACCGAACCTACTTGGGTATTATCAGAGCCTATCTGACCAGGGCAAGGAAATATCCAAATATCGAACCCTGGCCTACTCTAGCCACTCTGTCCCACCTAAGAGAGGAAGAAAAAAAAACTGAGAAACACTTGCAATTTTAAAATTCCAGAGGTGTAGGCTCACTAAAACTGAGACCTAATCAAAGGACTATAGACTGCTTCCCCTCCCCACCCCACCCCCCACCTCACCACTACATTATTTAAGGACTACTTACAGCAGTTCCTTTTACCCAGGACACATATCTGGCTTTCAAGAAAAAAAAATCACAAGGCATAACAAAAGGCAAAAAAAAAAAAAGAAATAAAAAAGGAATTTGAGAGACAGAACATGAGAACCAGACATGGCAGGGATGTTGGAATCATTAGACAAGAATTTAAAACAACAGTGATTAATATACTAGAGACTCTAAAGCATAATGTAGACAGCATGCAAGAACAGATGGGCAATGTAAGCAGAGAGATGGAAGTCCTAAGGAAAAAAAACAAAAAGAAATGTTAGAGATAAAAAACACTGTAACAGAAATGAAGAATGTTTTTGATGGGCTTATCAGTAAGCTGGACATGGCTGAAGAAAGGATCTCTAAGCTAGAGGATATATCAGTAGAATCCTTGAAAACCAAAAAGCAAATAGAACAAAGACTGAAAGAAAAAAAGAACAGAATATCCAAGGACTGTGGTAACATACATGCAATGGGAAGGAGTACAATAGAGAGAAAGGAACAGAAGAAATATTTGAAATATAATGACTGAGAATTCCCTAAATTAATGTCAAACACCAAACCACAATCCAGGAAAGTTTCTCCTCCATCAGAGTTTCAGCTCCTGCAGTCTGCCACTGCCACAAGTTGCAATCACTACCATGGAACAATAAGAGAACAGAGAAAAGAAAGAGAAAAATGGGATAGATTCCAAACTGCCTCTGAGCATTAGGTATTCCCTTGTTCATTCATTAAACCAGAAATAGAGTAAATCTCTTGGAACATTTTCTGTGCTCTGGTACTTGCAGATCACAGAAAAGTGTCCAATGCATTGAACGTCCAGGTTTCCAATGCACTGAGCTCTGACCAGGCGAACTGGAAGAGGAAAAAGTGGTAAACTCACTGCTGGTTTGGTAGCATTATAAATTCATGTCTTCCCTTATCTGCCTGCTACGCTTTACTTTTCAGTTTTCTCAAATAGTTACTCAATGCATTTTTTTTTTTTTTTTTTTTTTTACTCAATGCATTTTTTCAGGATTTATAATCACATTCAATGGGAGAGACAGGGTAGAGTGTGCTTAAAACATCTTACCAGGAATTTGAAACCTAGACCATTTCCATTTAATGTATTCAATAATAATTAATATGTTCAGATTTAGGTTGAACATTTTTTAATTCATTATCTGCTTTTCTAGTCAGTTTCTTACTTCTCTGCTCCCCCTTTGCCTTTTGGATTAAATGAATAATATTTTAGAATTTCATTTTATCTGTTGATTTTTTTGGCTATATCTTTTTGTGTTATTTATAGTACCCGCTCCTGGGATTAAAATATACATATCTAATCTTTTACAGTCTACCTAGAGTTAATATTCTACCATTCCAAGTAAAATAGAGAAGTTTTACAAATATACAGGTCTGTATTCCTTCCAACTTTAGGTTGCAATTGTCATAAATTTACATTTACATTTATTAAAAGCCCCACAAGACAATATTATATATTTTTTGCTTAAAGCAAAAAAAACAGTGGTACTTATCTTTAAAAATATAAATGGAGGGGAAAAAATCTCTTATATTTACTTAGATGTTTACCATTTGTCCTTTCTTAATTTCTCCAACTCCAAGTTTCTTTTTGATATTTTTCTCTAGTCTAAAGAACATAAGTTACCATTTCTTTCTATATTAGTCTATTGGTGATGAAATCTATTATTTTTTTCTTAATCTGAGAATATCTTTATTTTTCCACCACTTCTGAAGAATATTTTTTCTTGATATAGAGTTGTGTGTTGATAGTTCTTCTCTTTGGGCATATGAAAAATAATGTTCCAATGTTCTATGGCCTTTATGGCTTCTTAGAAATCTGCAGTCATTCAATTTGTTTTCCTATATGTAATGATCACGTTTCTCTGGTTGCTTTCAAGATTTTGTTTCTTTTCTTTGGTTTTCAGCAGTTTGATTATAATTGTTTGTCCTTGCATGATTTTCCTTGATTTTACCTGTTTTAGTTTTGATGAAATTTTTAAGTCTGTAAATTCATGTACTTCAACAAATTTGAAACAACTTCAGCAACTATTTCTTCAAATATTTGTTTCTTCACTGTATTTTTCTCTTCTCCTTCTGGAATTTCAATAACAAATTTTAGATACTTTGATATTGTCTCATAGGCTGTGGAGGCTCTATTCAAATTCTATCTTTTTACTCTTTGTTTTTCAAATTGGATAATTTCTATTGACCTATCTTCAAGCTCTTTCCTTTTCATCTCCATTCTGTTATTGAGTTGAGAAGTAAATGCTTCATTTCAGATATTTTATTTTTCAGTTCTAAAATTTCTATTTGATTTATTTTATAGTTTCTGGGATTTGCTGATAACATCTATGTTTGCATTCATTTCAATAGTGCTTTCGTTTACCTCATAAGGATGCTAAAAATATCTGCTTTAACATCTTTGCTTGATAAGTCCATCACTTGTATTCTTTCTTGATTGGCATTTGTTGATTCCCTTTCCCCCTGCGAATTGGTTAGATTTTCCTGGTTCTTTCTATGTGGAGGAATTCTTAATTGTAACCTGAACATTTTGAATAGTATGCTGTGAAACATTGAGTCCTATTAAAATTCTATATTAAGTGTCTGCTGTCTTTGGGTCTGCTTCACGTATGAGCCTGAGCTTGTGTTGGTTCATGCAAAAGATTAGGGGATCCATTTCTTAAGCCTTCTCACCTCCAATATTTCCCCCTCATTCTCTCTGAACCAAGGACCCCATTTTCTCAACTAATGAATAAAAAATAGAGTTTCTCCATGATTTGTACCACAGAGTACCTTTTCCTCCTTTTTCATGGACAGAGCTGAAGAAGACCCAAAAAAAGGCAGAAAGAAAGAAAATTAAACAGTAATAATGGGATTTTCTTTACAATCTGGCTTAGGGTCCCCTTTTCCTAGTTACCATAGCCAAAAAGGCAGAATTTCTCCAGGGGTATTTGCTGACCTTCTTGCTGCAATGCATTTCTATGCTTGGGCCATCCTCTTGCCAAAGACAGGAGACAAGTGATTTTTTTTAAATAAGGAAACTTACTCCCATAATATGCCATTCTTCAAGATTTGGCATCCCTTCTCAATCTGGCTGATATTGTTAATTTCTCACAGTCCTCGGGCTTTTATGTTTTGTGCAGAGTTTTAGTCATGATCTGTGTGACAGATAAGCTGTTGCAGACTTATTCCACTTAGTTATTTGCCCGATACCAGAAGCTAAAAGTACTATATTTCAATGGATAAATTATTGCATGAACTTTGGAAGAAAGCTTTTTGTCTGTTCGTTTTGTTTTTACCTTTACCTATATTAATCTTGTGTCAATGATAAAAAAAAAAAAATCACCTAAAATATAATGGGAAAATTGGCCTTTCTCCCTGTGCATGTTATATACCTGATTGAAGGAATACAGAATTGTTTCAGAAGAGTCTTTCTAGAGAAAGAAAGCAAACTTTTATGAGCTGGGGATTTTGCTTCCAAGATATTGGATATTTAATCGCACATATCACAACTGTCTTTGATGGGACAAATTTCTGGATAAATGTAAAGGTCTCAGATAGTGGACCCCAGCCTTGGTAGTTGGAATGGGTGGGTTAATAACCAAATTAAGACAAAATTTTAAAGACTTCCTATGTTTTCTCTCCCTTGAGTATGCTTCTCTGTGAGAACTGGAGGAGAAAATTAACTTTTTCAAAGCAATATTTTCTGTGTAGGTGTGTTTTCTTTGGAGAAAGTTCTACTCAAGTTCATTGTCCATTTTTTAACTGGGTTATTTGTGGTTTTTTGCTATTGAGTTGTAGAAGCTCTTTATATATTTTGGATATTAACCCCTTTAGCCTGTAGTCTCCTTTATTCACAGGAACTTGTAGTAGAAATAGGCATTTGGCTGGGATGTATAGGTTTCTAGGTATTGATATTTTTGCTTTTGGATTAGACTTATCCAAATAATGCTTTTTCTGCCAAATAATGCTTCTTTCTCCTTTCTTCATTCTCCTTCTTTCCCTTCTTTTTTTTTGTCTCTCCTTTCTCCTTCCATCCTTTCTTAATTTTTCTTTTTCTGAACCCTTCTATCTTCTGTTCCTGTATATTTGGGTTTTTTTCTTCCTTCCTTCATCCCCTCATCCCTCCCAGCCTTCCTTCTTCTAGTATTTACATAATTTCCCATGTGATGATCCAATGCCATGTCTGTTAAGTGCCAGGTTATAAGGGATAAGTCTTATTATAATCATTTGCCACAAAAAAAGCCCTTAAATATGTAAGATATCTAAAAACAGTGACAATAAGTAAACCAAACTAAGGTGAGGACTCAACTAAATTGAGACTAAATGATATTATGCTAAATATGAAAGAACTAAGTTTTGCTAGTCTTTCCTCCTTTTTAATTAATTAGGAACACAGCTGTTTTCATGACAAGTTAGTCAAAGTGTACACACATACACATACACATTGGAAAGTGTAAGTGTAACTCTAACAGAGCAGGACCCCATGGTGCCTTCCCAGGACAGACCACCCACCTACATGGCCTCTACCTGACTCTTGTTTTAGAAAAACTTTAGTCTCCTAGGCCTTCCCTGAGTTCCAAAGAATAAATGTAACCAAAGAAGTGAGAAAATGTGGAAACAAAAGAAAACAATCAAGACAAAATAATAATAGTTTGGCCATTAAACAAAGTCAAGAACCTTTAGTTCCTCCTCAAGGGCTATAGATAATATTCTGAGCCATGTCCTTTGAGCTGTTTGCAGATACTAAAATCCCCACCAGGTGTAAGAAGTTAACTGTAGGCTGACCACAGGAATGTAGACCACAGACTGGTTGGAGCCAGAAGGTTGATGATGTTGACTCTGGATTACGTCACCACCAACCAATCAGAAGAATGTCTGTGAGCTGATCACACACCCCACAACCCTCTCCCTCACCCTGTCTTTATAAACCCTTTCCTGAAAGCCACTGGGGAGTTTGGGTCTTTTAAGCACTAGCTGCCTAGACTCCTTGCTTGGCACCCTGCAATAAACACTGTACTTTCCTTCACCACAACCTGGTGTTGGTAGGTTAGCTTTCCTGTTTGTGGGTAAGCAGACCCAAGTTTGGTTTGGTAACATAACTAGCTATTAATATAGACATAACAATATTTGCATACTTGCAACCCTTGGTCTAATTATACATTATAAAGTCCTCCAATCTACCCTGAATTCTAAATCTGATCTGTTTGGAAGACTTTGTTTTTATTGTTGCTCTGTTTTGTTCTTGTTTTATATCAGGTATCTCATTTTTTAATATGCCTAAGCATGCCATAGGGAAAAGCTTAGTTTGGGCATGAATTTACCCACCTTACTATCTTCACAGAAGTTTTGTGGGTTTTCATTTTTGTTTGTTTTTTGTTACTCTTAAGATATCAGAGCCAAAAAACACTTCAGAAATAATGACATCTTGGTCCCTCAGTTTTCATATGAGGACAGTGAGGTTCAGGAAGAGGAAAAAAACCCCTTTTTTTTTTTTGCAAGAAAAATGACTGGAAGTGACAGGGCTGGACCTAGCACCTGGAATTCTGATTCTGAGTTTAATGATTTTTCTTGTAATATATCAAAGCTTTTTTATGAATGGGTGAGAATCCTGAGATTGGCTAGAAAGATGTGTCCTACTGTAAGTCCAGATATTTGTATTGATGTCATGAATTGGTCTCTTCATAAAGCCACATAGTATATAGAATGAAGCCTGGTAGAATTCCTTGATTTTTCTAGAAATCAAGGGAAATTTTTTTATCATGAGAAAATATTTTGTTATTTTAATAAAAATAATATATTGGAGTTCTTAAAATGTCTCATTTATCTCTGAAAGATCATCTTGTCTATTTCAGTTAGAATACTGCTTTTCATAAAAATGGTGGTTGTATTAAATTGTGTTAGCTGAAAAATAATTACACTTGCCAAGAAGTGACCAAGCTCTTCATTGGAAAGAACATAGTCACCCTTGGAAATACTGATCTTAATCATAAACACCACTAATTAAAACACTAATTAAATGAATCATCTATTCTTACAACTAGGTTTATCATATTGTTTATCATAAGGAAAGTAATGTGGGTAGTAGAAGACTGTAGCTTTAGATAGAATCCCAATGCTACTTAGAAGCAATGTGACCTTGAGCAACTATCTAAAATCCCTCGGAGGCTTAGTTTTCTCATCTGTAAACTGAGATGGTAATTCCTATTTTCTAAACTCAGATGAGATAGTCTATGGAAATCCTTGGATGAAACAGATGCTTGCTCTTGCCCTTCTGAATGAAAGTTCTTGCTCCATAGCACATCTGCAAATCATATTTGAGAACAATGAGCCTATTATTATATAATATAGCTGTATAATGGGCACAAAATAAAAGCCACTATTATAAATCATGACATACTCTGAAGTAAACAAATTGTTTCCTTAACCATTCCCTGTATCTGTCCCATGGTCTCTTTTTTCCTCTTACACTTCGATAGGCTCCTATTTTGCTATATTTCATAATTTCCTGAAGTCAAGTTACAACAGAACCTCTCTTGTCACCATGGGTACATCTAAATCCTGCCTTGGAGAGATTATGTAGATTTATTAGGCTGCCACATGATTTGATACATTCACTTATCCTTAAAAGAATTTTTATTATTAAAAAACTACTAATTGTTAAAAATCATTCTTTAGAAAGCACACAGAAATATGATGAGATTTAATTAAGATGAGCATGAAAGGCTGATTTTTCAATAAAGGAGAATTAGCTATTTCTCTGTTAATTTATTTAACAGGAAAGAAGAAATTTTGCAAAAGATCCCTTTTAACTGTGATTGAATTTTATCAATTAATCTTCTAATAGAACCATCCAAAGAAAAATATGAAAATTGTGTAGCATCACTTTTTATATCTACCTGCTCCTATATTGGGTGGGACCCAGATTAAGCAGTATAGTTATGATTGTGTGTTTGCAGTTTGATTAATAAGTACAAGAATAGAAATAATAATCATTTACATTTTATTAAACTTTACAGTTTTTAAAGAACTTTTAACTGAATTACTGCATTGAGTAGCATAACAAATCTAAGATGAGTAATACTACCCTCATTTAACAGACAAGAAAATTAATATCAGAGGCTAAGTGACTTGCCACGATCATACAGTGGCAGAGCTAATAAGAAGTAGAATTGAGCTTCTAATTTGTCTTTCTGCCTCTATGATTTTAAAGTAAGTACATCACATAGTGCATTGTAAACATCTATTTATATTTCTCCTCCCCCAAGAACTTGAGCTTCAAGGGACAAACCTCAGTTTCATACTCAATTCTGTAAACCCTAGTGCCTAGTTCAATGCCCAATACCCAGTAAATATTTGATCATTTATCCAGGAGATTTAATTGTTGCTCTAGTTCTCATCTTTAGTTACTCCAGTCACTTAGCCTCTTTAAACCTCAGTTTCCTTATTTATAAAATGATGAGATTTAGACAGTATAATCTGAGACACTGCCAGCTTGAATACCACACTACTGTCTATCCTGGAGGTAAAGCAGCAGTTTCCTTAGTCTCAGAGCAGGGGATAAAATTTCTGCAGTAGAATCATCAGGGCCCATCATCAGGGTCCAACAAGCACTGTTTTCAGGATTCACTGGAAGGCCTTTCTGTTGGTTCTTAATATTGTGGAGGCTTCTCCTCTCATCAAGGTTCTCCTAACACCTAACTCCTGTATAAGTAATGGAAGCATGTTTTATAAATTAGAGAAGAATGATAATACGAGAGACAAAATGAAGCTAAATGATTCCTTTATGTAAATAAATGTTTAATCCAGATAGGAGAGGCTTTGGTAGAGGGGCATTACAGGTGAGACTGTCAGCTGTCTAGATACAAAATCATTTATTTAAAATGAATTTGTTTGGTAATGAAAAAGTTTGTCCTTTAAAATCATATATCAAAAGATTTCCATCTCCTTGTCCCTAGTGTTGTATCACATTGTTTTCCCTATAAAGACAGCCTCATCAGAAGGTATGTCTTTGTTTCAAAAATGATAGATTGGAAATTTAGGAGCCAGGGAAGGTGTTAGGGGGAAGGGAAAAAGCTGAACCACTGCAGGAATGATAGAAACCCTTGTGAAAACCAAGACTCCAAGACACAGGTACACTAAAAACTTACGAGTTAATCAGAACATTACAGAATGTCCTCCCCTCCCTCCATCCCTACCAATACACCAACAAGCCCTTCAAAAATAATAGGTTACAGCTTAAAGAGGTGAAAGACACAGCTTTCTGGGGAGCAGCATGTAAAAAAAGTCCCAAAGCCAAGAGGGGAAACAAAAACAAAGACACTAAAGGAATTTGAAGACTCTGGTACTTTAGGTGCAACAAACGCAGTCCAACTCCTAACCAGATTAACAAAATCCTCACAGTGAAGCCTATTTACCTCAATTCCTATTAGACAATTCAACATGTCTGTCTGTCTGTCAACAAAAATTTCAAGGCAAGTGAAAAGGACAGAAAAAACAAAGTCAGAAGAGACAAAACATGTATTGGAAGATGACTTAGATATGAGACAGACGTTGGAATTATCAAAGAATTTTTAAATAACTATGATTGAATAAGTTAAGGACTCTAATGGAAAAAGTAAACAATATGAAAGAACAGATGGATAATATAAGCAAAGAGATGCAAATTCTAAGGGAAAAAAAAACAGCTGGCAAAAGTGAAGAATGTTTTTGACAGGTTCATCAGTGGACTGGACACAGCCAAGGAAAAATATCAGTGAGCTTGAAGATAGGTCAACAGAAACTTCTCAAACTAATATGCAAATAGAAAAAAGAACTTCTATAAATTAACATCCAAGAACTATGGGACAATATCAATTATCTTTCATCCATAAGAAACTCACTTTAAATATAAAATTTCTGATATGTTAAAGTAAAGGCATGAAGAAATGCTAACACTAATCAAAAGAAAGCTGGAGTAGCAATATTAACTTAGCACAAAGCAGAATTCAGAACAAGGAAAATTATCAGGAATAAAAAGGGACATTACACAATGATAAAGGAGTCAATTTTCCAAAAAAGACCAAATAATCCTAAATGTGTTGTATGCATCTAATGTCAAAATACTTGAGGCAAAATCTGATAGGACTGAAAAGAGAAATAGAAAAATACGAGTCGTCTTAAACCTGTGAAGACAGAGATTTTTGCCTTTTTTACTCACTATCATACCTCCATGTCTATAAAGGCACTTTATATATTCTAGGTTTATAATAAACACTTTCAGTTAATAAATATTGTAAATATCCTCTCTTACATTGTCCCCTTAGAATAGGTACGAGTAATACATGAGATTTGATTGAGAAGGCATTAAAACCTTAGAAAAAGTAATATTTAGCAGTGCTGCACTGGGGATAGGGTGAGAATAACTCTTACACCAAGGAGTTTATTAGAGAGACTTTAATCTTTTATTAGAGAGAATTTAATCTTTTAAAGAATGCATAATTCTGGTTTTACCATCTAAGCTTTGCGCTCAGATGGCTGAAAATGCTGTCTTTTCTACCATTAGCAGTAACAATGCATAGAAGACCTCAGTAAGAAAGCTGGCTATGCCGAGTTGGCTCCTGTGACAAAATAAATCTCATAATACTATCATATGGCCTGAGAGGCACCACAGTTGGCCCTTGTATCCAGATATATTTCATAGGATTTTTTTTTTATAAATGACAACTTTTATAGCTATGTAAAAAGCCTAACAACTTATAAATTTTATCATGGCAGGTTTTGATTTTTCCTAAGCCTTCTGAACAAAAATTTTCTATTGCTCATGGCAGTCATTTGCAATTCAGTAAAGGGCTATTTTGGATCAGGAAGAACTTTTGAAAACTAATGATAAAGAGGAAACAAATTGAAACAAAATTCCACATTCTTCAGAGATGTCTGTCTAACAAATGGCACTTATTCAAGAAGAATTAATTATCTCATTTTTTTCTTTATCTATCATAACCTCTTAAAGGAAAGCAAGCTTTTTATTGAATTAGAAAGTTTGATTCAATGTTTCCTCTCAAAAGACTGTCATTCACAAAATAGATGTGGTTTTAATAATATACTTCATGAAGCTGGAGCCAATATCTGCAACTTATTTTCAAAAGTATTCTAAATTCCAGTTCCATATGAAGAAAAACAAGAACATATAAGCTTATTAAATCTTGCATTACAATGTGCATTTGGAGACTCTCAGAATATTAATAGGTTAATTATATAAACCATCTTAGTCTTTAGGTGAAAAAATAGTATTTTGTATTCAACATAAACATAAAACATAAAAATATGATCCTTTATTATTCAACTTAATAGTTCCATAAGGCAATTCCAAAATGTCAAAAGATTTTTTACTTAAAGTATATTTTTCCTAGGCACATACCTTTCAAAAGTCCTGAAAACCTGCATAGTCTGTGACAGAGATCTAAAATAAGCCTTTACGAATACACGTTTTTTGGAAATAGGAATAAACAACACAAAATATCTACTTTAATAAATTATTAAACAAGTCAAGGAGGTATTCAATAGGTTGAATTGTTCCCCTGAGAACTGACAGATGGTAGTTATTTTAAAAATATATAAAGCCGTTCTTTTTTCCTTCAATATGCATGACAGTATAATTTTTCTTATTTCTCTAAAATATTGCCTATTCTTATCTTACAAAGACATATGCCTTTTAAGTGCCTAGGCATCATTAATTGTATAAAGATGGCTACAACAAGATATCTGTCACCAAGTGGGAGGGAGACTGCCAGTATATATAATGCAAAATATGTAAAATACAAAAATGAAACTCATATTTGCTTTAAGGAAAGCAAATATGAGTTTGTTGGACACTCAGAGGAGATAATGACTCTTTCCAATTGTCCATGTTGTGAAGGTTATAGGAAGAAGAAAGAGTAGGGTTCTGTCAGGTGAAGGGGAAAATATCTGCAGCAAATACTTCAGTCTGATTGTTGAAGTTGTTAGCATAGCATAAAATGTGGGACAAGGATACAAAGTTAGGCTTTGGTCAAATACGGAGAATGAAAAAAGTTACACTTAGGAATTTGGTCTTCAAATTTCCCAGTGCATAAAATAAAGGTTAGAGATGGAGAATTTTGAAGACCAATTAGAAAACCATTGCAGTAATCAAGGGGAGAGATGGAAGTCTAAATTAATGGAGCAATAGTGAGAATGTAGAGAAAAAAGGTTTATGGATATAAGAGAAACAATGGCAGAAAAATTAACAGAATTTGGCAACAAATTTAATATGAAAAATGTGAGGAAAAAGTCAAAATTAATTCACAAGTTTTGATCTTGGATGAGTATTTTGACAATGATATCATTAACTAAGTATAAACTACAACAGGACACTGTAGATAAACCAAAGGCAGAAAAAGATTGAAAAGTATTTATTCTTGATAAACTACTAGAGCTACAGGTGAGTGGAAGTTAATGATAATTTTGCCTGGAGCTACTCCTATCCTTATTCTTTCTCCCCACTCCCTAACTCTCCAACCCTGCACTGGATTCAGTTGTTGAGAATTGCATTTTTACCACATGAGTCTGGACACAAAAACCAGTAACTTTGTTGCTGGTGGGAGCAGACTTGATTTGGGGAAGGAAGAGGGTGTGAAACCCTTGCTTTGCTCTAAAGCCAATTAATTCCATAGAAAACAAACAAACCCCAAGCATTGCTAGTCTGATGTTGCAGGTTTTGTTGGGACAAGCAATGGATAAACCAGAAATTTAAGAGAGATTCAGGAAATTAAAGAGCCAGAAAAGGGCTGCTGAAGCTCTCCATAAATACTGGCTGACTGGGAAACAAAGTGTATTTCAGAGACACCCATAAAGAGCTCATTGAGAAGTAAAAGCTAAGGGAGAAACTTAGAAACTGACTGCAGTTTTTAATATGTTTTCCAATCAACACAGATCATTTGGCAGAGGGCAGAAGCCTTAAAATCTTTGAACTTGAGATGTTTGAAAGCACCTTACTTGGCTTACTGTTAAGTTATATAGACATCAGGGTGATCCCTTGGAAGTAAGGCTAAAACAAAGTAATAATGACAATTCTGTATAAACATTAGCAGCCACAGTCGATTCTTCAGTATAAGTACAGACAGGACTGAATAACAAAACAAAACAACAACAACAAAAAACAACTTACAAAAATAAAACAGAATCTAGATTTACTACAATACATCTTATCGGTGTCCAATATTTAATTTAAAAAATTATGAAACATACAAAAAACAAAACTGAAGTTTAAAAAAAAGGAAAATGTAATCTATACCCAGGGAAAAATGTAGCCAATAAATCTGTCAGTGGGCCAAGAGGTTGGATTCAGCAGACAATGACTTCAAAATAGCTATTCTAATAGGTTCAAAGAACTAAAGGAAATATGACGAGGACTCGACAAAATATTAATGTCAATGGAGAAATATAATTATAAAAAAGTATCAAATGAAAATTTTATGTTAAAAAGTATAAACACCAATATAAAAGCTCACTGGATGAGCTCAAAAGAAGATTTCATATAGCAGGAGAAAATATCAGTCAACTTGAAGATAGTCCAGTATATTATCCAGTCTAAAGAACAGGAAGAAAAATATATTGGATAAAAATGAACATAGCCTCAGGGATCTGTGAGGCAATGTCAAGTATACCAATAAATATGTAATCACATACCAATAGAAAAGGAAGAAGAAAAAAGTTCAAAGTAAACATTTGAAGAATTGTGGCCAAAACATTCCTGAATTTGATTTAAAAAATTAATCTATACATCCAAAAAGCTCAACAAATGCCAAACTAAGATAATTACAAACAGATTTACACTTAAAATCATCAGAATCAAAAGGCTGAAAAAAAAAAGATGAAGTGAAAAATCTTGAAAATAGCAAAAAGAAAATGATTTATCATATAAAACATGAATAACAATGTAATTAATGGCAGAATTCTCATCAAAATAATGGAAGCCAGAGACAGCAGAATGGCATACAAAATGCTGGGCGAGAAACACTGTCAACCAATCCACTAACAACACTATAATAATTAGAATGGAGAGCAGTGGAAATGATAAATATAAAATACATTTAGATACTTTTCTCATTTCTTAAATTCCTTTAAAAATATAATTATAAAATTCTATACTTGGGTTTATAATATATAGATGAAATATATGTGAAACAGTACAAAGGGAAAAAAGCAAATAGAGCTTATGTGAGCAATGTAGCTATATTTTTATCAGAATCAAGCCAGTATTAACTTGAAGTAGAATGTGAAAAGTTATAATATGCATATTTTAATACCTATATCAATGATTATATATTTCATAAGATAGTTAACAATTCAACAGAAAAATTAAGATGCCATATTAAAAATATTGATTTAAGAAAAAAAGGCAAAAAGAAGACCAGAGAAACCCACCTCTTCAAAAAATATATATATATGAGATATATGGAAAACAGAGCAAAAGGAAGGTGTAAGTCCAAACATAACAATTATTATGTTATATATGGGTAAAAGGTAGACTTTTTTAGTTAGAACAAGGAAGTTACAACACTCTAAACAAAACACATTTAACTAGGAGACAACCTTCAGGTTTAAAGACACAGTAGATTGAAAATATGATGATAAAAAAGATACATCACAAAAGCAGCAATCAAAAGAGAGCTGGAGTAGCTATATAAATATAAAAGATTTTAAGACAGGAAATGTTACTAAAGACAAACAAGAATGTTTCATAATGATGAAAAGGTAAATATACCAGGAAGATACAACAAATATAAATAAGTATGCACCCAATAACAGGGCTCAAAATACACAAAAAAACTAACTGAATTTAAAGTAAAAATAGACAATTTGTTCATTATAATTGGAGATTTAATACTCCTTTCTTACTAACTGATAGAAAAAGAATATACAGACAGAAAGAACAGAGAAGATTGGAAACAAAACAAAACAGGAAAAAAAAAAAACAGCTAACTTTACCTGAAAAATGTTTATATATAACACTATACCCAACAATAGCAGAATACACATTATTTCCAAGCACACATGTACTATTCTCCAGAATAAACCATATGTTAAGTTATATTCTCAGTACCTTTAAAAAGATTAAAATCAGAAAAGAATAAAAATATTCTCAAACTACAATAGAATTGACATAGAAATCAATGACAGGAAGAAATGCAGGAAATTCCCAAATATTTGGAAATTGAACAACATGCTTCTAAATAACGCAAGAGTTCAAGAAGATATCACAGGGAAAATTAAAAAAAAATAAAACTGAACTAAATTAAAAAAACACAACATTCAAAATGTGTAGGATGCAGCTAAAGCTTTAAGCAAGGCTTAGAGGGAAATGTATAGATTTAAACCAATATTAGAAAAGAATAAAAATCTAAATCAATATTCTAAACTTTTACTTCAAGAAGCTAGAAAAATAGAGCAAATCAATCTCAAAGTAAGTTGAAGGAAAGAAATAATAATAAGGGTGGAAATATAATGAGTGTAAATTATTATTAAAAATAATTTAGAAATTATTATTAGACATAATAACAACAGGGGATATTAATAAAATATAAACCAGAAAAACATTAGAGAAAATTAATGAAACCAAAAACTGATTCTTTGAAAAGGTCAAGAACCTACAGCTGCTTTCATACTTGATAGTAATTGACTGATTGTTTTCTCTCTAAGATCAGGAACAGAGCAAGGATGTCTGTTTTTACCATTTCAATTAAACATTTTTCCAGAGGGTCTAGTCACTGCAAAAAGCCAATCAAAAACACTAAGACTGGAAAGGGATAAGTAAAATGCCTTCATCCACTGCTGAAATAATCTCATATGCAAAAAAACCTAGGGGATCTACCAAAATTCAAAATCCTACTAAAACAAATAAGCAAGCTTAGTAAGGTCACAGAATATACAATCAATATCCAAGAAAATTGATTTCATTCTAAATGCTACTACAAAAAATCCAAAAGTCAAATTATCATTGATATAGAATAAAAATACTTGACATATCTAACAAAGGAAGTGAAATACCTGCACATTTAATAATTCAAAATATGGATTACAAAATTAAAGGGGCATTAAAAACTGGAGCAAAATACTATATGTGGAGATTTTATAATTTTCATATGTACTTGTCTCCAAATATATATGTAGATTCAATGTAATCTCTATCTAAATTTCAGTGTCATTTTATTGAAAGTGATAACCTCTTCCTAAAATATGAATGCTGAAGAGATTCAAATAGCTAAAACCTTTTTGAAAAAGAAGACTATAATTATAGGAATCACACTACTATTAGATCTAAATGTAAAATGTAAAAGTATTAATCTTTTTGAAGAAAACACAGGAGAAAATCTCCATTACCTAGAGTTAGATGAAGAGTTTTTAAACATGACACCAAAAACAAAATACATAAAAGAAAATATCAATAAATAGGAATTCATCAAAATTAAAATATATACTGGATAAAAAATAGCTTAAGAGAAAGAAAGAACTAGCCACACACTGGGAGAAAATATTTAAAGATCACATGGCCAACAAAGGAATTGTATCCAGATTATATAAAGAAATCTGTAATTGCAACAGTAAGAAAATACACAGTTCAATCAGAAAATGAGCAAAATACTTGAACAGACATTTCACCAAAAAAGGACATATGAATCACAAATAAATACATGAAAATATGATCAACACCATTAAGCACTAAAGAAATGCAAATTGAAAGCTTAATGAGATACCACTACGTCCCTGTTATTAGAATTGCTGCAATAACAGTTCTTACTAAGTGCTGATGAGAATGTGGAGCAACTGGATCTCTGATACACTGCTGAGGAGGATGTAAAATGTAATAGCCACTCTGGAATACAGTTTGGTTCTTTCTTATAAAATCAAATATGCATATATCACATAATCCAGCAACCCACTCTCGGGTGTTTACTCCAGAGCAGAGGTTGGCAAACTTTTTCTGTAAATTGCCAGACAGTAAATACTTTTAGTTTTGTAAGCCAAATTCCATCTCTATCACACATTCTTCATTTTATTTTTTCAACCCTTTAAAAACGTTAAAAGCATTTTTACAATTGTATGAGCATATATTTTCATTTAATGTGGATGAATATCTGGAAGTGGAATTGGTAAATCACATGGTAAATGTATATTTATTTAAGAAACTGTCAGATGGATTCCAAAGTAGTTCCACCTGACATTCCCATCAGTAAGTAACATATGGAAAGTATGAGAGTTCTAGTTTCTCTTAAACATCTTCAATACTTGGCATTATTGTTGTTTTTCATTATAGATATTCTACTGAGTGTCAGTATCACAAACCTCACAGGTTTTACAAAAACAGGCCATGGGTCAGATTTTTCCTGCAGGCCACAGTTTGTTGACTCATGCCCTAGAGAAATAAAAACTTATATTCACATGAAATTTTGTACATAAATATTTATACCAGCTTTATTTATAAGAGCCAAAATCTGAAAGCAGCTCAAATGCTCTGCAATGTTTTCATGGTTTATTGTGATATATTCATATAATGGACTCAGCAAAAAAAGAAAAATGTAGAACCACTGATACACGTAACAACCTACATAGATCTTGAGAGCATCATGTTGAGTGAAAAAGACCAATTCAAAAGGGTACATAACGTATGATTCTATTTACAGAACATTTATGGAGTGGCAAAATTATAGTGATGGAGAGCAGATCAATGGTTTCCAAGGGTTAGAGTTATTTGGAAATATAAGAGGGTGACAGGGTAACATGATAGAGCATCTTTGGGGTGATGGAAGAGTTCTGTCTTCTGATTATAGTGATGGTTATACTAGTTTCCAGTTGTGATAAAATTTTATAGAACAACATTCCCAAAGAAGAGTGCATATAAACCTGGTGATATCCAAATAACATGAGTAGATTAGTTAATAGTATTGAACCAATGTCAATTTCATGGCCTTCCTAGTTGAGCCATAGTTATGTATGGTGTTTTATTTGAGGAGGATGAGTGCATATTTTTTACAACGTCTATGTTTTCCTAAAATTATTTCAAAATAAAAAACAAATTTAAAGTGAAAAATAAATGAGATACCATTGTACATTCAATAGAATATCTACAATCAAAAACAATGACAATGCCATTCTAGAGTTATAGATTGGCATAATTAGAGTTCTACTTAGGAGAAACTAGAACCTTCATACGTTACATATATTACTCATGAGAATGTAAAATGAGACAACTACTTTGGAATCAATTTGGAATTTTCTTAAGTAAACATACATTTACCATGTGACCTACTAATTCCACTTCTGGGTATTTACCCAAATTAAAAGAAAACATGTTTACAGAAAGAATATACATAAATATACACGAATATATATATCACCAAAACCTGAAAACAATAACAATCCAAATGTGAAACAATTGATGAATGAACAAACAATATGACATATCTATATAATGGAATACTATTCTGCAATATAAAGAAAGAAACTCCAGATGCATGAAGTAATGTAACTGAATACTAAATCATTATGCACAGTGAAAGAAACCAGATACACATATTTTATGATTCCTTTTAAATAAAATATCTGAAAAAGAAAAATCTATAGAACAGAAACTAGATAGGTATTTTGATGGGAAGAGAGAATTAGCTACAGCTAGAAATGAAGACAAATTTGTAATAACAGAAGTGTTCTAAAACTGGATTGTGGTAATGGTTACACAGATGTATACATTTACAAAACCACATTAAACTGTACACTCTCAATAGGTATGTTTTATGGTATGTAAATTATATAACAATAATGGGGTAAAAAAATAAAAGCCAGAGGAGCTTCAAGATGGTGGAAGAGTAAGACGTGGAGATCACCTTCCTCCCCACAAATACATCAGAAATACATCTACATGTGGAACAACTCCTACAGAACACCTACTGAATGCTGGCAGAAGACCTCAGACCTCCCCAAGGCAAGGAATTCCCCACGTACCTGGGTAGGGCAATAGAAAAAAGAAAAAACAGAGACAAAAGAATAGGGAACGCGACCTGCACCAGTGGGAGGGAGCTGTGAAGAAGGAAAGGTTTCCACACACTAGGAAGGCCTTTCGTGGGCGGAGACGGTGGGTGGCGGAAGGGGGGAAGCTTCGGAGCCATGGAGGAGAGCACAGCAACAGGGGTGCGGAGGGCAAAGTGGAGAGATTCCCGCACAGAGGATCAGTGCCGACAAGCACTCACCAGCCCGAGAGGCTTGCCTGCTCCCCCACCGGGGCGGGCGGAGGCTGGAAGCTGAAGCTTCAGCTTCAGAGGTCAGATCCCAGGGAGAGGACTGGGATTGGCTGTGCGAACACAGCCTGAAGGGAGCTAGTGCACCACAGCTAGCTGGGAGGGAGTCTGGCAAAAAGTCTGGAGCTGCAGAAGAGGCAAGAGACTTATTCTTGCCTCTTTGTTTCCTGGTGCACGAGGAGAGGGGATTCAGAGTGCCGCTTAAAGGAGCTCCAGAGACGGGCGCCAGCCGCGGCTATCAGCGCGGACCCCAGAGACGGGCATGAGACACTACGGCTGCTGCTGCCGCCACCAAGAAGCCTGTGTGCAAGCACAGGTCACTCTCCACACTGACCCTCCCGGGAGCCTGTGCAGCCCGCCACTGCCAGGGTCCCGTGATCCAGGGACAACTTTCCCGGGAGAACACACGGTGCGCCTCAGGCTGATGCAATGTCATGCCGGTCTCTGCCACCGCAGGATCGCCCTGCTCTGTACCCCTCCCTCCCCCTGGCCTGAGTGAGCCAGAGCCCCCGAATAAGCTGCAACTTTAACCCCGTCCTGTCTGAGCGAAGAACAGATGCCCACAGGCAACCTACACGCAGAGGCGGGGCCAAATCCAAAGCTGAACCCCAGGAGCTGTGCGAACAAAGAAGAGAAAGGGAAATTTCTCCCAGCAGCCTCAGGAGCAGTGGATTAAATCTCCACAATCAACTTGATGTACCTGCATCTGTGGAATACCTGAATAGACAACAAATCATCCCAAATTGAGGAGGTAGACTTTGGGAACAACGATATATATATATTTCTTTCCCTTTTTCTCTTTTTGTGAATGTGTATGTGTATGCTTCTCTGCGTGATTTTGTCTGTATAGCTTTGTTTTTCCCATTTGTCCCAGGGTCCTGTCTGTCCTTTTTTTTTTTTTTTTTTAGTATAGTTTTTAGCACTTGTTATCATTGGTGGATTTGTTTTTTGGTTTGGTTGCTGTCTTTTTCTTTCTTTCTTTCTTTTTTTATTACTTTTAATTTTTTTAAATAATTATATTTTATTTCTTATATTAATAACTTTATTTGATTTCATTTTTTTTCATTTTATTTTATCTTTTTCTTTCTTTCTTTCTTGCTTTCTCCCTTTTATTCTGAGCCATGTGGATAACAGGCTCTTGGTGCTCCAGCCAAGCATCAGGGCTGTTCCTCTGAGGTGGAAGCGCAAAGTTCAGGACACTGGTCCACAAGAGGCCTCCCAGCTCCATGTAGTATCAAATGGTAAAAATCTCCTAGAGATTTCCATCTCAACGCCAAGACCCAGCTCCACTCAGTGACAAGCAAGCTACAGTGCTGGACACCTTATGCCAAACAACTAGCAAGACAGGAACACAACCACACCCATTAGCAGAGAGGCTGTGTAAAATCATAATAAGATCACAGACACCCCAAAACACACCACCAGACGTGGACCTGACCACCAGAAAGACAAGATCCAGCCTCATGCACCAGAACACAGGCACTACCCCCTCCACCAGGAAGCCTACACAACCCACTGAAACAACCTTAGCCACTGGGGACACACACTGCAAACAATGGGAACTACTGTGTTTGGGGGACCCAAACACAGTAAGTTAAGCAAAATGAGAAGACAGAGAAACACACAGCAGATGAAGGAGCAAGGTAAAAACTCACCAGACCTAACAAATGAAGAGGAAATAGGCAGTCTACCTGAAAAAGAATTCAGAATAATGATAGTAAAGATGATCCAAAATCTTGGAAATAGAATGGAGAAAATACAAGAAACGTTTAACAAGGACCTAGAAGAAATAAAGAGCAAACAAACAATGATGAAAAACACAATAAAAGAAATTAAAATTTCTCTGGAAGGGATCAATAGCAGAATAAATGAGGCAGAAGAACGGATAAGAGACCTGGAAGATAAAATAGTGGAAATAACTATTGCAGAGCAGAATAAAGAAAAAAGAATGAAAAGAATTGAGGACAGACTCAGAGACCTCTGGGACAACATTAAACACACCAACATTCGAATTATAGGGGTCCCAGAAGAAGAAGAGAAAAAGAAAGGGACTGAGAAAATGTTTAGAGATTATAGGTGTAAACTTCCCTAATATGGGAAAGGAAATAATCAAGCCCAGGAACCAAAGAGAGTCCCATACAGGATAAATCCAAGGAGAAACATGCCAAGACACATATTACTCAAACTATCAAAAATTAAATACAAAGAACAAATATTAAAAGCAGCAAGGGAAAAACAACAAATAACACACAAGGGAATACCCATAAGGTTAACAGCTGATCTTTCAGCAGAAACTCTGCAAGCCAGAAGGGAGTGGCAGGACATATTTAAAGTGATGAAAGGGAAAAACCTACAACCAAGATTACTCTACCCAGCAAGGATCTCATTCAGATTCAATGGAGAAATTAAAACCTTTACAGACAAGCAAAATCTAAGAGAATTCAGCACCGCCAGACCAGCTTTACAACAAATGCTAAAGGAACTTCTCTAGGCAGGAAACACAAGAGAAGGAAAACACCTACAATAACAAACCCAAAACAATTAAGAAAATGGTAATAGGAACATACATATCGATAACTACCTTAAATGTGAATCGATTAAATGCTCCAAACACAACACATAGACTGGCTGAATGGATACAAAAACAAGACCCGTATATACGCTGTCTACAAGAGACCCACTTCAGACCTAGGGACACATACAGACTGAAAGTGAGGGGATGGAAAAAGATATTCCATGCAAATGGAAATCAAAAGAAAGCTGGAGTAGCAATTTTCATATCAGACAAAATAGACTTTAAAACAAAGATTATTAAAAGAGACAAAGAAGAACACTACATAATGATCAGGGGATCAATCTGAGAAGATATAACAATTGTAAATATTTAGGCACCCAACATAGGAGCACCTCAATACATAAGGCAAATACTAACAGCCATAAAAGGGGAAATCGACAGCAACACAATCATAATAGAGGAATTTAACAACCCACTTTCACCAATGGACAGATCATCCAAAATGAAAATTAATAAGGAAACACAAGCTTTAAATGATATATTAAACAAGATGGACTTAATTGATATTTACAGGACATTCCATCCAAAAACAACAGAATACACTTTCTTCTCAAGTGCTCATGGAACATTCTCCAGGACAGATCATATCTTGGGTCACAAATCAAGCCTTGGTAAATTTAAGAAAACTGAAATTGTATCAAGTAAGTTTTCTGACCACAACACTATGAGACTAGGTATAAATTACAGGAAAAAATCTGTGAAAAATACAAACACATGGAGGCTAAACAATACACTATTTAATAACCAAAGGATCACTGAAGAAACCAAAGAGGAAAACAAAAAATACCTAGAAACAAATGACAATGAAAACGCGATGACCCAAAACCTATAGGATGCAGCAAAAGCAGTTCTAAGAGGGAAGTTTATAGCAATACATTCCCACCTTAAGAAAAAAGAAACATCTCAAATAAACAACCTAACCTTAAACTGAAAGCAATTAGAGAAAGAAGAACAAAAAAACCCCCAAAGTTAGCAGAAGGAAAGAAATCATAAAGATCAGACCAGAAATAAATGAAAAAGAAATGAAAGAAATGATACCAAAGATCAATAAAACTAAAAGCTGGTTCTTTGAGAAGATAAACAAAATTGATAAACCATTAGCCAGACTTATCAAGAAAAACAGGGAGAAGACTCAAATGATTAGAATTAGAAATGAAAAAGAAGTAACAACTGACACTGCAGAAATACAAAGGATCATGAGACATTACTACAAGCAACTCTATGCCAATAAAATGGACAACCTGGAAGAAATGGAAACACTCTTAGAAAAGCACAACCTTCCAAGACCGAACCAGAAAGAAATATAAAATGTGAACAGACCAATCACAAGCACTGAAATTGAAACTGAGATGAAAAATCTTCCAACAAACAAAAGCCCAGGACCAGATGGCTTCACAGGCGAATTCTATCAAACATTTAGAGAAGAGCTAACACCTATCCTTCTCAAACTCTTCCAAAATATTGCAGAGGGAGGAACACTCCCAAACTCAGTCTATGAGGCCACCATCACCCTGATACCAAAACCAGACAAGATGTCACCAAGTAAGAAAATTACAGGCCAATATCACTGATGAACATAGATGCAAAAATCCTCAACAAAATACTAGCAAACAGAATGCAACAGCACATTAAAAGGATCATACACCATGATCAAGTGGGGTTTATCCCAAGAATGCAAGGATTCTTCAATATACGCAAATCAATCAATGTAATACACCATATTAACAAATTGAAGGAGAAAAACCATATGATCATCTCAATACATGCAGAGAAAGCTTTCAAAAAACTTCAACACCTCTTTATGATAAAAACCCTCCAGAAGGTAGGCATAGAGGGAACTTACCTCAACATAATAAAGGCCATATATGACAAACCCACAGCCAACATCATCCTCAATGGTGAAAAACTGAAACCATTTCCACTAAGATCAGGAACAAGACAAGGTTGCCCACTCTCACCACTATTATTCAACATAGTTTTGGAAGTTTTAGCCACAGCAATCGGAGAAGAAAAAGAAATTAAAGGAATCCAAATTGGGGAAGAAGTAAATCTGTCACTGTTTGCAGATGACATGATACATAGAGAATCCTAAGGATGCTACCAGAAAACTACTAGAGCTAATCAATGAATTTGGTAAAGTAGCAAGATACAAAATTAATGCACAGAAAACTCTTGCATTCCTATATACTAATGATGAAAAATCTGAAACTGAAATTAAGGAAACACTCCCATTTACCAATGCAACAAAAAGAATAAAATACCTAGGAATAAACCTACCTAAGGAGACAAAAGACCTGTATGCAGAAAATTATAAGACACTGAAGAAAGAAATTAAAGATGATACAAATAGATGGAGAGATATACCATGTTCTTGGATTGGAAGAATCAACATTGTGAAAATGACTATAGTACCCAAAGCAATCTACAGATTCACTGCAATCCCTATCAAATTACCAATGGCATTTTTCACAGAACTAGAACAAAAAACTTCACATTTCGTATGGAAACACAAAAGACCCTGAATAGCCAAAGCAATCTTAAGAAAGAAAAACAGAGCTGGAGGAATCAGGCTCCCTGACTTCAGACTATACTACAAAGCTACAGTAATCAAGACAGTATGGTACTGGCACAAAAACAGAAATATAGATCCATGGAACAGGATAGAAAGCCCAGAGATAAAGCCACACACATATGGTCACCTTATCTTTGACAAAGGAGAAAAGACAGTCTCTTCAATAAGTGGTGCTGGGAAAACTGGAGAGCTACATGAAACAAATAAACAAATGGAACTTAATGAAACTTAAAATCTTTTGCACAGCAAAGGAAAACATAAAAAAGATGAAAAGGCAACCCTCAGAATGGGAGAAAGTATTTGCAAATGAAGCAACTGACAAAGGATTAATCTCCAAAATTTACAAGCAGCTCATGCAGCTCAGTATCAAAAAAGCAAACCCAATCGAAAAATGGCAGAAGACCTAAATGGACATTTCTCCAAAGAAGATATACAGATTGCCAACAAACACATGAAAGTATGATCAGCCTCACTAATCATTAGAGAAATGCAAATGCAAATCAAAACTACAATGAGGTATCACCTCACACCAGTCAGAATGGCCATCATCCAAAAATCTAGAAACAGTAAATGCTGGAGAGGGTGTGGAGAAAAGGGAACCCTCTTGCACTGTTGGTGGGAATGTAAATTGATACAGCCACTATGGAGAACAGTATGGAGGTTCCTTAAAAAACTAAAAGTAGAACTACTATATGACCTAGCAATCCCACTACTGGGCATATATCCTGAGAAAACCATAATTCAAAAAGAGTCATGTACCACAATGTTCATTGCAGCTCTGTTTACAATAGCCAGGACATGGAAGCAACCTAAGTGTCCATCAACAGATGAATGGATAAAGAAAATGTGGCACATATATACAATGGAATAGTACTCAGCCATAAAAAGAAATGAAATTGAGTTATTTGTAGTGAGGTGGATGGACCTAGAGTCTGTCATACAGAGTGAAGTAAGTCACAAAGAGTAAAACAAATACTGTATGCTAACAAATATATGTGGAATCTTAAAAAAAAAAAAAAAAGGTCATGAAGAGCCTAGCGGCAAGACGGGAATAAAGACGCAGACCTAGTAGAGAAAGG
Organism: Balaenoptera ricei; assembly: GCF_028023285.1. NCBI lineage: Eukaryota > Metazoa > Chordata > Mammalia > Artiodactyla > Balaenopteridae > Balaenoptera > Balaenoptera ricei. The sequence goes on along the minus strand of NC_082646.1, from coordinate 53,268,356 downwards.
ACTTGAGGACACGGGGAGGGGGAAGGTAAGCTGGGACAAAGTGAGAGAGTGGCATGGAAATATATACGCTACCAAATGTAAAATAGATTGCTAGTGGGAAGCATCCACATAGCACAGGGAGATCAGGTCGATGCTTTGTGACCACCTAGAGGGGTGGCATAGGGAGGGTGGGAGGAAGGGAGACGCAAGAGGGAAGAGATATGGGGATATATGTATATTTATAACTGATTCACTTTGTTATAAAGCAGAAACTAACACACCATTGTAAAGCAATTATACTGCAATAAAGATGTTAAAAAAATAAAAATATAAATAAATAAAAGCCAAACTCACAGATATAGAGAACAGATTGGTGGCTGCCAGAGGCAGGGGATGGGGAATGAACAAAATGAGTGAAGGAGGTCATAAGATTAAAACTTCTAATTATGAAATAAATAAGTCATGGAGATGTAATGTACAGCATGGTTACATGCACATCTAATGCACAACTATTGTTAAAAATATGTGTTGCATATTTAAGTTTGCTAAGAAAGTAGATCTTAAAAGTTCTCAACACAAGGGCTTCCCTGGTGGTGCAGTGGTTGAGAATCCGTCTGCCAATGAAAGGGACGTGGGGTCGAGCCCTTGTCCAGGAAGATCCCACATGCCATGGAGCAACTAAGCCCATGCGCCACAACTACTCAGCCTGTGCTCCAGAACCTGTGAGCAACAACTACTGAGCCCGCGTGCTGCAACTACTGAAGCCCGCGTGCCTAGAGCCCATGCTCCACAACAAGAGAAGCCACTGCAACAACAAGGCTGCACACTGTAATGAAGAGTAGCCCCCCTCGCCGCAACTAGAGAAAGCCCAAGCACAGCAACAAAGACCCAACACAGCCAAAAATAAATAAAATAAATAAATTAAAAAAATAAAAGTTCTCAAAACTAGAAAACATTTTTAACTATGTGTGGTGAACGTTGTTAACTAGTTTTACTGTGGACATTTTCCAATATATACAAATATCAAATCATTATGCTGTATACCTGAAACTACTATAATGGTATATGTCAATTATATCTCAATGTAAAAATAAATAAGCAATAATAGTGGTAAGAGTGGGCACCCTTGTCTTGTTCCTGATTTTAGAGGAAAGGCTTTCAGTTTTTCACCATTGAGAATAATGTTTGCTGTGGGTTTGTCATAGATGGCCTTTACTATATTGAGTTAGATTCCCTCTGTGCCCACTTTCTGGAGAGTTTTTATCATAAATTGGTGCTGAATTCTGTCGAAAGCTTTTTCTGCATCTATTGAGATGATCATATGATCTTTATTCTTCAATTTGTTAATATGGTGTATCACATTGATTGATTTGTGTATACTGAAGAATCCTTGCGTCCCTGGGATAAATCCCACTTGATCATGGTGTATGATCTTTTTAATGTGTTGTTGGATTTGGTTTGCTAATATTTTGTTGAGGATTTTTCCGTCTATGTTCATCAGTGATATTGGTCTGTAATTTTCTTTTTTTTGTGATATTTTTTGTCTGGTTTTGGTATCAGGGTGATGGTGACCTAGACAAGGGTGCCCACTCTCACCACTATTATTTAACATAGTTTTGGAAGTCCTAGCCACAGCAGTCAGAGAAGAAAAAGTAATAAAAGGAATCCAAATTGTCAAAGAAGAAGTAAAACTGTCACTGTTTGCAGACGACATAATACTATACGCAGAAAATTCTAAAGAAGCCACCAGAAAACTACTAGAGGTAATCAATGAATTTGGTAATGTTGCAGGATACAAAATTAATGCACAGAAATCTCTTGCATTCCTATACACTAACAACAAAAGATTAGAAAGAGAAATTAAGGAAATAATCCTGTTTACCAGTGCAAACAAAAGAATAAAATACCTAGGAATAAACCTACTTAAGGAGGCAAAAGACCTGTACACAGAAAACTATAAGATACTGATGAAAGAACTCAAAGACAACACAAACAGATGGAGAGATATACCATGTTCTTGGGTTCGAAGAATAACATTGTGAAAATGACTATACTACCCAAAGCAATCTACAGATTCAGTGCAATCCCTATCAAATTGCCAATGCCATTTTTCACATAAGTACAACAAAAAATTTTACAATTTGTATGGAAACACAAAAGACCTCGAATAGCAAAAGCAATCTTGAGAAAGAAAAATGGAACTGGAGGAATCAGGTTCCCTGACTTCAGACTATATTACAAAGCTACAGTCATCCAGACAGTATAGTACTGGCACAAAAACAGAAATATAGATCAATGGAACAGGATAGAAAGCCCAGAGATAAACCCATGCACCTACTGTCACCTAGTCAAGGACAAAGGAGGCCAGAATATACAATCGAGCAAAGATAGCCTCTTTAATAAGTGGTGCTGGGACAACTGGACAGCTACATGTAAAAGAATGAATTTAGAACACTCCTTAACACCATACACAAAAATAAACTCAAAATGATTAAAGACATCAATGTAAGGCCAGACACTGTAAAACTCTTAGAGGAAAACATGGGCAGAACACTCCTTGACATAAATTGAAGCAAGATCTTTTTTTGACCCACCTCCTAGAGTAATGAGAGTAAAAACAGAAATAAACAAATGGGACCTAATGAAACTTTAAAACTTTTGCACAGCAAAGGGCACCATAAACAAGATGAAAAGACAAAGCTCAGAATGGGAGACAATAATTTCAAATGAAGCAACTGACAAAGGATTAATCTCCAAAATTTACAAGCAGCTCATGCAGCTCAGTATCAAAAAAAAAAAAAAAAACCCAATCTAAAGATGGGCGGAAGACCTAAATAGACATTTCTCCAAAGAAGACATACAGATGGCCATCAAATACATGAAAAGATGCTCAAAATCACTATTTATTAGAGAAATGCAAATCAGAACTATAGTGAGGTATCATCTCACACTGGTCAGAATAGCCATCATCAAAAAATCTACAAACAATAAATGCTGGAGAGGGTGTGGAGAAAAGGGAACCCTCTTGCATTGTTGGTGGGAATGTAAATTGATACAGCCACTATGGAGAACAGTATGGAGATTCCATAAAAAACTAAAAATAGAACTACCATATGACCCAGCAATCCCACTAATGGGCATATACCCAGAGAAAACCATAATGCAAAAAGACACATGCACCCCAGTGTTCATTGTAGCACTATTTACAATAGCCAGGACATGGAAGCAGCCTAAATGTCCATCAACAGGGGAATGGATAAAGAAGATATAGTACATATATACAATGGAATATTACTCAGCCATAAAAAGGAATGAAACTGGGTCATTCATAGAGACATGTATGGACCTAGAAACTGTCATACAGAGTGAAGTCAGAAGGAGAAAAACAAATATCATATATTAACACATATATGTGGAATCTGAAAAAATTGGTATAGACGATCTTGCTTACAAAGCAGAAATAGAGACACAGACATGGAGAACATATGGATACCAAGAGGGAAAGGAGTGGTGGGATGAATTGGGAGATTGGGATTGACATATATACACTATTGATACTATGTATAAAATATAGAGATAACTAATGAGAACCTACTGTATAGCACAGGGAACTCTACTCAGTGCTCTGTGGTGACCTAAATGAGAAGGAAACCCAAGAAAGAGGGGATAGATATATACATATAGTTCATACTGTACAGCATACTGAATCAGCTAACACAATATTGTAAAGCAACTATACTCCAATAAAAAATAAATAGGCAAATAATCTCAATATAATTTTTCATTTTGACAAAAGAAAAAAATTATATCATAGATACAGAGAAAAAAATTAATGTCATTCCATACTATTCGTGATTTTAAAAGGTAGTTTTAATAAACCAGGAATAAAAGAAAGTTTCCTTGATATATTTTTCTGTACCTACAAGCTCTTATGAAAACTATTAGAGGCATTCTCTTTAAAATAAAGACACACTACCACCTCTATAAACATCATGCTGAAGGTCTTAGGAAAATACATATGAGTAAGACAGCAGTAGAGCTGTTTTTTAGTCCATAAACCCAGTTTTCCAAGCAGTAGCCATCCTGTCACCTTTTCTTCCTCAGTTTCTTCTCTTTTTCCTAGTTTTCAAATTTCTGTCTATATTAGGATCCTTGGTTGCAAGTGACAAAAAAAATAAAAATCCAACTTTAATTAAATTAGGCCAAAATACTTATATATGTGTGTGTATATATACGTATTTTTATATATAACATATACGTACGTATACACACACATAGATAGAGAAGCGGTCCCCAATCTTTTTGGCACCACGGACTGGTTTCGTGGAAGACAATTTTTCCACGGATGGGGGGTGAGGGAGGGGGCGGGATGGTTCAGGTAGTAATGCGAGCGATGGGGAGCTCTGGCGCGCGGCAGATGAAGCTTCGCTTGTTCCCCTGCCACTCACCTCCTGCTGTGCGGCCCAGTTCCTAATAGGCCACAGGTACTGGTCCACGGCCTGAGGGTTGGGGACCCCTGATATAGAGTATATATTATATATAGTGCTCTATTTCTAATATGTGAATATGTGAATTTTACATGTTTGAAATTCAATTCTATGAACCAGTCAGGTCTCTGATATTTACCTCTTCATTATTAATTATTCAGCAAGAAGCTTTTGCAGCAACCTCAAATGAAAAATGTCAGTCCAAAATGCAGAGTGTCTTAACTGACTGTTTTCACCCCATTTTACATATAACAAAACTCAGGCTAGAAATGGATATTAAATAATTTGCGAAGACCACCTGTTGCATTTCCAAGGTCACCCAGGCAGAAACCATGGCCAGGATGAGGCCCAGGATGGCCTACCTTCAACAGCTTTGTTCTGCCCAGTAGAACCAGGCAGGTCCTGCAAGTACCCAACTAGAATCAAAGCTCGCTTTAAACCATCCATATAGATCTGACCTATCTACACTAATACTAGACATAGAAAGATTAATCAACTTTATTTTCATGAACTTTGCTGCCTGTTGGGATATTATATAACTACCCGTGGAAGGAGTAAGCCGTCAAACAACTTTTCTATTACCTACGAGTCAGTATAAATCATGACAGTATGAAATGTCAGAATTTAAATTTACAAAGAGGAAATAGCCTAATTTGCAGTTTCTTCATCTCAGATATCATGATGCATCAGTACACCCATAATTGGTTTGACACTGAATTTCATAACAGAAAGCATCTGGGCTCACTCCCATGGTGACCAGTGAGAGCAATTTCTGAAGCTGGGACAAATTATCCCCTTTAAAAACGACAACAGCTGTCTCAGTGATCTATAGATGTGTCTTTCCCTTTAGCCTGGGAGAATATTCATGTTGCAGGAAAGCAGGGACAAGGGCATTATGGGAGGTATGGCTCTGGTGGAAAACCAACTTTTCCCTATTTATCTTTTTGGTGGCCAATGAGCCTTTATTCACCATACAGCTGTTTCTTCCCATCCTTCTTATTAGACACACCTGCCTGTTGTATACATGCCTCATCATTAGATATATTTATCAGTATGCAAGAAGTTCCCTTTTCACATTATATCTCTGTACCCTCAAGGGTAAACCCTTTTCAGAGACTCAGTATATGGCCAAACACATCAGTAAATGAACTGAGAGTCAGCAAGAAAAATCCCTGGACCTTGACCTCCTTTTAATATGTAATATACTCTAAGACTAAAAGCTTAAAATGAGAGGGATTATCTGGATGATTTTACCACTAAATTCTCTCCTTTTTTTGTTCCTCTTAATTTTATACTGATAAAAGCAAAGACCATAATAAACTACAATTATTAGAAACATCCCATTATATTTAATAAAAAATTAGAAAAATGTAAATGTCTCTGACATGACTCTGGCTCAGATCTCTCATGGGAAATGTAGAACAATTCTCCAAATTGCCTATAAGAGTTATGACACTATGCCCTATAACCCCACAAATATACCATAAAATATCTTTCCCCACAAATATTGAGATTTCCAGTCAGTGTACTTTCACATGTTTTTTGCTAAATTTAACAAATCACTGAATTAAACCACTGCTAATTTTCCGGCACCAAGATGGTTACTTTGGAATAATAATTGGTAATCACTCTCTGCCCTCTTCTTGAATTTACCTGTGAATATCTGAGCTCTCGATAACAAAAATTTCTCCTCCTTCAAATCCCTCCATCAACACCATGGCTCTTGTCAACTCGAGTGGATAAGCATAAGATTCACAGTTTTTCTCACCTTTGTGTCCAATAAATTGCAGGGGAATTCAAGATATATTTCAAAAGTCAAAATTAATCTAAAAGATTATACAGAGTAGGCACTAGACATATGACCCTCAAGAGATTATTTTATAATTGACTTATTGAGGTAAATTTACATACAACATTCTCACGAATTGGTACAATTTTGTATATGATTTGATAAATTTGGACAAATGTATATAGTAATGTAACTACCACCACGATGAAGATACAGAACATTTCCATCACCCCAACAAGTTTTCTTGTGACCCCTTCGAGTCAATTCCCTACCTCTACCTCCCACCCTTGGAAATTGCTGATCCCCTTATCTATGGTTCTGATTTTTCTAGAACTTCATATGAATGCATTTTTTGATGTCTGGCATTAAACTTATAAGATTTATTTATGTTCTTGCCTATATCAGTAATTCATTCAACTTTATTTCTAGGTAATATTCTATTTATGGATACACCACACTTAGTTTATCCATTCACCATTTGATGGACATTTGGATTGTTGTCCAGTTTGGTGATATTACAAATAAGGTTTCTATGAGTAACTGAATGCAAGTCTTTGTGTTAAGATATATTTTCATTTATCTTCAGTAAATAACTAGGAGTGGAATTGCTGGGTCATATTATAAGTACATGTTTTTGGCAGGGACTGCCAAACTGTTTCCCAAAGAGGCCATACACTTTTGCATTCTCACCAGCAAGTATGAGATCCAATTCCTTTATGAATATGCCAACATTTGGAGTTGTCTTTTTTTTAGCTGTTCTTATGGTATTAAAATATCATATTTTAATTAATATTTTATTTGCCATTCCTATGTCTCCTGTGATGAAATATCTCTTCAAAATTCTTGCCAGTTTTTTAAAGCAGATATTTGTTTTCTTATTACTGTTTTTCCCCTCAATGTCTGAAAAAAATTTCTGCAGTCATATATAAAAAAGTGCTATTACTGGATGATAGGTACAAGTTCTTCACTTTACAAGATATTGCCAAATTGTATTATTCATTTGTTTTAATAATAGCTGCATAACTGACAATATTAATATCACATATTAAAAATATAGAGTCTGATGTTTTAAAATATGTATATACCCTTAAATCATCACCACAATCCAGTTAATGACCATATCCAAACACATGAAAAGTTCCCTTGTATACATTTGTAATCTCCCCTCCAATTTCTCCCCAACTATCCACACTCCCCATCCTGAGACAGCCACTGGTTTTCTTTCTGTCACTTAGTTTGCATATTCCAGAATTTTATATAAATAGAATAATATATATACATATATGTGTATATATACACACACACATGCACACACATACAAACATACATATGGCTGTTAGCATAACTGATACTATCTTTGGGTCTTACAGTTTCTCCTATCCTTCTGCTGACCCTACCCAGTACTGTACTGTGCAGTAAATCACTTCTCTGTATTCAAGGGCTTTGTCATTAATAGATATTTTTAGAAAAATTACTTTGTCTTAAAACTAATAAGCAGTCTGAGGGGAGATATTTTAAGACAATGCAAATGACTTTCCTTTCATCAAAATTTCCCCCTACATTTACCAGTAGGCACTCTGCATTCTAATGTAAACAAGAGACATCCAATCTTTTTCTAATGTATATACTGATCTCTTTATTATTCGTATGAGCTCAAAAATTCCTATTTTCTAATGGTTTATGTTTCATTATGTTACTTAATTATTTTGGTACACAAATTGTCTGATATTTGATCAATGAAAGACATTCAAATTGATTTCTGTGTTCTTTTGACTCATCTCCATTCATTTTTAAGCACTTTCTTCTAAGACTAACAATACATTCTCAAATTATCTTTTACCAACCCTGCCACAGCATTAGAAGCAGTCATTTATCCAAGGAGCCTTGGTTCGTTTTAGTGGATATGACTTGAACATCAAGTGCTCATTGCTATTTTGGCTGCCATTACTTCATGGACCTTTCATAGAGAAAAGCTAGGAAATATATGTATGCATATACACAGATACAAATGTATATATATATGCACACATATACATATATAATATTTATCTGCATGTATATGTGTCTAAATGTGTATATATATACAGACATATATGTACAAGCATTCATACTTATACATGTGTACATATAAATAAATTTACATAGGAATGCATATATTTTAGAAATCCTGACTTCACATCTATACCTCCATTTTGAGTCTATCCTTACAGGCTTCTTTTTTTGCTTTTCTTTATTCCATATTTCTCTCTCTCTATTTCCTAAATGAAACCTTAGGTCTGAATTAACACATTGACTCAAGAGTTCAATCCTCTTCCACTCATTAAGACCAGCAGGTTCTGTTTGGGTTCTTTCTCACATCACTGCAGTCTGAAAATTCATCTTCTGAAATAAGGAGAGACAATCTTAGGGCTCACTTCATATTTATTCCTTCTCTTCTTCTGCAGCCTTTTCTGTTGTTTCATACATTTATTTAAGGTGGTAGAGTAAATTTCACCCCAGTTACCACATAATGAATAAAAGTGAGTGTGTCCTGCAGAAATTAACACTATACTTCAATAAAAAATAAAATAAAATAAAGCTTGTCATTTACACTTGAAAAAAAGTGAACGTGTCCAACAGATGTTTTTTAAAGCAAATGCCTATGGGATGGACAATTCTGTGTCTTTATTAATAAACTCATAAACCATTGATCCAAGTTGAAACCTGATCGTTATCCTTCCTCATGAGAATATTAACAAGTTCTGTTTAGTTTATCTTGGTCACATTCCTGAATCCAACCTCTTCATCCCTTTTCTTATTGCTAAACTCTTAATCATTGTCTCATAACCCCTCCCCTTGGGTTGTAAAAGAGCCTATTAGCCAGTTTCCCAGCCTCTTATTTATTTTATCCCAAATCCATCTACTACAGTGAACCTGAGACTCAGTTTTGATCATGGCACTTTCACTAGGCAAACATCTTTGGTGGTTTCATCCTGCTAATACAGTGAATTTTACTTTTATATCAAATTATACATGGGGCAGAGAATTTTGTCCTTTCTTTTCCCCTTTCATCCATTCACCCAGTACTCAAGCAATACAAAGTTAGGAATGTTTATTCATACCTAAATGTGTAAAATGTATTCACAAGTGTTCAACAGCACAAAAGTTCACATCAAATAGGCTTTCCTAGTTGATTAAATCTAGACAAGTTTCCAGCATCCCTAGGAGTCAACTTCCTTTTCTATAACACAAATGTAATCACTGTAATTACCTCACAGTTCTTCCTTGAGAATCAAATAATATGTTTCTATCTGTAAGTAAACAGTAAAAAGTTAGCTGTGATAATATTGATGATAATGATGATAATGCATATGTTTTTCTAATCACTTTGAATGTTTAACTCTTCTCCAAGCCTAGAAGTCCAATGTATTCTCTAACACACTTTTCTTCTTTGCTTTAACTTACATATATAATCTAATCATTTTCACTACTTCCAGAATGTGATTTTGCTTGAACAATGGAGACATTATTGGATTTGCTCTTTGTTAACTAGTCAAGGCTTGAGGGAAAGTCTACATTGCACAATATATGGTGGCAAGAGTCTGCAGAGCATCTGAACCACCATTAGTCCATGTTTGCAGAAATATTTGAAGCATTACCACTATTATCTGTATATTCTAGGAGTAAAAAAGCTTCCTTTTCTATTTGGATTTGGCTTGTCTCCAAATTAAGTGACTCTTTATCAGGTATTTAGGTTGATAAGATCCATGTTTTAGGATTACTCCATCAACAATTATAGAAGTCAAACTAGAGGCTAGAATAGAGGACTGCAAGAACAGCACTGGTCAGAGCTAATGGGTACCTGCACAAAAGCAGAACAAAAAAATTAAACTCTCTAAGCCTACTAATATGAGCCAAGCATTCTATCAGGCAGACATCAGGAAGAATCTCATTTCACAGATGAGAAAGCTGGAGACCAGTCAAAATTTTTTCCCCCAATATCACAGAGCTTGCTTGTGTTAAGAGGTAGGATCTCTGCTTCCACATCTTGCACTTTTTATCTGTGGGTCCTCAGGGATCCTGATATCACCCCCCCCCCCAACCACCCCAAACACATTCACAAAAACACAGATACTTATTCCAGTGATCCTCTGAAGCTCTACTGTCTTTGGGAGAAATATTTCACTCAAAAAGAGGAGTAAAATATTGGGAAGAACAGAAACTGACCTGAAATAGACCTGAGTTTTGCCTCAGGTCCTCCACCTTCTAGTAGGGACAATTTACTGAACATCTCTAAGTCTCAATTTAATCACCTGGAAAAATCATAACCCTTACAGTCTTATGTCAAAGGCTAAGTAAGATCATAAATACATAATCATCGGGTCCTATGTCTCACAAAACGTTCTGACCTGTCATGCCATATTCAAATGCTTTATCAGGATATTGTGAAGTAGCATCCCCACTGAAAGAGAACTTGGTCATTGGTATGAGTGAGGTCTATTCTAGATGTCCATGCCCCCCGCTTAAGAAAGCAAGCAATGTGTTGCTTCCTCACAAAGAGGAGGTCATCATGTCTTTGGGGAGAAGCTAGCAACCAAATCCTGTCTGTTGCTGGGTCCTCCTCAGGAGAGCAGGTCTAAGTCTCTAGAACTTAGATGGCCCCTAGTATAGCTCAGGCGGCAGAGATGCATGGGAGATAGAAGTGCATTATTCAGAAGGGCAAGAATTGTTTATAAATTTGGGAGGGACTGAAGCTGCAGCAGAGGATGCTTAGAACAATGCAGAGATACAGTGAGAGAACAAAACAACTTTCCTCTTTTATTGGCATGGTTTGTTTTAGCACAGAGAGGGAAGGGGAAATAAAATTTGGAGAGCACATATATACGTGCAAAATGGTAGATACTTGACACATGTTTTTGTACTTAACTCTTTCAACAACTCAATGAGAAATGATAATCCCCATTTTTGAGGGGAAAAATTGAGCCTCTTAAGTAACTTTGCTGTGCTATTTAGCAAGGAAATAGCAAAACTCATATTTGAACCAATATGGTTTGCTGTAAAGCCTGTGCTCTTTATATTCCATGTTAGTCCATGGGGAGCTTCTGCTTCTTATTTTCTGTGAGATGAAGGCATATAGCCATAGACCTGAAAATTAAAATGAAAAGGAGGTATACTGGCAAAGGTCCCAGCAGGAAGCAGATGGCCTACTTAAATGGCATAATTTTAGGAGAGTTTAATAAAGGATTATGTACAAGGTACGGATAGGATTATGGGAAACCAATAAGAAATGTAAAAGCAGCATCAAACTAGCAGCAAAGGAGCAACTAGTAACCTACACCTGAAGGGATAAAGGGAGGGAGCAGAAACCAGAACCCATAGAGAGTAGAGCTGGAGAAGAGGACAAACCTACAGGAGCTAAGGCCTTCAGCGAAAGAACACAGCCACTGCCAACCCATCGTCCAGCAGGAAAGAGGTCAGGGGAATAAAATACACTGAACTCACTCTACTCCCATCTTTTAGTGCTTCTCACTAGTCAAACCACGTGTAACCCAGAACTCAAGCAAGCTTTTTGATGCAGCCTCAAATTACCTACAATTGGAGATATAGCTTTAGTGGTAGATCACATGCTTTGCATGTATGAGAACCCAGGTTTTATCTCAGGGTACCTCCAATTTAGCTAAACTTCGATAATAGGAGTTCAAATTTATATCTCACTGTTTATCCTTAGCAGGTCTTTCTTCAAATATTAAAATAAATATATAGGTTGTTGGTACAAAATTGTCTACTTCCTGGAACAAACAGAATGATGGAGAGTAATGGACCCAAATGGGCAAAAAGAAAATATCCATGAGTTTGTTTACTATACCTGTGAGTCTCTTTCTGTTATGGTTACTAAAGCAGAAAGGAGTGGAGGGATAAATTAGGAGGTTGGGATTAATATATACACACTACTATATATAAAATAGATAACCAACAAGGACCTACTGTATAGCACAGGGAACTATACTTAATATTTTGTAATAACCTATAAGGGAAAAGAATGTGAAAAAGTATATAAAACTGAATCACAGTGCTGTACACCTAAAACTAACACAACATTGTAAATCAACTATATTTCCATTTTAAAAAAAGAAAACAAATAAATATATATGAAACAAAAAGAAAAGAAAGAAAGAAAATATCCAACAGCTGAACTTAAATTATACTCAAGCTGAACATGGGAAATTGAAGCACCTTCACATAGCCAGGCCAAAGGTGTGTTAAAAAAGCAGCAACCTGAGTCCTGTTCTCAAGGAAACTTTAACCATCAAGAACAAAAAGAATAACCAGGGCTTCCCTGGTGGCGCAGTGGTTGGGAATCTGCCTGCTAATGCAGGGGACACGGGTTCGCGCCCTGGTCTGGGAAGATCCCACATGCCACGGAGCAAGTAGGCCCGTGAGCCACAACTACTGAGCCTGCGCGTCTGGAGCCTGTGCTCTGCAACAAAAAGAGGCCACAATAGTGAGAGGCCCGCGCACCGCGATGAAGAGTAGCCCCCGCTTGCCGCAACTACAGGAAGCCCTAGCACAGAAACGAAGACCCAACATAGTAATCAATCAATCAATCAATAAATCTTTAAAAATAAAAAAAAAAAAAGAATAACCAAATAAAATATGGGCTGAGCTGTCATCAGCATCTGTGTGGTCTGCTTTAGAAGAGCAAAGAAAAGTTTCTAGAAGACAATGACTTTAGGTGTCAGAAGATGAAGGATCAATTTAGTATCAGGGAGTTCTAGCAGAGATAATTAAGTAATACCAAAGGCAAGCACATACTACTCACCTAAACTAGCCCCTTAACTCCAGATTTCATTATCATCTCTTTAGAGAAAATTAGTATCTCCCTTTATAGTGTATTCATTGTATTTTGTTTTGCTTTTGTACTTACATTTAAACTGCTTGGCCTTTTTTTATTTTCCATTTGAAACTAGTAGTTGACCACAAAGAAAATTTGGAAAACAAAGAAAAGTAGAAAGAAGAGATCTATAAGCCATGATTCTATTTCTCAAAGACAATCACTATTAACACTATACCCTGAAACCATTTTCTTGGCATACTTTTATTTGCTCAATACTTTTTCCAGATATCATTTTATTTGCTTATTGTACATGATTGTTACCATCCTTTAGATCAGTATTCCTCAAAATATGGTCTTGGGGCCAGCAGCAAGGGCATCACCTAGAAACTTGCTAGAAATGCAAATGATTGGACAAAATTCCAGACCCACTGAATTAGAAACTGGTGTTGAGACCCAAAAATCTATATTTAACAAGCCCTCCAGGTAACATGATACATGCTGAAGTCTAAGAACCATTTTATATTCTAGAGCTATTTTATATTCTATATTTTTTTACTCATTATCATATTAACATTTTCAATATCATGATTAACACAATCATTTCATTAACTGCTTAGGATTTACAATCCTGGAATTATAATTTATATTTATAATTTATAATCCTAGGATTTATAATCCTGGAGTAGATAATTCATTTTAATCAGCTGTTCATTTATTCATTATTTTGTAATATACACTGTGTACTTCTATGTAACAGATAGTGTTCTAGGTGATATGGATATAATATCAGAATGAAGAATATTCTACTTAATCATTACTAACTTCGATTATTTCCAATTTTTACCATTGTAATTAACGCTGAAACTAAATACCTTTTTTAGTGTAAAGGCTTCCCCCCTCCCCGTTTATTTTAGAAGGAAGAAAGGAAAGAATATCTAAATTAGTATGACTTTGAGTTCCCCATACTTCCATCAAAAGAATATCTTCTATTTTTCCATGATTCTCTTCTCTTTATTAAGATAAAAATATTCTATCAACTCAGGTAGCACAATAGTCCAATCCTGTCCTTCCCTGCTTCTCAGAGAGAAACATTAGAAACTCTACCTAATTCTGAGAAAGAATCCATTCTCTGCTATTATTACTGAAAATATGTGGTCCCAACTGTTTGATGCAATTCTTGTCCAGTTCAGTCATGGTTAAAGCATTTCCAAAACTGCTGGTTAGCAATAATCTTTTATTTCTGATTAATAGGGAGAAATATACCATTTCTTTCTCTAGTACTATTCTCTGCTGTGATCCCCAGTGTGTGCCTGGGCTCCCCACATGCCCATTAATTTGTATGTCTTCACACACTGGCCTCATGGCCCAGAGTGGCTGGACATGAAGACATTTTATAAGCCACAGATGGTGCCAGGAGAAAAATATTCCTCTCAGACCCTTTAGAATGGGGTTGAACATGTCTGACTCTCCCCTCCCTTTTTGTGAATTTCTATCCCTTCTCATCCAGCCGGTTGACCTAAGACAGGACTAACTTGGCCCATCAAAGATATTTAACAATGTTGAATCCTTAAATGGAAGAGATACGATCTACTTTACTCTCTTTCTGAAGGTTTGTTGGGCCTTTTGGCATAGAGAAAGGACACAATCTATTAAGCAAAATCAAGTAAATATATGTCTATTTGCTCAAATACTGAGGGTTAATACAGCTACATAACTGAAAAGGGACATCCTAAAACTAACAGCCTGTTATCCAGGATTATTGGATACCTGCTTCAATAAATATAATAGACACTGAAAACTTTTAACTATTTTCAATGTATTAACATATATTTATTGAGCATCTATCCACTACAGGATGCATCAAACCAAAGCAGGCAAAAATCCCTGCCCTTGTGGAGCTTACATGTTGATGGAAAACATGGACACGAAACAAACTTCAAATAATTGAAGTAAATTATTGAGGTCTCAAAAAGTAGAGTGATTTAGAGAAAAAGAAGGTAGGGAAGATGAGGGAGCCAGTTGTAACTTTAAATATTATCCTCTGGAAAGGCTTTCCTAAGAGGTGACATTTGATCTAAGTCTTAAGGGAGTTGAGGTAGTGAGCCCCGTAGTTATTGGGAGAATGTTCTAGGATCACCTTCCACACATACCTGGAACTCTACTGGGGAAAACACTGAGGCTGAAGCAGGAGTGGGAGTGGGCAGACATAAGGAAGGACTTCCTGTGAGGAATTGTGGGGATCTGAGTTTGTGTATCACATGACCTGCTCTCCCATGTGTGCTTGGGGCTTCGTGAAGTCCTTGAGATTGGGGGAGAGGAAGGGCCTGGTATGTGAAGGAAGTCTGGGAGAGGAGGGAGGAAGCTGAGGTGGGGTCCCACCCCCAACTCTGTCTCTGTGATCATTCTCTACTGCATCCAGAGTTTGAGGTTTAAGTGATTTCGATGTGTTTAGTAAATCCTAGGATCCTTGGATCTGAGGCAAAGTTGCGCATGGCAAAGTATTAAATTAAGGAATTCCTAACACCCTGGAGGCTCAAAACAATAATTTCAAGTATAAAAATATAAAAAATAAATGTTTCATCCATAATGTTTTTATTGAATACATGCTGAAATTATAGTATTTGGAATAAAATATTCAATAAATAAAATAAAAATATTAATAAAATGTTTATTTAAATTAAGGTTAATTTTATTAAAATTAATAAAACTTATTAGTTAAATAAAATATTACAATTATATTACCCACTATTTTTTACTGTTTTTAATGTGGCTATTAGAAAATTTTAAATTACATCTGTGGATAGAGTTGTTAGCTAATGCCAAGGTGGCAACTATATTGCAATATATAAATGTATGAAATCAACACATACACCTCAAACTTATACATATGTCAAATATAGCTCAAAAAATAAATTTTAAATGTTTTGTGGTTCAAATTATACTTCTGTTGGATAGCTCTATTTTAAAAGCTTCATAATAGGCCTCTCTCACTTGAGACCATCCCCATTCTGTCTATGGAATCTGTATCTCTCTAAATAAACTTGCTTTCACTTAAAAAAAAAGTTTAATAATAAAGTATTTTTTAATATTTACTACTTTTAACATTTTTATTTCAAAATAATTATAGACTTACAGGAAGTTGCAAAAACAGAACAGAGGGGTTCAGTGTACCTTTCACCCAATCTTCCTTATGTAGCTATAGTAAAATATCAAAACCAGAAAATTGACATTGGAACAATGTTTGTATGTTTTAATTCTATGCCATTTTAGCACATGTGTACACAGGTTCATGCAGAGAAATCACGGTACAAAACCATTCCAGGACCACAAAGGTCTCTCTCATGTTACACTTTTTATGGTCATATCCATCCCCTCATCCCATCCCTGTCCCCTGGCAATCACTCATCTGTTCTCCATCTCCATAACTGTGTCATTTTGAAAACATGATATAGATGGAAACACACAGCATGTGCCCTTTTTAGATTGCTGTACTTCACTCAGCATACCATCGTTTTTTATTTCTCTTTTATTTTTGGTTATGTGTTTGCTTGAAATTTTTTCTTTGTTGATATACAGTAGCTTTGAATTTTCATTTAGTCAACCATATTAATTTTTGCCTTTGAGGGTTCTTCTGCTGCTTTAAAGATTAGAAAGCTCTTGTACCTCCAGAGTTTTGGTAAAAGTACTCTTTTATTTTCTTCAAGCTATATTATGGTTATTTATTTGTTGTTTCATGTAACTCTTAGACAATTTGGGACTTATTTTAGTTATTGTGGGTTTTTTTTTTTCAATAAGGAAACTAATTGTCCCAAAACTTTGCTTAAAAAACAGTTTTCTGTCACTCATTTGTTTTTGATGCTTCCTGAAATACTAAAGGTGCTCAGTAAATGCCTGCACCATAATCTGGGCTTAGTTTTGGAAACAGAAAGTTGACCACATGGAGGTTGAAATTACAGACCACTGGAAGGAATTTAACTGTACCTTTCATGCACATCAAGTTCTAACACTAAGTTTGCTTGTTTTTGTAATCTTACTAGTCAAGAATCTAGGGCACTGAATGTAACACAGAGCAACCTTGGGTCACAGTCCGGGACAGCAACAGAAACCAAGACACAATATACCTGAGGGCTGAGTCAGAGATATTATCAAATAGTCTTGCAAATTCAGGAGGAATCTTCTTGATGATCACTGCTAGGAAAAATGGAGCAGTAGTCCATGACCACTGGTATTGGGAGGAAAAATCTGTACCTACTGGAACGAGATTATCTTCCCATCTGAAGCATTTCAGATTTGTTACTGAAATAAAATTAAATATTTATAGAAAAATAAAGAAGAAAATAAACTATCCATCTTGTAAGATGTGTGAATTGTCAGGTCAGTCCTATCTCTTAAAATCTTTGATGGGCTGCCTAGGTCAGCAGACAAGAGAAGATACCAGTGGCTGAGGTAGGGAAACTTACTATGAGACAGGGGTAAGTTCAGACACACCAAGACCTAGGATGTAAGGGGAAAGAGTTAACTCTTGGCATAGTTTGTGACTTATGCAGAAACTTCTCTGATCCTGCAAATTATACAAATGCTTTGGCCCAAGGGAAAGAAAGAAAGGATGTGTGAATAAAGGTGAGCATAGTACTGCAGACTTATAAATGAATGGGACTTAGGTGTGGACCAAATGATCCCTGAGTTCATTCCCAATGTCTAGTTCCATACGTACTATTGATTTTCCTCTGGTGAGTGTCCTGACCATGTGAAAGCTATGGACATTCTATATTTGAGTCTTTAGAACAACAGCCAGCAAGTTACTCTATCAGTGAAGTGAAAAGGTGAAAGTTTCTCACACACAACTGCCTTACTTGCCTGGTTGAGCAATGATGAGACAGACATACTTCAGGGGGGTGCAGCAGAACTGACCCATTAAGACAGCAATAACTAAAAAGTCCATCTCCTCCAGTAAGCCATGAAGAGCAACTCTGTTAACAACCCACTGGAATCTCTCTCTTTCACTCTCATATTTTAAGGTAATTTGTTGATATTTCTATAGTAATAATTATCAAACTATTTTTCCTAAAATTTTATTCATATATCCCTACCTCTCTTCTAGAACTAGACTATGCTCCTAAGCATAAGTGCAATAACTTAACTATTTTTGCATCTTCAATGTCTACTGCAGTATCTAAGCCTCAAACAATGCTTAAGGAATCTTAAACTGTATTCAAGCAATCATAAATATAGAAGATTACTAGGAAACACGCATACTGTTACCTCAATACTATCAAATGCAGTAAGAACTTAAGAACAAGGGCTTTGGAATTGTAAAAACCTGGGTCTTGAGGCTTTGATATACTACTGCTTATCTCCGCAGACCTAAAAATTTTTCTAAGCCTTAATTTCCTCACTTGAACAAAAGGATATAATAATAGTACTTATGCAATAGGGATGTTGGAATTATTTGTCAAGTAATTCATAACATATATTTAAACATAGTGTCTAGCATATAGTATGTATTTGATAAATATTAGTAATTCTTTTGGTAAATGGAAAATGAGATAGAAACACCTATTAGTAAGTACAATTCTTAAGTGGAGATTCAATTTAATTAGAGGAAGTAGACAATTATCATTATAACCTTAAACTCAGGAAACAACTGAGTAATTTATTCACTTGGAGTTGGAAGAGCAGTATTTAAGTGAATTCTAAAATCGACCTCTGGAGAATTGATTGTGAACTTTACTCTTGATGTGATGGCTAAATAAACAATTACTTATTAACTGCTGCCTGGAGGTTCACATTTTAATCTCCTGAACTAGCAATAAAGTGAAGATTTGATTTTGGGGATTTAAAATCAGGCTATAGATAATTTGCCACTAAGGTGAGAAAGTAACTGGAAACAGGGAGGCTTGGGTCAAATGGCAAAAACACAGTTTAGTTGTTGACCAAGAAGAGCGGCTGAGGAGACATTTTTGAGGTTAAGAACACTTGGGACAACTTACGGATGGATGACTGGGACACTCCTCAATAGCATTTAATGATTTTTCCCTTGAAGGCACTGCCCTTCAGTGCACTGCCTTCCCCTGACTTGTTCTTTTCTTTCCACTGTGAGAGCAGCACCTCTATTACTTGTGCTTTTAATGTTGACAACGTGCTACTTACACAATGGATATGTTTCTGAGGGTTGTGGAAAAGGAATGTTTTGAGACCACAACCACCGCACATGTTGATGAAAAGAAAATGCTGAGAAAAAAAAAAAGAAACTCTCAAGTATCACATCAGAGCTGGATATTGGTCACAGAGTAAAGCCAGACAGTCTGAGGTCTATATTCTGGGCTTGCAACCATCTACAGTTGACCCTTGAACAACGTGTGTTTGAATTGCACGTGTATTTTTCAAACCTTTTTCAAAACTAAATGCTATAGTACTACACAGTCTGTGATTGCTTGAATATCCAGCTGCAGAGGAACCATGGATACAGAGGATCGACTATAAATTATATTTAGATAAACGCCACCTTGTTTATGGGTCAATAGCGGTAGTATGACCTTGGACAACTTCCTTCACCTCTGTGACACCAACTTCTTTATTTGTAAATTGGGAATAAGAGTATCAACCTCAAGAGGCAGGCAGTTCTCCTATTAAGAACTGGTGGAAATTCCAGAGACATCCTAAAGCACTCTGTCACCATCTTTGCCTTATCTTCCTCAGCTATGAGTTTCTGATCATTCCTTTCCATGAAATCTAAATCTGACAGTCATTGTTTTTGTACATTGCTGCCACCAGGGGGCACTGACTCACAGAGGATCCATGATGACTGTCCAATAAATATTACTTAACTTTAAAACAACGAAAAGTGTTTTAGAACCTATTCTGAAAACAAATGTCTTTCTGCCAGATAGCCCAGAACACTGTGAATCTTTGTTCATTTGTTCAATGTCAGACAAGGAACATTCATCCTGCCACAATCAATGATACTTGAGGAATATAAGATTTAAATCTTATACAATAACATTAATTAAGATTTCTGCAGTATCCCTTAATTTTTCTATTTCCGGCAAAGTGATCCTCCTAGGATGCTCATGAAAAGTCACTGTGCAAGTGGGGACGGCTCCATACATTTTTTTCAGTGCCACTTCACTTTCACACGGCCAAAGGCACCACCACGGAGGAAGCACACCTTCCTACATATCATACTAAACAGATTAGCTTTCCTTTCCAGTTCTACTCCTCTTGTCTGGGGCTAGGAAATTACTATGGTAAACATAAATGTTTAAGGTCAGCTCCATGTCCATCTGCATGTGCAATAGAAAGCATTCCCCTATAGGATATTAATGTGCAGAGCCCATACCGGTGAGTACCTAAAAGCTGCTCTCCAACCTGTCAGGGCCAGTAAATAAATGACTCATGGGAAGGACTGGATTTGGTCCCAAATAAAGCATCTATGTCAATTAGCCGCATGCATTTTGCATCTCATGAGGCTGACTGCAGTACCTAGGACATACCCTTTCTTTCTTACCTCTGGGAACCCCAATATCAACATGAGGGTCCCTTATTATCTTGGGTCATTGAACCTAGGTTTTTGAGGACTAAAGCAGATCACAGCATGAATAAACAATGATCAATGTGAGTTTATATTGGAATTATTCTAATATAGTCATAAAGTTAGAATCATTTCTCTCTTCTCTGGCAAACAATCAAAAAGTGAACTTACCGGTTTTCAGCGTTTTGTAACCTCACATTATTCAGATTAAAACAAACCTCTAGTAAAACACCAGGACTTACTCATTCTGTTACCTCAATGTAAGAACTTCAAAACTTGCCCTACATTCCAGTATTGTTTTTTTTTATATTTTTGAATTTTATTTTATTTATTTTTTTATACAGCAGGTTCTTATTAGTCATCCATTTTATACACATCAGTGTATACATGTCAATTCCAATCTCCCAGTTCATCCCACCACCACCCCCAACCCCCGCCGCTTTCCCCCCTTGGTGTCCATATATTTGTTCTCTACATCTGTGTTTCAATTTCTGCCCTGCAAACTGGTTCATCTGTACCATTTTTCTAGGTTCCACATCTATGCGTTAATATACGATATTTGTTTTTCTCTTTCTGACTTATTTCACTCCGTATGACAGTCTATAGATCCATCCACATCTCAACAAATGACCCAGTTTCGTTCCTTTTTATGGCTGAGTAAGATTCCACTGTATATATGTACCACATCTTCTTTATCCATTTGTCTGTCAATGGGCATTTAGGTTGCTTCCATGACCTGGCTATTGTAAATAGTGCTGCAATGAACACTGGGGTGCATGTGTTTTTTGAATTACGGTTTTCTCAGGGTATATGCCCAGTAGTGGGATTGCTGGGTCATATGGTAGTTCTATTTTTAGTTTTTTAAGGAACCTCCATATTGTTCTCCATAGTGGCTGTATCAATTTACATTCCCACCAACAGTGCAAGAGTGTTCCCTTTCCTCCACACCCTCTCCACCATTTGTTGTTTGTAGATTATCTGATGACGCCCATTCTAACTGGTGTGAGGTGGTACCTCATTGTAGTTTTGATTTGCATTTCTCTAATAATTAGTGATGTCAAGCAGCTTTTCATGTGCTTCTTGGCCGTCTGTATGTCTTCTTTGGAGAAATGTCTATTTAGGTCTTCTGCCCATTTTTGGATTGGGTTGTTTGTTTTTTTAATATTGAGCTGCATGAGCTGTTTATATATTTTGGAGATTAATCCTTTGTCCGTTGATTCGTTTGCAAATATTTTCTCCCATTTTGAGGGTTGTCTTTTCGTCTTGTTTATGGTTTCCTTTGCTGTGCAAAAGCTTTGAAGTTTCATTAGGTCCCATTTGTTTATTTTTGTTTTTATTTCCATTACTCTAGGAGGTGGATCAAAAAAGATCTTGCTGTGATTCATGTCAAACAGTGCTCTTCTTATGTTTTCCTCTAAGAGTTTTATAGTGTCTGGTCTTACATTTAGGTCTCTAATGCATTTTGAGTTTATTTTTCTGTATGGTGTTAGGGAGTGTTCTAATTTCATTCTTTTACATGTAGCTGTCCAGTTTTCCCAGCACCACTTATTGAAGAGACTGTCTTTTCTCCATTGTATATCTTTGCCTCCTTTCTCATAGATTAGTTGACCATAGGTGCATGGGTTTATCTCTAGGCTTTCTATCTCATTCCATTGATCTATGTTTCTGTTTTTGTGCCAGTACCATATTGTCTTGATTACTGTAGCTTTGTAGTATAGTTTGAAGCCAGGGAGTCTGATTCCTCCAGCTCCGTTTTTTTCCCTCAAGACTGCTTTAGCTATTCGGGGTCTTTTGTGTCTCCATACAAATGTTAAGATTTTTTGTTCTAGTTCCGTACAAAATGCCATTGGTAATTTGATAGGGATTGCATTGAATCTGTAGATTGCTTTGGGTAGTATAGTCATTTTCACAATATTGATTCTTCCAATCCAAGAACATGGTATATCTCTCCATCTGTTGGTATCATCTTTAATTTCTTTCATCAGTGTCTTATAGTTTTCTGTATACAGGTCTTTTTTCTCCCTAGGTAGGTTTATTCCTAGGTATTTTATTCTTTTTGTTGAAATGGTAAATGGGAGTGTTTCCTTAATCTCTCTTTCAGATTTTTCATCATTAGCGTATAGGAATGCAAGAGATTTCTGTGAATTAATTTTGTATCCTGCAACTTTACCAAATTCATTGATTAGCTCTAGAAGTTTTCTGGTGGCATCTTTAAGATTCTCTATGGACAGTATCATGTCATCTGCAAACAGTGACAGTTTTACTCCTTCTTTTCCAATTTGTATTCCTATTATTTCTTTTTCTTCTCTGATTGCCATGGCTAGGACTTCCAAAACTATGTTGAATAACAGTGGTGACAGTGGACATCCTTGTCTTGTTCCTGATCTTAGAGGAAATGCTTTCAGTTTTTCACCATTGAGAATGATGTTTGCTGTGGGTTTGTCATATAAGGCCTTTATTATGTTGAGGTAGGTTCCCTCTATACACAATTTATGGAGGCTTTTTATCATAAATGGTGTTGAATTTTGTCAAAAGCTTTTTCTGCATCTATTGAGATGATCATATGGTTTTTCTTCTTCAATTTGTTAATATGGTGTATCACATTGATTGATTTGCATATATTGAAGAATCCTTGCATCCCTGGGATAAATCCCACTTGATCATGGTGTATGATCCTTTTAATGTGTTGTTGGATTCTGTTTGCTAGTATTTTGTTGAGGATTTTTGCATCTATATTCATCAGTGATATTGGTCTGTAATTTTCTTTCTCTGTAGTATCTTTGTCTGGTTTTGGTATCACAGTGATGGTGGCCTCATAGAATGAGTTTGGGAGTGTTCCTTCCTCTGCAATTTTTTGGAAGAGTTTGAGAAGGATGGGTGTTAGCTCTTCTCTACATGTTTGATAGCATTCACCTGTGAAGCCATCTGGTCCTGGACTTTTGTTTGTTGGAAGATATTTAATCACAGGTTCAATTTCATTACTTGTGATTGGTCTGTTCATATTTTCTATTTCTTCCTGGTTCAATTTTGGAAGGTTATACCTTTCTAAGAATTTGTCCATTTCTTCCAGGTTGTCTATTTTATTGGCATAGAGTTGCTTGTAGTAGTCTCTTAGGATGCTCTGTATTTCTGCAGTGTCTCTTGTAACTTCTCCTTTTTCATTTCTAATTTTATTGATTTGAGTCCTCTCCCTCTTTTTCTTGATGAGGCTGGCTAATTGTTTATCAATTTTGTTTATCTTCTCAAAGAACCAGCTTTTAGTTTTATTGATCTTTGCTTTGTTTTGTTTCTATTTCATTTATTTCTGCTCTGATCTTTAGGATTTCTTTCCTTCTGCTAACTTTGGGTTTTGTTCTTCTTTCTCTAGTTCCTTCAGGTGTAAGGTTAGATTGTTTATTTGAGATTTTTCTTGTCTCTTGACGTAGGCTTGTATAGCTATAAACTTCCCTCTTAGAACTGCTTTTGCTGCATCCCATAGATTTTGGATCATCGTGCTTTCATTGTCATTTGTCTCTAGGTATTTTTTGATTTCCTCTTTGATTTCTTCAGTGATCTCTTGGTTATTTAGTAACGTATTCTTTAGCCTCCATGTGTTTGTATATTTTTACTTTTTTTTACCCTGTAATTCATTTCTAATCTCATAGTGTTGTGGTCAGAAAAGATGCTTGATATGATTTCAATTTTCTTAAATTTACTGAGGCTTGATTTGTGACCCAACATGTGATCTATCCTGGAGAATGTTCCATGCACACTTGAGAAGAAAGTGTAATCTGCTGTTTTTGGATGGAATGTCCTATAAATATCAATTAAATCTATCTGGCCTATTGTGTCATTTAAAGCTTCTGTTTCCTTATTTATTTTCATTTTGGATAATCTGTCCATTTGTGTAAGTGAGGGGTTAAAATCCCCCACTGTTATTGTGTTACTGTCGATTTCCTCTTTTATAGCTGTTAGCAATTGCCTTATGTATTGAGGTGCTCCTATGTTGGGTGCATATACATTTATAATTGTTGTATCTTCTTCTTGGATTGATCCCTTGATCATTATGTAGTGTCCTTCCTTGTCTCTTGTAACATTCTTTATTTTAAAGTCTATTTTATCTGATATGAGTATTGCTACTCCAGCTTTCTTTTGATTTCCATTTGCATGGAATATCATTTTCCATCCCCTCACTTCCAGTCTGTATATGTCCCTAGGTCTGAAGTGGGTCTCTTGTAGACAGCATATATATGGGTCTTGATTTTGTATCCATTCAGCCAGTGTGTGTCGTTTGGTTGGAACACTTAATCCATTTACATTTAAGGTAATTATCGGTATGTATGTTCCTATGACCATTTTCTTAATTGTTTTGGGTTTGTTTTTGTAGGTCCTTTTCTTCTCTTTTGTTTCTCACTTAGAGAAGTTCCTTTAGCATTTGTTGTAGAGCTGGTCTGGTGGTGCTGAATTCTCTTAGCTTTTGCTTGTCTGTAAAGCTTTTGATTTCTCCATCGTATCTGAATGTGATCCTTGCCGGCTAGAGTAATCTTGGGTGCAGGTTCTTCCCTTTCATCACTTTAAGTATATCATGCCACTCCCTTCTGGGTTGTAGAGTTTCTGCTGAGAAATCAGCTGTTAACCTTATGGGAGTTCTCTTGTATGTTATTTGTCCTTTTTCCCTTGCTGCTTTCAATAATTTTTCTTTGTCTTTAATTTTTCCAATTTGATTACTATGTGTCTCGGCATGTTTCCTCTTGGGTTTATCCTGTATGGGACTCGCTGCACTTCCTGGACTTGTGTGGCTATTTCCTTTCCCATGTTAGGGAAGTTTTCGACTATAATCTCTTCAAATATTTTCTCTGGTGCTTTCTCTCTCTCTTCTCCTTCTGGTACCCCTATAATGTGAATGTTGCTGCGTTTAATGTTGTCCCAGAGGTCTCTTAGGCTGTCTTCATTTCTTTTCATTCTTTTTTCTTTAGTCTGTTCCACAGCAGTCAATTTCACCATTCTGTCTTCCAGGTCACTTATCCGTTCTCCTGCCTCAGTTATTCTGCTATTGATTCCTTCTAGTGTATTTTTCATTTCAGTTATTGTATTTTTCTTCTCTGTTTGTTTGTTCTTTAATTCTTCTAGGTCTTTGTTAAACATTTCTTGCATCTTCTCGATCTTTGCCTTCATTCTTTTTCCGAGGTTCTGGATCATCTTCACTCTCATTATTCTGAATTCTTTTTCTGGAAGGTTGCCTATCTCCACTTCACTTAGTTGTTTTTCTGGGGTTTTATCTTGTTCCTTCATCTGGTACATAGCCCTCTGCCTTTTCATCTTGTCTATCTTTCTGTGAATGTGGTTTTTGTTCCACAGGCTGCAGGATTGTAGTTCTTCTTGCTTCTGCTGTCTGTCCTCTCTACATTCCAGTTTTGCAAATGTTGAACTTTTTTCACAACTTTTTCCTTCTTGTTCGACCCATGATTCAATAATTCTTATTTTTCAGCAGTTGGCAATATTAAAAAACGTGGAAGCATGTCTTGTCCTATCATCTGTACCAGGGCATCATACAAGAGCCTGGATCTGAACAGCCCCAAAGTTCATGTCCATTTGGGCACTCCTATTATAATAACCACATTGCTCATGAATCTATCTTTCATCCTCAGAAACAATTCACCTTTCTTTTAAAATTCTTTTACCCACCACCATCCACTGGCCACCTAACACTTGGGTACTGTGGAAAGTCATGCACCAAAGCTGACAGCAAGCCACATTGTCTCCTTCAAATACTACCCATCCAAAGGCAATTTACATCCTTAGCTCATTTCCCTTTTTTCCATCTTCAAAGCCAGCAGTGGAGCACCTTCAAATCCCTTTCTCCCTCCCTCTGCTACCATCTTCGTCATCACACCATCTTTTGTCTAGTTCTACCTACTCCCTCATTCCTCTTGCAGGATACCCTTGTTATTACATCATGCGCATCTGGAAAATTTATGATAATCTTTCCATTTCAATATCCTTAACTTGATCACATCTGAAAAGTCCTTTTGTGCTGTAAAAGGCATAAGAGCATTTATAGGTACTGGGAATTAGGAGGTAGACATCTCTGGCAGGGGGTGGCACTATTCAGTACCTCATAGACACCTATGTCCTTCCCATGGTTATTTCTCCTAGGTATGAGTATATAATTAGGAGGGGTATCCACAGCAACTTTCAGTATCACCACTTGGACTCCCTATCCCTTCCTACCAAATGAGAAAAACAAAGCAATACTGCACCAAGAAGGAGAAGACCATTACATAATTTGCCAGTATCATTAAAAAAAAAAAAAAGCTACAGGGAGTTACTTATTTTTATCATTAACTCATTTAACTTTCCTATTGAACCACTGCAGGAAAAAAAAGATCTGAGAGAATGACAGTAGATATTTTTTTCTGCTTAATCAAGGAGGAATCCCAATTCTTACAACAGTTGAGGTGTGATATTCTTAGTTGAGCAAATAAATTCAACCCCTAATAACTAATTGGCTTATAGCTTTAAACCTGGAAAATAGATATGTTTCCTTACTTTTTCATTCTTTCTTCCTTCCTTCCCTCCTTCCTTCCTTCCTTAAAAATGAAAACAATATGCACTTTTGGTTGAGCAGCCAAATTAAACCTGTGGTGGATGTTTGCTAACGCTGACCATTCTGCATCCATACATAGTCGATCTTTGGGGAAATGTCCCATTGTGTGTCATTTTAGAAAGATACAGTGCCATGTCTCTCTAATTATGACAATTAGAGTTTGGGACACATAACTCAGTCTCAGCCAGGATGCTTTTTATCTGAGATTTTCAATATTGGTAATGTACTTATTCATGACTCAAAACTGGGGTTCAGATTCAGGGACAAGACTAACACAAAGGAGATGGTAACATTAAATGAGCAAGTGTGAAATAAATATTAGTGAGAAAGCCCCACAATTTTAATAATGTGTGCAGAAGTTTAACCAGGAAACAAGGAGAGTGGGAGCTAGAACACATAGTTGACAGGGTGGGCAAATATTCATTGCTAATGGATCCCTTCATAGACTTGAAAAAAATCCCCACCCATTTTCCTGTACCCAGTGCCTTCTGACTGTCCTTCAGCCCTTTCCATAGCAACATGACACAATACTCATCTCAGTCACTTTAATTGAAAAGACCTTTTAAAGTTTAACAGCTTTGCAGAGAACGGACATTTTTACAATCTGCATATTTTGTGGCATTTGATTTAATTTACAGCTCAATGAACTTGTCTCTAACTGTCTGAAACTGACACTCTATATTTCCTTCTTTTTCCTCTTGGCTTCCTATTAATGATCTTGAACACTAATAAAGATTTACAAGAGTTGTGACTTCCTGACCAAGCGTAACGTTGTTCACCAGTGATAAAGCAGAAGAGCAGAGTTCTCTACCTCAAGACCACACTGAATTTTGTAGATGCAACATGTTTTTAGTTTCAACTTCTTTCCATTATTTTCAATCCATTATTAATATTTTTAACAAGCACTAATAAATAATTTCAACAACATATTCATAACAGTCCAACTGTAGATTCAAGTTCCAAAATCAAGTTACCCTTAGACAGGCCTGGGTATATAACTCACTATGAATCAAATAGCAATGGAAGATAGACAAAGGCAGGGCAAAAGTATTTCCTGGATCAGATTTAGGCCAATGATTTAAAAGGAAAAGAGAGATGGGGGGTGGTGATGGGGAGAGAGAGACAGAGACAGTAAGAGAGAATAAGAGAGAGAAAAATAGGACTATTAGATCACTAAATTTCATTCTGTTGGGACCTTGACAAGTTCTCTAGGTAAGTAATACAGAAAGCACACCCAGTCGGATGCTTTTCATACTCTTTAACATTTTGCTGGGGATACACCTTCAGTGCAATTTCCAGATGAGTTAGTCTAAGCCACTGATTACCTATGAAGACACATTTTATACCCTATCCTAAGGCTAATATTAAAATCAGCATAGATCACTCAGCAGGAGAGAATGAGAAAAATAAACAGTGCTTATGACATGCAAGAGAGGGCCAATTCTAAGAGCTTACTGTTCATACTCAAAACCCTTTAATCTTTTCTCCAGTCAGTGAGAGCTTCAATTCTAGCACGAGGTACAGTGAAGGTGCTTGTCCTTGAATCTAACCCATCCTTGCAGGGAAGGGGTATGTGTGTGTGGTCTTAAGGCTCACATAATTGTGCTACTGTTACTGTGCCCTTAACATTAAGAAAAGAAACTAAGTTCTATCAGTCACTGAGCTACACCTCTTACATTCCATACTTTGATTATGATTATAAATGATAAATGTAATGCCTAATACTCTGTATTTACTTCTCCAAAACCAGTGATGGCCTAATAACAGCTCCATCACCATTGCACCATGGTCCTCTTCTTCTAGTAGTTCTCACCAGATTCAACACCTGTATCTGGATTAGGCTCTGCAAACTGTCAGAGATGTAGTGAGCAAGCTTCAGTCAGGTTGACTTCCTTCCCTTTCCTTCTGACTCATGGGCAGTGAAAGACCAGCCTTCCTCCTCTCTGTGACCAAGATGGCACTGAGAAAACCAGGCATTCAGTCATAAAAACAATATGAATGTCTTCTGAGTATTAACTGAGAAAAATCTATACTTTGTGAATGTGATTAGTCAGCTGGGGAAAGAAATAAGAGATCATCTCTAAGTGAGGGTCTGAGGAGTGCAGGAACATCTAAGACTCCAATCAAGGTGATATGGGTCTAATTTGACTAAGGCTATCCTGGAATGATATTGTCAGTTTGTATGCAAAATGGTATCAAATGTATTGTTTTCTGTCTGGAGAAAGAAGGAGAAGAGAAGGGAATGGCAGCCTACAGAAGAGGGACAATAAAAGAGCCTGAAACTGGTGCTGTATCTTCAACACTATGCTGCAGACAGAGCCATGGAAAAAAATCTCTAGGGACTGTTTTATTTTGTTTTGTTTTGTTGTTATTTTTCTGCTATGAGGGATGAAGTTACAGTGTCCTGTGTAGAAGATCTTTCAGAATCAACTACCTTCTTTTTTCCTCTTCCATATCTATTGTCACTTCTGATTATTATAAACCCCTGCTCTGAAATGCAGACACACACACACACACACACACACACACACACACTGTACCTCACATCCCAGAACACGGTTTATTAAATTTACATGATTATAGTAAAGAACACAACCTTTTGTGAAAGCAGTGATGTTTTCTCAAAAAGGATTGATATAAATTATTATTAAATTGACCACATGGCTTGGTTTGCTCTGAACATTCCTGGCCACACCAGTGTTATTTAACTAATTGCTCCAAAATTTAGTGGTTTAAAACACAATTCTAATTCTTCTGGTCTTACTTTGGGTTATTCATGCAGTTGAAGTCATCTGGTAGCTTTAGTGTGGCTGAATGTTCTACGATGGTTTCTTTGCTTCTGGCTATTGGCTGGTTGTTCTCAGGGAGCTCCAGGGCCAGCTTATTTCAGCTATGCCTGTCCTTTCATCCTCCAGGATCCTACACCTGGCTTCTTCAAATGATGGTCTTAGAATAGCATTCAGAGAAGATGAGAACGGAAGCTGCAAGACCTCTCGAGGCCTAGGCCTGGAGTTTCCACATACCCCTTTGTCATATTCTATTGGTCAATGCACGCCATAAAATCAGGCCATATTCAAGAGATAGAAGATAGACTGAAGGCATAGAGAAGTTATTTATTTCCACCTCTTGATGGGAGGAGTAGCAATGTCATATTACAAAATGGTGTGCATACAAAGATGGAAGGGATAATTTCACTATCTTTGCAAACAATCTGCAACACTGATTTACAACTGTTTAATTATTAATGGTTATTCCTTTTGATTTAAAAAGTGTCCCAGTTTGAAAAATACACTACATCATTATGTTCATCATTGTGAAAGAAATGGGCTTAGACAGGAAACCACAAAGGACTTCAGGGAGACAGAAATGGAACTCCTGTTTCTCCTTTTTTCATCCATTCACTTGGATGTAGATGAGAAAAAGGACAGATATCTAGGAATGGGATGTTAGATGGATGTTTCTAAAGTGGCACACATCACATAGAGGCAAGACCCTAAATTGTATAGGATACAGTCTGTGAGGAAATACAAAATCAATAAACAAAAACCTATTACATTTCTATGTACTAACAACAAACAATTTATAAATAAAATTCTAAATAATGCCATTTATAATAGCATCAAAAACCACATCAAATACATAGGAATAATTGAAATGATAAATGTACAAGACTTCTACATGAAAAATTATAAAATATTGCTAAATGAAACCATAAAAAGGACCTAAGAAAATGAAGAACTATACAATTTTGATGATTTGGATAATTCAATATGATCAAAATTATCTTTTTCCATAAATTAATATATAGATTTATCAAAATATATATCAAAATCTCTGCAAAAATTTGAGGAATAATAATTTGATATTAAATTTAAATGAAAATGCAAAGTATCTCCAGTAGCCAAAACAATCTTAAAAAAGAAAAATATGGGTTGAGTTCTCATGTTACCTGATTCAAAATTTACTACAAAGCTGCAATAATCAAAACATAATTGTGTTAGGAATTGCAAAAGCAATATGAAGAAAAAGAACAAAGCATGAGGCATAACCCTCTCAGACTTCAGACAATACTATAAAGCTACAGTAATCAAAACAGCATGGTACTGGCAGAAAAATAGACATATGGATCAATGGAACAGAATAGAGAGCCCAGAAGTAAACCCCACACACCTGTGGTCAATTAATCTTCAATAAAGGAGGCAAGAATATACAATGGGGAAAAGACAGTCTCTTCAGCAAGTGGTGTTGGGAAAGTTGGACAGCCACATGTAAATCAATGAAATTAGAACACACCCTTACACCATACACAAGAATAAATTCAAAATAGCTTAAAGACTTAAATATAAGAGGTGACACCATAAAAATGCTAGAAGAGAACATAGGCAAAACATTCTCTGACATAAATCGTACCAATGTTTTCTTAGTCAGTCTCCCAAAGCAATAGAAATAAAAGCAAAAATAAACAAATGGGACCTTATCAAACTTATAAGCTTTTGCATAGCAAGAAAACCATAAACAAAATGCAAAGACAACCTACAGATTGGGAAAAAATATTTGCAAGTTACGTGACTGATGAGGACTTAATTATAAATATACAAAGATCTCCTACAACTCAACACCAAAAAAAACAAACAACCCAATCAAAAAATAGGCGGAAGACCCATTTAGGCCTAAATAGACATTTCTCCAAAGAAGACATACAGATGGCTAATAGGCACATGAGAAGATGCTCATCCTCACTAATTATTAGAGAAATGCAAATCAAAAATACAATGAGGTATCACCTCACAATGGTCAGAATGGCCATCATCAAAAAGTCTACAAATTCTGGAGAGGGTATGGAGAAAATGGAACCCTCCTACACTGTTGGTGGGAATGTAAATTGGTGCAGCCACTATGGAGAACAGTACGGAAGTTCCTCAAAAACCTAAAAATAGAGTTGCCATATGATCCAGAAATCCCACTCCTGGACATATATCCAGACAAAACTATAATTTGAAAAGATACACGCACCCCTATGTTCACAGCAGCACTATTTACAATAGCCAAGACATGGAACAACCTAAATGTCCATCAACAGATGAATGGATAAAGAAGAAGTGATATGTATGTGTGTGTGTATATACATACACACACGTACACAATGGACTATTACTCAGCCAAATGACATCACTTGTATGTGGAATCTAAAATAGGACAGAAGTGAACATATCTATGAAACAGAAACAGATTCACAGACATAGAGAACAGACTTGTGGTTGCCAAGGGTGGGGGGAGGGATAGAGTAGGAGTTTTGTATCAGCAGATGCAAACTTATATATAGGATGGATAAACAACAAGGTTCTACTGTATAGCACAGGGAATTATATTCAATATCCTGTGATAAACCATAATGGAAAAGAATATATAAAAGAATATATATATATATGTGTGTGTGTGTGTATAACTGAATCACTTTGCTGTACAGCAGAAATTAATACAACATTGTAAATCAACTATACTTCAATAAAATTAAAAAACAAACAAACAAAAACCATAATTGTATTAGGATAATAAAAGATAAATATATCAGTAGTCCAGAGAGAGACCCACATTTATACAGTCAATTGATCTGCAGCAATTACACCAAAGGAATTAATTGTGCAAAAGGATAGCTTATTCAATAAATGTTGCTAAGACAATTGTATACATCTATGGGGAAAAAGCAGTTTCCACTTCTGGTCAAGATGGATTAGCAGTACTGGATATAATCTCCAACTGTAAAGAATGAGAAAATTAGACTAAATATATGAAACCAGTGCTTTTAGACATTCAACAATAGGAAGCTCAGGACTGTGATCTTCAGAGAAGGAAAATGAACAAAGTAAGCCTACATTTTCTGTGAACTTTACGTGGAAACAGTATGCAGAGGGCAAGGACAGGGACAGAAGATCCAAACAGTCTGATCATATTGCTGATCTGAGGAGTTGGAAATCACGGTTTAAAAAGCTTATGTAGCAGGAAAGTGTAAGGAAGATTCATACAAAATATAGAGAGTTGCATTCATACAAAGTAGAGGGTCACATTGAAAAACAACTCCAGAAATCCACATAGGAATATTAGGGCATGCATGCATAAAGAGAAACTCCACATTTTCAGTCAGAGAATGACCAGGGTAACATAAGCAGAACAATATCCCAAGCTTACCCAGGGAAGTAGAGGCTTAGCATTTGATCATTTAGCATGGAGAGGCCTCAGTGATCATATAAGGCCATCAGTGGAAAGCTCAGAGGAATCAGTGGAGGAGTAGGACCAGACTATCATGAGAATGATGGTTCTACTAGATTCAACATAGCAAAAATTAAAAATAGGAATTGAAGGGATCAAACTCTTCTGCAATGCAATGCATACAAGGGTAACATTCTTTAAAAAAGAAGAAAAAAATATCGAGAATTTCAGTAATGTAAACCTACAATGTCTAGAATGCAATTAAAAATTACTAGACAAAACATAAAGCAGAAAATATT
The DNA here is from genome assembly GCF_028023285.1 of Balaenoptera ricei. Taxonomy (NCBI): domain Eukaryota; kingdom Metazoa; phylum Chordata; class Mammalia; order Artiodactyla; family Balaenopteridae; genus Balaenoptera; species Balaenoptera ricei. The sequence continues at coordinate 53,234,664 of NC_082646.1, read as the reverse complement.
ATTTATAACTAGTTAAAACCTCTGTCAAAAGAAACAAAACATGAAGGACCAAACATGATGGATCTAGTGGCAAGAATGTTAAGACAACCATTATAGGTAAGTGGATATATTTAAAAGAAAATATGAACATAATGAGAAAAGAAATGGAAAATAAAAGACTAGAGCAGAATAAAAGATTTGTGATCTCTAATACAAAACAACAAAAGCTTAAGCCACCTTAAGCATAGACAGAAAGGGACTGAAATTTTAACAGAGCCTCAATGACTGTGAGATAATATTAAGTAACATAACATATGTTTTGGGTTTTTTTTACTCATTCACTCATTCATTCATTCTTTCTTTCCACTCAGTATGTAATTACCTAGAAACTGTAATGTACCTGGCACAGAACTAGGCACTGGGGCTGGATAAAGGTGGCCCAAAACAGATATGCTGACTGCTTCAATAGGCTTAGAGTTGTGGGGTGAGGAGCAGACAATAATTAAGTAATCACACAAAGTGATGTTTAGTTACAAATTGAGATGAGTGCTTTGACACAAAGGAGCCTGTGACAAATAAGCCTGACCCAGATTTGGAGGGTGGGAAGGCTTCCCAAAGAAAGTGGCCCTTGGGATCTGAAAGATGAACAGAAATTAACTAGAAGCACGAGGTGGGGCAGATGGGAAGGCATCTCAGGCTAAGGGAATGGCTTGTGCGAAGGCTCTGTGGTGGGAAGGAACATGTGTGTGCTGGACAACAGAGTTAGATAACATATGTTTAAATGGAGTCCCAGGAAGGGGAACAGGAAAAAATATATGAATAAGTACTGCCACCTAAAATTCCAAATTCAAACAAAACTGTAAATATAGAGGTAGGAATCTCAACACAATCCAAACAGGGTAAACACACATGTGCATTTGCATGCATGTGCACGCACTCACATACACACACACATACATCACAAGGGGCATCAAAACTGGTTGCTAAAACCCAGTATTAAGGAGAAAAATCCTAAAATAAAGCAAAAAAAAAAAAAAAAAGGCTTAGAACAAAGAAACAAAGATAAGGATGATGAAGACTGCTTATCAGAAACTGTGCAGGTCAGAAGAAAACGAATCAACATTTTGATGTACGGAATGGAAAAAAAAATACTGCCAAACTAGAATTTTATATCTGGCAAAAATATCATTAAGAAATAACAGGAAAAAATTCAGACAAACAAAATCTGTGAAAATTGATTGTTAATGGGCTTAGTGTACAAGAAATGTTAAAGGAAGAAGAAAAAATTCCAGATGGAAATACATATCTTTGCAAATTAATAAAGAGCAATGGACAGTGTAATTATGTGGGTAAATGAAAGACATTTTTATCTCATTTTAAATTACTTCACACATGATTGACTCTTTGAAGCAAAAATAATGACAAGGTATTGAGGGATTTAAAACATATGTAGAAATAAAATGTAAGACTACAATACCACCAGTGGTTAGAATGAGAAAATGGAAATATATGATTCTAATGTTTATGTATTATATATGAAGTACTATAATATTATTTAAAGATAGACTGTGAAATGTTAAGTGTGAGTATTATAAATCCTTGATGAAGTATTTAAATTTTAAAAAAATATGCTGGTGGTTGAGATAAATAAAATAATAAAAAATACTTAATTAGCTTAAAAACAGTCAGGAAAACAAGAAAACAGGACCAGATAATTTTCTTTTTATCTTTATTGGAGTGTAATTGCTTTACAATATTGTGTTAGTTTTTGCTGTACAACAAAATGAATCAGCTATATGCATACATATATACTCATATCTGCTCCCTCTTGAGCCTCCCTCCCACCCTCTCTATCCCACCCCTCTAGGTAGTCACAAAGCACCGAGCTGATCTCCCTGTGCTATGCAGCAGCTTCCCATTAGCCATCCATTTTACATTTGGTAGTGTACATATGTCAATGCTACTCTCACTTCATCCCAGCTTACCTGTCCCCCTCCCCGTGTCCTCAAGTCCATTCTCTACATCTGCATCTTTATTCCTGCCTTGCCACTAGGTTCATCAGTACCATTTTTTAAGATTCCATGTATGTGTGTTAGCATACAGTATTTGTTTTTCTCTTTCTGACTTACTTCACTCTATGACAGACTCTAGGTCCATCTACCTCATTACAAATAACTCAATTTCATTCCTTTTTATGGCTGAGTAATATTCCATTGTCTATATGTGCCACATCTTCTTTATCCATTCATCTGTCGATGGACATTCAGGTTGCTTCCATAGGACCAGATAATTTTAAATAAACAGGTAGAGCAAAGAGAAAACCAATAGAAAGATGGTAGATTTAAAAAGAACAATCAGGACTTCCCTGGTGGCACAGTGGTTAAGAATCCACCTGCCAGTGCAGGGGACACGGCCTCAATCCCTGGTCCGAGAAGATCCCACATGCAGCGGAGCAGCTAAGCCCATGTGCCATAACTACTGAGCCTGCGCTCTAGAGCCCGCAAGTCACAACTACTGAAGCCCATGCACCTAGAGCCTGTGCTCCACGACAACAGAAGCCACCTCAATGAGAAGCATGCGCACCCCAATGAAGAGTAGACCCTGCTAGCCACAACTAGAGAATGCCTGTGTGCAACAATGAAGACCCAACACAGCCAAAAATAAAATAAATATAATAAAATAAAATAAATTTATTTAAAAAAATAAAAAGAACAATTAGATAATTACATTAAATGTAAAGTGTCTAAATACCTCAATTAAAAATAGAGATTATCAGTCTGGATAAATAAGTAAAACTCAAGTATATGCTGTATATAATAAAACCACTTTAAATATAAAGACACAGATATCATAATAGTAAAAGATGGAAAGAAATATACCAGGCAAACACTAACACACTAGCCCATGTCCCTTGACTATATGATTCAATATTGTAAAGATGTTAATTTTCCACAAATTGACATACATTCAATGTAATCACATTCAAAATGAGAGCTGGCTTTTGGTAGAACTTGTAAAGTTGATTCTAAAATTTATATGGAAAAGCAAAAGACCTAGGATATCCTAGAATTCAGGGACTGATAATAATAATGATATTAATAATAATAACAATAATATCTAGTAATTGCTAAGACATGTAGTACTTGCTAAGTATCAGGCAGTGTTCTAATTGTTTTATGTACATTAACTCATACAATCGTGACAACTCTATGATAAAGAGAATACTGTTATCCTTGTTTTATAGAAATAAGACATAAAAAGGTTAAGTATCAAGATAGTGGCAGAACCAGGATTTGATATGTGAGTGTCCTTATTCTGTCATCTTGAGCAAGTGTCAGTGAAGGTCTATGAACTAATTTGTAGAACTATATTTATTTATTTTTGGTAAATTGATTACATTTACAGCTCTAATACTTTCACTAAGTCTACATCAATTGCTGTGGAAGCTTGTAGAGCTCTGCTCCTCTGACAAGCCATGTGACTTGCTCTGGTCATTGAATTTTAGGTTTGAAAAGTGCTTGTGTGATTGGGTTTGCCAGAGCAGCTTCATTGTATCAATTTTGTGCATTGGTGTTCCAGATGTGAGAAAGGGTTTTCTGGTAAATACATCATTCATAGACAGATGATAGCTAGCTAGCTAGCTAGCTAGCTAGATAACTTCTTACTTAATCCCATCATTTCTCTGATGGGTCAGAGTTCAGGTAGTAGGGAAGGGAAATGATATTTACTAAGCACCTATGCTATGTGCTGGTTATTTTTAATATATTGTTCCTTTTAACTTTACAGCCCTGAGAGATATAAGTTATTCATATAATTTTTTTTACTCCGAGAAGTTAAGTGATTTGTGTTCACACAGCTAGCAGGAGATAGAACTAGAATTGCTCACTTTTTTTTTTTTTTTGTCCTAACATTTCTACTACACCAAGGGTAAGTGATTTGCTTTGGTTCCCACAGCAAGTTGAGCATAAGAACCACAAGTAAGGAACTGAAGTCTCATGCCTCAATGTATAGAGGTTGTTCTATATCTTACCAAAAAATAACAAAAGTCACTGTGAAATGAAAGTCCTGCCTGAAAAGACACCAAAGCACATAACAGAAACAATTGGAAACCAACTAAAAGCATCAATTTCAAAATACCTCTTAATACATAGGAAGATAAATAGCATCATGAATACTAATGTATTGCCAGCCTCTTTTTGGTAAAGCTAGCCATAGCTACTAGTGAATTGCACTCAATAAGATTTTACAGTCATTAGTTCAACCACTGATTTATGCTAACTCACAATGAGGAGTCACCGTACTTCTGTTATAGTCTGGGCTAGCCCTAGCTAGGTAAACATAGATAGAGGAACACAGTAAAAAAACATGATCACAAAAAAAGCTTGAATATGTACTATATGCTAAGCACTGGGTTGTTACCTTTATGCATAATTTTATTTAAACTTCCCCACAACTCCTTAAGGTAAATTTATTAGCTCTATTTTGTATATATGAGGAATCTTCCTCAAGGTCAAAACTATTCAATGCAAATCCATAATTTGGCTCTAGAATATCCTTTTATTAGCTCTGAAATTGGTCAAATCACTTAATTTCTCTGAACCAAATTCCAGATTTAAAAAAAACTACATATTACTTAAACTTAAGTGGTTCTTTGGAGGATTAAATGATACATATCAAGTATATGTTCTAGTCCCCAACAAATAAAAGGAACACTAAATAACAGTAAATTATTAGTAATGATATTGTCATTTTTCCTTATTAATAAAATCATTTGAATCCCTGAATAAGTTTTATAATTCCTCTAAATTGGTTTATTTTTATCTACTTAATATCACTTGTTTACCTACCACCTCTGCGTCTATCACTTTTATAGCTCTGCCCTGTTTCTGAGTCCCTGTCTGGCCCTTAGTTTGGGGTACTCACTCACTCTGGCCCTGCCTGCCCCTTTCATGGGGGCCTTACCTTGAATCCGCTCATCCGTGCTCCATCACCAAGAGCGCCTGTCAAGACTCTATTTGCCATTATTGTCAAGGCCACGCCTAGTAGGCTGAGATTCACAGAGAAGACTGTAAGCTCTAGAATCAGGGCTTCCAGGGTACTGCCTAGCAAGCACACTAGCAGAACTCCAGGTCTCAAGATTATCTGCCAGAGGCTGAAGACACAAGCGACAAGAATCAGGCACTAAAGCTAATCTACAAACTGGGAACTAGAGCTTCAGCTAAAAGGTAAGCAGCACTTGATTGTTGGAACTAGTATACAAATTTGAGTCAGACTGAGACAAAGGCTGTTTGACATTCACTCCAAGAATACTTTCTTGAAGATTCTTAAATCTCTATTTCTAGGATTGGCCTTAGGTTTTGAGTTGAATCTAAGCCAACAGTGTTTTCAAATACTTCCACATACAAGGAAGAACTTAATACCAGGCAGGAACGAACACCATATTGCCTTTTTGCCCCAATTCTTCATTTGGGGATATATCCCCTGCCTACCTCAAGCTTTGTAGAAAGATCACATGATACTATGTATGTGGAAGGGATACATAAAGTATAAAGGTTTGCATCTTAATTGGCTTTATTTTTCTCATAGCATTTATTGTCTTCCAATAATCTTTGCATTCTGCTTATACATTATGTTGATTCATTAGTTTCCATGCCTCCTTACCAGATTCTGAGGTCCTGGAGGGTAGGAATCTGTATTTGTTTTGTTCACTGATCTGCCCCAAATATGTATCAATAAAGAATGTTCAGTGTATGTTATGTAACAAAGAAATATTAATTAAATGAACAAATATGTTAATGTTTATTATTATCTTAATTGTACTGGTTAAGATACTACCCATTTCAGGTGACAAGGTTGTTTCTATAGCAGCTTTCTAGAGATATAACTTTAATTCAAGGACTGACTAAAATGGAAAGAATATCAGATCTGATCTGAGGCTGGAGAGAGACTTGTTTATGGACAGGTAAGCCCCATAGAGTTTATCAAATTACATAAAGTAGACAACAATTCGTCTGCCTAAGAGTCTTGTTGGGCTCAGCTATAGCAAAAAATAAAGAATTTCCAGGGTCCAAATGGCTTCATCTTTTTTCCTGAATCCAGTGACAGCATGTACACACAATTTCACTTAACTGAAATAATTTTAAGCATGATTAGATTCAGCCAAACAAATGTCTATATTGGACCAATAACACCAATTCCCTGAATCAGCTCTTTCTAGCTGGTCAATTAGGCTGTACACAATTACAGACTGGAGGAGATTTAGATGGGAAAGTAGCATGTAATTGTTCCAATCTCATTGTTTAGGATTGGGCTTTCAATTCCCTCCCCTGTGGGTCACAATCTGCATTTGAAACAAGTATAAATAGATGTTTTTTCAAGAAGATAATAAAGCATGTAATTTGACTGATTAAGGATTAATTAAATGAGAGTAACAGAGATCACATACATAAGCACTTCATCCATCCAATATTAGGGTGAGTACACAGAGACATGTGGCAATACATAGCCTGGAGGTAATCACGGATGGCTTCCAGGAAGAAGTGATGCCTCAAAGGTATCTTAAATGATGAAGAGTTAACTTGATAAAGAGAGAACAAGAGTTTTCCAGCAAAGAAAACATTGTGTGCAAAGGCCCAGAGGTGTCAGAAAGCATATTACAAATTCATATTACATATTTCAGGAAATCAGCATGACTGGGGAATAGGGTGCATGTCAACTAAGGTAGGACTTGACTGTCATTGAAAGGCACTGCACAGATATCCTTGGGAGCCTCAGAGTTTCAGAGAACATGATAAACCCTAAGGCGCTTTTGAAAATAAAAATAGCTGACATTTACTGAGGATGGATTCTGCCCTATCAGAAAGGTTAAGTAATTTGCCCCAAGGTCACATAGTAAAGTGATGCAGCCAGGATGGAACCCAGTCAGTCTGGCTAGAGATGCCATGTTCCCAGCAAGTACGTACTGTCAGGGGCCCCAAACCTGAAGCCTATGAAGGATCACAGCCATAGTGGAAAGGCACCCCACCCTGGGTTATTCTCACTGTTCATCTCTTGCATGGGTGGAAATGCAATGTATTCTCTTCCCCCAAAGGGCAGAGTGCATTTTCTTCTCTGTGGGCATGTTGCTGTATCCAAAGCCCTCCCAGTGGCTGAGCAGATGTCCTGCCAGATGGTAGCCACTTGGACCTGAAACCTAGTGTGGCAAGCAGCCAGGACAGTCGCCTTGTAGTGGTTGTAAATGTCACCGTTCTCACAGACTGGACAGCTGGACAGAATGTCCAAAGAAAAGCAGGTTCTGACATACAGTACATGGTTTTGCTGTCCAAAGGGAAGAAAAATCACAGTGTTCCTAGGCATATCCAAGACTGTACCTTTGGAATAGTTTTCCTTACTGCACTAAACAACAGGCTCCATTACACCTGGGAAGTCAAAGAAACATCAAGGAAAAATGTTATTATTCACAAACATTTCTGGTTATGTCAGCCTCATGGTACCCAAGCTTTCCTGATTTACCTCCTGCTTACCTATTCATCTTTATCCTTCTATGTTCAACTTGGGTATGTCTTCCTCTGTGAAGGCTTCCCTGACCTTGTCTAAAGTTAACTAATAAACAGCCCTGTCCTCTGGGTACTCAGACTGGTAGGGGAGAAAAAGACATGTAACAAGCTGCAAATACAAGTTAGTATGTGCAAAGTCCTACATGACCCAAAGGAGATAATGACAACTTTCATGTCAGATTCACAGAAAGCTTCACTGAGGAAGAAAATGCTTGATTTGGGTCTCAAACTATAAGTAAGAATTCAGTAGACAGATAAGAATTTGAAGGGAATCAAAGGAAAGAATCATCAGAGTAGAGGTTTATGGCTTTGAGTAGCACTGAGCAGTTGAATAGGGCCAGCATGCAGAAAGCTTTACAGAAAATGTATCAGTTTGCTTTTGCTGTGTAACGAAACCCAAAACTCAGAGGCACACAACAATAAGTTGCAGGACTCTGGTTATGTCGTCTGGACTTGCTCACTCATTTGCAGAGGACTCTGCTCTTCTCAGTGCCTGGCTAAAGCAATTTAGCTGGAAAAGCTCTGTCCCATTTGTTCATCATCCTTTCCCAGGACCAGCAGGATACACTAGGCATGTCCTTCTCATGGTGATGGCAAAAGTACAAGAGCAAATCAGGCCAGTCATTCAAGAAGTTTTCAAGACACTGCTTACATCATATTTGCTAATATTTCTTTAGTCAAAGCATGTCACATGGTTGGACATAGAGTCAAGGAGTAAAGACATTAGCCCCATGCTCAGTGGCAGGGCACTTTACTGCATGAGTATAGGAAGTATTAAAGCATTGGGGACACCAACATATATGGGAAGTAACCAAGTGATGAGGCTGGGGATGAAGGTATGAACCAGATTATGGGATACACTGTGGAATTTTCATGTCATCTCATCTTGTAGACAAGGGATGCATTAAAGCATTTTAAATAAAGAAATGACATGATTATATATGTATTTGAGGATAAGCGCTTTCATCTCTATGTGAAACATACTTTGAACAATATCAAAGGTAGAGAGAGAGAGAAGCTAAGAGTCTTAGTGCTAAGGTTTTAAGTAAGGCAGTAGCAGTAGCAGAGGACATAGTGATAAGGACACTTAGGTGGTATATAAAAAATCCGTACAATATGTGGTATCCAGAGACTGGTATAAAGGCAGTGGTGAGGGAAAGAGGGGAGCTGTCTTATCTGCCTTGGCTAAGGATAGCCCTATCCAAAATAATCAGAGGAAGCAAGAGGAAAATAAGTTATGGGAGGAAAACAGTAGGGCAATAAGTCAGGCAAGGACATGAGAAGCCTCTCACACTCCTAGGAGGAAGACATCCTGTAGTTATTTGAAGTTGAGTAGAAGAGAATTCTAATATGGAAATACAACTTAAGAGTGGATGGTACTTACATGGTATTGAACACTATAAGCATGATGGTGACTGCTCAGAGAAAAGACAAAAGTGTAGTGTGAAAGCTGTAGAGGTTCAAATTTGTTATTAGAGTATATCTTTGGGTCCCTTTGAGAATCTAAAGCAAGCCATGAATTCTCTCCCAGAAAACTACACAGGCACACATAAATCAATTTGTGAATACAATTCCAGGGCAGGGTGTGGATTTCATGACATCTATCTGAAGATCCGTTAAGGACCGTAGAAGCCAGATTACAAACCCCTCATTTAAAGGATGAGCGGGGAGAAAATAACAAATGAAAGAGATAAAAAGGAAGAGCTCTTATCAGAGAATAGAGACAAGATCTCCTGGGTCATGAACTCTAGTTCATTAAGTGCTAAAGTCCTAGTCACATTGAAAAGTTTAGAACAGACCTTCAGCAAAAAACAGAGTGGAGGGCAAAGAACCGGAGACAAAAGCAACAAGATAGTGGAAAACAATATGACTTTTTTAGTCAGCACCCATTTCTCAAGGCCACCTCAGGCACACGGGCCATCATTAATTCCCTCTTCACCAGTATGTGGGTATGAGGGTAACTATACCACCTGACTTGGCAGCCATGGCACAGGGCCCAGCTATGAAACCAACCAGGAAGAATCACATGTCAGTAACTAAGGGCCATCTTAAGAGACTGGGGTAGGCAAAAGCTAAAAGGAGGGACTTGGTGGAGGGTGTTTAAAACCATCATCAGTAGTCACAATTATCAGGGATTCCTGTGAGTTAGTGGAAGCTGGACTGAGGAGTTGGCATAAAAATCTTATTGGCACTGAAAGAGTCAAGTAATCCCTTGATTTCTTAGAGGGCAAAAATTAGTTCTTGCTTCCTGGTACCCAGCACCTGGAACAAGATCTGGCAAACAGTATGAATGAATATGTGTCACATGAATGAATAAAGGCAACTCTGTTAAGCACCCAAGAGCTCCCTCTTCAGGCTGACAAATGCCACCCTTCTCTGAAACATGTCAGCTGCTCTGATGACCAGCCTGTTGTCTTCTAGGAAAATACTGAGTCCTCTTTTCTAATTAATTCATCTTATTTTTGGTAATTCACGCCAATTCAAAACTCAGTTACAATGTAAAGTGTTTTATTATTATTTTTCAGTTCTCTCTGGCGCCAAGCAAATTTGGCTATAAACAAAAGCGAATAAACCCTGATTTAAAAGCAATAATGCCTCTAGCGTGTGCACTAGAAGTACAACAATATGATGCAATACCACAAGGCCCTGTTTTAGTTAAAAGTCACATTAATGATTTCATCCTTCATAGTTGCCCAAAGAACCCTGAGAAAGAAACCTTCAACTCTTACATCGTTTTCTGTCTTAAGGGTAATGAACCATATGTGTAGACAGCTGCACTGTCTGTAAACTATGGTCATTAATTAGACAGGAGACAGTACACTTCCAGGGAGAGGCGGGTGGAGGGAAAAGAGGGAGACTTTGAAAAGTCACAGTGATTATTAATAACAGAAAGGGCAGGGAAAAGGGTAAAATGCTTGTCCTCCATATTTCAAATATATTACATTGCCCATAGCAACAAAGTGGTGGAAAGGTCTGGAAAGCACAGTGAGAGTTTTGGAACTACGCATGAGGCTACAGTTAACCAAAACAGGATACTACAGGCAAAAATACATATAGACTCATCTATAGAATTCCATAGAGTATGCCAAATTGGTGAAGCACATGCCCAAGGAGAAAGATGACAATTTTGTCTTAAGGAGATACAATTATAGTGCATAAAGTAAACCAGTGAAATAAACAAGAAAGCACCCAGTCTGAATTTTCCCCCGAGCATCAGGTATGAAGCCCTAAACAAGATGTTGAGAACTTGGATGATTGGGACTATTTCATAAAGCCTGGGGCAAGAGTTCAAGCTGGGTCAGGGCAAGCAAGGACAAAGGTTAAGAGGTGAGTCCAACCTATGGAGACGTGGTGTGTATCTCAGTATCCTTAGTCATTTTAGCAGATGCATTAGACATCTCTGAAAACATGTCAAGAAACAGAGAATACCTGGAACATGTGTAAGAACTCCTGTTTCTTGAACCTTTTGTAATCATCACTAATTAGTATACTAATTCTGGCAGAGGCTGAGGTCTGTGATAAGGAACTAGTACATAAGCACCCAAGGCCTGAGACTGCATCTGTCTACTCAACACTTTATTCCCAATACCTCATGTAGTTGCTCGACAAAGCATATATTTAATGAAATAATGAACTAAATGAAATAAAGCATATGTATAATATAAAATGGGAATAACCTATCTATAAAAGAACCCAGAAATACATTAAAGAGAGAATGATAAACTAAAAAGTCCGGTATGTTTGGATGATAATGATGTATCAATGTAGGTTTAAGAACTGTAACAAATGAACCACTCTGGTGAGGGATGTTGATAATAGGGGAGGCTATGCATGTCTGGGGAAGGGATCCATGGGAAAATTCTGTACTTCTGCTCAATTTTGCTGTCAACCCAAAGATGCTCTAAAAGATACAGTCAATTAAAAAAAAGTCAGAGAGATGAGGTTGAGAGTGACAAAGGCATGATTTTTGCTTCTGCCCTGTGGAATGGCAATAACGACAAAGCTTATCAGTGCAGAGAAGAATACTAACATAGAAGGGCCAGACACACTAACAAAAAGGAGGGTGATTTAAAGAACTAATGAAGAAGTCTATACAGGAGAGTGGTGTGATCAGATTTACATCCAATGAGGATCCCTCCAGAAGTTATACGATGGGTGGTTTAGTCAGTAGAGTGACTCAAAGTAGGAAGACCACTAAGGCACTACTGCACTCAGCAAGACATAAGATAGTAAGTACATGACTTAGGATTGTGGGAATAAAGGGGATGGGACAGATATTGACTCAGTAGAACTGATGTGACTTTGTGATACTTTGGTTATTAGGAAGAGAAAAATAAGAAAAAAAATCTAGGGTAGCTTCCAAGTCACTAATTTCATAACTACAAAACTTAGTTTTTAAATAAAACATTCATAAATGTTTCATGAATGAATAAATAAAACATTCACACTCTTCAAATTCTTATTATCATAAAAACTGCAGTGATACAATAACCAAGACATGGAAACAACCTAAACGTCCATCGACAGATGAGTAGATAAAGATGTGGTATATATATACAATGGAATATTACTCAGCCATAAAAAAGAATAATGCCATTTGCAGCAACATGGATGGACCCAGAGTTTATCATACTACGTGAAGTAAGTCAGAAAGAGAAAGACAAATACCATATGATATCACTTATATGTAGAATCTAAAATATGATACAAATGAACTTATCTATGAAACAGAAACAGACTCAGAGACATAGAGAAGAGACTTGTGGTTGCCAAGGGGGAGGAGAGCTGGGGGGAAGGATTGATTGGGAGTTTGGGATTAGCAGATGCAAACTAGTATATATAGAATGGATAAACAACAAGGTCCTATTGTATGGCACAGGGAACTATATTCAATATCCTGTGATAAACCATAGTGGAAAACATTATGAAAAATAATGTATATATGTATAACTGAATCACTTTTCTGTACAGCAGAAATTAACACAACATTGTAAATCAACTACACTTCAATAAAATAAAAATTTTTTAAAAACCGTGGTGATAGCATGTTTATGCTCTTTTTTATTATTATTTAGGCAGCATTTGTTGAGAACCACATAACTACTGAGTTAAATGTTGAACAAGGTTGAAAAATGAATGAAAGAGGGAGGAGAAAGCATCGAGTGGATTATAAACATGTGCTGCATTTGGGGGACTATCCTGTTTTAAATGTTCCTGTCCCAGTGTTCCCAAGGAGATTAGGACTTGTCAGACATAGTCCTGATTTTGGTTCATAAAACACTGACGCTGTGACGGTGGCCAGCAGTTCTCAACTGTATAACTGAAAAGGCCTTTACAGGTTCTTCTGCCAGTGAATCTGGATCACTGCCCCTTCTGATGCACCAAGGAGATGAATTGGGTTATCAGTGTCAGAAATTCCCTTCACAAACACATGATTTACCTCCAAATCAACCCTCCTTAAGAAATCCCATAGCATAGTGTCTTTTCTCTTTTATGTTACTTACTATTATCTATTCCTTATTAAGTTTTGATTTGATTATTTGTTCGTTTGTGATTATGTCTTATATCCTCTAATAGAATGAAAGCTCTAAGGGAACCTTCAAAATCATCAAATTAATATTTCCCTCCCCCTTTCAGTACATGGATTCCTTATACCTCATTTCTCAATCTTAAACAAGTTTCAGCCATTTGAGATAATTTTGTGCTCATGAAAATATAGAAATTACCCTAGTATTAAAATTACCCCACTAGATTCTTCAACAGTTCTGCTCTTTAATTGCACCATAATTAAAGAGCTTGAACATTAACAACTTTCCTTATCATTAATAGATTGTGTTCTTGAAAATCCAGTTTAATTAAATAAGCATGTATTGAGCACTTATTATATGGGAGCTCACGTGCTGTGTACTGCAGATATGGGAATGATTAAAGCATGGATTGGCTACCAAATTTTGTCTAAGAAAACAGATGTAAATAAACACTGCGTAAATACTGAAAATATAATAAATTAAATATGTGCAATTTACATGCAATGTACAAGTAAAGCACAAATGAGAAGGGAAATGTCATCTGACTTGGATTTTGAAAATGAAATGGAAATCAGTGGCAGGTCATTCCAGGAAGAGAGAAACACTCCTGCAAAGAATCAATGCGGTAAACATAAGATAGGATAAAAAATAGGGCCTATGTATAGGAGAAATACTGAAGAAAAGAGTCTTTTAAACATGCAGAAAGCCATCCATATTAATCAGATCAGGATTCAAAGTATCAAATATTTTCCTGTACACTCTGATATGCCAAGACTCCAATATCTGGGTTTGTAGAGAAAGAATTATTCCTTATTTGGTCTTTCCTGGTTGGAAATGATCAGAAGTTACAAAGTATAATAGTCACACTTTAAAAAAGTACGTATTTGAGTGCTAAACCCATACATAATCATCCAAGGCTAGAATTAGGCCTGAGAGAGGTTAGATTTCAACAACAGTTAGAATAAGAATATTAGGTCAGGCTTATTGAGCATTTACTGGGCGATAAGCCTTGTTCTAAGCACCTTGTTACGTGAATGGATTCACAAAATACAGAAACCAGAGAAAATGCAGAAGATACCTATTGGTATCCCATTTTTACAAAGAAATGGAGACACAGAGAGATTAAGTAATTTGCCCAAAATCAAAGAAAACATAGCAAAGTCAAAATCTTATAGACAACTATTGTGTAGGGTAGGGAGGTGGTATTGGTACCTGACATGGTATAAGATAATCTACAGAATGGATGGTTTATGTGCAGGTCATTAGTACATACAACAAGTTTTCTGGATAGCTATTGGAAATGAACAATTGGTTGTCAAAGGGAGGGGTCTGTATGTGGGAGGTTCTGGGACAAAGGGAATGAGTAGGGTTGCCAGGACATCTTTTGAAGAGCTTTTAAGCCACAGGCAGGAATACTCATCTGAAGCACATGTGTTTAACAGTTACTGTATGACAGCCCCATAGTTCAGTTTAGGGAAATAAGAGTAAATAACACAGAGACATGAAAAACCGTTAAAAAGTCCATCCAGGACAGAAAGTGGTATAAAAGAATGATGAACAAAATTATGGGTGAGTCGGGTTACAATAGCAGAAAATGCTCACATAGTGTTTATGATGCAACCTGTGCCTTCCTGAGGGCTTTGCAAGTATTAACTCCTCAATCCTCGGAACCCTAGGACACAGGGACTACTGTCATCATCCACATTCTACAGATCAGGAAACTGAGGCATAAAGAGATGGAGAAACTTGCCTATGGTCTTACAACTTGTAAATGGTGGATGTGAGATCCAAAGACAGGCAGGCTAGCTCCTAAGCCCTACATTAGGTACTCTCCCTTCCTAGGGTGGGTGAAGGGTAAGAAATGATGTGGAGATTGTAATGGAGATTATTCATCTATTTTCTTCATTCATTCAACAAAACACTTGTTGAGCACCTATTATGTGCCAGACACTATTCTAGGCAACATGGGTATAGCAGTGAACAAAACAAACAAGACTCTTCCTTGAACTCATGCAATACTTACATTCATGAAGAATTGCTGTGGTGAATCAAGAAAAGTGCTTAAATGTGACAGGTACTGTATGTAGCCCTTTATATCCCATATGTAATTTAACCCTCACAACCCTTTGAAGTCTGTACATCGTCATCCTCATTTTACAGATAAGGAAACTAAGTCTTGGGGGCGTTAAATAAAGTCACACAGATTATAAGTATGGATATAGAAACTCAGACTTAGGCCTGCCAGATTCCAAACTCATAGTTAAACCAGGTTACTCTAGCACTTAAAGATGAAGTAGAATCAAAGGAAGTATTTTTATGATGTAGGGTATTAGAATCATTTTCAGCCTTAAGAATGGGCAAGAGGAACAGGAGCAATAGTTCAAATTGGAGCAACAGTTCAAATGAAAAGATTAGAGAGTAAAAAAAAAACAAAAGTTGATGATACAGATGACCTTTTAACTGAAGAACAAGAAAGTTGTAAAATATTATCTGCATGTTTTAAGCTGGACTCTCCCAAATGCTTGATCATAAAGGATTCAGTAGAATAAATGGAAAGTAACATCATGTTTATATTTTTTCTTCAAATAAAAGTTTTAAAATACTGACATTGCCCCTGAATCCTCATAGCCCCATAGCCAAGGACTGAAATTGTACAAAATGCATTTTACTCAATGAAACAACGCAAACCTCTGGTGATTCAACATATGGAAGATAAACGTTTTTTTTCTGAAAGAAATGGAATCAGGGTAAGGCTAGGCTGAGCTATCTTTGAAGGGATCTGCCTTTTCTCCTTTTTAGTGATGCTCTGTCTCTCCCCTCCTCTCCGCGTAGAAAGGATGCCTTTGTATCATCTGTTATCAAGAAAGACCATGCTGTTCCAAAGGCACGTGATGTGTCATAAATACCTGCTGGATACCCTGACTCAGCTCTGAATTCCAGCTGCTGCATAGCCTTTGTCCCAGGCAGAGAGAATGTTCAGTGCCAGATTAATGGTAACGTGATCATTTTAAAATATTATCCATCCCTGTGATAATACCTTTTGGGCTGTCACCATGTCAAAGTGATGGGCCAGTGCTATTCCAATCACTAGCACTGCCACCCCCACCACTCAAAAGGATTTAAAACTTGGCATTTAAAAATAAGCAGACAGGCTCTGTGAATGCACAGTCTCTTGCTATTATGTGCCTTTTTCTTTGTGAAATGGCTTGGAGTCTTCACTGTTATCTCTTCATACCCAGCAAGGGTACAATTGTTTTTAATAAGTCGGATCTTAATTATAGCATAGTAATCTACCACTTACCCAAGGAATAGAGTTTTCTAACTGAAGAAAAATAAAATCTTATGTTTTTCAAGCTTCTTAAACACTGTCAAATTTTGAAATACTCTTTTATCTATGTCACATTTGATCATCAAAGCAATCCTATATGAAAGGCAAGGAGAATGCTATTATCCACATTTTAACATATGGAAACTGAGACTTAGAGCAAGGACGGGAATCAGTCTAATCAAAAATAATAAGAAAGTGACAGAGCTAATGTTTCAATATAATTTTCCCTTTCTTTCCTATTTTTTTTGTTCTGAAGTCAAATTTATTTCTATGTTGATACCATGGAAAAAGTATAACAAAACATGAAAACTTTGGGAGGAAAGTTTAAGAAAATTTACCAACAGTCACAGACTACATATATAACATACATTTTATGTAACATGCAGGTACATAAAAGCTTAACTGTTTGCACATCACAGTCAAGTATATTTCATATCTGAGAGTTAAATCTTAGATAATGATAGGGCTTCAGAGAGAAGTGGCCATGTCACCTGGATCAGCCTGAGGTCGAAGACATTAGGAAAAGTGTAGCTTCATCTCCATGCCTAGGCAATCTCAAACATATCCTTTCCTTGGACTCTTTTATGAAACCATTCCTACTGGTATTTGTTCCCTTTTATTTCTAGAAAATTCTATGGTCCTGTGCACATGGATTTTCATCACATCCTGAATGTGATGTTTGTTGTCTTCTGATGGATTCTCCTGATAGTACAGTTTTGAGTAAGACAGATGGATTTCAGACAAATTCAGTAGCCCTTTTCATTTTTCCAGTCACCACTAAGGCACAAAAAAGAAGCCCTCTCCAAGCTTTCTTTGCCAATGAAGTCTTTATGAAAGGAACACATTATATCCCATAATCTATCGATTTATCCATATTAGTAGAATTCTTTGTGAAATGCAAATTTACAGATTATTTTATCAGGCCAAAACATAACAAAACATTTCATTTGTTGTCAAAATAATGTATATTCAAACAATGATGTATTGTTTTAATCGACTCGATTAGCAATTAAAAAAAGAATTTTGCCAATTATAGCATAAAATGTGCATTATTATTAACAGTTGGAGAGAGTGTAAATCTTTACAACATATGGAGAAGTATCTTGGAATATGTATTTAGATCCTTTAACAAGTTCATGTAATAATTAGCTTGTAATTTCTTCCCTAGAAATAATTCTACACTAATAAAACAGATAAAAATTAGACGAAGATTTGTGTCCATGTATTTATTGAACAGCTATTTATGTTACAGAATAAAAAGGAAATGCTTTAAATTTCCTAAAATAGAAGAATGATTAAAGTAAAATATGGTGCATCTATATCAGAATATGATGCACAGCTCATGTTTTCAAATAATGTTTCAAGACAAAAGAAAAAGCTCATAATAAACTTTTAGGAGAGAAAACAGCAGGATATAAATCTATCATGTAAAAACACAAATGCAAGTGAGAAACTGAGTTTGGATAAGGAAAAAACAGAAGGGCCCAAGTTCTAAATCTGGGTGGACATGACAGAGACCATGTCCAGAGTGAGGAGATGATGCATCAAGTGAATTGGTTCAAAGAAGGAAGAAACTCAACTCTAGAGTTTGATTACGTAAGAACTTCTGGAATTTGTCAGAAATTTTAGAGTGACCCTTAGTCTATTTCAACAGTATATAAAATCACAGACTGAGACTGTTCTACCTAGTTACAAAGGGAAAGGAAAAGACATCTGGCATCCAAATGTGTTGATGTTATTTGTTTACTTTGGGGGTTTTATCTTTGTAATAAAAGTAGAAGTAGGATAATTTTACTACCTGCCGTACTTTGGTTTTCTACATTTTTGGATGGTGGCATTTCATAATTTAATTATGACCTGATAGATTGCATTTACCAATTCATTCTTTCATTTAGTTCATTTATTAAGCATCCACTTGGCGCTGTGCCAACCATGAAAATTATGATGAAAAACTCAAATAATGAGAGATTTATAATTTAAAGACAGAAAATTAAGATTATTAAAAAAATCAGAAAGTAAAATTACCTGGAAACTTTCTTGTTTTGCACTATTACTAAATATAAATGGAAGTTTTGAACATTTTGTAATGGACAGAAAATTGAGGTTTCTGCTTCAGGTAATTATAGGCTATGTCATTTGGAGCAACCCTTCCACTAAAATGTTGTTCAAAGGTGAATGAAATAAAAATTGCATCTTTTATTAAAGTATCAAGAAGCTAACCAAATACTATACAATTAATGTCAAGATCCAGGAGATGCCAAGATGCCAAAAGGAGGAGGAGAACACTGAGGATTGCTTTAGTCCTCAGAGCATTTGTTTATTATTGAGACACATCTGGGAGGTTGTTCTCTGCTCTGGGGCTGGCTGGAGTGGCCAGGGGGACAAAAATTGGAATCTCAGTCCTGACAAAGGTATAGAACCTGGTAAAGAATCTATGCTCTTGGACATATATACACTTCCAAACGTAAAATAGATAGCTAGTGGGAAGCAGCCGCATAGCACAGGGAGATCAGCTGGGTGCTTTGTGACCACCTAGAGGGGTGGGATAGGGAGGGTGGGAGGGAGGGAGAAGCAAGAGGGAAGAGATATGGGGACAGATGTATATGTATAACTGATTCACTTTGTTATATGTATAGCTGATTCTGCTTTGTTAAAGCAGAAACTAACACACTATTTTAAAGCAATCATACTTCAATAAAGATGTTAAAAAATTTTTTAAAAAGACAAAAAAGAATCTATGTTTTATGATGGGACCAGAAAAGTCTCAGCGTGTTGCAAGTAGATAAGCCAGAAAACAAACAAGAAAACTCACACACTCTACCCCTTTTTTCACATTGTTTAAATCGTGAAGAAAACCTCAAGCCTGGAATTTGGAAACATTGTTTGCACATTGTCCTTGTCTTCAGGCACCCTGCTAACATAAACATGACAATTCCCCTTTTCTGGAGGAGGAGAACACCAAACTGTGCTCAAATTAATTTTTCAAGTAAATTTTTAAATACAAGACCAAAGCAAATCAGGCAAGCCAGGTAACAACGTGAGGTAAAACCAGCAGGGAGATGTAAACAAATAACAGAAATAGACCCAGATATTGGAATTAGAAGATATATTTTGTGAAACTATTAGGCATGTTATGCTCAAGGAGTTAAAGACAAGCATAAAAATTTCAGAAAATAACTAGAAACTGTAAACAGTGACAGTATATCAGAAAAAGAGGACACGTGAAATGTGAAAACCGAAAAAATATGGTAACCAAAACAAAGAACTCAATGGGTAAATTTAAAGCAGATTAAATGCAACAGGAAAAAAATAAGAATTATTGTACTGATCTATATCTCTTTACATTGTCTTCCTTCCATGCATGTCTATCGCTGTGGCCAAATTTTCTCTTTTTATAAGGACTTCAGTCATATTGGATTAGAACCCACCTAAATGACCTTATTATCTTAACTATTATAATCACATCTGCAAAAAACTGATGTCCAAAGAGTCATATTCTTAGGCACTTGTGTTTAGAACTTCAGCATCTGAATTTCTGGAGACACAATTCAACCCATAACAATGCCCTTAACCACTTCTCCATATCTGCCTAACAAAGTGTAGAAAATCACTATTTTCAAGAGTCTTCTATCTTAAACATGATTTTTCTATATAGCTGTCAGACGGCTCTAGTCTAAAAGTTTTATAAGCGTCATGCCCAGGAAAGATCATTCTTTATTCTTTTTTTTTTAAACATCTTTATTGGAGTATAATTGCTTTACGATGTTGTGTTAGCTTCTGCTGTATAACAAAGTGAATCAGCTATATGTGTACATATTCCCCATAACCCCTCCCTCTTGCATCTCCCTCCCACTCCTCTAGGTGGTCACAAAGCACAGAGCTGATTTCCCTGTGCTATGCAGCAGCTTCCCACTAGCTACCTATTTTATATTTGGTATTGTATATATGTCAATGCTACTCTCTCACTTCGTTCCAGCTTACCCTTCCGCCTCCCTGTGTCCCCAAGTCCATTCTCTATGTCTGCATCTTTATTCCTATCCTGCTCTTAGGTTCATCAGAACCGTTTTTTTTTGTTTTTTGTTTCTTTTAGATTCCATATATATATATATGTTAGCATACTGTATTTGTATTTCTCTTTCTGACTTACTTCACTCTGTATGACAAACACTAGGTCCATCCACCTCACTACAAATAACTCAATTTTGTTTCTTTTTATGGCCGAATAATATTCCATTGTACATATGTGCCACATTTTCTTTATCCATTCATCTGTCAATGGACACTTAGGTTGCTCCTATGTCCTGGCTATTGTAAACAGTGCTGCAATGAACATTGTGGTACATGACTCTTTTTGAATTATGGTTTTCTCAGGGTATATGCCCAGTAGTGGGATTGCTGGGTCATATGGGAGTTCTATTTATAGTATTTTAAGGAACCTCCTTAACTGTTCTCCATAGTGGCTGTATCAAATTACATTCCCACCAACAGTGTAAGAGGTTGCCTTTTCTCCACACCCTCTCCAGCACTTATTGCTTGTAGATTTTTTGATGATGGTCATTCTGACTGATGTGAGGTGATACCTCATTGTAGTTTTGATTTGCATTTCTCTAATGATTAGTGATGTTGAGCATCCTTTCATGTGTTTGTTGGCAATCTGTATATCTTATTTGGAGAAATGTCTATTTAGGTCTTCTGCCCATTTTTCGATTGGGTTGTTTGTTTTTGTGATATTGAGCTGCATGAGCTGCTTGTATATTTTGGAGATTAATCCCTTGTCAGGTGCCTCATTAGCAAATATTTTCTCCCATTCTAAGGATTGTCTTTTTGTCTTGTTTATGGTTTCCTTTGCTGTGCAAAATCTTTTAAGTTTCATTAGGTTCCATTTGTTTATTTTTGTTTTTATTTCCATTTCTGTAGGAGGTGGGTCAAAAAGGATCTTGCTGTGATTTATGTCATAGAGTGTTCTGCCTATGTTTTCCTCTAAGAGTTTTATAGTGTCTGGCCTTACATTTAGGTTTATAATCCATTTTGAGTTTATTTTTGTGTACGGTGTTAGGGAGTGTTCTACTTTCATTCTTTTACATGTAACTGTCCAATTTTCCCATCACCACTTATTGAAGAGGCTGTCTTTTCTCCATTGCATACTCTTGCCTCCTTTATCAAAAATAAGTTGACCATATGTGTGTGGGTTTATCTCTGGGCTTTCTCTCCTGTTCCATTGATCTATATTTCTGTTTTTGTGCCAGTATCATACTGTCTTGATTACTGTAGCTTTGTAATACAGTCTGAAGTCAAGGAGCCTGATTCCTCCAGCTCCGTTTTTCTTTCTCAAGATTGCTTTGGCTATTTGGGGTCTTTTGTGTTTCCATACAAATTGTGAAATTTTTTGTTCTAGTTCTGTGAAAAATGCCAGTGGTAGTTTGTTAGGGATTGCATTGAATCTGTAGATTGCTTTGGGTAGTATAGTCATTTTCACAATGTTGATTCTTCCAATCCAAGCACATGGTATATCTCTCCATCTGTTTGTATCATCTTTAATTTCTCTCATCAGTGTCTTAAAGTTTTCTGCATACAGGTCTTTTGTCTCCTTAGGTAAATTTATTCCTAGGTATTTTATTCTTTTTGTTGCAAGGGTAAATAGGAGTGTTTCCTTAATTTCTCTTCCAGATTTCTCATCATTAGTGTATAGGAATGCAAGAGATTTCTGTGCATTAATTTTGTGTCCTGCTACTTTACCAAATTCACTGATTAGCTCTAGTAGTTCCCTACTATTATTGTGTTACTGTCAATTTCCCCGTTTATGGCTGTTAGCATTTGCCTTATGTATTGAGGTGCTTCTGTGTTGGGTGCATAAATATTTACAATTGTAATATCTTCTTCTTGGATTGATCCATTGATCATTATGTAGTGTCCTTCTTTGTCTCTTCTAATAGTCTTTCTTTTAAAGTCTATTTTGTCTGATATGAGAATTGTTACTCCAGCTTTCTTTTCATTTCCATTTGCATGGAATATCATTTTCCATCCCCTCACTTTCAGTCTATGTGTGTCCCTAGGTCTGAATTGGGTCTCTTGTAGACAGCATATATATGGGTCTTGTTTTTGTATCCATTCAGCCAGTGTGTGTCGTTTGGTTAGAACACTTAATCCATTTACATTTAAGGTAATTATCATTATGTATGTTCCTATTACCATTTTCTTAATTGTTTTAGGTTTGTTTTTGTAGGTCTTTTCCTTCTTTTGTGTTTCCTGCCTAAAGAAGTTCCCTTAGCATTTATTGTAAAGCTGGCCTGGTGGTGCTGAATTCTCTTAATTTTTGCTTGTCTGTAAAGGTTTTAATTTATCCATCGAATCTGAATGAGATCCTTGCTGGGTAGAGTAATCTTGGTTGTAGGTTGTTCCCCTTTATCACTTTAAATATGTCCTACCACTTCTTTCTTGCTTTCAGAGTTTCTGCTGAGAAATCAGCTGTTAACTTTATGGGGATTCCCTTGTATGTTATTTGTTGCTTTTCCCTTGCTGCTTTTAATATTTTTTCTTTGTATTTATTTTTTGATAGTTTCATTAATATGTGTCATGGCGTGTATCTCCTGGATTTATCCTGTATGGGACTCTCTGTACTTCCTGGACTTTATTTACTATTTCCTTTCCCATATTAGGGAAGTTTTCAAGTATAATCTCTTCCAATATTTTCTCAGTCCCTTTCTTTTTCTCTTCTTCTTCTGGGACCCCTATAATTCGAATGTTGGTGCATTTAATGTTGTCCCAGAGGTCTCTGAGACTGTCCTCAATTCTTCTCATTCTTTTTTCTTTATTCTGCTCTGCAGTAGTTATTGCCACTATTTTATCTTCTAGGTCACTTATCCATTCTTCTGCCTCAGTTATTCTGCTATTGATTCCTTCTATAGAATTTTAAATTTCATTTATTGTGTTGTTCATCATTGTTTGCTCTTTAGTTCGTCTAGGTCATTGTTAAACATTTCTTGTATTTTCTCCACTCTATTTCCAAGATGTTGGATCACCTTTACTATCATTACTCTGAATTCTTTTTCAGGTAGACTGCCTATTTCCTCTGGTAGTGTCCGGTGATGCAGTGAGGGATTTGCTGGGGTGCTCCCTCAGAGGCAGCGAGGGGCTGCACATCTTCCGCACTCTGGAGGCAGGACAGAGATTCCTTCTGCCATCAGATGTCTTTCTGCTTGACTGAACTACACCTGTGGTCTCTGAAGAATACCTTACACATTGGGGATTCCTCTAAAATGAGAGTAAACGAATTACTATAAAAAAGGTATAGAGCACTAGAGCCTGCAGGCTCTTCGGTGGGGCTAATGGCAGACTCTGGGAGGGCTCACACCAAGGAGTACTTCCCAGAACTTCTGCTGCCAGTGTCCTTGTCCTCACAGTGAGCCACAGCTGTCCCCTGCGTCTTCTGGAGACCCTCCAACACTAGCAGCCATGTGGCTGACAGGGTCTTGGTGCTCCGACCTGGTGTCAGGCCTGAGTCTCCAAGGTGGGAGAGCAGAGTTCAGGACATTGGACAACCAGAGACCTCCCAGCCCCATGTAATATCAACTGGCAAGAGATCTCCCACAGATCTCTGTCTCAACACTAAGACCCAGCTCCAACCAACGGCCAGCAAGCTACAGTGCTGGATGCCCCATGCCAAACAACTAGCAAGACAGGAACACAACCCCACCCATTAGCAGAGAGGCTTCCTAAAAATCATACTAAGTTCGCAGATACCCCAAAACACACTGCCAGACACGGCCCTGCCCACCAGCAAGACAAGATCCAGCCCCACCCACCAGAACGCAGGCACCAGTCCCCTCCACCAGGAAGCCTACACAAGCCACTGAACCAACCTCGCCCACTGGGGGCAGACACCAAAAACAGCGGGAAACACAAGCCTGCAGCCTGTGAAAAGGAGACCCCAAACAAAATAAGTTAAACAAAATGAGAAGACAGAAACAAGCAGCAGATGAAGGAGCAAGGTATCCTTTATTCTTTAAGAACTACATAACAAAGCAGCTCTCTAATGCTCAGCTCCTCTCTCATTCCCTCAGCATACCCCTTAGCTTGCATTTTTATACCCCAATGCTATAGTAGCTAATTCAATGTATGCAAAGTTTTACCACACTCTCCATAACTAAGTCTATTTTTCTTATGTATTCTTGTAATCTTTCTTGAAAAATTTTCCCTGAAACACTTGGGTATATATGTTTATGTATTTCTTTCTTTCTTAGTTTGTCCATACTTGTAGCAAAGACTGAGCTTCCATGGTTTCTCAAGATGATGATGAAAACTGTTTTGAAAAGAAAGACCAGCCTTAGATACAAATGTGCCAATGAGATCATAATTTTCCACACTCTCAGATCAAACATTTCTAAGGATAAGTCTGGACCATAAAAATCATATAGTATAGTAGGAGTTTGGTCTTTGGAGTCAGACATAGCTGAGTTACTCACTTTGGAAATAGTGCTTAGATTATTTCTTGTCCACAAAATGAGAGTAATGAGATCTACTTCACAAGATTCTTGAATGCATTACATGGAATAGCATAGCACAAGTGAAGGATCTGGCAGACAACAGATATTCAATAGATGATCTTTCCTTCTTTCCTTCTCCTTGCCTGGTCACAATTACACATTTGAATCAATTTCTAATTGGGGGAAAACTAAACTAAGAGTCCATAGATATGAAAGTCCACTGGCAACACCCGATTATATCTGCTTTAGAATGTACTCCTGTTTATAGAAGCTTGCAGCCCACCTCAAAAACAGACTCTGATCACAACCCACGTCTGTTACCCCTGCTGTAGTTTTCATCAAACTTGATGGGAGTAAGGATGTAATCTTCCTAGTTATGTAGTTCACCAGGAGTACACCTAAGCATACACTTTAATCACTATTGCTTATGAATAATTAAAAGTCAAAGCCAGTAGTTCTTTTTTCTTACTTTTTTCATTTAAATATGAGCAATTTAAGTAATCAGATATACTTTTCAACATGATTTATGATATTCAGGGGTCAACATTGTTTGCTCCTTCCAGGAGAACAAAACTCCAAATTCATAACATCCTGGGTAACAAACCAGGGTTGTCTATACAACAAGCATTGGTCCCATTTTCCTTCACACTGGAACCCTGAGTTTATTTTCTCTTACAAAGGACATATCCTTCATGGAGGACAAGATGCCTTCTAGCCCCAGGGTGTGAATCTATGTAATTCAAGCCAATCATGCTGAACTCACTCTCCTTGCCAGCTGATCTGTTGAGGCAGAAATGACTGACTTTCATGGGCATATTTAGAAGGGCCTTATGCTTGATTTAGTGCTCTGTCGCATTCATCTTGAAATTCTTAACTTTTAGCAAGGAGCCCTGCACTTTCATTTTCACTTTGGCCTTGCAAATGAATTAGCTGGTCCTGCAGGCACAGGCATGTGACCCAATGCGGGGTAATGAGACATGATGGGAAAACTGCTGGGAAGCTGCAGGGGAGTTTACTTCTCAGCTCATAAATAGAGCAAACATCTCTTTTTTTGCCTCTGGACATGGCAGTCTGCACATGAAATCTGGAAATGGAACCATGTGGAGAACTGCCCAAGCAGATATGCCAACATTGAAGATGACACAGCCATGCTGAACCTTAAACTACCCTATTTATATTTATTTGTTTATTTATTTGTTACCTGAAATAACAAAACAGTCTTTATTGTTGGAGTTACTTTTAGTTAGATTTCCTGCTATTTGCAGACAAAATTATCAATTTATGGTAAATTTTTTCATTTTCATGCAAAATCTATTCTCTCCTTTTTCCTTAGTAGGACAATTCATTTTATTTGAGTCTGGGATACATCTAGTTATTAAATTTATCAGCCTCTTTTACCACTACTGCTGAATGTGACAAGTTCTAGCCAATGATATATGAATAAAAATGTTGTATGGAATTTCTAGGAAGACTGTTTCAAGAGAAATGATTCAGCTGTAAGAAATGCCTTTTGCAGTTCTCTCCTTCCTCCTTCATTCTGCCTAATAAGGTTGAAAAGGCTGGAGCTCCAGCAGCCATATTGAACATGAAGTATTCCTAAGCTTGAAGGTAAACACTAGGACAGTTGAGCAAGAAAAACAGAAGGAGCCTGGGCCTCTGATGACTACTGCAGCTGCTATATCAGCTTTGACCTACATGCCTCTGGGCTTATTTTATGTGAGAGAGAATAAATTCCTATCTTTTTTGTGTTGACTTTTCTATTATATATTGTCAGAATTCATCCTAAATGATATATTATATACTTTTTTCAAAATGCAGATATTGACTTTACTGTCAAAACATATCCACATATCCACCCAATAAGCGTAAATTCAGATTTTTAAGGAATGTTTCTATTTTTTAATGGTATATACATGGAAAAAGCATAATGCCACTCTCTCTGAAACCTCATTGCAGTGTTCTCCAATGCGCACACATGCACACATTAGGGCATCTTAGATTCTTAACCTTAGTTTGAAGATAGTGTTTGGCTTCTGTACAAAATGGGTCAGAGGAAGAAGAAATATGATCTAGAAAACTGGTTTTCTACAGAGGTAGCCAAAGTTCTTTGGATTTTAAACCTGGTCTGGAATTGTATGGAAGACTGGATTCCTTATTTCACACATAAATTTTTCTTCTTGAGAAATCTTTATTGTGCTTTCAAAGTAAATTGAGAAGTTCTGGGTGAACATGCACAAAATGAGGCACATGTTTGAGAAAAGAAAGACAAATTCACATCCACTCTACTAGATAATAGTTGATCAAAAAGCACTCTGATGCTGGTCCCATGGTTAAATTACCAATCTAACTACTATCTTAACAACCAAATCTAACTGCTAACTCCTCTAGAGCCAAGTACACACCTACCAACAACCTTCCTTTATATAAAATATGGAATAGAATGCCAGGAAAGTTCTATATAATAAAGTACTCCCCCAAATTGTGGATTGGTCCAGACTACATATATAACTGGCACTATTCAACCTATCTGGCCCCATCTCTTACTCATTCCATAAGTCTAATTTTTTTCCACCTACAATGGGACATTCCTCTGTATTCTTACAGCTTCTATTGCTGACACAAGAGCACTTATCACTCAATACAGAATTGCTGATTTACAACCTTTTCTTGACAATCAGAAAGTGACTTCTATGAGGATACGGGTGTGCTTTACTTTTCACTTTTGTGTGTTAAGGTGTAGCACAGTGCCTGGCACAAAATAGGCAATGTTTGTTGATGGAAAAATAAATAATTTAAAGAATAACTAAGGTAATCCAATGTGTCATTATATCGGGCTACATATTATCTCTGTTCAACTTGAAACCTGCCAATACATCTTGTACATTGCAGGATGCTAATACTTTAAAACCCTGAGATACCATGCTCAGAAATATTATAAATTAGAATGTTATATGATTGGCAATTTGGCTCCTCTGCCCAGCTCCCACTCTTAAAGAGTGGTGGGCTAATATTTTAATCTTCAGGGGTAGGGATGGAGGAAATGGATTGAAGGGCAAGGCCAAGCTGGGATGTGGGTCCCAATATTCCCAGTTTTCTCTTGCCTCCACTTCCCTAGATCAGGATGGAGAAACCAGGGGCCAACTACCTGTGAAATCCCTGAAGTTTGCTCCCTCCATTCTAGACATACCAGCAGCCAGGAGACCCAGCATCTTCTCAATCAACATTTAAGCCTGAATGAACAACTACAGCCCGGCTGAACCATACTATAGACGACTAAGGTGAACTTGGATTACACGGCAATGTCACCAAACTCCTGGTCTAGTAGCATCACGGACCTAGCTTAGTCATTAACCTTGCAATACTATGAGTTCACATTTTATTCAATTCAATTATTTTGACCCTGATTGTCATGTTACAGTAGGTTTACATATTAATTAAATTTAAAAGATGAATATAAAGTAGAATTAGGAAAAATAGAATTAAGGAGTCACATAATTAATTAAACCCACAGATCCATGACTGGTTCTGAAAATGTGCTTCTAGTCCTTGATATAGTTGGAACTATGTAAACAAGTTCAGAAATAACATAAACTCTCCTCACAGGGCTAAATTTTAGAAGATAAATATCTTAGTTTCTACCACCAGGAAAATATAAAAATCTACCTAATCTAGCTAATATAATGTTTTCTAGCTATTTGCTCAACCATGTGCTTTCTGAATACAAAAAGGTAATTGTTCATTAAAACATATTTTTAAAGTTCAACAGTGGGGGACTAGGAACAGTGCCAACTAACCAGCCATTAAATTATAGCCCATGCATTTTAATAAATCTATCAGTATTCAAAATATCAGAGCTATTCAATGAATCATAAATTAATTGTGTGTTGAAGAGAATTTTGCATACTATAAATTTGGAACCATTTTTAAAATGTTCTCTGGTTTTAAATATAGAAATAGTAACCTTTTCTAACTTAACAACATAATTATAAACTTCATAATGAGAAGGAGATGAAGATAGGTACTGTACTTTTCTTGATTTCTATGAAGGATGAAAGATGAAAGAATATTTAAAGTATCCCTTTAGGAATGCAACTGAATAAAATCAGGAATTTGATATCTCTAAACAAAATGCAAACCATGACATGAATGTAATTCAAATATAACACAGTAAAGTCTGGGCATATATACATCTAGAACAAAAATTGACTAAAACACTATACTTCTTATTATTTTAAAAATACATTCATTAATAATAAGGTAAAACTTTCAAAAATCCTGAAAAATGTAAGAAGAAGAAAAGAAACACTTGTGTCTTCTAACAACATAGAACTTGTTTACATAGTTACATAGTTCCAACTATATCAACTATATCAACACTTGTGAAGAAGAAAACACTTGTAATATGCAAAAGCTCTTACTATTACCTTTTGGTGTGTTTTCTTCTAATTTTCTATGTATTTTTAACTTAGTTGCAAATATTTTAAATCCATTTTTGTCTTAGATTTTCTCTTAATATTACATCAATTATTTTCCATGCTAATGAACTCTTATTGAACTAAGTCACTTTCCAACATCCTTCATTAAAATGCAAGATGCTTGATACCAAAAACTGTTTTATCTTCATATCGTCACAGTCCAACAGTTTCTGACCCATGTTAGGAACTCAATATATGTTTATCAATTAACCAACTAGACTCATTTTCTATCAAAATATTAATCTGATAAAATTGTCATGGATAAGATACTTTATCCCATTAATAATTATAACATATAATGATAATCACAACTATTATCATATACTGATCTCTTACTATGATGCAGGTACTACACTAGGGACTTCACTCTTTCATTCATGGGTGCATTTATCCATGTATGCATTCAACAAATATTTGTTTATTGATACAAATATTAGAGCAATATTGGTGAGTGAAACCAATGCTGCTTTTGCTCACATGGAGCTTTTAGTTTGCTTATGGGTGCAGGTGATTTTCACATATATTTGTTGTAATCATAAATCAATACTATAAAATACAACTATTTTGCAGTAGCGATTTATGCAAAATAGGTCATGTTCCTCAGGAAACAGACTTTGAGAGAGAGACTAGCATTAGTAGGAAGTTCATTAGGGTAAATCCATGGGATCAACACCTTTGGAGACTGAATTAAGTAGGATTGGGCAGAGTGAGAAGCTGAACTACAGTGCAGTTACAATTAAGGTCTCAGCTGATCTTATAAAGAATTCTGAAGCTAGCACGGTCCTGCCCTTCAAAATTGTTCAGCCTTGAGCAAAAATGACCAGGAATCTATACACTTATGTTAACCAGTCATTGGATGTAGGCTGCTCTTGGAGAGAAAGTGACACTGGGCAGAGCTGCTCCATTCAGCTAAGATCAATTCATGAGATCGACTCAGCTATGAGCTAGCCGCAACCACACTCCCTGGAGCAGGGGGAAATGAGTGTCTCTGTCCTGAAGGGTGCCACAACACAATAACATCTACAGCCTAGCCCTTGTGCCATTTGGACACATGTACTTTATATAATAAATTCTGGGAACAATTTTTCCAAGATTCTAGTTGGTCTCTTTCCCTAGAGAAATGCTTAAGAGAAATACTAGTGAGACTAACTGCACCATTGCAGCTGGTCTTGAGGCTGCAATTCACCTTCATCATCTTCTCCCTCTGTTACTCATACTAGTACCTCTACCAGTCTAGATGGCTTACCTGGTACAGAGATGTTTCATCCTTGAGAATTCTTAACCCTCAATTACCATGCCCCTCTTAGACTGGGGGCACTACCCTTGATTAAATTGTGTAAGGGATTCCCCAAAGATGCCTCAGTGGATTATCTCGGTGCCAAATATATTATTCCTTGTTCTCATCATATATCAGTAGCCCTAACTATTCCTGATAGGGAAGTCACTACCATGTACACACATCATATTGTTTCAGGATCCTTCCTCCTGGGGGTTCATGCCTCTTCTGTAGTCAGGGACACTCAAGTCTGAACTAGCTCAGATCCAAAAACTAAGCAAGGGATTACAACTTATTGTTGATGCACCTGCCCTCAGCCTCCTGATCATTCTTGATATATTTTAATGACATAATTTGAGCATAGCTGTTTCAACTTTCCATCTGTCTTGCTCTTATGGGGTTGTGTTCTATTAGCCATCTCCATATCTCTCTAACAGTCAGTGTCCCAAACCCTCCAGCTGCCACTACAACCTTAGCATTCATAACAGTAATCACAGCCACTTTGCTATACCCTGCCACCAAGCCTCTATTTTTCAGGATTCTGTCATTGTAGTTCTTATCAAGAATCCCAGTTCTGCCAAATCCTACTATTAGCCCTGGCCTACGACAGACTTCCACCTCTGACTTCTGAGTGTTGCTGGTGCCCCCCCACTTGTGCCTATGCTCTAGTAAGCAGGATGCATCTAGGCTCTCCCAAAGAACATAGAACAATTGTGGGTTACATCTGCTCTGACATACTCACTTCTCTTCACCTTTTGATCTCTTTTCCTAGAATAGAATAGAATAGAATAGTTGTGGCACTTGTGTTTCACTTTCTCCAAACTTTTAAGAGCTATCCTAGCAATGGGCAAATATCACCTTCCTAGGTCTTGCCCAGTGTTTTAAATAATGTACCATGGAAAAGTGTTCTCATGAGCAATTTTTTTTATAACTCTCCCTTATTCATATTTATTACTCCACTTCCTAGCCCAACAGTCTCAGAATACAAGCCCCAGCATACTCCTGGAACCTACTAATAGAAGTTAATTACGCTCTGCAAATCCTTGTTCCTTTCCTCCCTTCATAGACCCAGCACTTTCCTGTATTTGGCTATGTTGTGACTTGACCCTAGTCTTGTAGTCAGGAGGGGAACACATGCAGATTGGCAAGGTGAAGGCATCAGCATTGATTTCAAGCAAGGGGGGAGCTGGGAAGGCCTAGCCTCTAACAGGGAATAACTTCCACAGGCATAGGGTTCAGGGTGACGTGGATTTTCAAGATTTTCAGGTACATCAACCCTGATAACCTCATCCTAAGTCTCAGAGCCCCACCTCTTTTATCCAGGGCTGTGACCTTGACACAGTAAACTTGGTGGGACTAAAAATTCAACCCTCTTGGAGTTCTGTCACTCTCATAAATAATTCCCTAAACTGCTCCTTAGCTTTTTCTGGACTTGAATAGATAAAAGTCTCTTATATGTTACCTAAGAGGCCCTCTGGCTTTCACTGTTTGTCTTCAGTTGGATTAATCACCCACACTTTGATTTACTTTCTCCAATGCATCAACGTCACTCAGCAGGAACCATATAAATTCCATTCCCCAAATCTTCTTTCAGCTTTCCAGGGCGATTATATAGCTTCTTCTGCCAGAAGGAACTTTTGGGTAAATGCTTTCTACTGAGTTTTCACTCTAACTGAAGACTATGGCAGAAGTTTCTCACCAACATGCCTGGAGGCAAGGAGTTTTATATTCTTTATGTTTTCGTTTCAGGCTTTCCCATCTCTCCCTGTTCAAGCCCACATCACATTCTCAAGATGGTCTTCACTTATCTAATTCTTAATAACATGCGGTAATGAAGGAAGAGTTGGGCAGAGAGAGTTTGGGGGTTTATACCTTATCCTCAACAAAAAGCTCCTCCCTCTAGGCTCAACTTTCCCTGTATCTCTAACCATTTCCCAATCTAAGACTTTTTGCCTATACTTTTACTCTACAACCCAAAATAATGGATAATATCTGATTCCTTGATAGGGAAGACTTTCATGTTGAGGGACTCATGACATAATCATTCAGACAGAGAGAATGAAACATTAATGGTGGAATTCACAAACAAAAAGCAAAAGCATATATGCATGTGTATGTAAAGTATCTATGTAAACTTTTGTAAAAAGACCAACATGTTAACATAGAAACCTTCCTTGATTTTAAACCTAAGGTGAGACTTATGCCTAGCATCAAAAAGTATCTTTAATTAAAGCACAGAGAGAGAGAGAATGAACCTCCTTTATTTTGTTGAAATTTGTATTAGTAATTTTATAGTAGCTCTCATTTCTAAATTAAAAACACAAGCTAACACTTCAAAGCTCTTGTATAAACAACTGACTTCAAAAAGCCAAATGTTTATAAGCTCTGCTATAAACCTGATCCTTAATTATGTTCCACTTTGTATTCAACCCATACTTGTGTCACTTCGCTTCCTTTCACCCCTTCAGGAGTATTATTCTTTAGTTTATTTTCAGTCTTTCTATGACTGATAACATTTTCTGATCAATGAAAAGGTTGGTGTTGTTTCTAAAAGTAATGGTATGTAATAAAATTGTTCTACTCCAACAATTAAAAACATTTTATTATGTAATAAAATAGGTTCCTTTTCTCTAGCTCCAGCCATACAACATTAATTCAGACACTAATTCACACATGATGTATTATTGCTAGAGCAGTGAGGGCATTTATTAGTAATATGTATACATACACACATACACATTAAGTTAAATATTATATTTAGATGATAGACATATCCAGTCTAAGCAGGTTTTAATTTTATTTCAATATAAGGAGAATTTTTCCTTTCGCAGGGGTAAGCCTGCAAGTATAAGTCCAAAATCAGAAAAATCACTTAAGGTAATTTCATAAGGCAAAAGTATTTTGGAAAAAATATATAAATCAAAACTGAATAGGACAATTGGACAGCATCTGATCTATAGAACTTAGGGCTCAAAAGTTTTGTTAGTTGAGATATAAACACAAAGTATTATTTATAAATTTCCATGCACAATTCAAAGCACCGAACTAGGAGCTAAAAGACATAGGTTTAATCCCAGCTCTACCAAAACGTAGCCATTGTTCAACCCTGGGAAAGTCACCTCTTTAAGAAAGTTTCTTTCACTGCTTAATGAGGCGTTTGGGCTCAAAAACTTCTCTTGGCAATGAGATTCAGAGAATCTGAGAGTCAGCTGGATTGTTCTTTATTAGAGTTCTTCCTGGCTAAGTGCATCAATGATCAGAGTTGAAAGCTAGTCCTTCTGCCTTGTGGTTATCAGATTGAATTTTTTTGTTTTCTTATGTGAAATCTGTAAGTTGAAATGTAAATGCCTTCTCATGACATGCCAAGTGTTAGCGATGCAGAGGATGTCTAATTCTGCAGCCTCCTTTCATGCCCTGCTTCATCTATGCAGTCCGGTGTTACTCTGCTCTGTGCGCCAATTGACCAAACCTGCCAGATTAGTTCCTGCTGCTGTGCCTTTGCACTTGTTAACTCTACTTGAATGTCTTTCTTCCCATTTTCTGTCTCCTTAGTATCTATTCTTTAGTGAAGACTTTAATTAATCAAGCAAATATTTATGTCACCATTTATGGTAATGTAAAGTATAGGGAAATTGAAAACAAAATCACATGAAGAGTTGTTTAAAATGCTGATACATAGGGCTTCCCTGGTGGCACAGTGGTTGAGAGTCTGCCTGCCAATGCAGGGGACACGGGTTCAAGCCCTGGTCTGGGAAGATCCCACATGCCGCGGAGCAGCTGGGCCCGTGAGCCACAACTACTGAGCCTGTGCATCTGGAGCCTGTGCTCCGCAACAAGAGAGGCCGAGACAGTGAGAGGCCCGCGCACCGCGATGAAGAGTGGCCCCCGCTCGCCACAACTAGAGAAAGCCCTCGCACAGAAACGAAGACCCAACACAGCCATAAATAAATAAATAAATTTATAAAAAAAAAAAATGCTGATACATAAATCCATCTTGACTTACCAAAATAAACTCTTAGAACAGGACCTGGGAACCTGTATTTCGCCAGTGTCTCCATTAATCCTAAGACAACTATTCAATTAATGACCCTTTAAGAAACACTGGCTATAAGAAACTCCTACTTGTTCACTGTGTGACCCATAGGAGAGGGGGTACAATGGACCTATTATTCCAGTAGAAGTAAATTTCCTATAAGTTCCTAGGGTAATTTCCATATTTGTTTATGTATTCATTTCTGTAAACTCAGATAATATATGCCAGACTCCATGCTAAATGCTGGAAATATAGAAAGAACAAGGTCAACTCAGTCTCTGCTCTTGATGGGTTCTGTTCTACCAGATGAAAGATATATCACAAATTAGTTATATAATTATTCATTTAATTACAATTGTAATTAATATCATGAATGACTCCCTGATAGTCTCTAAGAGTGACTATCAGTGAACCTGACTTAGAATCCTAAGTTAGGGATAGTTTCCTTAGATATTTGACAGAAAATAGCACATTGATCCACAGGGATGAAATAGCCCATGGGGATACAAATATATAGATATATTTAAGGCACAGTAAAGAAAAATAAGTTGACAGAGGAGTCAGAGATGCCACAGACATTGATATTTGCACAACCACTCCAGCTCTCTGATAGTTGATATCTATGCAATGTATTTTATACCATCCTTTTCCTTTCAACTATTTGTAACTTGAATCTAAAGTGTGTCTCCTGTAAACAATATATAGTTAGATTTTTAAAATTCAGTCTGACAATCTCTGTCATTTTATTGGGTTGTTTAAGCCATTCACATCAAATGCTTTCATTGATATGTTTGGATTTACACCTGCCATTGTGGTTTTCATTCTCTTTATGTCTCATGACTATTTTGTAACTCTGTTCTTCCTTTACCACCTTCTTTTGCATTGAATGAAGATTTTCTTGTATACTACTTTAATTTTTTAAACAAATTTTAGATACGTTTTAAGTTATTTTCTTAGCAATTGCTCTAGGCCTTACAATATACATCACAACATCAGATTCTACTTCAAATTCTACTTCAAATTCACACTAACTTAACTCCAGTATGATGTAAAAACAGTACTCCTGTAGAGCTCCATTCTCTTCCCCTTTTCTGTGTTATTATTATTATAATACATATGAAGCTTATGTTTGTTAAAAACCCCCAAAATTTGTTGTTATAATTATTGCTTTATATAATCATGTATTTTAAAGAGGCTAAGAGAACAAAGGAGGGCTCAATAATATTTATAGGGTTCTTTTGAAAGAAATATTAACCTTCTTATGCATCATTTGTGGTTCTCTTTATTTACTCCTATGGATTTGAGTTACCATGTGTTATTTCCTTGCTCCAGCATAGTTTCATCCCATTCAATCCCCTTTGTGCTGTTATTGTCAAGTATGTTAATATGTTAAAGTCCAAACAGTATAATTTTATAGGTATTGTTTTATGAGATTTCTTTGTAAATCAGTTAAGAGATGAAAGGAAAATGAATAGGTAATTAAGCTTTTTTGGGTCTTTACCTTTACCAGATCTCTTTGTTTATTTATGCAGATTTGAATAGCTGTCCCATGTCACTTCAGATATTTTCCCTTTGCTTTTATCCTTAGCATGGCTTCCTAGGGATCACCCGGGTTCAGTATACACCATTTATGTTATACAACAAGGTTGCACTTAAGCCACCTGAGCCAGTAAGATTTTTCAGCCTTTACTATTGGATCTCTGGGCAAATTGGAGATGGCTTTCACAGCTCAGGGAATTTACACTTTTGCCTGCACTCAGCCAGGGACTAATAGCTTGGAAGTTCCCTGGCTGGTTGCTCCTGAGAGGGTATAGCTTTGGGCATATGAATGGCCTTCTAGACCACCAGCAATGAGTGCAGTTTTATTTTTGAACCTGGCTTCCTTGAAGTCACCCCTGGGTCAGTGTAGCTTATTATTCATCCTGCCTGTGGTCAAAGGTTGTGCTTAGATCCCTTAAGATAGTAAGACTTCTGCCCTTTGCTCATGAATTTGTTGTGTAGCATGGAGAATGCTTTCAACTCTTTCTGCTCTGATTACCCCAGCCTTCCAGATTGCCAGGCATGAATGCAAACCCGGAAGAGTCTTTCTCAGATACCTCTTTCCCTGGCTTGGGCATGAACTTCTCCATGCCCTGCTCCAAATAAAGCCTATGCTTTCAGGCAGATCTGTGGAGTTAGTAGTCCTTAAGTCCTGCCTTTTACCTTGGTTAGAACCTCAGCCCACTGTGTTAAGGCTGGGGGCAGGGACAGTAGCCTGCTTCTGCTAGAGTGACACCTCTACTCTACAAGTGAGCACTGGAGTGAATGGTAGCCTCTGGTCTTCTCAGCTTGCCCCTTTTGGCATGAAACCTCAACCCTAAAACCAACCAAGTGGAGGAAAATTCAGGACCGCAATTTTCTTGGCTTTTTGTATCTTAGGTTAGAGCCCTTACCTTAAGACTGAGAGCTGATGGGAGAAGGGACTCCTAGTTGTCTCAGCCATTCTCACTCAGCCCAGAGGACCTGTGACGCGGAGATGGGGGCAGGGAGAATGAGATATGCAGATGACCTGCAACTCCCAGGATAAAACTCACATGCCTAGACTGAGAGCTAAAGGAAGATGGAGACCCATTTTCTTGGCCACACTCATCTGTGGTAAAACTTCCATAATGTAGAGCTGAGGGTTGGGTTGAGAGGGGTAGGAGCAGGCCACAGTTCAAATGCCACAAACTCATTGTTCCTCCCAAGATTTAGTAGATTTTCTTGTATTAAGTTTTCTTCATTTGATGTACATTCTTTAGGTCAATTTCCAAAGACTTAAAACAAATTGTTAAAAATCATTTTCACCAGTGAAATGGTTGTTTTGATGACTAGAGGGTCTACCAAGATCCTCACACAGCCATTCTGGAAGTTCCACTCACAGAGAAATTAGAAAAAGATGATCAAAAAAGAAAGGAAAAATTCAATAAGCACACGAGGAGAATATAGGGTCTTAAAAGTCATTGGAAGAGAGAATTTAAAGAAGAAGCGTGTGTCAAATAGTGTTAAAATCTTCCCCCAAATCAAGAGCTGTGTATTGAGCACATGCCTTGGATTTAATAGCAAGAATGATGGTGATTTTTGATGTGCAGAGGTAGGTAGGAAAGCCACATTAAAGGGAGTGAGGGGTGTGCAACTGGTGAGGAAATAGAGAACTGAAGTCATGAATGTGGTCTGTAAAGGAGAAGAGCTATATGGAGTCGTGAACCTAGGGGAGTTTTACATTATTTAAATAGTTGTTTGTAATAATTGGGAGAGATGTCTATATTTTTAAATATAAGTGGGCAGGATCCTGCAAAGAGAGGATGGGTGATATCAATGGAATATCAAAGAATGGAGGATTAAGTTTTCCGAGAAAGTGGGAGGGAATGGAAGTAGAGTCCAGGTGGTGGGATTAGCACTATAAAATAGGAACATTCCTCTGTTACAGAAGGAG
Organism: Balaenoptera ricei; assembly: GCF_028023285.1. Lineage (NCBI taxonomy): Eukaryota > Metazoa > Chordata > Mammalia > Artiodactyla > Balaenopteridae > Balaenoptera > Balaenoptera ricei. The sequence goes on along the minus strand of NC_082646.1, from coordinate 53,196,552 downwards.
GAAGGAGCAAAGAATCCATGTGCAAATAGGATCTCAGGTGGCAGAAGGCTGATGGAGTTCATTGGATCTCCATTGTGGAAGGAATCTCAATCAGGCCTCTCATCTAACTCTGTATTCTCCGGCAGCTATGTTATGACCATCTCCTTTTCTGGAACGAATGCTCATTGGTTTGTCCAAAGGTCAAACATTGGATAAGTGGTGAAGGGTGTAACATGGGCAGGGAAAGGGGCACAGGGTGAAACAGCTGCCCCTGTCTTTAGTGCTTTTGAACATTCTTCCCAGTCATCACATACTGGGCTCAGAAGTAGAAACACCCTATGGAGCAATATGAGAGCTGGACAATGGGACGTTGAAGACAGGGAAGGAAGTAAAACCTATCACATCTGAAGGTATATTATGAGCCTCCCTGGGATTAAAAACTCATAAATATAGGTATTTAAATGTCTTGACTAGCTAATCTGGGAAACTCATGACTTTCAGTTGAGAACACTAAGTTGCTTGTTCAAGATACACAATCACTTAGAGGCAAAACTCAAGTCTCCCGACTCCTAGTCTGTGACTGTTCTAGTATGGCTATGTTTATTGTTCTATTTTGCAAAGAAAAGTTACCCAGAATCTGGGCATATAACGACACTTGCAATTACTTGAGAACTCGTGGAATTTGGTATGCATTGTTAGCCTGCTGAGGGTCTTAATGTTGAAGTATATAATTACCAACAGCTAAAAATTCAGAGGATTTCACATAAAAAAACCCAGATTTGGAGAACTTCTGAAAAATTGAAAGATCTGGCAAGACTACTTCCTTTTAGCATTACTTGGCATAAATTGAGCAGCAATTTCTCCCTTTATAAAGGGTCATATCCTCCAACCCCCCATAATTAACATTGTTGCAATGTTTCTACATTGGGCTGATTTCACCGATTTACAGTTACATGCCTAGTCCCAATAGGAATTTGAGTTGGTGCCTAAAAACATATCATACAAAAGAAGCTAGGATCAAAAAAAAAAAAAAAAAAAAAGACAAAAAAGTGGAAGACATCCTTGATCCAAGGCAGAATCTTACAATCAAAGGCTACTGTTCTAGTCTGCGTGGAATGGTTCTCCTTCTCATCTACCCTTCCTCTACAATCTCCCCATCTTCTCTCTCTGGATAAGTTTCACTAATTTTTCCATCAGCTCAGGAAACATCACATGTAGGAAAGTATCTCTAAATACCCACAAGGTGCTCAAGTTTGGACAGGCACCCTTCTTGTCCTCCCATAGCACCCTATGTTCCCTAGAAGGTGGTACCTCTATCTTACTACATAACCTCTTCATAATTATCTGTGTATGTGTCCATGTCCTCACTAGATCAGAGACCATAATTCATCTCAGCATCCATCAAAACATATAGCTGGCATGTGTTAGGCTGAAGGTAAAGGTTCATCAAACTAAACCGCACTGAACTCAAGAGTTCAAATCTCTGGACTGGAGAAAAGAAAATGGAGCAGAGAGGACATGAGAATATGTTAGTTCTAATCTACACCCTGTAACTAACCCTTTGAGTGACTTTGGGCAAATCACATTTTCTCTCTGGGCTTCAGTTCCTTATATGGAAAATGAATAAATTTACTAGACTTAAATTCTCTTAAGGGTCACAGTGTGTGATTTATTAATGATGCTCAGGAGGTATTTAAGACAATAAACTGACAGATTTCTCAAAGGTCTCTAAGATCGTTCCAGCCTCAGAACTATATTGTCGAGGATTCCATCAGAAAGAGCACTAGACTGAAGCGGATCATGACTGTCTACGGGTGGCTAAAATAATGGAGAAAAGTCAAAGGGGATTTCTTGTTCGCACTGGTTTTTATATACACACAATCCTTTAAGATGGCAAAGTTCAAGTTAAGCAAAGTTTAACCACAAAGCAGCCCACTTGCAAATTAGCCCATTGGCGACCTCTAGAGGCCTTTCGATTTTTTACAGCAATATGAGAAATGAAGAAAACATTTAAAATCTATACATTCATTCTAGTGGAAGGTTTCTAATTAAGTTTTCCATTTAGAGAAAGCGAAATTGATGTCTGTACTTACACAATTTCCAGGTCCAGGGTAAAAAAGAATACTTTGCTGTTGTCATTTATGTTTTTAGGTTAGTTTTTAAATCAGCCTTGCCTAGGTTTACAACAAGGTCAGATATACAACTTTGCTCCATTAGTACAGTAAAAACTCTAAATGGTGCAGGAAGTCTTTCTTGAGGGATTTTCTAAAGTCACTCACCTTTCACCTCCAACTGCACACCGTCCACGGTTGTCCTTGTATCACCACATAGTTTTGTAAATGTCTGTGCATGTCATCCCCTCTAGACTTTCAACTATTGAACAGTAGGTATTACCTCCACATCTCCAGTGCCTAGCACAGTGCTTGTCTTAGAGAAGATTTTTTAAAAGGAGGGACAACAATCCCTGTTCCAGAAGTCTGTCATGAGGATAGCACTGAGGCACTGCACGTGAGGCAGCTCAGCACGTGAGGCAGCTCAGCACGTGAGGCAGCTCAGCAGGTGAGGCCGCTCTGCACGTGAGGCAGCTCAGCAGGTGAGGCCGCTCTGCACGTGAGGCAGCTCTGCACGTGAGGCCGCTCAGCACGTGAGGCAGCTCAGCACGTGAGACAGCTCAGCACGTGAGACAGCTCAGCACGTGAGACAGCTCAGCAGGTGAGGCTGCTCTGCACGTGAGGCAGCTCTGCACGTGAGGCCGCTGAGCAGGTGAGGCAGCTCTGCACGTGAGGCAGCTCAGGACGTGAGGCAGCTCAGCACGTGAGGCCGCTGAGCAGGTGAAGCAGCTCTGCACGTGAGGCAGCTCTACATATGAAACAGCTTTGCAAGGTGCTATCCAAGCGCCACAGCATGTCACCATCTATCCAGCCTGCCGCACTCTGGGAAAGGGGCTCCTCATCCAGGGCATTTGCAGTGGCTGTGGAAGCAGCATGATGCAGAACTGAGAATAGTTTTCTGAGATAATAGCAATCTCTTTAGGGATCTAAATATATCCCTGGCTGTAGTCAGAGTTTGAGTTGGGCAGATAGGATGCCAGTGATACTAGAAAAAAATGGAGAGTGGGAAACCATAAAATTAATTATAAAGGATTTGTTTTCTGTTTGGGTATTATAAGTTTTTGTAAAAGATGGATCACTCCTTACTATCACAAGTCTTCATGAAGTTAGAATGTCTACGTGAGATTTTGTTATTGTGTTTATAGATTGTGAAACTCAAGTAGCTCCTCATTAAATACAGAATGGGGCATTAAGAATCCTCTAATGGAAAAGGCAACCCTCTTGCACTGTTGGTGGGAATGTAAATTGATACAGCCACTATGGAGAACAGTATGGAGGCTCCTTAAAAAACTAAAAATAGAACTACCATATGACCCAGCATTCCCACTAATGGGCATATACCCTGAGAAAACCATAATTCAAAAAGAGTCATGTACCACAATGTTCATTGCAGCTCTATTTACAATAGCCAGGACATGGAAGCAAACTAAGTGTCCATTGACAGATGAATAGATAAAGATGTGGCACATATATACAATGGAATATTACTCAGACATAAAAAGAAACGAAATTGAGTTATTTGTAGTGAGGTGGATGGGCCTAGAGACTGTCATACAGAGTGAAGTAAATCAGAAAGAGAAAAACAAATACCGTATGCTAACACATATATATGGAATCTAAAAAAAAAAAAAAAGTGTTTATGAAGAACCTAAGGGCAGGACAGGAATAAAGACGCAGACATAGAGAATGGACTTGAGGACACGGGGAGGGGGAAGGGTAAGCAGGGACGAAGTGAGAGAGTGGCATGGACTTATATACACTACCAAATGTAAAATAGATAGCTAGTGGAAAGCAGCCGCATAGCACAGGGAGATCAGCTCAGTGCTCTGTGACCACCTAGAGGGGTGGGATAGGGAGTGTGGGAGGGAGGGAGATGCAAGATGGAGGAGATATGGGGATATATGTATATGTACAGCTGATTCACTTTGTTATAAAGCAGAAGCTAACACACCATTGTAAAGCAATTATACTCCAATAAAGATGTTAAAAAAAAAAATCCTCTAATGGACTGATGTGTAAACAGAATTGTTCAGAAAAGGTAAACAAGAACAACCAGATTAGGATCAAATATAGAGGAATGAGGGAACCAACATTTATTGGCATGCACACTCGTGCCCTACATCTTAACTGAGCTCTAGATTTCAGAAACCTTCTGAATATCTCAACTTGAAGGTTCCACACACATTCCACACTGGTCATGTCTAGTATGGAGACACTATTAACCAAATTTGTTCTGAAATGTCCTGCCTCAATGACTGATTCTACTCAGTCACCCAAGCCAGACATATGAGTCATCTTTGTTTCTTCTTTACGTGTCATTAAAAATTCTCTCACCTCTTCTCGTTCACTACCATATTTTTAGTTGAGATCCTCGTCACTTCTTCTGAATTAGTGACGTAGTCTCCTAGTTGTTTTTCTTGTTTTCAAAATCTAGTTGCTCTCCCCTTTTAATCCACTTACTCAATTGCTGCCAGAGCAACTGTCCGAGAACCCAAATTTGATCATTTTTGTCTCCTGCTTAATATCTTTCAATGTCTCATTACAACTTACAGGACTACTCTTAAATGGCTTAGCTTAGCATATAAGCCTTTTGTAGTTTGAACCTTTTTTCATCTCTCACCATGCCCTGACAAGTATCCATTGTTTCCTATCTTCCAAAAAGCTATTCAAAGCAATTATACTCCAGTATCCTCAAGTCCCTTCTCTAGTAGGTCTGCATCTTTATTCCTGTCTTGCCCCTAGGTTCTTCTTACCATTTTTTTTCTTTTTTTAGATTCCATATATATGTGTTAGCATATGGTATTTGTTTTTCTCTTTCTGACTTGGACATATATACACTATCAAATGTAAAATAGATAGCTGGTGGGAAGCAGCCACATAGCACAGGGAGATCAGCTCGGTGCTTTGTGACCACCTAAAGGGGTGGGATAGGGAGGGTGGGAGGGAGGGAGATGCAAGAGGGAAGAGATATGGGGACATATGTATATGTATAACTGATTCACTTTGTTATAAAGCAGAAACTAACACACCACTGTAAAGCAATTATACTCTAATAAAGGTGTTAAAAATAAATAAATAAATAAAAAATAAAAAACAGCAATGAATATGTTCCTGAAAAAAAAAAATTATACTCCAGTAAATATGTTTAAAAAAAAAAAAGATATTCAGTGTTTCCCTTTGCTGTTTCATGGCTCTTTGCTTTCAAGCATGTTCTATCCCTTGTTTGGAATGCACTCCCTCCCTCCTTTTCCTTGAGAATTTCCACTTTCCCTTTAGCACAAAGCATGGGTCACCACCTCTTCAATGCCATCCTTGACCTCTCACCCCACAGGAGTGTTCTAGACATCCCATCTCTGTGTTATTTTAGCATGTCCTGAAAACCCCTAACACATCACATATCACACTGTATTGCAACTAGTTAATTGTCTGCTACTCATTCTCTTTCAGAAGAGGTTGATTTTTACCAGACACTTTATGGACGGCTCCCTGATGTCCTCAGGATAAAATTTTTAAAGAAATCTTAGCATCACATACGAACTTCCCCACTTCACCCCCTATTCGCTAAGTCCAGTGAAACATTTGCAGTTCCCCAAACACCGTGTGTCTTAGCATACTCTCTTAACTCTGCCAGGGACACCATTTTCTGGTTCTCTCCACTTGGTTTTTAAGATTATACTCAATGGCCTACCAAGAGTCTTTTCCTCCCCTGTACTCCAAATCAACCCCCTTCCCCAACCATGGTTCTCATTCCACTGTAGAGAAATCATCAGTCTCCCTGTCTGGCACAGAGAGCTTGAAGGCACTCCTGGGAGGAACCGGCTGTTTTGAGCTCAGGATTCCCAGCACTACTGGCCAGAGAGCCCAGTGGTTAAAGCTCTAAGCCATAGGCTTTGGAGTTCAATAACGTCCAAGTTCTTCTACAGCACTTTCTAATCATGCGATCTTAGTAGATAATTGGGATAAAAATGTGTATCGTATAATGCTTTTTCAAGAATAAACCACAGGGCTTCCCTGGTGGCGCAGTGGTTGAGAATCTGCCTGCTAATGCAGGGGACACGGGTTCGAGCCCTGGTCTGGGAAGATCCCACATGCCGCGGAGCAACTGGGCCCGTGAGCCACAACTACTGAGCCTGCGCGTCTGGAGCCTGTGCCCCGCGACGGGAGGGGCCGCGATAGTGAAAGGCCCGCGCACCGCGATGAAGAGCGGTCCCTGCACCGCGATGAAGAGTGGCCCCCACTTGCCTCAACTAGAGAAAGCCCTCGCATGAACCGAAGACCCAACACAGCCAAAAATAAAATAAAATAAAAAAATAAAGTAGCTATAAAAAAAAAAAAAAAAGAAAAGTGCTTTAAAAAAAAAAAAAAAAAAAAAAAAGAAGAATAAACCACATATGGTGTACCAAGGCATGATTCCTGCACCTGGCACATAGTAAGCCCTGACCAAATGATAGAGTGAGTTATGACAGGCATTCAGTTACATCACTGGATGAATGAAAGATTGAGTGAGTTGCAAGGACAGTGAATGGATAGCTGTGTGTGCAAGTCCAGAAAAGAAGGGTGAAAGATATTCCAGGTGAGAAAAACACATGAAGGTGTGACAGCATGTCACACAGAGAGGTAGATATGTCTGGGGAAGATGAATGAAATGTGGAGTAAGAAATGATCATGAATGCATGATACTGATGACAGTCTCACCTTACTCTTCAATGCAGGCTGGGCGCTGGACCACACTAGGGGTCTGGATGAACCCCCAAGCTTATTGATACTAAGAATCCAAATGCTCATTCACAATTCTACCAGCTTATTTTTTTCTGATCACTCCAGAATTATCTGTTCCTCAATCTTTCTTCTCCTTTTACTTTCCACTGCAGTCCTAGAAGGACAATCTAATGGATTCACTGGGTTCCCATGGTTATAATTACCTCTTGCTCACTCCCCTGACTGCAGTGGCACTTTACATCCCCTCCATGGGGTGGACAGACAAAGAGGTAGGTAAGTGGAAAGATGTTGTTTTGCTGAGGTGGTGTCTAAGGAAGTGATGCTCTTGGCCATCTTACATTTGTACCTTGAACGGCATTTTTGTACTTTTCTTTTTCAAAAGCAGAAGAAAACAATTCAGCAGGCTTGGAAGATTCTTATTCAGTTACTGGGCATCTCCAGGGCCAATCACTTGGGTATATTATTCTCTTCCTCCTCTTCCACCAGCTTTTTTTTCTGTCCGTCATGTAGTTTCATCCTTTATAAATTAATAGGATTTGCTTTGCTATCAATCACCTGCTGTTTTTGGAGTTCTGTAGACCTGTCTCTCCTGTTTTTCACTGTTATATCAGAAGTATAGAAGTTAGAAGTGGAGCACAGCATCACAACCCAACACACACACACACACACACACACACACACACACACACATTCACACAGAAGTGCACACATGCACGCATAAGGGTGCTCAAACCTGTACGCACATCAGAATCTATTGTTAGTTTGAAATACTGATCTTAGAGAAATGCTGGAAATGGACTGAAATAACGTATTAGCCAATCCAGCCCACACAAAGAGTACATGAAGGAGCTGTGAAAAATGAATTGTCTTTTTCCCATTTCTTATACTCTGGACCACGTGGAGGATGACAAAGAACTTGTGTCATGACCTCATCCTCCTCTCCTGCTTGGGAGATGCCAAGTCAGCTCCTTCCTCAGAGTGGTTCGACTCAGTTGAAGAAAAGAAAGCTATTTTTCCAAGAATAAAGGCACGAAGTTTCCATGTTTCTGGAAAAACATACTTTTCATGGTCCCTGGTACTCTAGAATCCAACTTACATGAATGTCAGGATCTAATATTTTTCATACTATATGTAGTTTTTTGTGTATTTGTTCATCTCTCCACCCCAGACTGTGAATTCTCTGCTGACAAGCTGATTTTATCATTATTTTCTTTAATTTATCAAAGAATTGTACTTTATGTACAATGAGCCAGGCACTACACCAAGTGCTTTCCAAATATTAAAACTTATTTAATCCTCATAACAGCCCTATGATTTAGCGACTTCTAATATCTCTCTTTTTCAGATTAGGAACCTGAGACTCACAGAGATTAAGTAATTTGCCCAGGGTCATGAGCTAATAAAAGAAGATAGGAATGGAAACTAGATGGTGAGGATCCATGGCCTCTGCTTTGAAGAACTTTCTTTTGCAGCCTTTAATGATTATCACTTATACCCTAAGGCTAGCACAAGGTCTGCACATATTAGGTGCTCAATAAGCATTCATGAAATGAATAATGTATTTGTCCTGATTTTTAATTTTCTGATTTAAATGTTTACATGTTTACTGTGTGTCTCCCACTAATCTATGAGCTCTCAGAGGGGAGGAATCTTGTCTGATTTACAGCTATATCTCAGCTTCTGAAATTGTGCCTGGAAAATCACTCAGCAACTATTTGTTCAACGAATGGATGAATGAATGAGTCAGTGATCTTCATATCAAAAAGACAAACTCCCACAGATAGAAACTATGCCATCATATGCTTTTGTATTGTTTTTCTATTGCTGCCATAACAAATTAACAAAAACTTAGTGGCTTAAGAAAAAAAAATATCTTACAGTTCTGAATGTTAGAAGTACGACTTTAAGTACCACTGGACTCAAATCAAAAAGCTGGCAGGGCTGTGTAGCTTTCTGGAGGCCTAGGGGAAACCTGTTTCCATGCTCTTCCCAGCTTCTAGAGGCCACCCATTTGCTTGGATCATGGCCCACCACAATCTTCAAACCTGGCAACACTGTGCCTTTCTGTACCTACTTCTATAGTCACATCTTCCTCTGGCTAATTCTCCTCTTCTGCCTCTCTTTTCCGCTTTCAAGGACCCTTATGATTACATTGGGCCCATTTGATAATCCAGGATAGTTATTTTAAGATCAGCTGATTAGCAACCATAATTCCATCTGCCACCTAAATTCCTTTTTATCATTCAAACTAACATTTTTATATGTTAGAGGGATTAGGACATGGACATCTTTAGATGGTCATTATTCAGCTTTCCATATCTTTCTTCCTTTACAAATTTCTCTGATCCAGAATGTCTATCCCTACACTTCATCTACAGATAAATCCCTCTCATTAATTTTTTAACCTCTGCATGGTACTGATCTCTTTCCAACTTGTATTATACCCATAGTCATACATATCTTATTCCCCAATAACAAAATAGGGCTTTTGCAGGAAGACACACACAACTCCATGTCACAGAATTTAACACAGTAAGAACTTTATACACAGACTTACCAGTGTTTATCTGTAGAAGAACATCATACAGTTTAGTTCTTTCAGCCACAATTTCTAAAAGATACAGCTGAGTATGTACTAGGTGCTAAGTGGAAAAAACAGTTGAAGGCAGAAAGACAAGGACACAAAGATAGGGTAAGAGGGATATGTGTAATAGATAAACCGTGTTGTGACAACAACAACAAAAACAACAACAAGAATAATTTGTACAGATGCCACTTACTGTGCCAAGCTCTGCACTAAGACATTTAATTGCAATATCTCATTTAAATTACATGAACAGTGAGGTAGATAAGCCTTAGGATATAGATGATCAAACTGAAGCTCAGAAAACTTAAATAAAGGACCAAGAAGAGTACTTTGTATAAATACATAATTTCTACAAAAAATATTTTATACTCATTTTATGTCTGAATAAACTAAAATTCAGAAAAGTTGAAGGCCACGCCCACTTCTAGTGTCAGAGCCAGAATTAGAAGGTAGGTATTTCTGGCACAAAAGAGCATTCAATCTCCCTCAGAGCTTTAGAGAATGCTTAGAAAGACTATTCTTGACATAAAGATGCATAAAAAAATGGGAGACCTTAAATGATCGAACTTATTTAGTTTGTAAATTCTGACAAGTTTATGACAAAAATGAATAACAACAGCTGTATACTAACTTTATTGGGAAAATTTGCTTATTATTAACAAGCTATGAAGAAAATATGTGATCATGCTCTACATGACCCCTGAAGAAACTGGTTTACAAAACAAATTAAGTAATCAGTGTATCAATAAATCAGTGTGTGTATATATATATGCACACATATATGTGTATGTGTAAACAAATATATAGTTTTTTCATCTCAATAAAGCTGTTATTGAGATAACAGCTTTATTGAGATATAATTCATATATTATAAAATCCACTGTTTTAAAGTGTACAATTCAATGTTTTTCAGTATGTTCACTAGTTTTGCAACCATCACCGCTAATTTTGAAACACTTTTATTATCCCAAAAGAAACTCCATACTCATTAGCAATCACTCCTCATTACCTGCCCAAACCATTACTTTCCCCACCCCATCCAAACCATAAGCATCCATTAATCTAACATCTGTCTAGATATGCCTGGCCTGGATATTTCTAATGAATGAAATCCTACAATATGTGGTCTTTGAAGCTGAATTTTTCACATTCAATAATGTTTTCAAGGTCCATCCATGTTGTCTCATGTATCAGTACTTCATTCTCTTTTATGGCCAAAAAATATTTCATTGTATGAATATTTCATTATGTGAAAAAGGGAGGGTAAGGGAAGGGAGAACAGAAAATGAGAGAAAGAGAAAGGAGATGAGGGGAGGTAAGAGAAGAAGATGGAGGGACGGAGGGAGGAAAGGAGGGAGAGAAGGAGGGAGGGGTTAGTTCACGGGAAAGAGGCGATATAAGATGTGGTTATAGATACAGGTGAATGAGGAAAGTGACTAAAATACAGAAGGTTAACCTTGAATAGGTGCAGAGAGAGAGAAAGAGCTCATCTAACTGGAGGAAAAGAGATAAGAATTGCTGTGGAAGCAAGATAAGCTTGGCAGCAGAGGGAATTTAGTGGAATATCAACTGCTTGGTTCTTAATTTTCTTAATGAGATACATATAAAAGAATTGAAACTTACTCAATTTGTCAAGTGTGTATTGTTGACTTATGCCATATCTAGGTCTATCTGAAGCATCATGAAGGATCCCTAAGAAGTGAAGTCTCTAGCCCATGACGTTTAACAGCATGCAGAATCATTAAACTTTTTTTTTTCCCTGAAAAATTAGTACTTTAGGAATTTTATAGAATCAGAAATTCAGGCTTGGAGTCTAACTTTCTCTTATACATGCTTGTGTTCCCTTCTACAACATGCCTAGCAAGTGGGTTTTCAATTTCTGCTTGAATATTCTTGGGGATGAGCAACTCTCTCCCTCATAGGACAACTATTACAAGTGCTAAGGGAACAGGTTTTGAAGCCATATATTATCTGAGTTCAAACACTGTTTTAACCACTTGAAAGCTATGTGACCTTGGGAACCTTTCTATGCTTAGTTTTCTCATCTGTGAAGCAGAAATAATGAGTATACTAACTCAGAGGACTGTTGTGAGGATTCAAAAAGTTAATATGTGTGAAGAGTTTAGAATAGCCTGACATATATTGTGTGCTTGGTAAATGATAGCTCTAGCTATACAATAGTATAATCTATCTTCAAATTCTTTCTGATACAGCGCAAAATTTTGATCTATGTGGCATCTATCCATAGGTTCTAGTTCTAACTCTTCCTTCCTTGGCCCTATAGATCTAAAATTTGTTTTATATGCACATATGAAATCTAAGAATCATGTTGTTTCCTCTAAACTAGAATACCCTACTCCCCAACACTGACTTCGTTAAATTAGTTTATACTATTCATTTTTATATCTTTCAAGTAACACTATAGCATTCTTGAACAAAATATTTTAATAGCTGCAGAGTATTTATATCATGTAGTTTTACTCTAATTTATGTAGTACTTTTTCTTTTTGGAAACTTATATTTCTTCACTTTTATTAAAAATAAAGTCATTATTTAAAAGTTTGGCTGCATTTCTGATCATATTATTAGACTTAATTGCTATGAACAAAATTATTGTCTAGAAAGGATAAAAAATGATTTTCTATTCTGCCATCACATTCTCACACACAATGAGTTTGGTTACTTTTCTCTTTACTTATTTGAGGACATTTTTAAATGACATTTTTTATGTCTTTAAATTATGTATTTAAAAAATTGACCAAATTTATTAGTAGGGTTCTTCTCAGAGCTTCAATATGTACATTAGAAATATTAAAAGGGAGAGTGTTATAGTCACTGTGTCCCAGTGTAGTTGCCCATGAAACTTTCTTTTCTATATGTGGAACATATTTCAAGTAATGTATTAGAGTATTGAAATAATTCTCCCAGTGCTAACAGCAGAAGAGAAGGATTCCCTTTCTTTGTTCCTTTTTTATTCCTAGGTGTGGCACCATTTCCTAGGGAGTGCCCAGATAAAATTTTAAGTTGTAAACCAAAAAATGACACTTCCTGCAAGATAATGAAAACAAAACAATTTAACACTTCAGAAAAAAAAAAAAAAGGTGGGAGGGATTTAACAGAAGATCTACCCTAATAAACACTTAAGAAAGTAAAAATTAACATATTCTGGAACAGTTACATCTTCATTAAATGTTTTCCACATATCCCATGGGAACTTGACAGCCTAAAAACATTAATAACTAGAAAACACAGGAATATTTGACTAGAATATAACAAAATTTTAATGAAGACATTAAGGTTATTGCAATTAAATGGTCTCTGTAATCATCTCTGTAGAACTGAAGAAGAAATCTTACATATGAGACTATATTCTGAATAATCACAGACAAATGAAATGGAATTTATGAAAAAATAGAACAGGCCGGGCTAACCTTTTAGTTTAGCCACTATTATTGCAGCTATGATATTGGGCAACACAGATATGTGTTTTTTCCCCCTCCTTCTATATTTGTCTTATTTCTAGGGCATCATCCAGCCCTGATCTCTGCCCTTGTCCCCTCAAGCTGATTGGGCTGTAGTTTTCTGCTGCCATTATCAAGAGACTGTGTATTACTCGGGGGAAAAAAAGCCACAAACTCATAGTTCTTAACTGTTGCTGAAGTTTTCCAGTAGTAAACTCTTTTCCTGGTTCCATCTGCTTTTTGATGTTCCAGTGATTTTAATTTTTTTTTTTATTATTGAAGTATAGTTGATTTACAATATTATATTCGTTTCAGGAGTACAGCAAAGAGATTCAGATATATATATGTTTTTCAGATTATTTTCCATTATAGCTTATTACAAGATGTTGAATACAGTTTCCTGTGCTATATAGTGAATCCTTTTTGTTTACCTGTTTTATATATAGTAATATGTATCTGTTAATCCTATACTCCTAATTTATCCCCTTACCTCCCTTTTCTTGCAGCAAATAAATGTATGGACATGTTAGAAAGTGATGAACTAGCACCATGAGTTGAGAGGGTTTGGTCATCAATTAGTGTGTTTTACAGAGGATATGGAGATAGATGGTTAACTGAATAAGTTACTTAAGTGGAGGTCCATTAAGAGAGTGCCCACTTTATTACCCCCTCCATTTTTTTCTGAAGAATATGAGGCTGAGAAAGAGTGATCATTTCCCCAAGTTCATACAACTGGTGTGTGCCAACATGTCATTGAAACCCATGTCCTCTTTCTGATCCTGAACTTTTTATATATATTATATTTTCTTGATAGATTATTTTGTACTCTTTGTCTCGCTGGGGGTACAACATACTTTTTTTCTAAGTCACCATAGAAAACATGCCTGAGAAAAACTCAAAAGGTATTTTTTTTAATCTCTGGTATTCAGTTAGTCAGCAAGTTGTTGAAGTTCAATCTATGGCAGATTAGGTAAAAAGTGCACCAGGGACCCTTGTAATACAGCTGAAAATTGCATCTACCTGCATGAAGTAGTTGACTGAATGATAATTTTTCAACATAACCTAGTTAAACCAAAATCAAACCTTACAGACATTGCCCTTTCTATTTCTTTTGCTATACTGAAAGCCAGCCAAGTCATTCATTTCCTCTTGCCTACTTCAACATGTTTCTAAATTGCTAAACATACACTGCATTTGGCTAAATAATTATACAAATGTTACTTTGGAAAATGTAATACCAGCAAAATCATTCTCCTGAGTTATAAACTTTGCATTCATCTCTAAAATCTATAATACTAAAAGGGTATACACTGCTATCTATCTAACTAAATACCAGTATATTAAAACATTTACATTGTTTTTGTGCAATGACTATGGAGACTTGTAATGACATATAAGATTCATAGCTCTCTTCAACCAAATTTTTGCATCCTGAAAATTTTCACTCATAGTAAGGACACAAGATTCATAAATTCTTAAAATTAGAAATATTTCAGATACAAATTAGTCCACTGGTTTCCAGTGTTGTAGTCCCATATTTCTAGTGATCCTTTGTTAGTACTAGTATTCTGGAAGTGATTTTCAAATTTTCAAAGAAGTCGTGAAAGTAGTATATTTACTTCTTCTAAAGACCATAAGTTTAAAAAAAAAAAAAGGTAAATTTATATCAACTTACAGTGGCAGGACTTCCCTTGTGGTGCAGTGGTTAAGAATCCGCCTGCCAATGCAGGGGACACAGGTTCGATCCTTGGTCCGGGAAGATCCCACATGCCGCAGAGCAACTAAGCCCATGTGCCACAACTACTGAGCCCGCATGCCACAACTACTGAGCCCGCATGCTTCAACTACTGAAGCCTGCATGCCTAGAGCCCGTGCTCCACAACAAGAGAAGCCACTGCAATGGGAAGCCCACGCACCACAACGAAGAGTAGCCCCCGATCACCGCAACTAGAGAAAGCCCTAGCACAGTAACAAAGACCCAACGCAGCCAAGATAGATAGATAGATAAATAAGTAAATAAATTTTAAAAATTAAAAAAACTTACAGTGGCAATATGTAAAAATTTATGCTATGGTTGATATAAATGTAAATAATTACTAATTAATATATTTCATCTTACTGGGATATTCTTTCAAAATATGGGGTTGGAAAAGTGATACAAATGTTAAGAGATACTGATCTAACCCCCTCATATCACCATTAACTTTATAGATACAAACACTAAGACAATGACAGCTGCCTTTTCCAAGATTTAAAAAAAAAAAAAAAGGCAGTTCAAAAACTGGAGCTGCCTATATCTGACATATTTACCTGCATGTGTAATTGATTTACAGCAATTACTTTCCAGAGGTACTCAAAAACTCATAAGTGAGTGCTGTACCTATTAGGTGCCATGTACATGAGAAGACTCATGAGATTTTTGAGGCACAAATGTGCTTGCTTCCTGGATGACATGATGTGAACTGAAGTGGTGATCTACCATCTTTTAATCTAAACTAATATATTTCGTGACTCATCCATCCCAACTAGTTTTAAGGATCATGTTAAGGACCATGCTATAAAAATGTCAGAATATCATTCCTGGAAGAGATGTTCACACATTTCCTGATTTACCTGGGGAGATTATTCCTGCTTTCTTTTTTTGACTGCAGATATAAAGTTACTCATAGTCCATAATTTATGGCATATTATAACCATTGTTCTCAGTATGACCTTTAAATTGTTTTTTTCTGTTTTCCTTTTTGTTTTTAAATCCCAGTTTTCCATACGCATTTCCTCTCTCACCACTGGATACCCACATTAAGGTGCTAACTATAGCTTTTAGATATGAATGTATCTATATATACTACATATTGTTGACATGAGCATATTCATGTTCCTTATGGAAACTTTTTTATTGAAATATAAATTACATAAAGGAAAGTATCAAATCATTATGGAATTATCACAAAGTAACACAGTCATGTAATTACTATACAACTCAGGAAATAGAACATTACCAGCAGTCCAGATGGCCCCTAATTCTCTCTTCCAATTTATACCTCATTTTTTTCTGTCCAAACCACCACTATCCTGACTTCTAAAACCACAATTTCATGCATTCATAAGGGTTGGAATTTTCCTAGTGAAAAATTTTCTAATTATAGGAATAATTTATTTAATATTTATAGGATTATCCAGACTTGGGGTTTTTTTGGTAAATTTATGTCAGTTTGAAGAACTGTGCTTTCCTCAGAATTTATTCAGTTTATATGAGTTTTATCTGCATATAATAATCTATTCATAATATCTAATTATTATTTTAATGCCTATCACTTCTGTAGTAATAATCATTTTTCTGTACTGATGTCCACTTTTAATTCCTGATATTATTTATACCTTCTCTTCTTTATTTATTAATTCTTCTTTGCCAAAGGTTAATAATTTATTTTGGTCTACTCAAAGAATCAACTTCGGATTTGGTTAATCTTCTGTACTAAATGTCTGTTTTCAGTTTCACTTAATTAATGCTTTTTCCTTTTTTTTTTTTTTTTTTTTGGCTTTTTTGGATTTTTATTATCCTTTTGTTAATTCCTTACAATGAGTACTTAGATAACTGATTCTCAACCTTTTTCATTTCATTATATATGCATTTTAAAATCCCCCTATAAGTTTTATTTTACTTTCACCCTATAAGTTTTTGATTAAGAGTGTTTTCATCATCATTCAGTTGAAACTATTCTCTTATTTCTACCTTAAATGACCTACAAGCTATGTAAGGTAGGTTTTTAGTAAGCAGCCAATTGTTTTTATTTTTGTTGTTTTTCTTTTTAACCCAGTTGTGAACATCTTTGCTTTTAATACCCATTAATAGATCATTTTCAAATAAAAAATTACCAGTGTACTTATCTTTAAATATACTATCAAACTAGTATTTTCTTTCTATTCATTACTCCTATTTTATGGTTTTCTTTCTCCTTTTTTGCTCACTTTGAATTATAATTTCATTCATCTTCCATCATATTATAGAAGAGATATATAAGCATTTTTAATTATTTTAGTTTTTACCCTAGAGTTTGGAACACACATTATTGATATATTAAAATATAATCTAATTTAGATAAGAATCTTAGAACATAATGCCAGTTATCTTCCTCCCAATATGTATGCTTTTTTCCAATGTAGTTCAATTCCATATATATGTGTGTGTGTGTGTGTGTGTGTGTATACACACACATATATATTTTAAACCTCAATTTAGCTTCATCTACATAATCACACTTTCTGATGGTCTTTATTTTCTACTACATCTCTGAACATACATAAAGGATCATTATATCCTTACCTGAAAGATAAGTTTTAATAGTTTTAATAGTTTGTTTTATGCAATTCTACTTATGATTAATTCTGCCATATTTTGACTAAACTACTATGATTTTGCATTCAATTATAAATAATAAAATTGATGAGTATAGATCTCTATATTGGCAGTTATTTTCTTTATTACATTAAATATACCATTCCATTGCTTACTGGCATTCATTGCTCTTACTGAGAATTCAGCTCTACCTTTTTATCATTACTCTATTGAAAATACTTATATTTGTTTTAAATGTTTCCTCTTTGTTTTTTCAAAACTTCTTACATATGGTTATTTTTGTATTTATCTTGATTTAAATTAATAGTAGTTTTTAGATGTGTGTTTTGCTGTCCTTTTTAGTTTAGAAAATTAATAGCCTTTTTACTTCAAATAAAAGAAATAAAAAGGATTATGAGAAAGTACTATAAAAAATTGTATGCCAATAAATTGGATAACCTAGATGAAATGGACAAATTCCTCAAAACACAAAATTTACCAAGACTAAATCACAAAGAAATAGAAAATCTAAATAGGCATACGACTAGCAAGGAGATTGAATTAGTAATAAAAAAATCTCCCAACAAAGAAAATCCTTAAATTTCATGACTTCACTAGGGAAATACACCATGCATTTAAAGAACTAAAACCGATTCTTATTTAACTTGAAAAAAAAATTGAGGAGGAGGGTCCATTTTCTTACTTATTCTTTGAAACCAAAATTACTCTAATACCAAAGCCAGACAAAGTAACCATTAGAAAAGAAACTACAGAACAATATACTTCATGAATATTAATAGAGAACTCCTCAACAAAATTCTAGCAAACCAAATTCTGTTGTATATTAAAAGGATTATACTCTGTGACCAAGGAAGTTTTATTCCTGCAATGCAAGGATGATTCAACATAGGAAAATCGATCAATGTATCAATAATATACAACATTAACAGAATAAAAGAAAAAAAAACACATGAATATCTCAACTGATGCAGAAAAGGCATTAGACAAAATTGAAACCCCTTTCATGATTAAAAATACTCAACAAACTAAGACTAGAAGGAAATCACCTCAACATAATAAAAAAATATATACAAAAGCCCACAGCTAACAGTGTACTCAATAATGAATGACTAAAAACTTCACCTCTAAGGTTAGGAACAAGGCATATATACCTACTCTCACAATTTCTATTCAACATATAGCAGTGGAAATTCTAGCCAGAACAAATAGGAAAAGAAATAAAGAAGGAAGGAAGGAAAGAAGGAAGGAGGAAGGGGAGAGAGAGAGAGAGGGAAAGAAAGAAAGATAGAAAGAAAGAAAGAAAGAAAGAAAGAAAGAAAGAAAGAAAGGAGGGAGGGAGGGAAGGAGGGATGGAAGGAAGGAAGGGAGGAGGGAAGGAAGGAAGGAAGGTAGGGAGGGAGGGAGGGAAGGAAGGAGGGAAGGAAGGAAGGAAAGAAGGAAGGGAGGAAGGAAGGAAGGGAGGAAGGAAGGGAGGAAGGAAGGAAGGGAGGAAGGAAGGAAGGGAACATCCAAATTAGAAAGAAGTAAAATTATCTGTTTGCAGATGACATGATGTTATATGTAGAAAACTCAATACTCCACTAAAAAACTGCTAGAATAGGTGAATTCAGCACAGTAGTAGGATACAAATCAACATATAAAAATCAGTTATGTTTCTATACACTAACAACAAACTATCTGAAAAGGAAATTAGGAAAACAATCTCATTACAAATACAAAGAATAAAATACTTTGTACAAATACAAAGAATAAAATATATAATTTAACTAAGGATTTGAAAGACTTGTAAACTGAAAACTATATAACATTGATGAAAGAAATTAAAGAAGATGCAAACAAATGGAAAGACACCCAAGTTCATGGATTGGAAGACTTCATATTGTTAAAATGCTCATACTATTCAAAGCAACCTCTGGGTTCAACACAGTCACTATCAAAATCCTAATGGTATTTTTTTTATAAATAGGAAAAAAACCCCTAAAATTCATATAAAATTGCAAAAGATCCTAAATACCAAAAATAATCTTGAGAAATAAAAACAAAGTTGAAGCCCTCGCACTTGCTAATTTCAAAACATTACAAAGATACAGTAATCAAAATAGTATGGTACTGGAATATAGACAGAAGAATAGACCAATAGAAGAGAACAGAGCATGGAAATGAGACTTATGGTCAAATGATCTTAGACAAGGGTGCCAAGACTATACAGTGGGGAAAGGATAGCCTCTTCAATAAATGGTGCTGAGAAAACCAGACGTCTACATGCAAAAGATGAAGTTGGATCCTTTACTTACACGATATACAAAAATTAACTTAAAATGAATTAAAGATTTAAATGTAAGAACTGAATCTATACAATTTCTAAAAGAAAACTTAGGGGGAAAATTTCATGACATTAGATTTGGCAGTGATTTCTAGGATGTGACAAAAAAGCACAGACAACAAAAGTAAAAATAGAGAGACTGGAGTATATTAAGCCTAAAAACTTGTAGGTAGCAAAGGAAACAATCAACAGAATGAAAAGGAAAGCTACAGAATGGGAGAAAATATTTGCAAATCATATATCTGATAAAAGGTTAATAACTAGAATATAAAAAGAACTACAACTCAACAACAAAAGCAATGTTGTTTTTAAATTGGGCAAAAATCTTGAATAGACATTTCTCAAAAGAAGATATACAAATGGTCAACAAGCATATGAAAAGTTACTCAACAATATTAATCATTAGGGAAATGCACCTCAAAACCAAACTCATATATCATATTGTCTCATTCCCTTTTGGTGGCCACTATCAAAATAGCAAAAGATAAGTGTTGGAAAGCATGTGGAAAAATTGGAACACTTGTGCATTGTTAATGGGAATATAAAATGGCATAGCTACTATGGAAAACAATATGGAGGCTCTAAAAAAATTAAAAATAAAACTACCATATGATTCATCAATCTCACTTCTGGGTGTGTATCCAAAAGTATTGAAAACAGGATTTCAAAGAGATATTTGCACACCCATGTTCACTGCAGCATTATTTACAATACCAAGAGGTGGAAACAATCTAAATGTCTAGTGATAGATGAATGGATAAAGAAAATGTGGTATATGCATGCATTGAAACATTATTTACTCTGAAAAAAAGAAGGAAATCCTGTCATACACAACATGGTTGAAACTTGATGACGTTATGCTAAGAGAAGTCAGTCATAAAAACACAATATTGCATGATTCCATTTAAAAGGTCTCTAAAGTAATAAAATTCTTAGAATCAGAAAGTAGTTGGTGGTTACCAGGAGCTTGGGTGGGGGGAGGGGGAAAGGGGGAGTTGTTCAATGGGTATAGAATTTCAGTTTTGCAAGATAAAAAAGTTCTAGAGATCTCTTGCACAACAATGTGAATATAGGTAACACTATTATATTACACGCCTAAAAATCGGTAAGATGATAAATTTTATGTTATATTTTTACCACAATAAATTTTTAAAAAGTAGATGAGTGGTTGCCAAGAGATGTAGATGTGGTGGGAAGGAGGGAAAGAAGGGATTACAAAGGCACACAAGGAAATGTCCAATATATACCACACAGCAGAATTTACTTGAAACATATCACTTTAAAAATTAAAAATTAAAAAAATAAATAAAACTATCAAAGTATTAAAAGAAAATTTGTATATCTTTGTAATGGCAGAGGCCTTTCTAGATAAGTCTCTGAGTTAAGAAACTATAAAGAAAGACTGATAATTAAACTACCTGATTTTCTTTTAAATTACATGAACAAAAACACCATAACCAAAGTCAAAAGATAATTCATAAACTGGGAAAAATACCTGAAGTTCATATCATAGAAAAAAAGTTATCCTAATATATAAACAGCTTCTAGAAATCTAGAAGAAAAGAACAAACAACCCAATGAAATAGAGTTCAAGAGACATAGAGTCAGTTTATAGAAAAATAAATACCAATGACCATTAAATGTATTAAAAGGTCAGAATAAAGGACACGAAATGGAGATATTATTTTTCACCCTCAAATTAACAAAAATTGAAGTGTGCCAACACACTGTTAGCAAGGCTGTAGGACAAAGCAGTCAAGATATTACTTGCTTTGAGGAATATAAAAATGCAACAAATTCTATGTAGGGAAAATTGACAATAGCTTTCAAATAACACTTGAATTTACCCTTTGGCAATGGCAGTTCTTGAAATGTATTCTAAAGATATGCCTGCTCATAAACAAAATATATGTATGAGGTTATATATAGCAGCACTGTTTATACTAGCAAAAGGTTGGAAATATGTCAATGTTTAACAAGAGATTAAATAAACTATTCACCCCTCGTTCGAGATGCACACACACACCACACACTCACACATCAGCTCCACTCCATCACCTTGAATTCCGTGCTTTGGCCTTATAAAAGTAGTTGTGGTTACTGAGCAGTTCACACTTAATCTCATCTCCGAGCCTTTATGCTTCTTGTTTTCTTCACTGTATAGGTCTAACTTTCCTCTTTTTAAATGCTGTATAAAACTCCTGTTTACCCTGATCAGATACTATATCTCTTGGGATACAGATACTATATCTCTCGGGATACCTTTCATGACTTCACAAACAGAATATCACTCACTTTTCATAAAATGGCTGTCAATAAAACCAATATAAGCTAAGACTTAGCTTACTTTCAGCCTGATGTTTCATTCGAAGTGAAATCAGAAGCCAAAAGTAGTGTCAAAGCAATTCACATATTTACTCCCATCTCTCAGAGAATGTAAGAGGAGATTCACTAACAATCTAGCAGTATTTCATTTATTTTATTTGTTGTAAAAACACTTACCATGAGAGGTACCTTCTTAACAAAATTTTAAATGTACATTAAACATTACTGTTGACTACAGGTATAATGTTGTATAGCATATCTGTAGAGCTTATTCATCTTGCTTCACTGAAGCTTTCTGCCCATTGATTAGTAACTCCCCATTTTCCCATTTTTTTTTCAGGCCCTGCTAATCACCACTCTGCTCTTTGATTCTATTAATTAGACACTTTAGATACATCATATAAGTAGAATTATGCAGAATTTGTCTTTCCATGACTGGCTTATTTCACTTAGCATAATATCCCCAAGGTTTATCCATGTTGCCACATATTGCAGAACTTTCTTCTTTTTTAAAGGCTTAATAGTGTTCCATTGTATGTGTATACTACATTTTCTTGTTGATGGACACTTCTGGGTATTTATCCAAAAGAATTGAAATCAAGATCTCAAAGAGATATTAGCACTCCTATGTTCATTGAAGCACCATTCACAATAGCCAAGATACAGAAACAATCTAGCAATAAATCTCAAAATTTATTAAGACTATGAAGAAAAGTATAGTAAATTCAGAGCACAGAGAATAATCAGGATGGTAGCCTGGGAGACCTTTTCAGGCAAGGTTGACTACCAAGACTACTTTATATTGTTCTTTCTTTTGAAAGTAAAACAAACACAGAGGATACTAAAAATTCTTCCCAGTTCTCTATTCTCCAAGCCCTCCAAGTATCCTTTTATGTGTCAAAATCTCTCTGATTCCCCTTCTCTTTTGTCCCTGCCACAAAGACCATTGGAATTTCTACTTCAACCCACACCCAAGCAAATGTGCTTCTAGTGTAATTAGAAGAATTTGGCTCCATGCTTTCTGGTCCCTTCTGCAATGAATGATGGGGAAACATCTAGTAATCTCTCATTACTGTTTCTATAGATAATAAAAGTGCTTATCTCATTATCTTCACAGGACATGACATCTATACCTTGTCAGTTACTGCTGAAAACAGTAAGTTCCCACTGATTCAATAGTTGCTCCTTGAACACAAACACCCTGTCACATTTATCTCTATACCCTACTCTTAATATAGCAGTTGGTATGAAGCAGATACTTAAAGAAATTCCAATGAACTGAATAAAAATTCCAGATGAACTTAATAAAAATGGAAGACAGAGAGCAGAACAAAACCATGACATTAATTTGTAGGGCAAGTGCCTTTCAGTGTTGGTGGCAGAGAAGAAATATGACGAGTTATCAGAAAACTGCTTTCCAAAATATCATGGTTCAGGAGAGGATTCGATGGGCACTTTTTAGGAGTAGGTTACATTGGGACATTTATCTTGGAAAATAATTACTTGTCTTAGGGAAAGGGATCTGAAAAGGATTTCGGAAAGGGATCTGAAGGGACTCTTGGAAAAGATCATTTCACTCAAAAGAACAATGCTGGTTCATATCTCTGCTTCCTGTCCCATTTTGTCTAATTCTAAATATGTCATGTCATTCTTCCTGTGATCTTAGCTCCTAGACATGCTGGGAACCTCAATGGCACAGATTTGTGGTTAAAAAAAGAAAAACGGAATGGGAACATGTGTAGACATGGCTGGAGAATCTGACAAGGCTTTGGAATTAGTTCTAGAGAAAGGAATATAATAGTTATATATTCAGTTTCCCAAGACACTGCATCTGTTAAACGATTGGTTATAAATTCCAAGATTAAAATTGTTAAAAAGCACCAAGGAAAAATCATAGAAAGGTCAAGTGATATTAGTTATATTCAAATGTATCCTCAACAAAGACTAAAACATTAATTTAAATTGATTTTGTTTCATTAGGACTCACTAGTCTACCAAAAATTAGTCAATTTGTTTTACCCTTGTAAATTCTGGGAAATCTTTTTCCTATATAAACTGCACCAAAATAAAGTAAGGAACCAGTTGCATTCATTTATGTGATATTTATTAACTTAGAATGCCTGACATTCTGTATATTCAAGGTAATTCAAGACTGTATTAATTCTTGTTGATAATTAGATAAGATGAATAAAAACAAAGTAGTAATTTGAAGTGAGCAATGCTAGAACAATATGATCAAAAAGCATATTATCCCTTTAACTGGATATGACAACGTATGCCTTTTATTCACATGAATGTTTCAGGATAAAATGTACTAATTATTCTGAGGAATACAATGTTGATTCAATAAAGGCAAAATAGAAAAAGAAAACAGCATAATTTTCAACAATGATTTCTCTCACATTTGTATTTTAAGATACTTTCGTGTGTATTATGTCTTAGATCATCCCAGAAACAGTGGATAGCAGTTATCGTAAGCTTCCCTGTTTTACATGAATAGTATTAACACTTATACAGGTGAAAGTAACTAAAAGTAATTGCAGCCATTCAAATTATAAGCCACTTCTTCTGACGGTAAAGCTTTTTCAGCACACTCCACTGTTTTGTTTTGTTTCACTTGAGTAAATTAACTTTGAGCCAAGAACTTACTAAAAGACTCTCATTACTTACCACATTCTATGTATCTCGCCATTTTCCATAAATGAGTATTTTTTCAGAAAAATTAATAGAGTTGTTCAAAATAAACTAGATACTGTTATGTGTCTCCTCTGCCTTTAAGTATATGTAGACGACCAAACTTAGAAGGGCATTGTGCATTTATATTTGCATTTATTGTATTGTACATTTCATTTATTTCATAAAATTATTGAGCACCTAATATATACCTAATACCATCCAAGATGGATCCGCATAAAGATGTAAATAAGAGACAATCCTGACCCCTTGGGGCTCAAAATATAATGGAGGGAAAGAGATCCAGGTATCTTACTATATCAAAGCAGAATGGAGGTGAGAGTGAAGAAAAGGAAGAGATTCATTCTATCTGGGGAGAAACAGAAATAAGTAAACTTTGAAGAATGAGAAAAATTTCAGTAGATGAAGAAGTTCAAGGACATTTTAGGAGAAGAAATGGGAGAAACAAAGGTATTGAGCAGAATCAAAGCTCAAGATGAATAGTTTTTGTATTTATGGCATAAATGGTGCAGAAGGCTGTATTATGATCATAATTGTTATTCCTCAGAACCTGTCTTTTATAAGTGTTAATTTTACTCTCAAATTTCATCATTGAGTTATGCAGCCCCTCAAATATCCATAGCCAAAATCCTGCTCCAAATTGAATGGCATAGGAACAGAGTCACATTAATCTGTCTGAAGTCCACCTTAACAGAAAGTGTTGTTTAATGATGGGGCTCAGCATAAATCTTGGTTGGAGTTGGGGAAGCAGTGATAATAGCTCTTTTCTAAAAGTTTTCATTGATGACATTTTGTTCCTGTTGGAAATTGGTATTTAGTTATCCACTGTGCCCTGGATAGAGAAATGGAAGCTAAATAACTAAGTGGAGTAAGTTAAAAGTGTATTAATTTAATCTGTATATTTGAGGAAGGCATTTTGGGTTCTCATTTTAAATCAATTTGTCCCTATTTCAATTTTCATGAATAAAATGTTTGGCCATTTTTATGAATGCAAGTCTTTGAAAGGTTTATAAATTTGCCCTAGATTTTTTTTTTAAGGCACCACCAACAACAGAGAAGTAGAAGGGAGAGATCTGAGGGATTAGATCTCTACACTAGTAATAAGTAAATGAGCTTCAATATTGGGGGAAAATATGAGCTAATAGAAACAAGAAAACATAATCTAAAACAATGGATCTTTCGTGGAAGTGAGAACCCAGAGGAATTAAGTACAAAGTCTTGCCAGGGATGTGAATCAATTCAGACATGTATAAAGTATGCAGTGCCTTGGGACAAGAACACTATGATTTGTAAACCTAGAATTTTGACTCTTTGGAAACAGGGATTGATCACAACATGGTGGGCCACTTCACCTCCTCCTCTACAGTTATACCAAACAGGTTTTACAATTTGAATACCACATTGTCAGAGATATATAGATGAAATAAAAGAGTTCAGAGATCTACAAGGGAAAACTACTGAACAAAGTGCAGCAAAAGAGAGATGATAAATAACAAGAATGCATTAGTTTTCTAGGTTGTGTAACAAATTATCACAAACACTGCAAAACCCATTTATTATCTCACTGTTTCTTTAAATCTGAAGTCTGCACAGAACAACTGAATTCTCTGCTTAAGGTCTCACAAGACTGAAATCAAGATGTCAGCTGAGGTTGCATTTATATCTGGACGTTGGGAGTCCTCTTTTAAGCTCATTCAGGTTGTCGGCAGAATTCAGTTTCTTGCAGTTGTAAGACTAAAGACCCATTTTCTTGCTGGCAGTTGTTCAGAGACTACTCTTAGCTCCTAGAGGATGCCCATAGGTCCTAGCCGTGTGGCCAACTCATAACATGGCAGCTAAATTTTTCAAAGCCAGCAGAGAATTTCATTCTAGTCGCCAAGGTCAGTCATATATAATGTAACCTAATCAATGGAGAGATTATTCCATCATATTCACAGGTCCTAACCATACTCAAGAGGAAGGAATTTCACAGAACATATACACCTGGCACTGAGAATCATAGTAGCATTCTGTATGTCTCGCTTAAAAAGCCAAAACTTTTTCCAAAGTCTTTGTACCATTTCACACTCGCATAAGCAATTTCTGAAATTCCCAATTCCTCCACAGCTTCAACTACATTAAGTATTGATGGGTATTTAGTTTTGTTTGTGATTTTTTTTTCCTTCAATTTTAGCCACTCTAGTGGGTGTGAAAGAGCATCACACTGTGGCTTTAATTTGCATTGCCCTAATGACGAATTATGAGAATTTTTAAAGGATTATTGGCCATTCATATACCTTCTTTTGTAGTTTACAAGATGTCTCTTCAAGTTATATGCTCATTTTTCAACTGGAATATTTGTCCTTTAATTACTGAGTTAAAGAAATTCTTTATATGTTCTGTATACAAAACCTTTGCCAAATATATTATTTACAAATATGTTATTCTAGTTTGTGGCTTGTCTATTTATTTGTAATGGTGTATTTCATGAACATAATTTTTAATTTTGATGAAGTCCACTTTATAAATTTCTTCTTTTACGGTTATTGAACTCCTCTGATTTTTAAGAAATCTTTACCCCCAGATCTTAATGTTATTTTCCCACATTTTGTCCCAAAAGCCTGATGATCTTGGCTTTTAAGCTTTCTCTTTTTTTCAGGTTTATTGAGTTATAATTGAGAAATTAAAATTTCATATATTCACGGTGTACAATGATGTTTTGATACACATATATATTGTGAAATGATTGCCACAATCGAGCTAATTAACATATCCATAACCTCACATAGTTTACATTCCCACCAAGAGTATACAAGTGTCCCCTTTTCTCCACATCCTCTCCAGCATTTATATTCTGTCTTTTTGAAAATAGCCATTCAACAGGTATGAGGTGACATCTCATGTTGGATTTGATCTGCATTTCCCTGGTGATGATTGACGTTGAGAAACTTTCATGTATCTGTTGGCCATGTGTATATCTTTTTGGCGGAAATTTCTATTTAGTCGGTTTCCAATTTTTAAAATCAGGTTATTTGCTTTCTTGCTATTAAAAGCCCCTTATATATTTTGCACATTAATCCATTATCAAACATATGGTTTGCAAATACTTTCTGCCATTCTATAGGTTATCTCTTCACTCTGTTGATTGTTTCCTTTGCTGTGCAAAAGATTTTTAATATGATGTGATTGCATTTGTCTATTTTTTTTTATTTTGTCACCTGTGCTACTGGTGTCATATGCAAAAAAATCATTTCCCAGACCAATATCAAGAAGCTTTTGCCCTATGTTTATTTCTACTAGCTTTACAACACTCAGGGCTCACATTTAAGTCATGAGTCCATTTCGAGTGAATATTTGTATATGACATGAGATTAGGTTCCACCTTCAGTTTGCTGCATTTGGATATCCAGTTTTCCTGGCATCATTTACTGAAGAGATGTCCTTTCACCTAGAAACTTTGTCAAAGATCAGTTGATTGTACATGTGTGAATTTATTTCTGGGCTGTCTATTCTGTTCCATTGGTCTATGTCTGTTTTTATGCCACTACCATACTGTATTCATTAAGGTAGCTTTGTGGTATATTTTAAAAGCAGACAGTGTAACGCCTCCAGCTTTGTTCTTCTTACTCAAAATTGCTTTGGGCATTCAGGACCTTTTCCTAAATTTCCATATGAATTTTAGGACTGTTTTTCTATTTCTGTGAAAAATACCATTGGAATTTTGATAGGGGTTGCATTGAATCTGTAGCTTATTTGCAGTAATATGGATATTTTAACAATATTAATTCTTCCAATACATGAATAAGGAATATCTTTGCATTTATCTCTGTCTTTTTCAATTTCTTTCATCAATACTTTATAGTTTTCAGTGTACATATATTTCAACTCTTTTTTTTTTCTTTTTAATTTATTCTTTATTTTTAACATCTTTATCCGAGTATAATTGCCTTACAGTGGTGTGTTAGTTTCTGCTTTATAACAAAGTGAATCAGTTATACATATACATATGTCCCCAGAGCTCTTCCCTCTTGTGTCTCCCCCCCCTCCCACCCTCCCTACCCCACCCCTCTAGGCGGTCAAAAGCATGGAGCTGATCTCCCTGTGCTATGCGGCTGCTTCTCACTAGCTATCTATTTTAGGTTTGGTAGTGTATATACATCCATGCCACTCTCTCACTTTGTCCCAGCTTACACTTTCCCCTCCCCATATCCTCAAGTCCATTCTCTAGTAGGTCTGCGTCTTCATTCCTGTCTTGCCCTAGGTTCTTCATGACTTGTTTTTTTTAGATTCCATATATATGTGTTAGCATACTGTATTTGCTTTCCTCTTTCTGACTTACTTCACTCTGTATGACAGACTCTAGGTCCATCCATATCACTACAAATAACTCAATTTCATTTCTCTTTATGGCTAAGTAATATTCCATTGTATATATGTGCCACATCTTCTTTATCCATTCATCTGTTGATGGACACTTAGGTTGCTTCCATGTCCTGGCTATTGTAAATAGAGCTGCAATGAACGTTTTGTTACATGACTCTTTTTGAATTATGCTTTTCTCAGGGTATATGCCCAGTAGTGGGATTGCTGGGTTATACAGTAGTTCTATGTTTAGATTTTTAAGGAACCTCCATACTGTTCTCCATAGTGGCTGTATCAATTTACATTCCCACTAACAGTGCAAGAGGGTTGCCTTTACTCCACACCCTCTCCAGCATTTATTGTTTCTAGATTTTTTGATGATGGCCATTCTGACCGGAGTGAGATGATATCTCCTTGTAGTTTTGATTTGCATTTCTCTAACGATTAATGATGTTGAGCATTCTTTCATGTGTTTGTTGGAATCTGTATATCTTCTTTGGAGAAATGTCTATTTAGGTCTCCTGTCCATTTTCAGATTGGGTTGTTTGTTTTTTTGATATTGAGCTGCCTGAGCTGCTTGTAAATTTTGGAGATTAATCCTTTGTCAGTTGCTTCATTTGCAAATATTTTCTCCCATTCTGGGTGTTGTCTTTTCGTCTTGTTTATGTTTCCTTTGCTGTGCAAAAGCTTTTAAGTTTCATTAGGTCCCATTTCTTTATTTTTGTTTTTATTTTCATTTCTCTAGGAGGTGGGTCAAAAAGGATCTTGCTGTGATTTATGTCATAGAGTGTTCTGCCTATGTTTTCCTCTAAGAGTTTGATGGTATCTGGCCTTACATTTAGGTCTTTATTCCATTTTGAGTTTATTTTTGTGTATGGTGTTAGGGAGTGTTCTAATTTCATTCTTCTACATGTAGTTGTCCAGATTTCCCAGCACCACTTATTGAAGAGGCTGTCTTTTTTCCACTGTATATTCTTGCCTCCTTTATCAAAGATAAGGTGACCATATGTGTGTGGCTTTATCTCTGGGCTTTCTATCCTGTTCCATTGATTTATATTTCTGTTTTTTTGCCAGTACCATACTATCTTGATTACTGTAGCTTTGTAGTATAGTCTGAAGTCAAGGAGCATGTTTCCTCCAGCTCTGTTTTTCTTTCTCAAGATTGCTTTGGCTATTCAGGGTCTTTTCTGTTTCCATACAAATTGAGAAACTTTTTGTTCTAGTTCTGTGAAAAGTGCCATTGGTAGTTTGAGGGGATTGCATTGAATCTGTACATTGCTCTGGGTAGTATAGTCATTTTCACAATGTTGATTTTTCCAATCCAAGAACATGGTATATCACTCCATCTATTTATATCATCTTTAATTTCTTTCATCAGTGTGTTATAATTTTCTGCATACAGGGCTTTTGTCTCCTTAGGTAGGTTTACTCCTAGATATTTTATTCTTTTTGCTGCAATGGTAAATGAGAGTGTTTTCTTAATTTAACTTTCAGATTTTACATCATTAGTGTATAGGAATGTAAGAGATTACTGTGCATTAATTTTGTATCCTGCTACTTTACCAAATTCATTGATTAGCTCTAGTAGATTTCTGGTAGCATCTTTAGGATTCTCTATGTATAGTATCATGTCATCTGCAAACAGTGACAGCTTTACTTCTTCTTTTCCGATTTGGATTCCTTTTATTTCTTTTTCTTCTCTGCCTGCTGTGGCTAAAACTTCCAAAACTATGTTGAATAATAGTGGTGAGAGTCAGCAACCTTGCCTTGTTCTTGATCTCAGTGAAAATGGTTTCAGTTTTTCACCATTGAGGATGATGTTGGCTGTGGGTTTGTCATATATGGCCATTATTATGTTGAGGAAAGTTCCCTCTATGCCTACTTTCTGGAGGGTTTTTATCATAAATGGGTGTTGAATTTTGTCGAAAGCTTTCTCTGCATCTATTGAGATGATCATATGGTTTTTCTCCTTCAATTTGTTAATATGGTTTATCACATTGATTGATTTGCATATATTGAAGAATCCTTGCATTCCTGGGACAAACCCCACTTGATCATGGTGTATGATCCTTTTAATGTGCTGTTGGATTCTGTTTGCTAGTATTTTGTTGAGGATTTTTGCATCTATGTTCATCAGTGATATTGGCCTGTAGTTTTCTTTCTTTGTGACATCTTTGTCTGGTTTTGGTATCAGGGTGATGGTGGCCTCATAGAATGAGTGCGGGAGTGTTCCTCCCTCAGCTATATTTTGGAAGAGTTTGAGAAGGATAGGTGTTAGCTCTTCTCTAAATGTTTGATAGAATTCGCCTGTGAAGCCATCAGGTCCTGGGCTTTTGTTTGTTGGAAGATTTTTAATCACAGTTTCAACTTTAGTGCTTGTGATTGGTCTGTTCATATTTTCTGTTTCTTCCTGGTTCAGTCTCAGAAGGTTGTGTATTTCTAAGAATTTGTCCATTTCTTCCAGGTTGTCCATTTTATTGGCATAGAGTGGCTTGTAGTAATCTCTCATGATCCTTTGTATTTCTGCAGTTTCAGTTGTTACTTCTCCTTTTTCATTTCTAATTCTACTGATTTGAGTCTTCTCCCCTTTTTTCTTGATGAGTCTGGCTAATAGTTTATCAATTTTGTTTATCTTCTCAAAGAACCAGCTTTTAGTTTTATTGATATTTGCTATGGCTTCCTTCATTTCTTTTTCATTTACTTCTTATCTGATCTTTATGATTTCTTTCCTTCTGCTAACTTTGGGGTTTTTTGTTCTTCTTTCTCTAATCGCTTTAGGTGTAAGGTTAGGTTTTTTATTTGAGATGTTTCTTGTTTCTTAAGGTAGGTTTGTATTGCTATAAACTTCCTTCTTAGAACTGCTTTTGCTGCATACCATAGGTTTTGGGTCGTTGTGTTTTCATTGTCATTTATTTCTAGGTATTTTTTGATTTCCTCTTTGGTTTCTTCAGTGATCTCTTGGTTATTAAGTAGTTTATTGTTTAGCCTCCACGTGTTTGTAATTTTTTTACAGATTTTTCCTTTAATTGATATCTAGTCTCATAGCACTGTGGTCAGAAAAGATACTTCATATGATTTCAATTTTCTTAAATTTACCACGGCTTGACTGGTGACGCAAATATGATCTATCCCAGAGAATGTTCATGAGCACTTGAGAAGAATATGTATTCTGTTGTTCTTGGATGGAGTGCCCTATAAATATCCATTAAGTCCTTCTTGTTTAATGTATCATTTAAAGCTTGTATTTCCTTCTTTATTTTCATTTTGGATGATCTGTCCATTGGTGAAAGTGGGGTGTTAAAGTCCCCTACTATGACTGTGTTACTGTCGATTTCCCGCTTTATGGCTGTTAGCATTTGCCTTATGTATTGAGGTGCTCCTATGTTGGGTGCATAAATATTTACAATTGTTATACCTTCCTCTTGGATCAATCCCTTGATCATTACATAGTGTCCTTCTTTGTCTCTTGTAATAGTCTTTATTTTAAAGTCTATTTTGTCTGATATGAGAATTGCTACTCCAGCTTTCTTTTGATTTCCATTTGCATGGAATATCTTTTTCCATCCCCTCACGTTCAGTCTGTATGTGTCCTTAGGTCTGAAGTGCGTCTCTTGTAGACAGCATATATATGGGTCTTGTTTTTGTATCCATTCAGCCAGTCTATGTCTTTTGGTTGGAGCATTTAATCCATTTACATTTAAGGTAATTATCGATATGTATGTATGATACTATTACCATTTTCTTAATTGTTTTGGGTTTGTTATTGTAGGTCTTTTCCTTCTCTTGTGTTTCCTGCCTAGAGAAGTTCCTTTAACATTTGTTGTAAAGCTGCTTTTGTGGTGCTGAATTCTCTTAGCTTTTGCTTGTCTGTAAAGGTTTTAATTTCTCTATCAAATCTGAATGAGATCCTTGCTGGGTAGAGTAATCTTGGGTGTAGGTTTTTCTCCTTCATCAGTTTAAATGTTTCCTGCCACTCCCTTCTGGCTTGCAGAGTTTCTGCTGAAAGATCAGCTGTTAACCTTATGGGGATTCCCTTGTGTGTTATGTGTTGTTTTTCCCTTGCTGCTTTAAATATGTTTTCTTTATATTTAATTTTTGATAGTTTGATTAATATGTGTCTTGGTGTGTTTCTCCTTGGATTTATCCTGTATGGGACTCTCTTTGCTTCCTGGACTTGATTAACTATTTCCTTTCCCATATTAGGTAAGTTTTCAGCTATAATCTCTTCAAATATTTTCTCAGTCCCTTTCTTTTTCTCTTCTTCTTCTGGGACCCCTATAATTCGAATGTTGGTGTGTTTAATGTTGTCTCAGAGGTCTCTGAGACTGTCCTCAGTTCTTTTCATTCTTTTTTCTTTATTCTGCTCTGCAGTAGTTATTTCCACTATTTTATCTTCCAGGTCACTTATCCATTCTTCTGCCTCAGTTATTCTGCTATTCATCCCTTCTAGAGTATTTTTAATTTCATTTATTGTGTTTTTCATTGTTGCTTGGTCCCTCTTTATTTCTTCTACGTCCTTGTTAAATATTTCTTGCATTTTGTCTATTCTATTTCCAAGATTTTGGATCATCTTTACTATCATTATTCTGAATTCTTTTTCAGGTAGACTGCCTATTTCCTCTTCATTTGTTAGGTCTGGTGTGTTTTTACCTTGCTCCTTCATCTGCTGTGTGTTTTTCTGTCTTCTCATTTTGCTTATCTTACTGTGTTTGGGGTCTCCTTTTCGCAGGCTGCAGGTTCATAGTTCCTGTTGTTTTTGGTGTCTGTCCCCAGTGGCTAAGGTTGGTTCAGTGGGTTGCGTAGGCTTCCTGGTGGAGGGGACTAGTGCCTGTGTTCTGGTGCATGAGGCTGGATCTTGTCTTTCTGGTGGGCAGGTCCACGTCTGGTGGTGTGTTTTGGGGTGTCTGTGGCCTTATGATGATTTTAGGCAGCCCCTGTGCTAATGGATGGGGTTGTGTTCCTGTCTTGCTAGTTGTTTGGCATAGGGTGTCCAGCACTGTAGCTTGCCAGTCATTGAGAGGAGCTGGGTCTTGGTGTTGAGATGGAGATCTCTGTGAGGTTTTCGCCATTTGATATTATGTGGAGCTGGGAGGTCTCTTTTGGACCAGTGTCCTGAACTTGGCTCTCCCACCCTGAGGCACTTCCCTGACACCTGGCTGGAGCACCAAGAGCCTGTCATCCATACAGCTCAGAATAAAAGGGAGAAAAAAAAAGAAAGAAAGAAAGAAGAAGAAAAAATAAATTTAATACAATAAAATAAAGTAAAATAAAATAAAGTTATTAAAATAAAAAATAATTATTAAAAAAAATTTTTTTAAGTAATAAAAAAAAGAAAGAAAGAAGAGAGCAAGCAAACCAAAACTCAAATCCACCAATGATTAAGAAATGCTAAAAACTATACTAAAAAAAAAAAAAAAACGGGCAGACAGAACCCTAGGACAAATGGTAAAAGCAAAGCTGTACAGACAAAATCACACACAGAAGCATACACATACACACTCACAAAAAGAGAAAAAGGGAAAATAATATATATATCGTTGCTCCAAAAGTCCACCTCCTCAATTTGGGATGATTCGTTGTCTATTCAGGTATTCTACAGATGCAGGGTACATCAAGGTGACTGTGGAGATTTAATGTGCTGCTCCTGAGACTCCTGGGAGTAATTTCCCTTTCTCCTCTTTGTTCACACAGCTCCTGAGGTTCAGCTTTGGATTTGGACCCGCCTCTGCGTGTAGGTCGCCTGAGGGCGTCTGTTCTTCACTCAGACAGGACGGGGTTAAAGGAGCAGCTGCTTCGCGGGCTCTGGCTCACTCAGGCTGGGGCGAGGGAGGGGTACGGAGTGACGGGTGAGCCTGCAGCAGCAGAGACCGGCATGACGTTGCAACAGCCTGAAGCACAACGTGTGTTCTCCCGGGGAAGTTGTCCCTGGATCACGGGACCCTGGCAGTGGTGGGCTGCACAGGCTCCTGGGAGGGGAGGTGTGGGTAGTGACCTGTGCTTGCACAAAGGCTCCTTGGTGGCTGCAGCAGCAGCCTTAGCATCTCATGCCCGCCTCTGGGGTCCACACTGATAGCCGCGGGTCGCACCCGTCTCTGAAGCTCATTTATGCAGTGCTCTGAATCCCCTCTCCTCACGAACCCCGAAACAATGGCCTCTTGCCTCTTAGGCAGGTCCAGACTTTTGCCTGGACCCCCTCCCGGGTAACTGTATCCGACCAAAGCCCGAGCCTCAGCTTCCAGCCCCCGCCCGCCCCGGCAGGTGAGCAGACAAGCCTCTCGGGCTGGTGAGTGCTGGTCGGCACTGATCCTCTGTGTGGGAATCTCTCTGCTTTGCCCTCTGCACCCTTATTGCTGCACTCTCCTCCGTGGCTCGGAAGCTTTCCCCCTTCGCCACCCACGGTCTCCGCCCGCGAAGGGCCTTCCTAGTGTGTGGAAACCTTTCCTCCTTCACAGCTCCCTCCCACTGGTGCAGGTCCCATCCGTATACTTTTGTCTCTGTTTTTTCCTTTTTCTTTTGCCCTACCCAGGTACTTGGGGAGTTTCTTGCCTTTTGGGAGGTCTGACGTCTTCTGCCAGCGTTCAGTAGGTGTTCTGTAGGAATTGTTCCACATGTAGATGTATTTCTGATGTATTTGTGGGGAGGAAGGTGATCTCCACGTCTTACTCTTCCGCCATCTTGAAGCTCCTCCTCATTTTTCAACTCTTCAGTTAAATTTATTCATAAGTATTTCACTGATTTTAATGTTATTGTAAATGGGGTTACTTTCTTAATTTCTTTTTCAAATAGTTGATTGTTAGTGTATAGAAACATAGCAAGTTTTTGTATGTTGATTTTACATCCTGCAACTTTACTGAATTTGTTTATTAGTTCTAATAGTTTTTTGGTGGAATCTACAGTGTTTTCTATACATATTATCAGGACATTTGCAAAAAGAGACAATTTTACTTCTTCCTTTCTGATCTGGATATCGTTTATTTCTCTTTTTTGCCTAACTGTTCTGGCTAAGACTTCTAGTATTATGTTGAATAAAAATGGTGAGAGCAGACATCCTTGCTTATTCCTGATCTTACAGGAAAACTTTTAGTGTCTCACCACTGAGTATGAGGTTAGTTATTGGCTTGTCATACGGCCTTTACTATGTTGAGGTACATTCTTTTGATACATAATTTATTTAGATTTTTTTGTAATGAAGGGATGTTATATTTTATCAGAAGCTTTTTCTGCATCTATTGTGATAATTGTATGATTTTTATCCAGTGTCGTATATCACATTGATTGACTTGCCTATGGGAACTGTTCTTGCATTTCAGGGATAAATCCCACTTGATCATGGTGTATGGTCCTTTTAACATTCTGTTGAATTTGGATTGCTAGTATTTTGTTGGGGATATTTGCATCTATGTTCATCTGGCATATTGGCCTACAATTTTCTTTTCTTATAGTACTCTTGTCTGGCTTTGGTATCAGGGTATGCTGTCCACATAAAGTTTGGAAATGTTCCCTTCTCTTCAATATTTTGGAAGAGTATGAGAAGGTTTGGTATTAATCCTTCTTTAAATGTTGGATGAAATTCACCAGTGAAGCCATCTGTTCTTGGACTTTTCTTTATGGAAAAGTTTTTATTTACTGATTCAATCTCTTTATTTGTTATTGGTCTATTGAGAGTTTCTGTTTCTTCATGATTCAGTCTTTGTAGGTTGTATCTTTCTAGAAATTTGTCTTTCTTCTAGGTTATCCAGTTTGTTGACATATAATTACTGACAATAGTCACTTATGATCCTTTGTATTTCTGTGGCATCAGCTGTAAGTCTCTGCTTTTGTTTATAATTTTATTTATTTGAGTCTTTTTTTTTCTTAGCCTAGCTACAGGTTTGTCAATGTAGTTTATCTTTTTAAAACACTAACTCTTCATTCTGTTGATCTTTTCTATTGCTTTCTTAGTCTCCATTTTACTTATTCTACTCCAGTCTTTATTATTTCATTTATTTTGCTAACTTTGAGTCTAGTTTGTTCTTTTTTGTTGTCATTGTTACTTGAAGTGTAAATAGGTTGTTTATTTGAGAGCTTTCTTTTTTCCTAATGGAGACATTTATCACCATAAACTTCCCTCTTAGAAGTGTTTTTGCTGCATCCCATAAGATTTGGCATGTTGTATTTCCATTTTCATTTGTCTCAAATATTTTTTGATTTTCATTTTGATTTTTCTTGGGCCCTTTGGTTACTTAGGAGTATATTATTTGATTTTCATATACTTATGAATTTTCCAATTTTCTTTCTGTTATTGGTTTCTAGTTTCATACCATTGTGGTCAGAAAAAATACTTGGCATGATTTCAATCTTCTTAAATTTGTTAAGACTTGTTTTGTGGTCAACATATGATCTATCCTGGAGAATGCTCCATGAGTACTTGAGAAGAATGTGTACTGGTGTTACTGTCAAATGGAATGTTCTGTGTGTGTCAGTTAGATTCGTTTCATCTGTAGTGTTATCTGATTCCACTGTTTCCTTACTGATTTTCTGTCATGATGAGATATCCATTATAGAAAGTGAGGTATTAAAGTACCCTACTATTATTGTATTGCTGTCTATTTCTCCCTTCAGTTCTATCAATATTTGTTTAATATATTTAGGTACTATGATGTTGAGTACATGTATATTTATAATTGTTATATCCTCTTAATGAATTGAGTCCTTTTGGATTACATAATGACCTTTTTTGTCTCATGTGACTGTTTTTGACTTAAAGTTTATTTTGTCTGGGGTAGGTATAGCCATTCCTGCTCTCTTTTGGTTATGTGCATGGAGTATCTTTTTCCATCTGCTCACTTTCAGCCTATGTGTGTCCTTAAAACTAAAGTGAATCTCTTGTAGGCAGTATACTATTGGATTTTCTTTGTTTTAATCCATTTTAACTTTGACTGGAGAATTTAATCCATTTAATTTTAAAGTAATTATTGATATGTAGGGATTTATTCTTGCAATTTTGTTCATTGTTTTTCTGTTTTGTGGTTCCTTTATACTTTTATTCCTTTCTGTTTTCTTCCTTTGTGTTTTAATGAATTTTTTGTATAGGTATGCTTTGATTCCTTTCTCCTTATCTTTTGTGTAGCTGTTAAAATTTAGTTTTTTGTGATTGCCATGAGGCTTGCGTAAAACCTCTTATAGTTATAACAGTCTATTTTAACCTGATAATTACTTAACTTCAGTTGCATCAAAATTTAACATTTTACTTTTCCTCATTGAAAAATTACACATTTACCTACCAACACATTTTATGTTATTAATGTCAAAGTTTACATCTTTCTATATTTTGTTTCTATCAACAAATAGTATAGTAATCTATAGTAGCTATAGTTATTTTTAATACTTCCCTCCTTTTACTTTACAGTAGAGTTTAAAGTGATTTACATACCACCATTAGAGTATTCAAAATTTTGATATAACTTTACCAGTGAGTTTTACACTTTCATGTGTTTTCATCTTACTCAGTAGTGTCCTTTTGTTTCAACTTAAAGAACTCTCTTTAGCATTTCTTGTAAAACAAGTCAAGTGGTGATGAACTCTCTCAGCTTTTGTTTTTCTGTGAAAGTCTTTGTCTCTCCTTCATTTGTGAAGAACAACTTTTCCTTGTATAGTATTGTTGGTTGGCAGGTTTTTTTTTTCTTCTTTCAGCACTTTGAATATACCATCCCACTCTCTCCCCGACTACAAAACTTCTGCTGAGAAATCTGACTGACAGCCTTATGAGTGCTCCCTTCTATGTGAAATTGCCTTTCTCTTGTTGTTCCCAAAATTCTCTCTTTGTCTTTGACTTTTGAGAATTTGATTATAATGTGTCTCAGTGTAACCTTCTTTTGGTTGAATCTGTTTAAGGACCTTGAGCTTTGTGAACCTAGATGTCTATATCCCTCCCACAATTTGGTAAGTTTTCAGCCATTATTTCTTTAAATAAACTTTCTGCCCCTTTCTCTCTCTCCTCACCTTCTCAGACTTCCATAATGTGTAAATTATTTGCCTTGTTGGTATCCTATAAATCACATAGGCTTTCTTCACCCTTAAGCATTCTTTTTGCTCTTTTTCTCCTGGGACTGGATAATTTCAAATGAGCTATCCTTGAGTTCTTGAGTTTATAGATCTTTTCTTCGGCTTGATTGAGTCTGTTGTTGAAGCCCTCTACTGAATTTTTTATTTAATTCATTGTATTCTTCAGCTCCAGGATTTCTGTTTTGTTCTTTTTTATGATTTCTATTTTTTGTTGAACTTCTTGTTTTGTTCATGTATTGTCTTTCTGATTTCATTGAGTTGTCCATCTGTGCTCTCTGGTAGTTTTCTGAGCTTCTTTAAACAAATTATTTTGAATTTTTTGTCAGGCAATTCATAGATCTCCATTTATTTGGGCTCAGTTGCTGGGAAATTGTGTTCTTTTGGTGCTGGCATGGTTCCATGATTTTTCATGTTCCTTGAAGTTTTAAGTTGCTCTCTTTGCATATAAAGAAGTTGTTACCTCCTCAAACCTTGACTGGCTCCAGAAGAAAAATGTCTTTACCAGTCAGCCCAGGTAGAAATTCTAGGCATCTCACAGATGTTTTTATGGATGTACCCACTCTATTCCTTTTGTTTGGGGAAGTTTTAGGTTTGTATGCCTTCTCTCAATTCCATAAGTCAGGCCAGATGCTGAGAACCTCCTGTTTATTTTTCTTAGGGCATTACCCTAAAATGTTCAGGGTTATGTGCCTTTCCCAATCCAGCAGAATCAAGCCAGCTATCTACATGTGCTTATGTGTGATTTGCAGAGGCTTGCCTATCTACAGGGGTGCATGCAGGCTGCTGGTTCCTGGAGGAAGTAGTATGTGGAGTGCTGGGGACATGTGTGGGCTATTTGGGGGATCTGCAGTTTAAGTATTCTGTGATCATGAGTGATCCTCTTGCTTCAGTCTACAAGGTGGTTGATAGAAACTGCATCCATTTTTTGAGTTCCCAAAACCTGGTTGCTGTGAGCTCTGCACATTTTCCATGATCCTAGCTGGCTCAAACTATGGCTCAAAAAATGATATAGATTTTATGTTCCATAAACTAAAATCTATACCACTAATCTAAATATATATCTTCATGCCAGTATAACAGGGTCTTGATTACTGTAGATTTATATTATATCTTAGATAATTTGAGTTCCTTGCTGTTTTTCATGATGATTTTGGCTATTTTAGCTTTTGGTTTTTGCTTTTTTTTGCATTTCAGTATGGATGTTAGAATCATAAGAGCCATCACAACCTGTTTTAGATTGCTTTCCAATGCTTTCAAATAGCATTTTTAGAATAAATTTTAACTAAGTGTTTATAATTATTGTGTGCAGGAAATTAATCGAATACAAGTTACTCTGTAATTACCAGAAACAGAAACTCCTCTTCTCAATATTGTTCTTTTATTTATTTTTTTGTCTAGGGCTCTGTCACTGTCCAAGCTTTAACCACCCACCCTACAGCAATCCAACAAATAATCCAATAAATAAATTGTTTCCTTTCAAAGCATTGTCCCCCTTCAGAACTCCTGTTTAATATAGCAACTTAAGCAGAACCCAGCCCAATTTTACTGTTCATTTTAGAACTGCACAAGGTACTGAGACCTAACCATTTTTTCCAGCCCCCAAATATCCTTTTCCTGAATCAGTACCCTTTCCATCACGCCTTACAATCAGTCTTGCCCAAGTTATAAAAATAATCATTAAGAGCCATTCAGTTTGATATGACTACTTAAACTATTATCTCCTCATGCTTAGCAAATTTTGGTCACCAAAAATAATAGTAACATTTATATTCCCAATTACTATATTATTTCCTGAACCATACAATCCACTGAGAAATTCAGTCTACAATTTTCTCAGTTCTTCTTAACATTCCCTCTTTTCCCTTTCCTTTATTTTTCTTGCTCTGTAAACGTGACACATGTTATTTTCTTTTCAAGTGTAATCTGGCTGCTCTCCCCCAATATCTGCCTCTTTATATGAGTAACTCTTTCTCAAATTACTTTGCATAGAGCTCTTTTTGTTCCACTCTGTATTTGGCCTTCAACCTAAGTACAGTCTCTGCAAGTATTTAGTCTCAATATAAGTACTCATTCTTCAATCTAATTACTCTCTCCTCTAGGCCTGTCTCACTCTTGGGAGGACAATTCTAACTGAGCTGC
The DNA here is from genome assembly GCF_028023285.1 of Balaenoptera ricei. Lineage (NCBI taxonomy): Eukaryota > Metazoa > Chordata > Mammalia > Artiodactyla > Balaenopteridae > Balaenoptera > Balaenoptera ricei. The sequence goes on along the minus strand of NC_082646.1, from coordinate 53,155,472 downwards.
AATTTCTAATTTTCCTTTCCACTTCTACATCGGGAAAACGGGTGCATCTTTGGCTACACCAGTGACTCTCAAACTAGTTTAAATTCAGATTCTCAGGTTTACCCCTGAAATTCAATAACTCTGAGATTAAGTCAGTAAGTCTGAAGTGAAGTCCAGCGATTTTTTAGGCGGGGGGGAGTGTGTCATTTTTCTTCTAGAACACCAACTCAAACGGGAAACATTTAGTACAGACTAGACCTTTAGTCACTATTTATTAAATTAAATGATATTAAATAATTGTGGTCCATGATTTAGAAAATATACTTTCTTTATTCCAATCATCAGCAAGGGCTGTCAGTTCTACTTCTAAAATGTGTTGAACTCCATTTTGGATTTCAACAACATTAGCTAAAGCCATGATTATCTTCTACCTGGACTATGTCAGTAATCTCCTAACTGTTCTCCTTACTCATGCTTTTCAATAACTAGAGGAATGTTTTCAAGTAAGTAAATCAGCTGATGTTACCCACATGCTTAAAGCACTCCAATGCTTCCAAGCAATGATTTGTATGTTTCCTATATCCCTGATCTCACCTCTTATCAATTCCCCCCTGCAATGGGCTCCAGTCACATTGGGCTTCAAAGGATTCCTCGACACATTCACTCCTACCACAAGACATTTGCACTTGCTTCTCCCAGAGTCTGGAACAGACTGATCTCTGCATCATTAATCTCACTTATCATTCAGGTCTCAATTCAAACTTTATTCCCCAGAAAAACTGTTCATCCAGACTAAGGAAGCTGCCCCCAATCCCACATCTCCACTATGTAGTTATCTATAGCATTTTTTCCTTAAAACTTATCAGAACTTAAAAATGCATTTATTTATTTGTTTATTTACTTATTTTCCATATCCCCTCAATAGAGTACAAGCTACATGAAAGCATCAGCCTTGTCTGTTTTCTTCATCACTGAAGTCCCGGTGCCTGGAACAATTCCTGTCACAGAGTAGGCACTCAAAAAAAAGGTTTGATCAATAAATAAACAGACTGAAGCAAAATAAGGGGGAGAGAGAGAGAAAAAGAGACAGAGATCAGAGTTTAAAAATGTTCTTAAACCATAGCAGAGTAACCAAGGAAAATAATATTATCTATTTGTGTCTTGTAATTCATACCCACTCAACCAACTTATGAAATTAGGCCTATTTGCAAATATGACCAGCTAAGCATTGCATCTGTGCTGTGGTGCCATGTTTTCTAATAATGAAAAAGAAAAAAATATCACAGTTTATAAATACTGCACAAAATATGAAGAAAGTGCAGTAATGAGAGATAAGGATAAGATTTCAGATATGGATAGAACTGAGTTTGAATAAAACATTCTTGAGGTTATACTAATAAGTTTAAAGGCTCTTGTGTCCACATTAAATTAAATGTAATTTTTTTTTTAATTTCACAAGGTGGCTATGGGAATTAGATGGGACAAGGTAATTTGAGAACACACATGAGAACCTGGCACACAGTAGGACTAACAAATGATAGTTGCTTTCCCCCCTCACTTAGTCCTATTGTACACTAAGTAATACTCTGAGTGAAAGAGTTCCTCCTCTGCTCACAACACATAATTTAATCCACTTAATTTATTAGAGCATGACTTCAACAATGAGAAAGATATAATCAAAGATGCCCATCCTATCTAGAAAGCAGTGTGACTTAGTGAAAATAATCAAATTTAAAGAGTACACTTGAACATTCAGGTTTCTCTATTCATTCTTATTCTTAATATCTGACCACACCTACAGACCATGTGGCTCTAGGTTATCAAAATTTATCATTCCAACCACCTGTAATTGAAACAAGTGGCAATTTATTAATAGTTTTGCTGTTAACTAAAGACACTCTGTAAACAGTAATACCATGCAGGCATCAGGTAATATAGGTTCCAATTTATCATAGTTTCAGCACACTACAGCCTTCTTCTTATCAATTCTGTACAAATAAAAGTGATGCAGCAAGAAAAAAGAGTTTGTTACCACTGCAGACACAACAGCTTTTAAAAATTTGCTTCCACCATATCTTAGTTCTGCCTGCACTATGTAAATAAAATCAAAGAGTATGTGCTCTTTTGTGTGTGGTATGATTTCCTCAGCATAATGCCTATGAGATTGTTGTGTGATTTTTTTCTTTTCCATTGCTGAGTACTATTCCATGTTGTGAATACACTACGAGGTATTTTTCAGTTTTCCTGTTGATGGACATGTTTCCACTTTGGAGTTATTATTAATAACATTGTTATGTATATTCTTGTAAAAATCTTTTGGACATTTTTTTCTCTCTCTTGATTAGCACCTAGGAACAGAATTGCTAAGGCAAAGATAAAGTGTATGCTTAACTTTATTTTTTAAAAACTGCCAAACATTTATGCCAAGTGGCTGTACAATTTGATACTCCTAGCAACAGGGAGGAGAGTTTTCCTTACTCTTCAACATTTGGTATTGCAAGTTTTTTAAATTTAGACATTTTGGTAGGTATGTAGAGATATTTCTTTGTGATTTTAATTCATGTATCTTGGATGACAAAATATTGAGCACATTTTTTGATGAGATTAATGGTGTTTATAGATCATCCTTTGTGAAATGTGAAGTCTTTAACACTTTTTTTTTTTTTTTTTTTTTTGGTAATTGGGATGATTGTGTTTTTGGTATTGAATCATAGGAGTTATGTTTCCTTCTGGAAGTTTTATAGTTTTAACTTTTGGTCTCAAATAAATTTTTATTTCATGTGAGATAGGGTTTGAAGTTCACATCCTTTTCCTTATGGCCATCTAGCTGTTACTGAATCAATTGTTGATATTTTCCCCATTGAATTGCTTTCAACTCTTCATTTAAAATCAATTAAACATATAAATAGACATCTATTTCTTTCCATTAAATGCTACATTAAATGGATTTTTTAAAATTTTGTTTTCCAAGTTATTGTTACAAGTACACAGAAATACATTTTTTATAATAACCTCATATCTATAAAACTTGCTAAATTTACTTTTCAGGACTTGTAGTTGTTTTGTATTCCTTCAGGATTTTCTACAAAAAAATTATGTCATTTCTGAATAGAGATAGTTTTCCTTTTTCCTTGTTAACATTTTGGCCTTTTTATATTGCCTTATTGTAATGGTTAGGCCTCCAGTACAATGTTGAATAGGAATGGTGAAAGTCTCTTGCCTTGAAAGTATCTCTGGGAGAAAGTGTTCAGTATTTCACTGTTAAGTATAAAGAATAGTTTTTATTTGTTTGTTTTATGTCTAGATGTCCCTTACCAGACTGAGAAAGTTTTCTGGCATTTCTAGATTACTTAGAGTTTTCATCAAAATAGGCATTGAATTTTGTTAAATACCCTTTCTGCATCTAGTAAAATGATCATATTTTTTTCTGCCTCTTTTGTTAATACAGTATGTTACACTGACTAATTTCCAAATGATAAATCAGACTTGCGTTCCCAAGATAAGTTTCCCTTGGCCATGATATGTTATTGAATGCAAGATGTTAACATTCTACTGTGGACCTTTTCATCTATATTTATAAGAAGTATTTTTCTATAAAAACACTTCTTCTTTTTAATGTATTTTTAAGGTTTTGGTATGACAATTATGATGGCCTTAAAAAACAAGTTGAAACTTTTTCCTTCCTACTATATTTCTGAAAGAATATTTGTAATATTGCTGTTTTTGATTCCTCACATGTTTTATAGAATTGCCCAGTGAAGACATTTACACCTGATGCTTTCTTTATGTCATGGTTTTTGATAAATAATTTCTTTAATTCATGCTTCCTATTTTATCTTGTATAAATTCTGGTGAGTTGTGTTTTTCAAGAAATATAAACACTTCGTTGAAGTTGACTAAGTTTTTATCTTTTAAAGTTGGTAGGATCTCTAAAGTAACTCCCTCTTTCATTCCTGACGTTGGCAACCCTGATGTTTCCCTTTCATTCCTAATCACTTTGTGAGGGATTTTTATTGATTTTTTTATTTTTTCAGTGAACTAAATTTGGGTTTTATTAATTTTCTTTATCTTTGTGTGTTTTTATTTCATTGATTTCTGCTCTTATATTTATTGCATTTTCTTATCTTTACTTACTTGGGCCTAATGTTTTCTATTAACTTAGATGGAAAATTATATCATTGCTTGTTTAAGCACTTCTGATTTTCTAATATAAGCATTTAAAGTTATAAATTTTACTCAGCACAAATTAGGCTGTATTCCATAAATTTTTACATTTTCCTTATCATTTACATCAATAGCTTTTAATTTTCCTTGTGGTTTTTATATTTAAACTTTAAGTTATTTATGAGTATGTTGTTAATTTTAAATATTTAGGTGTTTCATATGCATTATTGTTTTAATGTATCTTATTGTTATTGATTTCTAACTTAATTCTTTTGTGTTTTGGTAATATATTCCATATGCTCTCAATACTTTTACATGTATTAAAACTTATTTTATGGTCCTTTACATGGATTATTTTTGTGAAGTTTTTGTGTGAACTTGAAAAGAATGTGTGTTCTGCTTTCTTTGACTATAGTGATCTATAAACATCAATTAGGTCAAGCTGTTTAATAGGATTATTAAGATTTTCTATATTCTTAGTTAATATTTGACTAATTGCTCTGTCAATTATGTAGGGACCAACTGTTCTGTCAGTTACTCATGGAATAACTATTTCTATAGGTTTATCTATTTTTATAGCTTTATCTATTTTTCCCTTTTAATTCTGTACATTTTTGCTCCAGGTTTTTAAAACTGTTATTAGGTACATAAATATTTATTTATTGTAATAGGTCTTCTTGATTAAATACTCCACTTATTATTATAAAATATCACTCTTTAAAAGTATGTCTTGTCTTGAATTCTATTGTGTTTGATTTGAATATATCTACTCTAGCCTACTTATGGGATATTTTTTGTATAATATTTTTTCTGTCCTTTTAATTTCAGCCTATTTCTTTTTATTAAATGTGTGTCTTTTGCAAATAGCATATGGTTGTGTTTTTTCTATCAGTCTAGTCTGATAATCTCTCCCCTTTTATCTGACTGTTTGGTCCGGGGGTCAGCAAACAGCTGTTTTTCTATAAACAGCTAGATAGTAAATATTTCATGTTCCACATTTCATATAATCTCTATATCATAATTACTCAATTCTGCCATTTTAACATGGAAGCAGTCTAGGCAATATGCAAATTAATGAGTATAGCTGTGTTCCAGTAAAACTTTAGTTAGGAATACTGAAATTTTAAAGTTTAAATTTTACATAATTTTCTTCTATCAAAAAATATTATTATCTTTTGATATTTTTTGAACATTTAAAACTTTTAAATCCATTATTAACTCATGGGCCATATAAAAATAGGCCAGATTTGGCCCATAGGCAACCCCTGATTTAGTCAATTTACATTTAAGATAATTAACAATAAGTTTCAATTTATTTGTTTTCTTTTTGTCCTGTGTGTTCATCTGATCCTAATTTTAGCTTTCTTTTATGTTAATACAATATTTTCAGTTTTTAATTTCAACCTATCTATTGGCTTTTTAGCTACATGCATCATTAACTTATCACGATCAATTTAATGTAGCTTCACTTCATATAGAATGTAAGAATCTAGGTTCCACTACCCCATGTTATGTGCTGCTGTGAATACACATACATATATATCTACATACGTTATAAACTCACAACTTCTGCTTTAAATATGCCTTTCAAATAATTAAGAAAAAAATATTTTTCTTATTTACCCACACAGTTCTTTGTTACTTCTAGTAAAGAAAAAATTCCATGTGGTACCATTACTCTTCATCCTGAAACTTTCTTTAGCATTTCTCACAGTGAAAATCTGCTGGCAACAGTCTCTCAAACGTTTTAATTTGAAAATGTCTTTATGTCATTCTCATTTGTGAAGGATATTTTCACTGAATATAGAATTATTGGTTTATAATGTTTTCTTTCAGCACTTTAAAAAATGCCATCTATTTTCTTCTGACCCCCATGGTTTCTGAGGGAGAGTAAATATCATTTCAATCACTGTTTCCCATCCATAACACGATATTGTTCTTGGCAGCTTTCAAGATTTTCTCTTTATTGTTGGTTTTCAGCAGTTTGACTACGAAGTGCATAGGTGGGATTTGTTTTGATTTTTCCTGCTTTCCTTTTGCTGAGCTTTTTGGCATTGTATGTTTTCACCATATTTGGTCATTTTTTAAATTATTATTTCTTCAAATACTTTTCTGTTCCACTCTCTATCTCCTCCTCCACAATTTTAATTGTATGTATGTATGATAGACTACTTAGTATTGTCTGATATTTTTTCAATCTTTTTCCTTTATGCTTCATAGTAAATACTTTCAATTCATCTATCGTCAAATTCACTAACCCTTCTTTATGCCTTATTCAAGGTGACAGAATAACTATGGCCAGTAGACCTCAGCCAGTCTCTATGGACTGACGGTGTCAGGATTAGAGTAAGCATAGTATCAGGGATAAAGACAAGCCATAGATCCAAGACTCTCACTTGCCAAGGCTAATCATGCAATTAACGCTTTCAAACATCCAAACCGCCATCAACCAACTAATGCTGAATCTCCAATATGGCTACATGTCTCGAGGAGACTGACCACTCTGTCACAAATTTATTATACTGGGCTCCTTCTAAACTGGACTAAGCAGAAATTCACTATAACTAGAATCAAAACATATGAGGGGTATAAGTATGCCTTTCTTGCCTAGAGTGTCTCAGCCAGTACTTCTATTCAAGGGCTCACATGTAATATGTAAGTGATCTAACAACAACAGGATTTTGCATAACATCACATCATACTAAGGATTCACTTTACATTAAAAGAGGCATGGTAGAGGACTCCACTGAGTTCCAATGGATCCACTGGTTCTATCATATGCCATACACCCTGAAGCTGTCTGCCTGGCCAAGCAAGATAACAGCCTTTTGAAGGTGTGGTTGAGGTCACAGCTTTGAAATAATGGGACTCTATCCTTTAGGATGCAGGATACCCTAAACCAATATTTATTATACAGTGCTATACCCCTAATAAGTAGAATATATAGGTCTAGGAGACAAAAGATGGGATCAGAAGTGGTCATTCCTAGTAATCTATTGGTAAATGTATACTGACCATTCCTGCACTTCTAGTTTCTGTGGATCTATAGGTCCTGGTTCCAAGAGGAAAATTCACCTCATTAAACTTTATCTATAGCTACCACCCAGTCAGGATGGACTCAGGAATCAAGAAAGGGAAACTACCATCCTGGAAGGGATAATTAACACTGATATTCAGACGGAAGTAAGTCTGCTGTTAAACAATGTGGGAGAAAATAATACATTGGACACCCAAGTGATCAAGTGAAATTCCTCTTTGTAGTCTTCTGCCCAATTTTGTTAGCACATCAACAAGTGAAGGAGCCATAATCTGAATAAGACATGATAATCAGGAGCTCAAAATCCCTCAGAGATGAAGGTCTGGGAGATACCATCAGCAGAAACGCTAACTGAAGGGTAAGGAAATCTAGAATGATAGTCATGGGGAAAAAATGTTGAATATCAGTTGTAGCCTGAAGAGTATCTGCAGCAGCAGGGTCTATATTTCATTCCACCAACCTTCCTCTAGTAAGGACTTTGGGTACCCCAGGAAGTGACCAAACAGAATCTAGAAAAAGCTGTTTCTAGATGGTGTAAGCTTATTACAGGAAGCAAGTGGATGCAAGTGGTGCAAGGAGTAGAAATATTCAGAACCAAGGCATTCACTCCCTGGCTACCAAACATGTCTGCTTACAGCTCACAGCTGAGTCCCTCACTAGAAATTACACTTGTCTCAAGGGAGCGGCCTTACCCAGAGTTACACCCTCAAAGGCAGTCCAGATCCAGTGACCTGCCGATGCAGTTGAACAAAGACCCAGATCCCTTGCTCCAATGTGAGACACCACTGAAATGCCATCTTTGTGTGACAGCATTTCCTGGGATCAGCTGAGGCCTCTGTTGCAACTACACTGCAGATCAGTCTCTTGCTCTGACCAATCCTGCTTCTCTTATGCTTCTACAGGTGGTATACCTAAGACTACTCCCCAGTAAGCCACTTGCACTCAAAGTTCCACCTTAGATTCTGTTTCCAGGACAGTTCTATGTTTCTACAGATGTGTTTAATAATTGCTTTTCATATGAACAAAAAATACTGAACTATAAATTCATATTAATGGCTATCACTGCAGATAGTTAAAGGAAGAAAAGAAGAATATCTAACTTCTCTCTTAGCCCAATGCCCCTTCCCTTACTCCACTGTAGCTATTTTCCCCAAAAATATTCCCCAATAAATGACCTGAATATAAATCTCTATCCCAGAGATTTTTTTCCTGGGGAACCTTACCTAAAGCAAGCCTGAAATATACATTATTGCCATTTTACTCATTAGTGAATTGAGACTCAGAGAGGTGAAGGAATTTTCTCAATGAACATACAGCAGTAAGTGACAGGGCCACTAACTCAAAACCAGGTCTGTTTGATTCCAAAGCGCTATGCCTTGGACTATATCATACTCCCTACCGTCTCTTCTCCAACTGAATATTACTTTTTCAATAAAAGAATCTGCAGCCCTTTCTGTTTCCTTTAAAGCAAACCATCTCAAACTGACAGGTCTATCAGAACTTGTCACTTACAATTTAATGCCATGCATCCTGGTTGGGGCTTGTCAGACTGACAGTAAAGCCCGAATGGGTACTGTGCCATTATGCATTTAATGATCTGCCCTCATGGAGCCAAGCACCACATTAAATACTTAATGCCAGTCAAATTTATTTACAGATCAACTCTCTCCCCTTCAGATATTGCCTTTTATCCTTTAGGCTAAAGCCTCTGGAACTCTATGGGAGCCGCCTGGCACTTCGTCTACCTGGGAGAATCCATCGCCAACGGTGACATTTTCCAGCCTAGGGTGAAAACTATTTTTGAAGAGAAACAGGCCCCAAGGAACTTCAGGTTGAGAGAAAAGAGATGAAATACCAGAAAAGATATTGTTATAATGTAGAGCTTGTAGAAATAGATAAAAGAGCTGTTTTGTTCTGTCTCTCTTTTGTCCTACATCAAAATGCTATTTATGTTGGCCAAAGTCATTTGAAGACTGATTCTAAATCCATCAGCTTTGCTCCTTTATCACCTTTTAAAATATTATTGATATGAGGAGGGGAAGTAGAGAAGCTTAGGGGATAGCACCTGTCTCACCAGCCCAGCAGGATTTCTGGGGTTACTCCAATAAATCTTGGCTTGCCTGATATTTTTTGTAGGATTTCAGCTGTACCTTCCTCCATCCTCAGTTTGGGATTCACAGGCATTGATTTTTCTCCTGACAAACTTACATGACTTCTTTGCTGCTGTGTTGTTAGGAACACATGGAAAGGAGACAAAGACAAGCTGGAGCATGGCCAAAGGGGAACAGAAAGAGGGGTGAGAATTCTGGAGTTCATGTCATGTGAGAAATGGCTCAAGGACCCAAAGATATGTAAACCAAGAAGATTTAAGAGAGGGTAGCAGTGCACCGTCGTGGGGCAGGGTGATTATCCTAGCCCTAATCTTGCCCTCATCTTGCCCAATTCAAACTCTTCTCACAGATCACTGCCTGTCCAGAAGAGCTCTTCATTATCACTACTCCTACCTCTCTCTTCGTTAAGAACAATTCACTCTTCACTTCCCAATTTAAATATCATTTCTTCCGGAAGTGTCCTGTCCACCTGCAACACCTCAATGACTACTACTAACGCCAGAATTGGTCAGTTTGCTCTATTATATGATCTCTTAAAACCCCTGTTGTTGACACCTGGTGGGGGGAGACCTTCAAGATGGCGGAGGAGTATGACATGGAGATCACCTTCCTCCCCAAAAATACATCAGAAATACAACTACATGTGGAACAACTCCTACAGAACACCTACTGAACGCTGGCAGAAGACCTCAGACTTGGCAGAAGACCTCAGACTTCCCAAAAGGCAAGAAACTCCCCACGTACCTGGGTAGGGCAAAAGAAAAAAGAAAAAACAGAGACAAAAGAATAGGGACGGGACCTGCACCAGTGGGAGGGAGCTGTGAAGGAGGAAAGGTTTCCACACACTAGGAAGCCCCTTCGCGGGCGGAGACTGCGGGTGGCAGAGGGGGGGAGCTTCGGAGCCATGGAGAAGAGCGCAGCCACAGGGGTGTGGAGGGCAAAGCGGAGAGATTCCCGCACAGAGGATCGGTGCCGACCAGCACTCACCAGCCCGAGAGGCTTGTCTGCTCACCCGCCGGGGTGGGCGGGGGCTGGGAGCTGAGGCTCGGGCTTCGGTCAGATTGCAGGGAGAGGACTGGGGTTGGCGGCGTGAACACAGCCTGAAGGGGGCTAGTGCACCACTGCTAGCTGGGAGGGAGTCCAGGAAAAGGTCTGGACCCGCCTAAGAGGCAAGAGACCATTGTTTTGGGGTGAGTGAGGCAAGGGGATTCAGACCACCGCCTAAATGAGCTTCAGAGACGGGCGCGAGCCGCGGCTATCAGCGCAGACCCCAGAGACGGGCATGAGACGCTAAGGCTGCTGCTGCTGCCACCGAGAAGCCTGTGTGCGAGCACAGGTCACTCTCCACATCTCCCCTCCCGGGAGTCTGTGGAGCCCGCCACTGCCAGGCTCCCGTGATCCAGGGACAACTTCCCCGGGAGAACACACGGCGCACCTCAGGCTGCTGCAACGTCACGCCGGCCTCTGCCGTCGCAGGCTCGCCCCTCATCTGTACCCCTCCCTCCCCCTGGTCTGAGTGAGCCAGAGCCCCCAAATCAGCTGCTCCTTTAACCCCGTCCTGTCTGAGCTAAGAACAGACGCCCTCAGGCGACCTACACGCAGAGGCAGGTCCAAATCCAAAGCTGAACCCCGGGAGCTGTGCGAACAAAGAAGAGAAAGGGAAATTTCTCCCAGCAGCCTAAGAAGCAGCGGATTAAAGCTCCACAATCAACTTGATGTACCTGCATCTGTGGAATACCTGAATAGACAACGAATCATCCCAAAATTGAGACAGTGGACTTTGGGAGCAACTGTAGACTTGGGGTTTGCTTTCTGCATCTAATTTGTTCCTGGCTTTATGTTCATCTTAGTTTAGTATTTAGAGTTTATTATCATTGGTAGATTTATTTACTGATTTGGTTGCTCTCTTCCTCCTTTTTTTAAATACATATATAGATATATACATTTTTTTCCTATTTCTCTTTTTGTCAGTGTGTTTGTGTATGCTCCTTTCTGTGATTTTGTCTGTATAGCTCTGCTTTTACCATTTGTCCTAGGGTTCTGTCTGTCCGTTTTTGTCTTTGTTTTTAGTATAGTTTTTAGCACTTGTTATCACTGGTGGATTTGTTTTTTGGTTTGGTTGCTCTCTTCTTTCTATTTTATTTTTTTACTACTTTTTAACTGTTTTTATTTTTAATAATTACTTTTTATTTTAATATATTTATTTTATTTTATTTTTTCTTTCTTTCTTTTTTTCTCCCTTTTTTTCTGAGTGATGTGACTGACAGGGTCTCGGTGCTCTGGCCGGGTGTCAGGCCAGTGCCTCTGAGGTGGGAGAGGTGAGTTCAGGACATTGGTCCACCAGAGACCTCCCGGCTCCACATAATATAAAACAGCGAAAGCTCTCCAAGAGATCTCCATTTCAACCCTAAGACACAGCTCCACTCAACGACAAGCAAACTACAGTGCTGGACACCCTATGTCAAACAACTAGCAAGACAGGAACACAACCCCACCCATTAACAGAGAGGCTACCTAAAATCATACTAAGTTCACAGACACCCCAAAACACACCACCACATGCGGCTCTGCCCACCAGAAAGACAAGGTCCAGCCCCACCCACCAGAACACAGGAACCAGTCCCCTCCACCAGGAGGCCTACACAAACCACTGAACCAACATTACATACTGGGGACAGACATCAAAACAATGGGAACTATGAACGTTCAGCCTGCAAAAGGGAGACCCCCAAACACAGTAACTTAAGCAAAATGAGAAGACAGGGAAACACACAGCAGATGAAGGAGCAAGGTAAAAACACACCAGACCTAACAAATGAAGAGGAAATAGGCAGTTTAGCTGAAAAAGAATTCAGAGTAATGATAGTAAAGATGATCCAAAATCTTGGAAATACAATGGAGAAAATACAAGAAACGTTTAACAAGGGCCTAGAAGAACTAAAGTGCAAACAAACAATGATGAACAACACAATAAATGAAATTAAAAATTCTCTAGAAGGAATCAAGAGCAGAATAACTGAGGCAGAAGAACGGATAAGTGACCTGGAAGATAAAATAATGGCAATAACTACTGCCAAGCAGAATAAAGAAAAAAGAATGAAAAGAATTGAGGACAGTCTCAGAGACCTCTGGGACAACATTCAATGCACCAACATTCGAATTATAGGGGTCCCAGAAGAAGAAGAGAAAAAGAAAGGGAGTGAGAAAATATTTGAAGAGATTGTAGTTGAAAACTTTCCTAATATGGGAAAGGAAATAATCAAGTCCAGGAAGCACAGAGAGTCCCATACAGAATAAATCCAAGGAGAAACACACCAAGACACATATTAATCAAACTATCAAAAATTAAAACCAAAGAAAAAATATTAAAAGCAGCAAGGGAAAAACAACAAATAACATACAAGGGAAACCCCATAGGGCTAACAGGTGAACTTTCAGCAGAAACTCTGCAAGCCAGAAGGGAGTGGCAGGATATACTTAAAGTGATGAAAGGGAAGAACCTACAACCAATATTACTCTACCCAGCAAGGATCTCACTCAGATTCAATAGAGAAATTAAAACCGTTACAGACAAGCAAAAGCTAAGAAAATTCAGCACCACCAAACCAGCTCTATGACAAATGCTAAAGGAACTTCTCTAGGCAGGAAACACAAGAGAAGGAAAAGACCTACAATACCAAACCCAAAACAATTAAGAGAATGGTAATAGGAACATACATATCAATAATTACCTTAAATGTAAATAGTTTAAATGCTCCAACCAAAAGACATAGACTGGCTGAATGGATACAAAAACAAGACCCATATATATGCTGTCTACAAGAGACCCACTTCAAACCTAGGGACACATACAGACTGAAAGTGAGGGGATGGAAAAAGATATTCCATGCAGATGGAAATCAAAAGACAGCTGGAGTAGCGATTCTCATATCAGACAAAATAGACTTTAAAACAAAGACTATTACAAGAGACAAAGAAGGACACTACATAATGATCAAGGGATCAATCCAAGAAGAAGATATAACAATTGTAAATATTTATGCACCCAACACAGGAACACCTCAATACATAAGGCAAATGCTAACAGCCATAAAAGGGGAAATCGACAGTAACAAAATCATAGTAGGGGACTTTAACACCCCACTTTCACCAATGGACAGATCAACCAAAATGAAAATAAATAAGGAAATACAAGCTTTAAATGACACATTAAACAAGATGGACATATGATATTTGCGGACATTCCATCCAAAAACAACAGAATACACTTTCTTCTCAAGTGCTCATGGAACGTTTTTCAGGATAGATCATATCTTGGTTCACAAATCAAGCCTTGCTAAATTTCAGAAAACTGAAATTGGATCCAGTATCATTTCGGAGCACAGTGCTATGAGACAAGATATCAATTACAGGAAAAAATCTGCAAAAAATACAAACACATGGAGGCTAAACAATACCCTACTTAATAACAAAGAGATCGCTGAAAAATCAAAGAGGAAATTGAAAAATACCTAGAAACAAATGACAATGAAAGCATGACGACCCAAAACATATGGGATGCAGCAAAAGCAGTTCTAAGAGGGAAGTTTATAGCAATACATGCCTACCTCAAGAAACAAGAAACATCTCACATAAACAACCTAACCTTACACCTACAGCAATTAGAGAAAGAAGAAGAACAACAAAAAAACCCCAAATTAGCATAAGGAAAGAAATCATAAAGATCAGATCAGAAATAAATGAAAGAGAAATAAAGGAACAAATAGCAAAGATCAATAAAACTGAAAGCTGGTTCTTTGAGAAGATAAAGCAAATTGATAAACCATTAGCCAGACTCAGCAAGAAAAAAAGGGAGAAGACTGAAATCAATAGAATTAGAAATGACAAAGGAGAAGTAACCACTGACACTGCAGAAATACAAACGATCATGAGAGATTACTACAAGCAACTATATGCCAATAAAATGGACAACCTGGAAGAAATGGACAAATTCTTAGAAAAGCACAACCTTCCGAGACTGAACCAGGAAGAAATAGAAATATAAACAGACCAACCACAAGCTCTGAAATTGAGACTGTGATTAAAAATCTCCAACAACAACAACAACAAAAATCTCCAACAAACAAAAGCCTAGTACCAGATGGCTTCACAGGCGAATTCTATCAAACATTTAGAGAAGAGCTAACAGCTATCCTTCTCAAACTCTTCCAAAATCTAGTAGAGGGAGGAACACCCCCAAACTCATTCTACGAGTCCACCATCACCCTGATACCAAAACCAGACAGAGATGTCACAAAGAAAGGCCAATATCACTGATGAACCTAGATGCAAAAATCCTCAACAAAATACTAACAAAGAGAATCCAATAGCACATTAAAGGGAACATACACCATGATCAAGCGGGGTTTATCCCAGGAATGCAAGGATTCTTCAGTATATGCAAATCAATCCATGTGATAAACCATATTAACAAATTAAAGGAGAAAAACCATGTTATCATCTCAATAGATGCAGAAAAGCCTTTTGACAATTTTCAACACCCATTTATGATAAAAAAAGAACCTCCAGAAAGTAGGCATAGAGGGAACTTACCTGGACATATTAAAGGCCATATATGACAAACCCATAGCCAACATCATTCTCAATGGTGAAAAACTGAAACCATTTCCACTAAGATCAGGAACAAGACAAGGTTGCTCACGCTCACCACTATTATTCAACATAGTTTTGGAAGTTTTAGCCACAGCAATCAGAGAAGAAAAAGAAATAAAAGGAATCCAAATCGGAAAAGAAGAAGTAACGTTGTTACTGTTTGCAGATGACATGACACTATACATAGAGAATCCGAAAGATGCTACCAGAAAACTATTAGAGCTAATCAATGAATTTGGTAGAGTAGCAGGAATACAAAATTAAAGCACAGAAATCTCTTGCATTCCTATACACTAATGATGAAAATCTGAAAGGGAAATCAAGGAAACACTCCCATTTCCCATGCAACAAAAAGAATAAAATACCTAGGAATAAACCTACCTAAGGAGACAAAAGACCTGTATGCAGAAAACTTTAAGACACTGATGAAAGAAATTAAACATGATATAAACAGATGGAGAAATATACCATGTGCTTGGATTGGAAGAATCAACGTTGTGAAAATGACTATGCTACCCACAGCAATGTACAGATTCAGTGCAATCTCTATCAAACTACTAAAGGCATTTTTCACAGAATTAGAACAAAAAATTTCACCATTTGTATGGAAACACAAAAGACCCTGAATAGCCAAAGCAATCTTGAGAAACAAAAACGAAGCTGGAAGAATCAGGCTCCCTGACTTCAGACTATACTACAAAGCTACAGTAATCAAGACAGTATGGTACTGGCAAAAAAACAGAAATATAGATCAATGCAAAAGGATAGAAAGCCCAGAGATAAACCCATGCACATATGGTCACCTTATCTTTGGTAAAGGAGACAAGAGTATACAATGGAGAAAAGACAGTCTCTTCAATAAGTGGTGCTGGGAAAACTGGACAACTACATGTAAAAGAATGAAATTAGAACATTCCCTAACACGATACACAAAAATAAACTCAAAATGGATTAAAGACCTAAATGTAAGGCCAGACACTAAAACTCTTAGAGGAAAACATAAGTAGAACACTCTATGACATAAATCACAGCAAGATCCTTTTGACCCGCCTCCTAGAGAAATGGAAATAAAAACAGAAATAAACAAATGTGACCTAATGAAACTTCAAAGCTTTTGCACAGCAGAGGAAACCATAAACAAGACAAACAGACAACCCTCAGAATGGGAGAAAATATTTGCAAATGAAGCAACTGATAAAGGATTAATCTCCAAAATATACAAGCAGCTCACACAGCTCAATGTCACAAAAACAAACAACCCAGTCCAAAAATGGGCAGAAGATCTAGACATTTCTCCAAAGAAGATATACAGATTACCAACAAACACATGAAGGAATGCTTAACATCACTAATCATTAAAGAAATGCAAATCAAAACTTCCATGAGGTATCAGCTCACACCAGTCAGAATGGCCATCATCAAAAATTTACAAACAATAAATGCTGGAGAGGGTGTGGAGAAAAGGGAACCCTCTTGCACTGTTGGTGGGAATGTAAATTGATACAGCCACTATGGAGAACAGTATGGAGGTTCCTTAAAAAACTAAAAATAGAACTATCATACGACCCAGCAATCCCACTACTGGGCATATACCCTGAAAAAACCATAATTCAAAAAGAGTCATGTACCACCATGTTCATTGCAGCTCTATTTACAATAGCCAGGATATGAAAGCAACCTAAGTGTCCATCAACAGATGACTGGATAAAGAAGATGTGGCACATATATACAATGGAATATTACTCAGCCATAAAACGAAATGAAATTGAGTTATTTGTAGTGAGGTAGATGGACCTAGAGTCTGTCATAAAGAGTGAAGTAAGTCAGAAAGAGAAAAACGAATACCATATGCTAACACATATATAGACTCTAATAAAAAAAAAAAGTTTCTGAAGAACCTAGGGGCAGGACAGGAATAAAGACGCAGGTGTAGAGAATGGACTTGAGGACACGGGAAGGGGGAAGGTTAAGCTGGGACGAAGTGAGGGAGTCGCATGGACTTATATATACTACTAAATGTAAAATAGATAGCTAGTGGGAAGCAGTCGCATAGCACAGGGAGATCAGCTCAGCTCGGTGCTTTGTGACCAAATAGAGGGGTGGGATAGGGAGGGTGGGAGGGAGACATAACAGGGAGGAGATATAGGGATACATGTATATGTATAGCTGATTCACTTTGTTATAAAGCAGAAACTAACACAACATTGTAAAGCAATTATATTACAATAAAGCTGTTTTAAAAAATCAAAAAAAAAAACACCCTGTTGTTTTACTTAATAGCACTTATTACAATATGAAACTTTATACCTATTATGTGATTTTGCCATCACTATTAATTTCACCCGATATATTCTAAGTCCTATCTCAGCATAAACCATTATTATGTTGTTTACTATTGCATCCTTAGGGCTTAGGAGGGGCTTTGGACAGAACAGGAACTTTACAAATACTTTGTTCAAGGAAAAAAATACATAATGCATGAATGAATGAATGTCTTAGTATAAAGAAATAGATCTAAAAACTAGAAAGCAGAGAGAGCTACATGACATTTCAACAAAAGATAAACTTTCGTGTAATGAGAGTTGTTCAGCAGTGAATCTACTTACATATGTGAGATTAGTTCCCTGCCGGGGAAAGTATCTAAGAGCAGAGACCAAAACTTGTTTTTAAAGCTTACGTATATATAAATTAAACTTGGACCCCAATAACTGATACCTAATGTAATATTCTAGAGTTTTAAGAGTCTATTAATGTTATACTCTTTCCTTTTGCTTCTCTATAAGATCATCCATTTGTATTAGATTTTGATTGACAAGTTCTATGACTACCTAACAAATCCCTCAGCTCTCATAGTTGTGGCAATACAAACTTGCCAGGTCCCATCAGGAATCAGCAGAGAAGGTGGTTTGCTCGTTGGAAGTCTAATCTTTGGGGATTCATTTATGAAAGAGTAATTCCCTATGTCCTATCCATCAATCCTGTCTCTTCTGGGTATAGCAGATGGCTTTGTATACTGAATATTTAAAACATAGGTTTTGTGATTTTTTTCCTACTCCCCTGAGAATGGTTCACATAGTTATTAAAGTGAAAAATACAAATAGCAAACTCAACAGGCAATCAAGAGTGATTTCTGGGGGGAACTCTATTCCCAAGCTAGGTTTGCATAATGCACATATAATGAACAAAAAGAAGTAAAAAACTAAATGGAAATGAGTTTTTAAAATAAACTAATAAAAACAATATAAATAAAAATAAGAAAAATTTTACAATCAGGGAGGCAGATTTTGACTCATTATGAAAAAATACTTTCCAAATTGCAAGCAATGAGTTTCCTGATGATGGGAGTGTTTCCATGAAGGCTGACAGACATTTGGTAGAGATGCTGAAGCTAGGAGTCATATATTGAATTGCTTTTGAATTGCAATATTCTTTAAAGGTCTTTCCAATTCTGAGATCTAGGATTGTTACTTTAGTTTGAAAAAGAGGTACGTAAACAATTGGGAAATAAGACTGGACCTCTATGGTACCAAACAACCCATAAACTCAATTATTTTATCCAGTGAAGGATATGGTCATTCAGGGAAAATGATCTGCCAGCTGGTCTAGTCTAGAAATATTATTTTTCCACTTAACAGTTGAGGAAGTTGCTACTCAGATAAGACAAAAAATTCTTCCAAGGATATATAAAATAAAATTCTCGAATTTTAACTCAGGTATTTCTGACTATAAAGAATAATGCTCTTTGCATTACATCTAATTAACTGATTATACACAGAAAATCAGAACTGATGACAGAGTAAATGGGCAACAGTGTCTTGTTTATAGGGTATCAGACATTCATAACACAGACTGGGGAGAGAAGGGAAATGATTTGAGAGCAGAGTCCAAGGTCCTGAAAGAGGGAGATCTCACGAGGAAGACAGGCATCCTTGACTCTGGGGCTCGGTAGAGAGGGACTCTGTATGGCTGCTCTTCATTTTTGTGAATCAGGGAGTGAGGCTCCACGGACCTGGCCAGGTGGTAATTAGGTCAGGGCACTGCCCTCAGCAGCAAAGCAGAGTCAAGAGACGATCATTACTTCTAAGGGTAACAAATTGTGTCATCATCCCAAATAGGGTGGGCAAACACTGTCAGGACCCAAAGCCACAGGAGAGGAGCTTCGAAGTAGATGGTGGGGAGAAAACCAGGGTTGATTCTGAAGCACAGGCAGCTCCAGCTCTGGGGCTCAGCTCTAATTTCCATAGCCACAGCCATGCCTATGTGGGGAAGGCAGGGGACACTCCCAAGGAGTGCTAGGCAGAGCAGCCAAGGTAGAAGGTAACGTGCAGGGCGTGGCAGGATGAGGACTCAACCAACTTTCCTTGTCACTCTGATCTTGTCCCTTGAAACTTCTGTTACCAAAACTCTGGGTAATACCATAACTGCATATTCTATCATAAGAAAGGTCTGAGGCTGCTGAGCAACTAAAAAGCTACCTCCACACTGATCAGGACCAGTTCAAGAACAAGATAAGCTGGATTTGCAGGGGGGATTATCAATGATTCCAGATGGGGACCACTGGGAAATTCAGCAGCCATTTCCTAACATGGCATAAAGGTAGATTTATATATATTTAAATTATAATTGCTATTATCAGTCTCAACAATTAAGACATATTTATTACATTATTATAATACTAGGAAATATCATTGTAAAGTTGTGGTTTTTCGTTTTTGGTTTTTTGGTGCTATTGTTTTTTTAACAGAGTAATACAAGGGAGGACAATGCCAGTTCACTCCAGCCCAGGAGAGAAACATTTTCTTCAAATCCTGGTACATGTACAGCAGTGTTTTTGTTTGTTTGTCTATCTGTTTGGATTTATTTTGTGAATCTGAATGTAAATTTTCTACTTGATTAACTGTGCTTTGATTCTCCTGCAGCTGGAATGGGGGTTGTAATGCCATGCAACATGCCAAATTCAGTGAAGAAGCAAACAATGAACAAGCAAACAAACTCTGCTCAGAATTTGAAAGGAGGCATTATTAGTCACTAAAGATTGCCTGCTACATTTGTGCTCATTTGTATGAGCAAAGACTGTGTGTCCAGATAGAGATCCCGAACTACTGTCTCCAAATCAGTACTGGTTTGGCTTCACTACCAGAATGCAAATTATGTTATTTGCTGCCATGGTATGTCAGTTAAAGATAAAATGTCAATTCCTATTGCAATATGCTCCTACTGGCATAACATCTGGGTTTACCTAAAATTCATGGACCAGTTTCCAAAGATGTTGCATGCTTGGATGCAGGAGGTAGGAAGTGTTGGCCTCTCAGCGAAGCTGTGGAACATCTCTGGCAGCAGTAGAATCATGGCTCCTGATGTGTGTCCCAAACATGCTTTCTAAAAGAGACCTTATCTTTACTTTCTCCCTGTTCTTCCTGTTGAATCTATGCTAATACCACTACTATCTCCCTAATCACCAAGATTCATAGGTTAACACAGAGTATGCTATTTATCCCACTCCCTCTCATGTCACTCTACAGTCTGATAACAAATCCCAAAGATTCCATTTTGCTATATCTGTTACCTAAGCTTACTTCACCATTCCCACAGATCCTGCCTGGATTCATATTCCCCATTCGCATTGCCCTAAAATATCTCAATAACCTCCAATTTGTTCCCCTTGCTCTGGCTTCTCCGATGATCGTTTTTCCATAATATATCTGTATTGCGTCTGTAAACGACCTTCCCCCATGAAGGGGAATGAGGGGGCCCTCATGGCACTCTCCTTCCCCCAAACTTCCTATGGCTTCCCAAATTAAAGATGCGGTGCCATGAGCAGCTTGTCTATGATTCAATGTCTCTCCTTGCTGTCTACTCTCTTTGGGATGTTCTTGTTCCTCTCCAACCTTATTTTTTCTAGTAGTTGCTACTCATTTTTCAAGACACAGCTCAAGTATTTCATCCTCTCTGAAGCATCCCCTTAAACATTCAAACAACCGTGTCTTCTATTTATTTATTTATTTATTTATTCATTTATTTCATTTATACTACCTACTTCCGTTATTTCATTTATCTCCTACTTTTCCACTATTTCTTTACATATTTGGTTACTAATCATTACCACAGTGTGTTTTTGAAAATAATTAGTGTTATTCAATTTTAATCTCTACCCTCATGATTTAGTACATAAATAGGTGTCCAATAAATGTTTTTGTAATGAATGAATGAATGGTGAATCAGTTATTAGGTGTATAAGGAAATATTTGGGGGCTAAAGAAAAACACTATTGTCTCTAAAATAGTTAGTTAACTATAATAATTCTTACAACTCCTATTTGATATTTGATATAAGAGATTCTACTGAGCTGCCTTATCTTATTCATATAGCTGCATCTCTCTGATAAAGAAAATAATGTGAATTTGGAATAATTCTTAAGCTTTCATAGGTTTATGCAAGCAAATAAATGGTATTACTGTCAATATGTCCCTTAATGGAAAAAGTAAAATATAAGAGACTTATAAAGTCCCATTCTGCTTTAATGAGGTAATTTTGTAGTGTTTTGACTCTCTCTGACCAAGTGATTTTACTTGGATAAACAGAGTAACTGCTATACAAATAAGCTCTTGACCATTTAAAATACTATAGTGGAAGCCTGACCTAATAGCATTCATTCATCAGCATTTATTAGACACCTACTATGGAGACACTGCCTAATCTCTGAAGAAACAAAAAAGCAAAGTTTTAGTTTTAATACTTGAGATTACAGTCTACTGAGGTAGACTGACCTCTAATTCAATTCCTACAATATCAGAGAATGAAAGCTCTAACAGAGAGATGAACAGCTTATTCAAGGAACACAAGGATGGTGAGATCAAGTCAACCTGATGGTTCTGGAATGAAGGCTTAGGACATAGGTTTTAGGGAATAAATAGAAGTTTGACAAGCAGAACGGGGATTTCAGGAACAAATTACCGTCTCTGAAGTAAAAGGCATATGCATAAGCCCTACTTGAGCTCCCAGGTAAGAGTCAGCATTAATCACCAGACGAGGGTTTGAGCCATCTTGGACATGGAGTCCAGTGCAGCTCACAGTTACACAACTGGCAAATAGCAAAACTAGAATTTGAATACAGGTCTTATGACTCTACAGCCAGTGCTCTATCCTCTACTCCACTGCTGCCTGCCAAATGGAACTATATAATATCTAGCATAGAATTTAAGACCAGTATAACAGAGTGGTTAAGAGCTCATGTTACCAAGTCATCCAAACTTGGATTAAAGTCTCAGCTCTGCCACCCACTAGTTGTGTGAACTTAGATAAGCTATTACTACTCTAGACCTCAGTTTCTCCATTGAAAAATAGAGTTAACAATAGTCTCTACTTACCTCATAGGATTATTATGAAGGATAAATGAGTTAATGAATATAATACTCCTGGCACATAATAAATACTCAATAAATTATAGCTATTATAAAAAGACTACTGTCTTATGATTTTCAGCCTTTGTGACTCTGTAAACCTGTCTCTAGCTCATTTTTCACCACTATGGTCTCAAAGAACCAAAAGGCCTTCACATATAAGTGGACCTAAATGTTTCCTTTGTTCCTTGAACAGACCATCAGCAAGTATCTCACAGCCAAATGCATGAACTTGACTACAGTGAAATCTCCCAATGTTACACAAATTTCAAGAGACTGAAAATTCATCTAGATAACACAAAACCAATGTTCATTATAGCTTTAATTAAATTCCATTGTGGTGTTTTATCTACCCACTTATCTGTCTTTGAAGTCTCCTATAAGGTCAGAAACTTTATCTGGCCATAAAAACTAAATAGATTTGGATGATTCTATCAGAAAACACTAAGGCCATTTCCTTATCTCTGTGAAATAGTTTTTTCTATACACACCTCTAATGACTATAGGAAGCAACTTTGGTTGTATTGTCCTCAATTTGCTCTAATTTCTTTTTTTTTCCTGCACTTTTTCTGCTAAAAACTTAATTTTGTCCTTTTTGTAGGTATATGATTTTTTAAAGCATCAGTGCAAATCTTTGTATTTCTTCATCCTTTTGGATATTACATGAAATGTTATTTGTTGTACTGAAAATGCCTCCTCTACTTGTAATATTTATTATCACCATCTGAAAACTTCTTCTGAGAACTAGGTAAAGGTTAACACTATATGTTCAAGCATACAACATATTTCATATGCCTGAGGAAAACACCACAAAACAATGATCTTTCCATCCATGACTTGTTTAAGTCAAGACTAGCTGCAAAGCATCAAATTGTCCATAACTGGAACCTTGATAACGTAAGATCCACTTCATATCTGACTAAACTGACACTCCCACCCAGAAGCTGTACCCCCTTTTCATATATCCAAATCCTGTCCTTTCTCCAAGGCCCAGCTAGAGACCTACCATTGCCAAAATCCTTCCCTTCCCCTTTGAGCTACAACAGCACTGCTTAAATGCAGCACTCCCTGCCATTTGCTGCGTTAGACAGTACTTGGCCAGATTTTTGCCAAAAATCAAACTCCTTTAAGAAGATTCCACAATGCTATATGTGTACAAGGAGATTGCTCCTTAGAATTGTTAGAATGGATTTATTTGAAGAGCGGGAGGTAACATGTCATGGTGAAAAGAACATGAACTTTGGCATTGCCTACAACTTCAACTCAAACCTAGCATTAAAAATGTGTGAATCTAAGAAATAATTAACAGATAAGAAAGTGAGTGTGATTTGCCTATGTTCATCCTAGTAATGAGTGATATGTCTGGGGTCTAGGATCAAGTCTATCTAATTGCAAAGGCTTCTCACCTTCTACATATTACTATGGAATCAGAAGACAATAATATAATAACAACTGAGATTTTCATATCCATATTCCTAGATTTAATACCTTTCCTAAAATCCAGCTACCTCCTCCATACTTTACCTGCATGTCTTGTTGTCAATCTAAGCATCTCCAACTTTAATTTTCATTGATCCTTCAAACTCTTCTTTCTCTTGGGTGTATCATACATCCCAAGACTAATATCTGCCCAGCCACTCCAATTCAGAACATATTTGATATCTCCATTTCCCTTACCACCTTCCACCCAAACCAATCAGTCATCAATTTAACTCTCACACGTACTGCTAAAACGACTTGCAAAACTATCACAATCTTGTGACTGTTCAGTTCAGCCCTCATCACATGGAGTCCTGACTATGGTGACAGCCTTCTAACCACCTTTTGGCCTCCATCCAATTCATCCTCCACATGGTGGTCATTGTTACATTTCTAAAATAATAATCTGGTCACATCTCTTTTCATGTTGCAATTACTCCCTCTATACTGCCTTCAATATAAAATCCAATTTATGCAGAATTCAAGCTTATTCAAAAACCTCTTCTCTAATATCTTTTTCCCTCACACATATATTCACACACCCACATTGAACAACCAGCCGTTTCCTGAAGATGCCTTATAGTTTCACATATTTGTGCCTTTGCATATGCTATTCCTTCTACCTAGAAGCCCCTGATACTACATGAAAGCCACATAATTATCCTTCAGAATTCATCTCCTATGCCACTTCTACTCAGAAGCTTTGCAGAACTCTTCTCTTCTGGACAGAAAAAAAATTCACTTATTCTATTTACCCAATGCATATTTTTCAAACCATATACAAAAATAAACCCAAGATGGATTCAAGACCTAAATTTAAGACTGGAAACTATAAAGTTCCTAGAAGAAAACATAGGCAGAATACTTTTTGACATAAGTCATAGCAATAATTTTTTTGGATCTGTCTCCTGACACAAAGGAGACAAAAGCAAAAATTTTTTAAAATGGGACCTAATTGAATTTAAAAGCTTTTGCAAAGCAAAGGAAACCACTGACAAAATGAAAAGACAGCCTACTGAATGGGAGAAAATATTTGCAAATGATGTTACCAATAAGAGTTTAATATCCAAAATACATAAATACTTCATACAACTCAATATCAAAAAAAAACAAGCTAATTAAAAACTGGGAAGAGTTTATTTCTGTATATCATGTGAGAAAATGTTCTAATTTCATTTTTACATGTAGCTGTCCAGTTTTCCCAGCATCATTTATTAAAGAGACTATCTTTTCTGCAGTGTATATTCTTGCCTCCTTTGTCATAGATTAATTGAACATAGGTGCATGGGTTTATTTCTGGGCTTTCTATCCTGTTCAATTGATCTATATTTCTGTTTTTGTGCCAGTACCATACTCTTTTGATGACTGTAGATTTGTAGTATAGTCTGAAGTCAGGGAGTGTGATTCCTCCAGCTCTGTTCTTTTTCAATAGTACTTTGGCTATTTGGGGTCTTTTGTGTTTCCATACAACTTTTAGAATTATTTGTTCTACATTAAGTCCCCTACATACGAACCTTCAAGTTGCGAACTTTCAAAGATGTGAACATGCATCACTGGATCATTTTTTCAAGATGGTAGATAGAATTGAATCCAGTAAGGAACCAGAACATGTGCCATCAATGTCAGGCATGAGTGAAATTGCAGCTTGTCCTCTATCTCCTATTGCTGATTATCCTTCAGCTCTACCATCTCCTACCTCCTCTCCCTCCTCCAGTCAGTAACTCTTCTTGCCTGTTCATTTGATGGCAGCCCCTGTATGCCAGCAGTTGTACTGTACTATTGTACTTTTCAAGGTACCATAGTGTAAGATTAAAAATGTTTTCTTTATTTTTTGTGTTTGCTTTTAATGTATTATTTGTGTGAAAAGTATTATAAACCTATGACAGTACAGAACTATATAGTCAATTGTGTTAGTTGGGTACCTAGGCTAACTTGGACATACAAACAAATTGGACTTATGAATGTGCTCTCAGAACAAAACTCCTTCGTATGTAAGGGACTTACTGTACTTCTGTAAAAAAGGTCATTGGTATTTTCCTAGGGATTGCATTGAATCTGTAGATTGCCTTGGGTAGTAAGTCATTTTAACAATATTAATTCTTCCAATACAAGAACATGGTATATCTTTCCATCTGTTTGTATCATCTTCAATTTCTTTCATCAGTGTCATAGTTTTCCAAGGGCAAGTCTTTCACTTCCCTAGGTAAGTTTATTCCTAGATATTTCATTCTTTTCAATGTAATGGTAAATGGGATTGTTTACTTAATTTCTCTTTCTGTAACATTCTCTAACACCATATACAAAAACTCAAAATGGATTAAAGACCTAAATGTAGGACCAAAAGCCATAAAACTCCTAGAGGAAAACATAGGCAGAGCACTCTGACATAAATCATAACAATATTTTTTAGATCTGTCTTCTAAAACAGGAAATAAGAGCAAAAATAAACAAATGAGACCTAATTAAACTTAAAAGCTTTTGCATAGCAAAGGAAACCATAAACAAAATGAAAAGACAATCTACTAAATGGGAGAAAATATTTGCAAATGATATGACTGATAAGGGGTTAATATCCAACATATATAAGCAATTCATACAACTCAACATCAAAAAAACAACCCAATTAAAAATGTACAGAATAACTGAATAGACATTTTCCCAAAGAGGAAATGCAGATGGCTGACAGGCTCATGAAAAGATGATCAACATTGCTAATCATCAGGGAAATGCAAATCGAAACCACGATGAGATATCACCTCACACCTGTCAGAATGGCTACCATGAAAAAAACACAAATAAAAAATTTTAGTGAGAATGTGGAGAAAAGGGAACCTTCCTATACTGTTGGTGGAAATGTAAATTGGCGCAGTCACTGTGGAAAACAGTGGAGGTTTCTCAGAAAGCTGAAGATAGAACTACAATATGAGGCAGGACTTCTACTCCTGAGCATATAACCGAAAAAATACAAAAACACTAATTAAAAAAGATACGTGTAACCCAATGTTCATAGCCACATCATTTAGAATTGCCAAGATATGGAAGCACTCTAAGTGTCCATCAACAGATGAATGGATAAAGAAGATGTGGTATACACACACACACCCATACATAATAGAGTATTACTCAGTCATAAAAAAGAATAAAATTTTGCCATTTTCAACAACATAGATGGACCTGGAGGGTACTGTGCTTAGTGAAATAAGTCAGACAAAGACAAATACTGTATGTTATCACTTACATGTGGAATCTAAAAAATAAAACAAATAAATAAAACAAAATGGAAACAGACTCACAGATATAGAGCACAAACTTGTGGTTACCAGAAGGGAGAAGGAAAGGGGAAGGGGTGAGATAAAGGTAGGGGATTAAGAGATACCAACTACTATGTAAAAAATAAGTAAGCTACAAGGATATATTGTACAGCATAGGGAATAGAGCCAATATTTTATAACTTTAAATGGAGTATAATTTATAAAAATTTTGAATCACTATGTTTTACACCTGAAACTAATATGATGTTGTAAATCAACTTAGCTCAACTAAATAAAAATAAATAAATAAAATCTATGTTGAATTTAATTAAAATGAGAGGAAGATGTTTGTGTATCCATGCACACAATCAGCATATTTTTGAGCATCTACTAAGTGCTATGCACTCTATCAGGTGCTGGAGATCCATCACTAAGCAAAAGAAACCAAGGGTAGATAGAGACAGGGATAGATAAAGTGCTCTGGGAGTTAATGGAAATAAAAAATATATCAATTTTATTTACTTAATAATTTTACTTTGAGTTACTTTCCTATTGTTGTCATATCAAATTAACATAAACTTAGTTACATAAAACAACACACATTCATTATCTTATGGCTCTGGAAGCATGAAGTCCAAAATGGGTCCCACTGGGCTAAAATCAGTATGTTGGCAAGGCTGAATTCCTTCTTGAGGCCCAAGGGGAGAATCCATTTCATTGTCTTTTTCAGCTTTTAAGGGTGGCCCCTTTGCACATCCAGCAGTAGCATCTTCCACTTTAAAGGATGCCTGTGATGACACTGGGCACAACTAGCTAATCCAGGCTAATCACTTTAGTTTAAGGTCAGCTGATTAGCAACCCTAATCCCCACTTGCCATGTAATGTAATATATTCTAAATTTCAAGGATTAGGGTATAGGTATCTTTAGGGAAGGGGCATTATTTTGCCTACTACTGACACCCGAAGAATAGGAATTACACTTTGTCCCTTCTTTTCAGGTATTGGGAAATGTAAGCAGACAGTTAGCCATTGATCAGCTCTCCTTTGATGGTGCATATTAAGATTATCTCAGAAATTGCCAGAACAAGCAGGAAAAAATTTCCAAAAAAAGTCTATTATCTTGTTTTCAAATATACAGAGCCAGATACTAGGTGGATGAGGAACACAGACAATATGGAGAGATAGATAAAAATGCAAAATAAACTGTAACCTCTATACAGCCTATACTCTTCACCCCATTCCAGCTTTCCTTCTTGTGATCTGCTGCACCCAATCATGAAAATAATTTAAATTTACACTAACTGTGCAACTGACAAATCTCTTTCATCAGTTATATATTTGCTGCTCAAAAAAGCCTGAAAAGCAAGAAATTTTATATGAATCTTACATTAACCATAGAACCTTAAGTTGTATAATCAAAAAGCCAGGGCCTGTGTTTTCTGCATGATGCTGTGCTCCCTAGGTAAGCACTGTCATCTTCCTTCCATCTTCTCATGTGTTCTTTAAAGTGTGAAATTGAATCTCTACTTGTGCGAGGATGAAATAGGCTTTTGTATAAATCTCCAGCCTTATCTAAATATTAACTCAAAATGTAGCATAACCATAAATGGAAAACATAAAAGTAAAACTTATAGAAAAAAATACAAGAAAATCTTCAAGATTTAGTGCTAGGTACGAAGTGCTAGACAAAGAATTCTTATGCTTGACACCAAAAGTACGATCTATAAAAGGAAATGAAAAACTGAACATCATTAAAATTAAATTCTTTTGCTCTGTGAGAGAGTCTGTTAAGAAGCTTAAAATACAAGTTACTGACTGGGAGAAAATATTTGCAAACCACATATTTAAAAAGGATAAAATCTAGAATATATAAAGAACACTCAAAACTCAACAGTAAAAAAAAAATGTCAGATTAGAAAATGGGCAAATGACATGTACAGACATTTCAAAAAAGAGAACATGCGGATAGCAAATAAGCACATGAAAGATGTTCAACATGATTAGCCATTAAAAAAAATGCAAAGTCAAACCAAAATGAAATGGCACTATGTAAATATCAGAAGAGCTAAAACAAAAAATAGTGACAACAACAAACATTCGTGGGATGCAGAGAAACTGGATTATTGAGCCACTGTTGAGGAGAATATGAATAGTTTAGCCATCCTAGAATACAGTTTGACAGTTTCTTAAAAACCTAAATATGCAAGTACCATATAAACCAGAAATTACACCCCTGGGAATCTATCCCATAGGAATTAAGAATTATCTTCACACAAAAACCTGTCCATAAATGTTTAAAGTAGCTTTATTTATAATAGCCCCCAAATGGAAAAAACTCAGGTGTCCTTCAATGGGTGACTGATTAAACAGCGGTATATCCATACCGTGGAATACTACTCAGCAGTGAAAAGAAATTAACTATTGATATATACAACCTGGAAGAATTTCCAGTGAATTATGCTGAGTGAAAAAGCTAATCCCAAAAGGTTACATACTGTATTAATCCATTTATATAATTCTTGAAATGACAAAGTTATAGAAATGATGAAAGTGGTTACCAGTGTTTAAAAGGATAGAGGGCTCAAGAGAAGTAAATCTGGCTATAAAACAGCAACATGAGGAATCCCTGTAGTGATGAAAGTATTCTGTCTCTTGACCATACCAATGCCAATATACTGGTTGTGATATGATAGTACAGTTTTGCAAGTTGTTACCACTGGGGGAAACTGAGTAAGGGTACATAGGAACTCTCTATATTATTGCATACAACTCTGAATTTATAATTATCTTAAAATGAAATATTAAATTTTTTAAAAGCCTGAAAAATATTGTAGTTCTATTTTTAATGTTTTGAGGAACCTCCTTACTGTTTTCCACCACAACTGGACCATTTCGCTTTTCTACCAGCAAGGTACAAGGGTTCCGATTTCTCCAAAACCTCACCAATACTTGTTGTATTTTTTTTGGTTGATAATAGTCATCCTAACAGGTATGAGGTTATATCTCATTGTGGTCTTGATTTGCATTTCCCTGGTGATTAGTGATGTTGAGCATCTTTCCATGAACCTGTTGACAATACATCTTCTTTGGGTAAATGTATATTCAAGCATTTAGCCCATTTTAAAGTCAGGTTATTTTTTTTGGATTGAGTTGTAATAGTTCCCTATATTTTTTGGAAATTAATCCTTTATCTTATATATGGTTTGCTAATATTTTCTCCCATTCCATAGGCTGCCCTTTCGCTCTATTAATTGTTTTCTTTGCTGTGAAGAAGCTTTTCAGTTTGAAGTAGTCCCACTTGTCTATTTTGGATTTTGTTGCCTATGTTTTCGGTGTTATATCAAATGAAATCATTGCTAAGGCCAGTGTCATTGGAGGAGGGGAGAAATGAGGAGTTGCTAATCAAAAGCATGAAGTCTCAATTATGGAAGATGAGTAAGTTCTAGAAATCTGCTGTACTACATTGTACCTATAATTAACAATATTGTATTATACACTTAAAGATTTGTTAAGATGATAGATCTCATGTTAAGCGTTCTGACCAATAATTTTTTTAAGGCTGAAAGCACATGTCACTTTGCTTTCTCTCAATGTCCCCAACTTATACAGCATAACACATGTCCTATTACAATTGAAATCTTTCCCTGATGAAACTGAAAACCTATTATTTTGTGGTGAGAACCTTTCTGGAAAATGAAAAAGTCATAATGAAAATTGTTACAAATGACTGTTCCATGGATACATCATCTTAAAAAGTAGGAAGATTTTACTGTCTGAAACTTAATAAGACTGTATTTTCCCATTACAAAGTAATATATTTGAATCAAATTATATTTCATAATAATTATATAATTAGCAACTTGGACATCTGGCTTCATGTAATTTTGATTACCTATGGAGAGTCTATTTCCCAGAATATCTTTCTACTTAACATTTCTTGGTAATAGAAATGTCACATCTCCTGTTAAATTATATCAACCACTGTTAAGGCAAGAACATTAGGAGAGAACAAAAGTTCAAAGTTTGAAACCCATAATCAGTTAAAGCCACACACACACACACACACACACACACACACACACACGCAAACACACTGGTTCCCAGGCCCATGACTTTTGTTCCTTTAACCCAGAAAGACATATCCAAGAGAATTTGACGGAAATAACCCTCCTTATTATTATCTCACCATTCATTAATTAAGTAGTCACTGATTTCTATGTGCCTAAGAAAGCACTAGAAGCTGAAGAAATTATAAATTTCAAAAGAGAGTCCCTGAGCTGCTTGAGTGTACCAGTCTGGAGTTTGTCACTGAAATGGCTGTTCTCTGGATATATGTATCTGTTTGTACTCAGCACCATTTCTGCCCTTCTAAGCTCTCTGGTCCACAGATTCTGGGAGCCTAGAAAGCTTCTCTTCCCAGATTCTAGTGCCAGCAGGATTGCATGGTTAAATTTTAACCATGCAGAAGATTCAACTTTGTTTTATCTATTGTGGGTTTTTAATCTCAACTGTT
The DNA here is from genome assembly GCF_028023285.1 of Balaenoptera ricei. Classification (NCBI taxonomy): domain Eukaryota; kingdom Metazoa; phylum Chordata; class Mammalia; order Artiodactyla; family Balaenopteridae; genus Balaenoptera; species Balaenoptera ricei. The sequence goes on along the minus strand of NC_082646.1, from coordinate 53,123,886 downwards.
TTTATTTTACTTCTTTTTTAAATTTATATTTTATATTGGACTATAGTTGACTTACAATGTTGTGTTAGTTTCAGGTGTACAGCAACGTGATTCAGTTATACATATACATTATGTGTTTTATATTTCATTATTTCTGCTCTTACCCTTATTATTTCCTTCTCCCTACCTATTTGGAATTTACTTTGCCCTTTTTTTCCTAGCTTAAGGTGGAACTTTAGGTCTTTTATTATAGATCTTTTTAAGGCACATAAGCATTTAAAACTATAGATTTCTCTCCAAATTGCTAACATAAGCATTTAAATTTAAAATTCCCTCTAAAGCCTGATTAGTTACATACCACAGAACTTGATATACTGTATTTTTACTATCATTCAGTTCAAACTATTTTGTAATTTCCCTTGTGATTTCTTCTTTAATCCATGAGTTATTTATAAGTACACTGGTTAATATGCCAATACTTAGGGATTTTTGGAATATCTTTTTGTTACTGATGTAATTTATTTTGTGGTATCTATATATTTTTAAACGTATTGAGACTTTTTATGGCCTGTCATAAGGTCCATTTTAGTGTATGGACCACTGATTATTTTGGTATAATTATTCCATCAACTGCTGAGGACAGGGTGTTACAATATCTAATAATGATTGTGAAAATTGTCTGTTTTTCTTCTTAATTCTGAAAATGTTTGCTTCATGCATTTCAAAGTTCTGTTGTAAGGCGCATACACTTTTACAACTGTTACATCTTCCTGACATGAATTCTCTTTTATCATTATGATATACCTCCCTTGATCTCTGGTAATACACTTTATTTCGAGTCTACTGGATGTGGTAGTAATATAGCCACTTTAGCCTTCTTAAGCTTACTGTTTTCAAGGTATATATCTTTTTCCTTCCATTTACTTTAACCTATTGTAGTATCTCTGTGTTTAAAGTGTATTTCTTGTAGATAGCATATAGTTAGGTCTTGTTTTTTTACCTACTCTGATAATCCCTGCCATTTTATTGGCGTGTTTAGCCCATTGTTGCACTCAATGTATTTTGGTATGGTTTGATTTACTCATGATTTTCTATTTATTTTCTCTGTTTTCTTTGTTGCTGTTATTTTCCCACTTTTATTGCTTTGCTGCCTTATTTAATTTTTTTTTAGAATTTTAACTTACTTTAAAGTTGACTTTAGCTATATTTATTTGCATTATTCTGTAATGATTGCTCTAGAGATTATTCATCCTTAACTTTTCACATTTTATTTAGAGTTAATTTTGTGTCATTTTACATCAAATTTAGAAAACTTCTAACATATAGTTTTATTTACAACCTCCTCATCCTTTATGTTATAGCTTTTGTATATATTACATTTACATATTTCATAGGCCAACAGTTCAGCATAATTCTCCTTTCATAATTCTCCTGAAGACATTCCTTTAACATTTCTTTTAGTGCTGGACTAATGACAACAAATTCTCTTAGTCTTTTTTTTATCTGAAAACGTATTTATTTGCTTTTATTCATGAAGAATATTATCAATGATATAGTCTAGGTTGATCTTTATTATTTTCCTTTCTCCCAGTCAGTTAAAGATAGTTTCCTACTGTCTTATGGCATCCACTGTTTCTGATGAGAAGTCAGTCATCATTTGATTCATTGTTCCCCTGCATGTTATGTGTAATTTTTCTTCTCCAGTTGTTTTCGAAATGTTTTCTTTACATTTTATTTTCATCAGTTTTTTATTTATCATGATAGATTCATTGAGCTTCTCCTATGCCTTTCATCAAGAAAGTTCAAGAAATTATCAACTGTTGTTTCTTCAGATATTGTTTCTGTCCCATCCTCTCTCTCCTCTCTTTCTGGAACTCCTATTTTGAAATCTTTGCTAATCACAATATCTGTGTCATCTCAGAGTATTGACTAGTTGGTTTTTTTCTCTTCAGAATAAACCATGTCTTACTACCTTTTAAAATGTCAGGTGATTTCAGATTGTATTCTGGAATTATGAATAGTATGTTGTAAGACTTTTCTGTTATAGTCTCTGAAGAGTGTTGTTGCGTGCGTGTGTGTGTGTGTGTGCGTGTGTGTGTGTTTGTGTCTTAGCAGCCAACTAACCTGGCTGGACTCAAACTGCAAACTTTGTCTTCTTTTTTTTGTAGGCCATTGTGCTTTTAGAGTTAACTAGGGTTTTTGTAGTCTGCTTTACACGTATCTGCTTCAGGGGTCAGATGGAGATTTGTGCAGTGTCTATACACCAAACTGTGGTCTCCACTCTCTGGTTCTCTCCTTTCCAGGATTCTCCCTCACTTCCTAGTAACTGTGATGGCCCTGAACTCTGTCTTCTGGTTCCTGAATCAAGTAAGACTAGGTTTTTGTTGTTCCCACATGACACACAATGAGGCATGCTCTCAGGAAAATAGCCATAAAAAATGTGAAATTCATCCAAGGCTGTCCCTTTCTTCCAAGGGCAGATACTGCTCTGGTATGTGTTTGCTTTGGGTTGTTCTCAAGTTCCTACATATCTTTTTCTTGTTTTAAATTTTTTCCAGAGTTAGTACTTGTTATTTGCAGAAGGGTTGATCTAACAGTAGGTACTGGCTTTACCAGAATCTTATGTAATATGTGAATAGCAGAATCAGAGCAAGAGTTATTAATTGTACTAAAAATGTATTTCAATTTATTATTGCTTTGTAACAATATCCTCAAAAATTCAATGAATACTATCAGAAGGTACCTGTACCCACTTCTTTGGCTAAATATCCAAATAGCTGGCAAAACTCAGAAAAGAAATTGTCAGGCACTGTAGTATATTTTAGGCCAATACTGCCTGGACACCCTCAAGAGTAAACTCCATCAACTTCATTAAAGTTTTTCTACTGTGATCTCATGGGTGACTTGTTTTTAGAAGATAAAAAAGAGTGGCTGTTTATTTGCCTTTCTTACAGTAGACCCTGGACACTGTCTTGGTAGTCATCATACTTATACCCTGGAACCTTTGTGAACTCCTAAATTTATAAATGGATTATTTTTCAGGTTCTCTTCTTTACCTCAAATTATATTTCTGTTGAGTAATGAGTTCCCTGGCATCGCTTCAAATTTTAACTACAGTTTTCTACATTTACTAAAGTTTTATCTCTCCCTTGTCAGCAATATTTCATAAATAAAACATTTTTACAACCTTAGGAGAATTTATAAGTATATAAGGAGAGAACAACCCAGCTGCATTGGGATGTGACAGACTAACATCATTCACTATCTTAGTAATTCACAGCTCAGCATTCAGGTTTGTGCTTCAGCAAGGGAACAAATTGTCATGGTAGCACTTATCAAGCACTGTAATTACATGATTTCTTTTCCGTATCTTCTACTAGATCATAAACTAAATTGTCATTGCATCTCTAGTACCTACTACAGTAGGTTTTCATTAACATTTGTTGAATAATTATTGAAAAGATAAAACTAAGAATACTAAAGCTCCACTGAATTTACATGTTAAAATAAAACCTCTGTTTTTCAACAGTAGTGACTGTTATGAGAATGTATGTGTGTGTGTGTGTGTGTGTGTGTGTGTATAAATGGAGGTGTGTGGGTGTGAGTGTGTGGATATGGATATGATAATTATAAATATACAGGCATATCTCGGAGATATTGGATGTTCAGTTCCAGACCACTGCAATAAAGTGAGTATCGCAATAAGTAGAGTCACATGAATTTTTTGATTTCCCAGGGCATATAAAAGTCATGTTTATACTATACTGAAATCTATTAAGTGTGCAATTGCATTATGTCTAAAAAAACAATGTCTATACCTTAATTAAAAAATGAGAATTGCTAAAAAATGCTAACCCTCTTCTGAGCCTTCAGTGTATTATAATTTTTTGCAATAGTAACATCAAAGATCACTGATCACAGATCACCATAAAAAAATATAGTAATAATTTAAAAGTTAGAAATATGTGAGAATTACCACCAAAATGTGGTACAGAGACACACAGCGAGCCAATGCTCTTGGAAAAATGGCTCCGATAAGCTTGTTCGATGCAAGATTGTCGCAAAATTTCAATTTGTAAAAAACGCACTATCTGTGAAGTACAATAAAGCAAAGCACAATAAAATGAAGTATGCCTGAATAACATTTTACATGAATAATTTTACAAACATCAATGTCTTGGATGACTACATTTTCTGAGACATGAGTTGTTTGTACCTTAAAAAACACTCCTGCCTATGTGATAATCTACAACATTTTCCTGCTATGCCCACCCTCTAGCTGTTCTTTTGATAAAACCTAGGCAAAGGGAGATACTCCAAGGCTGGGTTTTATAGAGAACTCACTGAACTCTAAAATACTCTGAGGTTTAACCTCAAACATCTGATGAAAGCTATTCCACTGACCAAAGATACATCATCCATCAATCAGGAATACTTTTCTTCAAGTGTAGCTCCCATCATATCACTTTCTTGCTTAGAACATTCATTTGTGCCTCACAGTCTAATGTACACAATCCAAACTTCTTGGATATCCATTCTCCTTTGTCTTCTGCTTTAAACCATTCACTAGCTAAGTGACCTTGGAAAAGGTACTTCTCCAAACTTCAGTCTCCACTTTTATAAGAGTAATACCTATGAGTATCAAATATAAGCAATATGAAACACAGTAGATATTTAATCAATGATAGCTATTAATTTAATTATTATAATTTATCTTATTTTCTTTCTCACTAAGCTAACTGAATTATGAGTCATTCCTCCAAAATGCACCCTCTTCCCCTAGCACAATTATTAAAATTTAGCGCTGACAGAATTTTCTGTGATGTTAGAAATGCTGTCTATGTACATTGTTCAATATGACAGCCATGTAGATATGGAGCATTTAGAAAGTGGCTTGTGTAACCGAGAAAGTAATTTTTAAATTTAATTTAATATTAATTCATTTAAATTTAAATAACCATATGTGCTTATTGGCCGCCATATTGGATAGCACAGATCTATACTCTCCTTGAAAACCTCTGTGATTCCCTCTAGAGAAACGTGATTCCTTCCTGAGATGTCCTATTTCTTTAACCCTAGTGAACTACTATTTGATCACTTCCACTAAGAAGCCTTGGTTTTGTTTGTTTGTATGTGGGTTTTTTGGTGAGGGATGTTGTTGATCTCTCCTCAGATGGATTGAATTATTTTCTCATCCTCAGATATTCTGTACATATCTTTGTCAAAATTTTTAAGCTATGTTGAAATTGCTCATTTACTTAAGTCAAAGGCCTACATATAATAGAAACTCAACAAAGATAGGTGAAAAGGAAGAATAAAGTGCAGGAGGGAGGAAGGAAGGAATAAAAGGGGAGAGCTTAAGGTAAGCAGGTATAGAAAATGTGTCATGGAAAGTACATTCACTCACAACTACAGTGAGTCAACAATGCTTCTTAGTTCCCAATTTTGAACAACCACTACCTAATATATTCCCTGAAGGTCTCATCTAAACAATAATAATCAATCAGCAACTGAACATAATGGCACCTTGGTTTGAGTTGTTTGGTGGAATGCTTGATTATAAGGAAACAGAAAATAAGAAACACTTATAATTGTTCTTTCAAAGCTTCCGCTCATATCACAGATTACATTTCATAATTCTCAGGAGGCCCTTAGTCACCTCTGGCTGTCACCAGAAGAATCACTGAAACAGTAGACCCAGCCTGCGTGGCACTTTACAATTTCACTTTTTTACATGTACTTTCTGGAACTAAATTTCTGAGCCATCTCATTCCACCACAGAAAGACCAATCTACAAAGCAGCTCTTCCACCAAAGGAAATGCTAGGGTTAATGGACTTTCTCTTGAAATCCGATCAATAATAGTCATATAACATGTAACTGTCATATTACTCACTGTTGTTACTCACTGAACTGTAATCCCAAATAATAGCTATAAAGCTTTTCCAGAAATCTCCATAGCAATGAGCTCACTTAATGAAGTTTAGGTATAGGTATGAGAAGAGCACCAGTATGCAAAGTGAATGAAGGATTTACTACTTGGCCAATAATTGATTAGATACTTGAGCAGAAGACTGGCAGAGTGGTACACTTATTTTTAAAATATTTGTGCTCATCATCTACTATGTTCAGGCTTAGACTGGACATGGGACACAAAAAGGAGAACAAGACACAGTTCTTGACCTTAAAGAGCTTGCAGGTTAGTATGGAAAATAAAGTGAACCTTTTAAAAACAATACGATAAATACAACCATGTGGAGTGAGAGGTGGGGGCAGCCATAGGACATTTTTGAAAGTAGGTAAAAGCTGAAATTTAAAGGATATTTAGGGGTTACCCAGAGAAGTATGTGTGTTTGTATTGATACTGGAATAGGGTAAGAGGTGGCAATGGAAGAGGGTTTTGAAGAGAGTGTTCTATTCAGAGGGAAAAATGTGTGCCAAGTTTTAGAAAATGATACTCAACCAGGCATAAGGAACAAAAAATGAGTGAGAAACAAAGATATTGTCCTGAGGGAGCTCCCAGTCTGTGTCTTCCCTATAAATGGATACATTAAACCATGACAAGTTGAGTTCTATAAGAGGGAATGAATCAAGTTCTAGGGGTCTAACATTCCTTGGAAAGTCAAGAAAATTTCTTAAAAGAAGATAATATTTGATCTTGATCTTCAACCTTCAGATATCCCGTTCCCAAGTGAATTATTTTAGAAGCTTGACAAACCCCTTAATGTTTCCAGCACAAGTATCCTAAAAAGGTTTCAGAGTAATATGAAAATGAGCATGTGTTTTCAATGTATGCTGAAAACAGGAAAAAAGAAGGTTACCGTTGAACCAACAGATTGAGGGTGAAGTATTTCTGTTGATGTCTGGATCAAAAAAGAGAATTTGTGGAATCATGGAAATATTAAATATCATAGGATCAGAAGTCAAATAAAGACTCAGTCCATTTGCTGAGTCATCCAACTGATATTTAATTCCTCCATCATAGGAATTTTGGACATAGGGATATAGACATAGGTTAAAAAGGCAACACCTTCTCTCAAGGCTAGCAGAGGGAGAGTCATGGAAACATATGAAGTACAATGGATGCATAAGTGCCTTGATAAGGTATGCCAAGAGATGCAAAGGCACTAACCAAGTTTTCTGGAGGGGAGAGGAGCAGAGATGGGTAATTAGGTCAGAGAAGGTTTTCTGTAGGGGATATTACTATAAAGGAACTTGCAGTCCTGCAGGTAATAGGTTGCCAAATCTGAAGCTGTAAAATAAAGAAATTCATTCCTCACCACAGTCAACATTCTGATCTGGTGTGAATATGGAGTTAGGAAGTCAGTGATTAAGGCTCAGGTATGTATTAATATAATCAAGGTGCTGCCTGAAGCACATGTTTTTTGACGTTCCCTCTCTTGAAGAAGATGATGGACAAGTTTATTCTGATAGTCAGTGATAGATGGTGAAAGCAAAGCCTGAGGCAATGGAAATCAGGTCATATTTATGTGCCTGAACAACCCTCTCCATGTACTGTTTCTAGGGAATCTTGGAGAAATGACAATTCAAAGACATTTCAATTTCTGGTGTTCAGTGTTTTCAGTAGACAAACTGTGAAAGAAGAGACTGCTTAATTGGAGGCGCCTAAGGTATTCATGTAAGTGTAACTGGAAATACAAAATTTTATCTGTGGTATTCCCCTAGAGACCATGCACAATATGAGAAGATGACCATAAGCTGGTATTTGCCCAAGACAAGTGTTTCACTACACGACTGCCCTGGGCTAATGTAAGAATATGAAAAGACTTTGACTTCCTCTAGAACCACAGGCTGAACCTTACCTTTTAACCTAAAGAAAATTAATCTGTTCAAAAGACATCTCATTTGAACTGAACATAATTAAATAAATTTACACTACAACAAAGAAAGTAATATTTTCAGTTGTAAACTTATGTTCACATATATCTTCAAAAGCATTCTATGACATAGATATTCGACGCCTTTTATAGGTGTACAAATGAGAAAAATAAGCCTCTGATAGATTAAATGCCATGTCCAAGAACATGCAAATGTGAAATGACAGAACTGAGATTTAAATTGAGACTTTTCTCTATTCAAAATCCAAATTTCTTCCCTAGTTCAAAAGTCATCCTCCTAGAAAACAAAATCACCACCAATAATGGTTTCTGGAGTAGGGATGGGGAATAGAATCATAATATAAACAGCACCAGCTTATCTTCTTAAGAAGTGGTTGGTAGTGATATTAAGGAAAATTAAAGTAGCAAAAATACGTTACAACAATTAAGAATATAAGGTAATGTTATCAGAGCAACTCCACACCAAAAATATTGTTGTCTGGGTCTTGGAAAAATAGGTTGTTTCAATAAAAATAAAAATAAAATCAAAGCAAAGTCATGGGTCTCATAAAAAAGATAACCCAAAATAATACCCTCAAAATGGATATAACAGTATTCAATATAAAGGACCTTTTAAAAATGAATTCACCTAATCCTTTTACAGCATTTGATTCTGTTGAATACTTTCTCTTACTTGAGACTCTCTCGTCCCTCTTTGTCTGTGATAACACATTCTTATTCTCCTCTTATGTCCCGAACCATTCTTTTCTAATCTCCTTACTTTGATGCCCTCTCCCTCTTCCTGATCCTAAAGTGCCGGTATTCCCCTTAATTCTCCCTTGGCCTATTGCTCATTTTACTACCTAAGATTTTGTTAGCTAACCTTTTCCACTGTCAATGTTTTAACATAAAATGACATGCTACTGTAATCCAAATTCCTATCTCCAACTCAAGGCTAGAATTTCAGTTCCTCTAACTCATCAGTCTGTACTCTTTCCAGTACAACATTATGGTCTTAGGTAAAATACAGCAGGTTGAGAATTCCAAGTGGGGTTCCTAAAACCACAGTGGATTATTGATAGGTGACTGAAAAGTCAAGAAACCAGATAAGACCAAGGATGAGTGCCTGAGATGAGGGCCACCGTCATTAATTCAATGAGTCTAGACAGACTTGGTAGAGTTTGAATGTGTTTCTTTCAACTGCCCTCTTCTTAGACATTTATCCATCCTCAGCTGTGGCTTGTCTACTTTAAAAGAAGAGCAACAGTTTCTATTCTAAGTGATCCCTTATCTCCTCTTAGATCTGTAAAGACCAAAGCAAAATACAGCTGTTGAACAAATTTCCCTTTGCTTAGCCTATGTCTCTAATTCCCCATTCTCATTTTTCAGCAAACCAATTTTCTCTTTACCGTCTGTCTCCTACAAATACATTCGAGAAATCTTTTCTTGCTGATTGAATTGGGCCCTGCAAATTAATACTCTGTTTTTTACTTTCTTTCACTTCCACTTGTCTCTTAAAAATGTGTTCCGCTCACTTGCCTTTGAATCTTCCCAATTCTTCCCATTACTGAAGAGCTGCGGTTTTCTTTTAAGCCATCCTATTTTCTAAGGTTTCTTTGCGAGGAGTGGTAGAGAGAAAATCGTCTCTTTAACTGTTTTATCAGCAAATATTAATATATTTTTAACTAAAGCTCATTAATTTTGCACTTTAGTGTCAGTGTCTTCAGCCTTACCATAGTTTAATACATATCTTACTAATACTTGGTCATTTATTCATTCAAAAACCATTTATTGAACCTATAATGTTCTAAAGACTATATTAGATCTTAGAGATGTTAAAATGAACTACACATGAAAGCTTCCTCAGGAGGCTTAGAATCTTGAGAAAAAATATGTACATAGGTACTGTATAATAAATAATAAATATATTTATTAATAATAAAATTTTGTAGGTGATCACATGAGTATAACTATGAGAAATAGTTGGACAGAGATGATATCCTAGAAGTAATGATTGATGGGAGCCTTCTGTGCAAATCAAAGGTAAAAGTGAATTTAAGGTAGAGGAAGCAGCATTCTAAGGCCACATACGTTTACAGTGGACCCTTTATTGGTGCCTGGAAAGCTCAAAACAATACACCCTTACTTAGGAAAGGCCTCCCTAATCTATGACACTGACACAGGTGTGGATCCCTAGAGACAAGTTTGGACTTCATGACCCACACCACACTCCCGGCCATAGCTTCTTGGACCAAAAGTGCACATTTAAACTAAGTTAGGCAATACAATTTCTTTTCCAAATAATTTGATGTGGGGCCTTAAAAAAGGCATATCACTCTCCTTATGTAACTGTAACTTAAACACATGAAGTCAGTAGCTCTGTAGTAGCAGCTATGTCCCACCATGTGGTCTGAGGTTGCAAAGGGAGAAAAAAATGAATTAGACATGGCGAATAAAGCAGAAGAGAGAAGTAGGGGTCCTGACTGCCTTCTAAATATCCATTTCAGTCTTTCAGAGACCTAGGTGTATTCTAGCTCAAAGGTTCTGGGGATGCTCCTATGTCTAACAAATTTCTTCTTTGGCTTAGGCAGGCCTGAGCCGGTTTCATTACTGGTAAAACACCAGTCTTTATTAATCCAGCTATTCGAAAGTTGAGCCAACGATTTCAAGCTCCCAGTGGCCAAAGCTGGAACACACTGAGCAACAAAATAAATAATGTAGTATTGGATTATAATCCAAAGTAGAAGCTGAATATTCATAAGATCATGCTGATATAAATACTTTATTGACTAAGCCAGTAAATAAACAAACAAACAAATAAATAAATAAATAAGGGAAAGGAGATAAATTGCCTTTACAGAGGAATTCCAAATAATAAATGGTATACTGTTCCCTTCAGGAGGTGGAGCTTAATCTTTCCCTCACCCTTGAGTGTAGGCTGACTTAGTGACTCACTTGCAAAGAAGAGAGTATAGAAAGAGGACATTAGTAACTTTACAGTGAAGAAACCTGACAAACACTACCTTAAGCAAGAGGTCCAGGTTAACATTACAGTGATAAGTTATGTTGATAGCATGTTCCCCTTGATATGATGTGATGAGCAGGGCTTGTCACCTCTGTGGTATTCTTTACAAAACCCTATAACTCCAGTCTAACCATGAGGAAAAACATCAAACAAACCCAAATTGACAGACATTCTACAGAATACCAGTACTCCTCAAAATTCTCAAGGTCATAAAAAATGAGAAAAATCTGAGAAATAGTTACTTACCAGAGGAGACTAAGGAGATGTTATGATTAAATGCAATGCGGTATCCTCGATGGGACCCTAGAAGATAAAAAGGACATTAATGGAGAAGCTGCTGCAAATCTATACATGAAGCATAAAGTTTATCAGTAATGTAACAATATTTGTTTCTCGGTTTTGACAGATATAACACGGTAGTGTAAGATGCTAAGTACAGGAAAAGCTGGTGGGGGTATATTTAAATTCTACTCGATCTTCACAAAGTTTCTGTAAATCTAATTTTATTCCAAAGTAAAAAGTAAAAACAAAAATATATTCTAAAGTAAAAAAGATTTATGCATGGCTAGAATGCAGGATTCATGTAAGGGAAGAGCAGCAAACATTGAGATCAAAGAAGTGAGTGAAGACCAAATTGTAAAGAATTGTCTTTGCTATACAAGATGATGAAAGCTCAACACAGGAGTGAAACTACCAAACCTCTTTTAGAAACAGCATTCTGCATCTTTGAAGAAGCTATACTTATAGGGAGGCAAGGCTTGGAGAAGAAGCATAGTTACAGGGCCATTACAAAGTCTAGCAAAAAATTTCAAAGACATATATTAGTATATCTTTGTTGATATGGTACTACCCACTGAGACCAAAACCCTAATAAAAGCCCATTCACTCAACCACACGTGTAAAGTCATAAAAAGCAGCTTTTCAGAGTACTGAGCAGAGTTCCCTGTGCTATACAGTAGGTTCTTTTTTTTTTTTTAACATGTTTATTGAAGTATGATTGCCTTAAAATACTGTGTTAGTTTCTGCTGTATAACAAAATGAATCACCTATATGTAAAGATATATCCCCATATCCCCTCCCTTTTGCATCTCCCTCCCACCTCCTTATCCCACCTCTCTAGGTGGTCACAAAGCACCGAGCTGATCTCCCTGTGCTATGTAGCTGCTTCTACTAGCTATCTATTTTACATTTGGTAGTGTATATATATCAATGCTACTCTCTCACTTTGTCCCAGCCTACACTTTCCCCACCCAGTATCCTCAAGTCAATTCTCTATGTCTGCATCTGTATTCCTGTCCTGCCACTAGGTTCATCAGAACCTCTTTTTTTTTAGATTCAATATATATATGTTAGCATATGGTATTTGTTTTTCTGACTTACTTCACTCTGTATGAGACTCTAGGTCTATCCATCTCACTACAAATAACTCAATTTCGTTTCTTTTTATGGCTGAGTAATATTCTATTGTATATATGTGCCACATCTTCTTTATCCATTCATCTGTCAATGGACACCTAGGTTGCTCCCATGTCCTGGCTATTGTAAATAGAGCTGCAGTGAACATTGTGGTACATGACTCTTTTTGAATTATGGCTTTCTCAGGGTATATGCCCAATGGTAGGATTGCTGGGTTGTATGGTAGTTCTATTTTAGTTTTTTAAGGAACCTCCATACTGTTCTCCATAGTGGCTGTATCAATTTACATTCCCACCAACAGTGCAAGAGGGTTCCCTTTTCACCACACCTTCTCCAGCACTAATTGTTTGTAGATTTTTTGATAATGGCCATTCTGACTGGTGTGAGGTGATACATCATTGTAGTTTTGATTTGCAATTCTCTAATGATTAGTGATGTTGAGGATCCTTTCATGTGTTTGTTGGCAATCTGTATATCTTCTTTGCAGAACTGTCTAACTAGATCTTCTGCCCATTTTTGGATTGGGTTGCTTGATTTTTGATATTGAGCTGCATGAACTGCTTGTATACTTTGGAGATTAATCCTTTGTCAGGTGTTTCGTTTTGCAAATATTTTCTCCCATTCCGAGGGTTGTCTTTTCGTTTTGTTTATGGTTTCCATGACTGTGCAAAAGCTTTTAAGTTTCATTAGGCCACATTTGTTTATCTTTGTTTTTATTTCCATTTCTCTAGCAGGTGGGTCAAAAAGGGTCTTGCTGTGATTTATGTCATAGAGTGTTCTGCCTATGATTTCCTCTAAGAGTTTTAGAGTTTCAGGCCTTACATTTAGGTCTTTAATCCATTTTGAGTTCATTTTTGTGTATGGTGTTAGGAAGTGTTCTAATTTCATTCTTTTACAGGTAGCTGTCCAGTTTTCCCATCACCACTTATTGAGGAGGCTGTCTTTTTTCCACTGTATATTCTGGCCTCCTTTATCAAAGATAAGGTGACCATATGTGCATGGGTTTATCTCTGGGCTTTCTATCCTGTTCCATTGATGTATATTTCTGTTTTTTTGCCAGTACCATACTGTCTTGATTACTGCAGCTTTGTAGTATAGTCTGAAGTCAGGGAGCCTGAGTCCTCCAGCTCTGTTTTTCTTTCTCAAGATTGCTTTGGCTATTCGGGGTCTTTTGTGTTTCCATACCAGTTGTGAAATTCCTTGTTCTAGTTCTGTGAAAAATACCAGTGGTAGTTTGATAGGGATTGCATTGAATCTGTACATTGCTTTGGGTAGTATAGTCATTTTCACAATGTTGATTCCTCCAATCCAAGCACATGGTATATTTCTCCATCTGTTTGTTTCATCTTTAATTTTTTTCATCAGTGTCTTAAAGTTTTCTGCATACAGGTCTTTTGTCTCCTTAGGTAGGTTTATTCCTAGGTGTTTTATTCTTTTTGTTGCAATGGTAAATGGGCGTCTTTCCTTAATTTCTCTTTCAGATTTTTCGTCATTAGTGTATAGGAATGTAAGAGATTTCTGTGAATTAATTTTGTATCCTGGTACTTTACCAAATTGATTGATTAGCTCTAGTAGTTTTCTGGTAGCATCTTTAGGATTCTCTATGTATAGTATCACGTCATCTGCAAGCAGTGACAGTTTTACTTATTCTTTTCCAATTTTGATTCCTTTTATTTCTTTTTCTTCTCTGCCTGCTGTGGCTAAAACTTCCAAAACTATGTTGAATAATAGTGGTGAGAGTGGGCATCCTTGTCTTGTTCCTGATTTTAGAGGAAATGGTTTCAGTTTTTCACCATTGAGGATGATGTTGGCTGTGGGTTTGTCATATATGGCCTTTATTATGTTGAGGTAAGTTCCCTCTGCACCTACTTTCTGGAGAGTTTTTATCATAAATGGGTGTTGAATTTTTCAGAGGCTTTTTCTGCATCTGTTGAGATGATCATATGGTTTATATCCTTCAATTTGTTAATATGGTGTATCACATTGATTGATTTGTGTATATTGAAGAATCCTTGCATTCCTGGGATAAACCCCACTTGATCATGGTGTATGATCCTTTTAAGGTGCTGTTGGATTCTGTTTGCTAGTATTTGCTGAGGATATTTGCATCAATGTTCATCAGTGATATTGGCCTTCTCTGTGACATCTCTGTCTGGTTTTGGTATCACGGTGATGGTGGGCTCGTAGAATGAGTTTGGGAGTGTTCCTCCCTCTGCTATATTTTGGAAGAGTTTGAGAAGGATAGGTGTTAGCTCTTCTTTAAATGTTTGATAGAATTCGCCTGTGAAGTCATCTGGTCCTGGGCTTTTGTTTGCTGGAAGGTTTTTAATCACAGTTTCAATTTCAGTGCTTGTGACTGGTCTGTTTATATTTTCCACTTCTTTCTGGTTCAGTCTCAGAAGGTTGTGCTTTTTTAAGAATTTGTCCATTTCTTCCAGGTTGTCCACTTAATTGACATATAGTTGCTTGTAGTAAACCCTCATGATTCTTTGTATTTCTGCAAGGTCAGTTGTTCTTCTTTTTCATTTCTAATTCTATTGATTTGAGTCTTCTCTCTTTTTCCTTGATGAGTCTGGCTAGTGGTTTATCAATTTTGCTTATCTTCTCAAGAACCAGCTTTTAGTTTTATTGATCTTTGCTACTGTTTCCTTCATTTCCTTTTCATTTATTTCTCATCTGATCTTTATGATTCTTTTCCTTCTGCTAACTCTGGGGTTTTTTGTTCTTCTTTCTCTAATTGCTTTAGGTGTAAGGTTAGTTTGTTTGAGATGTTTCTCATTTCTTGAGGTAGGATTGTATTGCTCTAAACTTCCCTCTTAGAAGTGATTTTGCTGCATCCCATAGGTTTTGGGTCATTGTGTTTTCATTGTCATATGTTTCTAGGTATTTTTTGATTTCCACTTTTATTTCTTCAGTGATCTCTTGGTTATTTAGTAGTGTACTGTTTAGCCTCCATGTGTTTGTATTCTTTACAGTTTGTTTTCCTGTAAGTGATATCTAGTCTCATAGCATTGTGAGGGGAAAAGATACTTGACATGACTTCAATTTTCTTAAGTTTACCAAGGCTTGATTTGTGATCCAAGATATGATCTCTCCTGGACAATGTTCCATGAGCACTTGAGAAGAAAGTGTATTCTGTTGTTTTTGGATGGAATGTCCTATAAATATCAATTAAGTCCATCTTGTTTAATGTGTCATTTAAAGCTTGTGTTTCCTTATTTATTTTCATTTTGGATGATCTGTCCATTGGTGAAAGTGGGGTGTTAAAATCCCCTACTCTGATTGTTTTACTGTTGATTTCCCATTTTATGGCTGTCATCATTTGCCTTATGTATTAAGGTGCTGCTGTGTTGGGTGCATAAATATTTACAGTTGTTGTATCTTCTTCTTGGATTGATCCCTTGATCATTATGTAGTGTCCTTCTTTGTCTCTTGTAATAGTCTTTCTTTTAAAGTCTATTTTGTCTGATATGAGTATTGCTACTCCAGCCTTCTTTTTATTTCCATTTGCATGGAATATCTTTTTCCATCCCCTCACTTTCAGTCTGTATGTGTCCCTAGGTCTGAAGTGGGTCTCTTGTAGACAGCATATATACGGGTCTCATTTTTGTATCCATTCAGCCAGTCTGTGACTTTTGGTTGGATTATTTAATCCATTTACATTTAAGGTAATTATCGATATGTATGTTCCTATTATCATTTTCTTCATTGTTTTGGGTTTGGTTTTGTAGGGCTTTTCCTCCTCTTGTGTTTCTTGCCTAGAGTAGTTTCTTTGGCATTTGTTGCAAAGCTGGTTTGGTGGTGCTGAATTCTCAACTTTTGCTTGTCTGTAAAGGTTTTAATTTCTCCGTCAAATCTGAATGAGGTCCTTCCTGGTAGAGTAATCTTGGTTGTAGGTCTTTCCCTTTCATTACTTTAAATATGTCCTGCCACTCTCTTCTGGCTTGCAGAGTTTCTGCTGAAAGATATGCTATTAACCTTATGGGGATTCCTTGTATTTTATTTTTTGCTTTTCTCTTGCTACTTTTAATATTTTTTCTTTAATTTTTGATAGTTTGATTAATATGTGCCTTGGCGTGTTTCTCCTTGGACTTATCCTGTATGGGACTCTTGGCGTTTCCTGGACTTGACTGACTATTTCCTTTCCCATGTTTGGGAAGTTTTCAACTATAATCTCTTCAAATATTTTCTCAGTCCCTTTCTTTTTCTCTTCTTCTTATGGGACCCCTATAATTTGAATGTTGGTGCATTTAATGTTGTCCCAGAGGTCTCTAAGACTGTCCTCAATTCTTTTCATTCTTTTTTCTTTATTCTGCTCTGCAGTAGTTATTGCCACTATTTTATCATTCAGGTCACTTATCCGTTCTGCCTCAGTTATTCTGCTATTGTTTCCTTCTAAAGAATATTTAATTTCATTCACTGTGTTGTTTATCATTGTTTCTTTGCTCTTTAGTTCTTGTAGGTCGTTGTTAAACATTTCTTGTATTTTCTCCATTCTATTTCCAAGATTTTGGATCATCTTTACTACCATTATTCTGAATTCTTTTTCAGGTAGACTGCCTATTTCCTCTTCATTTGTTTGGTCTGGTAGGTTTTTACCTTGCTCCTTCATCTGCTGCATATTTTCTGTCTTCCCTGTTTGCTTAACTTACTGTGTTTGGGGTCTCCTTTTCGCAGGCTGAAAGTTCATAGTTCCCATTGTTTTGATGTCTGCCCCCAGTGGGTAATGTTGCTTCAGTGGGTTGTGTAGGCTTCCTGGTGGAGGGGACTGGTGCCTGTGTTCTGGTGGGTGGGGCTGGACCTTGTCTTTCTGGTGGGCAGGGCTGCGTCCAGTGGTGTGTTTTGGGGTGTCAGTGAACTTAGTATGATTTTAGGCAGCCTCTCTGTTAATGGGTGGGGTTGTGTTCTTGTCTTGCTAGTTGTTTGTCATGGGGCATCCAGCACTGAAGTTTGCTGGCCGTTGGGTGGTGCTGGGTCTTAGCATTGAGACAGAGATCTCTGGGAGAGCTCTCGCTGATTGATATCACTTGGGGCCGGGAGGCCTCTGGTGGTCCAATGTTCTGAACTCAGCTCTCCCACCTCAGAGGCTCAGGCCTGACACCAGTCCGGAGCACCAAGACCCAGTCAGCTACACAGGTCAGAAGAAAAGGGAGAGAAAATGTAAGAAAAAAAAATAAAAAATAAAACAAAATAATTAAAATAAATAAATAAAATTATTAAAATAAAAAAAGTAAAAAATAATAAAAACAAAAAAGAAGAGAGAAACAAAATCAATAAACAAATCCACCAATGATAACAAATGCTAAAAAGTATACTAAGATAAACATAAAAATCAGAAACAAATCAGTTGCAGACAGCAAACCCCAAGTCTACAGTTGCTCCCAAAGTCCACCACCTCAATTTTCGGTTGATTCATTGTCTATTCAGATATTCCACAGATGCAGGGCACCTCAAGTTGATTGTGGGGATTTAATCTGCTTCTCCTGAGGCTGCTGGGAGAAATTTCCCTTTCTCTTCTTTGTTGGCACAGCTCCTGGGGTTCAGCTTTGGTTTTGGCCCCACCTCTGCATGTAGGTTGCCCTCAGGCTTCTGTTCCCACCCAGACAGGATGGAGTTAAAGCAGCAGCTGATTAGGGGGCTCTGGCTCACTCATACTGGGGGGAGGGAGGGGTACGGTAGTTATAACTGGAATGTGGGGCAAGCCTGCAGAGGCCGGCATAATGTTGCAACAGCCTCACGTGCGCCATGTGTTCTCCCAGGGAAGCTGTCCCTGGATCATGCGACCCTGGCAGTGGTGGGCTACAGGCTCCCAGGAAGGGAGGTGTGGATAGTGACCTGTGCTTGCACACAGGCTTCTTGGTGGCTGCAGTAGCAGCCTTAACATCTCATGTCCGTCTCTGGTGTCCGCCCTGATAGCCACGGCTCGCACCCATCTCTGGAGCTCGTTTAGATGGTGCTCTGAATCCCCTCTCCTTGTGCACCCTGAAACAATGGTTTCTTGCCTCTTAGGCAGGTCCAGACATTTTCCCAGACTCCTTATAGGCTAGTTGTGGCACACTAGCCCCCTTCAGGCTGTGTTCACGCAGCCAACCCCAGTCCTCTCCCTGGGATCTGACCTCTGAAGCTGGAGCCTCAGCTCCCAGCCCCCACCTGTCCGGGCAGGTGAGCAGACAAGCCTCTCAGGCTGGTGAGTGCTGGTCAGCACCTATCCTCTGTGCGGGAATCTCTCTGCTTTTCCATCCGCACCCCTGTTGCTGCGCTCTCCTCCATGGCTCTGAAGCTTCCCACCCCCCCGCCTACATCCCGTCTCCGCCCGTGAAGGGGCTTCCTAGTGTGTGGAGACTTTTCCTCCTTCACAGCTCCCTCCCAGAGGTGCAGGTCCCATCCCTATTCTTTTGTCTCTCTTTTTTCTCTTTTCTTTTGCCCTACCCAGGTACGTGGGGATTTTCTTGCCTTTTGGGAATTCTGAGGTCTTCTGCCAGCATTCAGCAGGTGTTCTCTAGGAGTTGTTCCACATGTAGATGTAATTTTGATGCATTTGTGGGGAGGTAGGTGATATCCACGTCTTACTTCTCCACCATCTTCAAGGTCCCTCTGATGAAAATCTTAAACTTCTCTCTTTCAGTGAATTTGAAAGGAAGTTATATGCCACCTGTTTCTTACAACAGATATAACTCAGGGAACAGCCAGATGGGAGAGACGAACAAAGGAAGGCACATGGGGAAAGAGCTGGAAGCTTCCATCTCTCTCTGAGTGCATCACTCGTGCAGCACCTGCCTGTGTTCACTCTCCCGGAAGTTCTCGCTAGAGTAGGTTCTTATTAGTTATCTCTTTTATATAAGTAATCTGTATATGTCAATGATCTATATGGGGAAAAAATCTTAAAAAAGGGTGTATATATGTATAACTGATTCACTTTGCTATACAGCAGAAACTAACACAACACTATAAAACAACTATACTCCAATAAAATTTTTTAAAAAAGAAAACTAAAAAAAAAAAAAAAAAAGCAATTTCTCAAAGGCCAGAGAGACACCTGATATACTTGGGCAGGTCCTGGCTCTGAGACTGTTTTACTGGTCTAAGGTCATTAAAGAGTTTTAATTTTCTTTATTGATTTTAAAGAAGCACTTCAATTCACCTTTAAATATTCTTCCCCTCTTCCCCTTTACATTATAAAATTTCCATCAAAAATCCTTAGAGCTTTCCACACATTCCTACAAAATCAACTTCCTTTAATGCTTCTTTCACTTAACATTTAAAGTCTAATAATACTGCGGTCACTGCCATTCCCCAACGTCTAACCCATTATCATAGTTGGCTTTTTTCCTAGGATGTACTTAGAATAGCAACTGACCAGAGCCTAGGAAGAGCAGCCTTATCCCCCAGTTTGCATCCAAGAAATCCAGCCCTGTCTCAAACTCTCCCTTCTGTAGTTGGTTTCTAGGTATTCTGATCAATATCTGAGTAATTAAAATTTCTCATGATCAAAGTTCTGACCTTCACACTGGCCCTGCTTATCAGTAAAAACATGTCTTGATCTCCTTGTCGGTACCTGCCTGGAGGTTCGTACAGAATATCTCTAAGCTCCTGCCTCTCTCCCCTGTCCTTGACTTTGGTTCATGCTGTGTCTGCTGTGTCAGCGAAAATCATGCCCTTCACTGCCTCAGCTAATCCTCAACCAGCACCACTTCCCTTCCCTCTTCTGTAATGCTCCTCACATACTTTCTCAACTGCCATTTTAAATCGTCTGATATTTTGCTGATTCAGCTCTGTATCTGGTTAGTTTTCCTTTTATGAAATCTTAAAAACAGGGAATTCAAATGCAATAATCCAATTTTGTATGCTCTGGGTATTTGTAAAGAAAATGTATTCTCTGCTTTGCCAACTGAGACAGTGACAGTCCTCTCTTTTTCAGGAAGCACCATCACTACTCTAAGCCTCCACTTTCCCACCCATAAATAAATAAAGGCTCCTTTCAAAGCTGAAATCTCTTTGACCCCTGAGTAGGGTTATTAAATATTCTTATTTTACATTTACCCACCAATTGACTACTGAGTGACTGCTATCATCAGGTATTGTGGAAGGTGCCAGGAATAAAGCAAAAAATCAGAGAGATATGGTCTCTGCCATCATGGGTCTTAAATAAGTAAATGGGCAATTGTAAAAAAAGTTGCAGTGAAACAGAGGCTTGTTCACAGCTATGTACTGATATGTAAGAATTGTCTACCCAAGACAGAAATTTAGAGCCTAGGGAAAGGCATAGATTGATCCGAATTCCCATCTATAATGAAGTTCAGGAAAGCCACTGCTGTCTTGGGGCCAAATAAACATAGCCAGTCACTCAGCAAGTGTCTGAGGGTCCCCCTCTCCAGATCTCAGGGACATTGAGGTCATCTCCGCCTTCTAGTTTACTTTCTACATTGGATTTTTGTGCTCAAAATCCAAAACCACTTCTCTGGTCACTTTCTCAATCCAAGGCATAAAAGAAATATGAAGTTCTTCAGCAGATTAAAACTTTCTTAGAGAACTAAAATCACCATGTGGACTGGATTCCATCAATATTATTCACTTCCAAGTGTCAAGTGCTACGGTAGTGTAACTATAAGATTTCAATCCAAGCTATCCTGATAGATTGGCAAGAGTTGCTCCAGGTAACACTGGTCTGCCCCAAGCATCAACTCATTTAGTCTTCCAAAATACTCTTACTGACCATCTATCGAATAGTAAGAGCAATGAGAATAGTTAAATTTCAGAATCTGTCCATATAAAATGGTCAACCTGCAGATTCAGGGCAATCCAAAAATTATAGTCAAAAAAGAGGACTTATGGATATAGTTTTAAGTAACCGTGGTCCACATCAGAATGTTATAGAAAGAGCAGACCTTAGAGTTTACCAATCCTCCATCTAACCTAGAGAAGAGAAATCTGAGACCAAAGAATTTAACCAACATGCTCAATGCTGCATAGTTGATAAGAAATCCCAGACTGGAATCATTATATCCTTGAATCTGCGTTTTTAAAGGACAATAAATAATCTTACAATACTAGCCCATAGTAAACATTTACGGAAGGTTTTCTAGGTTCAAGATACTCTCTGAAGGCTGCCCCTCCTTATTTCATTGCACTGTGATAGATATTAAATGTAATAATGGATGTGAAGAGTAGTATAAACTGTTCAGCACTTAGCAATTATAATAGTAATTATAATATTTGCATCATTACACCCTCCCCCATTTCCATCAAGGTGAGATAACACAAAGTTCCCTGAAGATATTTACTAACTGAAGGAACTAGTAAAACAATAAAAATAACACAAAACTTTATCATAGAAATAATTTTCTGAGCTGTTTATTTATATCTTCTAATTTTGTTTACCCTTTTACTTCAGTGTAATTGAGCAGGCATTTTATTCACCTCTACTTTTCATGCAGCACGAAGCAGCATACTGGAGCATAATAAATAATATATAGCAATATAATCATATCAAAGTAGAGTATGCATCAAAGCCTAAAGAAAGAACTGTTCAGAACTGTGCATAATCAGATGCATCAGAGGATGCATTAGAGAAAAAGAATATGGGATAACTATGTTGGGAAAGAAACTATGTTTGTTCATATAATGTTATATTCTATTTGCTAATTATGTATTTCATGTGGAATAAAGTCACAGCATATGAGATTTAGAAATATGATGAGAAATCATATAAACCTGTCCCATCACTTTTTAAGATGAGTTTTTGGAGAAGTTAAGTTTATTTCCTACCTTCAAACAGATACCAAATCAGTTATCCAAGAGTAAACTCAAGTCAGACAGACTGGCTCCAAAAACAGTGCTCAAGGCTACTACCAGTTTACGGTTGTGTTCATATCTTCACAGTTTTGTACAAGTCAAGAGTGTCCTTGCTATGACATCCAGAAGTGTAAAGTTTAGATTGGGAAATCCATCATAAAAAGGCAAAAATAAATATGCACTTAAAATGGTAACACCTAATAACAATGGCAAACATTTATTGTGCTTCCTCTGTACAAACACTGCTCCAAGCCTTTTACATGGTAATAACTCAGCTAATATTCACATTAACTCAATAAAGTGGGTTAATTAATATTGGCATGTTGTATTTGGTGAAACTAAATGACACAGTGGTTAAATAACTTGCCTAAAGCCAAACCTCCTAGAAACTGGCTGGAGAGCCCACGTTTACTGTATGAATTGCAGTAACTTTAATGCCAGCTTCCTGGCTCCAGAGCCATTCTTAGACTAATAAGGCCTACTGTCTGTTGGTAATTAGTCCATGCCATAATTGTCTTATTTCCTCCTTCTACAATTGAACAGCAGAGCCTCTTCATGAAGAAGATGAGCATCTCCTCCTATGCCAAATTCCAACCTCCTCTGCAAATATGTCAGTCTACTCATTCTCTTCTCCCTTTCCTGCCTTGATATTCTCTCTCATAATGGTCTTTTAAATCAACATTTACACATACTCAGTACATTCCCCAAACCCTCCTTCAACTCACGTCCTTTTCTAAACATTCTCCCAAATACAGAATCTCCCTGTCTCCTTCAGAGCTAATTATTTAAAGCAGTTCTGTTTATGCAGGCTGTTTTCTCCTTATCAATTACCCATTGATGCTACAATCCACGAAAATCCACCTTAGTTATATTTATATATTGATTACTCCCCACATTGTAAATCTATACCTAGAATCTCTTTCCTAAGCTCTAAACTTATAGATCTAATCAATTTAACTGGCTACTCCACTAGGGTGACCTCAGGATTCTCCGACTCAGCACATGTAAAACTAAACTTCTCTTCTTCCTCTTAAGTGACCATCACAGTGAATGATACCACCATCAAGGCAATCTAGGCTTTTCTTATATGCACCTCAAAAGGGTTCTTCCAGCCTTTACCCATTACCCAGTTCCAAAGCCACTATCACATTTTTTGGTATTTGTTACAGTAGCACCCCACTATGAGAAAAATCTTTGAGTACTCTTACCCTTTCTGCCCTGTCTCTACCTCTCACACATTTTCTACCTATCACCAAGTCTTAGCAATTCCACCTCCTAAATATTTTTCCAATCAGCCATTTGAGTGCTAGTAGCCTTGTTTAAGTTGCCATCAATTTATGCCTATGAGTTAGTTTCCTATGGTTGCCATGACAAATTACCACAAACTTAGTAGCTTAAAATAACACAAATTTTTTTCCTTACAATTCTATAGGTCAGAAGTCTGATGTGGGTCCCACTGGGCTCAAATCAAGGGATCAGCAGAACTGTGTTCCTTTCAGTAGGCTCTAGGAAAGAATCCATTTATTTTCCTCTTTCACTTTCTAGCGACCATTCATATTCTTAGGCTTGTTGTCCCCTTCTTCTATCTTCAAAGACAGTAATCCAGCATCTCTCTGACCCAGCTGCTCTCCTCTAATATCTTTCTCTAACAATAAGCTGGGAAAAGCTCTATATGTTTAAGGATACATGTGATTAGATTGGGCAATTTGGATAATCCAGGTTAATCTCCACATTCCAAGGTCCTTAATCACTTCTGCAAAGTCTCTTTTTCCATATAAGGTAACATTCACAGGTTTTGGGTGTTAGGACTTGGATATCTTTGGGGCCATTATTCTGACTACCACTGTCCAGATTACTCAAATAGCCTCCTAACCGATGTTTCCACATTTACCCTTTCTCCCTCCAAAGCATCGCCTATGCGTCACCAAAATAGCCTCCTACAGTACAAATGCCTTTCTTAAAGTCTTTCAGTAGCTTCCCACTAATCTCCAGATAGAGCACCCAGTTATGTTAGGTGAGCCAGACACAACAAGAGGGAGCCCAGGCAAGAGCGCTATTTGGTCCAGCCACTGCACACTTTCATACAAGTTCTCAGATTGTTTTTAATCACCAAATGAGATCATTCCCAGTTGTATTTTTATAAGATTATTACTTTATCTGTACAAATATTTTAAATAGAATATAAATTTAAATATAAATGGACTGAAATCAACTCAGCTCCAAATCTTGAAGTGAGCACCATGGTGTTAAGAGAGCTCCAGAAAAACCCCTCTAGCTCTAGGAGGAAGAACTGGAGAGGGGATCTTTAACACAGAGAAATAGTGCAGAAATCCTGCATTTTTTTCTTTTTTTCCCTCCATTTCCTTGTACCCTAACCCTCAAGAAATCTTGTGAGGGTGGCGATAGAGATAGAGAACAAGCAGTCTATAGTGGAAACTCATAGGAGCCAAAAATTTAAAGGAAGATAATTTTCCTTTCCCTTCAGTGGTGCTGAAGTTCCAACACGATGGGATCCACCTGTAAAGGAGGGCTCCGGGGAACCACAAAGTACTGGGGACGTTTCAGAAACAGAGGAGCTTGGAGAATTGATCCCATGAAGTTATTTATGAACTCTGCGCTGAAATCCATGCCACAGATGCATGAATCTGATACATATTAACAGCATACTTAAGACTTTGAGAACTGAACTAACGACAGACCACTGTTAAGGTCCCACACTGTCCACTGGGTGGTGCACATTGGAAACAGATGCAAAGCTCTCTACAATGGTTTTGAAAACTACACTGACTTTGAAATCTCAGCCCACAGAAGGAGATTTGGAAGTTGCAGCATGACCCTAATCAGGTAAACTGCCTACTAAAACAAAAACATCAAGATTCTCCATTGGGTTTAAATAAGACTCAGAGTCTCAGAACATATATTTAAATGTCCAAAATTCAACTGAAAATTATTCAGCATTGGAAGACCCTTGAACGGTTGAACTCTCATGAGAAAAGACAATCTACTCATACCCATGTTAAGATGACACAAACATTGCAATTATCATTCAAAGATTTTAAATCATCTACTAGAAAAATAATCAAATGACTAACTGCACATATATATATTTTTTAATACAATTTTTTTTTTTTTTTTTTGGCTGTGTTGGGTCTTCGCTGCTGCACGGGGGCTTTCTCTAGTTGCGGCCAGTGGGGGCTACTCTTTGTTGCAGCATGCGGGCTTCTCATTGCAGTGGCTTCTCTTGTTGTGGAGCACGGGCTCAGTAGTTGTGGCTCATGGGCTTAGTCACTCCGTGGCATGTGGGATCTTCCCGGACCAGAGCTCAAACCAGTGTCCCCTGCATTGGCAGGTGGATTCCTAACCGCTGTGCCACCAGGGAAGCCCTGCAAACATTCTTGAAACAAATTTTAAAGTAGAAAAATTTATCAAAGAAAAATATACAAAGAAAACCAAAATGAAAATTTGAGAACTGAAAAATGCAATAACTGAAATTAAAGGAAAAAAACCCACTGAATGGACTCAATAGCAAAATGACAATAATAATAAAAAGAGTAGGTGAACTTAATAGATATGATCTAATCTAAACAACGGATTAAAAAAAGATTTTTAAGAACATGAACAGAGTATCAGGAACTTGAGAGACAATAACAAAGATCTAATATCTGTGTCACTGAAGTTATGGAAAAAGAGAAAGAGTATGGTATAGAAAAAGTACATGAAAAAATAATGACTAAAAACCTCTGGAAAAGTTGAATAAGGTAGAAATCCATGCATCTATACTGATGAAAGAAAAAGGGAGACAGAGAGAGAATCAGACAGACACAAGGAGAGAGAATGTGAGAAAGTCGTTCTTTACTGTAGAAGGCAAAATATTATACGTAGAAGGAATGATGGTTTTCAAAAATCAAGTGCTAAAACCAGTAGCAAAAAGCTTAACATGGAATCATTACTTACAAAACCTCCTTACAAAATACCTTTGAATTACAAAGAAAATAATTCCAACCTTATAGTGGAGAAATTTGATAGAAGACATTTTAAACAAGTGATTAATGTAACATCACCATAACTGGCATAATTATGAAAAAGAGAGAGAAAAATGAAGAGAGAAAAACATCATTATCTATGGCAAGTGTGTATCAGATAATTGCAAGACAATAACCCAAACAGGACAACTAGATTTTCTTCTCTTTCACAGCTCTTCACTTGGCAAAAACAAAAACAAAACACTCTTATAGAGATAGAAAATGTGTTCCTTTAGGGAACAGCAGAAGTGCCTCTTGACAACAGCTCTTAGATAAAATGCAAAATGAAGCTGAATGGAAAGAATTAGAATCAGGGAGACCAGGTTTATGTTTTAACTCAGCTATGTGGTAGGTTTGTGATTTGGGGAAAGAAAGTTAACTTCTCAGAGCTTCACCATTTACATTATGAAATGACTTATAGCATTATTTTCGAGAAACAAATGAAGTAAAATATGTATAAATGCCAAGCACATTACCTGTCATGAAGTTGATAAGTAACACATTTAATTGAATTAGTTGGATAGGGTTACTGTGAACTATTTCCTCTGTAGGGATGAGCAGAAACTGTCATTTTGTAGGACTTGGGAAAGTTTCCATCAGTCATGAAGGAGGTCTTCTCTTGCCTTGGGAAGGATAATTTATTAACTAACTAAAGAGCAGAAGTATGGGGAAAAAATTAAGATTTCTAGGACTTCAGTAATGAAGTCATTTCTAAATATTGCAGGTTTAAAGCCTGCATTAAACTCTGTTCCCTCCTAAAACTCTACTAAAATAAGGGTAAAGAATGTTTTTGAAGCCATCCAACCATGAGTAAAAAGAAGATGTGAGGGGACACAAGAGCAATAAAACTATGGAATCTGAAAAGCAAATGAACCAGGTAATACTGACAGCAAACTTGAGATAGCTAAATCCTGAGTTGAAAGTAGGCTAAACTTAGAAGGAACCTAATTTTCCTTTCAAGACTCCCAGAAGGCTCAAAAATTGGTGGCCCTATTGTCTCTAGAAATGGAGACTAAAAAGGGCTGAAATCAGCCAAACTGTCTGAAAATATATTTAATAAGTTCAACCCCAAACCCCATCTTTTTATCTCCACAGCTGAAAAATGATTTATTCCCATCCCCCCAAAACTCCTGGGGTTTTTCTGAAAATGTAATACAGAAGGTTTACAAACTGGGGAAAACCAAGCACAATTTAGGCTTGATTTCAGTAAACTGGGGTACCAAGTGAAAATTCCCACACTAGATTTTGATACCCATGCCTTCATCCCTCATTCAGCTTCCAGAATTCTAGCAGCCAAGATTATGTTCTATAGGTAAGAACGAGCCTAACTAGTCCATGGAACATCACCAGGAGATATACTAACATCAGGGTTCTCCCAACTAATCAGAAGACACAGGTCACTTTAATATGGAGCCCAGAGTAGCCAAGCTTCATTCATTCAAACAGAGCTTTTTAATCACTTCTTTTGGTGTTCCAATTATTCCAAGGAACAACATGGAGCAGACAAAGAATTAAGTTTAACTATGATTGGTATTTTACCAGGTGGACTGAAGAGACAAGTTAAGGAAGTCAAGAATATTTGTAAGAGAGCATTTACTGTGTTGGACCGTGAAAACGAAACTGTTCACAATGGAAGTTAGAAAGTGAGAGGGTGGTGCATAAGGAGATGGGATAGACTCAATAAGGTCTCTAAGCAGCAAAAGCTTATTAGAGTGAGTTTATTGGAAGAATAGAGCTTCAAAGACAGGATACAGTAGAGAATAAGATCCTTGAAATTTTGGTTTGAGAAGTATTATTGAAGGTGCTGGCACATGATCTGTTCATGGCTGTGGCGAAGTTGGATTAGATGGGAAGGAGGAAACTATGGTTGCAGTTGATGAGGTCATGTTGCAAGTGATAGGCATATAACTATCCTAAGCACACCCAAACTATTTTAAACAAAATATAGGCAATATTGTCTCATAAGTGAAAAGCCCATGAATGCAACTAGTATCTGGGAATTGTACAATAAATATCTTTAAACTTAGACACTCTCTCTTTGCTCCTCTTTCCTCTGTGCTGGATTCATTCTCAGGCAGCTGACTCCAAGTTAACATTCATTGATTCAATGGATAAACTATAAGTTATATCAAACCTCTTCTGTTTACTTCAAAATGTCTTTTCCTTATTGTCCATTTCTCTCTCTATTTATCAAAGAAAAGATGGCATCCCTTTTTCTTTCTAAGCTTAAGTTCTACATGTTTTGTTTTCTTTAGAGCTTAAGTTCTACATATATATTCTCATTTCTTCCCAGAATCTCTAAAACTACTTTCTATAAATTACCCTCCTACAGTTTAAGCATCATGCTCTCTACTTGATCCTTCATTGATTGAACTGCACAAAAGTCTGTATTTTCCTATCCTGAAAATGAAAACAATTTTAAAAGGCTTCTCTCAAGACTGCTACCCCTTCACACTCTCATTCTCTTTTTCTTCTTCCTTGACAAATTTCTGTTAAAATGCAGTCTGTATTTTCTGCTTTTCCCTACTTTATAATCAAACTTTCCCAAAAACCTCTTACAATCCAATTCTTGCTCCCAACATAGTCATAAAATTGCTGTTTGAAAAGTCAATTATGATTTTCCATACGTATTCCGTGGTCCAGGTCTGATTTTAGTTTCCATCTCATGACCCCAACCAGCCTTATTAAGCTCATTTCAAATTTTTATTCTTAACATCCTATCAAATCTACTTCCATTTTGACTCACCTATTTCTGTCAATGGTCCTCCTAATTTCCCAAGAACACAGATGGAAAACACACAGTCAAATGGCAAGAATCCTTTGTCTTCCTCCCTCTTCACTACTAACCAATCACTAAGTAGTCTCACTTTTGCCTACGGCAATTGTCCCTTGTTTTCCTTCCTCACTCCCAAATTCTACTTAAAACTCCCTGTGTAGCAACCAGACTATTACACCTGCTATAATTTCACAAATCTAGTTGTCTCTTTAATTCATCCTTCACAATGCCACTGGTGTACATTCATAAGGACAATAAATACCATACCTCTCTTCTCTTTAAAAATGTTCCTTAGCTCCTCACTTCCTACAAACAAACATTTCCAAACTCTGGAGAATAGTATTTATTTTGTCATGATTTTCCTCAGCCGCTATACTGAAATGAAACGATTATAGAAAGTGGAGTCCAGAGACCCAGTCTCAAATCCAGCTCTAACACCTTCTTTTAAATAATACTTTTAACATTGTGTACATAGGCTATAATATCTATAAAATATGCAGAAGCTTTCAAGAAAAACAAGAGATAAGGGCTAACTTGTCCAAGATTGCTCACTTAAAGGCCCACTTGCCAGCAAACGAGTTGGTCTCCTGCAAAGTCCAAGAGAAACAGACATGACCAAATGCTTAAAATCACCCTTCTTAGTCAATAACAAGCCTTGTCTGCAACTGCACCACTCGTCATGTGAGGCGAGGTGCTAACGCTTTCCCAAACATGAATACTTAGATGACAGGATAAGGCTGGAGACAAGTTTCCACAGCATCACATTCCTATTATATCTCAGCTTCTGTTCATACCAGGGAAAGGAACAAGACTTTCCTAACAATGCAGGTTCAAAGCACCATAGCCAAGGGTCAGGGTCCCTCTCCCACAATCTGACGTTGGGTCCTGCCAGATGGCTCTGCACTCCCTAAAATGTAATGGAAAACATGGGACTTGCACATTTTCTACTATTCTGTCAGCATGACTGTTCCTCAAAAAAAACTACTTCAGCAAGTCTGCTATACACTGCTTAGGCATCTTCCCCTGTTGCTTCATAGCCATGCCATAAACACTTATATACTCTCAATTCTGTTCTAATGTTTTACAGCTGGGATACTTCTGAAAGTCACATAACATTTTTGAACTTCAACTTCCTTACCACAGTAGAATAAATATACATTTTTTTCGAGATAGCCTCATCCAACAGAGGGCAGACAGCAGAAGCAAGAAGAAATACAATCCTGCAGCCTGTGGAACAAAAACCACATTCACAGAAAGACGAGATGAAAAGGCAGAGGGCTATTTACCAGATGAAGGAACAAGATAAAACCCCAGAAAAACAACTAAATGAAGTGGAGATAGGCAACCTTCCAGAAAAAGAATTAAGAATAATGATAGTGAAGATGATCCAAGACTTCGGAAAAAGCATGGAGGCAAAGACCGAGAAGATGCAAGAAATGTTTAAAAAAGACCTAGAAGAAACAAGAACAAAAAAAACAGAGATGAAAAATACAATAACTGAAATGAAAACTACACTAGAAGGAATCAATAGCAGAATAACTGAGGCAGAAGAACGGATAAGTGACCTAGAAGAGAGAATGGTGGAATTCACTGCTGCAGAACAGAATAAAGAAAAAAGAATGAAAAGAAATGAAGACAGCCTAAGAGGCCTCTGGGACAATATTAAACGCAAAAACATTCGCACTATAGGGCTCCCAGAAGAAGAAGAGAGAGAGAACGGACCCAAGAAAATATCTGAAAAGATTATAGTCGAAAACTTCCCTAACATGGGAAAGGAAATAGCCACCCAAGTCCAGGAAGTGCAGAGAGTCCCATACAGGATAAACCCAAGGAGAAACACGTTGAGACACACAATAAACAAATTGGCAAAAATTAAAGACAAAGAAAAATTACTGAAAGCAGCAAGGGAAAAACAATAAATAACATACAAGGGAACTCCCATAAGGTTAACAGCTGGTTTCTCAGCAGAAACTCTACAAACCAGAAGGGAGTGGCATGATATACTTAAAGTGATGAAAGGGAAGAACCTACAACCAAGATTACTCTACCCAGCAAGGATCGCATTCAGATTTGATGCAGAAATCAAAAACTTTACAGACAAGCGAAAGCTAAGAGAATTCAGCACCACCAAACCAGCTCTACAACAAATGCTAAAGGAACTTCTCTAAGTAAGAAACACAAGACAAGAAAAGGACCTACAAAAACAAAACCAAACCCAAAACAATTAAGAAATGGTCATAGGAACATACATATCGATAATTACCTTAAACATGAAGGGATTAAATGTTCCAACCAAAAGACACAGGCTCACTGAATGGATACAAAAACAAGACCTATATATATGCTGTCTACAAGAGACCCACTTCAGACCTAGGGACACATACAGACTGAAAGTGAGGGGATGGAAAAAGATATTCCATACAAATGGAAATCAAAAGAAAGCTGGAGTAGCAATACTCATATCAGATAAAATAGACTTTAAAATAAAGAATGTTACAGGAGACAAGGAAGGACACTACATAATGATCAAGGGATCAATCCAAGAAGAAGATATAACAATTATAACTATACATGCACCCAACATAGGAGCACCTCAATACATAAGGCCACTGCTAATAGCTATAAAAGAGGAAATCGACAGTAACACAATAATAGTGGGGGACTTTAACACCTCACTTACACCAATGGACAGATCATCTAAAATGAAAATAAATAAGGGAACAGAAGCTTTAAATGACACAATAGACCAGATAGATTTCATTGATATTTATATGACATTCCATCCAAAATAACAGCAGATTACATTCTCTTCTCAAGTGCGCATGGAACATTCTCCTGGACAGATCACATGTTGGGTCAAAAACCAAGCCTCAGTAAATTTAAGAAAACTGAAATCATATCAAGCATCTTTTCTGATGACAATGCTATGAGATTAGAAATCAATTACAGGGAAAAAAATGTAAAAAACACACAAACATGGAGGATACACAATACGTTACTAAATAACCAAGCGATCACTGAAGAAATCTAAGAGGAAATCAAAAAATCCCTAGAGACAAAGGACAATGAAAACATGACGATCCAAAATCTATGGGATGCAACAAAAGCAGTTCTAAGAAGGAAGTTTATAGCTATACAAGTCTACCTCAAGAAACAAGAAAAATCTCAAATAAATAATCTAACCTTACACCTAAAGGAACTAGAGAAAGAAGGACAAACAAAACCCAAAGTTACTAGAAGGAAAGAAATCATAAAGATCAGAGCAGCAATAAATGAAAAAGAAACAAAGAAATTAATAGCAAAGGTCAATAAAACTAAAAGCTGGTTCTTTGAGAATATAAAATTGATAAACCATTAGCCAGACTCATCAAGAAAAAGAGAGAGAGGTCTCAGATCAATAAAATTAGAAATGAAAAAGGAGAAGTTACAACAGACACCACAGAAATACAAAGCATCCTAAGAGACTACTACAAGCAACTCTATGCCAATAAAATGGACAACCTGGAAGAAATGGACAAATTCTTAGAAAGTTATAACCTTACAAGACTGAACCCGGAAGAAACAGAAAATAGGAACAGACCAATCACAAGTAATGAAATTGAACCTATGATTAAAAATCTTCCAACAAACAAAAGTCCAGGACCAGGTGGCTTCACAGGTGAATTCTATCAAACATGTAGAGAAGAGCTAACACCCATCCTTCTCAAATTCTTCCAAAATACTGCAGAGGAAGGAACACTCCCAAACTCATTCTGTGAGGCCATGATCACCCTGACACCAAAACCAGACAAAAAGACTACAAAAAAAGAAAATTACAGACCAATATCACTGATGAATATAGATGCAAAAATTCTAAACCAAATACTAGCAAACAGAATCCAACAGCACATTAAAAGGATCATACACCATGATCAATTGGGATATATCCCAGGGATGCAAGGATTCTTTAATATCTGCAAATCAATCAATGTGATACACCATATTAACAAACTGAAGAATAAAAACCATATGATCATCTCAATGGATGCAGAAAAAGCTTTTGACAAAATTCAACACCTATTTATGATAAAAACTCTCCAGAAAGTGGGCATAGAGGGAACCTACCTCAACATAATAAAGGCCATATACGACAAACCCACAGCAAACATTATTCTCAATGGTGAAAAACTGAAAGCATTTCCTCTAAGATCAGGAACAAGACAAGGATGTCCTCTCTCACCACTATTATTCAACATAGTTTTGGAAGTGTTAGCCACAACAATCAGAGAAGAAAAAGAAATAAAAGGAATACAAATTGGAAAAGAAGAAGTAAAACTGTCACTGTTTGCAGATGACATGATACTATACATAGAGAATCCTAAAGATGCCACCAGAAAACTACTAGAGGTAATCAATGAATTTGGTAAAGTTGCAGGATACAAAATTAATGCACAGAAATCTCTTGCATTCCTATACACTAATGATGAAAAATCTGAAAGAGAAATTAAGGAAACACTCCCATTTACCATTTCAATAAAAAGAATAAAATACCTAGGAATAAACCTACCTAGGGAGACAAAAGACCTGTATGCAGAAAACTATAAGACACTGATGAAAGAAATTAAAGATGATACCAACAGATGGAGAGATATACCATGTTCTTGGATTGGAAGAATCAATACTGTGAAAATGACTATACTACCCAAAGCAATCTACAGATTCAATGCAATCCCTATCAAATTACCAATGGCATTTTTTACAGAACTAGAACAAAAAATCTTCAAATTTGTATGGAGACACAAAAGACCCCGAATAGCCAAAGCAGTCTTGAGGCAAAAAAATGGAGCTGGAGGAATCAGACTCCCTGACTTCAGAATATACTACAAAGCTACAGTAATCAAGACAATATGGTACTGGCACAAAAACAGAAACATAGATCAATGCAACAAGATAGAAAGCCCAGAGATAAACCCACGCATCTATGGTCAACTAATCTATGACAAAGGAGGCAAGGATATACAATGGAGAAAAGACAGTCTCTTCAATAAGTGGTGCAGGGAAAACCGGACAGTTACATGTAAAAGAATGGAATTAGAATACTCCCTAATACCATACACAAAAATAAACTCAAAATGGATTAGAGACCTAAATGTAAGACCGGACACTATAAAACTCTTAGAGGAAAACATAGGAAGAACACTCTTTGACATAAATCACAGAAGATCTTTTTTGATCCACCTCCTAGAGTAATGGAAATAAAAACAAAAATAAACAAATGGGACCTAATGAAACTTCAAAGCTTTTGCACACCGAAGGAAACCATAAACAAGACGAAAAGACAATCGTCAGAATGGGAGAAAATATTTGCAAATGAATCAACGGACAAAGGTTTAATCCCCAAAATATATAAACAGCTCATGCAGCTCAATATTAGAAAAACAAACGACCCAATCCAAAAATGGGCAGAAGACCTAGATAGACATTTCTCCAAAGAAGACATACAGATGACCAAGAAGCACATGAAAATCTGCTCAACATCACTAATTATTAGAGAAATGCAAATCAAAACTACAATGAGGTATCACCTCACACCAGTTAGAATGGGCATCATCCGAATATCTACAAACAACAAATGGTGGAGAGGGTGTGGAGAAAAGGGAACCCTCTTGCACTGTTGGTGGGAATGTAAATTGATACAGCCACTATGGAGAACAGTATGGAGGTTCCTTAAAAAAGTAAAAATAGAATTAGCATATGATCCAGCAATCCCACTACTGGGCATATACCCAGAGAAAACCATAATTCAAAAAGACACATGCACCCCAATGTTCATTACAGCACTATTTACAATAGCCAGGTCATGGAAGCAACCTAAATGCCCATCGACAGACGAATGGATAAAGAAGTAGTGGTACATATATACAATGGAATATTACTCAGCCATAAAAAGGAACGAAATTGGTTCATTTGTTGAGACGTGGATGGATCTAGAGACTATCATACAGAGTGAAGTAAGTCAGAAAGAGAAAAACAAATATTGTATATTAATGCATATATGTGGAACCTAGAAAAATGGTATAGATGCACCAGTTTGAAGGGCAGAAATTGAGAAACAGATGTAGAGAAGAAACGTATGGACACCAAGGGGGGAAAGCAGCGGGGGCGTGGGGGTGGTGGTGTGACGAATTGGGCGATTTGTATTGACATGTATACACTGATGTGTATAAAATTGATGACTAATAGGAACCTGCTGTATAAAAAAATAAATAAAATAAAATTCAAAAAAAAATACATTTTTTTGTTTTTTTATTAAAGTATAGTTGATTTACAATATTTGTGTTAGTTTCAGGTGTACATTATAGTGATTCAGTTATTTTTTTCTGATTAAATCTCATTATAGGTTATTACAAGATACTGAATATAATTCCCTGTGTGATACAGTAAATCCATGTTGCTTATCTATTTTACATATAGTAGTTTGTATCTGTAAATCCCATACTCCTAATTTATCCCTCCCTCTCTCCCTCTCCTCTTTTGTAACCATAAGTTTGTTTTCTATGTCTGTGAGTCTATTTCTGTTTTGTAAATAAGTTCATTTGCATCAGTTTTTCAGATTCCACATATAAGTGATTTTGTATGATATTTGCCTTCTCTCTCTGACTTTCTTCACTTAATATGGTAATCTCTAGGTCCATCCATGTTGCTGCAAATGACAATATTTCATTCTTTTCTATGGCTGAATAATATTCCATTGTGTGTGTGTATATAAATATACACCACACCACATACACCACATCTTCTTAAGTCAATCATCTGTTGATGGGCATTTGGGTTATTTCCATGTCTTGGCTAATGTAAATACTGCTGCTATGAACATTGGGATGCATGTATCTTTTCTAATTCGAGTTTTCATTTTTTCTGGATATATACCCAGGAGTGGGATTGATGGATCATATGGTATCTCTATTTTTAGTTTTTAAAAGAAGCTCCATACTTTTCCATAGTGTGTGTACCAATTTACATTCCCACCAACAGTATATGAGAGTTCCCTCTTCTCTGCACCTTCTCCAGCATTTATTTTTTGTAGACTTTTTGATGATAGCCTTTCTGTCACAATGAAGTATTGCCTTATACCGGTGTGAGGTGATACCTCATTGTGGTTTTGACTTGCATTTCTCTAATAATTAGTGGTTTTGAGCATCTTTTCATGTGCCTGTTGGCCATCTGGATGTCTTGTTTGGAAAAATGTCTCTTTAGATCTTCTGCCCATTTTTTTATTGCGTTGTTGGTTTCCTCAATATTGAGTTGTAAAAATAAAGTACTGTTGTGACTAAAAATTATAATATTATGAAAATGCCAAATCAGTACTTATTACAAAATTAAATTCAAAATGATTGGTGAATTGAATAAAATCCAATTCTATAAAATATTTCAGGTTATTCATAAGGAAAATAGAGTTTAATCAAGAAAATTCATGGACTTCTTAAATACAGGAGGTCAGAACACACCAAATTAATCAAAGGCAAAGAACAGTATTTGTCAAGGTACTTACTTTCACTGTCATTAATAGAACATAAAAAAAAATTACGTGCATTTATGCACAAGAGACATAATAAAAAGCATACTTTAAAACATACTAGAAGGTCATACTAGGCATCTGTGTTACATTTATTGCTACATGTTCAGAGTTCTTATCTCTTCTAAGCAGTGTTCAACCAAAGTGTCAAAACCACGTACTACTTGAATTAAAGAGCTATTTTTTATGACATAAACAATTTTTTCATTAAGAACCTACTGTCGCAAAAAAAAAAAAAAGAACCTACTGTCTGCATTGCCTGGGCAAAGGGTTATGAGGAATACAGATATATAAGAAATGTAAGATGAATCATGCTTATGAAAAAATAGCATGGCTTTGTGACTTGATCAATAGATTCAACATAATCCTAATCAAAATCTCAGCAAGTTATTTTGTGGATATTGACTAGCTGCTTCTAAAGCTTATATGGAGACGCAAAAGACCCAGAATAGCCAACACAGTATTGAAGGAGAAGAACAAAGTTGGAGGACAAACACTACCCTATTTCAAGACCTACTATAAAGCCATAGTAATCAAGACAGTGTGATATTTACCAAAGAATAAACAAATAGATCAATGGAAGAGAATAGGGAGCTCAGAAATAGACCCCATAAATATAGCCAACTGATATTTGACAAGGAAGCAAAGGCAATACAATGGAGCAAAGGTAGTATTTTAAACAAATGGGGCTAGAACAACTGGACATCCACATGCCAAAAAAAAAAAGAATCTAGACAGAGAATTTATACCCTTCACAAAAATTAAGTGAAAATGGATCACAGACCTAAATGTAAAATGCAAAAGTATAGAACTAAAAGATAAACACAAGAGAAAACCTAGATGACTATGGACATGGCAATGCCTTTTTAGATACAACACAAAAGGCACAAGCCATGAAAAAAAATTTTTAAAAAGCAAAACTTAATTAAAATTTTAAAATTCTGGGAAAGACAATGTCAAGAGAACAAGAAAAGCCACATACCGGAAGAAAATATTTACAAAAGACATGTCTTATAAATGACTGTTATCCAAAATATATAAAGAACACTTAAAACTCAACACTAAGAAAAAAGTTCAACTAAAAAATGAGCCAAAGACGTTAACATACATCTCAGCAAAGAAATTATATAGATAGCAAAGAAGCACATGAGAAGATGTTCCACACCCTATGTCATTTGGGAAATACAAATTAAAACAATGATGAGACATCACTATGCACCTATTAGAATAGCCAAAATCCAGAACACTAACACCACCAAAGCTGACCCAAGATTCAGGGAAAAGGGTGTGGTCTATTCTTTGACTCCTCTTTCATTCTTTCTTACTGCCCATAATGTCATGGGTGAAAGAGAGGGAAAGAGTTTCTGTTTTTGTTGATTGTTTCTTGTTTCTTCTTCCCTGCTTAACTCATCTCACTAGTTCACACTAACTGGCCATCAATACCTGGTGTGTGATAGGTATTCAAGTTCACATTCTCTCATAGTCATTATGTGGATTCTTTGCGGGGTCTTTGAGGACCTCTGACATAGGTATCTATTTTTCAACAGACTATTCTGTCTCTCATCTGGATTATTTGGAAGGGCACATTCAGGATGTCTCTAGCCTAACTAGTTTTCATGGTATCCACTTGTCCTATGGAAAATGTCCCTCTGTTTACCATTCTGAACTGAACTGTAGTGGTACAGACAGACTCACTAGTGCTTACAATTAAGGGCTACTTCCAATAGTCTCTACTCACAGAATTCTCTAAATTGAATTCTCTAGGTATTTATTTGTGTCTCTTAATCCGAAGAGCACATCTCAATCTCTTCCTAGACAATTTTCCAAAGATGTCACACAGAGAAGACCTACAGGGCTCTACTCATTAGAATCAAGCTGTGTAGTGAGAGACCAATCACCCACTTTGCAGTTATTCCCAATTTTTCTGAGTAGTAATCTTGAAAGACTCCTTACTTAGCTTTGGAAGAATGTAAATATATATTAATATATCCATTAATTTCTTCAAATTCCTAATCTCCTCATATATAGCCTAATTGGGATACTGAGTGTAAAAGTTATAAAATTCTTATGCTATATACTAGTAAATTATGGAAGATGTATCTGAAAAAATTGTATTATATTTATAATGTGGAGGTACACTAATATTACCTTGTGCTTTGAATTTGAAGTTTCACCTGAAAATCTGAAATCTCAAGAAAATTTGCATTCTATAGTTTGTATTTTGGTTAAGGGATAAGAACATCAAGGATTTGGTTCAAGGATTGAAACTGTAATGTAGAATAAAACATGTATACTTTATGATAAGGTTAACAAGTAAAATTGCAAAATTACGTAGTGTACTCCTGGTATTAACTTCCAACTCTTTCACACTGAGAACTAGTACAAGCATTTCCAAGTATAGCTAAAGGAAATGATTCAATCCAGGTCTTTATCTTCTTTGGCAGCTGCTATTCTATATTCTAAATTGTCACACAATGCACTCTATTCCATCAAAAGAATTGTTTTTACTTAGTAACCAATGATAATGGTAATAAAAAATTATCAGATATATTTATTCTGGAATCAAGCTGTCTCTATATCAAACATAGCTGAAATTATGTTGTTTTTCTCTAGTGCACCTAATATATTCCAGATTCAAGTTTTCAAAAAAAAGGACAAACCACTGCCAATTTGTCTGGCTTTCTGGCTTTCTTCTTAACCGTGGTCTGAGAGTGCTATATTCTTTCTTGTGTGATTCTTTCCTTTTTTTCCCAAAATAATTACTACAGATCTTCTCAGCAGTACATCTTTCTGCACTGTCCGGGATTGAGGCATTGTCTTAGTCCATTTATGCTGCTATAAGAAAAATACCATAGACTGCGTGGTTTATAAACAACAGAAATTTAATTCTCAAAATTCTGAAAGCTGAGAAGTCCAAGATCAAGGCGCCAGCAGACTCAGTGTCTGGTGAGAGCATGCTTCCTGCTTTACAGATGGTCATCTTCTTGTTTCGTCCTCACATGACAGAAAGGGTAAGGGAGTTGTCCAGTATGTCTTTTATAAGGGCACTAATCCCATTCATGAGGGCTCTACCCCCATGACCTAATCACCTACCAAAGGTCTCCCACATCCAAATACAATCACATTGAAGGGTTAGGATTTCAACATATGAATTTTAAGGGGACACAAACATCCAGTCTATGGAAGGTATCTTTCACTCTGGTTTTTTATAGAGAAACAACTTCCATTTAGACCTTACATGAAAAAGCTTCCCCCTCTCTGGCAGAAATTATTTCCTTTCTGACACTCTCTAAGGATTTCTTTTCAATACATCCTCCTCATTTCATTCATTTGAGCTTTCCTAATTAGTAAATCCATGTTTGTTGTTTTTTTTAACGACTCAAGAATTTTATAATTCAGTTTATAAGATATGAAAACATGTGGAGTCTGTAACAGATTCCATAAATTGTAATAATTTGCCACTCCTTCTTACCTACACAATCTTTTGCAATATGACTTTGAAGTTCCTTTCATCAAAAGATGGTATCCATTTCTTCAATCCTTGAATCTGGTTAGGTTTGTCACTTGTTCTGGCCATTAGAATTCTGCAGAAATGCTGTGCCAGTTCTGAGTCTAGGAACCGTGAGGCTGTGCATACCTCCACACTCCCTCTTAAAAACCTGCTGTCCCAGTTAGCCTGCTTTGTGATGAGATATGGTAGTCCAGTCAACCCCATATCCCCAGACGACAGCAAGCAATCATCAGAGTGTAAATGAGGTCATCTTAGACCAACAAGTCCAACAGTAGTCTGGCAGTTGACTATTAATGAATGATTGAGCCTTGCTGAGACCAGAAGTGCCCATATCAAAGCATAAAGCTCAAACTGCCAAATCATAAATCCAGGTCTCAAAATCCTCTTTGCACTCTAACCCAACGCAAATAATTATAATATTTTTGGATGGGATAAATATAGACCTGATTTTCTGCCTAGAAATCAAAGTTAATAAGCTCAAACTAAAATCTTTTAAAAATCTGACTTATTTATGAATTATCCATGCCCAAGAACCCCATCACACTGTCTTTACTCCACATTTTCCCTAGAATAGTTCAAGGAAATATCAACAATTATTGATCAAATATCCAGCAAGTAATTATTAAGTACCTCCAGAAAGTAGAACTACAAGCAAAAAGAAAATGATCAAATTAATTTAGTTCAATTTGATTACTTACTTTACTAAATGAGTAGGAAATAGAAAAATTAAAATATAGATATTTGTGATAACTGTGCAAAGGTAGAAATAAATGGGCATGTCAGAAATGTAAATGCATAGTCATAATTGAATGGCCTTTGAGTATAAGCTACATTCAATTGTGAAACAAGAGAAAAGAATTTAAAGCATATACCAAATGTTGTAAATTAATTTCTGAAGAATTTTTCTAAAAGGAGCAATGTGGGCAAGAGGAAATATACAGTGTGATTTGCTCCACGTACTCATGATAGAAACATGGCAAACCTGGTCCAGGAGGGCGGGGGTCTTTGGTTGTTTTGTTCACTGTGTATCCCCAGGGTCCATAATAGTTTCTTTTTTTTTTTTTTAAAGATTTGATTGATTGATTGATTGATTGATCGCTATGTTGGGTCTTCGTCTCTGTGCTAGGGCTTTCTCTAGTTGCGGCAAGCAGGGGCCACTCTTCATCGCGGTGCGCGGGCCTCTCACTGTCGCGGCCTCTCTTGTTGCGGAGCACAGGCTCCAGACGCGCAGGCTCAGTAGTTGTGGCTCACGGACCTAGTTGCTCCGCGGCATGTGGGATCTTCCCAGACCAGGGCGCGAACCCGTGTCCCCTGCATTAGCAGGCAGATTCTCAACCACTGCGCCATCAGGGAAGCCCTAATAGTTTCTTCAATGTAGTGGGAATTCAAGAAATAATTGTTGAATAAATGAATTAATTAATATGCTCCTATCTCTTTTATTTTCCAAATTAATTACTAATTTATTCCTGGCCTAACGTCAGAAAGTCTGGTAATTCACTCCCGAAGTCATGTTCCTCTAAACTGCCCAGGAACTCAAGAAGGCAGGTCTGATTCCAAAGGTCAAGTGGAGAAAGAACAGGATGGTTGGTCCTCCTAGTCACTGCCTCTTGTGGCATGCAGTGTAGCCCTAAAGGACTCAAGTCAATCCTCTACAACTGGCAAACCCTTGCTAAGCCAACTCCCTGTCCATAAATGGGCTCACAAATCACACTCTCCCTTCATATTCTGACTTTTTAAGCTCTTACTCTGTAAGCACAGCCACTTGCCACTTTCTAATTGCAACAGTGGCCTGGATGGGAGCCACTAAAAACAGCAGCAGCAGGATGTGCAGAAACCAGACCTACCCAATAGACCCTTAGACTCTGGGAGTTAAGCCCAGTTCACCTGCTCAGGCTCCCTCTGAATTCATTACAATTTATTACACCAGGTTTACTCACCTTCCTTGCACCTGGGTCTTAAAGGTAACTCTCTTGATTCACATTAGGTGACTTTTGTCTCAGAAAATTGGGATATTAGTAGCTGGGTCTTACTCTCTTCTTGCTCAAGAAAGCATTTTATACAGAAAATCTACTTTTTTACCTAGTGACTGTTTCTGTGCACCAAGGGATGCTTAAGTTTCTGTTCAGCAAATAAAGACTTTGTTCCCCTTATTTCTCCAGGTTAATGGGTGCCTCTTAAACCTACCTAATTAAAAGTGATCATTCAAGAGATTCTTTGCAGGATGAATAATATCAGGTGTAATCTGATGACTCTGAGTGTTCACCCTAATGTATAAGCATAAATGACAGGGGTTGGGGTAATAGGGTGCTGCTAAAACTTTAAGAAGCACCTCTCAAAAAAAAAAAATATATATATATATATATGTTCCTGATTTGTGGCATTTACTGATTTCCACAATGCAAATACTTCCATCATGGCCTGCCAACATGACATCACAGAAAGAGAGTTGGTAAGAGATGTGGACCATCAACTTTCTCTCCAGTACAAGCCAACTTCAGCACACCTGTTTGGAGGAATGAGCAATGTAGAGAGAAGCAATGCCAGCAGCTTCTCTAAGAAAAATTACCAGTGGTACTTGAAATTATAATTTGAGGGTAGGCATGTTAAAAGCATCCCAATTATTTATATGCACATGAAGTTCATATCTTCCTAGAGTAGAACACCTTTCTTTATAAAAAGAAGAAGGCTGGTGGTTCATGTTACCTTTACAAAATTTTTCCAAAGTTGCAAAATACCTTGGAAAATGATGAATAGCATGGCCTTGCTTCCAACATTAAAATCAGAATTTTTCATTGCCTTTTCAAATAAGCTGAGCAAGACAATTTGAAGAAAGAAAAAATTTTTAAATTATTTTTCTTGCTTATGTTTAATGTTTTAACATGTGTTTTAAATACTTACATATGCATTGTATTATACTTTAGCAGTAAAATATAATATTTAAATCATAATTAGGGGAATACCTACCTATATAATGTCTTAGAATGGAAGTCCTATTTAAATCTATTGCTCTACTTCCTTTTGCATCTGTACCTTTCACACAAGTTTCCAGGAGTACATTATTAATGATAGCAAGAGACTTCCTAAATTGGAGTACAAAGGCAGGCTAGTTAGTGGAGGCAGCCTTGATAAGGTGAAGATCTGTAGGAACACAGCAAAGTTGAGATGTAAACTGAAGTTTAGAAGGCTCTAGTTTCTAAGTTGGATGGACAAGAGAAAAGGGAAAGAAAGTGGAAAGAAATCAATATTTTTTAACTAAAAAATGCTGGGCACTAGTTAAGGTTTTTTAATCTCATTTAATCTTCATTACAGCTCTTTGAGTTAGGTGCAATTGATCTTATTTTACAGATTAGATAACTCAGTTTTATAAAAGATTATTACATAGCAGGCAATGATGGAGTAAGGGTGTGAGTGCTTGCAAAGCCAATGTTCTTTCCAATCCACAGTGCTGCTTCAAGAGAGAAGATGAAACCTTATACACAGAGAATGGAGTAACAGAAAGCTATCAAGGTGGTAAACGAGGGAAGACCCTACAATGTGGGAACTTGGTTTGGTTATAAGACAGAAACCCAGAGTTTTAACTGGATCAAAAATGTAGCACTAGTACAGAAACAAGAGTTCTTAATGCTAAGTCACCTGACTTTCAAGTGTGATAGAATTCCCTGAAATGCCTTCTTACCTAAAA
This sequence comes from Balaenoptera ricei, assembly GCF_028023285.1. Lineage (NCBI taxonomy): Eukaryota > Metazoa > Chordata > Mammalia > Artiodactyla > Balaenopteridae > Balaenoptera > Balaenoptera ricei. The sequence goes on along the minus strand of NC_082646.1, from coordinate 53,080,291 downwards.
CCAAAACTGTCCTCAGAACCTTGGCAGAACTTTGAAAAGAGATGTAGATAATGGTCAAAACGTTGTGGGAGTGTAGAGAAGCAAACTGCTGTATCAGAGTATAGGCAGGTTGTTTGTTGCCTCACATCTTCTTCCAATTCGGTTATTCCGATTTTTTTTTTTATCATTCCTGATTCCACAGGCATTGGAGAAGTGGCCTGCAATATAGCCAGCACTGTCAAGTGGTGCTGAGGAAATATACATAGAATAAAAACATAAGACATTCATAGAAAAAAATATAGCCTCTGTTCCAAGGAATGCTTAAACCCAATACGAGAAAAAGACTCATGCATACAAAATGATCAGACTTGAAAAATACTTCCATAATCATTTTTTATAATTAGAAAAAAATTTTAAGGTAAACAATAAAATACCATGTATAGCTAACTGAAGTGGAAATAATAAGGTACCAAAGCTTACAGAACAGACTCTAAGTCTCTGGGGAGCCAGATCAACAACCAACCAGATCGTTCTAGGGCTGGATACATTGAAAGGTTTTAAATGAATGACTGAGAAAATCATATTAATATTCCAAATAATTAAAACCAAATCTAGGGGCTTCCCTGGTGGAGCAGTGGTTAAGAATCCACCTGCCAATGCAGGGGACACGGGTTCGAGCCCTGGTCCAGGAAGATCCCACATGCCACAGAGCAACTAAGCCCGTGCGCCACAACTACTGAAGCCCACGTGCCACAGCTACTGAAGCCCGCACATCTAGATCCCATGCTCCGCAACAAGAGAAGCCACCGCAATGAGAAGCCCGCACACCACAACGAGGAGTAGCCCCCGCTCGCTGCAGCTAGAGAAAGCCTGCGCACAGCAATGAAGACCCAACACAGCCAAAAGTAAATTAATTAATTAAAAAAAGAAAACAAATCTAATAAAAAGTTATGTAGCTTGTTTAAAGCTGAGCTAAAATATTATGATCACATTTTTGGCTTTGGTGTATAATGCCATTTTAAACTAGAAAAAGGGTATAAACCTTTGAAATAAAATTCAAAATTTCTCATTATTTTTACTACTAAATTTTAGGTGCACCACTGTTCACTTATTTTCTTTGCAATCATTAGCATCTAACATTGCTCAAATAATTTGCTCTTTATTTTTTTATAAAAATGATGTTAATGCTTAATTAGTTTTCAAAATCCTTTCACACATTAACTTGATGCTTTTTACTAAAAGCCAGAACTTGGGAAAGGTACCCAACCCCTCAGGCTTATGTCCCCTAAGCTACTCTGAACAAACAGGTGACAACAAAAGGCAGAGATTACTGTGGAGATTAACTACACCATATAGATTAAAGTTCTCACCTTTCACACAGTAGGTAATTAATAAACAGCAGTTGACTCTAAATCTGAATTATCAGGAGTCCACTGTTGGAGCTGAGGCCTTAATTGGCTCAGTTTCCCAGCTTCTTTTCCAAAGCCCCTTTCTCTACAGCACACTTGTCTGACACTCATGTACCAAGAAAGCACTGCTCCTCAAATAGCTGCTCAGTATAAGGTAGGATCCCCGAATGCAAATGTGAAGAGGGGACAGGCAAATAATGCTTTAAAATCTTCTCTAATTTTCAAAGTAAAGTGGAATATTAAATTGTTTTAATTTGCATTTATTTGATTTCTAAGATAGTTGGTCATTTTTCAAGAATTCACTAATCATTTGTACTTCCTACTTGGGGAATTATCAGGGTTAGCTTTTTAATTGCAAAGGAGGTACAATAATTTAATAACAGTACTGAGCAGAAGTACTTCAAGGAAAGTCATAAGAATAGATTCTTGAAGGAAGCTTGGGATTTGAATGTGCAGAGAAGATAGTGGAAAATATAGTTTTATTTTTTTTCCTTTCCTGTTCTTTGTTTTCATGGTATCTGCCTTGGTAAGTTTCCTTATTTCCACTTCTCTTTTCTGCCATAGGTAACTAGCCTGTCTTCTATTTGTAGGCTAATATTATTTGGATTTTATTAAGATGCATTGTAATTGCAATCTCCTTAATTGCTTCCTAATTCGTTCCTTCCTCCCTTTAGTGTATTTTTCTTGCATTATTAAATTCCAGCTGGCTTTCCGGAACTCATTTCGCATTCCTTCCAGACAGCTCTTCCCAAGTTAAGCTGTGTGTCTCCTGGTCCCTTGGTCACCCAGGAAAGAGAGAGCAGTGGGGGAACTGAGAGGATCACTGGAACTTATGTGCTTCCTGCTATAACAAACAATGACAGCAACAATATCAAGCACTCCAATCCTTCACTGCCATTCACAAGTACCTTAAACCGGGAGCAACTCATTCAGTAAGTTTCTTAAAGCAGGCGTTATTATTCCCATTCATCAGGAGAGGCATCTAAGGATCAAGGAGGTTAAATTTCTTTCCCAAAGTAGAAAAACTGTTTTGGGACTCACACTTAAGTCTCCTGACTCTAAGTCCTGTGCTTATCCCATCATCACTCACTGCTTGTGTATAAAACCAAATGGCAGCCTTCTACCCAATTAACCTCATTAGCTCTTCTACAGATTGCTCAAGAAATTATTTTTCTTTTCCATCCATGAAGTCCTTTAATAGGGAAAATGGATCATGGAAAGATTAAGTCATCTGAAGTCAGAAGGTCTGATTTTGAGTCCAACCCCAGCTGGGGAAATTTCTTAACCCATCTGATCTTCAGTTTCCCCATCTGTAAAGCTGATTCTCAGATTTATTAAGTCTCCAATGTATGTGAGTTATTTTTATAAGAATGGTACTGCTAAGAGGTAAGAGGTCATCGGGCTATATGACTTTTAAGGTTCAATGCCCATCAAAGATTTTATTAATCTCCACATATCTTAAAATGGCACGCCAGCAGATGCTTTAATGACTTAATGCCTGAGATACTTTCTGAAAAAAAGAAGTAGAGTTAAAAAACTAATAAGAATCTCAAGCCAGCCAACAAAGCAATCAAGATCCATTCTGGAGCTCTGGGGAATTTCAAATTCTTAGGTCACTTATTTATTGTATTCAAACATATATTAATATATATTACTATTAATCAGTCAAAAATGCCATTAAACTCTTGTAGCCCAGAATTAAAAGTAGAATTATAAGACTAATCCAAAACAACTGTGAATCTATTAGAAATTCTTAATTTTGCCAAGTCATGAATTTGAATTACACATATGCTCACCCTATTGTCAGAGCAAGTTACTTAGGTAGTAAGTGTGTTTAATCCCATCCTCATCTAAAATCAACTTTGTTTTGTTTTTTTTCATATGTAGATAAGTAGCTTCTTTATAAGGCAAACCGTATTCTAAACTGGTATTGAAAATTTTACAATACTCTAAGAAGATATCTGGTGCAAATGTGAATAGTTCTTTCTGTTTATTGAGTAAATTTTACCATTGCCTTTTGCATTATAAGGAATAGAAAAGAAGTGGGAAGCCATGCCTAGACTAACAAATATGGAGGATCCATCTAGAAATGCTACAATGTTTCTTATCAGGAAGGAGGTTAGTGATAGTGATCTATCCCCCTAGAGGAAAGATAAATGTACTGGAAGCTCAACTGTAAATCTGCCTCTTAATCTTGAAATTCACTCAATAATCTCCCACCTTCCATGCTTCTCCATGTCTCTTGTTGAAAGATTCTCTCTACAATTTTCACTTGTTTCTCTTAAAACCATTTCTCCACTGTTTAAAAAAAATGCTCTGAGTTCATCCTTCTTTACAGGCATTATACCTATCTCACTCTTAATTAGAAAGCTATGCCTCACCTGAGGACTTAAACTTTGTGTTCCCTAGAGGAAAAGACTGAATCACTTCTTACCAAACACACACAGGTTTAGGAGGGGTTTGGTACTCTCCTGATTTCCCATTGGCATTTCCAGATCATTGTTATTCCACCTTTCAGTCAAAACTCATCATCTTTTGAAACTAAAGACATCTCACCTCTTCCTTTACTCACTACTATCAACTTCCACCATCTTAAGAATTCTCCTTTACTCAATGAAGTCTCTAGATTCTGTGCTACAGTTTTCCTTTCTATACCAGCTCTTGCTTTCATCCCTGGAGACAAAATGCATGTAACTGGATCATAAAAACTGCAGCCTTAACCTTAAGCCTCCTTCATTCCTTTGTCTTCACCTCTTTTGAACTTCAGCCCCTAATGCAGAGGGACATGCAAAAAATAACATCATCTGCAGATCTGTTCCATCTTAGAAGCCAACCTGCTTTGATACTCTACAGTGAGCATGACTTCCTAGCCTCCTACCTCTCCAATGTCCTTACTTTTCCTTTCCCTACACTTTCAATTCAGAGAAACATCCAGTCTATTGACTCTGCCCTTTTCTACCCATTGGTCTCCTCCCAGACATCTTTCCTTTCCTGTTGATCCTGGACCCCATAAGATTTTATTTCAACTATCTTTACATACACCTACATTTTCTCAAACCTCTAACTTTCTATTATTCAAAAACCTTCACTCTGGATCCCTATTACAACTTATCTTTGTGCTGCCATTTGTTTTTTAAAAGTAAATGGATCATTTGTCCTGTATAATATCCCATATTCTTGATTTAGCTAATTGCTTTCCCATGGTTTTTAACTTTTTCCTTTATCTCTCACATTCCACTAGTAGTTAGATCTACAAAGTTGATTGGATTCAGTTTGTTTGCAAGAATACCTCATACCTTATAAATATATTGTGCACTTTCTATTATATAATGTTAGGAAGCACATTATGTTCTTTTATTTTAGAGGTGTTAAAATTGATTATTAGGCTCAGGCATTGTCAGTATGATCTATCCATCATAAAGTTTCCTTCACATACTAGTTTTAATACTCGTTGATAATCTTTGCATAGAATTGTTTTTTCCCATTGGGGATTTCAAATGGTAATCCATTTGAACGGTAATGGTAATAGTAATGGTAATGGTAATGGTAATGGTAATTCTCAAAATTCAACATTCCTTATACATTTATTAGCAACAGTTCTTCTAAAAATAAGAATATTCCATCCTCACCTTTTCATTGCCCTAAAATAACACTCATGCAGGTGAACAAGACAAATACTTGATTCTTTTTTTTTTTTTTTTTTTTTACTGATTTTCAGACTAATTTAAGTTGATGTCAAAATAACCTCTAAAAATAAACAATTTTTTTCCTTTGTGAATTTTATTATAGACTCAGAGATTTTTCTAGGATTGATATGTTTTAATACTTTGCCATCATTATTCTTTCTGATGTTTAAATTCCCATCTTTAGCCAGTGGGAGCCCCTTTAAATAAATCCTGGATGCCTTTCAAACATCCCTAGGATATTCTGAGAGCTTCTTTATATTCTAGAACAATAAGAGGTTCCAGGCTCATTGTGTACATTTCCTGCCCCAGACCCAAATCCTCATTCCTGGTTTCTTGCATGGAATATAGTGTTTAGAGAGTGTAAACAGGCACTATTGGTGATCTTTGCTAGCTGAGATTTCTATTAATTGTAAGCCTTTTTTTCTGCAGACAAAGCTAAGAAATAAGCATTTAATAGAAAAATAAACAATGAATTTATGCTGATATTTCCAATTCAGGTGTAAAATTATAGAAACTTTTCTTGAATTATTTTTTATGTTTGTATTTTTAAAAATTCTTACACTGGAGGTGAAGTCAAGATGGCAGTGTGGGAAAATGCTGAGTGAGCCTCTCCCCACAATTAGGGTGCCTGCCAGCGGCCAGCAAAGGACCCTGATGCCAATGAGATGGGAGGAACCCCCAAGTGAACCGCCACCACACGTGGCTTGCAGGACCTTGGTTCACAAGCTGGGGATCAGGCCAAAGCTCCTGTCATGAGAGCTTCAAGTCCAAACCACTGGACTAACAGAGAACCTCAGACCCCAGGGAGCATTCATAGGAGTGTGGTCACACAGAGGTCCCCATCTCAGCACCAAGACCCAGCTCTACCCAACAGCCTGCAAACTCCAGTGTTGGAAGCCTCAGGCCAAACAACCAGTAAGACAGGAACACAATCTCACACATAAAAAAAATTCTTTTTAATTAAAAAATGAGACAGCAAAAAAAAAAAAATGTCATAGATGAAGGAGCAAGGCAAAAATGTACAAGACCAGATGAATGAAGAGGAAATCTTGCTGAAAAAGAATTCAGACTAATGATACTAAAGATGATCCAGAATCTCAGAAATAGAATGGAGGCATGGATTGAGAAAATACAGGAAATGTTCAACAAAGATCTAGAAGAACTAAAGAACAAACAAACAGAGATGAACAACACAATAACTGAAATTTAAAATATACTAGAAGGAATCAATAACAGAAAAACTGAGACAGAAGAATGAAACTTGAGCTGGAAGACAAAATGGTGGAAATAACTGCCAAGGAGCAGAATAAAGAAAAAAGAATGAAAAGAATTGAAGACAATCTCAGAGACTTCTGGGACAACACTAAACGCACCAACATTTGAATTATATGGTCCCAGAAGAAGAAGAGAAAAAGAAAGGGTCTGAGAAAATATTTGAACAGATTATAGATGAAAACTTCCCTAACATGGGGAAGGAAATAGTCAGCCAAGTCCAGGAAGCACAGAGAGTCCCATACAGGATAAAACCTAGGAAAAACATACCAAGACACATATTAATCAAACTAACAAAAATTAAATTCAAAGAAAAAAATATTAAAAGCAGCAAGGGAAAAAAAAATAACATACAAAGGAATTGCCATAAGGTTATCAGCTGATTTTTCAGCAGAAATTCTGGAGGACAGAAGGGAGTGACAGGACAAACTTAAAGTGATGAAAGAGAAAAACCTACAACCAAGATTACTCTACCCAGCAAGGATTTCATTCAGATTTGATGGAGAAATCAAAAGCTTTTCAGACAAGCAAAAGTGAAGAGAATTCAGCACCACCAAACCAGCTCTACAACAAATGCTAAAGAAACTTCTCTAGGCAGGAAACACAAGACAGGAAAACGACCCACAAAAACAAACCCAAAACAATTAAGAAAATGGTAATAGGAACAAACATATCAATAATAAGCTTGAATGTAAATGGATTAAATGCACCAACCAAAAGACAAAGACTGGCTGAATGGATACAAAAACAAGACACATATATATGCTGTCTACAAGAGACCCAATTCAGACCTAGGAACACATACAGCCTGAAAGTGAAGGGATGGAAAAAGATGTTCCATGCAAATGGAAATCAAAAGGAAGCTGGAGTAGCAATACTTGTATCAGATAAAATAGACTTTAAAATAAAGACTGTTACAAGAGATAAGGAGGGACATTACATAATGATCAAAGGATCAATCCGGGGCTTCCTTGGTGGTGCAGTGGTTGAGAATCTGCCTGCCAATGCAGGGGACACGGGCTCGAGCCCTGGTCTGGGAGGATCCCACATGCCGCGGAGCAGCTGGGCCCGTGAGCCACAGCTGCTGAGCCTGCGCGTCTGGAGCCTGTGCTCCGCAGCAGGAGAGGCCGCGACAGTGAGAGGCCTGCACACTGCGATGAAGAGTGGCCCCCGCTCACCACAACTAGGGAAAGCCCTCGCACAGAAACGAAGACCCAACACAGCCAAATAAATAAATAAATAAATAAAAATTTAAAAAAAAAGGATCAATCCAAGAAGAAGATATAACAATTATAAATGTTTATGCACCCAACATAGGAGCACCTCAATACATAAGGCAAATTCTAACAACCATGAAAGAAGAAATCAACAGTAAAACAATAATAGTAGGGGGCTTTAACACCCCACTTACACCAAACAGAAAATAAATCCAAACAGATCATCCAAACAGAAAATAAATAAGGAAACACAAGATTTAAATGACACAATAGACCATAGAGATTTAATTGATTTTATAGAACATTCCACCCAAAAGTGGCAGAACACACGTTCTTCTCAAGTGCACACGGAATATTCTCCAGGATAGATCATATCTTGGGTCACAAATCAAGCCTCGGAAAATTTAAGAAAATTGAAATTGTATCAAGCATCTTTTCTGACCACAATGCTATGAGACTGGAAATCAATTACAGGGAAAAAACTGTAGAAAACACAAATACATGGAGGCTAAACAGTGCACTACTAAATAAACAACAGATCACTGAGAAATCAAAGAAGAAATTAAAAAATACATAGAAACAAATGATAATGAAAACACGATGACCCAAAACCTATGGGACACAGCAAAAGCAGTTCTAAGAGGGAAGTTTATGCCAATTCAATCTCACCTCAAGAAACAATAAAAATCTCAAATAAACAGTCTAACCCTACACTTAAAACTACTAAGAAAGAAGAACAAAGAAAATGCAAAGTCAGTACAGGAAAGAAATCATAAAGATCAGAGCAGAAATAAATGAAATAATAGGAAGGGTCGGAGGGAGATGCAACAGGGAGGGGATAAGGGGATATATGTATACATATAGCTGATTCACTTTGTTATATAGCAGAAACTAACACAACATTGTAAAGCAATTATACTCCAATAAAGATGTTAAAATAAATAAATAAATAAATAAATAAAATATATGTAACATAAAAGAAAATGTAATAATCATTCTCAGTTCACAGGCAGTACAAAAAGAGGCCAAATGTTGGATCTGGTCCAAGAGTTGTAGCTTGCTAACCCCTATGTTACTGTATACCTATTACAATTCTAAGGCTCTATAAATATTAAATCATTCTATCGATCCTAAATAAATAAATAAATAAATAAAATGAAATGAAATAGAAACAGAAAAATACAGCAAATATCAATAAAACTAAAAGCTGGTTCTTGAGAAGATAAACAAAATTGATAAACCCTTAACCAGATTCATCTAGAAAAAAAGGGAGAGGATGCAAACAATAAAATTAGAAATGAAAAAGGAGAAATCACAACTGACACCGCAGAATTACAAAGAATTATAAAAGATTACTACAAACAACTATATGCCAATAAAATGGACAACCTGGAAGAAATGGACAAATTCTTGGAAAGGTACAACTTTCCAACACTGAACCAGGAAGAATTAGAAAATATAAACAGACCTATCACAAGTAATGAAATTGAAACCATAATTAAAAATATTCCAACTAACAAAAGTCCAGGACCAGATGGCTTCACAGGCGAATTTTATCAAATATTTAGAGAAGAGCTAACACCCATCCTTCTCAAACTCTTCCAAAAAATTGCAGAGAGAGAAACACTCCCAAATTCATTCTACGAAGCCACCATCACCCTGATACAAAAAAAAAAAAAAGATATCACAAAAAAAGAATATTAGAGACAAATACCACTGATGAACACAGATGCAAAAATCCTGAACAAAATACTAGCAAACAGAATCCAACAACAGATTAAAAGGATCATACACCATGATCAAGTGGGATTTATCCCAAGGATTCAAGGATTCTTCAATATATGCAAATCAAACAATGTGACACACCACATTAACAAATTAATGAATAAAAACCATATGATCATCTCAATAGATGCAGAAAAAGCTTTTTGACAAACTTCAACACCCATTTATGATAAAAAGACTATCCAGAAAATGGGCATAGAGGGAACCTATCTCAACATAATAAAGGCCATACATGACAAACCCACAGCAAGCATCATACTCAATGGTGAAAAACTGAAAACACTTCCACTAAGAACAGGAATAAGACAAGGATGTCCACTCTCATCACTCTTATTCAATATAGTTTTGGAAGTCCTAGCCATGGCAATCAGAGAAGAAAAAGAAATAAAAGGAATACAAATTGAAAAAAAAAAGAGGTAAAACTGTCATGGTTTGCAGATGACATGATACTATACCTAGAAAATCCTAAAGATGTCACCAGAAAACTACCAGAACTAATCAATGAATTTGGTAAGGTTGCAGTATACAAAATAAATGCACAGTAATCTCTGGCATTCCTATACACCAGCAATGAAAAATTGGAAAGAGAAATTAAGGAAACAATCCCATTTACCACTGCAACAAAAAGAATAAAATACCTAGAAGTAAACTTGCCTAAGGAGGTGAAAGACTTGTACTCAGAAAATTATAAAACACTGAAGAAAGAAATCAAAGATGACATAAAGAGATGGAGAAATATATCATGTTCTTGGATTGGAAGAATCAATATTGTGAAAATGACTATACTACCCAAAGCTATCTACAGATTCAGTGCAATACCTATCAAACTACCAATGGCATTCTTCACAGAATTAGGACAAAAAATTTTACAATTCGTATGAAAACACAAAAGACCCCGAATAGCCAAAGCAATCTTGAGAAAAACGGAGTTGGAGGAATCAGGCTCCCTGAATTCAAACTATACCACAAAGCTACAGTAATCAAGACAGTATGGTATCGGCACAAAAACAGAAATATAGATCAATGGTACAGGATAGAATGTCCAGAGATAAACCCACGCACATCTGGCCCCCTAATTTATGACAAAGGAGGCAAAAACATACAACAGAGAAAAAACAACCTCTTCAATAAGTGGTGCTTGGAAAACTTGACAGCTACATGTAGAAGAATGAAATTAGAACAGTACCTAACAACATACACAAAAACAAACTCCAAATGGATTAAAGACATAAATGTAAGGCCAGACACTATAAAACTCTTAGAGGAAAACATAGGAAAAACACTCTTTGACATAAACAACAGCAAGATCTTCTTTGACCCACCTCCTAGAGGAACAGAAATAAAAACAAAAATGAACAAATGGGACTTAATTAAACTTAAAAGCTTTTGCACAGCAAAGGAAACCATAAACAAGACGAAAAGACAACCTCAGAATGGGAGAAAATATTTGCAAATGAAACAACAGACAAAGGATTAATCTCCAAAATATACAAACAGCTCATGGAGCTCAATATCAAAAAAACAAACAATTCAATTAAAAAATGGGCAGAAGACCTAAATAGACATTTCACCAAGGAAGACATACAGATGGCCAAGAGGCACATGAAAAGATTCTCAACATCACTTATTATTAGAGAAATGCAAATCAAAAGTACAAAGAGGTATCACCTCACGCCACTCAGAATGGCCATTATCAAAAAATCTAGAAACAATAAATGCTGGAGAGGGTGTGGAGAAAAGGGAACCCTCTTGCACTGTTGGTGGGAATGTAAATTGATACAACCACTATGGAGAACAGTATGGAGGTTCCTTAAAAAACTAAAAATAGAACTACCATATGACCCAGCAATCCCACTACTAGGCATATACCCTGAGAAAACCATAATTCAAAAAGAGACATATACCACAATGTTCATTGCAGCACTATTTAAAATAGCCGGGACGTGGAACCAACCAAAATGTCCATTGACAGATGAATGGATAAAGAAGATGTGGTGCATATATACAATGGAATATTACTCAGCCATAAAAAGAAGTGAAATTGAGTTATTTGTAGTGATGTGGATGGACCTGGAGTCATACAGAGTGAAGTAAGTCAGAAAGAGAAAAACAAATACCGTATGCTAACACATATATATGGAATCTAAAAAAAAAAAAAAAAAAAAAAAAATTGTACTGATGAACCTAGTTACAGGGCAGGAATAAAGATGTAGGCATAGAAAATGGGCCTGAGGACACGGGGTGGGAGGGGGAGGCTGGGGCAAAGTGAGAGTGGCATCGACATATATACACACCGAATGTAAAATAATTAGCTAGTGGGAAGCAGCAGCATAGCACAGGGAGATCGGCTCGGTGATTTGCGATGACCTAGAATGGTGAGACAGGGAGGAGGGGAGGGAGGCTCAACAGGGAGGGGATATGGGGACATATGTATGCATATGGTTGATTCACTTTGGTGTACAACAGAAACCAACACAGTATTGTGAAGCAATTATACTCCAATAAAGATCTATTTAAAAAAAAAAGATCTTACATTGAAAAACTTTGTTGTTAAGATATTAACAAAATTATTTACCACTTATTGCTTTATTACCAATAATAAAACTGCAAAAAAAGGTTTAAAATTTCTTAGCAATTGCTTTCATACCTAGCATATTTCAAAATATATGTTTTAGAATTATTTGAAATTACCTTTCTGTAAATAATTATGCAACCCACTTGATAGATAATTTGGTTTAATTTTTCACCTTTGGAAATTGCTTACTTTTTTGTCTAATTTACTTTGTTTTAATTATGTAAAATACTTACATGTTTCAATGTGTATATCCACCATCATCCTCATTTCCTTTTTTTAATTTTTATTTATTTATTTAATTTTTTAAAATAGATACTGTTCTCCATAGTGGTTGTATCAATTTACATTCCCACCAACAGTGCAGGAGGGTTCCCTTTCACCACACCCTTTCCAGCATTTATTGTTTCTAGATTTTTTTGATAATGGCCATTCTGACTAGTGTGAGGTGATACCTCATTGTAGTTTTGATTTGCATTTCTCTAATAATAAGTGATGTTGAGAATCTTTTCATGTGCCTCTTGGTCATCTGTATGTCTTCCTTGGTGAAATGTCTATTTAGGTCTTCTGCCCATTTTTTAATTGGATTGTTTGTTTCTTTGATATTGAGCTCCATGAGCTGTTTGTATATTTTGGAGATTAATCCTTTGTCTGTTGTTTTATTTGCAAATATTTTCTCCCATTCTGAGGTTGTCTTTTCGTCTTGTTTATGGTTTCCTTTGCTGTGCAAAAGCTTTTAAGTTCAATTAAATCCCCTTTGTTTATTTTTGTTTTTATTTCTGTTCCTCTAGGAGGTAGGTCAAAAAAGATCTTGCTGTTGTTTATGTCAAAGAGTGTTTTTCCTATGCTTTCCTCTAAGAGTTTTATAGTGTCTGGTCTTACTTTTAAGTCTTTAATCCATTTGGAGTTTATTTTTGTGTATGGTGTTAGGTAGTACACACTGCTATATTTAAAATGGATAACCAACAAGGACCTACTGTATAGCACAGGAAACTCTGCTCAGTATTATGTAACAACCTAAACAAGAAAAGAATTTGAAAAAGAATAGATACATGTATATGTATAACTGAATCACTTTGCTGTACCCCTGAAACTAACACAACACTGTTAGTCACCTCTACTCCAATATAAAATAACAAGTTAAAAAATGAGATATTTCTTCTTTTTAAACAAAACTGCTGCCTTCCTCCAGAACACTGTTTTATTGGCTTCTAACGCTGCTTCTTCAGTCTCCAAAGGAATTCTCCCCTTTGAAACTGGATTCTTTCTCTCTGCTTACAAAGCTTTTCAAATCAATTCCAACAACAACAACAAAATGATACTCCTTTGACCCCGAAACACTCTGGGCATTTAACAAACTATGTATTACACAATTCATCTGAACTCTGGTCTACAGCACTCGCTGCCTGCATCTCTTCGCCTTCTGTGTCTTCACCCAACTGAAATACGACTTGTCATGGGGCATTTCTTTTAAACAGAGCCTGGAGGGCCTACTCTAGTGAGATAAACTCTATGAAATTGCCAAAATTTGTTGGATGCACCAAACAAACCTCCACACCCTCCCCTGGATCTCTGAGCACAGATCTGTTCTTGACAAGATATTGACACCTGCTTCAGGTCCCTAATGTAACTAAATGCACAGATTCTGACCCCTCACTCAACCTGGTCCATGGATGATATTTTAAGAGGCTCCGAAATGCAGAGGCTGCCATTATAGACTGCCTTTTTCTTTTCTTTAATAGTCTGATTTTTTTAATGAATATATCATAGTATATATTCACAAAATTTACATAGCTATGCCCTATCATAACAAACTGGTACATCACACACATCTGACTGTCTTTTTCTAGGAGAAAATGTATAGTCATTTCTCTCTTGGTTACATCAACCAGTATTCTCTAAGTCTTCTCTGGTGGCTGCTTCCTCCCTATCTCAGGTATCCAAGCCTCCTCCCGGTCTTACTCCAGGGATTCAGAGAGAATCATGCCTGGGATTATAGACCAAGGCATGAACCTACCACACTGTGCACTCCAGAGAGTTTAAAAATAAATAAACAAACAAACCATGAGTTTATCTCTTCAAACGAATCAAGGACTGGGTACAGAAGACAACTGAAGTTGCTCTGTATTCCATCAGAAATAGTTCCTACTACTATTGGATAGGGACCTGCTAAATATAGCTAGGACTGATACCTGGGAAGTACTTGGACTACTTACATGATGGTCCTTCTTAATCTCTCAATTCAAAGAGTAGTACTTATGCTGAAAGGTGAAAATTACAATCAAAGGAACTTCACTGCATTATAAAACCATAACTCCCAGTCCCCTCTCTGTGTCTTTACTCATGCTGGGACCCCTTCCACTGATTTCTGTGTCCAGGTGTTAATCCTATCAAAATGTGAATATGTTCCCTCAGAGGGGGAGTAAGGTAATCTGTTATGATTATCAGTGATTAATATTTTCCCATTCATTGGCAAGTAAATAGCAAGGCCTAGTTGACTGAAGCATACAAGATGGTCAAGTTTTGACCAGGAGGAGAGAGAGAGACTGTTCTGAATAATTGCGGTTATAGTCAGAGTAATCAACATAATAATAACTTTAAGATAACATTTACTGAACTAAGCCTTTGTTCTAGATTTTGGTATAGGCACTTTATATACACCCATTTATTTAATCACAAAGATTCTATGAAGTAAGTTTGATTATAATCCACAATGAAGGACGAAGAAACAAGCTCCCAGAGCAAGTGGTGGAGAGCAAGTGGTGGAGAGCAAGTGGTGGAGCTGAAAAGGTGCAGACAATGGGGAGCTCTGAGCATCCAGGCACAGCATAGGGCCCTGCAAGCAGGAAAGATGAAAGTAACTTTTCTCTCAGCAAAATTTAACTTTCTACCAACTTAACAAACCTGCCACCGAAGACTAGACTCTCAGCTAAAAGAAGTCTTGGCAGTTTTTCTCCTCAAAAGCCCTCATTTAAACTGAGGCTCAGGGAGGAGAGATCATTTGTCACTGACACCTGGGTCAATGACAGAACCAGGACCAGAACACAGCTGTGGTGACTCTCCAGGCTTCGTACTTTGTACCTTCTACATTCCTGTACCCACTCTCCCAAATTTCAGTGTGCATTTTCCTGTCATGCTTCTGCATTTCTCTTAATTAAGATTTATAACTCCAGTGACTGGTGTCGATGGTAGGAAGAATATGCCATTCAGGGCTAAGCAAACTCACAGTTGTATGCCAGACACTCAACCCTTCTGGATGTCCCTTTTCTCATCCAGCCATAACTAGTTCCACAGGATGGCTATGAGATATTATCCAATGTATGCAAGTATCTATATGACTAGCATCTAGTTGGAACTGATTTATGCTTTATTCCTTATCCCTTCAAAACTCAAGTTGTTCAACAAAATGAAATTTTTAACAACGTATCCTCCTGATAATTCCTAGAGAGAAAGCGAGAGACCTGGAACATGATACTTATCCTCTCCTGATCCCTGCTTAATATCTTTTGCATCTGGGAAGACGTATGTTCCTGTCATTACCTGTATCTTATTATCCAAACTCATTCTTTGAAACATCTTGGTGTTTATCTACCAGGAGAATTCCTTAACGTGTGATACATTAATTGATGTCAGGCCTGTCGTCCTAGTTTTCATTTCTAAATCATTCTGTTGTTTCCCTTGAAAGAGTTCAAGAACAGGAAAAAAAATATTCCTCCTCAATCTGATTTTGTCATGAAACAAAGTTCCTTGAAAAATTCTAACTTGCCTAGGAAGATGATTTGACTTAGGAAAAGGAATCAAACTAGCTTTCTTTCTGCCCAGTCCTTAGATCTTAAGCAGCCCCCCAACGCTGTGCCAGGCATTCAAAACAGGCACCGCATCACAGGCTCACTTGTGAGCCAGTTCATCAGTTTGTTCCAGTTCCTTCAGCCTGTTCTCTTTCTCCAACTTTGGGTTTGTTTGCCTTCCTTACACTCAGCACTATTTCCCCCACTACATACAGCTTTGCTTTCCTCTTGCCCACATTTCATGTTCTGCCTTGAATGGCAGTAGGGACCGACTGTTTTAGTGCGTTTGCATGGGACACTTCAACTGAAGCAGGAAAAATAATGTTGAACTTATGTAAAATGAAACATTATGGAACTGAATCTCTCGGAGATCCTTGCCCATGACACCTAGTTTCAGACCTCAATTATTTCATTTACGCTCCTCTCTCAATTTGGAATGCCCCTGCTTTGTTTTTCTTTACCTAACCAAACCTATTCATCATTGAAGATTAGGATGAGGTGTAACATCTTCTACAAATCTTTCCCAAAATTTCCCTACCCCTACGGACTGTATCAGGTATCCCACCTTTATACTTCATTAACATCTTGTGCATATTTCTATTACGGAATGCAACATAATTTATTGTAATTATACTTTCATATTGCTAACATAATCATCATCACATTTCTTACACTAGATTGTGAACTCATTCAGGATAGACACTTGTTCTTTTTCATAGCCGTATCATTTCTACCACATTACCCAGCACAAAGCAAATACTCATTTTATCAAACTTAACTCTAATAAAAGGTCAATATGGAGAATTGGGACAGCAGGAAGGAAAAGGTCCACAAACGTACCAAATGGAAACAAAGATTTCCAAATCATGCAAAAACCTCCTTCTTGATTGAAAAGTAGAATTAAGAGAATGTTAACAAGTCTCATTTTCTTCATCTGTAAAATAGGCATGGTGATAAATATCTTATACCCATGTTAATGAGATTAAATGAAACATAAGAAAGCAGAGTACTTGGCACAGAGTAGGTGCTTTGTAGTAGAAAATAATTGTGAACTGTTGCTCTAGCTGGAATTTCTCCTGCAATTTTTATTAAAACCGAAAAAAAAGATATGGGGAAAAAAAGTTGATATTTTTAAACATGTAAAAGCTTTATTAGGCCATTTTATTTCCTTTTTCTGGCTTTATTGAGATATAATTGAGGTATAACATTATATAAATTTAAGATGCACATGATGATTTGATACATGTCTATATTGCAAAATGATTACCACACTAAAGTTACTTAACACCTCCATTACTTCACATAGTTACCAATTTTTGGTGTGTGTGTGGTGAGAACACTAAAGATCTACTCTCTTCTTATGGCTGAATAATATTCTATTTTGTGTATTTGTGTGTGTGTGTGACATTTTCTTTATCCATTCATCCATCAATAGACACTTAGGTTGTTTCCAACTCTTGACTATTGTGAATAATGCTGCAATGAACACGGGTGTGCAGATATCTCTTCAAGATCCTGATTTCATATCCTTTGGATATTTACCCAGAAGTGGAATTGCTAGATCATATGGTAGTTCTATTTTTAGCTTCTGAGAAACCCCCATACTGTTTGAAAGTCAATATTTCTTGACCACTAATTTAATTAACATTTTGATCACCTATTTTGTGCCAACCATTTCTATGCATGAAACTATTACCCAAGTCACATGGTCTAATCTGTATCACCTCTGTGAATTCCTATCCTGAGCTCCAGAAGCATTCATTTATTTCCTTCTGGCTATCTAAAGATAACTTAAGGGCATAACCAAAATATTTTCCTTCTCTAGTAGTCATCTCAGTGGTAACATCAATAAATCACCTAAACCCAAACTCTTCCTCACATATATCCTTTGTGCCAAATTATACCTCAGATCTTACCTTTTTAATATTCATTAACTCCAACAAATAATAAATTCTTGTGCAAATAACTATTCTAGGCATTAAGTCTACAGCAGTGGTCAAAATAAACAAATCTTACTCTAATGGATTTTACCTTCTGGAATCTAGATACTGTCAGGGGGATGAATGTCAATGAAGAAAAATAAATTAAGGTTAAAGGATGGAGAAAACTAGAGAAAGTTGCTGTTTTAGCAAAGTGACCAGAAAAGGGCCCTCTGATAAAATAGCATTTGAGCAGAGACCTGAATGAATTGAGATTGAAAGTCACCATGGCTTAGAGCAAGTGGGTTAAAGGGGAATGACATGCAATGAAATCAGAGAGTTAATGGGGAACTAGAATATGGGAGCCTTACGAAGCAGGGTAAAGACTCAGAAGATTTTGTGAAGTTGTTGGCAAGGAGTATCCTGAACTGACTTAAATTTTAGAAGAATCACTCCTGTTCTAACCTCTTTGTTGAGGTTAACTTGCATATGAAATATCCAACCTGAGAATTAGCATCTTCACTTGAATATCTAATGGGAATAATACATTTAACTCTTGATTTCCTATACTCTAAACTGTTTCCTCCCTCATTCTTTTCTATTCCACTTAAAAGCATTCAGTTGCTTAACACTCAATACAGAAGTCATCCTTAATCCCTATATTTTTCTCCCTGCTGCCCCCAGTATCAGCAAATCCTGTTAATGCCACCTCCAAAATAAATCACAAATCTGAACATCTCTACTGCTTCCCTAGGTTAAAAGCCACCATGACTTCTTGCCAAAACTACTGCCCTTACTAACACAGCTTCTTGTCTTACCTCCCTGCTCTCTTGTCCACTTACAATTCATTCTCCACACAAGAAGAATGATCTTTATAAAATGTATATCATATCACGTCATTTCCTTGCTTAGAACAGTCTGGTGAGGTTTTTTGTTGAACTCAAAATAAAACCTGAACTCCTTCTCTTAGACTAACCAGGTCCTATATGACCTAATTTCAAAAACACCTCCATCTCTGCTCCAACCTCACTGGCTTTTTTCTACTCCTTGAACATAACAAGCTCCCACCTTGGGACATTACACTTGCTGTTCTGTTTGTCAGAATACTCCACCCCCAGTTTTTGGCGTGGCTGACTTCCTCATACCAGTCAGGTCAACTTACACACATTCTCCTTAGAGAAGTTTTTTCCAATCACTTAATCTAAAGTAACTGCCTATTATTGCACTCAGTTGCACTGTCCTCACATAACATACCTATGATAGACTGAAAAATGGTACCATAAAGATGTCCACATCCTAATCCCAAACGTGTAAATATGTTTTCTTATAGGGTAAAAGAGACTTTGAAGATATTATCAAATTAGGGATCTTGAGATGGGAAGATTATCCTGTTTAATCTGGGTGGGCCCAATATAATCATGCAGGTCCTTAGAAGAGAATAGCAGAAGGATAGGAGTTAAAGGGAGAGACTGGAAGATGCTATGCTGCTAACTTTGAAGATGGAGGATGGGGCCAAAGAATACAGGTGGTCTCTGGAAGCCAGAAAAGAAAAGGAAAGATAATATCCCCTAGAGCCTCCAGAAGAAATGTAGCCCTGCTAACACTCCGATTACAGGATTTCCAACATTCAGAATGGTAAGATAATAAATTCGTGTGCTTGTAAGCCACTAAGTTTGTACAGAAGTAGCAATAAGAAACAAGATTTTTGGTAGCTGAAAATAGTGTGTTGCTATAACAAATACCTAACAATTTGGTAGCAGCTTTGGAATTGAGCAATGGGCAGATGGTGGAAGAATTTTGAGGAGCATGACAGTATAAGCCTAGATTGCCTTGAACAGACTGTTGGTAGAAATACAGATTTTAAAGACTATGCTAGTGAGGACTCAGAAGGAAATGAGGACAGAATATAAAACCTGTACAGTCTTACAGAATAACTAAGTAGTCATAAATAAACTGTTGGTAGAAATATGAACATTAAAGAAGATACTGCTAAGGACCCAGAAGGAAATCAGGAACATGTTATTGGAAACTGGAGGAATGGGAGCCTTATTATAAATTGGCAAAAAAAAAAAAAAAATTAGCAGAATTATGTTCTACAGTTATGTGGAAAGCAGAACTTATAAGCAACCAAACTTTGATATTTAGCTGAGGAGATTTCTAAGCAAAGTGGTGAAGGTGCAGCAGGAAGTTGCAGCCTGGTTTCTTCCTGCTGCCCAAAGTAAAATGTGAAGTAAAAGATATAAACTGAGAGAAAGAGTGCTGAACAAAAAGAACCAGCTCCTGATGATTTGAAAAATTCTCAGCCTATCCAGATTGCAAGAGATGCCCAAACCAGTAGATTCATTGTCAGGGAAACATGCTCTGGGAGAAAATCAAGGATGTGTCTGGACATTTTGGTAGTGCCTTGGAAGGCTCAACGGTCAGAGTATTCAATCACACAGAGGGCTCCTTAAAGAGATTAGGCATGTGACTCCTGGATCTCCTCAGTATCTATTAAGAAGCTATGAAAAAATATAGGACTATTCAGGAAATACTTATGGAGGAGACTCTTGTCTAATGAAGTGAATCCCTGAGGCATACGTGAAAGACCTACAAAGTTTTTGAGAGTATTATACCAGCAGAAATACTACCACCTTAGACTAAACAGAAAGAGAAGAATGAAATAAAAGAAGGTTGTTAGACTCCCGAAATTCTACAGGCATGAAGCAAGCTGATGAAACTACTCAAGTGTTAACATTTGCTACCCTTTGTGAAAAAAGAAGGATTACTTAGAAGGCAGAGCCACCAGCCCAGAGGGCAAAACCGCCAAGTCCAGAGAGTAGAGCTATGGGCCAAGAGTTTGTGGTAATTTATTACAGCAGCAACAGTAATCTAATACCAAATCAAGAACTGAAATTATTTTATTCATTCATTTGTTTAGTGTCAGATTCCTTCTTCTAGGAAGTACGTTCCATGAGAATCAAAGACCTTGCTTGTCTTGTTCATCGTTATATCTCCAGCACCTAGAACAATAATCAATATACTGTATACACTCAATAATATTTGTCAAATAAATGAATTATATATTAATGAGCAAGATGTATATTAATAGTATAACTATGTAAAAGGATAACATAGCCTAAAGTTCCATGCAATTCCCAGATCTAATTCTACACATATCTCTTCATCTCTATATAGAAAAACGTACCACCAATATAGAAATACATATGAAACTATTCTAAATAATTTATTTTAGGATAAGTAAGTCATGCTCAGGTGTTAATATTTAACTATGATAAAGGACAAGTTTATTTGTGATATACCTCACAATGACCTGACACAGCACCAAATTTTAATGACCTTGCATCTAGGATGCTGTCAAAAGTCATGGGCTTTCTGTAATCATTAACCATCTTCGAACCACTTCTCCCAACAGAAATAAAATGGTATTTGGCAGAACTCTTTGGGTTTGCTCAAAAATCCTGAGGCCATTTACTATTGAGCAGCTGCCTTCCTTGCAGATTTTATGTGTCCCATTGTAAGGAACTCGGAGATACCGTGGAAGTTGGATAATTTTAAAACTGTGCATAACTTCCACACAATGCAATTAAAATGGGGTTTCCTAAGCCCAATTTGATTTTCCAAACCCAGTAGCTTCATCTGTGGACCACTGTTGAAATCTGCTGATACCGTTTGTGCATTTAAAGCATACGAGCTGATGCCAAAATCAGGCCCAAGAGCCATGTATATTTTCCATAAATTTTGTTCATATAAATGGGCTCAAAGTACACCTGAGACAAGGTTAGAGTCTCAAATGGCACTTTCACCCCTTCATTTGGTTGTGAAAAGTAATCTAACTGAATAACTTCAAATTAATTTATGGCATGCATGGGAGAATTTACTAAGTATGTTGAGAAAAGCTGAATTTTAATAAGGAACTGATTTTGATTTCTGATTGTATTTTAGATCACTGAGATTGCTTTAACAGGAACAGAAAAAATGAATAGAAATAAGCATGAGTAGGTATTTAGAAAGGTTATTTACTAGCATTCTTAAGTACTTTCATACTAATTCTTGTGGTTCTTGCTTCTACTCTTTAAAAAGTGCTGCGTACCTATCAAGTGTCTTGGATTTAGCAACTCCTGATTTAAACTCAACAAGGCAAGACATTCTTTATCCTCTGTCTCTCAATGGCATCTCTATATCCAACAACAAATCCTCACTAAAAACGCAATGGAAAGAAAGAGGAATCCATCTCAGCCATATGTCTAAATTACAGGCAAGACTATCATGGCTCCTGTATTAGCTGTCTATGTCTATGTGACAAATTACCCCAAAATTTAAAACAATAAACCTTTATTATCTCATTTCTGCTGTGGTTCAGGGATCCAGATGTGGCTTAAATGAGTGACTCAGGGTTTCTCATAAGATTGCAATCAACTTGTTCACCACAAGGCCTGTCTGGAGTGAGCACAAGCTCACTCATATTGGTAGGTATAAGGTCCTCGATGGCTGTTGACTGGAGACATCAATTTTGCCCAAAAACCTCTCCATTAGACAGCTCACAACACAGAAGCTGACTTCCCTCAGAGTAAACATGCAAGAGAGAAAGAGAAGACACCCAAGATGAAAACCACATTTTTTTGTAACTTAATATCTGAGGTGGCATCCTATCACTTTCACATTATTCTACTTGTTAGAAGTGAATCACTAGATCCAGCCCACACTCAAAGGGAGAGTATTACACAGGTCATGAATAATAAGAGGCAGAAATCATTGGAGAACACTGTAGAGACATCCTACCACACATTCCTACTCAGAGATTTGAGATTCTCATATTGTGATGGTTAATTTTATGTGTCAACTTGATTAGGGTACAGTGACCAGTTGTCAAACACTAGTCTAGATGTTGCTGTAAAGGTACTTTTAAAATGTGATTAACATTTACAATCTGTTGACTTTAAGTAAAGCAGATTACCCTCCATAAGGTAGGTGGGCCTCATCCAATCTGTTGAAGGCCTCGACAGCAAAGATTGAGGAAAAAATGGAATTCTTCTATCAGAGTGCAAAGGAATTCAGGAATTCTGCCTGAATTTCCAGCTTTCAGACTCGAGACTGTAGTATCAACTCTCTCCTGAATCATCAACTTGTCACTTGCCCTACGGATTTCAGACTTACCAGCGTCCACGATGGTGTCACCCGATTTATTAAAAATATATTCCTCTTTCTCTCCCTCTCCATCTCCCCCTCAATAAGTAGGTACAAAGGTGATACCTACATACATACATACATGCATACATGCATATATATACACATACATATATATCCTATTGGTTCTGTTTCTCTAGAGGGCAATGACTAATACATATATGTAGTATAAAAATAATAATACCTGATTCAATTATCACTCAGGATTATTGTGAGGCTAAAGTATAGTAGCATATTAAAAGAACATTGATTTTGGAGTCAGCCACACAGACCTGTGTTCAAAACCCAGCTCTCTCCCAAAAACATAAAAGTTTTTTGACCTTGAGCAAACTACTTAATCTTCCTGAATTTGTATACATGCCCTAAAATAAAGATAATGAGGTAATGGTACTTACACTGTAGAATCAAAATGAAATCATGCAAGAAAAAGGTGACTTGAATATAATAGTCACTTGATCAAAATTAGTTATGAATATTTTTGTGTTACCAAATATAAAGTACATAATTATTATTTTTAATATGGTTATTGTTACTACTATCATCACAGTTTGCCATATTCAAATAGTAAAGACTCCATGTGGATAAAAGAAGTTAACACCAGTTCTCTTTTCACTGTTTGAGTTTCCTACCAACTGGAAACACAAAACTTAACAGCAAACAGGGCATTTACAGGTGGAAGGAATAAATCACAGTTAAAAACAGTCAATTAATCAGCTCATTTTCCTTGAAATCAATATGTTCTCACATTTGCTAGTATGTTAATTATTGTGGCAGGGCTTTTCAAAGTTGCTTAGTAAATTTAGCCACATTTCAGTGCAGATATGTGCTTGCCATAATATGCTTTATATATAAATATTGACAATATTTATTTGGGGGCCTTTTGGCTGTGTTATGTTTCTGTTCAGTTTAATGGAGTATTTGTTCACTTTCCCCCAGTTTACACAGTGGATGTAAGCATTAACTTGTAAATCATGACATGGTGTGATAAAAACCATAGACTGGGCAGAGAAGTGAGACTGTGAAAAGTTCTTCACTTTTAGTCTATTTAATAAGGGTGAACATCCTACTTGGAGAAGATATTTATGATCCTGCCTTAATGAGCATAGGCTCCAAGTCTTCTTTTTGGTATCTGTTGTTCATTAATATACATGACCCATTAAAAACTGCCCTCAGCATTTCTGGTAGTGTACATGCATGGAAGATCAATGCAGTATTGCATGGTGCAAATTGCAGTGTGCTGAGACTCAAACAAGGATTGTAATGGTTTTCTGCTTATAATCATTTGATTTTGAAGAAGTCATTTAACCTCTCTGAGTCTTAGTTTTCTTATCTATAGAGAGACTCAGTCAGAATACCATCCTTCTATGAGCCTATCTAAGGATAATATAAAATGTCAAATTCTTCCCTTGGGGAAAAAATAGGTCATATTATGTTCTAAAACAAATTATACTACTCCTTCATTTATCTGTAAGTCATTGATGACTATAAGTTGAACAATGAATGGCTAATTTTTTTTTTTTAACAACCCTCAAGTTGTACTCTTGCAATCCTCCAAGGAAATAAAAAACTAGCCAGTTAAATGTAAATCTAAAGGATGAATCAAGAAAAGGCCAGGGCCAAATAAGTTGGCACAATATAATCATATATTTCTCAAAAATTATTTTATTATGATCGCTAATAGTTCGTTCATCTCAAGACTAAAGTAATTTCAATCAGGTCTCTTCATTTGCCCTCCCATCTCCCCTTATGGTAGTGAGGTTTTTGTTTGTTTTTTTCCATTGAGGTATAGTTGATGTACAGTATTATATACGTTTCAGGTGTACAACATAGTGATTCACAATTTTTAAAGGCTATACTCCATTTACTGTTATTATAAATATTGGCTATATTCCCTGTGCTGTAGGATATATTCCTTGTAGTTTATTTATTTTATACATAGTAGTCTGTATCTCTTAATCCCAGACCCTTATATTGCACCTCCCCCCTTTCCTCTCCCCACTGGATATACAAAATGACTGGATGAAAACAAATAAGAGAAGAGAGTATTCAGTCCCAAACTCAAGAGCTGGAACTAATCAGAACCCTGTTTTGGGATTGCCTTTCTTCTCCATCAGCTGTCATAGAGATGAGGGCATAGCTAGAATGCAGCTGTTGCAGCAACATCAGACGTGCAGGAGACTAAGGGACCTAGCACAAGCATACAGTCTTGAAATGCAAATCTGACAATGTGAAGCACTGGATAAAAATCTATATGAATCTATTAACAAAAATGCTATTTTGGAATGATTTCCAAAACATGTTTCTCAACAAGTAACTCTAGTTTTAAGAACTAAAAAAGGATAAAATGTATTAGAATGTCTCAGTCCTATTAAGCCTCTCAGGGAATCTTCTCATTTTAGCAATTGGACATAGTCCACAGCAGCTTAAGATAAAAGACCCTGCATCACTGCGATTTTTCCCACTTTCTTACACAGTACCCCCTGATATACCATATCTTTCTTCTTTCCCTAGAGAAAGAAACCATCCTCAGTATTCTGATGCACAGTAGTCATCATGAAAAAAGAATAAAGCTCGTCACTTGCTGGGCCACTGCAGGGTTAATGTGCACCTTGAAGATTGCCAAAGGGAAGGAGGGAAGGAAAGGGAAGGGGAGGGGAGGAGAGGAGAGGGGAGGAGAGAGGAGGGGAGGGGAAAGGAAGGGAAGGGAGGGAGGAAAGAAGGAAAAAGAGAGAGGAAGGAAGGAAGGGAGTGGGCAGGAAGGGAGGGAGGAAGAAAGGGAAAGATGGAAGGGGGAAAAAGAAAGAAAATGCAAGTTGTATTTTCTGTGTTTCTTGACTCCCATACAGTAAGCACATCTGGGCAGTAAGCCCATAGGACCTTGAATATTCATTCTCTCTGTTTTATTCATTCTCTCTGTTTTAGACACCAGACTGTGTCACTAAGTCAGGTCAGTTCTACTGTTGGCATTCAAACTCATAAATGATGGATGACAAAACAAGAGGAGAGAGCCTTAGACGTCTCCCGGCTTAGACGTATTCTCTAATAGAATTCACCAGAGAATCCTGATTTGGGATTGCACTTGTACAGTCATTAATAAAGTGAAACTGTTCTCTATTTGGCTCTAGGTTTTCTGGTATATACTCATTTGGCAGGAAACCAAAATGGGAAGAAGTAAGAAGCATAGAATTCAGGCACCAAATCTTTATCCTGTGTCTTTAAAATATCCCTTCCTCAAACTTCCATAGTACTGTCAAGGGACATTTCTTATACCTCTTTTTTAATCTTGTATTATAAATATTTATAAAAGATACTTTATGTAAATAGTAACATTGTTTCTTGTTACTACTGGTTTTCAATGAGCCCTACAACTGGATATTGGTATTTAAAAATGAGTTGATTACAATTAAATATATATATTTTTCCTGAATATGCCCAATTCTCTGTGCAACTCATTTACATTATTTATAGTCCACAGTGTCTCTAGGATAAGCTATCAACCTTGTAGGCAGAATGGTTGATGCTTCTGACTCAATCCTTTTGCTTACATTCTTCAAGATAATAGGTAAATTATTTGTCTCTTAATTTTAAATGTAAAATATAAACAATAATAATTGTACCATAAATTTGTTTAATGTTTTAGAGAAGTCATTCCCAATCATTAGGTAAAAGACTAATGACTGTCCTTATCAAATTTTCAAATACTGAAAATTGAATTTTCAAATATTCAATTTATTAAATTGAAGGATAAAAAATAAAAACAGAACAAGGAGTTTTCCATTTTGGGTTAGGATATAGAAGATTAAGAGACCTTTTCTCACATCATAATAAAATATAAGAAAACACTGAATAAGTTAGAAAAAAAACAGTGTTTGTTTTTAATACCATCCAAGAGATGATGATGTTAAAAAGTATAAATGAACTAAATTCCAGAAAAGTACAATCCTTGCTGATATAAGGAGAAACAAACAAAACTTTTAATGGCAATGCATGGGTCAGCATGTTATATATGAATTCTAAGGATTTCCAGATTCAGAAAATCTATACATGCCTACCAATTATTTCCCAAGGGGCCATGACAAAATGTATGGTGGCATATCAAAGACTAAGAAAGATAAGAAGGGAGGGAGAGAGAAATCTCCCAAGGCTTAGAAAGCCATGAGCAAAATTAAAGAGCAGAGAGACCTCTTCAGCAGCCCACAGAGCTGGCGGGTGAAAACAGACATAACCATAATGTTACTGAGGTTTATATCACAAGCCCTGCTAAAATGGGAATCCTGAAAATGCCTCCAAAACATTTATAATCAGTAATGAACTGAAGCTTATTAAAACTGGAACCCAGCCCAGACTCAGCTCAATATTAGATTAGATCAAAGAAATTAACCCCTTAACCTAGCAGCCTCAGAGAGAAAGGAGAATTCCCTTTTGTGGAGGTAAATATTAGTTACTTCCCTCTCTATCATTTATTTTTTTTAAATGTCTGGCATACAATTAAAAATAATGAGACATGAAAAGAAGTAGGAAAATGTGACCCAAAATCAACATGAAATACTATCAGTAGAAGCAGAACCACAGATGAACCATATTTTGAAATTAGCAGGAAAGGACTTTAAAATCAGTATTAAATATATTAACTGACTTACTGGAAGAGGTGGACCAAAATACATGGACACATAAGGACTTTCACCAGAGAAATACCAACTTTAAAATAAAACAAATAAAAATTTTGATAAATGCAAGAAAACTAGAATCTGAAGCACCTGGGACCTACAGCTACAGCAAACATTAAAAACAGCCCAAGTCCTAGCCAGATTAACGTGAAATCCCACACTAAGGGCCTATTTACCTCAGTTCATATTACACAATACATCATGTCTAGCTGCCAACAAAATATTACAAAGCATGCATAAAGACAAGAAAAAACACAGTCTGAAGACACAAAGGAAACATCAGAGCTAGATTCAAATAGGACACACATGTTGGGATAATCAGTCAAAGAATTTTAAATAACTATGATAAATATATTCAGAGGTCAAATGTAAAAAAGCAGAAAACATACAAGTCTAGACGAGTGATGTAATTAGAGAAATGAGAATCATAATAAAGAATCAAGAGGAAATTCAACAAATCAAAACCACTGTAACAGAAGTGAAGAATACCTTTCGTGGGCTCATCAGTATACCGGATATGGCAAAAGAAAGAGTTAGTGAGCTTGAACATAGGTCAATGGAAACTTCTCAAACTGACAGGCAAAGGGAATGGATAAAAAAATAAAAGACATTCAAAACGCATGAGACAATTTCAAGTAGTTTAACTTATATATAATTGGAATACCAGAAGGGCAAGAAAGAGATAAAGGAGAAGTACTTTTTGTAGTAAAAATGACTGATAATTTGCAATGACAAGCATTGAGAACTTCAGTGACAGATTCAGGAAGCTCAGGAAACACTAAGCATAAAAAATACCAACAAAAACTACATACACCCAGACGTATCATATTCCAACTGCAGAAAACCAAAAACAATGAGAAAATGTTGAAAGAAAGTAGAGAGAAGACAAAAAAAAGTTACTTTAGAGGAACAAGAATAAGAATTACAGCAGACTTCTCACTAGGAACCATGCAAGCAAGAAGAGAGGAGTGAAACATTGAAAGTGCCATAAGAAAAAAAAATCAACTTAGAATTCAATATCTAACAAAATTAATCTTCAAAAGTGAAAGAGAATTAATGGCTTTCTCAAAGAAAAATGGTAAATTCATCACCAGCATGCCTGTCATATAAGAAATGTTAAAAAGAGTACTTCAGAGAAAAGGAAAATAAAATAGATCATAATTTTAGGTTCACATAAAGAAAGGAAAAGAATCAGGGAATAAATAAATGTAAAATAATATATTTTATTTTCCCTTTCTTAACTAGTTTTAAAGATAACAAAGCTAATAATAGTAACAATGAATTGGGTAATTACAACACATAAATAAGTGAATTGAATGACAGCAATGTCATAAAGAATGGGAAGGAGGAATTTAGAATTCATTTCTACAAAGTACCTTCACTGCTATCCACATGATGTGGTATGATGTTATTTAAAGGTAAACTTACATTAGTTAAAAAACGTGTATTGCAAACTCTATGGAAAACACTAAGAAAATGTTTCTTAAAAGGATAATTTATATACTAAGAGAGGAGAGAAAATGAAATTATATAAAATTCCCAATTAAAACCAGAGAAGGAAGGAAAAGAAACGGAAAAAGATTTTTTAAAAAGAATAAGTATAATGAATATAAAGCAGCCACACACGTGGTAGATAGTAATTCAACTATATCAGTAATCAAATTAAATTTGAATGGTCTAAATATACCAATTAAAAGACAGAGACTGTCAGAATGGAAAAAAATAGAACAAGACCTACCTGTATTCTGTCTACAAAAACCCTGCTTTAGATAATAAGATTCAGATAGATTCAGGAGATACACTATGCTAAAACTAATTAAAAGAAAGCTGGAATAGCTATATTAATTTTGGACAAAGTAGGATTGAAAGCAAAGAAAATTATTAGGAATAAAGGGACACATTATGTAATGATAAAAAGATTAATTCACCCAAAAGACATCAGAGTGCTAACCTAAAAAGAGAGCATCAAAAATGTGAGGCATAGAACTCAAAGGAAAAATAGACAAATCCACTATTATAGTTGGATACTTCAACATCCTTATCTCAGTAACTGATATATCAAACAGGCAGAAAAGCAGTAAGAATACAGTTGACTTGAACAACATCAATTTGATCTAATTTACATTCATGGAATACTCCATACAACTACAGCAGAATACACATCCTTCTCAAGCTCACGTCAAACATTCACAACAAGACAGCCCACATTCTGGACCATGAAATACACCTTAGATTTAAGGAAATACAAATCATACAAATTATTTTTTGGATCACAATGGAATTAAAACAGAAATCAATAACTTAAAAATAGCTGGCAAATCTGAAATACATAGAAATAAAACACATTTTTGATAACCCGGTCAAAAAGAAGTCTGAAGAGAAATTATTAATATTTTTAAGTAAATTAAAATTAAAAGATAACATCAAAATTTGTGTTTAAAGAGCAATTCATAGCTTTATATCGACATATTAGAAAATGAGAAAAATCTAAAATCAGTTATCTAAGCTTCAACCTGAGAAAAATAGAGAACAAAAAAAATTAAGCCTAAAAAGTAAATAAATAAATAAATAAAATTGAAAATAGGGGGGAAAAAAAAAAACCAAAGAGAAGCCAAAGCTAGTTCTTTGAAAGATCATGAAAACTGATAAACCTCTAGCTATGCTAACCAGACAGAGAGAGAGAGAGAGAGACGGAGGGGGGGGGGGGACACAAATCACCAATATCAGAAATAAAAGAGAGGTATCACTACTAATTCTATAGACATTAAAAGGATTATAAAGTAAGGAATACTAAGTACAAATCTATGACCACAGATTTGATAACTTGGATGAAATGGACAAATTACCTGAAAGACACAAACTACTGAAAATCATTCATGCAGAAATAATCTGAATAGTCTATATTTCTTAAATAAATTGTTGTATATAACCCTCCAAAAAAAGAAAATGCCACCCCCCCACCCCAGAGGGTTCACTGATGAATTCTGCCAGACATTTAAGGAAAAAGATGACATCAATTCTCTACAATATATTCCAGAAAATAGAAGCAGAGAGAATATTTTCTAACTCATTCTTTGAAGTCAGCATTACTCTAATGCTAAATCAAGGAAAGACACTGAAAAAAAGAAAACTACAGACTAATATCTCTCACGGATATAGCTGTGAAAATCCTCAACAAAATATTAGCAAATCAATTACAACAAAATATAAAAGGAATTATACACTATTAACAAGTGGGATTTTTTTCCAGGTATGCAAGGCTGATTCAAAATTCAAAAATTGATTAATTGTAACCATTCCTTCAACAGACTAAAGACAATATGTATATATATATACATATTCATATCAATTAATGCAAAAATTCAATATGTATTGTTGATAAAATCTCTCAAACTAAAAAAAGAAGGAAACTTCTTTACTCAATAAAGAGTATCTACAAAAATCCTACAGCTAACCTTTAGTGGTGAGGAACAGGATCTTTTCCCACTAAAAATGGAAAAAAGACAAGGTTGTACTCTCTCACCATTCTTATTTGACACTGTACTGGAAGTCCTAAATAGTGCAATAAAATAAGACAAAAAGGGAATTAAATATATACAAAATTGAGAAGGAAGAAATGAAACCATCTTTGTTCACAGGTGACACCATTACCTGTGTAGAAAATCCCAAAGAATTGACAAAAAAATTCTTGGAACTAAGCAAGTATAGCAAGTTTGCAGGATACAAGATAAATATACGTAAGTCATTTGCCTGTCTATACAACAGTAATGAACAATTGGAATTTTAAATTTAAAAAAGGATACTACTTAAAATATCACCAAAAAAGAGAAATACTTAGATATAAATCTAATAAAATATGTACATATCTATGTGTGAAAAACTAAAAAAAACTGATGAAAGAAATCAAAGAAGATCTACATAAATGGAGAAATACTCCATGTTCATGGATTGGAACTCAGTATTGTTAAATGTCAGATCTTCCCAAAATGATCTGTAGAAGCAATGCAATCCCAATCAAACTTCCAGAAAGGTATTTCTGTATGTATCTACAAACTAATTCTAAAGTGAATATATAAAAGCAAGAGACCTAGAATAGCCAAAACATTGCTAAAGAACACAAAATTTGGAGGACTCACACATCCTATTTTTAAGACCATTATAAAGCTACTGTAATGAGCAAGCAACCCATTTAAAATTGACAAATGACCTGAAAAGTTACCTCAACAAAGAAGATATATAGATGGAAAATAAACACATAAAAAAGTGTTCAGGGCTTCCCTGGTGGCGCAGTGGTTAAGAATCTGCCTGCCAATGCAGGGGACACGGGTTCGAGCCCTGGTCTGGGAAGATCCCACATGCCACGGAGCAACTAGGCCCGTGAGCCACAACTACTGAGCCTGCGCGTCTGGAGCCTGTGCTCCGCAACAAGAGAGGCCACGACAGTGAGAGGCCTGTGCACCGCGATGAAGAGTGGTCCCCGCTCGCCGCAACTAGAGAAAGCCCTCGCACAGAAACGAAGACCCAACACAGCCATAAATAAATAAATAAATAAATAAATAAATAAATAAATAAGTGTTCAGCATCAGTTGTGATTAGGGAATTGCAAATTAAAACAACAATTAGATATCACTACACACCTATTAAAAGGGGTAAAAATTTTTTTTACAAACTGACAGTAACAATGGCTGGTAAGTATGCAGAGGAGTCAGAGCTCTCAGTCATCTTAGTGGGAATTTGAAATTGTTCAGCCACTTTGGAAGACATTTTTCTAGTTTCTTTACAAAGCTAGACATAGTCTTACCTATGATCCAGCCATTATTCTCCTAGATATTTACCTGACTCGAAAACTATGTTCACAAAAAATCCAGCATGCAAATCTTTATAGCTGTTTTATCTATAATAAACAAAAAATGGAAACAATCAAGATGCCCTTCAATAGATAAATCGATAAGCAAACTATAGTATATCTATACAATTGAGTTTTATTCAGCAACAAAAAGAAGTGAACTGCCAAGTCACAAGACATGGAGAAAGTCTAAGTGTGTATTGCTAAATAAAAGAAGCCAGTTTGAAAAAGCTATGTAATAGACTATCCCATTTATATGGCATTACAGAAAAGGCAAAACTCAAAAGATGCTAAAAAGATCAGTGCTTGCCAGGGATTCTGGAAGAGGGTAGGGAGGATTGAATTGGAGAAGCACAATGGAGTTTTTACAGTGTTGAACATATTCTGTGTGATACTGTAATATAGCATACATGACACTATGCATTTATGCATTTACATTTATTGTACAATGCAGAACAAAGAGGGAAACTTAATGTATGCAAATTTTTAAAAAATCATTTAAGAGGTTAGGGGATCCTAACAAAATGTACAAAAATGTGATAAAAAAGTCTCACTATATGTATGAAATGTAAGAAATAATACCACTGAAGAGGTTGGAGTAAAAAGGTGCTGACCTGTGTAACTCTGGATGAGTTACATGAGTTTATAAGACAACAGTTTAAAAAATGACAAAACCCTGTACATCAGCATTATACTCTGATAAAGTATTTTTCCCACAGGAGTATGGATCAACAATTCTAATACCACTACACGTGAATACTGAATTGCACAATCAAGTGAATGGATGGTAGATGGTAATAGCCATGTTCCTTACTGTTGCAGTGGGAATTTACAGATAAGCAAAAGAAAAGGCTAGGATGATCCACGTGGTAATAGATTAGAATTAGAGATATGAGTATGAACTCAGGCTTAGCTTCCTGTAGACACACATGACTGTGTATAAAATATTTATAGATACAGTGTTAAAGTGTTATATACATATACATATATGAGTGTGTTACTATACACATTTCCTTTCTATGTCAACTAACTGTATTTATAGATACATGTATAAGGTTATATGCATATAGGTGTTTGTTATTATACACATATATTTCCTTCCTATGTCAGCTAAGAGAACTAGAAGCAACGACACTCCAGTAGCAGAAGCACATCTAGCAGTCAGCTCTTGGATTGTAATACCATTCTCCAGTAAAAGGTACCAAGGGCCTTAGAGAAACTGTTGATTCTAGAACATGGGCAGAAAACACACAAGATGAACCGGGAGCATCTTGTAGTGCCAGGAAGTTAGTAAGTGCTCAAAAACACACACACACACACACACACACACACACACAAAGTCACCTGCATGAGTATGTGGATATGTCAAAGGAACAGAGGAATCAATTGAAAGAGCTGCTCAGTCTAATCATGAAAAAAAATCAGACAAATTACAATTGATGGATATTCTACAAAATAACAATTACACCTCAAAACTTTCAATGTCATCAAAAGCAAGGAAAGTCTGAGAAACTGTCACAGTCAAGAGGAGCATGAGAGACATGATGACAAAATGTAATACGGTATCCTGGATGGAATCCAGGATCATAAAAAGGACATTTAAAAACTAAGGAAATCTGAATAAAGTATAGATTAATTAGTTATAACATATCAATATTGGTTCATTAACTATAACAAATGTGTCATTCTAATGTAAGGTATTAATAATAGAGGAAATTGATTGTGGAGTACCATGGGAATTTTCTGTACTAATTCACAATTTTTCTATAAATCTAAAACTGTTATAAAATTTAAAGTATTTTAAGCAGTAAATAAATAAACCATTAACACCATGTAATTTCCTATCTTTTTGTTTCCTTATCTTTTTCTGACCTATGATATAACCAAACCTGGGACTTCTATTTGCGACCATTTGAAGACTTCACCCAAGCATTAACAACTTTGATGCTTATTATAATTCTCTGGTATACCTAAAATAGCTATTATTGTCATTCTCATTTTACAGGCTAGGAAA
Source organism: Balaenoptera ricei (assembly GCF_028023285.1). Classification (NCBI taxonomy): domain Eukaryota; kingdom Metazoa; phylum Chordata; class Mammalia; order Artiodactyla; family Balaenopteridae; genus Balaenoptera; species Balaenoptera ricei. The sequence goes on along the minus strand of NC_082646.1, from coordinate 53,045,950 downwards.
ATAAAGTCAAGAGATATGTGCATTTCTTACAGACATTAACATGGAGGTCATAAGGATAGATTTCTGACTCTAACCATTCTTTCTTCAATTACACCATTCTGTTACACACTTACCCTCACACCAAATTACTGACATTTTCCTATGCATATCATCAGTACCTTACACAGGATCTGATTAATAACAGACTCAGTAAAGAATGTGTACAATAATCAATGCTTCATGTTTAGGTTTAAAGAAATTTATAACTGGAAGAAGATTCAGGGATAATCTTTCCAGCTCAAGCGCTTTCATTTTTAGATGAGGAAAATGAAACTCAGAAAAGTGAAATAATTTGCTCAAGTTCATTGCACAGCTAGTTAGTATCTGCACCAGAGCTGAAATCCAGTTCTACCTGATTCTAGATCATTGGTTATTACTTCAACAGTATGCTAGTTAATAGACTGTGGTACTGGAAAAGTTTTTTTCACCTATGGCAGAACACTTAGGAAGCAAATTGCCATAAGAATTGTAATGTTCTTAAAAGTTCAAGGAAACCTCGAAGCAGATGTTGCCTAAAGAGCAAGAAAATGAAAATTAATATAAACCAAGAGAGAACAGCTGTAGACAAATACCCCAGGGCATTAAGTTGAGCTATATGAAGTTGTTGATTTTAAACCTTTTGATCTGCAAAAATATCAGTTTCACATGGTTTAACTGAAGAGTACCTTGCAACTTGATTAACATAGAATAATTTAATAAAGCCCAAAGGTAAATCTGCCTATCATATTGGTCTACATATTAAAATGGTACCAATTAATGAACCTTTATGTATGTATTTAAAATAGCATTTATTCATCCATTCATTTAGTAAATATTTATTGAGCCTATGTAAAGCATTGAGCTTCATGTTTATAGGAATTAAAATGTATACAAGATAAACTCTAAGCTGAAAAAGAATGTTATTCTAGTCTTAGGACTAAAACATGGACATCACCATCATAAAACAATAGCTCCTCTTCATTAATCAAAATGTAAGAGGAACTATATTATGTCCTTATGCAGATATCTCATTTTAATTTTCTAATAATCTTCAGGTTAGACAAATATTATTTCATTTTCCAAGTAAGGAAACTGAGGCTTAGAAAGATAAAGACTCAAGTAAATCACAGAGCTCATAAATGCTAGAATCAGTATCTGGACTTAGGTCTACCTGCCTTCAAAACCAACGTTAATTCTAGTAAATCGCATTGAGTTTGTTGATAAGATGTTGTAGAAGGTGAGGCTGTTGACAAATAAAATGCTTTCACACTACAGAGAAGGATGTAAATTAGAAAACTGTTGGTCAATATCTACTCAATCTGAGCATATGCATATTCTATGACCCCAAAGTCCCGTGGTACATTTTTCATAACCAAATTTACCATAGGTTTGTCTAATTTTTAAAAAACCTTTTCAAAGAACCAATTTTTGGCTTTGCTTATCCTCGTTAATTTATCTTTTTTTTTTTATTATGTTAACTTCTACTTTTGTTTTTATTACTTTTCTTTTCAGGGGATTAAATTGTTATGCTTTTATAAATGTCTTAATTTGAATGCTTGCTAAAAATTTTCAGTTTTTCTTCCTAGTTAATATAAACATTTATGGATAAAAATTTTCCTCAAAGTAACATTTTTATTGTGCCCACAAGCACTATTTTTGTTAGTATTCAGTTCTAAGTATTTTCTAATTTATTTAGGATTTCTTCTTTGACTTCGGATTAATGTAGAAATGTGTTTTTAAACCTTCAACTGTTTAGGGATGTATTTTTATTTAAATTGTTATTGATTTTTAATTTAATTTCTTTGTGGTCAAAGAATATAGTCTAAATGGAAAAGTCTGATACTGAAGCAATACATAAATTCATGTCAGTGACCACCTTTGGTTGGTTGGTATCATGAGGAAAGAATGGCCATCTCAAAATAAAACAAAAAAAAGAGGTGTTAAGCTAGGGAGAAACAACCTAAGTGTCCACTGACAGATGAATGGATAAAGAAAATGTAATAGATGATAGATAGATAGATGTAGATATATAAATGAATACTATTCATCCTTTAAAAATAAGGATATCCTGCCATTTGTGACAACATGAATGAACCTGGAGGACATTATGCTAAGTGAAATAAGCCAAACACAAAAACAAATATGATATGATCTAATTTATACGTGGAATCTAAAATGTTGAACTCATTGAACCAGAGAGTAGAATGGTAGTTGCCAAGGGCTGGGGGTGGGGGAAATGGGGAGTTGTTGGTCAAAGAGTATAAACTTTCAGTTACAAGATGAATAAATTCTGGAGATCTAATGTAGAGATCGGTGATTATTGTTAATACTATATTGTATACTTGAAATTTTGTAAGAGAGTAGATCTAAGTGTTCTCATCATACACCCACACATACACACAAAGTAACTATGTGAGGTGATAGAGGTGTTAACTTGATTGTAGTAACCACTGTGATACATTATATCACAATGTATACACACATTAAATCATATTGTACACCTTTAAAAATTACATTGCACAACCTAAATATACAGAATTTTTATTTGTCAATCATACCTCAGTAAAGCTGAAACAAAACAAATACATAAACAAACAAACAAAAAAAGAATCCTTCCTTGGAAAATTGTTTCAGAGTTGTCTGAATTGTCTGTCCCAGCAGACTAATGGAGAAGCATTTATCTATTGCCTATACCCACCTTGGTCAAGGATAGCCCCAGTGGCATTAGCTTACCATATTTCCAGTTTGCATGTACATAGATGCAAAAGAGACCCTAGGCTCTCAGAGAAGGAAGTGAAATACACAGGTTCAGCCCTGAGCCAAGGCACTAACTGGTCCGTTGCACCTGCAAAAGTCTGGTCAAAAAACCTCAAGCTACCAGGGTAAGAGGTATGGCTGAGAGGATGCTGAAGTGCCATAAAACAGATGCCTAATACGCTCCTAACGCTAACTAAATTTCACTTTGTTTTCCTTGTCTCTTTTGTGCTTATGATTTCCATGGTTTCTCCTGAGAAAAAAAGACTGGTTAGGCCAAGGGATTTAAGGATTCCTAGGTCCTCCTGCTAGCTACCTCTTAGAAATTCAGATGTAATCATGTCATCTCCCCACTTTAAACTATTTAATGGTTTTCCATTTCTCTTGGAATAAAGACCAGAATCATTTAGAGCCTTCCTATCTCAGCCAAGCCTTATTTTGTGTCAGTCTTCCTGTCTCTCTGTGTTCCAGTGACACTGGTCTTCCTTCTCACCCTCAAGAGCCATACTTCTTTCTCCTCAGGGCCTTGATACATGATGTTTTGTCTGCCCCTTCTCCTGGTTAACTTTATTCGTCTTTCAAGTCTTATCTCAAATGTCTAAGAATCATCCTCCAAGAATTCATTTCTGTTTGCACAGACTTTCTTAGGTCCTCCTGTTGTTACATGCCTTCATGATAGTCAACACCATTTAAAACAATGTGTTTGTTTGCATGCTTATGTGACCCATGGCTGTCTCATCCATTAAACTGTAAACACCATGAGGGAAGGAAGTGGGTTTATAATTCATCATAATATACCAAATGCCTGGAACTTACTTGTATGCACATCAAAGAAACAGAAATATTCATAGAATCAAAGATTTTTTAGAAAATAAAGTCTTTCACATCCCTACTGGATATTAGCTAAAGTTCTTGGCCCTTATCATTCAGTAATCCTTTCTAGGAAATTTCATGTATTTAGATTGCTTTCATTTTGGATCCCTGGAACACACTTTGTTAATTGTTTCTACCTTTAAACCTTTCTGTGTTTTCTCCAGAGTTGGAATGTCCCTCTATTGTCTTCCACATTTTGTGACCCAGGCCATGTTTCTCCTCTCAGACTCATAGTAGTAAATCTTCCCACAGAACTCCTAAAGTTACTTTTCTCTCTTCTGTTTTTTATTGCACCTCTGGACCATCAGTTCTCAGGTCTATTGGGCACATTTTAGTTTAGGACCTTGGCCAGAGGTCTATAGCCCTCAGCCTGCAGATTGGAGCAAGCCCATATTGTCTTTTCTTGGACCCAGCACAACCACTCTATTGACAAATGCCGATAATGAATAAGAATTGGCAGAAATACCTAATATAGAAAAATGAAGGTAAATCAAACATGATTTATTTATCTGAATTATATAAAATAAAATCAGCATAGTTAGAGGACCCAGCAGAAATATAGGGCAGAGTCTCTGACACACAGAGACATATGTAGATTCCCAAAGCCTCGCAGTTGCAGATGACCACATCTGTATGAGCAAGAATCACATCCGAACTCTTGGAAGCATAGCAGTCACCTTTGGCACATAAACCAATCTGCATGTGTACCCAGGACAACCTCCTCTTGGCCTGGAGCACCCATCAATCTCAAAGCTGTACCATTCATAATATAAACATGAGCTATACAATATAGAGACAATCTCTCAAACATCAAGCTCATATTCTCCAGGTTAAATCAAGACTGATCTGATAACATTCCAAAACTCAGTGCTGCAGAACAAGAAAAGGAATCAGTTTGCCAGACACCTCTGGGGAATGAAAACAAGCTCTACTCATTCTATATATGTCCATATATTACTCTTTGTTATTATTATTGTCTTTTTAGTTTCCAATATCTAGAGGTAAGAGATAACATATAAAAATTTAGATTTTCTGTTTCTCTTAGTTTTGAAGGCAAGAGTGGAGACAGATCCCCCCCCATGGCTACAAAGTAGCAATAGTACTTTTTAAAAGAAAAATGCATATTCCAGTTGATCTTATTTCCCACCATCCACTATTACTTTTGCATGAACAGCTGCATTCATTTCCATTATCTATAGGCCTTTGCTTTTTTAAAAATCCTGATCTAAATTGTAAGCTCTCTGTAGGCAGGGGCCTTGCCTTACTTAGTTCAGCTTTTTCCACATCACTTAACACGTGGCGTTACCTGTAAGCCCTGGAAAAAGTAGACTTGAGGTAAGAGCAGAGGACGTGGAATTCAAATCGCAACTCTTCCCCTTGGTAGTTTTAAGGTCAGGGGACTGTTTCTTCATTTGTCAAGTAGAAATATCTGTAACATCCATTTGATAGGGTTACTGTGAATTAGATAACATTATGCAAAGAATCAGAAATATAGTAAGTGCTCAGTAGATGCTCATTTATCATTTTTATTTTTACTTAATTGATCGTGGAAAACATGCAAAGAAAAATGAAAACTAGATCATCAGGCCAGCAAGAGACACATTAAACAGATGGCATGGCAACAAGGAGACGAGGCATGAGAGAGAAATTTGAAGAAGTCAGGAATGGTGAGGTTTAATCAATATGGAAATGCAAGCACAAAAGGGCCTGGATGATGCTGAATACATTTTCTTCTCCAATAATGAGGATACAAGCCACTCCAGCAGGCTGTGCAGATTTCCCAGTTTATTATACCAGGGCTCGTCTTGCCCTGTACTATCCTGTAATTTACAAGGCAAATGAAAGTAGGGTCTGAGATAGGGACACAGAGACTGCTAAGGCTGGCGCAAGCTCACAGGTCAGGAAGGCTGACCCATCTGCAACATAAAGTAATAATAGACTCACACCCTTTATGTCTGGTGCTTATGAGGACAATAAGTGAAAACACAATAATTATTATTATATTTCTTTAGTTATTATCACTCATTTTGTATTGCTTATGCTAAATTATACTGAGCACTTGCTATGAGTTAGGCTTTAATGCTAAATGCTTTACATATTTTGCAACAAATAATTCTCAATATGACTCTACAGAATAAGTTGGAATATGTACTATTATTAGCCCCCATTTATAAATAAGGAATCTCAGCTTCATAGGAATTAAATAACAAAAATTCTCCTATGGCTGGTAAGTGTTGGAGCCATGATTTGATCCACCATCTGTCTGATTTTAGATCCCTTGCCCTTAACTTACCAAAAAAAATAAATAAAAGAAAAGAAAAGAAAATAAATTCTTTACTGCATGGGAGAAAGATCCAAGGCACCAAAGGCTAATTCTCTATCTATGGGTCATTTCATTTAATTTACATTTTCCAATTTTCAAGACTAGACATTAATTGTGTATTCAAAATTTTTGAAAACCAATAAAAATTATTTTTTAGAAAAACCTGTCATCATTGATACCATAGCCTTGGTGTCACAACCATCATTATTGCTCACTTATCAAATTTAGTCACTAAACTGGTTTGTGATCTACTAACAGAGAAAAAGCATGAATATAAATAAATGGCTATATGACTATACTGTCTTCCATCAATGTTAATGGGTGTATTGCTTTTGGTATCTTTTCGATACCCCTTCCCCTAAAAAGGCTGGTAAAAGGATCAGTTAAAATAAGGCTATCTAAAGTAAAAATTCAGTGCTTTTGTCCCACTCTGCAACTCTCCTACCAATGTTCTTCCAACGGTAACATTAACACTGATAGAGAATATACAACCTTCTAAGGCTAGCTATCCCTGGGAAGCTCCGACTTCTAGAAAGGGTTTTATAAAGTTGAGACAGAATCTTTTCTTCATGCACTGATCCCTGTTCTGTTTTCTAGGGTCCCACAGATCAAATTTCACTGTACTGAAATGGAAAGAAGAGAAAATAAATAAGCAGAATAAACAAAAGGGAAAAAGAAACATGTGGGTGCAGAAACTAGAACAATCCCTACAAAAATAATATCTTTGGCAAATCAGCCAAGAGTACTGCATTATCAGTGGCCTTCTGTAGGAGCAAGCAAATAGTTATTTGGATAACGATTTTGAGTTGTTCAATTTTGAAGACTTATTTAACCTATCAAAACTGTGTTTACAATTCAACGTCATTCCCTGAGTTTTGCATTTTGTCCCAAGCACAAGTACCAATGCCCTCAGTATACCATTGTGTCCCTTTCCTGAGTCAATCTTGTAGTAAGCACAGCAGTAGACATTAATTCAGTTACCAGTAAGCATTTATTGAGCACTGACCATGTGCCAGGTACTATGATAAGGGCCGACAATGAAGCAGTTAAATAAAATAAAATTCCTGCCAATGTTGGAGTTTGCATTCTAGAGGGGCAGACTACAATTAATAAGTATTTAATTTGAGAAGTGCTACAAAGAAAAATAAAGCGTGAAAGGAGATTAAGAGTGACTGGAACGGGAATGCCATTTGACATGGTGTAATCATGAACTTCCCTTTAGTGAGACAATATTTGAGCAAAGACTTATAGAGTAAGAGAGGAAGGTTCTGTGAGGCAGAGAGATGAGTGGTGAAGTACTCAAGAAACAGGAAGGAGAAAGGAGGAAGCCACGAAGAAAACGGTGAAAGATAATGAAAGATACTGAGGGGAGTGGAAGGGAGTGAAAACAAATCATGTAAGGCCTTATAATCCAGAGTAAGAATGTTTTATTTTATTCTGGGAAGCCATGAGAAGGTTTTGGTGAACCACTCTGGCTGCTGAATAGAAATAATTTAAAAGGGAAAGAAAGAAAATAGGGTTTTCAGTTGAGAAGGTATTAGAGTAGCCAAATAAAAGTTGTGGTGACTTGGACCATGAGAGGAACACAGGAGGTGGTGGAAAATGATCAGATATGGGAGATATGTTTTCAATTAGAAACAAGAGAATTTGCTGATGGATTCGATGTTGTATTAGCTTTCTAGGGCTACCACAACAAAATACCACAGACCGGGTGGGTTAAACAACAGAAATTTATTTTCTCACAGTTCTGAAGGCTGGAAGTCCAAGAACAAGGTGTCAGCAGGATTCATTTCTTCTGAGGTCTCTCTTCTTGGCTTGTGGATGGCCATCTTCTCCCTGTGTCTTCACACGGTCTTTCCTATGTGAGTGTCTGTGTCCTAATCTCTTCTTATAAGGATTCCAATCATACTGAATTAGGGCCCACCCACATGACCTCATTTTACCTTAATTACATCTTTAAAGAAGGTCCTATCTCCAAATACAGTCACATTTCAAGGTACTGAGGGGTTAAGTCTTCAACAAATGAATTTTGCAGGGACACAGTTCAGCCCATAACAGATGTACAATGTCAGCGAAAAAGAGGATGCCAGAATGACCTTACATTTTTTTCTACTCTGAGCACTAAAGTTACCATTTACTTGAAAAAGGAGACCAGGGGAATAGCAGGTTTGAAGGTAAACATCATCCAGGTGGCATGTTGAGCAGGCAGTTGGATATGATACTAGAATTCAAGGAAAGGTCAAGGATAAAGATACATTGGGATGTTTGTCAGCGAATATACGGTATTTAAAAACATGGGATGGTTAGAGAATACGTTTGGTTAGAGAATAAAATAAGTATGCAGATGGAGACCTATGCCATTCCCATTTTTTTTCCAGAAAATAAAATCCAATATAAGTCACTCCAAAACAGTAAAGGAGACAGAGAAGGAATGGCCATTGAGATAGAAGGAGGACCCTGAAAATGAGTACCAGGAAAGCACAGTGAACAAAATATTTCAAGGAGGGAAGGATCAAATGTATCAAAATATGAAAATAAGACAGTAACATGAGGACTGAGAGCAGATCACTGGCTTCTTCCACCTGAAGGTTATGAATGACCTTGAAAAAGCACTATTGGTGACATGATAGAGATGAAATCTTAATTCCCCACATATAATAAGTGGTTTCTGCAATTACTTCTGCTACTTCACTCCTGGTATCTAGAGCATGTGGAGAGGACAACAATTACCTGCATGTCTACCTGGACCTAGTTGTCTTCTGACTCCTCTGTGATTGGGCACTCCAGTCCCTTCACTCGACCAAGGACCTTGTAGCTCACCTACCTCTTGCCACCTTATTCTTGCCATGAAATGAAGCCAATTGCTGCTTGGGGTTCTGCTCCAAATCAAATGAACCACCCCAAACCACAATTTGTCCACCCATGCAGAGCAAGAATCCCAGCTGCTTACCTAGAAACACCTATTGCCATTGTAAACACTCTCTGTCAGCCAGAATGTATCATTATCAGAGCGGATACTTCTGGAGAATTACCTAGAAGATGACTCTAGATACAAAAGAAGATTACATATCTAGGGGGCTACCCACTGGAATATTTCAAACTGTAAATTCTTCTAAAAGATATTATTTTCACAATCATCCATTTTATTAACTAAGTCATTTTTAAAAATTAAATCATTATTTGCTGTACTGTATGGTATATGAAAATAGGTAGATCTACCAGGCTGTGAATAACCCATTGGTGATGGCATGGTGGTTACCTATTACATGGATATGATAGTGTGTTTCATAAGAGATCATAGCAATGCTTTCATACTGATAACACACTACTGGTAGCTATGGTTAGTCATTTTGTGTTTTGGCCAGTAAACTCTATTTTAGAAAATAAATTGCCATCTTTTACTATACACAATATAATTATACTCAAATGACATGAATTTTGAACAAGATGGGCTTAACGGAATGCAATCAGGAGGAAAACAGTAAGTGTTATCCTTTTCTTCCCCACTGCCCATTCAGATATCCTCTGCCAGCCTATTTCATAAGTGCTCCTTGTATGCTCTTTCTAAATCATAAAGCAGTCATCACTCAGTAGTTCTATATCCAAAGGTGTAAGAATAAAATAAATAAAATCTAGGCTTCATTTCGAGTTAAAATTTCTGCCCTCTCCCAGCTTAGACCTTCTTTAAAGGTATGTGTTTGGTTTATTTTCTACTTTGTGCTTTTATTCTTCTTTCCCTATTTACCAGGTTGCTTCTGTCATCTCCAGGGTTGAAGATGGGGGACGTATAAGAGGTTTGGAGGCAGAAAGGTCTTAGTTGACTGGCATGCCATATGCTCATGTCTGGGCTCTCTGAACTTAGATTTTTAAGCGGATCTTTTTCTCATGGAATGCTTTCATGGGTTCGGTGGAGAAGACCCTTCATTCAAGTGTTGCAGTCTTTTCCTACATTCCCTAACATGGATAATACACCCTCATTCAACCTCTGGCTGTACATGAAAATTTCCACATATAATCTCTTTTATTGATTGTTGGTGTTCCAGCATCCCTCCAGGCAACCCCCTGGGCAAAGTCCCTTTAACGTGACCTCAGGTGTTCTCTTTCTCTCTTTCTTTCTTTCTCTCTCCCTCCCTTCTCCCTCCTCACACTACCCCCACCCCACAGCTGATATCACAGATACACACACTTTTGACCCTCAGAAAACATACCCTGCCTCACCATTGGTAAGAGCACAGCACAGGTACTTCTAAAATTTCTAAAATGCAGCTACCACCCAGGCCAGTCCAGCCACACCCTTCACTTTTAGACCTCCTGGGCATAGGTCCAGTACCAGATTTTGCATCTTGACAGACTCCAGGGGCAGAGGATCAAGTTCTCCAAGTGGCCTCCTTGAAGTTTCATTTGGCATGAAGAGAAGGGAGAATTACTGACTCCACTGCCCACAAGTCCATAGGACTACCTAACCCCACTCTTGAAAAAGCTGCAGCTCGAATTCCCAACTACTGTCTTAGTCTCTCTAATGCCTTTTGGATAACTGAGGTGGCAAGTGAACTAAAAGTGGAAAAATCAGTGCTTGACCGCCTGCTTTGTAAGTTCCATTCAGGTTTGCACCTCACTTTGGAACGTGAGAGTATTTGTCACCTATTTTCTTGAGATTTTAGCCAGGAATGACCAAACAATGTATTTTAATATCTTGCTACATTAGCATATAAATATATTGCATAATAAAAACATTTCATTTGGGGAATTAATATATTAAAACTGTATTCAAAAAAATGTTCAGCCCAAATGTATCAGGTCATTGACATTCTAGGTAAAGAAACTTCTATTGGGTTTTAAAATGTGGCCTAGTTATACCATGGAATACTAGTCAGCAAAAAAATGAACAAACTGGAGATAAACACAGCAACATGGATGAGTCTCAGAAGCTCTACGCTGACCAAACGTAGCCAGACACAAAACAGTGCATATTTATGATTCCATTTACATGAAACTCTAACAGAAACAAATCTAAATCTTTAGAGATGGAAAGCATATCAGTGGTGGCTTAGACAGGGTGAGGGAGTCTCACTAAGACAGGAGACAGGAATTTTGGAGGTGACAGAAATGTTTGTGGTGAATATATGGATATAGGAGCATATACAGATGTCAAAACTCATCAAAATGTACACTTTAAATAGCTATTTTAAAATTTTTTGTAAATTTAAATTTATTGGGTTGGCCAAAAAGGTTGCTCGGGCTTTTCCATAAGATGGTATGAAAAACCCGAACAAACTTTTTGGCCAACCCAATATATATACATATATGCATATATAGGTGTTTATACACACACACACACACACTCCTATATTAGACGTGGGAGCTACACATCTGGACTGCATCGTATTTGCCCTTATAGAATTGTTTTCATTGAAATGTGCTATATTTTTATGTTTTATCATAAAGCCCCTGAAGAGTACAGTAAAAAAGTAGCCCCATTAACACAAGCTGTATTTTCTTGAGGGATGCTTTCGAGTGTGTTGTTCACCATGTTATACAATATTCTTTCTATGAGGAAAAACAAGAGAAATTTCAGTAATATGTGAGTTACTTGCAAACCATGTTTTTTACCCTGTGGACACTAAATCGCATAAAGGATCATCTCTTTCCTCTCTCAGGTTACTTCTACTAAACTCAGAGCTGTGAAACCTCTGGTTTTCATGGCATGCATTCTGTATAGTAACACAACTTTTTAGTTCTCTATGTTTTCTCATTAAGATTCAAGTCTCCTGAATTGGCGTTGATTTATTATTGCAGAAAGGCATAAAGTAAGTAAGTAAAAAGCAAATTCTTGAAAACATCTGTCAACCAAAGAGAAAGGCTATAACAGACCATAAAAGTAACCAGACCAATAATTAAACTCCAAACGCTAAAGATCTGCCTAATCCCTCTTGATACATGTAAGACATAAAAATTCATCATAGAATCCAGGCTAATGAAAGGTGGAATCTGTTTTATGCCATGATTACTGCCGAGAAATCTGAGCTGTGGGTCAAGAGGAGACAATCTAAGGAAATAATGCTACTGGGAAGACTCTGAACCTTGTCTTAAAATCAAAGGAAATAATTTTAAGAAAGTAAGTTCAATTCTATTAACTGGGAAAAAAGGAGGATTAAAAAGCACTCATTTCACTGTGTTGTTTTAAGTACTAATTAAAACAATGTGTGTAAGACAGCCTGCTAGTGTTGTGTTTTTAAAAAGTTAATAAAAGTTAAATTATACAAACAGCATCTAGGAAAACAATGGTTGATGGCTTATCAATGAGGAAAGAGTGAGGCAAGTAGAGTGTGTGTACCACATACAGCTGCTTCTCACACAGTAGGGGCTTGAGATGAAAAACAATATACAACTATTTCAGTATTTTCTCCTCTGGCAATTGATGATTGTTACTGTTCTGTGTTCATTCCTTTCACAGCTGTTCTCAAGTTCACTAGTCATCTTGTGTTTTATCCTGTCAGCACGTTTCTTACATGCTCATCCATTTACCCTTCTCAAGCATTCTCAGTAGAATCCCATATACATAAGCAACATTCTCTTCACATTTTCCTTTTGTTTCTAGTTTGCTCCCAGCATGTCTTCACAGGGAGGGGGACAGCATTGCCAAGACTCTCTCCAGCTTGAGGGAGGAAAACTGCAAAACATTCTGTAATTTTTGTCTCTAGGTCCACAGGAGGTAAAGCCTTTCTGTTCATCTACTGGTTCATTTGACAAGGAATAACTGAACACCTTCTACATGCTAACTGCTATGTAACCAATGGTTGCAAAGTGAGTTCACAAACACTACCTCGACAACCCTCAGCATCATCTTGGCGCCTTATTCATGTCTCCATTTCACAAAGGGAAAACTGAGACAAAATACAGAGAGGTGACATCCCCAGCCTAGAGTTTAGGCTCATATCAGCGACTCTCTGCAGTAGGATAGTTTCAAAGGAACCTCCCATGACAATATAGCTAATTCCTAGATGCACTGAAAGAAACTTTATAATAAACTGAAAACACATAAGGAAGTAAGGGGAAAAAAGAAAGGAAAGAATAAAAGAAGGAAGAAAGGGAGAACAACAACAGCAACAGAGAGCTAAGACAAGATTTGAGAGTGATGGACTGTAAGAGAACATGGAAATCAGGTTATCTCAGGATAAATGCCTAAATCAGGGCTGTGTTAACTTGAGCCCACATGAAGTTGGACAGGATGAATCTGGGAGTCCCCTACTTTAAGCCCAGACCCTCAAAGAGGACTAATGCGATACTAAACCAGCAATGCCCAGCAGTTCCCAACAGAAACAAATGAAACCCTCTGAAGGAAAGCATCATTAATTCATGCCCCCAGGGTGCATTCAGATTCCACTGAACCAATAAAATATTAAGAAACACAAAAGGAAACAAACCACCACACGATTCGGCACAAACGACAAAGAATAAATTTCTTTCAATGACCCAAGATCTCAGTTACTATATTTAACAGTATTCAATGTTTAAAGAAAAAAAGTTAAGGTGGAATTAAGAACCTAGGAAGTAAAACTCAGCTATTCCAAAGAAAGAAGAGAAGTAGCAGAACAGGTGGTACTGGAAGGTTATGAAGGTGATGGGTTAGGACATACCCACAGAGGCAGTGGCATGTCCATGGCTCAGGTAGCTGAGCAGGTGGCAGTGAGGTGGCCAGGCAGTGGTTACCACAGATGCCTCAGCAAGCCCAGTAACCTTTAGCATGTATTGTAGTACAAATATCCCATTGACAAATTCTTCCAACTTTTGTATATTTGAAAAATCTGTAACTCAATTTAATTTTACAATAAAGATTTTTCTTAGATATAGAATTTATGTGACCAGTTTTTTCAGCATTGTAATGATGTCATTCCTCTGTCTTTTTTCATTCAGTTTTTCTTATGACAATTCAAGTTTGCTTTTCCTTGCAGGTAAAGTTTTTTTCCCCCTCTGGCTATCTTTGAGATATGTTCTTTATCTTTTATTTTAAACTAGTTAGTTATTATATGGTTTTATTTGCACTTACCCTGCTTATTTTTCACTGATTTTGTTAGAGCTCTGTTTGCTTTTGTTTTTGATCAAATTTGGAAAATGTTTGGTGAATGATTTTTCAAGTAAATTGCCCTAGTAACTCTGCTTTTAGGTAATAATACAAGTGAAATAATAACATAACTCCACCAAAAGAAATTAAACAAGAAACATTATAAGAGCAAAGATGTGGAAATAACCCAGATGTCCATTACCAGGTAAATGGATAAAGATATTGTTGTTGCACATTCAAACAATGAAATGCTACTCAAAACAAAAGGGAATGAAGTACCAACAAACACAATAATATGCATGAATCTTAGTGTAAGTAGCCAGATATAAAATAATATATACCATTTATATAAAACTTATATAAATTTTTATAATACCATTTATATAAAATACATTACAATACCATTTATATAAAATTTGAGAGCAGAAGAGACAAAACTAAACTTTGGTTGTCAATATTAGAACAGTGTGGCCTGGTGACAGGATCACTGAATGGAAAGAGGCACAAAAGAATTTAGGATTTACTGGGGTATGGAAAACGTTTTAGATCCTAATTGCAGTGGTGATTACACAAGAGTGTACATCTGTCAAAACTCATCCAACCATACTTAACATCTTTGGTTTATACTCTAAGGTACTTATATGCATCCCCGTCCCCAAATCAATGGGAAAGTTGAACAACTATTTAAACATATCTAAAGACAGACGTTGAGAAATGGAAACTAGATCAGAAATTGCACTAAGTGAAACACAGAGCAAGAGAAGGAAACTATAAAAGAAAGTTAAGAGACATAGAAAACATTTTCTCTTTCTGTTAATTTGATATGTCACATATTTGTATCAACCTTCTGCTAACAAATAATTAAAGATTCAGGATAAAATATTCTATGAATCTTCCTAAAATAATATAGAGCTGACAAGAGACTTAGGAATCACTGTGTCAAAATCTAAGCAAAGGCAGGACTGCAACCACTTTAGTTCTAAGAGTTTTTGCCGAACCTGTGAAACACTTAGATTTTTTTTTTAAACGTCTTTATTGAAGTATAATTGCTTTACAATGATGTGTTATTTTCTGCTTTATAACAAAGTGAATCGTCTCCCAGGGCTTAGAGTAGAGTGATAAAAGCTCAGGAGCAATAAAATCTGTGCCTCAAAGGGCAATTCATTCAGGCAGGAATAACCTAAATAAACCCATAAATCCTCTCCCAACCCCAGGCAAATGCAAGGAAACTTGCCTTGACTCTGATGTTGAGGAAGGCGGATGTTGTGTGGAAATGATTCCACAAGAACTTTAGGCCTATGGGTAAATATCAAGCTTATTTATGGCTAAAATTCATATCATCTTTGCAGTTCGAAATCTCAAGTACAGTCAAGGTAAAAGTGGTCCTTGATAAGAAGGGCCCCTTGGTGCCTGGAATTAGCAAATTCAAAGGCTCTGGAGATAAAAGCAACTCATCCTAAACCTCAAAGAATCCTCACAAATACTTTTCTATGAATACTAAGCATTTCATAGCCAAAAATGAGCCCAGGAGGAAACAAGGCACTATGAGGAGAATCATCCAAAAAAATAGGTAAAAATAAACCAGCAGAAACAAATTCACACAAACTTAAAAAATTTTTGATACTTTCAGAATTATCAAATGCAAATTATTTAAAACATGTTTTATAGTGTTTAAGAAAATAAAAGGAAAGCTTTATAACTAATAGGGGAAAAAATAAACTGACTAGAAATTCCAAAAAATGAAATTTACATATCCCAAAGAAAAAATTCAGTGTACAGGGTTTATAACATATTAGTCACAATTGAAAACAGAAATAGTTCAAAAGAAATTATTCAGAATGCACCACAAAGATTAAAGAAGTGATGGAAAATACGAGAGAGCGAATAAGAGACACAGAGAAGAGGAAGGGAAAGTCTAATGGGTATCTATTCCAAGTTACATAATGAAAACATAGAATGGAACAGAGGAAATATATGAAGAGATAGTATCTGAGAATTTTCCAAAACAGATAAAAATGCAATTTCTCAGATTCAAGAAGCCCATGGAGTATGAAAGAAGAACTACACAAATCCATTCTTATATGACATAATGACATTGAAACACTAAAGATGAAGAAAAGATATTGACAACATCTTGGAGAAGGGGGGGAAATAGATTGCCCTCAAAGAAGCATCTATTAGTCTGATAGCTGACTTATCAAGAGCCACTTCAGAAGCCAGAAGACAGACTGCTTATATCTTCAACATGCTGGAGGCTACATTTGCAACCTAGAATTCTATACTCAACAAAAATATCTACCAAAAGGTTAGAAGAATTAAAGATATTTCAAACAAACCAGTATATTTTTAAAGTTTGCCACAATATGACCCTCAAAAAGGAAGTTCTTTGGCATGTGATCCAGATGAAAGGTCTGAGTTACAAGAATGAAAAGCAAAATAAGTTGTAAATATATATAGATAAATCTAAAAGAAGATTGACTATATAAAATAATTTTATAATGTTTTATAGAATAAAATAATTGAATTAAATACACAAATATACAAGCTGGAAGAAGAGAAATGAAGCTAAAGTGTTCTAAGGCCTTATGTTGTACAAAAGGACGGTAGGGTTTTTGATTAACTTTAGATTTTTTAAGTGAAGGACACATGTTGTAACTTTCAGGGGAACCAGTGGAAAATAGGAACAGATTGTATAAATTGTACACTAGTACAGTTCTAAATAAATGGCCCCCAAAGATACATCTTAATTCCTGGAATATGTGAATGTTACCTCATTTGACAAAAGGGATTTTGCAGATATGGTTAAATTTAGGACCATGAGGTGGGGAGATTATTCTGGATTATGCAGTTGGGCTCTAAATATAATAATAAATGTCTTTATAAAATGTAGGATTCAGAGATTTGACTACAGAAAAGGAGAATATTATGTGATAACACAAGAAGAAATTGGAATGATGTGCTTTGAAGATGGAGTAGGGGCCAAATGCAAGGAATACAGGTGAACACTAAAAAGTGAAAAAAGGCAAGAAAACAGATTATCCCCTCATTACCTCCAAAAGTAATTAGTCCTACTGACATCTTTACTTTAGCCCAATAAAAGGATTTCAGATATCTGGCTTCCAGAAATGTAAGAGAATAAATTTATCCTTTACTTAAGTCACTAAATTTGTGGTAATTTCTTTCAGCAGCAAAGGGAAATAATACATATACAAAACATGAAATGATACAAGTTATTCATCCAAAAAAGAAGCAAACTAACAGGAAAAAGAGAATCATACAAATGGTGGAACAAAGAGAAAGAACAAAAAAATGTAGATATAATCCCACAGATACCTGTTATTATATTAAATATTAATGAACTATGCTCCTATAGATAAAAGACAAAGAATGCCAGATAATTTTAAAATATATCCACAACTAAACAAAAGAATAGAAAAGACTGAAAATTAAAGCATCAAGGAAGATATAGCATGCAAATATGAACCAAAGCAAATATTTAGCTATAGACCAAACAGCAGAAAACCTTACCAGAGATGAAGATGACCACTCCACAATGATAAAATAATCAGTTCATCAGAAAGTAGCACATGAAAAGATACCCAGCATTGTTATTCAGGAATATACAAGTCAAAACCCAAAATAAGACCACTTCACACTCAATAGAATGACTATAACAATAATAACAAAATAAATAAAACTGGTGGTAAAGATGTAGAGAAATTAGAACCCTCATACATTGTTAGCGGGAATGTAAAATGGTTAAGCTGCTGTAGAAAAGTTTGGTGGCTTCTCAATAAATTAAACATAGAATTACCAGATGACCCAGTAATTCTACTTCTAAGTATACCCAAAAGAATTGAAAACAAGGACTCAGATACTTGAATGCCAATGTGCACTGTAACATATTGATAAAACCCAAGGGAGGCGGAGACTGGTTCAACATGGCGGAGTAGAAGGACATGCGCTCACTCCCTCTTGTGAGAACACCAGAATCACCACTAACTGCTGAACAATCATCAACAGGAAGACACTGGAACTCACCAAAAAGGATACCCCACATCCAAAGACAAAGGAGAAGCTGCAGCGAGATGGTAGGAGGGGCTCAATCACAATAAAATCAAATCCCATAACCGCTGGGTGGGCGACTCACAAACTGGAGAACAATTATGCCACTGAAGTCCACCAACTGCAGTGAAGGTTCTGAGCCCCACATCAGGCTTCCCAACCTGGGGGTCCAGCAACAGGAGGAGGAATTCCCAGAGAATCAGATTTTGAAGGCTAGTGAGATTTGATTGTAGGACTTTGACAGCACTGGGGGAAACAGAGACTCCACTCTTGGAGGGCACACACAAAGTAGTGTATGCACCAGGGCCCAGGGGTAAGGAACGGTGACCCCATAGGAGACTGAACCAGACCTACCTGCTACTGTTGGAGGGTCTCCTGAAGAGGTGGGGGGCGGCTGTGGCTCACTGTGGGGACAAGGACACCGGCAGCAGAAGTTCTGGGAAGTACTCCTTGGCATGAGACTTCCCAGATCCACCATTAGTGCCACCAAAGAGCTTGTAGGCTACAGTGCTGGGTCACCTCAGGCCAAACAACCAACAGGAAGGGAACTCAGGCCCACCTATCACAAGACAAGTGGATTAAAGTTTTACTGAGCCCTGCCCACCAGAGCAACACCCAGCTGTACCCACCACCAGTCCCACCTAGCATGAAGCTTGCACAAGCCTATTAGATAGCCTCATCCACCAGAGGGCAGACAGTAGAAGCAAAAAGGACAACAATCCTGCAGCCTGTGAAATGAAAACCACATTCACAGAAAGATAGACAAAATGAAAAGGCAGAGGGCTATGTACTAGATGAAGTAACAAGATAAAACCCCAGAAAAACAACTAAATGAAGTGGAGATAGGCAACCATCCAGAAAAAGAATTCAGAATAATGATAGTGAAGATGATCCAGGACCTCGGAAAAAGAATGGGAGCAAAGATCGAGAAGATGCAAAAAATGTTTAACAAACACCTAGAAGAATTAAAGAACAAACAGAGATGAACAATAAAATAACTGAAATGAAAAATACACTAGAAGAAATCAATAGCAGAATAACTGAGGCAGAAGAACGGGTAAGTGACCTGGAAGACAGAATGGTGGAATTCACTGCTGTGGAACAAAATAAAGAAAAAAGAATGAAAAGAAATGAAGACAGCCTAAGAGACCTCTGGGACAACATTAAATGAACCAACATTCACATTATAGGGGTTCCAGAAGGAGAAGACAGAGAAAAAGGACTCGAGAAAATATTTGAAGAGATTATAGTTGAAAACTTACCTAACATGAGAAAGGAAATAGCCAACCAAGTCTAGGAAGTAGAGAGTATCAGGCAGGACAAATCCAAGGAAAAACACGCCAAGACACATAATAATCAAATTGACAATAATTAAAAACAAAGAAAAATTATTAAAAGCAACAAGGGGGAAAAGACAAATAATATACAAGGGAACTCCCATAAGGTTAACAGCTGATTTCTCAGCAGAAGATCTACAAGCAAGAAGGGAGTGGCATGAGATACTTAAAGTGATGAAAGGGAAGAACCTACAACCAAGATTACTCTACCCAGCAAAGAACTAATTCAGATTTGATGGAGAAATCAAAAGCTTTACAGACAAACAAAAGCTAAGAGAACTCAGCACCACCAAACCAGCTCTACAACAAATGCTAAAGGAACTGCTCTAGGCAGGAAACACAAGAGAAGAAAAGGAACTACAAAAACAAACCCAAAACAATTAAGAAAATGGTAATAGGAACATACATATAGATAATTACCTTAAATGTGAATGGATTAAATGCTCCAACCAAAAGACACAGACTCACTGAATGGATACAAAAACAAGACCTGTATATATGCTGTCTACAAGAGACCAACTTCAGACCTAGAGACATGTACAGACTGAAAATGAGGGGATGGGAAAAGATATTCCATGCAAATGGAAGTCAAAAGAAAGCTGGAGTAGCAATACTCATATCACATAAAATAGACTTTAAAACAAAGAATATTGCAAGAGTAAAGGAAGGACACTACATAATGATCAAGGAATCAATCCAAGAAGAAGATATAATGATTCTAAATATATATGCACCAAACATAGGAACACCTTAGTACATAAGGCAAATGCTAACAACTAAAAAAGAGGAAATTGACAGTAACACAATAATAGTGGCAGACTTTAACACCTCACTTGCACCAGTGGACAAATCATCTAGACAGAAAATCAATAAGGAAATACAAGCCTTTAAATGACAAAACAGACCTGATAGATTTAATTGATATTATAGGGCACTCCATCCAAAAACAACAGAATACTCTTTTTCTTAAGGGCACACAGAACATTCTCCAGGATAGATCACATCTTGGGTGACAAATCAAGTCTCAGTAAATTTAACAAAATTCAAATCACTTAAATCATCTTTTCCAACCACAATGCTATGAGATTAGAAATCAATTACAGGGGGAGGACCTTCAAGATGGTGGAGGAGTAAGACATGGAGATCACCTTCCTCCCCACAAATTCATCAAAAATACATCTACATGTGGAACAACTCCTACAGAACACTTACTGAACACTGGCAGAAGACCTCACACTTCCCAAAAGGCAAGAAACTCCCCATGTACCTGGGTAAGGAAAAAGGAAAAAGGAAAAACAGAGACAAAAGAATAGGGACAGGACCTGCACCTCAGGGTGGGAGCTGTGAAGGAGGAAAAGTTTCCACACACTAGGAAGCTCTATTACTGGTGGAGATGAGGGGTGGGAGGGGGGGAAGCTTCAGAGCCACTGAGGAGAGCACAGCAACAGGGGTGCAGAGGGCAAAGCGGAGAGATTCCCACAGAGAGGATCGGTGCTGACCAGCACTCACCAGCCCGAGAAGCTTGTCTGCTCACCCACCGGGGCAGGTGGAGGCTGGGAGCTGAAGCTCGGGTTTCGGAGGTCAGATGCCAGGGAGAGGACTGGGGTTGGCTGAGTGAACCCAGACTGAAGGGGGCTACTGCACCACAGCTAGCCAGGAAGGAGTCCAGGAAAAAGTTTGGAACTGCCTAAGAGTCAAGAGACCATTGTTTCAGAGTGTGCGAGGACAGGGGATTCAGAACACTGCCTAAATGAGCTCCAGAGACGGGCACAAGCCATGCCTATCAGCGCAGACCCCAGAGACGGGCATGAGATGCTAAGGCTGCTGCTGCAGACACCAAGAAGCCTGTGTGCAAGCACAGGTCACTATCCACACCTCCCCTCCCAGGAGCCTGTGCAGCCTGCCACTGTCAGGGTCCTGTGATCCAGGGACAATTTCCCCGGGAGAACACATGGTGCACCTCAGGCTGTTGCAACATCACTCCAGCCTCTGCCACCACAGGCTCGCACCGCATTCCATACCCCTCCCTCCCCCTGACCTCAGTGAGCCAGAGCCCCCGAATCAGCTGCTCCTTTAACCCCCTCCTATCTGGGTGAAGAATAGACGCCAGAGGGAGACATGCCTACATGCAGAGGCGGGAGCAAATCCAAAGCTGAACCCCAGGAGCTGTGTGAACAAAGAAGACAAAGGGAAATCTCTCCCAGCAGCCTCAGGAGCAGTGGATTAAATCTTCACAATCAATTTGATGTACCCTGCATCTGTGGAATACCTGAATCAACAACGAATCATCCCAAAATTCAGGAGGTGGACTTTGGGAGCAACTGTGGATTTGGGGTTTGCTTTCTGGGTCAAATTTCTTTCTAGTTTTATGTTTATCTTAGTTTAGTATTTAGAACTTATTATCATTGGTAGATTTGTTTACTGATTTGGTTGCTCTCTTCTTTTATATATATATATATATATATACTTTTTTATTTCCTTTTTCTCTTTTTGTGAGTGTGTATGTGTATGCTTCTTTGCTTGATTTTGTCTGTATAGGTTTGCTTTTACCATTTGTCCTACGGTTCTGTCTGTCCATTTTTTTTAGTATAGTTTTTAGCCTTCTTATCGTTTGTGGATTTGTTTATTGGTTTCCTTGCTCTCTTCTTTTCTTTCTTTTTCTCAAATTACTTTTTTATTTTAATAATAGTTTTTAATTTTAATAACTTTATCTTTTTCTTTCTTTCTATTTTTTCTTTTCTCCCTTTTCTTCTGACCCGTGTGGCTGACAGGGTCTTGGTACTCCAGCCAGGTATCAGACCTCAGCCTCTGATGTGGGAGAGCCGAGTTTAGGACATTGGTCCACCAGAGAACTCCCGGCCCCTCATAATATCAGTTGGCAAGAGCTCTCCCAGAGATCTCCGTCTCAATGCTAAGACCCAGCTCCACTCAAAGACCATCAAGCTACAGTGCTGGACACCCTATTCCAAACAACTAGCAGGACAGGAACACAACCCCACCAATTAGCAGAGAGGCTGCCTAAAATTATAATAAGTTCACAGACACCCCAAAATACATAGCCAGACGCAGGCCTGCCCACAAGAAAGACAAGATCCAGCCTCACCCATCAGAACACAGGCATCAGTACCCTCCAACAGGAAGCCTACAAAACCCACTGAACCAAACTTAGCCACTGGGGGCCAGACACCAAAAACAACGGGAACTATGAACCTGCAGACTGTGAAAAGGAGACTGCAAACACGGTAAGTTAAGCAAAATGAGAAGACAGAGAAACACACATCAGATGAAGGAGCAAGGTAAAAACCCACCAGACCAAACAGAAGAAGAGGAAACAGGCAGTCTATCTGAAAAATAATTCAGAGTAATGATAGTAAAGATGATCCAAAATCTTGCAAATAGAATGTAGAATGGAGAAAATACAAGAAACGTTTAACAAGGACCTAGAAGAACTAAAGAGCAAACAAACGATGATGAACAACACAATAAATGAAATTAAAAATTCTCTAGAAGGAATCAATAGCAGAATAACTGAGGTAGAAGAACGGATACGTGACCTGGAAGATAAAATAGTGCAAATAACTACCACAGAGCAGAATAAAGAAAAAAGAATGAAAAAAATTGAGGACAGTCTCAGAGACTTCTGGGACAACATTAAACGCACCAACATTCAAATTATAGGGGTCTCAGAAAAAGAAGAGAAAAAGAAAGGGACTGAGAAAATATTTGAAGAGATTATAGTTGAAAAGTTCCCTAATATGAAAAAGGAAATAGTCAATCAAGTCCAGGAAGCTCAGAGAGTACCAGGCAGGGTAAATACAAGGAGAAACATGCCAACACACATATTAATCAAACTATCAAAAAATAAATACAAAGAAAAAATATTAAAAGCAGCAAGGGAAAAGCAATAAATAACACACGAGGGTATCCCCATAAGGTTAACAGCTGAACTTTCAGCAGAAACTCTGCAAGCCAGAAGAATGTGGCAGGACATATTTAAAGTGATGAAAGGGAAAAACCTATAACCAAGATTACTCTACCAAGCAAAGATCTCATTCAGGTTCGATGGAGAAGTTAAAAGCTTTACAGACAAATAAAAGCTAAGAGAATTCAGCACCACCAAACCAGGTTTACAACAAATGCTAAAGGAACTACTCTAGGCATGAAACACAAAAGAAGGAAAAGACGCACAAAAACAAACCCAAAACAACGAAGAAAATGGTAATAAGAATATACATATCGATAATTACCTTAAATGTAAAAGGATTAAATGTTCCAACCAAACAACACAGACTGGCTCAACGGATACAAAACCAAGACCCACATATATGCTGTCTACAAGAGACTCACTTCTAACCTAGGGACACATACAGACTGAAAGTGAGGGGATGGAAAATGATATTCCAGGCAAATGGGAATCAAAAGAAAGCTGGAGTAGCAATTCCCATATCAGACAAAATAGACTTTAAAATAAAGACCATTACAAGAGACAAAGAAGGACACTATATAATGATCAAGGGTTCAATCCAAGAAGAAGAAATAACAGTTGTAAATATTTATGCACCCAACATAGGAGCACCTCAATATATAAGGCAAGTGCTAACAACCATAAAAGGGGAAACTGACAGTAACACAATAATAGTAGGGGATTTTAACACCCCATTTTCACCAATGGACAGACCATCAAAAATGAAAATATTTTGGATAAAAAAAAAAAGAAAATAAATAAGCAAACACAAGCTTTAAATGACACATTAAAGAAGATGGACTTAATTCATACTTATAGGACATTCCATCCAAAAACAACAGAATACACTATCTTCTCAAGTGCACATGGAACATTCTCCAGGATAGATCATATCTTGGGTCACAAATCAATCCTTGGTAAATTGAAGAAAACTGAACTAGTATCAAGTACCTTTTCCCACCACAACTCTATAAGACTAGATATCAAATATAGGAAAGAACTATTAAAAATACGAACACATGTAAGCTAAACAATACACTACTAAATAACCAAGAGATCACTGAAGAAATCAAAGAGGAAATCAAAAAATATCTAGAAACAAATGACAATGAAAACACGATGACCCTAAACCTATGGGATGCAGCAAAAGCAGTTCTAACAGGGAAGTTTATAACAATACAATCCTACCTTAAGAAACAAGAAATATCTCAAATAAACAACCTAAACCTACACCTAAAGCAATTTGAGAAAGAAAACAAAAAAAAACCCATAGTTAGCAGAAGGAAAGAAATCATAAAGTTCAGATCAGAAATAAATGAAAAAGAAATGAAGGAAACAATAACTAAGATCAATAAAACTAAAAGCTGGTTCTTTGAGAAGATAAACAAAATTGATAAAACATTAGCCAGACTCATCAGGAAAAAAGGGGAAAAGACTCAAATCAATAGAATAAGAAATGAAAAAGGAGAAGTAACAACTGACACTGCAGAAATACAAAGGATTATGAGAGATTACTACAAGCAACACTATGCCAATAAAATGGACAACCTGGAAGAAACGGATAAATTCTTAGAAAAGCACAACCTTCCAAGACCGAACCAGGAAGAAATAGAAAATATAAACAGACCAATTACAAACACTGAAATTGAGACTGTGATTAAAAATCTTCCAACAAACAGAAGCCCAGGACCAGATGGCTTCACAGGCGAACTCTATCAAACATTTAGAGAAGAGCTAACACCCATCCTTCTCAAACTCTTCCAAAAAATTGTGGAGGAAGGAACACTCCCAAACTCATTCTATGATGCAAGCATCACCCTGATACCAAAACCAGACAAAGATACTACAAAAAAAGAGAATTACAGACCGATATCATTGATGAATATAAATTCAAAAATCCTCAACAGAATACTAGCAAACAGAATCCAACAACAGATTAAAAGGATCATACACCATGATCAAGTGGGATTTATCCCAGGGATGCAAGAATTCTTCAATATACGCAAATCAATCAATGTGATTCACCGTATTAACAAACTGAAGAATAAAAAACATATGATCATCTCAATCGATGCAGAAAAAGCTTTTGACAAAATTCAACACCCATTTATGATAAAAACTCTCCAGAAAGTGGGAATAGAGGGAACCTACCTCAACATGATAAAGGCCATATATGACAAACCCACAGCCAACATCATTCTCAATGGTGAAAAACTGAAAGCATTTCCTATAAGATCAGGAAGAAGACACGGATGGCACTCTTGCCACTATTATTCAATGTAGTTTTGGAAGTACTAGCCATGGCATTCAGAGAAGAAAACGAAATAAAAGGAATACAAATTGTAAAAGAAGTAAAACTGTGACTGTTTGCAGATGACATGATACTATACATAGAGAATCCTAAAGATTCCACCAGGAAACTATTAGAGCTAGTCAATGAATTTGGTAAAGTAGCAGGATACAAAGTTAATGCACAGAAATCTCTTGCATTCCAATACACTAATAATTAAGGATCAGAAAGAGAAATTAAGGAAACAATCCCATTCACCATTGCAAAAAGAAAGAATAAAATACCTAGGAATAAACCTACCTAAGGAGGAAAAAGACCTGTACTCAGAAAACTATAAGACACTGATGAAAGAAATCAAAGATGACACAAACAGATGGAGAGATATACCATGTTCTTGGATTGGAAGAATCGATACTGTGAAAATGACTATACTACACAAAACTATCTACACATTCAATGCAATCCACAGATTAAATGCAATTGCTATCAAATCACCAATGGCATTTTTTACAGAACTAGAACAAAAAATCTTAAAATTTGTATGGAGACACAAAAGACGCCAAATAGCCAAAGCAATCTTAAGGGAAAAAAACAGAGCTGGAGGAATCAGACTCCCTGACTTCAGACTATACTACAAAGCTACAATAATTAAGATAATATTGTTCAGGCACAAAAACAGAAATATAGAACAATGGAACAGGATAGAAAACCCAGAGATAAACCCATGCACCTATGGTCAACTAATCTATGACAAAGGAGGCAAGGATATACAATGGAGAAAAGACAGCCTCTTTAATAAGTGGTGCTGGGAAAACTGGGCAGCTACATGTAAAAGAATGAAATTAGAACACTCCCTAACACCATACAGAACAATAAACTCAAAGTGGATTAAAGACCTAAATGTAAGACCAGACACTGTAAAACTCTTAGAGGAAAACATAGGAAGACACTCTTTGACATAAATCACAGCAAGATCTTTTTTGACACACAGGCTAGAGTAATGGAAATACAAACAAAAATAAACAAATGGGACCTAATGAAACTTAAAAGCTTTTTCACAGCAAAGGAAACCATAAACAATACAAAAAGACAACCCTCAGGATGGGAGAAAATATTTGCAAACAGATCAACGGACAAAGGATTAATCTCCAAAATATACAAACAGCTCATGCAGCTCAATATTAAAAGAACAAACAACCCAATTCAAAAATTGGCAGAAGACCTAAATAGGCATTTCTCCAAAAAAGACATACAGATTGCCAAGAGGCACATGAAAATCTGCTCAACATCACTAATTAATAGAGAAATGCAAATCAAAACTATAGTGAGGTATCCTCTCACACCAGTTAGTATGGGCTTCATCAGAAAATCTACAAACAACAAATGCTGGAGAGGTTGTGGAGAAGAGGGAACCCTCTTGCACTGTTGGTGGGAATATAAATTGATACAGCCACTATGGAGAACAGTATGGAGGTTCCTTAAAAAACTAAAAGTAGAATTACCATATGACCCAGCAATCCCACTACTGGGCATATACCCAGATAAAAACCATAATTCAAAAACACACATGCACCCCAATGTTCATTGCAGCACTGTTTACAATAGCCACGTCATGGAAGCAACCTAAATGCCCATTGACAGATGAATGGATAATTAAGGTGTGGTACATATATACAATGGAATTTGACTCAGCCATAAAAAGGAATGAAATTGGGTCATTTGTAGAGATTTGGATGGACCTAGAGATTGTCATACAGAGTGAAGTAAGTCAGAAAGAGAAAAACAAATGTCGTATATTAACACATATGTGGAATCTAGAAAAATGGTACAGATGAATCAGTTTACCAAGCAGAAATAGAGACACAGATGTATAGAATAAATGTATGGACACCAAGAGTGGAAAGTGGGGGGGGGGGTGAATTGGGAGACTGGGATTGACATATATACACTAATATATATCAAATAACTAATAAAAAATTATTTTTAAAAAGAAAAAAAATCCAAGGGAGGCAAGAATATACAATGGAGAAAAGATATAAGTGGTGCTGGGAAAACTGGACAGCTACATGTAAATGAATGAAATTAGAACACTTCCTCACACTGTACACAAAAATAAACTCAAAATTGATTAAAGACCTAAATGTAAGGCCAGATACTATAAAACTCTTAGAGGAAAACATAGGCAGAACACTCTTTGACATAAATCGCAGCAAGATCTTTTTTGATCCATCTCCTAGAATAATGAAAATAAAAACAAAAATAAACAAATAGGACCTAATTAAACTTAAAAGCTTTTGCACAGCAAGGGAAACCATAAACAACAGAAAAAGACAACCCTCAGAATGGGAGAAGATATTTGCAAATGAAACAACCGACAAGGGATTAATCTCCAAAATATACAAACAGCTCATGGAGCTCGACATCAAAATAAGAAACAACCCAATGAAAAAATGGGTAGAAGATCTAAATAGACATTTTTTCAAAGAAGACATACAGATGGACAATAAGCACATGAAAAGATGCTCAACATAGCTAATTATGAGAAAAAAGCAAATCAAAACTACAATGAGGCACCACCTCACACTGGTCAGAATGGCCATCTTTAAAAAGTCCACAAATAATAAATACTGGAGAGGGTGTGGAGAAAAGGGAACCCTCCTGCACTGTTGGTGGGAATGTAAGTTGTTACAGACACTATGAAGAACAGTATAGAGGTTCCTTAAAAAACTAAAAATAGAGCTACCATATGATCCTGAAATCCCACTCCTGGGCATGTATCTGGTGAAAACCATAATTTGAAAAGATACATGCACTATTTACTGCAGCACTATTTACAATAACCAGGACATAGAAGCAACCTAAATGTTCATCAACAGAGGAATGGATAAAGAAGATGTGGTACATATATACAATGGAATATTACTCAGCCATAAAAAAATAAATAATGTCATTTGCAGCAACATGGATGAACCTAGAGATTGTCATACTAAGTGAAGTAAGTGAGACAGAGAAAGACAAATATCATATGATATTGCTTATATGTGGACTCTAAAAAAAAGGGTACAAATGAACTATCTACAAAACAGAAATAGAGTTACAGATGTAGGAAACAAACTTATGGTTACCAGGGGGTAAGGGGGGAATGGTTAAATTGGGAGATTGGGATTGACATATACACACTACTATATATAAAATAGATAACTAATAAGGACCTACTGTATAGCACAAGGAACTCTACTCAATACTCTGTAATGGCCTATAAGGGAAAAGAATAAAAAAGAGTGGATATATGTATATGTATAACTGATTCACTTTGCTATACGCCTGAAACTAACACAACATTTTAATCAACTACACTCCTATAAAAATTAAAAAAAAAAAAAGCTGGAAACCCAAGTGTCCATCAACAGATGAATGAATAAACAAAATGTAGTATATACATGGAATGGAGTATTATATAGTCATAGAAAGGGACGGAGTTTTGACATCTGCCATAACATGTAATAACCTTGAAAATATTATGCTACGTGAAATAAGCCAGACACAGAGGACAAATATTATATGATTTTACTATTATACGAAATACCTAGAATAGGCAAATTCATAGTGACAGAATGTAGGTTAGGGCTTAGCAGAGGCTGGGGTTGAACAGGGAATGGGGAAGTATTGCTTAATGGATACGGAGTTTCTATTTGTAGTGATGAAAAAGTTTTAAAGATAGTGGTGATGGTTGCACAACATTGTGAATGTAACTAATGGCCATTGAAATATATATTTTAAATGGTTAAAGTAGCAAATATTATGCTATATATATATTTTAACCACTATAATATAAAAGCAATTCTGAGGAAAAGCCCAGGAAAGACAATCAAGAAAGTATAGAGTCATAGAAACCACAGGCATTATGAAGGGTTTCCAGAAGAAAAATGTGCTAAATACTGCTAAGATTGACAGGGATTTAAACTAATACACTCTCAAGTAACATGTTGGGATATGAAGAGAAAGTCATGGTGCTTGCCACCGTTGGCTCATGAAGAGATGAAGTATAGCTCCCCCAAAATACTACAGTCACAGTTACAGCTGTGCTAGTCTAGAGCTGTGGAAAATCCTGTCTTGCCTGCATGACCAACTCTTCTCTCTTCAAAGTCCACTCCAACCTACCAAGCTACCATATGTACAGGATATCTTTATCCTCCATGATATCCCAGTGATTGATATGTGACAGTCAAAATAAACACTTTTAATTCAGAAAGATCTAGGATTCAATCCTAGATCCACCACATTTTAGGTTTGGGTTACTGACCCAATCAACTAAATTCTCTTAGGTTCAGTTTTCTAGTCTGTTAAACTGGATAGTGATAATATCTACCTTGAAGGAATTAGTGATAATTAGGGATAATATACATGCCAGACATCTTCAAAAGCTCTAAGGACCAAGCCTAATATGGTATAGGCATTGAATAAATTATAACATCGAATATATTTTACTTGCTTATGTGTCTGTTTTTCTTGGAGATCATAGAGTGTCTCTATAATTCTATTTCCAGTTTCTAACACAGTATCTGGAATATATTAGGTTTAACTGTAAGTCTGCAACTATCAATGGGGATCTTAATAGTAAAACAAAAATTCTGACTCACAAATCTACCACAGGCTGTCTTTTGGCATCATCAGGATAGAGAACAGAAACCACCACTTGCCCACTTGCCAGAAAAGCAACATCAAGCATTGCTCTTCAGCAGGAATCCTTATAGTGGTCCAGCACATCCATGTACAAAGATCTCTGGCAGATACCTACTTCTCAGGTGAATGCTCAGATGCAAGATGAGACTCACATAAGACAGGTTTATTAGTTATCTATTGATATATAACAAATTGCCTCCAAAATTTGCTGGCTTAAAACAACAGACTTTTTTTTAACCTCACAGTTTCTGTAGGTCAGGAATCTGGGTGCAGCTTAGCTGGGTCTTCTGGGTTCAAGGCTGTAATGCACTGATCTCAAAACTTGACTTGAGGGGGATTAATTTATAAGCTCATTGACTCCTAGAACTCAGTAACAGCAACCAAAATAACCTGTTTTTTTAAATGGGCAAAAGACCTGAATAAACATTTTTCCAAAGAAGATATATAAATGTTCAACAGGTGTGTGAAGAGATGCTCAAAATGACTAATTTTAGGGAAATGCAAATCAAAACCATGATGAGCTATCACCTCACACCTATTAGGATGGGTATTATCCAAAAACCAAAGAACAACAAGTGTTGCTAAAGATATGGAAAAAAGAGAACACTTTTACACTATCGGTGGGAATATAAATTGGTGCAGGCACCATGGAAATCAATATGAAGTTTCCGCAGAAAATTAAAACAGAATTACCATTTGATCCAGAAATCCCACTTCTGGGTATATATCCAAAGGAACTAAAATCTGGATTTAAAAGAGATATCTGATTTCAAGTGTATCCCATACCTTCACACCTATTCCATATCTTGTTTATTTATTTGGGTAATAGCAAAGAGTCTAATTTGTTAAATTGGGATTCATATACCTCCCTCCCTAATCCTCAACTGGAAGTAATAATAAATAAAATACATAAGAAGAAGTCATTTAATTTGAAGGAATAATAGAAGCATGGATTTACATAACATTCTCAGAATAATGCAAACCACAATGAATGCTGACTTTTCTTTAATATGCCAGCTCTTATATTTAATTTGAAGCTTTTTAATATCAGCAAAAGGCATATGGAATTTTCAACTCAAATATATCTTGCTGAATTTCTTTAGTCAATAGAATTTAGCAAAATATAGGTCATTTCAGTTGGCGGGGGAAACCTAGGCATTGATCATTACTCACTCTGCACTTATTTGATAAGCTATTCAGTTCTAATTGTGATAACAACTGACCATGTGCAATGTAAGTGCATAGAGATCTAACTGGAATTTAACTGTAACCAAAAAATAAGAGCTAAATAATTTTACTATAAAAAAAGAGAGAGATTTGTATCCACATGTTTATTGCAGTATTATTCACAATAATCAAGTTATGGAAACAATCTAAATGTCTATCAATGGCCAAATGGATAAAGAAAATGTGGTATATACATGCAGTAGAATATAATTCCTCCTTAAAAAAGAAGGAAAGCCTGCCGTTTGCAACAACATGGTATGCCATGGACCTAGAGGACATTATGCTAAATGAAATAAGCCAGACACAGAAAGGCAAATACTGCATGATCTCACTTATATGTAGAATCTAAAATAGTTCCTTTAGGCACCTCCCTGGTGGTAGAGAGGTTAAGACTCTGTGCTTCCACTGCAGGGGGTGCGGTTTCGATCCCTGGTCAGGGAACTAAGATCCCGCACGTTGTGCGGTGTGGCCAGAAAAAAACCAGTTCCCTCAATCTTAATTGCAGTGCCTAAACATTTTTATTACAAGCAATGTTACTTAGTAATATCACTGACATTCTACCCTTATCAAATTACCAGGAACAGAAATAGAAATTTGAAGAAAGACCAAATTCTCCTTACTCACCATGTGAAGTTACCATTTTTGTTAAGTCGAGTGGTCAAATGTTAGAAAATTTATATGATTCAATCTAATATTGTGTGCTTAATGAATCCATGGCTATCAAATTTGATTAAACTGAATTGAACTCACAGGTTCAAGGCTGGGATAGTTAGATATCAAACAAACAATGTAAAACTAGGAAACAGAATAGGATACAAATGTTGACTTTACTGGAGAGGGGGCAAGGAAGATCAAGCCTAAGGATGGTATCTCAACGAGCAGAGTGAACTTGTCATACACCAAAGATGTTTGGAGGAAATACATCAAAATGGAGGACAGGTATCACATTCAGAAAATAAATAAATAAATATCAAATACTTATTGCTGTGAGAGGTCCCATTTCAGTTCAGGTAACTTACACGAAATTGCTTCAACACTCTCAAGATACTAAGTATGGTAAGAGCTAGAAATAGACATGTGTAAGCCATGTTCCCTGACCTCTATCAACCAACGGGCTCTCACTTATTGAGCTTCTATTATCTGCCAGACATTATGTCTGTAGTTAAGGAGAAAAAGGTAAATGAGAAATGGTCTCTGTACACAAGGTATTTATGAACATGTGGAAACAGACTTAAAAATTATAATTTAATATACAAGGCCGAGAGTGGCAGAGATGACGCTGAAGAGGCAAAAAGGGACAAAATAACAGAGAGCTTTGTAAATCATGCTAAGGAACTGATGGAAAGCCCTTGAAGGTTTTCATCAGGGCAGTGATATTAGAAATATAATACTTGCTGCTGTGTGCAAGATGGTACAAGAGAAGTGAGGATGGAAACAGAAACATAAGTCTTTGCAGAGAGGAAGAGGATCTGAATTAAAGCAAGGGCAGAAGAATGAATACTTTTTTTACTTCAGCCTCTACTCACAGAGATATCCAAATCAATCCACTCCCATCTCCAATCACTCACTATAAACAAGCATCACTGCCTTAGCCCTCCCCATGCCGCCCCCATCTCTACTTCCCTGTAAATGGCGAAGTCCCATCACATGATTCATTTAGGTAGAATTTTTGCCCAGTGCCGGGTAAACAGTAGATACCCAAGAAATTTGTTTTTGCTTGACTGCATGAATCAAGGAAGCTGCTACAGAGTGGACACATGCTTTGCCTCCTGTTTTGTTGGCTTCCTCCTAACTTGGATCAAGTCTATGGCCTTGAAAAGAAGGGACTTGGGCTCAGAAACACTGAGGAGCATCTGTGCTCTGTGTACATAGCACTGTTTTGAAATCTCCTGTCCCTGCTTCAAGAGCTTGACAGCAGCCAGAACTAACTCTTTGGTTAATGAAACCACAAAGGCTAAAGAAAAAAGAAACCAAACAACCTATAACTTCCTTTCAGAACATTCACAGTGTTCAGAGCAAAATTCATTGCTCAGAAATCCATTCATTATTCCGTTATTTAAGTACCTACTAGGTACCAGATACTGTAAGGCCAAAAAAGAAAAGAAAAGAATCAAGGTCCTACCTTATGTGAGCTCATATTTTAATAAGTAAGAAGGATATGATAAATAGATGATAG
This sequence comes from Balaenoptera ricei, assembly GCF_028023285.1. Lineage (NCBI taxonomy): Eukaryota > Metazoa > Chordata > Mammalia > Artiodactyla > Balaenopteridae > Balaenoptera > Balaenoptera ricei. Next base: position 53,012,178 of record NC_082646.1, on the reverse strand, counting down.
ATGATGATAGATACATATCGATAGATAGACAGATAGACAGCCTAGATAGATGAGAAAGAAAGAGAGAGAGAGAGAATGAGAGAGAAATTGGTCAACAAAGCAGGTTCTAAAACAAGAATAAAAAGAATTTTGTCAGAGTAGAGGGAGGGGTTAGATCATCACCCTCTTCCTGGGGCACAAGGATGCCCTTCATGGAAGAGGGGCTGTCAGAGCCGGGTATTCAAAGATGAAGAGGAGTGTAACAGAGAAGAGAATGGGAGGAAATCCCAAATTTGTTCACTAAAAGGTCATGTAGCATACAAATATACAAGAACACACAATTGGAATCAAGGAAACTGTAGGCCAGATTGTGTAAAATGATGTATTAACCAAGGCAATGCCCTCCTGCCCCAAAATCCAGAGGCCTACCCATGTGCTTTTATGAGGAAGAGATTAGTTTGGATGTGCACCTTTCATTTATAATCAGCCAGCATCTAAATTGTGAAGTACAATGGCCTTTGTCTTGATTGTTCCTGTATTTTCATCCCATTTCTGGATGTTCATACTATTTGTTGGCTACTCATAGTTCCCAAGAGAGAAGAAGAAAGAAAGTTTTACCCTCTCTATGAATGGTGACTGAGAAACACGACATCTTTTTCAGAGAAAATAAAGTCTGTTGCTCTAGGTGAACAGTGCATTCAATGGGGAGGTAACACAGAAGTCTTCATCATAAACTCAAAAAAAACCTTTTGTTTTTCCTGCATGCCATGATCAACATTTCTTGATCCCTGAGGTAGAAGTTGTAATAAAATCTATGGCACACACTTGGCAAACACATCAAGGCCCCTACTGTGTGGGCAGTTCGGGATCTACAACATAAGCCTCCAAATAGGTCTTTGAGTCAAGCCACAGATGGTGTGACAGCTCCAGCGCCGTCAACTGACCGGCTTTGTGCCCAATGTAAAATGTAAATAACCGTCTCTGTGATGACCAGAGAGTCCTTCTTTGGAATTCAAATATACTGTGGCCCACTTAGCAACATGATCATCAGTGCTTTGTGAATATAACGGAAAAATTTTGTAATTGAAAAGTTCCAAATCAGTAGTCATTATTTTACTACTGTGAAAACAACTGAAAATTGTTCCAGACACTTGGAAAGTAGAAAAAAATTCAAGTGTGCCAAGCACCCCACACTCCAAAGTCAGGTGATAGAACACACTGAGATATTATAAAATCAGTCTGACAGCATTTGCCCCGGGTATCTGCCACATACAAGATACACGAGGGAAGGTGAAGGGAATTGTCCTGGAGACTCTGAAGGTCATCTGTCCTTTGGGCATTTTCCCCAGTGGTAACTGTGGGAAATGTGCCTGGGCTGGTTGGCAGAAGGTACCCTGCACTGCCATTGATCATGTTCTCTGATGTATCTGGGGTTATCGCCCACTGGGAGGATCAAATGGGTGATTATTGATTCCTTCAAAGGAAAGTGTAAGGAAAAAGAAAAAACTGAGCTTGTGGTATCACAAATTAAAAAAATAGACAAAACAGAATCACTCCTAAAAACATGAGGGATATGTGTGGGTATTAGAATTTGTAAAGCAATGGGCCCCATCTGGAGATTTGTGAGAAGAAAATAAAAATTGGGGCTTTCAACTACAGCGACATGAAGGTGAGAACTGTGACAATGGGAGCATGGGGAAATGATATCCTTTCATCAAGTTATTCAAATGTGACTTTTCCTTCATCCCATTATTGCTTAAGACCTCAAAGGTAGAGAAAATTTCAAGGCCAAGTGCCTGCACACACCTGTAGGGAGATGGTAGATCCCACATGCAGGCCGTGCTGTGAGATTAGGAAATCGGTTTTCATCTGTCATGCACATCCAAGCTGCATCATGGGAAGATTGATGAGAATGACAGCCAGTAAATAACTGTTTAGAGGACATTGTCAGGGTGCTGCGTGAAGTGGGGGTGGCAGTGGAGGGTGGTTGGGGGGACCCTACAAGGATGGAATGGAGGATGCTTCTCTAAAATGGGGGGAGGGCTTCAGGACAGAGGGCTTGACAGTTCTGAAGTTTGAAGGACCTGACTCCAGCCTGGACAGTCTGAACGTGAGAGGTGGTAGCTAAAAGACGATTTTCCCTGAAATGTAGAGTCAGGGATTCCCCTGAAAGTAGGGCAGAGGATTTATATTTCCTCTGAAAGTGGGGCAAAGGTATTAGATGAGAGTCAGGCTTGAGCATCCCCACTGAAGCCAGAGGAGAGAAGGCACACAGCAGAGTGGTAAAATGCTGAAAGGCAGAGGGCCCATGGGCAAGTCATGAACAACCAGCATGAAGAGACAAGAGACAGCAGGCAGGACTCTCCAAAGAATACACAAAACATATCATGACAAGAAAGAAAATCAGCATTTGGCATCTTCTACATCTCATGATCACTGCATCAGTTATCAATTCATCGCCTCTCAGCCCCGAATGCACCCTTCTATATATGCTCTGTGATGAACAATGAAATCCTTAAAGCATTTCTCCTTCAAAATGAGAATGATGTTAACCTTTCTCGGTACTGGGTGCTGGAGGGACATTGCAGGAGGAAGAGGCTGTCCTGCAGTTTCCACCAAGGGTTGAGGTGGGAGGTGTGGGTGTGAGGTCATCTAGTAGCACACTGGCCGCAGCCGTGGGCCCTGAAGCCCTCTGCAGCCTTGCAGCCTTACCAGGAGATAATCTTCCTGCAGCCCTCCAGACCTGCAAACCAGAGCTCCACTCAGCCCACACACTCTAAAGGCCTCCTGCCTATATCTGCACCGGGACTCCCACTACACGCCCACACCCCCGCTGCGGATCTCCTGCCATCCTGCCTGCACTGCACAACGTTGCCTATTGCTTGCCAGCAACTCCCACTCCAGGTCTAAACTGGACAAACAGGAAGATTTTTTACCATCTGATGGGCTGAACCATTCCTTCTCCTGCAGGAAGGTCTGAAGCCTTCCAAGTTTTTCCATTCTTGGGTACTCTCCCTCAGCCTTAGGGTACCATATAATTTCCTTTTATCTTATAGTTACTCTTTTATCATATTCAAAAATTCTTTCTGTTGAATTTCCTCTGTTTAACCTACTGTATAGTTTCTATCTCCCAGACCCAGATTGCTACTGTCAACAATACAGTGCTATAATTATACAAATCAGGTAAAACCTTCTGCCTCTTACCTCTGTCTTCATCCCAATCCCTTCCCAACTCTGGAGGGTCAAATAAGCCCAATGAGGGGAAGTGGGGAGGATGGTGGAAAACAGAAGGAAAGCTGATGAAATAAAAAAACACATGCGCGCTGCCCCACTTCAGGCTTCTAGAATCACTGCAGGCCTGATTCAATTCAATATACCATCAAATTATCTTATTCTGACATGGGGATTTCATAGAACTATTAGAATTGTACTCTGCTATCCTGTAAGCTACATTAAATGTGTCATTTTCACCACTACATCTTTTCAACTGTTAGCAAAGAAGATTGTCAATTCTCAGTAACACATATTTTAGTATTTTTGAGAGAACTGTTATGGTCAAGGACCAAAGAAAGTACAAAGAAAAGATAAGCAATATTTAGCCAGAAAAAAGCAAACATATCCAGAAGCAGGAGTCTTAAAATGAACCAAATTCAAGTGAATTTTAAAAATTCAATCCCGAAGTGAAATTATTATAAATATATATTTTTCAGAGTACAAAATTTATTAAGCAGAGGGTATCCCTGACAAAGAATTACAAAATGTTATTAGACTTAGGCTATCCTGTGGTCCTGAACCTTTTTCCTGAAATTTCAATTTCCTTTGCAGCATCCCTGTAGCTTTTTTTTTTAAAAACAATCAGGAACAAGGAGTCCATTCCCTCCCAAAGGGAGCTCAGCCTGGTTTCAGAGAGCATAAATGTTCAGAAAAAGCTTCCTATTATTGAATCAGGAGAAGCACAAAAAGGTAAAGTCCCTTTTCCTTGGCTTAATTTAGTGTTTTCCTAGTCACTCTCCTCTAAATTCCCAGCAGTTATAATGTCTTTTTCTTATTTTCTTTATATATCTTCCTCTATATGTAATGAGAAACTTATACTATGGTTGGCACACTCTATGGGCTGCATGGCAGAACAGAGCCAGACTGTCACCTACCAGGCTCAATAAATCTACTTCAATGAGAAAAACTGAATTACTGCTCACACTCTACTCATGTTCCCTGGGCAAACCCATTAGCTCTGGATGGTTTCAACCACCACAGATATGATCCCCTAGTGCCTGGTCCCTATCACCAGCTCAGGCCTCTTCCCAAGCTCCTGATGCATTTGCCCTATTACCTGCTTATGGTCACTCTGGGATATCCCAGAAATGCCTCAAACTTGATAGGCTAAACAGGAAAATCTCCATTTTTTCCTAGAAATGTGCTCCTGCTATACTCTCCATCTCCATTAAGAGATCTACCATTGACCCAGACACACTAGCTTGAATGCACCATACAAAGGCAAACATTAATCATATGTTTTTTCTCTTTGTCACTCTCCAAGTATCTCTAATAAGTATTCTTTTCCCCCTCCCACACTGTTTCATGATACTCTTCATATTGTTTCCTCTGTCTCTCCTATTAACCCCCCATCTCATTATTTCCTGCTCTTCATTCAATAATTAACCCAGGCATCATCTCTTCCAGGAAGCTCAGAGGAGAACAAGGTCAAGACACTGTCAAAACACAAAATACAAATATGGATAACTTGATGGTTTGTCTACCATATCCCCTTCCAAACCGTCCTCCCCTGAAATAAATGCACAGCACCCACTTCTCTCACCTCACCCTAAAATGCATTTGATTTCTTCTTTGATCTTGGACTTATTCTTTTTGTCTTTTCTTTTCTAAGCATTTCCTAAGACTGGCATTATTGGCTGAGTAATATTCCATTGTGTATGTGTATGTATGCATACGTGTGTGTATATATATATATACACACACACACACACATACATACACACAAATATATACATACACACACACCAAATCTTCTTTATCCATTCATCTGTTGATGGACATTTAGGTTGCTTCCGTGTCTTGGCTATTGTAAATAGTGCTTCTATGAACATTGGGGTGCTTGTATCTTTTCTTTTTTTAAATTAATTTTTATTGGAGTATAGTTGATTTACAATGTTGTGTCCATTTCTGCTGTACAGCAAAGTGAATCAGTTATACATATACATATACCCACTCTTGAAGAGACCGACAAGGGATTAATCTCCAAAATATAAAAACAGCTCATGCAGCTCAATATCAAAAAACACAAACAGCCCAATCAAAAAATGGGAGGAAGATCTAAATAGACATTTCTCCAAAGAAGACATACAGATGGCCAAAAAGCACATGAAAAGATGCTCCACATCACTAATTATTAGAGAAATGCATTTTTTTTTTCGACTTAGAGTTTTCTCTGGATATATGCCCAGGAGTGGGATTGCTGGATCATATGGTAACTCTATTTTTAATTTTTTTAAGGAACCTCCATACCGTTTTCCATACTGGCTGCACCAATTTACATTCCCACCAACAATATAGGAGGGCTCCCTTTTCTCCATACCCTCTCCAGCATTTATTATTTGTAGACTTTTTGATGATGGCCATTCTGACCGGTGTGAGGTGGTACCTCATCATAGTTTTGATTTGCATTTATCTAATAATTAGTGAAGTTGAGCATCTTTTCATGTGCCTATTGGGCATCTGTGTGTCTTCTTCGGAGAAAAGTGTATTTAGGTCTTCTGCCCATTTTTTGACTGGGTTGTTTGTGTTTTTTGTTATTGAGTTGTATGAGTTGTTTGTATATTTTGGAGATTAATCCCTTTCAGTCTCGTCATTTGCAAATATTTTCTCCCAGTCCGTAGGTGGTCTTTTTGTTTTGTTTATGGTTTCCTGTGCTGTGAAAAGCTTGATTAGGTTCCATTTGTTTATTTTTGTTTTTATTTCTATTGCCTTGGGAGGCTAACCTCAGAAAACATTGGTACAATATATGTCAGAGAATGTTTTATCTATGTTCTTTTCTAGGAGTTTTATAGTGTTATATCTTATATTGAAGTTTTTACATCATTTTGAGTTTTTTGTGTGTGTACAGTGTGAGGGAGTGTTGTAACTTCATTGATTTGCATGCAGCTGTCCAACTTTCCCAACACCACTTACTGAAGAGACTGTCTTTTCTCCATTGTATATTCTTGCCTCCTTTGTCAAAGATTAATTGCTAGTAGATGTGTGGGTTTATTTCTGGGCTCTCTATTCTGTTCAATTGATCCATATGTCTGTTTTTGTGCTAATATCATGCTGTTTTGATTATGGTAGATTTGTAGTTTTGTCTGAATTCTGGGAGGGTTATGCCTCCAGATTTGTTCCTTTACCTCAGGATTACTTTGGCAATTCTGGGTCTTTTATGGTTCCATATAACTTTTAGGATTATTTGCCCTAGTTCTATGAAAAATGTCATGGATAATTTGATAGGGATCACATTAAATCTGTAGATTGCTTTGGGTAGTATTAGCCCTGCATTTCTTAAACTTCTCTGACCTTTTCAACATTTTTATTTTTTTACAGTTTGAGTTTATGAAACATTTATTTAACACCTACAATATGCTAGGCACCATCCTAGGTGATGGTTCATGTATATCCTGACCAAACCCTAAATTAAAATGTTACACTCTGAAACAGACTACTGTGCCATAGTTTTAGTTTAAAAACTGTATACAACTTTTTAAATTAATTTTTATTGGAGTATAGTTGCTTTACAATGTTGTGTTAGTTTATGCTGTACAGCAAAGTGAATCAGTTATATGTATACATATATTCCTCTTTTTTGGATTTCCTTCCCATTTAGGTTAAAAGTTGGTATACAACTTTTTAAATGTGCCATCTGATTTATTTCAATTCCACAAACATCTGAATCCCCCATTATGTGCAAGACAACATGCTAGGCCCTGCACTTCTTCCTTGAGCCTACATATTTTTTGGTACAAAGACAGGCTGAAAGTATTTCTGTTGATATGATTAACACATAGTAAACCCAAACATAGGTTTAAATAATATGAGAAAGATTCACAGTTTTCACTCAAAAATTTTTCAATCTAATGATGGAGATGAAGACACAAATAACAGCTAAAGAAGACAAACTTATACAGGTGCTATATTATGACATATAGAAGTAGCTTTGGAAAGGAAACAGATGAATTTTATTTAAATAATCAAGAAAGTCTTCCTAAAGCAAGTGATATTTGAAATGGGCCTCCAAGGTTGAAAAAGATAAGCTGGTGGAAGTAAAAGCTTCCAGGCAAAAGGAATGAAATAAATACAAGCTCATGATCTTGAAAGTATTTGGGACTAGTGGATAGACTAGTAGGAAGAGACACCCTATAGTCACCCAGACTCCAGTGCTTCATATCATAGATCTATATTCTATTCATCTTTGGGTACCTGAAACCTCTCACATATCTAGCACCCTCCCCACAGTAAATGGTGAAGGGAAGTAAGCAAGGGGCAGGGAGGGGGAGGGAAGGAAGTAGAGAGAGAGAGTAAGCATCGATCAGAACAGATATCTTAGAAATGAGGATCTTGTTTGAATCCTGGTTCAAACAAATCAACTTGCAAAAGAAAAAAAGAAAAGAAAAGGAGTACCTAAGAAATATGAATACTGACTATATACAATGATTTTTTTAAATTGTTTATTTTTATGTGTGATAATAGTATTGTGGTTATGTTTTAAAAGTCCTTATCTTAAAGAGGTTCATGTTGAAGTATCTGTAGATGAAATAATACAATGTTGGGTAGTACTTCAAAATAATCCAGTGGTGGAGGGCAAAAGGGGACTGGGAGAATAAATGAAACTCTCTTGGTCATGTATCAGTGACTGCTGAAAATAGTTGATGAATACATGGACGTTCACAATCTATTTTCTTTACTTATGTATAAGTTTGAAATTTTATACACAAATGTCAACAAAAATAATAAATGTCTTTAGAAGACCTTTGATTTAAAAAGTTCTACAGTAAGTTCTATAGTAAAATAAGAATTTCACTATGAAAAACTATTTCTTACATAAATGATACCAGCAGACTTTATCCTTACCTGCACTATTTTATAAGAATATTTTCATGTATTTTTTACATAATAAACATTTAATTTTAGAAAATAAAATACCCAATCTGAAGCTGATTATCATATCACCTTTTCTCCAAAATATTCCCCTACCTCTTTACATATATTTTAAATTCATAACTAAATTATATTTTGGCCATAGTCAATAGCATTTACTTAATAAATATTTATTCAACACCTTCTACTTGCCAAGTACCTGCACCATGTATGAATGAGACATAGCTCCTATCGATAAAGAACCCATCACGCGATGGAAGAGCTTAGTGTCTATTGGTCAGTTATAGATATACTTATTTTAAGGGCTGGATTGAGCATGCCCCTGGACTCTTACCACTGTAACCTGAAAAGATGGTTAATAGAGGTTAGTTATCAGAATCAAATCAATGTCATCTTTTAGTGAAACTCATTGGTAGCAGTCAATCAGTTATCTAGAGAAACTTCTGAAAGCATAGAGATGGTAATTTCAACCTATAAAGTACAGTTTAATGACCATTAAAGATATATTTTAGAAACATTTAGGATATTTCTTAGTTTGCTTTTGTGTAAAAGGTGATATTTTAGGTCCAACTAACTCAAATAGACATCTATACAAGGACCAAAAATCAAATAGTGAAGAATGCTACTTTCCTAAGTTAATTTTAATGGCTTTGGAAAAGTTAATGGTTTTAGTTCAAGTACAATTGAGGGGAAATTTTTTCACAGTCTTTCTAAAAGAAAGAATAAAAATAAAGCCTATTAAAACTCTATTGTGCTAGTTATTCCAAATTCTATATACAGAATTTAACAGTATGTCCCTGGCTCCCTGTCTGCCTTTTCCCCCCCTTAGGAGAAAATAGCCAGGGGTATTTTAGGTTAAAAAACATGTCCTTCAGCTTGTTAATCTGCAGGCACCACAATTCAGAGTGATTCATTGCAGCCGTGAATAAGGAATGTCACTGAAATAGTGAGATGGCCTGAACCACTTTAGAAATTAATGGACTGACTGTAATATACTGATGCCTCTTTCATGCATCTGTAATTGGAGTGCCAATTTATTTCCAATCATTTCAAGGACTGTAATTAGAGAGCATCATCGTTGCCTGTTTAACATTCATACGGGAAGCTGTCACATGAATGCTGGCCAGGGACCAATATTTTGCAACTGAGATACATGAACAAAATATAAGGAAATATAAAAAGGTCTGGTTTGTTTTTTAGGCCTGAGCTTTGGCCAAGGTAGGCAGAATTACATGAGGCAGAAAAGCTGCTGATGGATCTTTAAATCACAGAAGTTTCTTTTAAAAGTATCATCATTCAACATGTGGTGAGAAGAAAAACAAAGAATGACAACAGGCGATTGTTGTTGCACAGATTCAACGATGACATTTCAATAGGCATCCCTTGAGCATGTGCTATGTGCCAGGCATTCTGCTAGACACGGGAGATATTGAGATTAAAGTGAAACAACACCCATACACACACATTCAGAAAGATGTTAAAAGAGTGAGAGGTGGTTATACACTGCACATCAGGAGGGTACTTTTAAAATGGTATCTGCTGGATACTATTGTTTTCATTTCAAGTCTGCTGATGCAAAGGTGTATTCTGCATAAAATTTTACTAATATTTTCTCATAATTCTGGAAACCAAAAATAGTTTGAACTTCCGGTTCAAACAAAGTTTTAACAAAAGAAATACTTAGACCTACATATGAGCACTGCTGCCAGCTTAAGTGTCCCCTCATCTGCTCCCATAATCACACCCTGTCTTAACCTCTGTTAAAACACTTATATCATCATATTATCTCCACTTCACATAAAGCAAGGCAAGGAACATGGCTTAATCTCAGTGCCAATCAGAGCACTAGACTCATACGAGGGACTCAATAATTGTTTTTCCAAAAACGGAATTAACAAGTGCATGGATGAAATTCCCTTTCATAACACCAGTCACATTTATCAGCTCCTTTTCATCCCATTTCTACCACTTAGGCAAGATCTTCAGCCTAAATGCCCTCCATTCTCTACCTAGACCATAGTGAAAGATTAAATCTTCCCAAAACACCTTTATGCATGCCACAGAACTTTCTGCGTATCTTTTGATTACTCTCCATTGCATGAAAAATAAAATATCTCCTTAGCCTGTTATTCTGAGCCCTCCACCACCTTGTAAATCCACCTCTGTAAACTTATTCCTAATATTATAGAATAAATGTTCTGAAAAAAGAAATGAATGTGTTATTTTTTGAGTTATCATTATTTGCAAAACTTAAACTTCAATTCATCAAATATTTAGTACAAATTTAAGTGCCAGTTTTTATACTCATTATGAAGTTATAATTATGGGAATTTTATGGGTACATAAAAATTATAATAATGATAGCTACTTGAACAGTGTTAGAAAATAATTGTATGCTATTAAATCAATAAGGAAAGAGAAAGCTTATAGGAGAGGGTATGAAATAGAAGAGTTTGCCAGAGGATAGGCAGAATGGGGAAAAATAGAATTTTAACCATACTGCATGACCAAAGCTCTCATTTCTCCCTAGGAACAGTAAAATTGACTAAGCACTCTGGACCCAAGCACTGCTACTGAAAAGACAGTACAACTTTTCTTTTGAACTTGGCTGGTAATCATCAATCGTGTGAGCTTTTCAGAGCCAAGCCATTAACATTGACTAGGTAGTGGTAGATTTATATGGGTAATTTAAACAGTGATTGTTGACATAATGTATATGAGGAATTTTATTATTACTATTAATAAAGCACAATGGTAATTATGAAGTATGATTAATATGAGTACATCTATTATTGAACTGATACTGATGGTCTATTTAGAAAAGCAAGTCTGAAGTTTTACATTTGCTATTTGAAGGGGAGAGAAAGTAAAATAACAGTTATTTAGCCCATAGTGTGGGTCCCCAACTCTGTTAGATACTTTGTATACATTATTTCACTTTATCTCACAAAAACCTTAAAGTCAGTATTATTATCAGAGATGAATAAAAGATCTCAGTAAAGTTAAATAATTTGCCCAAGGTCAATCTGCTAGTAGATTCAAAGCTGGGATTTGAACTTAAGTCTCTCAGAAGCCAAAGTTACATGTCTCTCATCTCACTAAAATTGGGGGAAAATGAAAAACAACTGAGGAAAGAATTATAAAGTAGAATATGAACACTTCACACCACGTGCAATAGTAAGTTTTAGGAGGTAACTATTTTATAGAGAGTAACCTTCATGTGGACCATGCATCCACTGACACCACCACTGAAGCTTCTGACTGTTCTACTGACAAGAGCTGGCCACTCGGGCTTCCCTGGTGGCACAGTGGTTAAGAATCTGCCTGCCAATGCAGGGGACACGGGTTCGTGCCCCGGTCTGGGAAGATCCCACATGCCGCGGAGCAACTAAGCCCGTGAGCCACAACTACTGAGCCTGCGCGTCTGGAGCCTGTGCTCCGCAACGGGAGAGACCGTGACAGTGAGAGGCCCGCGCACCGCGATGAAGAGTGGCCCCCGCTCGCCGCAACTGGAGAAAGCCCTCGCACAGAAACGAAGACCCAACACAGCCATAAATAAATAAATAAATAAATTTAAAAAAAAAAAAAAAAAAAGTTACCATATTTAAAAAAAAAAAAAAAAAAAAAAAAAAAAAGAGCTGGCCACTCTAAATGAATGCTGGTAAAGAAGAGCTATCAATGAGGAAAGGGCAATTGTGTGATTAGATGTGGATGTGAGTGTGAATGTGCCTGTGGATAAAAGCAAGTAAAAACAAACAAACAAACAAATAACTGTTGAAAATCAGAATTCTAACTACTAAGCCCTCTTCTTCAAGGTTTTGCATTCCTTTAAAAAAAATAGATTTTTACTTGACATGTACACATTAGATATTCTAATTTTCCAAAACAGAGACGAATAGAGCACAGAGCATCTTTGACACAAAGACACTGTGTGAAAAAAGAAAAAGAAAAGAAGTTAATAATTACTTGTATTTTGAAAAAGTATTTAAAAGTGGTAGATCTTGTGTTCACTAGAAAAAATTTTATTTGAAACAATCCTTATTTTGAAAGTACCATGGACTGGGAGACATGGAATACCCTTAACTGATATCCCATCAAGGTGCCTATTATGTCTCTCATGCCATGTTGTTAACATGACATGGTAATATCAGTGAATGAATAAATAAAGACCACATTTAGAGTATTAATTAACATATTTATACCCAAGTGGACTACAAATATGTCTGTTTGGTTCTTTGCTGGTCAAATTTTTTTTAATCAATCACTGGAAAAAAAAATCCTGAAGACAAGATTATCAAATCAAATTAGGAGAATGCTACTGGGGACAATAGAATTAAACATCTCAGCAGCCTTGTAAAATGGGCCAAATTACCATGATGAAATTTAATGAAGATGAACAATCCACTGAGACTCTAAAAATCAAATACACAAGTACATGATGATTAAGATATTAAGTAATTGCCATTTATGTATAAAAGGCCTAGACAGAAGTTCAGTATGAGTCAATATTGTGATATCAAAACACCTAATTTAATCTCAGACTTTAATACTGGAAGTGTAATATCCAAATAAGAAATGAAAATCCCCCTATGTTTTGTGCTGATCACATATTAAGTATTGTTTCAGTTACAGGCAAAAAAATTAAGTGAGGCACACTGAAAACAACACCTAGAAACACGGTCGAAGGACAAATAATTGAAAATGCCCAAGAAAAATACTAAAACTGTTCTCACATATTAGAAATACTATAACATAGATGCTACATTACCCAACAGCAGAAATCAGACCTAAGACTAAAGAAGATATGAAGTGAAATTTGGACACCTCACATTCTCATGCAATAGTAAATTTGAGGAGTAAAATATTTTATAGATAGGAACTTTGAAAGGAGCAACTCCATGTGGACCGTGTATCAACTGACACTAGCAAGACAAGGGAACACATTTCACCAGACCGTATCCAAAGAAGTGAATTCCCAGGCATCAGCACAGCAGGACAACTCCAGGTTTCCCTCACATGGGCAAGACCTGCTGTAGTAAGCTGACCCCACTGTGGAGAGCAGTCCCGAGTAAACTATTCCTGCAGGTAGGCAGGAAGTCTGTGCATTCTACAGCTTCCTTACCCCATTCTCAGGCCTGTTCTAACATCCCAGCTTCTCAGTACTGCTTCTAATACTACTTTACCAGACCTTAAACTATTTGAGTTTTATCAAAGCCTAACTGATATGAGGAAAGAGAAATACCCAACTCCAGCCAATTCTGGTCATTCTGACCCAACTAAGTGGGGGAAAACAGAAGCTTACAACTCAAGAGCACAGGCTCATTAAAAGACTGAGACTTAATCATAGGACTATAGATTGCCTCTTCTCCCCCACATCTTACCACAGTATTATTAAAGGCCAATTTTCTACAGGTCCTTTCACCCAGTACATTATGCTTGGCTTTCAATAAAAAATTACAAAGCCTACTAAAAGGCAAAAAGGCACAGTTTGAAGAGAAAGAGCAAGCATCAGAACCAGATACAGACATGGCAGGGATGCTGGAATTATTAGACCAGGAATTTAAAATAACTATAATTAATATACTAATGGCTTTAATGGATAAAGTAGACAAAGTGCAATGGCAGAAAGGCAATATAAGCAGAGAAACGGAATTTCTAAGATGAATTAAAAAATGCTGGAGATCAACAACACTGTAACAGAAATAAAGAATAACTTTGATGGGCTCATTAGTAGACTGAGCATGGCAGAGAAAGAATCTCTACCTTGAGAATATGTCAATAGAAAACTTCCAAAACAGAAAAAAAAAGAAAAAAGACTGAGAAAAAAAGAACAGAATATTCCAAAACTGTGGGACAAACATAAAAGGTGTAACATACACATAATGGGAAAGAAAGACATAAAATAAATATTTGAAGAAATAATGACTGAGAATTTCCCCCAATGTCAGACACCAAACTAAAGATCAAGAACATTACAGAACACCAAATAGAGTAAATGCAAAAAAAAAAAAAAAAAAAACCCACAAACAAACAAAAAACACTACAACTAAGCATATCATATTCAAACTGCAGAAAATCTAAGATAAAGAAAAAATCTTGGGAGAAGCCAAAGGGGAAAAACATCTTACCCATAAAGGAGCAAAGATAATAATCATATCCAATTTCTCCTCAGAAACCATGCAACCAAGAAAAGCAAAGTGAAATATTTAAAGTTTTGAGAGACAAAACAGCCTAGAATTACGTATCCTGTGAAATTATCCTTTAAAAGTGAAAGCTAAATGAAGTCTTTCTCAGATAAACAAAATTTGGAGGAATTTGTTGCCAGTGGACCTGCCTTGCATAAAATGTCAAAAGAAGTCCTTTAGAGAGAAAAAAAATAATATAGTTCAGAAATTTGGATGTACATAAAGAAAGGAAGAGCACTGAAGAAGGAATAAGTGAAGATAAAATAAGAACTTTTATTTTTTATTCTTAATTGATGTGATGGATAACAGTTTGTTCAAAATAATAATGGCAATATATTAGAAAATATATACAAATATATGTTATGTATAAGTGAAATGAATGACAGCAATGACACAAGGAAAAGGAGGAAAGAATTAGAAATATCTTGTTATTATAATGTACTACTTGTGAAGCAGTATAGTGTTAGTTATTGAAAGTGAACTTGGATTACTTGTAAATGTATTTTGCAAACTCTACAGCAATCATTAAAAAAAAAAAAAGAAAAGTATAATTGGTGTGAAAAGAGAAAATAAAAGTATATAAAATACTCAATTAAAACCTGAAAAGGAACAAAAAGAGTGGAAAACAAAATAGGAACAAAGAACAAGAGCAATGAATAGAGCATAGTAACAAATATGGTTGTAATTAATTCAACTATATCAGTAATCACTTCAAATATCAATGTTCCTAATACACCAATGAAAAAATAAAGATTGTCAGAGTGGGTCAAAAAACAAGACCCAACTATATGTTGTCTACAGGAAATCCTCTTTAAACATAAAGAAACATATAGATTAAAAGGAGAGATGGAGAAAGATATACCATATGAACACTAATCAAAAGAAACCTAGAGTAGCTATATTAATTTCAGATAAAGCATACTTCAGAGCAAAGAAAGCTATCAGGGATAAAAAAAAAAAGGGTATTACATAATGATAAAAGGGGTCAATTCTCCAAAAAAAATATAACAATTCTTTATATGTATGTGCCTAACAACAAAGTGTCAAAATACTTGAGGTAAAAACTAATAGAACTGCAAGGAGAAATAGATGAATTCACTACTATAGCTGGAAATGTCACCCTATATCAGAAATGTACAGATCCATTAGTCAGAAAATCAGTAAAGATATAGTTGAACTCAACAGCATCCTTGATCAACTAGATATCATTGACATCTACAGACTATTTCATTTAACAATAGCAAAATACACATTCTTCTCAAGCTTATATGGAACATCACGAAGACAGACCACATTCTGAGTCATAAAAAGCACTTGGAGATTAAACAACACACTTCTAAACAACGTGAGTCAAAGATGAAATCTCTAGAAAAATTAAGAAATATTTTGAACTAAATGAAAATGAGAATACAATGTGTCAGAATTAGTGAGATGCAGTGAAAGCAGGGCTTAGAGGGAAACTTACAGTATTGAATGTATATATTAGAAAAGAAGAAAGATCTAAAATTAACCATCCAAGCTTCTACCTTGGGAAACTAGAAAAGAAGAACAAATTAAATCCAAAGTAAGCAAAAGAAAAGAAATAATGGAAATTAAATCAGAAATCAATGAATTTGAAAACAGGAAATAAATAGAAAAAAATCAACAAATCCAAATGCTTGGTCTTTGAAAAGATCAATAACATTGATAAGCTTCTAGACAGACTAAAAAAAAGGGAGAAAGAAAATACAAATTACTAATATCAGAAATGAAAGAAGTAACATCACTACAGATCTCATGACATTAAAAGAATAATCAATAAATATTACGAACAACTCTCGGCCCACAAAATTGATAACGTAGATAAAACGGACCAACTTCTGAAAAAACACCATCTGTCAAATTCACACAAGAAGAAATAGGTAATCTGAATATGTCTATATCCATTAAAGAAACTGTACCAATAATTAACAACCTTCCAAAACAGAAAGCACCCTACGTGTTTCACTGGTGAATTCTACCAAATATTTAAGGAAGAAACTACATCAATTTTCTATAATCTCTCTCAGAAGATAGAGGGAGAGGAAATATTTCCTAACTTATTCTATGAAGCCAGAATTATCCTAAATCAAACCCAAAAAAAGATATTACAAAAAAAACTTACAGATCAATATTTCTCATAAATATAGATGCAAAAATCCTCAACAAAATATTATCAAATAAAATCCAACAATGTATAAAAAGAATTATACAACACGACTAAGTAGGATTTATCCCAGTTATGCTACGTGGGTTCAACATTTGAAAATCAATGTAATCATCACGTCAAAAGGCTACAGAAGAAAAATCACATGGTCATATCAACAGATACAGAAAAACCATTTGACAAAATCCAGCACCCATCCAAGATAAAAACCATCAATATCTTCCTCAATTTGATAAAGGATATCTACAAAAATCCTACACCTAACATCATACTTCTTTTTTTTAATTTAATTTTATTTATTTATTTATTTATGGCTGTGTTGGGTCTTCGTTTCTGTGCGAGGGCTTTCTCTAGTGCGGCAAGTGGGGACCACTCTTCATCGCGGTGCGCGGGCCTCTCACCATCGCGGCCTCTCCTGTTGCGGAGCACAGGCTCCAGACGCGCAGGCTCAGCAATTGTGGCTCACGGGCCCAGTTGCTCCGTGGCATGTGGGATCTTCCCAGACCAGGGCTCGAACCCGTGTCCCCTGCATTGGCAGGCAGATTCTCAACCACTGCGCCACCAGGGAAGCCCTAACATCATACTTAATGTGAGAAACTTGATGATCAGGAATAAGGCAAGGATATCCCCTCATCACTGCTTTTCAACATCATACTGGAAATTCTAGTTAATGTAATTATGCACTGTGCAATTATGGATGGGAAATAAAAGATGTACATATTGGGAAGGATAAAACTATATTTATTCACAGATGAGGTAATCATATATATATAGAAAGCTTGAAAGAATCAACAAAAACATTCTTAGAACCAGTACGCAATTATTGCAAGGTTGAAGGATTCAAGGTTAATATACAAAAATCAATCACTTCCCAATAAGCTATCAAAGAACAAGTGGAATTTGAAATTTAAAATAGAAACTATTTATTAATATATCAGCATCCAAAAATGAAATACTTAGGTATAAATTCAACCAAAGTTTAGAAAATTTGCCTGAGAAAAAGTAAAAAACTCTACTGAAAAAAGTCCAAGAACTAAATACAGTCAACCCTCCATATCCACATGTTCCACATCCACAGATTCTACCAACTATGGTTCATAAATATCCAAAAAAAAATTCCAGAAAGTTCCAAAAAGCAAAACTTGAATATGCTACACTGGCAACTATCTACATATCATCTACATTGTATTTACAACTATTTACATAGCATTTATATTGTATTTAGTATAAGTAATCTAGAAATGATTTAAAGTAAACAGGAGGATGTGTGTAGGTTATATGCAAACACTACACCTTTTTAAGGGACTTGAGTATACCCCAAATCCATGGATTTTGGTATCCTGGAACCAATCCCAAACAGATACCATGGGACAACTCTATATGGAGAGATATTCCATGTTCATGGATAGGAAAATTCAATATTGTAAAGATGTCAGTTCTTCCCAACTTGATCTATAGATTCAATGTAATCCAAATCAAATCTCAGTAAATTATTTTGTGGATATCAAAAAACTGTTTCTAAAGTTTACATGGAAAGGCAAAAGACCCAAAACAGTCAACATGATATTGAAGGAGAAGAACATAGTTGAACAGGCACTACCCAACATCAAGACTTACTATAAAGGTACAGTAATCAATAAAGTGTGGTAATGGCAAAAGAATAGACAGATCAGAATAGAGACCCCCAGAAATAGACCCACATACATGTACTAGACTGACCTTTGACAAAGCAGCAAACTCAATAAGATGCAGTAAAGACAGTCTTCAACAACTGGTATTGGAACATTTAGAAATTCGCATAAAAAAAAAATTAAAAAAAAAAAAAAACTAAACTGCTGGCCCTGAACCAAGATGGCAGAGTAGAAGCACGTGCTCTCACTCCCTCTTGCGAGAACACCAGAATCACAACTAGCTGCTGGACAATCATTGACAGGAGGACACTGGAACTCACATAAAAAGATACCCCACATCCAAAGGCAAAGGAGAAGCCACAATGAAATGGTAGGAGGGGCGCAATCACAGTAAACTCAAATCCTGTAACTGCTGGGTGGGTGACACACAGGCTGGAGAACACTTATACCACAGAAGTCCACCCACTGGAGTGAAGGTTCTGAGCCCCACGTCAGGCTTCCGAACCTGGGGGTCCAGTAATGGGAGGAGGAATTCCTAGAGAATCAGACTTTGAAGGCTAGCGGGATTTGATTGCAGGACTCTGACGGGATTGGGGGAAACAGAGACTCCACTCTTGGAGGGCACACACAAAGTAGTGTGCGCATCGGGACACAGGGGAAGGAGCAGTGACCCCAAAGGAGACTGAACCAGACCTACCTGATACTGCTGGATGGTCTCCTGCAGAGGCGGGGGTGGTGGTGGCTCACCGTGGGGACAAGGACACTGGCAGCAGAAGATCCGGGAAGTACTCCTTGGCATGAGCTCTCCCAGAATCTGCCATTAGCCCCACCAAAGAGCCCAGGTAGGCTCCAGTGTTGGGTTGCCTCAGGCCAAACAACCAACACGGAGGGAACCCAGCCCCACCCCTGAGCAGTCAAGCGGATTAAAGTTTTACGGAGCTTTGCCCACCAGAGCAACAGTCAGCTCTACCCCCCACCAGTCCCTCCCATCAGGAAACTTGCACAAGCCTCTTAGATAGCCACATCCACCAGAGGGCAGACAGCAGAAGCAAGAAGAACTACAATCCTGCAGCCTGTGGGAAAAAAAACCACATTCACAGAAAGATAGACAAGATGAAAAGGCAGAGGGCTATGTACCAGATGAAGGAAAAAGATAAAACCCCAGAAAAACAACTAAATGAAGTGGAGATAGGCAACCTTCCAGAAAAAGAACTCAGAATAATGATAGTGAAGATGATCCAGGACCTCAGAAAAAGAATGGAGGCAAATATCGAGAATATGCAAGAAATGTATAACAAAGACCTAGAAGAATTAAAGAACAAACAAACAGAGATGAACAATACAATAACTGAAAAGAAAACTACACTAGAAGGAATTGATAGCAGAATAACTGAGGCACAAGAACAGATAAGTGACCTGGAAGACAGAATGGTGGAATTCACTGCTGTGGAACAGAATTTTAAAAAAAACAACAAATGAAAAGAAATGAAGACAGCCTAAGAGACCTCTGGGACAACATTAAATGCAGCAACATTCGCATTATAGGGGTCCCAGAAGGAGAAGAGAGAGAGAAAGGACCCGAGAAAATATTTGAAGAGATTATAGTTGAAAACTTCCCTAACATGGGAAAGGAAACAGCCACCCAAGTTCAGGAAGCGCAGAGAGTCCCATACAGAAAAAACCCAAGGAGAAACACACCAAGACACACATAGTAATCAAACTGACAAAAATTAAAGACAAAGAAAAATTACTGAAAGCAGCAAGGGAAAAATGACAAATAACATACAAGGGAACTCTCATAAGGTTAACAGCTGATTTCTCAGCAGAAACTCTACAAGCCAGAAGGGAGTGGCATGATATACTTAAAGCGATGAAAGGGAAGAACATACAACTAAGATTACCCTACCCGGCCAGGACCTCATTCAGATTCAATGTAGAAATCAAAAGCATAACAGAGAAGCCAAAGCTAAGAGACTTCAGCACCACCAGACCAGCTCTGCAACAAATGCTAAAGGAACTTCTCTAAGTGGGAAACGCAAGAGAGGAAAAGGACCCACAAAAACAAACCAAAAACAATTAAGAAAATGTTAATAGGAACATACATATCGATAATGACCTTAAACATGAATGGATTAAATTCTCCAACCAAAAGACACAGGCTCGCTGAATGGATACAAAAACAAGACCCATATATATGATGTCTACAAGAGACCCACTTCAGACCTAGGGACACATACAGACTGAAAGTGAGGGGATGGAAAAGGATATTCCATGCAAATGGAAATCAAAAGAAAGCTGGAGTAGCAATACTCATATCACATAAAATAGACTTTAAAATAAAGAATGTTACAAGACAAAAGAAAGGACACTACATAATGATCAAGGGATCAATCCAAGAAGAAGATATAATGATTATAACTATATATACACCCAACATAGGAGCACCTCAATACATAAGGCAACTGCTAACAGCTCTAAAAGAGGAAATCGACAGTAACACAATAATAGTGAGGGACTTTAACACCTCACTTACACCAATGGACAGATCATCCAAAATGAAAATAAATAAGGAAACAGAAGCTTTAAATGACACAATAGATCAGATATATTTAATTGATATTTATAGGACATTCCATCCAAAAACAGCAGATTACACGTTCTTCTCAAGTGCACATGGAACATTTTCCAGGATAGATCACATCTTGGGTCACACATCAAGCCTCAGTAAATTTAAGAAAATTGAAATCATATCAAGTATCTTTTCTGACCACAACGCTATGAGATTAGAAATCAATTACAGGGAAAAAAAACGTAAAAAACACAAACACATGGAGGCTAAACAAAACGTTACTAAATAACCAAGAGATCACTGAAGAAATCAAAGAGGAAATCAAAAAATACCTAGAGACAAATAACAATGAAAACACGACGATCCAAAACCTATGGGATGCAGCAAAACAGTTGTAAGAGGGAAGTTTACAGCTATACAAGCCTACCTCAAGAAACAAGAAAAATCTCAAATAAACGCTCTAACCTTACACCTGAAGGAATTAGAGAAAGAAGAACAAACAAAATCCAAAATTAGCAGAAGGAAAGAAATCATAAAGATCAGAGGGGAAATAAATGAAATAGAAACAAAGAAAACAATAGCAAAGATCAATAAAACTGAAAGCTGGTTCTTTGAGAAGATAAACAAAATTGATAAACCATTAGCCAGACTCATCAAGAAAAAGAGAGAGAGGACTCAAATCAATAAAATTAGAAATGAAAAAGGAAAAGTTACAACAGACAACACAGAAATACAAAGCATCCTAAGAGACTACTACAAACAACTCTATGACAATAAAAGGGATGACCTGGAAGAAATGGACAAATTCTTAGAAAGGTATAACCTTCCAAGACTGAACTAGGAAAAATAGAAAATATGAACAGACCAATCACAAGTAATGAAATTGAAACTGTGATTAAAAATCTTCCAGCAAACAAAAGTCCAGGACCAGGTGGCTTCACAGGTGAATTCTATCAAACATTTAGAGAAGAGCTAACACCCATCCTTCTCAAACTCTTCCAAAATATTGTGGAGGAAGGAACACTCCCAAACTCATTCTGTGAGGTCACCATCACCCTGATACCAAAACCAGACAAAGATACTACAAAAAAAGAAAATTACAGACCTATATCACTGATGAATATAGATGCAAAAATCCTCAATAAAATACTGGCAAACAGAATCCAACAACACATTAAAAGGATCATACACCACGATCGAGTGGGATTTATCCCAGGGATGCAAGGATTCTTCAATATACGCAAATCAATCAATGTGATACACCATATTAACAAATTGAAGAATAAAAACCACATGATCATCTCAATCGATGCAGAATAAGCTTTTGACAAAATTCAACACCCATTTATGATAAAAACTCTCCAGAAAGTGGGCATAGAGGGAACCTACCTCAACATAAAAAAGGCAATATATGACAAACCCACAGAAAACATCATTCTCAGTGGTGAAAAACTGAAAGCATTTCCTCTAAGATCAGGAACGAGACAAAAATGTCCACTCTCACCACTGTTATTCAACATAGTTTTGGAAGTCCTAGCCATGGCAATCAGAGAAGAAAAAGAAATAAAAGGAATACAAATTGGAAAAGAAGAAGTAAAACTGTCACTGTCTGCAGATGACATGATACTATACACAGAGAATCCTAAAGATGCCACCTGAAAAGTACTAGAGCTAATCAATGAATTTGGTAAAGTTGTAGGATACAAAATTAATGCACAGAAATCTCTTGCATTCCTATACACTAATGATGAAAAATCTGAAACAGAAATTAAGGAAACACTCCCATTTACCATTGCAACAAAAAGAATAAAATACTTAGGAATAAACCTACCTAGGGAGATGAAAGACCTGTATGCAGAAAACTATAAGACACTGATGAAAGAAATTAAAGATGATACCAACAGATGGAGAGATATACCATGTTCTTAGATTGGAAGAATCAATATTGTGAAAATGACTGTACTACCCAAAGCAATCTACAGATTCAATGCAACCCCTATCAAATTATCAATGGCATTTTTTATGGAACTAGAACAAAAAATCTTAAAATTTGTATGGAGACACAAAAGACCCCGAATAGCCAAAGCATTCTTGAGGGAAAAAGACGGAGCTGGAGGAATCAGACTCCCTGACTGCAGACTATAGTACAAAGCTACAGTAATCAAGACAATATGGTACTGGCACAAAAACAGAAACATAGATCAATGCAACAAGATAGAAAGCCCAGAGATAAACCCACGCACCTGTGGTCAACTAACCTATGAAAAAGGAGGCAAGGATATACAATGGAGAAAAGACAGTCTCTTCAATAAGTGGTGCTGGGAAAACTGGACAGCTACATGTAAAAGAATGAAATTAGAACACTCCCTAAGACCATACACAAACATAAATTCAAAATGGATTCGAGACCTAAATGTAAGACCGGACACTATAAAACTCTTAGAGGAAAACATATGAAGAACACTCTTTGACATAAATCACAGCAAGATCTTTTTTGATCCACCTCCTAGAGTAATGGAAATAAAAACAAAAATAAACAAATGGGACCTAATGAAACTAAAAAGCTTTTGCACAGCAAAGGAAACCATAAACAAGATGAAAAGACAACCCTCAGAATGGGAGAAAATATTTGCAAACGAATCAACAGACAAAGGATTAATCCCCAAAATATATAAACAGCTCATGAAGCTCAATATTAAAAAAACAAACAACCCAATCCAAAAATGGGCAGAAGACTTAAATAGACATTTCTCCAAAGAAGACAAACAGTCGGCCAAGAAGCACATGAAAAGCTGCTCAATATCACTAATTATTAGAGAAATGCAAATCAAAACTACAATGAGGTACCACCTCACACCAGTTAGAATGGGCATCATCAGAAAATGTACAAACAACAAATGCTGGAGAGGGTGTGGAGGAAAGGGAATCCTCTTGCACTGCTGGTGGGAATGTAAATTGATACAGCCACTATGGAGAACAGTATGGAGTTTCCTCAAAAAACTAAAAATAAAATTACCATATGATCCAGCAATCCCACTACTGGGCATATACCCAGAGAAAACCATAATTCAAAAAGACACATGCACCCCAATGTTCATTGCAACACTATTTACAATAGCCAGGTCATGTAAGCAACCTAAATGCCCATTGACAGACGAATGGATAAAGAAGATGTGGTACATATATACAATGGAATATTACTCAGCCATAAAAAGGAACGAAATTTGGTCGTTTTCTGAGACGTGGATGGATCTACACACTGTCATACAGAGTGAAGTAAGTCAGAAAGAGGAAAACAAATATCGTATATTAATGTATGTATGTGGAACCTAGAAAAATGGTACAGATGAACCGGTTTGTAGGGCAGAAATTGAGACACAGATGTAGAGAACAAATGTACGGACACCAAGGGGGGAAAGTGGCAGGTGGGTCGGGGTGGTGGTGTGATGAATTGGGCGATTGGGATTGACATGTGTACACTGATGTGTATAAAATTGATGACTAACCAAGAACCTGCTGTATAAAAAAATAAAATTAAATTCAAAAATTAAAACAAAAAAAAACTAAACTAAAATGGAATCCAGACACAGACCTTCCATCTTTCACAAAAATTAACTCAAAATGGATCAGAGACCTAAATATAAAATGCAAAATTTTAAAGCTCCTAGGAGACAGCATAAGAGAAAATCTAGATGACCTTGGACAAGGCAATGACCTCTTATATACAATACCAAAGGCATTATCCCTAAAATAAAGAATTGATAAGCTGGGCTTCATTAAAATTAAAAACTTCTGCTCTGTGAAAGACAACATAGAGGGAATGAGAAGACACGCCAGAGACTGGGAGAAAATATTTGCACATGACATCTGATAAAGGACTGTTATCCAAAATATAAAAAAACCCTTAAAATTCAATAATTAGAAAAGAACAACCCACTTAAAGGTGGGCAAAAGACCTGACACCTAACAAAGATATAGAGATGTCAAGTTTTTATATGAAAAGATGTTCAACAGCGTATCTCATTAGGAAGTTACAAATTAAACAACAGTGAGATACCATCCTATAAGATTAGAACGGCTAAAATCCAAAACACTGCCAACACCAAATGCTGATGAGGATGTGGAACAGCAGGACCTCTCATTCATTGCTGGTGGGAATGCAAAATGGTATAATCACTTTGGAAGACGGTTTGGCAGTTTTCTACAAAATTAAGCACACTTTTACCATATGATACAGCAATTGTGCTTCTTGGTATTTACCCAAATGAGCTGAAAACTTATGTTGACACAAAAACCTGCACATAAAATGTTTATAACAACTTCATTCATAGTTGCCAAAACTGGGAAGCAATCAAGATATCCTTCAATAGGTGAATGGATAAAAAAACTGTGGTACCTCCAGACAATGAGATATTATTTGGCACTAAAAAGAAATGAATTATCAAGCCATGAAAACACATGGAGGGAGCTTAAATGCATATTACAAAGTGAAAGAACCCAATCTGAAAAGTCTACAAACCATATGATTCCAACTAGATGACATTCTGGAAAAGACTGTTAGGGACTAGGGAAGAAGGATGGATGTGAATAGGCAGAGCACAGAGGATTTTCAGGGCAATGAAACTGCTCTGTATGATATCATAATGGTGGATATATGTCATTCATTTGTCAAGGCCCATAGAATGTACAACACCAAGGTGAACAGTGATGTAAACTATGGACTTTGTGTGATAATGATGTATCCGTGTAGGTTCATAGAGTGTTAACAAATGTACCTCTGTAGTGCAGGACCTTGACAGTGCGGGAGGCTGTGCACGTAGGGGGACAAAACTCTGTACCTTCTGTTCAATTTTGCTGAGAACCTAAAACTACTCTAAAAAATAAAGTTTATTTTTAAAAATGAAGCTAAGAGTACTTTTTCTTTAGGTTGCTGTGAGAATTAGATCTACTATACATAAAGTATCAAGTGCAGGGTCTTGTCGGCCCATCACAGTTGCCTGCTAAATCTGGACATGAAAGGTATTCATTCATTCATTCATTCATTCATTTAATAGCCAGTATTAAATCGATCTTCAAACACCTTCCTTTTCCCTTCGATTCATATTTTATAAAGTCAAATTCCCTTGAGAAAATTTTCTCTAGACTCCAAATTTCCCCATAGCTAAGGAATATCCAATTGAAATGTCCTCATCAAGACATGATATTGGTTCTTTTCCATCTATATTAACGGATCACAGTGGTAGTAAAAGCCCATAGCTTGACACCTAACTGTGGAAGCTGCTCTTGTCTGTAATCTCTGCTTGAGAATTAGATAGTGTTTTTGGTTTTGTTTTGTTTTTTTTTTAATAATCCTCGAACCTTAGTTGTCATTGATTAAAACAACTGGATGCATTTTCCAGCAGTCACTCTAAGACCCTTGGCAGGTTATTAAACCTCTCTATATCTCTTTTCCCACCCTTTTGAAATGAGGTCATGATACTACTCTCGGAAATAAAAAAAGATAGCAGTAGGACATTAACTGCCTATGGGACTCTGGAAGAGAGACTGAGAAACTACCAGCCAGGCTTCGTAACCCTAAGAGCTTAGCAGTATCTCTACAATGTCATAACTTTCCCTATAGTAACATTCTAAACTGCCTATCTCCCTACAGTCTTTAGCAGTACAGTGCAGTGAACAGACAATGTACTTTCAAGTTTGACAGATGTGTCCATTCCTCTGTGACCTTGGGTACATAAATTCTCTGAGCCCTGGTTTCCTTATTTGCAAGCTGATGATAATAATACCTATTCCATTAGGTTTCTATAAATATTAAAGAAAAATAATGTTGCTGAGTTATGTTCAATATTCTTTTTTTCCTGGATAACTAAAATCAGAGAATCCTCAGGTATGTTGTTCTTTTTTTTTCAGACAAATAAAAAGGAGGGAGCCAAATGATTATCACTAAGATTGAAGTCAAGAGAAGACAATTAAAAAAAAAAGAGGTGACTCTGTTGAATTCCTGAGGTCATAAGATCAGAATAAGAGGGTGCAGATAAGAAATGTCCATCTGGTTAGTGACCTGCAATATGGTCTTGCAACACAGTGGCAGCAATTTAAGCAAACTTTCAATTCAAGAACTTGGTGATTCTGAGTCACTTCCTATAATAATACCCGAATAATACACTCCTAATCTCTGGAACCTGTGAATTTTATGGTATGTGGCAAGGGGGGACTTTCTGGATTCTGGTAAGCCAAAAAAAAAAAAAGCAGAGACTGGAGTCATGTGCTTTGAAAATGCAAGAAGGAACCCAAAGTACTGACAGAAAAATAAAGCCTAGAAGTTTAAAAAGGCGAGGAAACACGTTTTCCCTTCCAGAGCCTCCAGTCCCACCTACACCTTGATTTTTAATCCAGTGAAACTGATTTCAGACTTCTGAACTGAACTGCAAGAGAATACATTTGTGTTGTTTTAAGCCACTAAGGATTTGTTACAGTGGCAACAGGAAACTAATATAACTTTCATTTTGGAACACAGTTCAACACAATGAAACATAAAGTCCAACAAGCAAAGCAAAGCAAGATGATTAGGGATATACACTTAGGGCTTTAAAAGATCATGAACTCTGACTTGATCATGCAGATTTCTCAGAACAGAAGGAATGTTCTCAACTGGCAGTCAAGTGTGGAGTAAGAAACACTGATAGGACCTGTATTACCTAAAGACAGCAGAGGATGCTCTGTAAAGTTAGCCTGTGATAGATAATTGATTTCATTTGTTTTAGCTGGAGCTTAATTTGAATTGTCTACATCAATAGAATAGCTCATACTGATTTCTTTAAAATTTAAATGAACCTCCTGGGTAACTTCCAGGTTTTTTAAAGCTGAGATGAATATTGTTCTTTTATGTTTGCAATGAAAGGTACAGACAGTGAATTTGGGACTTTATAGCTTGAGGTTAAAATATGGTTTGCATGTACAAATATTAAAAGCTAGTTAAATCTATTCACTTTTCCTCAACGGAATGCTTATCTTGTAAGTACCAGCTGCTTTGCACCAGCATGAAACATACCTCATCTCCTTGGCTTGGAATCCTACACCCTAACATTTCCAAAAAGTTGCAGTTCCTCAAATGCACCTTACATTCTTCCCTTCCATGTCTTTGCAAGTACCATGCTTCCTCCTTGAAAAGTTTTCTGTTCCTTCCCTCAACCCCCCATTATTAGGATAAAGGATGCCGACTCATTCTTTAGGCTCCAAACATAAAGCATCACCAACTCCATGAAGCTTCTGTGAACTCAAGTTCAATATCCCCTCCTTTGGGTGCCACGGTATACCACACACAATGCTGACTTCTGCTTCTCCGCCACTTATTGCTATGGATTGTCTGAACACCAATAGCCAGTAGGAAGAGGCGGAGAAAGAAGTCTAGGATGAAGGTTGCCACCTGCAGGAGTGAGATATGTATGTTTGGGGTTTTATAGAAAAATGCATTTAATGAAGAATCACACTAGTTGGCCCAACAATGCAAGCTCTTGATCCCTTAATTCATGTAGTCCACTATTCTTCCAGTATCCTTGTTTGGTCTCTTACTCCACAAAGTTTTACTAACATCTATATATTCTTTTTAGATTTACTAACTGTTCATTTTATTTCTGCCGACTAACACTGACAGCTGCCGCTCCTCCTATAAAATAGAATTCCCCACTGAATTCCTCCTCTGATCAGTACCATCCACTCAACATTCTTCTATCTTTTATATATGTTTCAAAGCTTTTCACCTTCCTTGATAAAAGTTCTACCTCATTACTTTCCAAATCCATACACTCTGATCAGAACTTCTCTCATTTCTCATTTGACCATTATTTCTGATTAATAACCTGTTAGTCTAAAATTCAGCTTATAGCTCACGGAATTTAGGTTGGTCCATATATGGCATGTTTATGCACAATATTGGAAATTCATCTTTAGCTCATCTGTGTTAACTTTCCTATTTTTGCTTTATCATAACTTCATGGATAATTCATAAGATTCAATTTAACTCTATTGACTGTAATTGTTGTTTCTTGTTTTCGAATTATTATTCTTTGGCTACTAGGATCACATGGTAACTCTATATTTCATTTTTTGAGACATCTCCATACCATTTTCCACAGTAGCTGCACCAATTTACATTCCCACAAATAGTATATGAGGGTTCCCTTTTCTCCACATCCTCGCCAACATTTGTTATTTGTGTTCTTTTTGATGATAGCCATTCTGACAGGTGTGAGGTGATATCTCATTGTGGTTTTGATTTGCATTTCCCTGATGACTAGAGATGTTGAGCATCTTTTCATGTGCCTCTTGTCCATCTGCATGTCCTCTTTGAAAAAATGTCTATTCAGTTCTTCTGCTCAGTTTTTAATTGGGTTGTTTGTTTTTTGAAGTTGAGTTGTATGAGCTGTTTACATATGTTGGATATTAATCCCTTATCGGTCAGGTCACATCATTTGCAAATATCTTCTCCCATTAAGTAGGCTGTCTTTTCATTTTGTCAATGGTTTCCTTTGCTGTGCAGTCATTTTTAACATGGATTCCCAATATTTTAGAGTAATTGAGAACCACAATATCTAACATCCACAATGTTGTAAAATTATAATTTCTTTGGTGGAGAGTGTAAATTGTCAGAAAAACTGAGACTACAAAACAAGGGAAATTTTTTAAATGCTGACAGTTTAGACGTTAACAAAGTAGTTTAACAAAGGCTCTGACTTCATTGATTGTTTCCCAAAAGATGTTTTTTTAAAGCTGGTTTCAAGTCAAGATTTAACTGTTAATATTTTGTTATAAAATGTGTCTGTGTTAAGTCTCTCCTTGCAGGCAACAAGAATCCTTGCAGTTCTTATTTGCACAAACACTGGAAACTAGTTGGATTAAAAGATATTCTTTAGTGGTTTCATAGCTGAATCAAGTGGGGACATAGCACTGTCGCTGATAAGTTGTTAAACATCATCTAACCGAACTGTGTTTATAAAAGGTGCATGTGGTCACTGTGGCCTGGCTAGTGGTTGCATGTGTAACATTTTTTTAAATTAAGAGATTCATCATTTTCAAGAAAGCTCATTCTTCCCTAAAATACTAAACTGAGATAATCTTAG
This sequence comes from Balaenoptera ricei, assembly GCF_028023285.1. Classification (NCBI taxonomy): domain Eukaryota; kingdom Metazoa; phylum Chordata; class Mammalia; order Artiodactyla; family Balaenopteridae; genus Balaenoptera; species Balaenoptera ricei. The sequence goes on along the minus strand of NC_082646.1, from coordinate 52,982,371 downwards.
CACAGTTTAATGAGAATATTATTATATATTATGCTTTATTTGGTATCATAGTATTTTATGTTTCAGGCACACATTTGTATTATGAATAACAAATTTGCTGAATTAGAGCTAATAGAGAGTGGGAGTGGGTAGGCAAGAAGAAAATACACCCAGAACAATAATTACCAGTGTTCTTTTTCTCAAAACTAAAATTTTGGAAGGGAAAAAATGACCTTCGGAGTCATTTTAGAGTTTACCTGTGAAGCTGTGACTCTGTCTGCCCTGGGTCCTCTTACTGTCTTCCTCACACTGAACTCTTTCATGAGGACCAGTAGTCCCAAGTCTGGGAGACAGGGCTCAATGAATCTCCCAGAACATCTACCTTATGGTTTATAGATTACCTTCCTGCCCTTGTGCACGCTGCCTGGACTCTGCCCCAGCTGGTTTTTCACCCTGGTTTGATGACTGCACCCTTCAGAGGAGGTCAGGATGTAACAATGGGGATATATACTTCCTGGCCATCAAAGCGTCCATAAAAATTGTAGTTATTCTCCCTTACAGGGGGTGTCCCTTTGCAGTTGGTCCTCCTATGCTTTGTCTTAGATTCAGCACAAGATCCTCTTGAAACTGGTTATGTGGCTACTGGGCTTACAAAGATGCTGCCGGCAGTACAGTCATCCCCCACTTTCTTGTCTTTTTGAATCATTCTAATTATCATCTTGTCCAAACCCTGCAGACAGATCCTATTAATTTACTGCCACCCCTTCCTACCCCTTCCCATGTATTGGAGACTCTCCACTTGTTCTAAAGTAATTACAAATCTATTCATTGAAGTAACTCCTTGCAGGTTTCTTTATGGACATGAAAGCTACATGCATTTCCAAAACCAAATCTGTATTAAACCAAACATATATGGCCTGAGAGAGACTATTCCTGTGAGAATTCCAGACGGATTCATTCCTGAAGTATCTACATGCAAGTCATTTGCATCTCTGGCAGCTCCTGTTAGTTGAGCTGGGACAAGAGTCTCTCTTCAGTGATCAGCTCATACCCTACTCAAACATCGAGTTACTCATGCCAAGATCTAATCATACATGCTAATCCAGATGATTTCAGGTTTCCAGGACCAAAGTAAGGGACAAAGTGTCAATAAAAGGCTGCTGAAATCAATGATTTCCCAAATTATACAGGAGTAACATCAAGAACTGTTCAGCCCTTCTGTATTCCCAAGTCCATTCCAGGTACCAACCCCAATGGGAAGAATAGGCAAGAACACATAAATATATATTTTCCCTGACTTACTGACTCTCCATGTAAACAAACCAGCAGGAGGAATTGAAAGGAGGCACTATTTACAGGAGCCCTCCAGTGGTCAGACAAGTTAACCTTTTAGTGTATCATTCACATTATCCACAGCCAATATTCTGTGGCAAGTTTCTCCTAAATCTTTTCTGACTTTTCACCAAAGGAGAGTTTCCTTTATCACATGACTCCACTCTCTTGTATACTTCACTGGCACCTCATCTATCTTATTATATATTATCATCCTAAGATGGAGGACACAGGGCCAGGGCAATCAGGAATGGTTGTAATAAGGAAGAACAAAGCTGACTCCATATTAGATCTGTTTCTTTTACTTAACCTTTGTATTCTATTGCTTTTGTTTAGAGTTAAGAATGTTGCCTATAGCCTGAAATGTACAGGATAGCCCATTTTCACCCTCTGACCTTTAAGGGTATGACACTTTTCCATTCATACAGAGATAAAATGTTGCAGAACAGAGAATAACACTTGTCTTGTTGGAGGTTTATAGGAACATAGTGATCTGACCGGCATGGACAGCTGCAAGAACAAAGGATTCTGACACCAGGAAGTTTGCAACAACGAACCACACCCCTCCTTCACCTTGCCTTTAAAAATGCTTTGCTGAAACCCTTCTGAGAGTTTGGGGTTTTGTGGGGGGCATGAGCCACCGTCTCCTTGCATTGTTCTGCAATAAACCTTTCTCTGCTCCAAATTCTGACATTTCAATTGGTTTGGCCTCACTGTGCATCAGGCACACGAACCTGCGTTCGGTAACATGGTGTATAACAATTCAGAGATTATGGAATTCTTAACTCTAGTTAGTAAAACTTTGTGACCTTGTTCCCTTCATTCACACAGTTTAAAGAATGTAAGACATCCTGTCAGCTTTGTTTTTATCTGTCTTTCTCCCAGGTCTTATTAACCTGTTCATTTTTCTTAATTTATTACCTTAATTCATTGTATTTCTACTAGATAAATTTAATGCCCTTCTTCCCTACTACAAAAGAGATTCCCTCTTCAAATTTCCTCACTGATCAATATAGTACAGCCAAATTCTAACCCCAATTGAGCATCTGTTACAATTTGTGTGTGTGTGTGTTACTGGTCTAGGAACAACTTGTAAAGAAGGATTATGCCTTATTCTTTTTTATATAAATAGAATAATGTTCAAAATAGATGTTAGAAATTCTAGTGTATTAATTAATTAAATGACCAATTTTCTAGAACTTTGAGAGTGGATGTAATGGTAGCAAAAGATCCTAATGCAAAATTTATACAAGGTACAGTATTTTCACAAATTCAGGGATGCAAAAAAATTACACTTTAATTTTCTACTTTTGAACTTGATTTTTATCTCAAGTCCCCATGTGACTGAAGATGAAGAATGACTTTGGTCCAGTTCTTCTTGTTTTTCTCCCCAATGAATTCAGAATTTGAATGGCAATTCAAGATCTCCTCTACCCAATTTGCTGAGTTGCATCTAAGTTGTGGGAGGAAAAAGTGAGGGACTTTCAGAAGCAAACAGTGTCTGGACCTGAAAATATTCTGTCCACATAGATGTTCACTGAGATGTAGATAATATGACTTTTTGCCTGCTGTCACCTGCTCACTCTGGCATCTCCAGAGATGTCTGCATTTGTATCTGGTCAATGGTTTTTAAGTTCACCCTGGCAATGAACTCTTCCCCTCATCCTGACCAAGAACTCTCTAAGGCCCAGCAAACCATAGCAGCCCATGTCTGCTCTACCCAGAGCTGTACAAGGTGGGGAAGGGTTGGAAGGGACATCAGTGTGCAAGTCCCTTCCATATAGAGACAGACACCAGCCCCTAATGATATTCCTCTCTTTTAGGTGGAAGAGAAAGAACTAGGAGATGACAGTGGATGTTTCAAGGGCAAAACCATCTTCTCTGTACAAATAAATTTCTCAGCTTAACCTTTAAACAAAACTAAGCAAAATTTATTTGTTGTGACATTGCTTAGAAGCTTTCAGATGCTGGTATACATTATGAATCTCCAAGAGGGGGCGTACCAATGCATCAAGTATCTAATTATTTGAGAAGCTCCCCTATTTGGGAAACATTGTTCCATATGCCCTGCAATTATTGGCATGTTTTGTTACTTAATCACCAGCACAACTCATGGTAGAGGTCAGGGTATGAGGTAGCAGGTAGGGCCCCTTCTCTCTGGACCCTTCCCTTTTTTTTCTTTTTGCACAAAAACAGTCCATTTATTCAAGTGTTCTCCAGCACAAGTACATTAGAAAAGAGCTTTATTATATTCTTCTGGGCACAAAGAAAAAATGTGATGAAGGTGGAACTGACAGACTTTCTACATCTGCTGTACGCACTGACCTCTTAAAAATTATTTAATAACAGCTATGTCCCAAGCATCACTTAAACAGAGATATGACAAACATCGGGGCACAGGGGTGGGGACCCACGCAGGGCCCTCTCACACACACCCTCCCAGAACCAGACTGTGAAATGTACATTATTATTGTCAATAAATAGAGAAGCAACCCTAAAAATATACAATGGTGAAAGGATGCTGGAACCAGGAAGAAAAAAAAAAAAAAAGAGACAGAAGAGGCACTGAAGAGAAAGGAAAGAGGGCTGCGAAGGGAAGGGTCAGGAGAGGTTGGGTTTAACTTTCCATTCTAATGATACTCCGCCTAGTGATCATCATTGGCTAGTGGATCTACCTAGCAGACTGTCAGGTAAGAAATCATTCCCCATACTGCATCAGTAGCAGGAGGCATTAATATTGACAACTCCATGGGTTTACACTGCACTTTGCAGTTATTTAACCTCTTCACCACCATAACTTCATCTTATCCTTAGAACTGCTAATACAGAGAAGGGATTACTGCTCTTACAGACAAGGAAACCAAGTTTCAGATATTTATCCAAGGTCATCCAGCTGTTAAGTGATAGAACTAAGCTTGAACTCTGACCTTCCCACTTAGAGTCCCATGAGTATTTAATGATAACGGTGTTTCCTTTCCATTCTGAAACTCCAGCAGGGAGTAATTTGTTCCACCCTCCACTGCTGCCAGACAATCACTCTAGGGAGAGCAGTACTCATTATTTTTCTGAAGGGAAAACACAGTGTTAACTCAGACAACATAATTTTATGGTCTGAACGAAAAATCATTTTTTTGCTCCTGTCAAATTCAATTTATATCACAAGACTAAATAAAAATTTTATGTACTGGGTGAAGGAAAAATAGAGAGAAAATGTCCTCAGTGGACAAGCTTAAATTATCTCCCATTTGAAAGAGTTTATTTCCCAGATAGTTTCATCAGGCTTTTTAATTAAGAGCAAATTATTCATCTAGAGTCAGTAATTTGCCAGTGGCCTCTTCTTAACACTCCGGTCTAAGGTGACAGAAATGACAATGGGATTTTCAAATTAAAAACATCAAGCTTTTGCAGATACTGGGCCCTTCAATTCAGTAACTGGGTCAGAGAAAGGAGGTGACCTAGGTGAAACAATGATATTTTAGCCAAATTTCTCTCCTAAATTTAAGGCTCAGAGATGTTTAAGAGGTCTTAAGTTTGACAGGAAATGACATTGGAGATTGAAGACACCCGGTAACACGTATAAACAAGAATATGTATGCAAATATACCAATATATATATATGTGTATATATATGTATACATGTGTGTTTATATAACATAATATGAGCTTGGAAAAAATTCAGAAAGATACTTCCTAAGTTGTTAATATGATGTTATTATATATTATGCAGTAGTTGAAAGTGGGATGGCCAAAAGGTAAGGTGGAAAAGGAGAGGAGAGCAAAAGAAAAACCAGAATTGAACCCCAAAGGGAAAGTATTTTATTCATTTATGTAAGCTTTTATATAAGTGTGTACAAATCAAAATTTAAGGGAAATAATACAACAAGAGATTGTTGAGATACTAAAGCATTTGAGAGCTCTGAAGAACAAACACTGTGTCAGGAGGTTGCAGAAGATGGAGCTGGAGAGCTGGGCAGAGGCCTAAGTAAGGAAGGCTAAAATGTAGAATGTAAAGAGTCGAGACTTCCTCCTGAGGTCAAGGGAAAGCCACTAGAAGGGTGACTGGTTCAAACTCAGGTTTTAAGCAGGTCATACTCCCAGTGGTGTCATGATTAGACAGGGTAGGGGAGGAGGGAACTAATGGCCTAAGAGGTGATGAGTTCCTGCACCAGGGCAGTGGTAATGGGATTGGTTGGAAGTATAGCATTCAGGAAAAAAAAAAAAAAAAGGTGCTACAACCATTATTATGTCCCCTACTACTACTTTACGCATTTACTACTATTACTACATAATTACTACCACTATAACTTAACTGTTACTCTTTAATCAGCACTTACTGTGTACCAGGCACTGTGTCAAGAACTGTATTTTTTATTATCTTAATTAACTTTAACAGTAACCCTGTGAGACAGGCACTAGGCTGCTGATTATTATACAAAGCATCACTTGAGGCATGAGAAAATGAACCTCACAAAGAGAAGAATCAAAGAGAAACCACAATTTGCAAGACAAACATGGCTTGCAAACCAAGCCATGATGTGCAACAGGAACTACCTACACTGAAAGTATTTTAACACCAACTCATTCATACACAAATATTCTCCCAAAAGATCACCGTGTCACAGTGATTTCACAAAGATTCATACATCCCCAAGGTAAGATCCCTAATTCTTCCAACAAATCACCTAGTTTACAAATTCGAACCCTGCCCAGAACATACATATTAGTTCATACACTGAAACCACTCCATGACTGACTCCAGCCTCTAAAATCCTCTAAGTCCCATCCCTGATCATTAGAGAAATGCAAGTCAAAACCACTATGAGACATCACCTCACACCAATTAGGATGACTATTATTAAGAACAAAAAACAAAAAAACATGAAATAACAAGTGTTGGTGAGGATGTGGAGAATATGGAACCCTTGTGCACTGTTTGTAGGAATGGAAAATTGTGCAACCACTATGGAAAACAGTATGGTGGTTCCTCAAAAAATTAAAAATAGAATTACCATATGATCCAGAAATCCCAGTTCTGGGTATATATCCAGAAAAACTGAAAGCAGGATTTTGAAGAGTTATTTGCACACACATGTTCATAGCAGTACTACTCACAATAGCCAAGAAGTAACCCAACTGCCCGTCTATAGAAGAATGAATAAACAAACTGTGGAATATACATACAATGGAATATTATTCAGCCTTAAAAAGGAAGAAATCCTGTCGCATGCTACAACATGAATGAACCTCAAGGACATTATGCTAAATGAAATAAGCCAGTCACAAAAAGATAAATACTGTATGATTCCACTTACATGAGCTATCTAGAATAGTCAAATCCATACAAACAGAAAGGAGAATGGTGGTTACCAGGGTCTGGGGGAGAGAAAGGATAGAAAATTATGGTTTAAGATGTATAGTTTCAACTTGCAAGATGAAGTTCTGGAGATCTGTTGCACAATGTGAGTGTACTTAACACCACTGAACTGTACACTTAAAAATAGGTAAAACGGTACATTTTATGTTATGTGTTCTTTGCCACAATTAAAAATTCAAAACAAAACAAAACACACTCTAAGCCCCTTTCTGTAACCTCCCTCTTTGGAGACTCTACTGACACTGTCAAGATGCTGCTCTTCCATTCAAAACAAGTTCATAAACCCAGCTCTTTATGAGCAGCAGCCTTCCCTAATAGCCTTGGAGGGACCGTGACAGTATGCCGAGTACACCCTGTAGGTTCCAAGTTCTCGAATGCAGGGGTCAAGAGCATGGGCTCTGCAGCCCTAGCTTGCTACTCACTAACTATGAAATTTGGGGAAATTTATGAAAACGTCTCTGATCCTCATTTTTTCACCTAGGGACTGGGAATAAGAGTGTTTATTGCATAGGGCCATAAAGAGCATTATATAGGATAAATGAAAGCATCTGGCATGGTGCCGAGCACCCAATAAGTAGGTGCTTAATCAGTGCAGCTGGTGATATTGCTCCGTGCCCATTAATTCCGTGCCTCCCACCACTTCCATCATCCTGAATGAAAAGTGGAAAGGACTCCTTCCCCCCTCCACCTGATGTTTCCTTCCTGGTTATTTCCTTAACCACCATTTATTAAGCTCCTGCTAAGTGTCAGGCTCTGAACCATGTGTTGGGAGTGTGATACAGAGGTGCTCCATATAAAGGAGTTTCACCTCTGGTAGAAGAGGCACACATGCACCCAAGCAACACAAAGAAGTAGACTAGAAGTGTGGGGTGGGAGAGGAAATGTTGAGAGTGGAGTGAACACAAGACCATCCACCTTCAGGGCTCCAAATTAAAACACCAGACTTATGAAACTGCTTTAAACCCCAACTGCAGGAAAAATAATCTAATAATAATAATATAATAAATTGGTTTAATTCTGAGATCTTGAAAATAAGCTGGATAAAGGCATCAAAGACAGAACCCATCAGTTTCGTTTCTTCTTCACAAGACCTTTGTTCTTTTAAAAATAATTCCACAGTGTGTGTGTGTGTGTGTGTGTGTGTGTGTGCATACGCATACACACACACACACACACACACACACACACACACAATGGAATATTACTCAGCCATATAAAGGAATGAAATAATGCCATTTGCAGCAAAATGGATGGACCTAGAGATCATCATACTAAGTGCAGTAAGTCAGACAAAGACAAATATCATATGATATCACTTATTTCTGGAATCTAAAAAAAAATGATACAAATGAACTTACTTACAAAACAGAAACAGACTCATAGACATAGAAAACAAACTTACGGTTACCAAAGGGGAAAGTGGGGGAGAGATAAATTAGGGGTTTGTGTTTAGCAGATACAAACTACTATATATAAAACAGATAAACAAAGGGAACTATATTCAGTATCTTGTAATAATCTATAATGGAAAAGAATCTGAAAAACTATATATATGTATCACTTTGCTGTACACCAGAAACTAACTCAGAATTGTAAATCAACTATACATCAATGAAAGATAATAATAATTCCACCAGTTCAAATCCTTGTTGAGAAGAGAAGCCAGAAACAGAGTGTGATTAGTCTTGGGACTTTCTCTCTCTCTTCTCCCAAAAGACAGAAGAAGAAAATCAACTAACAGTGTGCACAGTGCTAAATACTTTGATATGATCTCTCATTTCTCTTCATAGCATTTCTGCAAATGGAGTTAGTGTTCTCACTTTTCAGATGATGGAAAAAAGGCTCAGAGATGTTCTACAACCTGCCACTCAGTGTAAGACCTCAGGTTGGTATGACCTGGAATCCTGTGTTTGTTCCAATCTCCCACCCTGCTAGGGCTGTGACAGCTCTTCAACTGCAGGTGTCTTATTATTCTCAAATTCTTCAGAATAGAAAAAACAGATCCAAGGGTAACTTTTTCTGGAGACACTTTTATAAACTGGAAATGTGGGACACTCAGTGACCCAAAGAATCTTGAATTTGCAAGCTTCTCAAGTTGTTGTAACCAAATAGGTCACAAAAGAAAAGCTGTTATAAATATTGCAGCAAATTAAACTTTCTTTCAAGACAGTTCTGAATTCCATGCCCGTGAATATCTAAGAATTGGGAACTGCAAATGGGTATCCATATAATGGTGTGTTAACATTCACTGCTCATTCTTTCTCCTGCTTCGATGGTGGAAAAGATTAATGTATCATTCAGTTAATACAAAGTGTAATTTATTTCCAAAGCGATGTTTTTCCTTTGCAGCATCAAATCTGGCAGCTCTATGCTATGCTGTTCTGTCAACTGGAATAATGCCTTTAATGAACTTGTCTCTGGAATATCAAATGTGTTATCTGCTGCACAACTTGCAACTCTACTGCTCAGACCCTCGTCATCTGGCCTACTGTCTTCCACAATCAAAAAAAGAGGAATCCATTCCATGGCCCTGACCTCAATAAGCCACCAAGCAGCCCCCAGAATCTGCAAGCTTACTTCTAGTTTACTCATGGCCCATCTGTAACTCCACTACTCTAACCAGTGAGAACAAATTGGGCAGGAATATCTCACCAGCCCTGAAGTGCTCTGACCCTGGACAGACAATATTCTTCAGAACCATTGGATTCATATCGCCTCCCCCCAAGAAGTCGAGCATGGTCCCATGGGATCCTAACGCCCTCTCCTTGGGCCCTCATTGGGTAATGCTTGGATACTCCAAAACCAACACTTTGGCCAGCAACTAGGCTTTGCCATCTTGCCGTATTGCCCCAGTCCTTTATGAGAATTTAATCCGTCTAGCCATTATGCTTCTAAGAACCAACAAAGGCAAGCCAAAAATATCTGCTCTGCCAACCTCAATAATTCCACATACTCATTGCTGAGGTGCTCTCAGTCTGATCCTTTTCTCGCTTGACTACTACCAGACCTCAAGATTTACCTCTGGCTCCCAGGGCTTGAGCTTTGTGCTGTTGTCTGCTCTCCCCCAGGGAAAGCTCAGGAAGACCAAGGGACTGGGTAAATTTGGTTCATCCAATTCATTTAACAAAAAAAAAGCTATTGAATACTTGTATGTTCCAGCATTATTCTGGGTGCAAAGAATAACAAAGAACAGATCAAAACAAAAAACAAAAAAACCCAATATCTGTTTATCTCATGGAGTTTCCATCCTATGGGGTGGAGCAGATAACAAACCTAATAAAATAACTAAGTTATATAAAGTGGTGGATGCCAAAGAGAAAAACTAATGCAGGAAAGTGGACGGGGGAGGATAATTCAACTGCAAAAAGGGCCCTCAAAGAAGGCCTCACTCTGGAAGTGATACTTTAGCAAAGACCTAGATGAACTGAAGGAGAGGCTGCTAGCTGAGCTGTCTCAGGTAGGAATAACCTGCCGGATCGAAGAGTCATGGAGAGCAGGAGGGTTCGAGTGGCATGGCTCTACCACTGGCTAGGTTAGAGAGGGTCAACATATCACTTATCTCTCTGAGCCTCCATTCTCTCAATGTAACATAGAGACAACAGTAGCTTTCTCAAAGGATTTTTGAGATTTCAATGCGAAAATATACATAAAACATGTCACTTCATAGCAGCTCAATCAATGTTATCTAAATAGGCAGATGATATATAAGTAAACAGAGAGATGGGCAGATTTACAATAGGATGTGACACATTAGAATACGATTGATAGGATAGGATAAGATAGAAGAGGGGAAGACAGGACAGGATAGCTAAAGTTGAGCACATAGGTATATAGAGAGACCACAGATATCTAGGTCCACAGACTCCAACATTATTACTTGGGTCCCCTCAGTTGGGGCATCTAGCTACTGCATCCATAATTAGGTAGATTTCTGATTTGTGCCCTAGACCTAGCTCTAACACTAAAAATTAGTGTGACCTTGGACAAGTCACTCAGTGTTTCTGCATTTTACTTCCCTCATCATTTAAAGCGAGCAAGCTATGCTGAATAATTACTATGCCTTCTCCAGCTCTCTTACTATACATTTCAATAAGGTTCAAAATTTGTTTTTATGTGCTTTACCACTTCTAAATAAAGAAGCCACAATTATTTATTCAAAAGGATGAATGTGCCTCCTTTACTTAAAAAAAAGTGAGCTATTTAATATTTATTGAGCACCAACTATATCCACAACCTCCTTGTAGGATAATAGGAAGAGTTAAAACAAAGAAACATGCAACAGTAAAAACAATTATAAATTTTTTAAACAAAAATACATGGTCCAAGGTCTGAAGATATTATGTATTTAAAATCTACAGTAACCCTGACCTCTTGCACTTGTAAAATTTAGTATTTGAAAATATCTTCTATATCAATTTTCCATACACCTACAAGTGTAAAGTTACCTTAATTTCAAGTTTTTAAACTTTACTCCTGGCAATAAAAATTAATTCCATTTGATTCCAATTTATCTAATAATCACAGAAACATTTTGAATAACCATTCAAAATATGAAACAAACAAATATGAAAAAATATGTCAGCCCATTTCCCTGACCTCCATGAGATGACATGCTGTAATTTATAAATTTATGACCATTCATTCATTCATATTTGGAAGCAATTACTGAGAAACTAACATGTAAGTATCCACACACAGGGAACACAGATATGTCAAGGCCTTTGCCTTGGAAAAGCACAATTTTGTGGGAGAGAGAGAGAAAAAAGATTGCTAGCATATTGAATGATAAAGGCATAATCAATATGAATACATGATACAGGCATACCATTAAAAAAAAAGGTTGATAAATCACCCTTTGGGTAATCAAAGATTTCACAGAAACAATACATTCAAGAAGTTTTAAAGAATGAATGTGTCAGGAAGACAATTTTTCAACAAATGTGTATCACACTCAAAATCAGAAAAAAAAAAGTGATAGTCCTTATTTCAAGGTGATGGGAATACAGGTAATTATTTTTTCTTTTGGTCCTTTTTTTGGGATTGTGTCCAAATCATGTTTTATTTCTATCGTCAGAAAGTGATGCAAGTTTTCTTCCCCAAAAGAGAATCAAAAGGTCTTAAGAGAGGCATTTTGAGTTCTAGTGCTACCTCAGCTCACTGCCTTGCCTTGGTGAACCCTTTGTACATACTACCCCTGCAGCTCTGCTCCTCAATGATCCCTCCCTAATATATTGTGCTATTCAACTCTTGTCTTCCTCACTTTCAACTGAGGATAAGATACTCTCATCCTCTGGCCTGGCCTCATGGACCCCTTACATACCCAGACTCCCCATGAGAACAGAGTCACTGGGCAACTTTAACACAAGAATATCAATTCTGTACAGTGATACTGATTCCATCATACTGACCAGAAGCTTTGTCTGGCTAAAGAATAATTTAGAGGGATTTTAACTGATGCCTTGTTATATAGGTCTTCAATAAAAATGGAAAAACTATAGTTATGATTTAATAAATACAATTTGTAAAAAAAAAAAAAAAGTCTTTGAGATGTAGTCAACAAATTTTACTGCATTCTTACTATATGCCATGCATCATACCTCATGGAGCACGTGTTCTGGTGCAGGAGACAGAGTAAGTATTTCCAAGTAAAAAGGGGATAAACAATGGGATTAAGAACCATCTCTGGCATGAAAAATGAATACTTGGTATAATCTGGAGAAACTCTTCATGGTTTAATCCATAAATGTCAACCTGACAATACCAGACTTGGCTGGGCACCCCTCCACTATGCTTGCAAGGTGCCCTTTCCCTAACAACACATTTCTTATTACTTTGAAATTATCTATTTATATTTCTATCTCTCTTGTTACTGTGAGCTTCCCACAAACAAGAGTCATATCTCATATCATTTTTCAGGATGTAACATAAATTAATCATCCAGCAATATGTCATAAAAGCAAATACACAACGGCTATAAACTATCAAAATCATTTACAGTAGTAGAATCATGTTCCAGCCTCTACAAAATCCATAAAAACCTCTACACATATTGATTAAACATGTAGCCTCAATAGACTGTGAAGAAAGAATTCAACACACACAAAAAAAATTTGGCAAATACTGACCTAAATTATCAAAGCTGAGTAGAGATAAAAGCTCTCTGGTGGATTCTCTTTGGGCTTTCTCTTCCATATCAGCTTTTAAACTGAGATAGGCTCCCCATAAAAATCTACATGAATATGCACAAAGAATGAAAAAAAATACAAGGTAAACAGATGATTCTTCCTATACCAAGAAAGTCATGCTAATTTCAAAATACGTATATTATTTGAATAAAATTCAAACTTTGCATATGTTTTGAAGATAAATTGGAGACTTCAAAATAAACTTATGCTTTCATGGGATCACACTGAATGAAATCCCCCAAAAACAGGATGAGGAGGCAAGAAATTGGGAAGAGCCACACTATACTCTGCCACTGAAAAACTCTAGTGAAAAAGCTTAAGATCCTCTAGTCAAAACCCATTCCTCATTTGAGAAAGCAGGTATACCATTTTACTATACCATAAATGATAATTATTTAATAAAAATATGCCAGCTCTAAGTAATACGATTTAAGTTCTTCAATAACAATTTTCTTTTTTAGAACATAGAAAAATCTTTCAAGAGATAATAAGATGAAGAACCCAGGGGCAGGACAGGAATAAAGACGCAGACGTAGAGAATGGACTTGAGGACACGGGGAGGGGGAAGGGTAAGCTGGGATGAAGTGAGAGAGTGGCATGGACTTATATACACCACCAAATGTAAAATAGACAGCTAGTGAGAAGCAGCTGCATAGCACAGGGAGATCAGCTCGGTGCTTTGTGACCACCTAGAGGGGTGGGATAAGGAGGGTGGGAGGGAGACGCAAGAGGGAAGAGATGTGGGGATATATGTATATGTATAGCTGATTCACTTTGTTATAAAGCAGAAACTAACACACCATTGTAAAACAATTATACTCCAATAAAGATGTTTAAAACAAAACAAAAAAAAAGGTAATATGGGATAGACCAGTTCTATAAAAAGAGAAATAAGAATAAATAAACAATAAAGCCAGTTGGTTTCTTATTTTTGTCTTGATACATTTAAAGGGAAACAGCATTCAGAATCATGTGATCTGGACTTCCCCGGTGGCACAGCAGTTAAGAATCCGCCTGCCAATGCAGGGGACACGGGTTCAAGCCCTGGTCCGGGAAGGTCCCACATGCCACTGAGCAACTAAGCCCATGCACCACAACTACTGAGCCTGCGCTCTAGAGCCCACGAGCCACAACTACTGAGCCCGCATGTCACAACTACTGAAGCCCGCATGCCTAGAGCCCGTGCTTCGCAACGAGAAACCACTGCAATGAGAAGCCCATGCACCACAACAAAGAGTAGCCCCTGTTCACTGCAACTAGAGAAAGCCCGCGCACAGCAACGAAGGCCCAACGCAGCCAAAAATAAATAAATAAATTTATTTTAAAAAAAATAAAATAGAATCGTGATCTGCCCTAAACTGGTATTCAGTATTCAAGAATTTCATATTGTCAAATATTTAAAGATCTAACCAAGAATAAGAATGGCAAGGTATGTAGGAAAGTCTCAAGTCTTTTCCTTTTTATCATATATGCTTTTCTTTCATATTTCACTCTACTTCCCAAACAATATAAAGGAAAACTGAGTTTAAAAGTCCCAAAAAATATATGTGGAAAGACGTGTGAAAAGAAAAATATTACTGTCTTTGCCTTAGTGGCAAAGGTAAAATATGCATGAATTGAATGTACTAGTTTAAACCAACAATTCTCAAAATATTTAAAAATTTTTAATATTTAAAATTTGAGCCTACTTATCCCTATTTTTCAATTGGAAAAGAATTTAGCACTAAAAAATAACATAAGGAAAACAAAATTAAAATTAAAATGGTGTAACATTTTTAAATGGCATAAGCAACAGCAACTGACCAAAACCATCAGCTTAAAACAACACTGATCATGCTCTAACAGCAAACTTTTCTTCCCCAAAGTTTCAAAAATACCAACTGTCTCTCTGAGTGTGCATGACCAGTCATGTCTGACAAATTACCCAGCCTAACATGGCAGCCAGAATTCTTAGCAGGCCACTGTGTTAGGGTTGTCAGTTCAAACTAAAGCCTGTCAAGTAAAGTCTAAAACCATGCCAATTAAAGGATACTGATACTTAGTCTTTAATCATACATTAAAAAATGAAAGTCATTTGTTCACCAGAATTTTAAAAAGGATTTTATTTTTTCAATTTTCAAGCACTAATTCTTAGTTGACCAAGAGACCAAGGCAACACTTCAGGTCTCTCTAATTTAATCAAGAAAGGTCTTTTTAGAATAATTTTGTCAAACTTACTTATTTCCTTACTAATTCTTCTTCCCAACATTACTGTCTACCTGGAGAACTCAGGAAACATTGCCTATCTGTTCAACCATATCTGGCATCATTTGTGTCATTTATGGAGACTACCAACTAAATCAGCAATGGTGGATTCATCAACTAAGACTACCATCCTATGGTAGAGCTGTAGGATAAAGTAAATTTCTCATGAAATTTATTTTTCAACAGCATTTTATATCCTTTTTTTTCAGGATTTCCTTCTTTTTAAATTAATTTTTATTGGAGTATAGTTGATTTACAATGTTGTGTTACTTTCTTCTGTACAGCAAAGTGAATCAGTCATACATATACATATATCCACTGTTTTTAGATTATTTTCCCATGTAGGTCATTACAGAATATTGAGTAGAGTTGCCTATGCTATACAGTAGGTTCTTATTAGTTATCTATTTTATATATAGTAGTGTATATATGTCAATCCCAGTCTCCCAATTTATCCCTCCCCTCCTTTCCCTCCTTTTGTAGTATTTTATAATCTTCACAATAGCTCAGACCATAAAGATGAGGAAGTCTTTGGGTAAGGCTTCTTTACACAGCATAGTGTGATCAAAAAAGAAGTAGGACTTAGCTACCAATAAATATACCCAAGTAGCTAACAGACTGCCTAGATAACTCTGTCTTGAAGTCTAATTCCAGAGCCCAGATATCTGTACAAATATTCCTTGTTTATTAACTTTAATTTATTCCTAAAATCCTTATTGCTAAGTGAAAAGCCATTAAATAGGAGAAAAAAATCCCACTGATAATAATGTGAAAATTTTGATATTTCAACTCAATCAAAAATACTGAAACAATTTTCACAGGTAGAATAAATACAACCACTGAACAATAAAAATAAGTTGTTATATGAGGAATTCTGTTTTTGTTTTATTCCATCCCATTTCTGACTTGTTCCTATCATTATTCAGATGCTGACATCTTGATTCTTCTCATGTCCTACTTGACATGAAATTTCAGCAATATCCCTCTTTCCTTGGTTTGCCTCTGTTTTCTAATTGGTTGATCATTTTATCTCTCTCTACTTACCCCTTCACATAGCAGAGCTGGTGTTGGTATGAATACTCACTTTTGAATCCCATTCTTCCTTCAAGACAACACAAATAGTACATCTTCTTTGAACGTTTTTATGACCGGTCCTGTCTCAGGCATTTACATCATCCCAGATACGATAAGACATGCACAACCCTTATATTCCCAAAGAATTTTGTGGCTATCCTAGGACTTTCCTCATTTATGTGGCAGCCTCCATATTCTAGGTTAGGATCTCCTTGAACATAAGAACCATGTCTTGTTCATTTTCATACCCTCAAAGCTTTACACACAACTTTGATATTTATTATTTATTAAGAGCTTACCATATATTCAAACACTAAACTAGATTCTAGAAATAAAATGGAGAGCAAAAACTGTCATGAGTCTGCTCTTTGAAGCTCATTGTCTGGTAGGAAAGAGATATTAATCATATAATCTCAAAATTAATTGTAAGTTGTAACCATGATGGAGACATACACGGAGCTTTGCACCTACAATTGAAAGATCAGACTTCATCAGGATGGCCTCTCTGAGGAAGTGACATGTGCACAGAGCTCAAAAGGATGCATTAATTAGGTGAATAGGTGAGAAATGAGCATCCCAGGTGGAAAGGGCACAATGAGTAAAGACCTTGTAGCAAGAGAGAGAAGACTGAATACGAGGGACTGAAAGAAGTTCAGTGTGGCTGGAGTGCTGAGGTTGAGGGTATGGGTAGAGCAAACTGAGGCTGGGGATGTAGGTAACGGTCATATCTTGTAAGGATTTGTAAATGTGGAAAGATATTTGTCAATTTTTAAAGAAAACTGTGAGGTCACTAAGGGCTGGAAGGAGGAGGATAGCATGATTAGATTAGAGATGCACGTATACAATTGAGAGAGTCTTAGGAAAGTGCAGTAAGAATGGATAGTGGGTTGAAGGTGGTGATTGATGCATAAGGGGCTATCAAGGATGAGCCTGGTTCTCTAGCCTCTGCAACTAAAAGGTTATCACTGCCATTAATAACATTGAAAATAATTGAAAAAACAAAGTTTGGAGGAGAATCGTGAGTTTGGCTTTGGACATGTTGACTTTGAGGTACTTTGGGGATATACAGGAGTTAGAAGTAAATGGTCAATAGATTATGAGGATCTAGAACTCAGATGGGTGGTCTTAGCTATAACTATAAATCTGTCTATCATCTGAAATCAGATAGCAATTGAAACTGTGGCTGTGAACAAGATAAAAAGTATAGAGTAAGGAGAACAACAAGCCTAAGGCTGAGATATCAGGGACCACAGTATGCTGGAGTGTGGGGACAGGAGTATTTGAAATAATTATTAAGTAGAAAGGCAAGATGACCAGAAAAATATAACATGATTGCCCGTGAATACCAAGGGCCCATTTGTCAAGACTGATGAACTTAAATTTATAAAGAAATAAATCTGTCTCTATTGGGAATTTCTCTAGGAGCATTAGTTGCTCAGATGTAGGCATGGAGAAAAAGAAATGATTGGGTTGATTGAGTTCACCCAGGGCTGGTGTTCTGCCAGGGGGTTGTGATAAAATACAGCAGAACAAGGACATTTAGGTCACTATCAAAAGTGTTACTTAAATAATGACATCATAGAATCAAGACTGAATGAGGAAGAAAATGAATAAAGGAAAGGTTTTATGGTTGGGTGAAGACAGAAGGGTCAATGCAATGGAGATCTTTCTGAAGTTGAAGAATGCTCATAGGGTGAGAAGGACAAGCTGGAAGCAGATAAGCTTGTGGTGAAAAAGTGGGAAATTTGAACTAATCATAGTTTTAGGTAAGCAATTACAGGTAATAGCAAGGCCCAAATTATTACCTTGTCATCACTGGAGTGAGTGTCCAAAGAGGAGCAAAGCAGTAGGTCACTGAAGATGAGAAGGTGGGGACAGGTCACCTGCAGATGAAGTGAAGTCATTGAGGATGGTGGTGGGTTTGTGCCAAAGATGTGATAAATGAGGAAGTGGGATGAACAGCTTTGCTTTGGGCTAAAGTTTGAAAGATAAACCAAAGAGCGGTTTTAACACTGAGAAAAGTGAGAATTTTGAAATTTCTAACATTCAATGTATTGATATATCTATCTTGTAACAATAATATAATTTTAAATATTGTTATTAATCTATTTTAAAGATGAGGAAATTGGAACTTTGAGTAACTTGCCCAAGTCACAAATATTCTAAATGACTGAACTGACAGTCGAAACAAATCTCCTGATTCTGGATCTTATAACCCCAAATTTAATTCAAACTCGATAGCCTCTAGACACTTAATGGTACATGTCTAGCTCATTCAGTTCAACATTAGACTCACACAGAAAAACTGATGAATTTGGCCCCTGTATTATGTGTGATACTTAGAAAAAGCATACATAGCAGGAATATGAAGTCCTTTCTAAATCTGATGTTCCATTTCAATGACTTAACATGTCTTTTGAGATGAGTAAGTTTAATAAGCTTGACCATTCTCCAAGGTCCTAGAAAAATTTAGGCCCAGACATTTCCTGAGGTCCTTAGTAATACAAGTGATAGTTCCTCAATGAAACATCCTCAGAAACCATAAATGTCGTAGAAACTTGTGTGCCACTTAATTTTCTGGTTATTCCTTGTCATCACACACTGCAGAGTTTAATTCTTCATTTAGCTATTTTCAAAACCATAAGTTGAAAGAGAAGAAGTTTGATCTTGGTCCATTGAAGAAAATGATTCTACACCCAGAATTAGATTCCTCACTTTGCATAAATCCTATTTTGTAAGAGTGAATTAATTATCCATAAAAAGAAATGAGTAGCTTTAGTCCTATTTTAAAGCTTGATATACCCTCACCAGCACTGGAAATTGAAAAGATCAATCTTGCAACAAATAGGAAGTTGTCTTCAAGACATAAAAGAGGTTTTTAGAATGACTGAGTAGCTCAAGGAGGCACAAGAGGAAAAAAAAAAGGTGAATGGAAGTTTGCAGCAAATTGGCACTTGCCCCATACTTTCTTGGGTCATGGTCTTCTTAGAAAGAAAAGAAATTCTGTTGTTTTTTTTTTTTTTTCCATTAATCTCCGGATTCTAGAGGCTTAAAAGTTATCATGGTTCATTTCATTCAAAGCCCTTCATACTCAGAGAATATAGTATATATTGGTTGCGTTTGGGCCACCAAGAATCAGTTCACCCTGACTAGTATTGGGGAATTCCATTCTCCATTATTAGACCACATGTTTAAGATGGAGCCTCCAACTCCAGGATCCAGGATCAGATCATGAGGCCTACTCTCTTACCCTGTCCCCAGTCAGTACCTTAGCGATAGTCATGTGACTTGAGCCAAACAAATCAGGACCAATCAGAGCTAATCCTGGGGACTCTACTTGAGTGACAGAAAAGGCATTCACTCTTTTAGATTAAATTAGGAAGGATGTAGATTGGTGTATCTTTAAAACTTAAGGGGGGGGGGGGGCTTCCCTGGTGGCGCAGTGGTTGAGAATCTGCCTGCCAATGCAGGGGACACGGGTTCGAGCCCTGGTCTGGGAAGATCCCACATGCCGCGGAGCAACTAAGCCCGTGCGCCACAACTACTGAGCCTGCGCATCTGGAGCCTGTGCTCTGCAACAAGAGAGGCCGCGATACTGAGAGGACCGTGCACCGCGATGAAGAGTGGCCCCCGCTTGCCACAACTAGAGAAAGCCCTCGCACAGAAACGAAGACCCAACACAGCCAAAAATGAATAAATAAATAAATAAATAAATAAAGAAGCTTTCATTTAAAAAAAAACAAAACAAAACTTAAGGGGGGACTTCCCTGGTGGTCCAGTGGTAAAGAATCCGCCTTCCAGTGCAGGGGACACGGGTTTGATCCCTGGTCGGGGAACTAAGATCCCACATGCTGTGGGGCAACTAAACCCGCGTGCCACAACTACAGAGCAGCCTGAACACCACAACTACAGAGAAGCCCGCGTGCCACAACAAAGAGCCTGCACACCACAACGAAAGATCCCGCTTGTCGCAACTAAGACCAGACACAGCCAAAAATAAATAAATAAATACTTAACATTAAAAAAATAAAACTTAAAGGGAGAGTCTCTCTGAAAATAGTCAACATAGAGGAAGTCAGAGTCAAAAGACTGAAAGAAAAACAAAGGGGGAAAAAATAAAACAAGTTGTGGTGGCAACTTTTGTACATTGAACACAGACATACACAAACTCTTCTGGAATTTTATAATATGCAAGCCAATAAATGTATTTATTGCACTGTCAGTTAAGATTTTCTTGTCACAAGTCAATGAATACTACCTGACACAGTGACTCAGTACCTACTGCCCAACTAAACATCAACATTCCAGAGACTTATACTGGATGAGGGAAACACAAGTGTATGTTATTCTAGAATTGTGGTTTCAAGATGCCCAGTTATCCTCAAATTTTAAGCAGGAATATGCTGTGATTTTGAGGGCCAGCTCCCCTGTATAATATAATTAGGCATGCAATTTAACCTCAGTTTCATCATCTGCAAAATGGGAATAATAATAGTAATATTTTGTGGAATTATTTAGCATAAAATTTGACAGTATATGTTCAGCTTCTAACAGAGCACCTAGAACATAGAGATATTCAATAATTGGTAGCTATTATTCTTTGTTGGTCTGTATATCTCCTCCATGTTGTTTATAAGCTACTCAAAGGAATCTGCATCTCTACAATGGCCCAGAGCCTTGCACTAACTAGGTAGTCAATAATTGTTTGTTGAGTGAATGAGTTAGTGAATAGTCTATACTCTTGTAGACCCAGTTCTTTTAGTCTCAATGGTGTCCTTGTTTGGATGGTAAGTTATGGGGTAACCCTATTTATACTACTCTTATTCTATGTTCCTAAGCCAATTTCTCCAGCTTTTAATCTAAGCAGGCTTTCTCTTACTTGGTATTCCAAGGACACACAAAAAAATCTTAACTAGGATTATCCTACAAATATTTCTGTCAAATACAAGCTATTTTTTAATAAGTTTGTTAACAGAGGAAGACTTGGTGGTAGAGGACAGAGCACTGGATTTAGACTCTAAAAAGCCCATGTCCCGTAGCTTACTTCCTGTGAGACATTAGGCAGATCATGAAATTTCATTTTCCTCATTTGTAGTGAAATGAGATTAATAATCCCCACCACATGATAATTTTAGGTGATTAAATGAAATAATGTAAGTGAAAGAGTGCTTTGAAAACCTTTTAACAGCATGTCAATAAGTATGGATAGTGCCTTGAATTAATGACAAAAGGACTCATTCTCCTTTTCTTTCTACCTTGGATACAGTTGATTAAAAATTTTCAACTAAATTTACTGTTTCTTTTTAACAGTTGAAAAAGGGCATGACTGTGCTTTAAATTTTAGTACGAGTTTTATTATGGAATAGGAAAAAAAAAAAAAAAAACAGAAGGAAAAAGAGGAATGCTTTTCACAAATGCCATTCCCTCAGCCTGGATTTTTCTTCTCTCCAATCCACCAACCCCATTCATCCACCCAGGCCCATCTGATGATTCCCTGAACACCATATAAGACTTAGATCACCTATCATCCACTACAGAAAAACTTCTTCCCCAGGTAGAACTAACCACCAATTCTTTGAAGACCTCATTGTATGTGCTGCTCTATTTCTATTTTTGTACCTGTCACAGAAAATGGCACTTACCTGTTTAGAGGCTCATCTCCCCAACTAAGCTATAACCTCCTTGTAAGAGGGGCCTATTTATTACTTCGTCTTTATATTACCAACAATTAGCATAAACACTGACACACAAAAATAGTCTGGATACCTGTTTACTGAATTGAATGGAATTGAGCATTTATTAATCGTGTACTGTGGATTAGAAAACATACTAGGTACTTTATGTGCGTTCTCTCATTTAATCCTCAAAACAGAAAAGAGAACTATCATTTATCAGATTTTGTGACACTGAAACTCTGATCATTCCAAACTGCGTTGGAGGAGTTATTCCTGAGACATTATAGCAAACAAATGTAAGTATAGAAGCTCTGATAAATCTAAAATCTAGTCATGTCCTTTATCTATGGGAGAAGAGCAGTAGTTAATCAATTTGAGCTAGGAGCTACAGGACCAAGGCTTACCAATAAAATAACCCACGGTAATCGAGCCAAGAATGAAGCATGGGGTAGGAAAAGATAAGGAAGACATATTCAGATAACAGGACTGTAATTATAAATGACTTATAGCCTCAGCAAAATTAATTGAGAAACTCTTGATATATGGTTAAGACCGGGCCCTAAATGACATTGACTGTGAGTTATGGCTTTCTGGTGTTAACTCTGAAAAAATTTCCCTGAAATGAGTCAAAGCTAGATCTATTCCAGTGACAATGCAGGAGATGGATAGGAAACGTGTCAAATGATTGATCAGATGCTTGACCACAGGGTTGTTGACTATAATTTTTAGAAATTGAAAGGCAGTTTTTACAAGAAATTGGGCTCTAAACTATATCATGTAGGGAGGAAAAAGGAAGGTCACAGAGAACAGATCATCTCAGTGGCAGGTGATAGATTAGTCTCTGAATAATTTTTAAATTTCTCCATGATGACCTATCACTACCTTCTGAACATCCCATCCAACCATCACATTGTCACATTGTCACAAGCATTATCATTTTCAAACACAGAGCTGCTCAAAGTATTTTAGAGCTCCCAGTTTCCCACAGGATGAAGTCCAACCTTCCTTGTATGTCATATATTGTCCTTCACAATGTGGACCAGACTCACATTTGCAGTACTAGTTCCTTTATCCCAAAACATGCTATACTCTTTCAAAAATACAGCACCTTTTGAATGCTATTCCTGTACCTGAGATGCTCTTTCCCTTTCCTGCTTTTTGGTGAATCCTACATATCTCTCAAGACCTAACTCAGATGTTGCCTCCTCTGAGAATTCCTCCTGAGTTCTCCTAGGTAGGACAGTGATGTCATCTGAACACTCATCTGTATAGCATTATCCTGTCACCTTATAATTATCCATCTCCCCCTTGCAATGACAAGCAGAAACTCTGACTTATGAACCTTTGTATATACTCCAGGGAGTAATACTGGGGATTGTGAGCATCATTATGTACTCTAGGCCCTGGAATACAGTACTAAGCAAAACATACCCTTGCTTAATTTTATGGAGGTAATGAAGAAGGAAAAGTATAAAATAAGTAAACATATGCAAGATGACAATAACTGCTATAAAAAAATAAAAGAGGGTAAGGGGATAAAAGTGACAGGAGTGGGATTACACAGTCAGGAAAGATCTTCTGAAAAGGTGATATTTGGTATTTATCAGAGATATTTCAGCAGAGACACTGAGAAAGTAAGCTAGAGCACAACAGCATCTGGGTGGTACCCAAACAGGGGTGTATCTTAAGAGAATTATCCAATGTTCAGGAGCAAGAAAAGCTGGATGGAGAAAATAAACAACATCCTAAGAAGGGCTGAAGGTCAAAGCTGAGGAACTGGTACAGCATAGAGAGACTTGACTCTAAAGTTCAACCAACCCAAGTTGGTATCTGTGTCTGTGTGTATGTGTGTGTGAGAGAGGAGAGACTGTAGATACCCCTAGAATTCTGAATTTCAAGTAGTCAAACTCAGAATGCAAATAGATTTGGATAACAAGGGACACTTTCATTTTCTTGTGTCCAGTGCCACAGTCAACACCACATGGAGATCTCAGGGCTGGGAATAAGTTAGCAGATCAGGATCCCTGGAGTCAAGGGTTTCTCAATAGTGGCAGCACTGACAGTTTGAAACAGATTATTATTTGTTGTGAGGGGCTGTCTTGTGCACTGTGAGATATTTAGTGGCATCCCTGGCCTCAACCCAATCTCTAGACCAAATGTCCCCTTGGGGAAGGGGGACAACATGGCTCCCTATTAAGAAACACTGCTGTAGACAAAGGGACAGAGTGGAGAGAGAGGCAATAGTAGTCATGAAGACATAACCACAGACAATTAAAGCAAATAAGCCTACAGAGTCAAAATCAAATTTTAATTTGAGTTTTCATTTATGAGATAGCTATAGATAACCATAAATGTCTTCAAACCCTGTTCCTGGACCCTTGAAAATCTTTAATTATCTAAGAGTTAACCATACCTATTTCACCATACCAAACAAATAAAAATAATTTATTTTAGAAGAATTTTGAACAACCATGTTTGAAAAGGTAACAAGCATTTATCAAATCCTACTTTCTGACATATTACAATTAAGATTGTGTTGACTTGTAAAAAATCTCAGGCTTGTTTTTATCTTCCCTAAGGATTGGACTTTTTCTGGAAGGTGTTACTTTTATTCCTTTTTTAGACAAGCCTATATGAATGATTGCAGTGTGCTCATATATGGTAATCAAAAGGAATGAGAGTCTCTGACCTTCAGTATACATAATGAAAAAGATAGCTATATTTGAAGGCATTCTACTTTTGATTAGTTCATAACTTGGGGTGAAATAGCATGGACTGCTGACTCCCTTTCCTGAATCCTGATTAAAGATAACACAGAAGTGATAAGGAAGTTGATGGATATCAGATACTAAACTAAAATCTATGAAAAACTCCTGGGTAGCGAGAGTGGCTGGGTTGTTATGGGTGTGTACACGGGTGTGTGTGTACGTGTGTGTGTACCTTTGGGAGTGGGGGTGGATAAGAGAAAGGACAGTCTAGAACAAAAGTGGATTATGTGTAATAAGATTTCATTCCTCTTTGCAGAGAGACATTGCCTAACAAAGTAGCTAATACTTTCAGGGACATAGTCACCTGAAAAAATAGATCATTGGACATTTACAGAATACAAATATTTTAAAAGAAGAACAGCAATCAGAGATGAAAAAGAAATAAAAGGAATCAAAACCGGAAAAGAAGAAGTAAAGCTGTCACTGTTTGCAGATGACATGATACTTTACATAGAGGATCTTAAAGATGCTACCAGAAAGCTACTAGAGTTAATCAATGAATTTGGTAAAGTAGCAGGATACAAAATTAATGCACAGAAATCGCTTGCATTCCTATACTCTAATGATGAAAAATCTGAAAGAGAAATTAAGGAAACACTCCCATTTACCATTGCAACAAAAAAAGTAAAATCCTTAGGAATAAACCTACCTAAGGAAACAAAAGATCTGTATGCAGAAAACTATAAGATATTGATGAAAGAAATTAAAGATGATACCAACAGATGGAGAGATATACCATGTTCTTGTATTGGAAGAATCAACATTGTGAAAATGACTATACTACCCAGAGAAATCTACAGATTCGATGCAATCCCTTTCAAACTACCAATGACATTTTTCACAGAATCAGAACAAAAATTTCACAATTTGTATGGAAACACAAAAGACCCCGAATAGCCAAAGCAATCTTGAGAAAGAAAAACAGAGCTGGAGGAATCAGGCTCCCTGACTTCAGACTATACTACAAAGATACAGTAATCAAGACAGTATGGTACTGGCACAAAAACAGAAATATAGGTCAATGGGACAGGATAGAAAGCCCAGAGACAAACCCATGCACATATGGTCACCTTATCTTTGATAAAGGAGGCAAGAATATACAGTGGAGAAAAGACAGCCTCTTCAATAAGTGGTGCTGGGAAAACTGGACAGCTACGTGTAAAAGAAAGAAATTAGAACACTCCCTAACACCATACACAAAAATAAACTCAAAATGGATTAAAGACCTAAATGTAAGGCCAGACACCATCAAACTCTTACAGGAAAACTTAGGCAGGACGCTCTATGGCATAAATCACAGCAAGATCCTTTTTGACCCACCTCCTAGAGAAATGGAAATAAATACAAAAAAAAAGAAATGGGACCTAATGAAACTTAAAAGCTTTTGCACAGTAAAGGAAACCATAAACAAGATGAAAAGACAACCCTCAGAATGGGAGAAAATATTTGCAAAGGAAGCAACTGACAAAAGATTAATCTCCAAAACATACAAGCGACTCATGCAGCTCAATATCAAAAAACCAAACAACCCAATCCAAAAATGAGCAGAAGACCTAAATAGACATTTCTCCAAAAAAGATATACAGATTGCCAACAGACACATGAAAGAATGCTCAACATCATTAATCATTAGAGAAATGCCAATCAAAACTACAATGAGATATCATCTCACACTGGTCAGAATGGTCATCATCAAAAAATCTACAAACAATAAATGCTGGAGAGGGTGTGGAGAAAAGGGAGCCCTCTTGCACTTTTGGTGGGAATGTGAATTGATACAGCCACTATGGAGAACATTATGGAGGTTCCTTAAAAAACTAAAAATAAAATTACCATATAATCCAGCAATCCCACTACTGGGCATATACCCAGAGAAAACCATAATTCAAAAAGACACATGCACCCCTATTTTCATTGTAGCACTATTTACAATAGCCAGGTCATGGAAGCAACCTAAGTGTCCATTGACAGATGAATGGATAAAGAAGATGTGGCACATATATACAATGGAATATTACTCAGCCATAAATAGAAATGAAACTGAGTTATTTGTAGTGAGGTGGATGGACCTAGAGTCTGTCATACAGAGTGAAGTAAGTCAGAAAGAGAAAAACAAATACCATATGCTAACACATATATATGGAATCTAAAGAAAAATAAACGGCTCTGAAGAACCTAGGGGCAGGACAGGAATAAAGATGCAGATGTAGAGAATGGACTTGAGGACACAGGGAGGGGGACGGGTAAGCTGGGACGGAGTGAGAGAGTGGCATGGACATATATACACTACCATATGTAAAATAGATAGCTAGTGGGAAGCAGCTGCATAGCACAGGGAGATCAGCTCGGTTCTTTGTGACCACCTAGAGGGGTGGGATGGGGGGTGGCATAGGGCGGATGGGAGGGAGACACTAGTGGGAGGAGATATGGGGGTATATGTATATGTATAGCTGATTCACTTTGGTATACAGCAGAAACTAACACACCATTCTAAAACAATTATATTCCAATAAAGATGTTTAAAAAAAGACTGGAATAATAAAGTGAAATCAAAGGAGAGGGCTCTTACATAGACCAATGATGATTATAACCCCATGAATGAATGAATATGACTTAATCAACACTATGAACCTGCTAAAAAATAAATTACATTGTTTTGCAAGGAGAAATTAAGAAGAAACTAGTTGTATGGGAAGTGGGTGGTAAATGCTTCATGGAGGCAAAGACAACTAAACGGAGTCTTCAAGGAGCACTATGATTATCGGAGGTAGAGATGCAGGGAGGAAATTGTTCCCAGGTTAAGAAACCTCAGACACAAGGCCACAGTCAAGAAAGAGATCGTCTGTTCAGGGAACAGCAAGGAGTCAGGTGGGTATAGACTGTAAGATTCAGTGGATTGGGGAAGAGAATTGAAGGGATAGGAGATGCCTGGCTGGTGTTAAGGTAAGGGATAGATTGGATCCAAACTGTGAAGACCCTCATATGTCCTAGGAAACCACTGAAAACATACAGTGATGCGAATAATGGATAGATTGACCCTTGGTCGCTTATGAAAGCTACATGAAGAATTTCCAAGCTTTCACAAACTAGCCGGGCTGTCAAGATTCCCGAACTGGAGTGTAGTAAATCAGTTAGCTAAAATGAGGCTCCCGTGAAGAATGTCCCTGTCACTCTGCCTGGGGTGGCATCTGCTATAACTGGAGACTAGCGAGTCAACAGACACTTTGATCATCAAATGATTTATGTCAGCCATCATGTGTTGAAGTGGCAGCCACACATCTGTCATCAGGACAATGTTGTATAAAAGCGATTTTAATTGCCTCTGGATTATATATAAAAAGAGTGGAGCAACACAGAGATAAACTATTGGATCACTGCTAATTTGCAGATTGTGTTGTGAAGGACAAAGTATACCCCCAGTGGGCCAAGGGTGAGGGTAGGCGGTTGTTTCACAGATAGGAGGTGTAGGCAGGAGTGTTTTAATAACAAATGGCAACATTCATTCTATGACAAGAGCCTCAATTCAGAAAAATGTCAAGCTGATGTATTCCGTTTTCTGCCCTGTATTTAATCAACTGTAGAAGGTATTGATCTAAGATTCAGACTGTAAGAAAAGGACTTGTGAATGTCAAATGTTAAAAGAAAGATTCACATTTTAGGTCATCTCTTCCAATTTGCTATGCATATTAGCCACAATTTAATGTCTCCATACCTGCTGTTTGCCTTCCTCTCTCTGAGATTTCCCTCCCCTTCATCCTCTACTGCTTCCACCCTCGTGTAAACCGTTATCGTCCTCTTCCTCACTGTGTTTCTCTCCTGCCACTGCAGAATGAATCCACCAGAAGACTACTCGGGTTATTCAAGTCCCTTGCCCAGAAACTCCTCTAGGGTAACCACTGCCTACAGAATCCAGTTCTTCCTCCTCTTCTTGAGGTCAAGGCCCTTCATGATACCCATTCACTCATTCAATTCATTCAATAAATATTTACTAAACACCTACCACTGTTCTGGACATGTGGGACATATCAGTGAACAAACCTGATGAGCACCCCTACCCTCATGGAGATTACATTCTACAGGGTCCACAACTTAACAATTCAAACCAATTTCCCATCAGACTTCTAAGAAAACACAAGCTGGGTTACTCATAACCTAATATCATAATCCTCAAACACTTTCCCAATGTTTTACTTTTGCTTGATTTTTAATTTATGTATTCAATAAATACTTCTTTTCTATTAAATGTGTCTTTGCTACCCACAAACACAATCCGTCCAATTCCTTGAGCTCTCCGTTCCTCAACCTTTACTTCAAAGATCCCTTCCTCCTCTAAATCCTCCTACACTGTTGGTGGGAATGTAAACTGGTGCAGTCACTATGGAAAACAGTATGGAGTTTCCTCAAAAACCTAAAAATACAGTTGCCATATGATCCAGTAATCCCACTCCTGGGCATATATCCAGACAAGACTATGATTCAAAAAGATACATGCACCCCTATGTTCTTAGCAGCACTATTTACAATAGCCAAGACATGGAAGCAATCTAAATGTCCATTCACAGATGAATGAATAAAGAAGATGTGGTACATATATACAATGGAATACTACTCAGCCATAGAAAAGAATGAAACAACATCATTTGCAGCAACATGGATGAACCTAGAGATTATCATACTAAGTGAAATAAGTCAAAAAGAGAAAGACAAATACCATATGATATCACTTATATGTGGAATCTAAAATATGATACAAATGAATTTATTTATAAAATAGAAACAGACTCACTGACATAGAGATCAGACATGTGGTTGCCAAGGGGAGGGGGGAGTGATGGATTGGGCATTTGGGATTAGCAGATGCAAACATATATAGAATGGATAAACAACATGGTCTTCCTGTATAGCACAGGGAACTATATTCAATATACTGTAATAAGCCATAGTGAAAAAGAAAAAAAATTATTTTGAAAGTGTTAAGAGACAAAGAAAAATTGAAAATACAGAGGAAGAAAAAAGATCCTTTCCTCTTCTCCACCTCAGCCACCCTCTCCAATGGTCATTCTTTCTCAAAACAGCACCAACTCTCAACTCTTGACTCCAAGTGTCATGCCTCTGATGACCACCTCCTAATTTTCTAGCTCTCCTCTTCTAGTGATCCAGCTGCAACAACTCTTTGACATCATCACTACTAACAGATTTCTTTTTTACTGTCAGTCCTCACTATCATGTCCTCACTGAACTCCTTATTCAGATTTAAGAACACATTATTACATTTTTATGTCACATACCCATGTCTCCAACTCATCACACATATCTTTTTTGTCACTTTATCCCCAAGGCCCAGAACAGTAACCAAAATAAAAGCCACAACTAATATTTATTGAATATTCACAATGTGCTAGGCTCTGTTCTAAATGCTTTCGTGTGTGAACGTATTTAATCCTCACAGTCACTTTATGACATAGATTCCTTTATTTCTCCCCACTTTTACCAATGAGAAAACTACCATTTTGCAAGTTTCAAATCTTTTAGTGGTTACCCTAGAAATTATAACAGGCATCCTTAATTTACAAAATCAAGTGTTAATTAGAGGCCATGAAAAATTAAGCAAACTGCCCAAGTTCACACATGTTGCAAGTGGTAGAAGAAGAATTCAAAATTCAAACACAGAAGTCCTAGTTCCAGTCCCATTTACTTAACCACTACACTATCATGGAACATAGTTAGTGCTCAGTAAATATAGAGAATGAATGAATGAATGGTTCCTCTAGTTATAAGTCACATGTTCTCTCTGATTATTGAAACCCTCTCAATAAGTCATGCCCCAGGTGACTGCTACCTTCTTCAGGAAGACTTGATTGATAGTCTTCCCCTTCCCCAACTCAGAATGGAAAAGAATCTTTACTAGTTCCATCATAAATATTACTTCATTTGAACCTGGAAAAAATCCTATGAGGTAGACATTATGTTTATTTCTGGATAATAATGGCAATAATGGTAATAGGAAGCATTTTTGTGCCCCCCCCATATTCTAGCACTTAATTAAGAGCTCTATATCTACTGACCCATTTAATACTCATAATATCCTTATGAGATAGGCATTATTATTATCCCCATTTTATACACAAGAAAACTGACAAGCGCTTACAGAACATGGTGATAAATAATTAAACAAATAAGTTCTAAATAAAATTATAGCTGCTTAGTAAATGTGTGGTTAATATAATTTAATCCCAATGCAACTGGAAGCCACATCCGTTTGTGGGCAATACCCACTCAAAGTATTTTAGTGTTAGCAAGTATCAATGTCTTTTGTCCATACTGCAATCTTCCTTTCATTTCTGCATAACTGGAACAAGGTTGGCACCAAAACCATTAAGAGAAAAAATTATCCAGACTCCCTTAAATTTACCCTCATTCTGGGTCTAGCCCACACCCAAGTCTACTGGCTTAGATGTGACTAGGTCACAACTCAGAGACCAAAAAATTATGGTAAAGACTGATCCAGAGAAGGCCCATCCTTCCCTGGGTGGATGGCACTGACAAATACCGTACTGACTTTGGAAATGGGCCTCAACTCTTCCAAGAATTCTTGGGTTCCTGTAGGTTGGTTTACTAGACAGTGGACATGAAGTCAGAAGCCTAGGAGTAAAGTTCTGGCTCTGTTGCTTGTCCTCAGACAAATTCAGTAGCATCATTCTTTTTCTCATCTGAAAAATGAGACAAATTACGTTTATCTCACAGAGTTATGGTAAGGACTACTTGAGCTGAATATTATACATGGCAGCACTTTATAAACTATGAAACACTGTAACCATTTAAGAGATTACTTGATATTGGCTTCAAAATTCTAGGCCACCTAAAAAAGTATCTAGCCACTAATCCACCAATGCATAAAAATTCCATTCTTGAGTCTATGGAATTGTATGGGAACCAGGCTTCTTTTTTCTTTCTGTTCTGCCATCTTTTGCAAAAGAATTTCATCCTCAAGGTCACAGTATGCTTGCTAAAGTTACAGCCATCATGTTGTATTGTAGGCAAGAAGAAAAATGTCACAGGAAAAAAGGAAGGATGTTTCTCTCAGCTAAATCAACCTTATTTAAGATATTTTCTAAAAGACCCTCAAAACAATTTCTACTGCCCTCTTAGTATGGAAGGCTGGAAAATATAGAGTTCTAGTGTGCCCATTGATACCATGAAAAAGTTCAACTTTGTTAGGAGGAAAAAAAAGAAGACTGGTTGTTAGTAGTCAACTAGCATTCCTTGCCACAATTTGTATTGAGTTTTAATTTTACAAGGCAATCTGAGGTTAATTTCCCAATTTCATTCTCCTAACAATCTTATCAGATAATCAGGACAAGGATTATTATTCACTTTTTATAAATTGGAAAACTAAGGATTGTGTTGTACAATGTTTCACAATATGCTCTTTCAAAACATTTTACTGTGAAATATGACTCATATAAATAAAAGTGTATTTAAAACTATGTCTCAGTGATTTATTAGAATAAAAAATGTAATCACTATCCTAAACAGTAAAAACAACAACAGCTAAAACCTTGCCGACACTCCAGAAAATCCCTCACTATTTTCTCTCACCTCCTCAAAAGCAATAACTAATCATTTTTATTGTAATCAGTTTCCTACTTTTCTTCATAGTTATTTTTCCTACAATGTACATTCCTTAAAAAATATAAATTAATCAGCTAGATGTCAGAAGATCCCAGGATAAAATATAGAATATAGACTGTGAAAAATGAATTTAATTGTACTAAAAATGTATGTCACATCTCGCTGAAGTAAGTGGAGGGAGGGAGGAAAAGGAGCAAAGTAGCTTTAGAAAACAGTGTTTTGACTGAAAACTATAATGCTAAAATTGCACATAAACACTTTAGCTGAGAAATTTGTTTCTAATTGGGACCTGGGTTAGCAATTCTGAAACTGCTTTACGTTTGTACTAGGATTGAACAAGTGGGTAAGTAAAATGTAGGTGATGAGAGCAAAAGTTTTTACCATCAGAGAAAGAAGTTAGAAATAAACAAGTGAGGAAGGTTAGAAAGAACCCTGATGTGCCCAATACTGGGTCCGAGATAACCAGTATGAACTCATTTAAACTAGATGGATAAAGGATAGACAGACAGACAGAATATATACATGAGTTAGTATACATACATATGTTCTATCTCAGTCCAGCGAGAGGGGTGAGAAGCAGTAACTCCTCATTTGCAATAAATATACTTAGCACCTAGATCTTCATATCTAAATACTATTCTCCACTCAGAGTAACCAGAGATCCTTGGGAAAATGGCTGATTCAAGGGCTGGGACAGGGAAAATAAAGGATGAACCTGGAGCATTTTGTAGTGTCAGAAAGTAAGGAAGTGCACAAAAAAAGTAAAAAATGGGGTCGTGTCAAAAGGACACAGGAGCCAACCTAAAAGAGTTCTCAATGACCAAATCTGAAACAATGTGGGCAACAAAATAAATAACGATGGTATTGGATTATAAGCCAATATCCATAAGTCCACACTGACATAAATAAAGTATTAAAAAATGGGGGAGAAGGAACAAACCTACCTTACAGAAAAATTACAAAAATAAATATAAAGGGAATGAGGAAAATAAAAAATTACCAGTGGAACACCACAATAATAACTGTTGCACAGAAGATCCTCTGATGAGTGCCAAAATCAGTGAGTGAAACTTTTAAGGAGAAACAGGATATTTCCATAGCCTCAAAATATATTTTCTAAAATATATGAGTTACTGTGGTGGTTTTAACATATGTCTCCAAATTCCTTTTAGGAATCAAAGTTTAATTCCTCCTTTCTTGAATATGGGCTGGACTTAGTGATTTGCTTCTAAGGAGTAGATTATGGAAAAGGAAAAACAGTAACTTTACAGTAAAGAGACCTGGCAGACACCACCTTAACTGAGTGATCCAAGATTACATCTTGGGTAAAACTCATGCTAATATCACATACTCCCCCTCCTCATTCCTAGCTATGCTGCATTGAGAAGGGCACTTTACATCTCTTGGTATTCTTCTCAAAATTCCATAACACCAGTCTACTCATGAAAAATCAGCAGACAAATCTGAACTGAGGCACATTCTACAATATACCTGGCCAATTCTCTTCCAAAATATCATCATGAAAAACAAAGACTGAGGAGACATAAAGACTAAATACATCCCGGACCAGAAAAAAAAAACAAAAAAACAAAAAAAACATTAGTTATAATTGCACAAACTAGTGATTACCAGAGGGGAAAAGGGTGGTGGGAGGGGCTAAATAGGTGAAGGACATTAGAGGTACAAAATACCAGTTATGAAATAAATAAGTTACAGGGATGTAATGTACAGCACAGGGAACAGAGTCAGTATTTTACAATAACTTTGTATGATGTGTAATCTATTAAAATAACAAACCATTATGTTGTATGCCTAAAACTAATATAATATTGCAAGTCAACTATAGCTAAATAAATTGTTAAAAAGTATAAAAAATAAACAAGTGAAATCTGAATAAAATATGTAATTCATTTAATAGTATAGGATGAATGGTAATGTCTTGGTTTTGATAAATTCATCATGGTAATATAAGATATTAACATTAAGGGAAACTGGTTGAAGGTTATCTCTGAAACTCTTCTAAAAATGTAAAATACATTAAAAGTAAGTTTTTTAAAATGATAAATTTTTTTGTTTTCTAAAAATTATAGAAATGGAAAGGATACTATCCATATTATCTTCTCTCTGGTTTCTTTCATACAGCATTATTCTTATGAAATGTATTCATATTGTTATCAGTATTGCTAACTAACTTTCAATGTTGTAGAGTATTAACATAATTTCAATATATCGTAATTATTTTTATGCTACTATTGATGGACATTTGGATTGTTTTCAGTTTGTGTTTATTGTGAACACTCATATGAATCTTCATGTATATGTCTTTCAGCACACAAATGCACATGTTTCTGTTTATGATATAACTAGAATAGAATTACTAGAATACAGGTAATACCTATGTTCAGCTTAGTAGATAATGTCAAGCAGTTTTCCAAACTGGCTGTATCAATTTACACTCTCACCAGGGTGTGTGAGTCTCAGTTACACTATATCCTAAAAAACGCTTGATACTATGAGTCCCTTTAATTTTAATTCTTTTTAATTGTATCAATTATGATGGATGGACAGGCTCCCTTTGTGTTTTTTTTAATTGAATTATAGTTGGTGTACAATATTATGTAACTTACAGGTGTACAATATAGTGATTCACAATTTAAGGTTATACTCTATTTATAGTTATTATAAAATAATGGCTATAGTCCTTGTGTTGTACAATATATCCAATATTAAGAGGTACAAACTATACCTAATAGTTTGTACCTCTTATTCCCCTACTCTTATGTTGCTCTTCCTTCTCCCTACGAATTTATTCTCCAAATCTGAGTCTGTTTCTTTTTGGTTATAGTCACTAGTTTGTTGTATTGCTTTACATTCCACATATAAGTGATATCATACAGTATTTGTCTTCCTCTGACTTATTTCACTTAGAATAATACCCTCCAAGTCTATCCATATTGTTGCAAATGGCAAAATTTCTTTCTTTTTATGGCTGAGTAGTATTCCATTGTGTATATATATACCACAACTTATTTATCCATTCATCTGTTGATGAACACCTAGGGTTGTTTCCATATCTTGGCAGGGGTTTTCATCTGGGCCCTGAGTAATTTCTTTAATCTTGTCATAGTTTATGGCCTTGGTGGTGGCCCTTTTTATGCCTTCGATGAGGCAGGTAAGCATATGGTCCCGTCGACGTCTATCTTGGGACCCTTCCTGATAATTCCAATTGGGGTCATTCTCAGGGACTGCTGTGGGTCCGGGCACATAAGTGCTGGGTTGGCGCCTGTTAAGGGTATCCCCATGTTCCCTAGCTTTAGTCCAGATTCTAGCTCATTCTTCCATATTAGTCTTGCCTTTCAGAGGCTATATGCCTTTTCACCAATATGGATTTAACCTCTGAGGAAGGCAAAACAATCTTGGCAATGCATTTCATCTCCCAGTCAGCCCCTGATATCCATCGCAAACTCCAAAAATTAGAAAAGGGTCCTCAGACTCCCCAATCCGAACTCACCAACCTGGCCTTCAAGGTTTTTAATAACTGAGATGAGAATAGATGAAGGGAAAAGAGGGAAAGAGACCAACAACGGTCTCAAGAGCAGAAACAATCTTTCCAAATGACTGCCTCTGAGATTGGAGGCACTTTTCAGGATAAGACTTAACCAAGACCCTCCAACCAATGACAAGGAAAACAGCCACTGGGCCCCAACGCTGGCTCTGGCTTCAACTGCAAACAAGTGAGGCCCTGGAGTAGAGAATGTCCCAGGAAAATGTTACCCCCGGGACCATGCCCACTTTGTAAACTAAAAGGGCACTGGAAGCGGAATTGCCCTCTCCTTGATAAGAGGCGACAAAATCCCTTTCCAGAACTGGGGAACCCTCCTGTGAGGATCTCCTCCATCCCCATGGATCTTCAAGGACTTCTACTGTCTTCGGACTGATGGGCCCTGATGCTGGACCTGGTTCCAGGACATAGATTGACTTCACCGAGCCTCAGGTAACTCTATCCATAGCAGGTAAGAAAATCAATTTCTCAGTTGATACCGAAGCCACTTACTCTGCTCTTCCCGAGTTTTCAGGTCCCTTTGACTCCCTCACCTATCACCATTATTGGAGTAAAAGACAAACCAACATCAACCTACTCTCCAAACCTTTGACTCACCATGCTCACTGGGTGATCAAATCTTTTTGCATTTCTTCCTCATCTTTGCCAATTGTCCGACCCCCCTCCTAGGCAGGGACCTTATGACCAAACTAGGGACTCAACTAATTCTCCAGCCACAAGCCTCCTTCCTTGGAATCTTAGGAGACTCCCCCTCCTAAGATTGCTCAGCCCTCCCCTCTCCCACCAGAAATACTTAAACAGGTTTCCCCAATTGTATGGGACATTAACACCACCAGGAGGGCCTCTCACCTAACCCCTGTCACTACCACCATGAGGGACGCCTCTCACTTTCCCTGCCACTCTCAATATCCTATAAAACTGGAAGATCTTAGGGGACTCAAACCCCTCATTAACAAATTTCTAAATGCTGGACTCCTTAGACCCACCAGCTCCCCTTATAACACCCCTATCCTACCCATTAAGAAGACAGATGGCACCTATCATCTAGTACAGGACCTATGCATAATTAATGAGGCAGTAGTCCCTCTCCATCCAGTAGTCCCAAATACGTATACCATCCTCAGGTCAATTCCTCCTAACACTCAGGTCTTTACAGTCTTCGATCTAAAAGATGCTTTCTTCACTATCATTCTCTCCTGAGATTCTCAAGATATATTTGCTTTTACATGGATGGACCCTGACACTCACCGCTTTCAACAACTCACCTAGACCTCCCTCCCCCAGGGATTTAGAGATAGCCCCCACCTCTTTGGTCAAGACCTAGCCTCTGATTTGTCCACCCTGTCACTTCTGGGCAGCACTCTTATTCAAATGTTGATGACCTCCTCCTCGGCAGCCCAGATCACAACGCCTCCCTTACCAAAACCATAGCCCCCCTCACCCACTTAGTTCTATGAGGCTACCGAGTTTCTCCTTCCAAAGCACAAATTAATCAGGTCACAGTCAAATATCTAGGATTTCTCTTTTCCCCAGGACAACGAGCAATCACTACTCAACGCAAAGAGCTTATAGCCTCTCTCCTTCCATCTCATAACAAAAAGGAATGAAGGGCCTTTCTGGTCCTCCCTGGTTACTTCCACATCTGGATCCCCCACTATGGCCTTACAGCAAAAACTCTTTATGAGGCCCTCCAGGGACCCAAAAATGAACCCCTGGAATGGAACTCCTCTCTACAGTCAGCCTTTACCTCATTCCAGACAG
Organism: Balaenoptera ricei; assembly: GCF_028023285.1. Lineage (NCBI taxonomy): Eukaryota > Metazoa > Chordata > Mammalia > Artiodactyla > Balaenopteridae > Balaenoptera > Balaenoptera ricei. Next base: position 52,944,785 of record NC_082646.1, on the reverse strand, counting down.
CCCTCACCTCTGCTCTGGCCCTGGCCCTCCCAAACTTAGATGAGCCCTTCTTACTATACACCCATGAAGAGAGAGGTATAGCCCTGGGAGTCTTAAGACAAAAATATGGCCAAGCTTTCACCTCTCAAACTACCTAAGATGTGTCTCAAGCTTTAGACATTAAATACAAAAATATGGCCCAGTTTTCACCTCTCAAATAACCCAACAGGTATCTCAAGTTTTAGATATTAAATACAAACTACATATAGCCTGGAATCCCCAGTCTTCAGGAAAAATAGAAAAGGCTCACTCTTCCCTTAAAAGACAACTCACCAAGCTTGCCTTGGAACTCAATCAGAGCTGGCTAGAACTCCTTTCCTATGCCCTTTTCTGACTCCAGACTACTCCGAAGGCCCCCTTACACCCCAGTCCCTTTGAACTCACGTACGGACGCCCAGCTCTTCTTACTCCCTTTTCTACCATGAAGCCTCCTCCTCTGGGCTCTTACCTCATAGCCTTAGAACTAACTCACAACCTTTTACAGACCTGTGCTAATAAATACCTACACCAACCTCAGGACTTGCTCCCATCTACAATCCTACAACCTGGGGACTGAGTCCCCAAACATACCAAACCCCTCCAACTCCCTTGGAAGGGTCCATTTCAGGTACTACTTACAACTCTGACAGCAGCCAAGCTCTCAGGATATCCATCCTGGATCCATCTGTCATGACTCAAGCCTACTGATCCTCCTGCTGTGCCCTCAACACAATCCTCTCCCTACGCCTGTCAACAGTTATCCAACACTAGACTAAGGATCTACCTAAACCCAGAGACCACTAAAACCTTGAGCACAGCTCAAGATTAATATGCCCTGGTGGGCTTACATGCGTCTTACTCTCTTATTTCCCCTTCTACTCTTCACAATCTTTTATAACTACAAACATAACCACTCTCCTATCCCCGGAGAAAGTTCCTAGCACCTTGCTGGACCAGTCCCAAAGACTGCTAAGACAAAATTCTTGGTTGCTTTCTCACCTAGTACCTAACCATGCTCTTTCATACCAGCTACCCCTCCTTAAGTGCCACTCATAACCCCTACTTCTGCACAATAAAAGAAATTACAGCCCTCCTTCGAAAGGCCAAGGGCTCACAATATCACAACTGCTGGCTATGCACTAACATTGGCAGGACAGGCTTTTCTGGATTCCCAGCACCACCTCAGACATGGGCAACCTTATCCCTACTCATAGGCCCCCCCGGTTTGGGCCCCAACTCCCATGGTGGTATTTCCGGCCTCAGGCTGTCTCATGGGTCCAAAAGAACCTCTTTGACTCACTTCCATAAATGCCCCTCCCCATCCATGGACCCATCTTCCAGGACATTTCCTTACTAATCCCGTCTCCCATATGTATTATGGACAATACTACCTCATGGGAGATCCCCTTGTCTCACAGCCAAACCACCACTTTACCCCTGACTTAACAATGACCACGATCAGCTGGAAATCTAGCTCCTCCCAATTGCAATCAAATTCTATACTTAAAACCACCCCCCGACAATGGGACAGACCAAAATACGAAGCTCAGATAAATAATTTCCCTAACAACCGAATTTACCTTCCCAAACCAGGCAACTGGACACTCCCATCCACTTTCAATGAACAGTACTTTTATGGGGCTTCTATTTGTCCTCCTGTCAATTCCACTGACTGCCCCCTGGCCTCATCTATAAATAACTGCTGGCACCTGCCCTACACGGGTGAAACTAGGACCTGCCCCAAGTACATTGACTCTTTGTTTCCACAAAAAGCTTGGGGCTTTGACTTTCAGTGACAGCTTCCCCCCTAGGAAAATAACACCTCGATCCTCCCAAAAGCTTCTGCCTGCTTAAACCTGTTGGTGGGACTTTCTCTAACCACCACATACTTCCTACCAGAAGGGTCAAGTACAAACTTCCTTATTAACATAACTTTTATGGCCTACGTACCCCCTTCAGCAGCACTATACTTTCTCTGTGGGACCTCGGCATGTCTCTGTATGTCTCCTAACTGGATCGGAACCTGCACCATCGTATCCCTATTACCCCAGAAGAACATCTGCACTGGGCCTGTGCCTCTCCCCCACCTTTTCAGATACCGAAATAAATGAGAACCTCTATCAATCCTAGTAACCGTAGCCGCAGCTCTGGGTTTAGACACTGGAACTGCAGCTATCATACATTCTTCCATAGCTGTCATACTGTCTCCTCCTTTTCGGTCCCTGTCTTATCCCGTTTCTCCTCTCCTTTGTCAAAAACTGTCTTACTGCCTTTACCAAACCTTCCTGCCCTGTTTCAGGTCTTGCCTTTCAAGCCATTCAGTTCTAAGACAACCCACAAGGCCCCCCAGGTAGGGCAGCTCTACACCCCAGCTCATCAGGAAGAAGTTACAAAAGAAGAGACCTCCACCTCAATTCCCAACAAATGGGCCAACTGGGTTCCATGTAGCATTTAAGAATAAGTTAATATTCAGAGGGAGGAAATGTAAACCCATCTAACATTGTTCACAATAGAGTAGCGCCTGGCAAGGGCCACTATCAAGTCTCTTTCAGACACCCAAGGACTGGAAAATTACTGAAGACTGCAAGTCTATTCTCTGAGAAACCACATCCTATAGAGACACAGCCAGCCCGGATACTGCTGTGGACCAGAATAGACATGAACCCACCCCCTTTTCCTGCACCTTGCCCTTTGAAACTCAATAAAAGACTCAAACCCCTACCCTTCAGTGCCAACACCACTCTATGCATCTGGCCCCTTTCCAATCATGGAAAGTGAATAAAAACTCTCTTTTCTCCTCTTGCTAATATTTCTGTGAATTCTTTCACAACCTGCGTCAACTCACCTAACACATAGTATACATTTTTCCATAATTTTTCCTCCAAAGTTTTTGCCTCCTTGTGTTTCTTATAGGATTGCTAAAATTGAACATGTTAAGTCTGTTTTTTAATTTAGTCTAGACGTCCGTATCTTTTAATTTATATTGAAAGTAATTACTGATACCTGCGGGTCTAAGTCTACGATATTGTTAAGTGATTTATATTTGTTTTGTTGATTCCATGTTCCCACTTATCTCTTTTTCTTCATTCTGTTAGATTAGTAATTTCATTATTTCATTTCCACCACACAGGTTTGCAATTTTGAATTATTTTAGTGGTTATACAAAGTATAACAGGCATCCTTAATTTATGAAGCATAATGCTAATTAATGTACTATCTTTAAACTGGAAATATCAATGTAGGTAAATTATTCTGATGACCTTTATTCAATCCTCAGTTATTGTTTTGAGTTGGTACACATATTTTTTCTTATGTTGCTTTGTAAAATTTAATTGAAAGAGGAAAATATTACTTTAATATATTAGGCACCAGACCAGGAATTTTCACAAATACTGAATCATTTAAAAGGGCTCAACATTGTATTATATATCCTGTTATTCTTATTTTAAAGATGAGAAAACTAAAACAAAAAGAGGTAATTTTATATAAGAGAGCCAGAATTTTAGTCTTTCTTTTCCAAGTCCAAGCTTGGTTTTCCTTTCACTTCTCTATAGATGCTGTGCATAAATAAGAGTATGGGGCCCATAAGGGCCTACAAAGTATTAAGTGAAGAAGAAGAAAAAAGTTGGAGGACTGACACCTGACTTCAAGACTTACTATAAAGATATGGTAATGAAGACAGTGTGGTATTGGCAAAATAACAGACAAAGAGATCAATGAAACAGAATCAAAAACCCAGGAATAGGCCCCCATAAATATAGTCAACTGACCCTTGACAAAGAAGCAAAGGCAATATGATGGAGCAAAGATAGCCTTTTAACAAATGGTGCTAAAACAACTGAACATCAATACCCATAAAAAAGAATCTACACACAGATCTTACATCCATCACAGAATTAACTCAAAATGGATCATAAACTTAAATGTAAAATGCAAAACTATAAACCATCTAGGCAATAACAGAGGAGAAAACGTAGATGGCCTTGGATATGGTGACGCCTTTTTTACAACATCAAAAACATGATCCATGAAAGAAATAATTGAAAAGCAGGACTTCATTTAAATTGTTAAGATTTACTTTACAAAAGACAATAGTAAGGTGCTGTCCCGTGTCCACGCGGCTCTGCAGAGCCCGGCAGAGAGCGGCGGGGTAAGGGGAAGGCTGCCTCCACCTCTTGGCATAGGACAGACCTGCTGGGGCCATTACACCTGCCACCAAGGCCTCGGGGAAGCCAGATAGGATTTAGACGGAGCAGCCGGCTGCCTTTGCCAACGCGACGTGGACTGCACGGTGCAGACGTGCCCAATCAATCCTGTGATGGTGGTGGCAGCAGTGGTTGCAGTAGGACCCTAGGAGAATCTTCCTCTCTGATTGGTGGAGCTGTGTTACCAAGCAGCCATGTGGATGACAGGCTCCAGCCAGGCGTCAGGGCTGTGCCTCTGAGGTGGGAGAGGCAAGGTCAGAACACTGGTTCACAAGAGACCTCCCAGCTCCACATAACATCAAATGGCAAAAATCTCCCAGAGATCTCCATCTCAACATCAAGACCCAGCTCCACTCAACGACCGGCAAGCTCCACCATAGGACACCCTATGCCAAACAACAAGCAAGACAGGAACATGACCCCACCCATTAGCAGAGAGGCTGCTTAAAATCATAATAAGGCCACAGACACCCCAAAACACACCACCAGACGTGGACCTGCCCAACAGAAAGACAAGATCCAGCCTCATCCACCAGAACACAGGCAATACTCTCCTCCACCAGGAGGCCTACACAACTCACTGAACAAAACTTAGCCACTGGGGGCAGATAACAAAAACAATGGGAACTACCAACTTGCAACCTGCGAAAAGGAGACCCCAAACACAGTAAGTTAAGCAAAATGAGAAGACAGAGAAACATACAGCAGATGAAGGAGCAAGGTAAAAACGCACCAGACCTAACAAATGAAGAGGAAATAGGCAGTCTACCTGAAAAAGAATTTAGAATAATGATAGTAAATATGATCCAAAATACTGGAAATAGAATGGAGACAATACAAGAAACGTTTAACAAGGACCTAGAAGAACTAAAGAGCAAACAAACAATGATGAACAACACAATAAATGAAATTAAAAATTCTCTGGAAGGGATCAATAGCAGAATAACTGAGGCAGAAGAATGGATAAGTGACATGGAAGATAAAATAGTGGAAATAACTACCGCAGAGCAGAATAAAGAAAAAAGAATGAAAAGAATTGAGGACAGTCTCAGAGACCTCTGGAACAACATTAAATGCACCAACGTTCGAATTATAGGGGTCCCAGAAGAAGAAGAGAAAAAACAAAGGGATTGAGAAAATATTTGAAGAGCTTATAGTTGAAAACTTCCCTAATATGGGAAAGCAAATAGTTAATCAAGTCCAGGAAGCACAGAGAGTCCCATACAGGATAAATCCAAGGAGAAACACGCCAAGACATATATTAATCAAGTTATCAAAAATTAAAACCAAAGAACAAATTAAAAGGAGCAAGGGATAAACAACAAATCACATACAAGGGAATCTCCATAAGGTTAACAGCTGATCTTTCAGCAGAAACTAAGCAAGCCAGAAGGGAGTGGCAGGACATATTTAAAGTGAAGAAGGGGAAAAACCTACAACCAAGATTACTGTACACAGCAAGGATCTCATTCCGATTTGATGGAGAAATTAAAACTTTTACAGACAAGCAAAAGCTAAGAGAATTCAGCACCACCAAACCAGCTTTACAACAAATGGTAAAGGAACTTTTCTGGGCAGGAAACACAAGAGAAGGAAAAGACCTACAATAACAAACCCAAAACAATTAAGAAAATCATAATAGGAATATACATATCAATAATTACCTTAAATGTAAATGGATTAAGTGCTTCAACCAAAAGACATAGACTGGCTGAATGGATACAAAAACAAGACCCATAAATATGCTGTCTACAAGAGACCCACTTCAGACCTAGGGACACATACAGACTGAAAGTGAGGGGACGGAAAATGATATTCAATGCAAATGGAAATCAAAAGAAAGCTGGAATAGCAATTCTCATATCAGAAAAAATAGACTTTAAAACAAAGACTATTACAAGAGACAACGAAGGACATTACATAATGATCAAGGGATCAATCCAAGAAGAAGATATAACAATGTAAATATTTATGCACCCAACATAGGAGCACCTCAATACATAAGGGAAACACTAACAGCCATAAAAGGGGAAATTGACAGTAACACAATCATAGTAGGAGACTTTAACACCCCACTTTCACCAATGGACAGATCATCCAAAATGAAAATAAATAAGGAAACACAACTTTAAATGATACATTAAACAAGATGGACTTAATTGATATTTATAGGACATTCCATCCAAAAGCAACAGAATACACATTCTTCTCAAGTCCTCATGGAACATTCTCCAGGATAGATCACATCTTGGGTCACAAATCAAGCCTTGGTTAATTTAAGAAAATTGAACTCATATCAAGTATCTTTTCCAACCACAAGGCTATGAGACTAGATATCAATTACAGGAAAAAGTCTGTAAGAAATACAAATACATGGAGGCTAAAGAACACACTACTTAATAACCAAGAGATCACTAAAGAAATCAAAGAGGAAATCAAAAAATACCTAGAAACAAATGACAATCAACACAGAAGGACCCAAAACCTATGGGATGCAGCAAAAGCAGTTCTAAGAAGGAAGTTTATAGCAATACAATCCTACCTTAAGAAACAAGAAACATCTCAAATAAACAACCTAACCTTACACCTAAAGCAATTAGAGAAAGAAGAACAAAAATTCCCCAAACTTAGCAGAAGGAAAGAAATCATAAAGATCAGATCAGAAATAAATGAAAAAGAAATGAAGGAAATGATAGCAAAGATCAATAAAACTAAAAACTGGTTCTTTAAAAGGTAAACGAAATTGATAAACCATTAGCCAGACTCATCAAGAAAAAAAAGGGGAAAGACTCAAATCAATAGAATTAGAAATGAAAAAGGAGAAGTAACAACTGACACTGCAGAAATACAAAGGATCGTGAGAGATAACTACAAGCAACTATATGCCAATAAATGGACAACCTGGAAGAAATGGACAAACTCTTAGAAATGCACAACCTTCCGAGACTGAACCAGGAAGAAACATAAAATATGAACAGACCAATCACGAGCACTAAAGTTGAAACTGCGATTAAATATCTTCCAACAAACAAAAGCCCAGGACCTGATGGCTTCACAGGTGAATTCTATCAAACATTTAGAGAAGAGCTAACACTTATCCTTCTCAAACTCTTCCAAAATATAGCAGAGGGAGGAACACTCCCAAACTCATTCTACGAGACCACCATCACCCTGATACCAAAACCAGACAAAGATGTCGCAAAGAAAGAAAACTACAGGCCAATATCACTGATGAACATAGATGCAAAAATCCTCAACAAAATCTAGCAAACAGAATCCAACAGCACATTAAAAGGATCAGACACCATGATCAGTGGGGTTTATCACAGGAATGCAAGGATTCTTCTATATATGCAAATCAATCAGTGTGATACACCATATTAAAAAAATTGGAGAAAAACCATATGATCATCTCAATAGATGCAGAGAAAGCTTTTGACAAAATTCAACACCCATTTATGATAAAACCCTCCAGAAAGGCATAGGCATAGACAGAACTTACCTCAACATAATAAAGGCCATATATGACAAACCCACAGCCAACATCATCCTCAATGGTGAAAAACTGAAACCATTTCCACTAAGACCAGGAACAAGAGAAGTTGCCCACTCTCACCACTATTATTCAACATAGTTTTGGAAGCTTTAGCCACAGCCATCAGAGAAGAAAAAGAAATAACAGGAATCCAAATCAGAAAAGAAAAAGTAAAGCTGTCACTGTTTGCAGGTGACATGATACTATACATAGAGAACCCTAAAGATGTTACCAGAAAACTACTAGAGCTAATCAATGAATTTGGTAAACTAGCAGGATACAAAATTAGTACACAGAAATCTCTTGCATTCCTATATACTAATGATGAAAAATCTGAAAGTGAAATTAAGAAAACACTCCCATTTACCACTACAACAAAAAGAATAAAATATCTAGGAATAAACCTACCTAAGGAGACAAAAGACCTGTATGCAGAAAATTATAAGACACTGATGAAAAAAATTAACGATGATACAAACAGATGGAGAGATATACTATGTTCTTGGATTGGAAGAATCAACATTGTGAAAATGACTCTACTACCCAAATCAATCTACAGATTCAATGCAATCCCTTTCAAACTACCAATGGCATTTTTCACAGAAGTAGAACAAAAAAATCTCACAATTTGTATGGAAACACAAAAGACCCCTAACAGCCAAAGCAATCTTGAGAAAGAAAAACGGAGCTGGAGGAATCAGGCTCCCTGACTTCAGACTATACTACAAAGCTACAGTAATCAAAACAGTATGGTACTGGCACAAACACAGAAATATAGATCAATGGAACAGGATAGAAAGCCCAGTGATAAACCCACGCACATATGGTCACCTTATCTTTGATACAGGAGGCAAGAATATACAGTGGAGAAAAGACAGCCTCTTTAATAAGTGGTGCTGGGAAAACTGGACAGCTACATGTAAAAGAATGAAATTACAACACTCCCTAACACCATACACAAAAATAAACTCAAAATGGATTAAAGACCTAAATGTAAGGCCAGACACTATAAAACTCTTAGAGGAAAACATAGGCAGAACACTCCATGACATAAATCACAGCAAGATCCTTTTTGACCCAGCTTCTAGAGAAATGGAAATAAAAACAAAAATAAACAAATGGGACCTAATGAAACTTAAAAGCTTTTGCACAGCAAAGGAAACCATAAACAAGACCAAAAGGCATCTCTCAGAATGGGAGAAATATTTGCAAATGAAACAACTGACAAAGGATTAATCTCCAAAATTTACAAGCAGTTCATGCAGCTCAATATCAAAAATACAAACAACCCAATCCAAAAATGGGCAGAAGACCTAAATAGACATTTCTCCGAAGGAGATATACAGATTGCCAAGAAACACACGAAAGGATGCTCAACATCATTAATCATTAGAGAAATGCAAATCAAAACTACAATGAGATATCATCTCCCACCAGTCAGAATGGCCATCATCAAAAAATCTACAAACAATAAATGTTGGAGAGGGTGTGGAGAAAAGGGAATCCTCTTGCACTGTTGGTGGGAATGTAAATTGATACAGCCACTATGGAGAACAGTATGGAGGTTCCTTAAAAAACTAAAAATAGAACTACCATACGACCCAGCATTTCCACTACGGGGCATATACCCTGAGAAAACCATAACTCAAAAAGAGTCATGTACCACAATGTTCATTGCAGCACTATTTACAAGAGCCAGGACATGGAAGCAACTTAAGTGTCCATCAACAGATGAATGGATAAAGAAGATGTGGCACATATATACAATGGAATATTACTCAGCCATAAAAAGGAAACGAAATTGAGTTATTTGTAGTGAGGTGGATAGACCTAGAGTCTGTCATACAGAGTTAAGTAAGTCAGAAAGAGAAAAGCAAATACCATATGCTAACGCATATATATGGAATCTAAGAAAAAAAAAAATGGTCATGAAGAACCTAGGGGCAAGACAGGGATAAAGACACAGACCTACTAGAGAATGGACTTGAGGATATGGGGAGGGGGAAGGGTAAGCTGTGACAAAGTGAGAGAGTGGCATGGACATATATACACTACCAAATGTAAAATAGATAGCTAGTGGGAAGCAGCCGCATAGCACAGGGAGATCAGACTGGTGCTTTGTGACCACCCAGAGGTGTGGCATAGGGAGGGTGGGAGGGAGGGAGACGCAAGAGAGAAGAGATATGGGGACATATGTATATGTATAATTGATTCACCTTGTTATAAAGCAGAAACTAACACACCATTGTAAAGCAATTATACTCCAACAAAGATGTTTAAAAAAAGAAAAAAGAAGACAATATTAAGAGAATTAGAAGACAAGCCACAGACTGGAAGAAAATTATTTGTAAAAGACACATCCAATATTATCCAAAATATACACAGAATATTTAAAAGTCAGCAATAAGAAAAACAGCTCAATTAACAAATGCACAAAGATTTTAACAGATATCTCATCAAAGAAGATAAACAGATGGCAAGTAAGCATACGCCCAACATCATAAATGCAAATTAAAACAACAATGAGATGTCACTATACACCTATTAGAAGGGCTAAAATCCAGAACACTGACATCACTGAATACTGCTGAGTACGTGGAGCAACAGGAACTCTCAGCCATTGCTGGTGGCAATGGAAAATGGTACTTTGGAAAACAAATTTGGTGGTTTCTTACAAAACTAAACACACTCGTACCATAGGATACTGCTGTTGCGCTCCTTGTTATTTACCCAAAGGAGGTAAAAACTTATGTCCACAAAAAACCTGCACACAGATGTTTATAGCAGCTTTATTCATAACTGCCAAAACTTGGAAGCAACCAAGGTGTCCTTCAGTAGGTGTATGGATAAATAAACTGGTACATCCAGACAATGGAGTACTATCCAACCCTAAAAAGAAATGAGCTACCAAGCCATGAATAAACATGGAGGAATCAAATGCCTATTACTAAGTGAAAAAAGCCAGTCTGAAAAGACTACATACTGTATGAGTCCAACTAGATGACATTCAGGAAAAAGTAAAACTATGGAGACGATTAAAAGATCAGTGGTTGCTACTGGACATGTGAAGGAAGGAGATATATATATATATATATATATATATATATATATAGGCAGAGCACGAAGGATTTTTTAGGGCAGTGAAAATATTCTGTATGATATTATGATGATGGATATGTCAATATACATTTTTCTAAACCCAGAGATGTACAACACCAAGAGTGAACCCTAAGGTAACTTATGGACTTCGGTGATGTAGGTTCATCCTCTGTAAAAAATGTGCCATTCTAGTGAGTGATGTTGTCTAATGGGGGTGACTATGCAATGTGTTGAGGGACAGGATCTACGTGGGAAATCTCTGTACCTTCCTCTCAATTTTGTTGTGAACCGAAAACTGATTTAAAAAGTAATGCCTAAAAAATATATGTGTTTGGCTTCTCTAGGTCTTAACAGCTTCCTGGACAAAGCAAACTTCCATAGGGAAAAGTGGTCCCCAATGATAAATGATTGGCTCAACTTTCTGGGCTTACTCCTCTGTAGTTTCTGGTTATTAATTTTCTACAATCTTGTTAGCTCTTCCCTATCTTTAAGCAGATTTATTTTTATATTTTATCTAGATCTTCCAAGGGTCCTCAATTGTAGGGTTAGTCCAAATTACCCATTCTGCCATTACTGGGAACTGAAATCATAAACTACTTTTTGTCACCCAATATTTTATCTCAAATATATTCTCATATCAATAGCCCAAAGTTTATTTAACTAATGCACCTTTTGTTGCATATTTATACTGTTTCCTAATTTTTATTATTCTAAATCCTCCAAAATATTAATAGTAACATTGATAAGAACAGTAATAATTACAAATATATGTGATTAAAATGATCCATGCTTTATGCTAAATGATTTATGCCTATTCTTTTATATTTACCTCAAAACAACCTTATACTACAGATGAAATACTGAGGCTCAGGAGAGGTAAACACACAGTTGGAAGGTTATGGGGTCAGATTATTTAGTTGTCACTGGATAAGGTACTTGCTGGAGGGAAATGGAAGGGCCTGACAGCCAGAATACACACTGGTCATATGGTACTTGATTAAGGGGTAATTGCCACACAGAATAATACAGCAGAAATAGACCCTCTAACAAAGGGTCTAGGTCAAAAGAAATGAAATTTTAAGACTAATATCAATCTAGATATAGATGTAGGTCTAGATATAGATGAATCTATGAATTAGCTAGATATAGTAATAAATGATATAGAGATAGATATAAAAATATAGACCGATCTCTTCCAGAAAAGTTGCACCAAATTTTCTCTGTACTAGTAGAGATATAGTGGCTATTTCTACATGTTCTTTCATCAGTTGAATTACCTTCCCTCTTTTTTTTTTTTTCTTCAGTAGGAGTCAGTGTTTTCACACATCCTTATATGCACAGTACCTTCCTTAAAGTAATAAAAACTGCTTTTTCACATAAATTGGCCTTTACAAGAAAGCCAACTGGCAGGAATGATGATGGAAATGAAGAAGCCTAAGAAGTGGATGGATCACAGCCAGAACATAGACGTTTGAGATAAATCAAATAGCAGATGGCCTCATTTAATGATAAGGAAAAGCACATGAGGTTGGGGGAGAGGGAGATTATCCATCACCAAGGGAGGAGGATAATGAGCTCTATCCTTGAAAACAGAAAAGTGATGGAACGAGTGGGGAGGTGATACCAAGTCATCCAAAAATGGAGAAAGGAAGGGGGTCTATGAGGAAGTAAAGTTATCCCCAGTCCCATGTTAAAGATTAGGAATAACTATCAATAGCTCAGTTATTGAATGTTTTTTCAATTTTTAGCAGCTTGAAAGACCAAGGGTTTGATCACTCATTCTTTATCAGCTTCCAGTCACTAAAAACTTAAATACACAGAAACAGAGAAAAAAAGAGGAAGGCACTCTGGAAGACAGTAGGACTAGGAATTCCTATCTTCCTATTCTAAGGGATTTAGAGGTCAAGTCACTCAGCTGGAGAGGAATTATACTTACAGAATGTATATTGTAAATGACTGAATTGCATTCAATGTAAAGAATTCCTCAATAAATCTCATTTAAAAAATAAAAACTTCAGTGGCTTCCTGTCTCATCCAGAGTGAAATCCAAAATTCTTAAATTGTCTTCGAGGTTCTGGAAGATCCTGTGCCAGCCCTTGCCTTTTAAGACCCCTGGTGCTCTCTCCTGCAGTTCTCCCCCAAGTCTGTTCCTGGCATGTCAGCCTTCTCACTAGTTCTTGTACACTTTACACACCTCCCTGCTCAGGACCTTTTCACTTCACCTATTTTCTTCCCCCAACATCCAGAGGACTCACTTTCTCACCTATTCAGGCCTTTACTCAACTGTTACCTGCACGGTGAGGCTTCCCCTTGGTTACCATATAAAATTACCTCCTTCTTGTCCCACTCCCAAAAACACTTTCCTTTTTGCCATATTAATTTCCTCCTTTAACCTTAATTGTCATTAATATACTATATTTTTATTTATCTTGTTTTTGTCTATATTTCCCTCTAGAATGTAGATTTTTTTTTTAAGAAATTCACGTTCTTTTATTTATTTATTTATTTATTTATGACTGTGTTGAGTCTTCGTTTCTGTGCGAGGGCTTTCCCTAGTTGCGGCAAGTGGGGACCACTCTTCATCGCGGTGCGCGGGCCTCTCACCATCGCGGCCCCTCGTGTTGCGAAGCACAGGCTCCAGACGCGCAGGCTCAGCAATTGTGGCTCACGGGCCCAGCTGCTCCGCGGCATGTGGGATCCTCCCAGACCAGGGCTCAAACCCGTGTCCCCTGCATTGGCAGGCAGATTCTCAACCACTGCACCACCAGGGAAGCCCTAGAATGTAGATTTTTAAGAGTAGATTTTTTATGGTTCTGAAGAACCTAGGGGCAGGACAGGAATAAAGACGCAGACATAGAGAATGGACTTGAGGACATGGGGAGGGGGAAGGGTAAGCTGGGACGAAGTGAGAGAGTGGCATGGACATATATACACTACCAAATATAAAACAGATAGCTAGTGGGAAGCAGCCGCATAGCACAGGGAGATCAGCTCGGTGATTTGTGACCACCTAGACGGGTGGGATAGGGAGGGTGGGAGGGAGACGCAAGAGAGAGGAGATATGGGGATATATGTATATGTATAGCTGATTCACTTTGTTATACAGCAGCAACTAACACACCATTGTAAAGCAATTATACTCCAATAAAGATGATAAATAAATAAATAAATAAAGGCAAACTTTTAAGTGAAAAAAAAAAAAGAGTAGTTTGTTTTATTTTATTTTTTCTGTTTTATTCAGTGCTGTGTCCCCCATGCCTGGAATAATACCTGGCTCATAGTAGGCAACAAATAGGTATTTGCTAAACAAATGAAATAAACCATCATTTTTTTCTCTTGGATTTTCCATCAACTGAAATGTTTCTAAGAAAAATTCAAGATGCGCTATCAACTCCTCAATCTTGAGTGTCAAGATTCTTTCCACAAGACCTCTGACTGCCTTCCTTGGACCACCGTCTAACAGTCAGAGGCCACTTAGAGAAGATCTCCAGAGAGCAGGGCAAAAGGTCGTAATCCTAAAACCACAGCTCATTTTCAGTGTCTCCTATTCTCAACTTTGGCTCTTATTGATTCCGTCTGAGCTCTTAGACTCGGTACTCAGCCTTTGAATAGGCCTAACATAGGTTCACTTTCTCAGTAGCAACTAATTTCTCTCAATCCACTGAATGCTTCCCCTCTGAACCTTCATACTTCTGCTTCTGGGATGCTTCTCCCTGCTATCTGACCAACAGCAACACCGACAGACTCTAGCCTAGAGAAAATGCCTGGTTTTAAGCCCTTCTCATTCCTCATGTAACATACTGAGGGATTCCCTTAAGACAATCCACAGCTCCAAAAGGATGACACTCTTTGTTAAAAAATATTTACATGTATTTATACATTTTATATATATATACATATATATATATAATATGGCATAGTACTGAAGTATTACTACAGCAGGAGCATGTATATATGGGGGGCATAGGAGTGACTGCTAATGGGTACAGAGCTTTGGGGGGCAGTGATGAAAATGTTCTAAACTTAGATTGCGTTAATGGTTGGATAACCCTAAATATACTAAAAATCATTGAATTATATACTTTAAATGGACGAATTTTATGATATGTGAATTATATCTCAATAAAAATTTGTTTTAACTCACTTATGTATGCTCTATTTTTGTCTCCTTGAGTATCCATTAACTGTCATTCTGATCTTTAGATCCAAAGCACTTCTTCACTCATTCAGTAAGTAGTGCGCCAGGGCCCACTGCTTGTCAGATACGATGCTAGGCACTAGGGATATAAAGAGAACAAAGAAGCATGGCTCCTTCTACCACAGCTTACAACCTCATAAAAATAGATTGAGCAAGAGATAAGAAAGAGGATGAACTAGGTTTCTGAGAGGCAGTATACAGAGTGCTATGCCTAACCCAACAATGGTCACTGTAGTATTTACCATGGTGGTTACCATAGTAGTTACTCAGTGAACCCAGAAAAAAATGTTGACTCTGTTTTTCTTCTCTCCTCAGGTCTTGGCAACCTCCATACACACACCTGGACATCTTTGCTGCTGCCAGAGATCTGATATGGTACACTGTGTGTCCAGAAAAGACCCCCAGGCATAGTCTTTTCTATGGCTGACATATTACCTCCTGGCATTCCACAAAGTCTTAGATTTTTCCGTGCAAATCCTCATTATTTAAGAAGAATGTGCTTTCAGAAGAGAATTCCTTTTCAAAATTACCCCCCAAAATTAAGCTCAAAATATACCACATTGTTGTACCAGTCAAATCCCCATGATTTGGTATGAGCCATTTCCTGCTGGCACTCTGTTTCAAAATATAGCATTGACTTCTTGCTTCAGTGCTGAAAATATATGTTCTCAACACAATCATTATGAAACAGAATCTTTCACTTCAAAGAGGATTGAGAGACCAGAGAATTCAGGAATTGAGTTCTTCAAGAACAATGCTACACTTATGAGATTTGAAGCAGTTTTCAAACACTGGCATCAAGGTGCCCTTAAGTGACCTCATTCCACTCCAGTTTGTGAGGGAAGCCATAGTGAAGTCTCATGTTGCCTCTCTAGTTGTGTTCAGCTGTGTGCCCTTACTTGTGAACCTTTATAGCTGCAGTTTGAAGCATTTTTTGTTTATTTCCTCTTTATCGGCTCCTTCTCAGCTGGAGGAAATCAATGAAGAGAGGCTTAAGAAAATCCTCAAAAAATTAAACGTAATCCATCTAAGCCACACTTGTAGTCTGATTTACCCAATAAGAGTATATGATTGTTTAGACATTAAAACATGTTAGAAGAGGCAGCTATATCATAGTTGGAAAACACCTGGAATTGAGGTCAAAAGACCTATGTTTGAGCCTGGCCTTGGCAAAGCACTCTGGGCCTCAGTGAAAAGGTGTAGTAATCTGTAATGCACTTGCAAATGTAAGGTTTTAACCTGAAGATACTTTAATAATTCAAAATGTTTTGATATTATTTCATATTCTCTATGTTCTAGCCTTCCCTGAACTTCACACTTCTCAATAGGATCTAATCTTGAACACTTCCATGCCTTTACTCATGCATTATTTTTCCCCTTCCTCCTTATCTCCCCCTCAAAAATTACTTTAAAATTATTTCACTCTTCATGTATTCAAGAAAACACTCATCCTTGGTTGGAAATCATTCATGGCCTTTCTCTGTGCTCCCAGGCCACCGTTATGATGCCTGCTGACTTCACAAAACACAGTAAATTATAATTATCTTTATTTTACTCTACTGGACTCAGTTCCTTGAGGACAAAGATTGGGATTTTCATCCTGTTATCCTCAGCAGCAATTATGATTTCAAGGCACAGAGTTGACAAGTCATAAATATTGAACAAATCAATGAATCAGCAATTGTATGAGACAGTACTCCCAAAATGGAAAAGTGGAAAACAAGCCAAAGGCATAAAGTCCCAGATGTTCATATCCCAACCCAGATCCAGGTTCATGCCTGAGTCAGGGCTGGGCCTTCATCAAAGGTAAGAACTGCTGCTGAGACCAATGACTTGAGAGCTGGTGTTTGTCAAACTAAACTTATGAACTCAGTCATACCCTTGATTTTGAAGGAGTAGCCATAGTGCTGAAGCGAGCTTGGCCCACTTGTCACTATTGTGTGGCAGAAATAGCACTGGGCTTATTATCAGAAACCCTCAGTTCATTCCTGACCCTGCCTCTTACTAGCCTGTAAATGAAGCTTAGCATTTCTGTGACTACATTTTTAATTGGAGAGGGTCATCATCCCCACCTTACAGAACTGACATGAAGTTTAAATGAGATATTTATACAAAGTGCCTACTATAGTGGCTGCCTTTGAATAATAAATGGAAATTATAATAATTACAATTTTTACTATTATGTGAGAGTTCCAGGCACAGTAAATACTTTCCACATGTTTGTTTTAAGGGAGTGTGGACAGCTCCAAAAAATTAAATTCTAAATGAACTTGACCCTGCTCAGGCTTAACCCATATTAGAGACTCATCTTGACTGGTTGGTGATCACTGTACAGGATGCAAGACATGCATAGAGGATAGGAGATTTCAGAAACTGGATGCTGCTCTCACCCATACTAGCCACCAGTTACAGAGCAGTGACTATAGCCAGACACATTGCTGCTTTCAATCTTCTCCACAATGATAGAAGGTGGATGTTATTATCCCCACGTTACAGATGAGGAAAGTAATGTTCCAAAAAGTTAAGTAATGTGCCCAAAGTCACCCAAAAGTGGCAAAACCAAGGTTTTAAACTGGTCTGTTGTCTCCCAAACCCATGTGCTTTCTACTCGTGCTGCTTCTTCACTGAGCTTTGTCCTACAGTTTATGGGGCAAAACACGCATTTCATATACATCATGTCTTTTGACCTGACACAACCCCCTATGAAATAACCAAATAAAGAAACTGAGACTCAGGACATTTAAGTTGCCTGTGTAAGGTCACAAAACCAGTAAACAGCAGCCCAAGAAATCAAACTCCTGTCTTCGAACTCTTATCCATTGCACTTTCCTACAACGGAGTAACTGCCTTTTGGCCAGATTGAAGAATGTAAAGATAAGGAGAGAACTGCTTCTTCTCAAACCTAGTGTTATAAATTTACATAAGACCTCCTCCTGGTGGAGTAGTTACACAAGCTATACTTACATAAGAAAAAGATTATAACATATTACATATAAATTTCTTCCCAACTTCCTCCTAGTAGTAGAAGAAATTAACTAATATATGCAAAGCCATGCATTTACCAAAGAGCTCACCTGGAACTAAAGGAATCTGCTCATAGCTCATGGAGCTGTAATATTTTTAAATGGGGTTTTATTTATTCAGAAGATGGGACTTCACTAAAAACTACAAAGATTTGGATGAAAATGTAAACGTGTTAAATACAGTTTTAGTGATCCTTGTTGTATTAAGTGAATTGAAAAAAATCTAATATTCAAAAACAGCAGCTATTCCATTTGTTTGAAAAGTTTATCGACCATTTATTGAGCTGCCTCTTCATCTCTGGGACACAAACAAATGAGTATAATAAATTATGTTTTGTTCGCCTCCATACTAAAAAGAGGATCACGGTGCATGGAACAGCCAGTTATATGCAAAGATACAAATAGACTTCCAAAAGTAAGGGACACTTAAGATGAGTCTTGGAAAGTGATAGGTATTGCCAAGGGAACAAGGGAATACAAGTGGCTGTGTAGGGGTAAAAGGACATTATAGCCTCTTTTATCCTGGGAACTTCAAATAGTGCCATGGAACTCATGTTTAGGGGACAAGAGAAGTAGACATGCTAAGACTTAGAATGAAGTCACATTAAGAGCCTGAACTATGGCAGTAACAGTGAAAATGAACAGGTAATACCTCACAGATGTCAAGGATGTAGGGTTTTAGGCCTGTCTATATGTGAAGGGTAAAAGAAAGAAAGTTTTCTGCTTTTGTGGCTTGAGGATGTCAATAGCTGAGATACAGAATAAAAGAGAGCATATATATGGAAAAGACATCAAGTTCTCTCTCTGAAGATGGGCTGGAAAGTCTAAGTAACATCTGTATAGAGAAGGAAAATAAGTAGGCAGCCAGCTAAATGAGGCGGGATCTCAGAAGAAAGGTCCAGCCTAGAGATACGGAGTAAAGATCAATCATATTTGAGTGGTCGATAAAAATCACATGAATGGATGGATGGTTTTGTTCAGAGAGGGTAGGCAGAGTGAGAAGAGAAAATGGGTTGAGGACAGAGTGTTAGGTGCCAACATTTAAGATATGGCTTAGTGGTCAGAAAGGAGAAAATAAACCCCAGAAGAAGATGAAGAGGATTGATCATAAAGATAAAAAGAAACCAAGGGGCTCAGCATCACTAATTATTAGAGAAATGCAAATCAAAACTACAATGAGGTATCACTTCACACCAGTCAGAATGGCCATCATCAAAAAGTCTACAAATAATAAATGCTGGAGAGGGTGTGGAGAAAAGGGAGCCCTCCTACACTGTTGGTGGTAATGTAAATTGGTACAGCCACTGTGAAAAACAGTATGGAGTTTCCTTAAAAAACTAAAAATAGAGTTACCATATGATGCAGCAATGCCACTCCTGGGCATATATCTGGAAAAGACAAAAACTCTAATTCCAAAAGATACGTGTACTCCAATGTCCATAGCAGCACTATTTACAATAGCCAAGACATGGAAGCAACCTAAATGTCCATTAACAGATGAATGGACAAAGAAGATGTGATTTTAGATAGATAGATAGATAGATAGATAGATAGATAGATAGATAGATAGATAGATACACACACAATAGAACACTACTCAGCCATAAAAAAGAATGAAATAATGCCATGTGCAGCATAATGGATGGACCCAGAGATTATCATGCTAAGTGAAGTAAGTTGGACAGAGAAAGACAAATATTATATGATACCACTTACATACATGTGGAATCTAAAAAAAAATGATACAAATGAACTTATTTACAAAACAGAAATAGACTCACAGACACAGAAAACAAACTTATGGTTCACAAAGGGGAAAGGGGGGAGGGATAAATTAGGAGTTTGAAATTGACAGATAACACACTACTGTATATAAAATAGATAAACAACAAGGACCTACTGTAGAGCACAGAGAACTATATTCAGTATCTTGTAATAACCTATCTGGAAAAGAATCTTAAAAAGAAGACAGACAGACAGATAGATAGATAGATAGGCAGACACACAGACACGTATGTATATATACACACATATATATACGTATGTATAACTGAATCACTTTGCTGTACACCTGAAACTAACACAACATTGTTTAAAAAAAATAAAAATAAAACAAGAAAAGGTGATTTCTTAAAAGTCAACAGAAGACAGAGTTTAATGGATAAGGAGGGAGCAGTCAGCCGCTCCAACGCCACAGCAAGCTCAAGGAAGGAAAGAGAGAGGAAAAGGAGGCCAGCCTTCTTCAGAAGACAGTGAAAAGTACCATTTAATAGACAAACAAAAGATGATGAGGATCTGCATTACCACAAGAATGAGGGGATGATAAGAATTCAAGGAATGGAAGAAACACTAAGAATTCATGTCTTGAATACTTAATGCGTATGATGGTTATGAAAAGGAAGAGTCCAAAGATCACCTCACCAAAGTTTCTAACTTGTGTGGCACAACTCACCCAAATAAGGAACACAGAAGGAGTTAAAATACTGTAAGAAAAGGCAAAGGAAAGAAGCCGCAACCCTCACAGAGGGAATGAAGAGCCAGAGGGATAAGAGGGATTATTGTAGTTTAACATTTCAAGAGTTGAACTGGTACCTGCAACAACTACCATATGATTTAGGGGCATGAAATAGCTGGGATAAAGGAGAAAATTATTGGAGTCCATGAGGTCAGGAAGATTTGAGGCTAAGACGGATCATCCACTTGGTTATGGAAATTATCTAAAATGACAACAGGAGTTGGAAGAGAAGTGAAAATAATGACCGGGAGCAAAAAAGTCCTTGATGAATAGGAAGGAGTAACCAGGAGTTCAAGAAATGGGAGCCATCCAGAGTTATAAAAATGATATAACCAAATACTATGAGCCTTATACATAGAGGTGTTTTATAAAAGGCAGCAAACAGAACAATAGTTTGTGTGTGATAATGGGAAAAGAGAGTAACATTGACAGAACCTCCAGGACCTTTCAGGCACACGATGGAAGACAACAGACAGTCTCTACCTAAGGAGGTTGGAGAAGAAAGTGGTATCCATGCCGAAGGGCCAGAGTTCTGATAAGAGTTTGAGAATGAAGAACCCATGGAAAGAATGGGGAGGTAGAACCAGAAGAGAGTAAGCACTATGTAGAATGAGGATGGCAATATTATGAAAAGTAAGCTGAGGATGGAGGCTCTTGCCTTTTACTCACATGTCTACAGTGATATGATGAGAATAGCCTTAGAAATTATTGGTATCAAGCTTTGAATGGGCATGGGATGTCAGAGGCCTTATGAGGTTGTGGCCTTCATCTTACATGAATTAGTTGTTGAGGTACTGTTTAGGTACTCCTAAAAGGAGTCTGTGGTGACAAAGAGTACACATTCTCTAGTCCCTGTCTCTGAGAAGCCCACAGAGAAGGAAGAAAGACAGCCTCAGAAGCAAATACCTACTCACATGTCATTGCTCTGATAGATTCAGGAATCCTGTCCTCACCTGGTATCTGCTACCCTTCCTCAGCACACGGAAATGTTCCCTATGGCAGCTTTTATAGTCCTCCCTTTTTGAAAGATAAAGTTCGTGTGTTTGAGCAATGAGGTAGGAAGCAGGGAGGATGGAGCAGCAAGTGACAGTAGAAAGTGACTGGTCATAAAATACAGTTGCTAACACACTGCAGACATTCACCATCTTGGATGTCAAGTCATCCAGAATGACAGCAAGAATTGGGACAGAGATGAAAATCAAGATCAGGTGCAAAAGTCCTTAAGGACCCAAAGTTTAAGAGATTCCAGTTTATCTTCCCTCCTTTGAAAAGAGAAATGGCATTTTTTGAGGGTTACTTTCACAGTAGGGGAGAGGGTGTAGCAGCAGGCATGACAGATTCAGAGGCTCAGTTTCCTTATTGGTAAAATGAAAATTATAAAATGTACATTGCAGGGCTGTTCTGAGGAGTCCATGAGATAATACATACAAAAATTCTTAGCATGATGCTGAACATGTTGTAGATTCCTGAATCTGATAACATAGAACATATTTTTATGTAACTGTTCTCTCTATACTTCATTTTAATCCCATAGATGGCCAATGACTTGAAATAGTTTTGGTGGAGCCTGATATTCTACAAATCATTGTCCATTTAGTTGACTTTTAACCATTCTCAATTAATCCCTCTCTCTCTCTCTCTTAATTCTAAATCTTTAGTTCTCTCTAGCTAACAGTTGCATCTCTCATTCCCAAAATTAGTATATAAATGCTAATATATATAATGTAATCCATATGTATGTATTAAAATATGTGTGCATATCATGGTAGGAATTAATTTTCCCTCTATTACCCTAAACTCGTTTTGTTGCTTGTTTTCAATTTGCTTTGTTCGTTGGTTTTTTAAACCAATTTATTGATGTGTTACACCATCATTCTAGAAAGTAAAGTAAAACTTTTTAAAAATTTTTTTAAAAAAAAACTCTCTAAAATGAGAATTAAACTTGCATCAGAAGAGGTTTTGTGAAGACTCAAAGGGATCATGTAACTTCATAATTCAGTGTCTATCACATGGTTGGACCTCCATATTACCATAAATATAATTTCTTCCCTCTTGACATAGAGGCAGCATAAGACAGAAAATAGAGTATGAGTTTTAACCTCTGAAAATCATGAGTTAAAATCAGGGCTCTGCCTTTTACCAACCACATGACTGTGGTCAAGTTATTCAACATCTCTAAGCCTTCTTCATAGGGTAATTATGGAAATAAAATGAAACAACATCTGGAAAGGGTCTGGAAAAGTGCATAACACACTGCAGTTGCTCAATAAAGCTGTTTTTTATGACTACACAGGTTTCTAACTGCATATTTTTTGGAGATTTTTATTTTTCACTTAAGCCGTATAGAACAGCTAATCAATCTTTTTGTGACTAGGAGAAACTGGCATTTCTGAGTAGTCATTTTCCCAGTGTCAGAGAAATGACAGCCTTATCAAGGTTCACATTGGTTTGGGGACTTCCACCATTTCTCAATTCACCTCCTAAAGCAAAGGAAACAAAAGCAAAAATAAACAACTGGGATCTAGTTAAACTTAAAAGCTTTGGCACAGCAAAGCAAACCATTGACAAAACAAAAAGATAACATACTGAACGAGAGAAGGTATTTGCAAATGATGTGACAGGTCATAAGGGGTTAATATCCAACGTATATAAACAGCTCATATATCTCAACATGAAAACAAACAAACAACCCAATTTAAAAAGGGGCAGAAGAACTGAATAATATTTTTCCAAAAAGGAACTGCAGATGGCCAAAATGCACATGAAAAGATGCTCAACATCATTAATCATCAGGGAAATGCAAATCAAAACTACAATGAGTTATCACCTCACACCTGTAAGAATGACTGTCATCAAAAAGCACACAAATAACAAATGGTGGCAATGATGTAGAGAAAAGGGAACCCTTGTACACTGTTGGTGAGAATTTAAATTGGTGCAGACACTGTGGAAAACAATATGGAGATTTCTCAAAAAACTAAAAATAGAACTACCATATGACCCAGCACTTCTATTCTTGGATATATATCCAAAAACACACTAATTTGAAAAGATACATACACCCCAATGTTCATAGCAGCATTATTTACAATTGCCAAGGTATGGAAGCAACCCTAAGTGTCCGTCAGCAGATGAATGGATAAAGAAGATGTGGTATATCTTCTTTATTCAATGGAATACTACTCAGCCATAAAAAAGAAGGAAATTTTGCCATTTGCAGTAACATGGATGAACCTAGAGGGTATAATGCAAAGTGAAATAAGTCAGACAGAGAAAGACAAATAGTGTTTAATGTCACTTATATGTGGAATCTAAAAAGTACAACAAACTAGTGAATAAAACAAAATAAATGACAACAACAACAACAAAAAAAACCAAACCCACAGATATAGAGAACAAACTAGTGATGACCAGTAGGGAGAGGGAAGTGGGGAGGTGCAATAGAGGGGTAGTGGGAAAAAAAGGGTTATTATGGGATCATATGAAATCATGTGTGTGAAACTTTTGAAAACTGTAAAGAACTATAGAACTGGAAGAATCTTTTATTCAATTAAAAAAAAAAACAGCCTGAAAGTCTTTATCATTCATACTGCTTTGCTCCTTTTAATCAATACTAATACCTTACATCAGTATAGTAATTTTCACTTCTACAAAATGCTTTCAAACAATTCATGTTATAATATTCACATCATACCCCCTCAGTATGAGTCAGGTCATACATTATCATCTTCATTCTAATGATGAGGAACTGAGGATCAGAAATGAATTCATCAAGGCCAAACAGCTGGTAAGTGTCAGAGCTGAGATCTGAATCTGGTCTTTCCAGCTCCAAGGCCTATGTTCTGATCACACAAGGAGTTAGAGTGACAGAGTCCAAATTAAAATTCTATCTCCATATTCTAATTTCACGAATTGTTCTATTAGATCATAGCTGCCTCTCACATCAGTTAATAGTACTTCAGAGTGTAAACTTTCCCTGTGTGACACCACTAAAAGCAAAAATCTAACTCATTTCTATAACACAGTCATAAAGTCACAGAATGTCAAAAATGGAAGATCCCATAAAAAGCATCTAGTTCAATCTTAGGTGAAGAAATCAAGATCAAGAAACCTTTAGAGACTTGTTCAAGATCATACTTATTAATATCAAGTCACAGTCAACCATGGGTCTCTGACTTCTGTCCAATGGCCCTTTCAACCATTCTATACTGATCTCTCAGGAAAGGACAAGAATGACATGCATTTCTTTTGTTTCTATTGAAATACTTGTTTGCTCAGGATTCCTGACATAATTTTGTCTTCTATTAACTCAAAATTAAATTGTTAGTAGGGAAACCAGAAATTTCATTTAAATTTGTTGAGCATTCTCTTTAAGAACTGTTCAATATGCAGAGGAGTATTGCTCATTCAAACATATCACTTTTATTCCATAAGTCCAGATTAAAGTAAATACCCTATTTTAATTAAAAAGAGAAAAATGAGAGCAATTCCCTGTCATTCCCCAGGTTTCAAAGTATTTGCCTAAAGCAAATTTCACTTTAGAAGTGAAATCTGGAGTACTTTGCCTTGATACTACATGTAATGTAAAATTTTCCCAATTATTCTGCCATCACAAATGTGTTAACTAGACACATTTGACATTGTCATGATATATTATAACTAGAACTATTAAAACATCAGAATCTGTTACACCATTCCCAGCTCAGCATTTATTTTCCTTTCTTTTCACCTTTCTATCAAAGCAATAGAGCATTAACCCAGACATAAAATTCATTCTTTTTTGCCTGCATCTTTGAAACACTAGTTCATACAACTGTCCTTTCTTGTAACAGTTATTTTCTTGTGCTTGGAGAAAGCTTCTGGGACCTGACATATACCTTCTCTCTTCCTTTTGGGCAATTTAAACTTTAGAATTGCCTTAACACAAAACTAAAACAAAGGTACAACTTATAGGTGTATTTCTTGCCTAGGAAGTAGGATATATGAAAAGCAGTGCCAGCTTTGAAGTCAGATACATGGAGGTTTAAGCCCCAATTCCTCACATATGAACTTTGTGACCTTGAATAAGCCTTAATTTCCACATTTTTAGACTATGGATAATAAAACCTATCTTAGAGATAAGTTGCAATTACTAAAGGAGATAAGGTTTATGAAGAACCAAATATAATATTTAGTACACATTCATAGCATACCTTCAAGAAATATTGAAATAAAATAATGGTAATGAAAAACTAACATACTCAAGAGAGTCACTAAATTGGAAACAGTGCAGCCAGACTATGCTGCCAATTTGGATTACCTTTTCCTAAGTTTGAGGCAAATCATTCAAAAGAAGGGAGCAAATTATTGGGGATTTTGTCCCTGTTCTTTAACCATTCACTCAGTAGTGATTTAATGAGAGCCTCCTAAGGCCAGGCACTGTGCAAAACACAGAAGCTAGATCAGTGAATTCTAACACATTGTCCTCATGAAGTTCATAAGTGCATAGTAAGTAGAAAAAAATAAGGAATAGAAAAGCACACATGAAGATATCTAGTTGGGCTTCTATCAAAAAGAGACACTGATAAGGATCTGGGCATGTTTGTTATTTTCAGTGTAAGAATCTTTGCTGCAAGCATTTTGTCACACAACTAACTGGCCGTAAGACAATTTTGTCATAAAAGACATAATAACGAAAATAAACTAAAAGAGGAACACTAGACAGGACATGATGAAACATGAAAAATTAATAACAAAATTTTAAACTAAAAGATGAGAGCTGCTGCTATTTTTTATCAATGTATGTAACATATATAACACACAGTACATATCTGGACTACATTTAAATGTTCCATCACATCCTTGGTCCTTATATTTCACCAAATCATTGAAGCCAGATTCTGTCCCAAATACCAAAATTCTGTCTACATCATGTTCTCCAATAACAAATAGCAAAAAAAATTTACACCACTTTCAAGAAACTTATATTCATTAGGAATCATGTAACCATTTCTTTTGGGGGGGATAGAAGGAGCTTGATTCTTCTTTTGCCTCCAGCTTCTAATACTGCATGATAAATTTGGTAAAGACAGTTTTAGAGAACAACCTGTTGTATCGAAATTAGCTAAAGAATCAATAATTAGGGCTCTCAAAGACTGTTGTGAATTACTAGCCTCCTGTTTTATATTTGCATGACCTGGCACATTTTTGGTTTCGATGCATGGGAGTGATGACGCTGCTCACCAAAGGATTTGCAAACCGATCTGTTATCATTTTCTAGTATAGTTTGCAATCTGGCTTTACACCCTCTTATTTCACACTTCCAGTAAGTTGTCCTGTCACCGTATTTTCTATCAAGTCGATAAACGTTGAAACCAAACTGTCAGACCAAACTGTCAACCAATTATTGTATCTTCAATGGCAAATTGCCTTATGGCCAATTAGTTGTACGGCAAAACTGCTTACAGCAAAGATTCTTATGGTGAAAGAATCCAGAACCAGATTTGGGTACAAGTAATTTATTTAGTACGTGATCCCAGGAAACAAGGTGAGGGAGCGGGGAAGTGAGAAAAGCCAATAAAGAATGCCTTAAATAATACTGTGTCGTATATTTGAAATTTGCTAAGAGAGCAGAACTTAAGTGTTTTCACCACACAACACAGACACAAAATGATACGAGATGATGAATAAACTCAAAATGGATTAAAGACCTAAATGTAAGGCCAGACACTATCAAACTCTTAGAGGAAAACATAGGCAGAACACTCTATGACATAAATCACAGCAGGATCCTTTTTGACCCACCTCCTAGAGAAATGGAAATAAAAACAAACAAATGGGACCTAATGAAACTTAAAAGCTTTTGCACAGCAAAGGAAAACATAAACAAGACAAAAAGACAACCCTCAGAATGGGAGAAAATATTTGCAAATGAAGCAACTGACAAAGGATTAGTCTCCAAAATTTACAAGCAGCTCATGCAGCTCAACATTAAAAGAACAAACAACCCAATCCAAAAATGGGCAGAAGCCCTAAATAAACATTTCTCCAAAGGAGATATACAGATTGCTAACAAACACACGAAAGAATGCTCAACATCACTAATCATTAAAGAAATGCAAATCAAAACTACAATGAGGTATCACCTCACACCAGTCAGAATGGCCATTATCAAAAAATCTACAGACAATAAATGCTGGAGAGGGTGTGGAGAAAAGGGAACCCTCTTGCACTGTTGGTGGGAATGTAAATTGATACAGCCACTATGGAGAACAGTATGGAGGTTCCTTAAAAAACTAAAAATAGAACTACCATACGACCCAGCAATCCCACTACTGGGCATATACCCTAAGAAAACCATAATTCAAAAAGAGTCATGTACCACAATGTTCATTGCAGCTCTATTTACAATAGCCAGGACATGGAAGCAACCTAAGTGTCCATCGACAGATGAATGGATAAAGAAGATGTGGCACATACATACAATGGAATATTACTCAGCCATAAAAAGAAGTGAAATTGAGTTATCTGTAGTGAGGTGGATGGACCTGGAGTCTGTCATGCAGAGTGAAGTAAGTCAGAAAGAGAAAAACAGATACCGTATGCTAACACATATATATGGAATCTAAAGGAAAAAAAATGGTTATGAAGAACCTAGGGGCAGGACAAGAATAAAGACGCAGATGTAGAGAATGGACTTGGGGACACGGGGGGGGGGGGGGGGGGGAAGGGATAAGCTGGGACGAGGTGAGAGAGTGGCATGGATTATATATACTACCAAAATAGATACCTAGTGGGAAGCAGCCGCATAGCACAGGGAGATCAGCTCGGTGCTTTGTGACCACTTAGAGGGGTGGGATAGGGAGGGTAGGAGGGAGATGCAAGAGGAAGGAGATATGGGGATATATGTATATGTAGAGCTGATTCACTTTGTTATAAAGCAGAAACTAACACACCATTGTAAAGCAACTATACTCCAATAAAGATATTTTTAAAAAATGATATGAGATGACAGATGTGTTAACTAGCTTGATTGTGGTAATCATTTCACAAATCATCACACTGTACATTTTAAATATATACAACTTTTATTTGTCAATTACATTTCAATAAAGCTGGGGGGTATTCAAGCCCTTCCCACCCCAAATAAAATGCCTAAGTGTGTTCCCGCGTAAGCTACTGGGGATAAATCCCACTTTAGACCCTCAGAGAGGCAGTGTAGCACATACCTTGGAATAGTTCCACCAAGAGGAGAGGTAGCTGGGGTGTGTATCCACCAAATCCTGCCCCTAGATGGTTGAGCGTTGCTCCTTAGGAGAGTAAATCTAGTACTTCCAGCCCACCCCACCTACAAGCCAAGCAAACTCTTGTGGCCTGAGAAAACCTTCCAGCAGAGACACAAATGTTTGAGGGAGCAAGCTATCTCTGCATGTACAGGAAACTGTCCACCAAAGCTGCAGAAGACATCTGATGTGGGCTGAGAATAAATGGGTTGGATCCAACAGCATTTTCTATAGATGGCTTGCCAGTGAAAATAGGGCAGTCAACAAATCCTTTCTGAGTAATAGAAATGTGATAAAAGATACAAATAAAGTAAGGAAGTGAGCCATGCAAACATCTAGGTATAGAGCATTCCAAGCAAAGGGAAAACAAATTAAAAGACCTTGAGGCAGAAGCAAACTTGGCATGTTCAGGAAAGCTTGGATGGTTGGACTAAAATGAGCAAGGGGAGAGTGCCAGGAGGTAGAGGTAAGCAATGATTCTCCAAGAGCCAGATCATACCTTGTGAGGGGTAAAGAGCTTGCACTTTATTCTAGATGAGATGGAAATCCACTGGAGGGGTGTTGGGCCAAAGAGGATGTATTATCAACTTACATTTGAAATTAAAATTCTGGCTTCTACTTGGAAAATGGGCTAGAGAGAGGTAAGGGTGTAAGGAAGGAGACCCCTTAAGAGGTTAACACAATATTGCAGAAAGAGGAGCTTAGTACCAGTGGAAACGGTGAGAAGGGAACAGATTTGAGATATATTTCATATAGTAGAGCTAACAGATCTTTCCAATAAAAGAGTCGGAGTTCTATGACTGAAAAATAGTCATAGAACTAAAAACGTAAAAGAAGAATTTTTTGGTCGTTGAGAAATTGAAGAACTTGCTCCTATTTTTGATGGAAGTTCTATAACTACCTGTATCAAGCACTGCTGGGGAAAAACAAGAGAGGAAATACAAAACGGCAGATTCACATCACAGGGAGGTAGCCATCTCTCCAGATCAATGGCAAAGAAGAGAAATGTTGTCTTAAGCTTAAAGCATGAGAAGCTGGAGATAAAACAGACCACAAAGGAGCTATTCCTAGTAGGTACCAAGGAAGAAATAAGATGGAAGTGGTCTGCCCTGGAAGAGAGGAGCATGACATCACTGACAGTGATTAGAACTGCCAACCCATGGTGATAATAAAAAGTAGGCAACTTTCCATCAGTCTGATTGTTGTCTGTATATTCTTACAATGCACGCATTTTTGCCTGCACCAGGGGTGGACCGCTCACACCAATCCTCCTTGGTAGCCACTGCCAGCACCCAGAAAATGGAATGAGTATAATAAGATGATAATAATAGCTAACCTTTATTAAATGCTAAATAGGTGCCAGAGGCTCTAAGCGTTTTACATTTTTATAAACAATATCTAATACACTATTTAATTAATTCTTATAACAACACTAAGTAGTAAATCCTGTATTCCCATTTCACACATGAGAAATCTCAGGTTAGGAGAGCTTAAGAAATTGGATCAAGGTCACACGGTTGCTAAATGGCAGGACCAGGGATTCAAACCCAGGTCTGAGCAACTCCAAAACACAAGACCTTAACCAACATTTATCTAATCGAGGATAATACAGCCTATTTTAACATTCATCGATTGAAAATTCAGTTTCAACTTTCCACAAGTGAGCCCAATGATGTGGAATGCTGCTGAGGCAGGAACTGAATCACATGTGCGGAGGGTCTTGTGAGACAACATCACTCTGTTCATGAGTGAGCCTGGTCTAAGCCAGCGTCCCCATCTCAAGGACAGGATAGCCAGCTTCGCTCATGGTTAATGAGTAAGTTGTGTGAAGTAACGCCAACTCTTGCTTCTTTGTGGGGGGCAAAAGATGGACTCTCAAAGAAAACAGCTTATGTTGCTGACGAATTTAAAAAGGAGTTGAAAATATCTAAGTAACGAATAGTTTACCAGAAAAGGAAACTTTTGAGTAGCTTAAAGAATGTACAACGCTGCATCTAGTAGTCTTCAAAATCTAGGGCAGGAACAGCTGTACCCAGCCCTCTGAAATTGATAGACATAAAATAACTTACACAAGGCTAAGGAATGGTTAAGTAGCTAATATAATTGTTCAAAGTTCCAGAAACTATCCAGAGTCACTCTATGTTAATAGAGCAGCAACATGGCACCGGGCTGCATTCTACATCTATGTGATAAAACATCACAGGCAGGGGCTGGCTTCTCAGAGGGTTCTGGTTCTCTCTCTCATCTCCTCCACACAGTCCGTCGATTAGGTAAGTTTAGCCAAAGTCTACACCCATGCAGACACCCATATGCCCACGCAGCCAGCCAGAGGGGTGCTAAGAGCCTGGCACAAGTCTCATGCCGGAACCAAACTCCCTAACTAATCTTTACCAGAGGTTTATATTAGGTATCAGGCACTCATACAGCTAATGACAAAGTGGTACTTTGCTTCCCAATCTGCCGCTGTCCCCTGTGTATACAGCCCCCTTTGGAGTCTCACAGAAGGAATTACTAGCACTGCAGGATTTACAGTATAATAGCATTAACATCCACTCCAAATGATAAAGCCAAAGTGACAGGCTGTTTTCCAAGTTACTACCAAATGCCATATGTTAGTTAGTGATAATTACTGCTTATGATAACACCAACGGAAACAATGATAATTACATGGTGAGGCAACCGTGTTATCACTCGTGCACCTGGAATATAATACCTGTCATCACGGTGGCAACAAGAGGGATTAGGTTTCCCTCTGCTCCAATGCTCTCATGGTGATGTTTTCATCTACTGGATAAAAAGCTTCCCCGTCATTTTAATAATACAGCTTTGTAGGCTTTAACAGTTCTGAAGGAAGATGCTGGGCATTTTTATATCATCCTTTGATTTTAAAAAAGGTTAGAGGTATTTTTTCCCAGAGCAAATATGCAGAAACACAAAAGTGATGACACAAGGGGACCTCTTCTGTTCAGTCTCATGTCCTGGGCAGAATGGTTGTGCACTCGGGCTCTGGACTTCAGTGGCTGAGCTCAAATGTGGACTCAGTCACTTGCCAGCCAAAAGACCCTGACAGACGGCTAGTGGTCCTTGTCACCTCACCTCTCCAAGTCTCCTCCCTCAGTTATAAAGTGGACATGGTAATAACTACCTTACAGAATCGCTGTGAAGATTAAATGAGATTAAGCTTCATATAAAGCCCGATACAGAGTGAATGCTCACAAAATATTAGTTTACTCTTAGACCAGCTTTGCCTTAGATCTTAGGGGTGACCCTCATTTCCCCTTCTTTTCCTCGGCACAGTTTTTCTTAAATTTACAGAAAATCTAAATAGCCAAAAAGCTCCATCTGTGGGTTAAGGGGAAAGAGAGCTAGAAGTTAGCCTAGAAAAGACCTTCGATCTGCCTCAGCTGCCATGAAAGGATTCCTCATGGTTCTGTGTGGTTCAGCTCAGCTCACCAGGAGAAATGTATATATTGGGACTTGGAACCAAACTTGAGCTAATGATTACAAACATCCCCACCACCAAGCACTCACTTGACCTTGTCCCCTGTGTGGCACCTCATATCTCACAACCTGAGCAGGGGATCTGGCATCTCAGGCAACTGGCATCTTAAATCACCACCTACCAACATAATCCCTTTGTTTAAACCATGTTGCAAGACTGACAGTTGAGCATTAGGATCCTCCTTTCATAGGGATGAGGAATCTGAGATTCAGAGAAGTCATTACGTACCAAAGGCCATGCCATCCGGAAGCTGAGATTCAACCCAGGTCTTCCATCTACAGACCCAAGTCTTTCCCTTGCTGCTTATCGACACGAGACTTAGAGCAATGAGAATGATGCACTGACCAAGTCATCTTCAATAAAAGCAATTACACTGTCCCCTGACAAAGCCACTCTAATTTATCATGTTTGTTTTTAATGATCAGAAAAAAAAAGTTTAAATAAAGCAGGTTTTTAACACCCTCAAGCTAAAACATAAAAACAGCATTAGGCTCAAATATTTACATCTATACTGGTTCTAGAAAGTCTATTTATGAGCCAAATCAGAGCAGCAGGGCTCGGTGACAGAAGCAGCATAATTGGTCTCCTGTTCCCTCTTTGTGGGTTTCCACTTCCCCATCATCCAGCCAGAGCCCATGTCTCCTCCTCCCCAGAGGAGAAGGGAACGATGAGCATTTTAACAAAGACCTTTCACATTTTTGCTGTTTCTCTGGGCATTTCCTGTCACTTTTATATGTTATGCACCACTGGAATCAGTAGCTCCATAGGTCGTAGAAATACCGTCAAGGGAATGCGATGTTTGCTCAAAAGTGGACCAGATTTATCAGGCTAATAGGTGTAAATGGAATTATACAATTCTGGAAATGTCCTTGGTGGCTACGATCTGAATGATTTTAAAAAGCGATACCATTTTCATTTCCAATCCTTTCCTAAGCTTCTCTCCTCCAAAGCCAGCTCCCTGACACCTGCTTTGTAAAGCCCCTGCCGACCACCGGGTCAAAGGGATCATCCTTCTTCTGGTAGAGAGTCTTTCTGCTCATTTGTATCACCTGGAGTCGGGCATCCCATAGTTTTCCTGCCCATAGGAAATGCCCAATAAATGTATATGAAAAAATATGTATAAGAATAAACATAGTGGGGGGAGGGAGATCAGATTGGTGAGTGTGTATCTGTCAAATTTGCTAAAATGCTAAGGCTTAAGTATGCAGTTTTTAACAGGCCCTTGGGCAAGGCTCAAGAATACAAAAATGAGGAAATGAAGAAAAGTTCCTGACATTGATCTTCACAGTTCACGGATGGTAGTAGGTAGGGTGCAGGAATGGTGAAAAAGAGATGTAAACAAGCATGACAATGTGGTAAATGCTATACAGATCTGTAAGATGCCATAGGATTACAAAGAAAAAGTATTTCACACTCCCCTCGGAGGCCAAGAGAGCCTTCACAGGGGAAGTGAACTGGGCCCCAAAGACTGAACAGTGTTTTGTTTTGTTTTTTAATTTTTCAGCTTTTTTTTAACATCTTTATTAGAGTATAATTGCTTTACAATGTTGTGTTAGTTTCTGCTGTATAACAAAGTATCAGCTATATGTATACATATATCCCCATATCCCCTCCCTCTTATGTCTCCCTCCCACCCTCCCTATCCCACCCCTCTAGGTGGTCACAAAGCACTGAGCTGATCTCCCTGTGCTATGCAGCTGCTTCCCACTAGCTAGCTATTTTACATTTGCTAGGGTATTTAAGTCCATGCCACTCTCTCACTCCGTCCCAGCTTACCCGTCTCCCTCCCCCTGTCCTCAAGTCCATTCTCTACGTCTGCGTCTTTATTCCTGTCCTGCCCCTCAGTTCATCAGAAGCTTTTTTTTTTTTTTTAGATTCCATATATATGTGTTAGCGTACAGTATTTGTTTTTCTCTTTCTGACTTACTTCACTCTGTATGACAGACTCTAGGCCCATCCACCTCACTACAAATAACTCAATTTCATTTCTTTTTATGGCTGAGTAATATTCCCTTGTATATATGTGCCACATCTTCTTTATCCATTTTAAGGCAGACAAGGAGAGGAAAGACCCCCCAGGCACAGGGTACTCCATATGCAAAGAAGGAGTGGTACTTAGATAGAAAAGCACACTGTATTTCACTGTGACTTGAGCATGAGGCATGAAGAGGATGGGCAAGACCGAAGACTTAGAAAAATAGGTAGGGGACAATCCATGAGAGGGCTTGTATATCATCCAGAAGTTAGAATGCAATGCAGAGCCACTGAAAGGGTTAAATGGTGCTTACCAATCGCTGGTGTATAGAATCTATGTACCCACGTTGTGGTGAGGGTACCCAATCTTCCTCAGGAAAGAAAGCCATTCCCAGCAGAGCAATGGGTGAAGACTGATGAGGAAGAGCCATGGATTGGACAGCCTACTTGATGGAGCTCAGAGGACAGTCTGTCTTTTGAGGCAAGGAATGGGTTTGGAGTCAGACGCTGGAAATGCACTACAAATGAAGAGGACCAGAGCACTGAGACCCTGGCAGTCATGGAAAGAAGCAGCCTATGAAGATGGAAATTGAGGATGACCTGGAGCCAAGGATCAAAGCAACAAGTTAGTCTGCTTCCTTCAAGAGCTTACTTTCAAGGTGTCTCATCCAAGTCTTCCAAGACCATGACTCACAAGAGGGAGCTGCTATCCACCAGCTCGTAATTGCATACAAAACAAGAAAAGGGTCTCAGAAACTGGGAAGGGACCATTGCAGTTCACGTCCAGGATCTCTGTGGCACAGTTCATAGCCAGATCTTCATAAATCTGAATCCATTTTGTAATTCATGTCTCATGTCAAATGTCGTCTCCTCACTGACCCCTCAATATTTAAAATAGCCCCTACTCAACCTCAAGTCACTCTCTGGGAATTTGTCATCATCTTCCTAGCACTCATCAGTATCTGAGTGTTTTTGATTTACTTATGTACTTCTATATTTTCTGTCTCTCCCCACTAGAATAATAACCACATCTGTTTACTAATACCAGGAACAAGAAAAGTTCTTGGCATGTGGAAAGTACTCAGTGAGTATGGAATTAAATAATTAAGAGTTCAGAAACACCTTCATTCTGCAGGGCTAATTCTGATGAAGCAAAATGATAGACAAGCACTTGATAATGTCAAATTTTCTTTCTATTTGCAGGAAAATTACTTCCACTCAATCTTCTCAAGCTGAAGATAAGACAGCCTCTACTTTCCCAACCTCTGCTGCTTTTATTAGTAAGCATCAACTGAAATAAGCATCAGATGAGGAGACCTGCAGCTTTGACCATTTGTTGGAACTGTCAGGGCACTGGACTGTCACAAGATATTTAGCAATGTTCATTCATTCACTAACTTCAAGAATGATAAGCACCTAGAATGCACTAGCTTCTGGGACATACACAGAATAAAGGATGGGTAAATGACTATTAAACAAGAACAAAATGTGACAAGTGCCAAGGAGACTCAAAGATGGGAAAGGCCACTTCTAGCCACTGGGAAGAAGACTTGAAAAGGTAGCATTCTCAAGCTTGACACTGAATGAAAAGAAAGATTTCAGTAGGTACAGATTCAGGCATGCTTGCTCTCTTTAGATGAATATTTATTAATATTTTTCTATGTGTCAGACACTGGTTAGATCCTGGAAAAGAACAAAGATTTTTTAAAAGCAGTCTTATATTCAATCAGCTCAAAATGTGATGGAGGCAAAAAATACCAGAGAAAATTAAAATAGGATAAGATAAAAGCTAAAATAAGGAGAAACAGTCTATCATGGTAACACACAAAATAGGGTAATAGGCAGATGATGCTTGATAAAAGGGACTTTTAAGTGACTCTGCAAGAATAAGGAGTAGTTCACACGCCAGAGAAGTGATAATGAAGGCTGCATCCAGAAGCTTGATGTGGCCCTGTGCATCTGGGATGCTGCAGGGAGTTTAGAACACCTGGAACCAAACTTATAAGAAGGGTCCCAAAGGGTGAGGTTAGAGAGGTAGGTAGGCCAGATCATGAAGGATTTTTAGGCCATAATATGGAGTGAGAAGAGAAAAACAGAAATGCACAAGTACAGAATCAAAAAGAGGCCAAGGGAGGAGGCCATTAAGAAGAATAGTCGAGCCATCCTGGAAGGAGGTCAGAGACTTGATCCTGCAGGGTGCCCGGTTGCAGAGCACAGGGCTTCCTTGCTAAGCAAAGGCAGGGAAGCTACTGCAAGTGCGTTCAGCTTTCTTATTGCCCCTGTAGCTGCCTGATAACATATGCTGGCTTTGTTCATGACACTTGATATCTCAATTATTTTGCTTCTGATATCACTGTGAGAAAAAACATAGTTATATCTTTATAGCCCTGTATTTTTTCCATTGACATCATTTCCTTGGTGTCTTTTCTCCAAAGGTGAAATAAGGTAGCTAAAAGGTTTAAACAGTTTTATAGCTCTTCTCATATGTAACTATCTTGTGCTCCAGACATGTAGAAACTAGTTTCTGTCCTCAGCAAGAGTATACTTGTTTCTCTAAATCTTAATTAACACTGAGATGTATGTACCATGTACCTTTATTTTGTTAAATTGAAAGATGTACTTTAATGATATTTTAACTCATATTTAGATACTGACGGTAAGAGAATAGATTTTTTTTCAATGTGATGGTATTTTCTAGTATACTTTTTAAGCGGAAGCGTTTTAGTGCTGAGGGAAGATTATGGACACTTATTTCGGGAAGGGGCCCACGAAGGTCAGGCACACAGGGAACTGCTGCGTCGTCCCCAGCCCTGGTCAGTACCTGCAGACACAGGGCATCCATCAATATGTGTCATGTTGATAAATGAATAAACCAATGAAAGGAATCTGTAGTTAGAAGACCCAGAAATCAAACTTCACTATTTTCTGTGATTCTGTGCTCTTTGATAAATTACTCAAACTTTCAAAGCCTCAGTTTCAGTAGGTTATTTAGAATAGCGTTTCTCAAACTTAAATGTGCATATGCTTCGCCTGGGGATCCTGTTACAGTTCAGATTATGACTCAGTGGGTCTGAGGTTGGGCCTAGGCTTCTATATTTCTCATAAGCTCCAGATGAGGTCAACACTGCTGGTCTGAGGACCACACTTTGAGGAGGAAGATTTTACAAGATCTAGTGAAGTACATAAACACTTTGAAAGCTGTTAGGCATTACATAAAAGTTAGTTGCTGCTATACGTTCAGTTAGTAATTTTTTATCAGTTATGTCTGCCATATATCCAGTTTTCTATCTTTTCAATATTTCTTTTATTAGATCTTGGCTTGCAAAATATATCTTCCATCCAAAGCTAGCATAAATATACTATTTCACTTCCTTCTAGATTTTTGCTGGCTCTAAAAGAAATATTTAACTCTTTTATCCCTCTGAAAATTCTTAGCATACAGAATAAGGAATTAATTCAAGGTTATATAGTTTGTACTGACATTCAAGTGCCCAATAGTACATTTAATAATCATTTCTTTTCTCATTATTGTAATACTTTCATTAAATCTTGAGGCCCTAGATGTATGAGTCTCTCTTTAATATTTTTAAACATCTACTAAGGTAACAAATCTATTTCTGAATTTATCAAAATTTCAACTCCCTATTATATAGTTTTGATAACTGTCATTTTCTAAAATAGTTTAAAATCTATTTAGCAATTACACTGTTATTGACTTTAAAAAAATTTCTAAAAGCTTTTGGTACTCTTGCCCACTCTTATATAAAATTCACATTTCAAATTTTTTAAAGTCTATGGAATATCCTGCAAAGGTTCTAATATTGCACTAGGTATAAAATTGAACTAGGGTATATTACCATCTTTACAATAATTAGTTTTACCTGCCAGTAAGAGAGCATAGCTCTCCTTTTATTCATATCTTCTTTTGCTTTTCCCATTGAGGCAACATAATTTGTTTCTATGAAAAAAAACTATTGTGTTTTAGGAAAAAATATGAAGTATTGATATAAATATACAAGTGAAGGGCAATGTGGCGGTGGGAGATGGGCCAGTTTCATAAAAAGTTATTTTTTTCAGTAATTTCCAAGTTCTACATTAATAGAAGATACGTAGGAATGCCATTGATTACTGCATACCTGTTGTATATCTATGTCGTATTGTTATCAGTAATTTTTGTTGAAAGTTTAGGGATATAACCAAGATACCTGCAAAAACAACTTGTTCATTTCCTATAGTCTTTTCTTTCAACCACTGAAAACACTTTGTTGAGTGCCAAGTATGTGCTAGACACACTGGACACATGCTATTCTCTGCTACACACGAAGGATGCAGAAACAAACAATGACAACAAAAAGCAGCCCTTTAAATTGTCCAGAACCTGAAGAGGAAAACACACAAGCAAGCCAATGATGGAAAGCACAGGACGGTAAGGAGAGTTCATTGTTAAGTATAGGATGTAATATATTTTCTGCAAGAAAGAGACTACCAGCACCTTGGACCAGCATCTGCAGGAAAAAAAACTAACAGCTGTCTTAATACCAGTTAACTTATCATATCAAGCAAGTGGCTTCTGAGGCACACCAGCAGTAAGCTGCGGTGGACACCCTGGCAGGCCACCTAGATACTCCTTATAGCCTGAGGCACTCATCTTCCCAGCTGCCAGGAGTGTTGGGTGCTGCGAGCTCACTGGTAAGTCCCTCCACTAAAATGAGCTGTCTCACCCAAGGTTATACACCCTCTCTGGTTACCTCCCTGCCCATCTGAATGGCTGAATGACGCAGGGTACAAAAGCCACAATGTGACACATCTCTGAAAGGCCACTCCAGCTCTACAGCATCAGGTAGGTTTGACCAAGGCCTCTACTGCAACAGGTCTCCAGGGAACTTCTCCCTTTACTCCATCCTGTGCCCTCATTCCCTTAGCTGGTCCTACAGGCAAATCTCCATCCCAGAGTCCCTTTCTCAAGAATCTGACCTATCTCAGTTTTGCATGTGTTGTTGCTTTGCC
Source organism: Balaenoptera ricei (assembly GCF_028023285.1). Lineage (NCBI taxonomy): Eukaryota > Metazoa > Chordata > Mammalia > Artiodactyla > Balaenopteridae > Balaenoptera > Balaenoptera ricei. The sequence goes on along the minus strand of NC_082646.1, from coordinate 52,905,448 downwards.
TTTTTTTCTTTCTTTCTTTTTTCTCTCCCCTCTGGTTATAGAAGCAGGGCTCTTTGTTGTCATTACACTGCTGTACCTCCAACACCTAAAATAGTACTTAGCAGGTAGGTGTGCTCAAAAAACATTTCTTAAGTAAATAGAAATGGGATCCTCCTTTGCTCTTTCCGGTTACACCAAAGGCTGGACCCTGCCTCTGAACTTCAGAAGGCAGCTGAGAGCTGCTGCCTGACAGACCTCCTGGGGTCCGAATGTCTACCCGTCTGTGCAGATCTCAGGACACTGCCTACTCCTGCCTGTGACACCACTTTGCCTGAGGAAATCATTACTTCCTGTTTGATCTCCCTGCTGCCGACACTTGCCTGAACCTGAAGTTCGTGCTCTTCTCTCCAATTACCTTCTTTTCCTTCTGCCTGTGCTCTGCTCCATCACCTACAGTTGATTTCCTCCCAACTTACACCCACTGCCCGGTAAGTAGCTGAGACAAGATTCAAACCCAAAGATATGAGAGTTCAAAATTACCTTCTGTCAAGACAAATACCATATGATGTCACTTATATGTGGAATCTAAAATATGACACAAATGAACTTATCTATGAAGCAGGAAAAAAATTAGGGACATAGACAATAGACTGGTGGTTGCCAAGGGGGAGGGGGGTGGGAAAGGGGAGGAGTGGGAGTTTGGGGTCAGCGGATGCAAACTGGTATATATAGAATGGATAAACAACAAGTTCCTACTGTATAGCACAGGGAACTATATTCAATATCCTGTGATACACCATAATGGAGAAGAATATGAAAAAGAATGTATACATATGTATAACTGAGTCACTTTGCTGTACAGCAGTAATTAACACAACATTGTAATTCAACTTTACTTCAATAAAAAATAAATTTTTAAAAATTACATCTGTCTACTTGAACATGCTGCCACTCAAGACATAGCAATTACGTCTGTGCTTATAACACCATTTGTATGCCACTTTACAGTTTACAGAGTACTATTATTTCACAGCGACGCCACTGCTTAGTGACATTAGTTGCACGGCGTATGCCCTTTGTTGTCAATGCTGCCATGTCTATCCTTCCTGGAAACATCCCACGTCCTGGAAATCTCTTCTAACTACAGATTTACTTCAAGACAAATATAATTAAAATTCGTATATTAAAAATAACAATAATAAAGTTGGTAACATCACACAGACTCCAAAATGCCCCCTGCTGGCTTAACGTCCATCCGTGGCTGCCCTTCCTTGCACTCAGAGGGCTGAGGAGAGAGGTGGCCTCCTGGGTCCTTCTCCCAGAGCCTCAGTTTTATTTTTTTTTATTTTTTGGCCCTTTTTTTTTTTTTTAACATCTTTATTAGAGTATAATTGCTTTACAATGGTGTGTCAGTTTCTGCTCTACAACAAAGCAAATCAGCCATACATACACACACGTCCATATATCTCCTCCCTCCCGCATCTACCTCCCTCCCACCCTCCCCATCCCGCCCTTCCAGGCAGTCACAAAGCACCGAGCTGATCTCCTTGTGCTATGTGGCTGCTTCCTACTAGCTATCTGTTTTACATTTGGTAGTGTATATATGTCCATGCCACTCTCTCACTTCGTCCCAGCTTACCCTTCCCCCTCCCCGTATGCTCAAGTCCATTCTCTAGTAGGTCTGCATCTTTATTCCCGTCTTTCCCCTAGGTTCTTCTGACCATTTTCTTTCTTTTTTTTTTTTTTTTTTTAGATTCCATATATATGTGTTAGCATACAGTATTTGTTTTTCTCTTTCTGACTTACTTCACTCTGTATGACAGTCTCTAGGTCTATCCACCTCACTACAAATAACTTAGTTTCATTTCTTTTTATGGCTGAGTAATATTCCATTGTATATATGTGCCACATCTCCTTTAGCCATTCATCTGTTGAAGGACACTTAGGCTGCTTCCATGTCCAGGCTATCATAAATAGAGCTGCAATGAACACTGTGGTACATGATTCTCTTTGAATTATGGTTTTCTCACGGTATATGCCCAGTAGTGGGATTGCTGGATTATATGGTAATTTTATTTTTAGTTTTTTAAGGAACCTCCATACTGTTCTCCATAGTGGCTGTATCAATTCACACTCCCACCAACAGTGCAATAGGGTTCCCTTTTCTCCACACCCTCTCCAGCATTTATTGTTTCTAGATTTTTTGATGATGACCATTCTGACCAGTGTGAGATGATATCTCATTGTAGTTTTGATTGGCATTTCTCTAATGATTAATGATGTTGAGCATTCTTTCATGTGTTTGTTGGCAATCTGTATATCTTTTTTGGAGAAATGTCTATTTAGGTCTTCTGCTCATTTTTGGATTGGGTTGTTTGTTTTTTTGATATTGAGCTGCATGAGTTGCTTGTATGTTTTGGAGATTAATCTTTTGTCAGTTGCTTCATTTGCAAATATTTTCTCCCATTTTGAGGGTTGTCGTTTCGTCTTGTTTATGGTTTCCTTTGCTGTGCAAAAGCTTTTAAGTTTCCTTAGGTCCCATTTCTTTTTTTTTTTTTGTATTTATTTCCATTTCTCTAGGAGGTGGGTCAAAAAGGATCTTGCTGTGATTTATGGCATAGAGTGTCCTGCCTAAGTTTTCCTGTAAGAGTTTGATGGTGTCTGGCCTTACATTTAGGTCTTTAATCCATTTTCAGTTTATTTTTGTGTATGGTGTTAGAGAGTGTTCTCATTTCATTCTTTTACATGTAGCTGTCCAGTTTTCCCAGCACCACTTAGTGAAGAGGCTGTCTTTTCTCCACTGTATATTCTTGCCTCCTTTATCAAAGATAAGGTGACCATATGTGCATAGGTTTATCTCTGGGCTTTCTATCCTGTTCCATTGATCTATATTTCTGTTTTTGTGCCAGTACCATACGGTCTTGATTACTGTATCTTTGTAGTATAGTCTGAAGTCAGGGAGCCTGATTCCTCCAGCTCCGTTTTTCTTTCTCAAGATTGCTTTGGCTATTCAGGGTCTTTTGTGTCTCCATACAAATTGTGAAATTTTTTGTTCTAGTTCTGTGAAAAATGCCAGTGGTAGTTTGATAGGGATTGCATTGAATTTGTAGATTGCTTTGGGTAGTAGAGTCATTATCACAATGTTCATTCTTCCAATCCAAGAACATGGAATATCTCTCCATCTATTTGTATCATCTTTAATTTCTTTCATCAGTGTCTTATAATTTTCTGCATACAGGTCTTTTGTCTCCGTAGGTAGGTTTATTCCTAGATATTTTATTCTTTTTGTTGCAATGGTAAATGGGAGTGTGTTCTTAATTTCTCTTTCAGATTTTCATCATTAGTATATAGGAATGCAAGAGATTTTTGTGCATTAGTTTTGTATCCTGCTACTTTACCAAATTCATTGATTAGCTCTAGTAGTTTTCTGGTAACATCTTTAGGATTCTCTATGTATAGTATCATGTCATCTGCAAACAGTGACAGCTTTACTTCTTCTTTTCCAATTTGGATTCCTTTTATTTCTTTCTCTTCTCTGATTGCTGTGGCTAAAACTTCCAAAACTATGTTGAATAATAGTGGTGAGAGTGGGCAACTTGTCTTGTTCCTGATCTTAGTGGAAATGGTTTCAGTTTTTCACCATTGAGGACGATGTTGGCTGTGGGTTTGTCATATATGGCCTTTATTATGTTGAGGTAAGTTCCCTCTATGCCTACTTTCTGGAGGGCTTTTATCATAAATGGGTGTTGAATTTTGTCGAAAGCTTTCTCTGCATCTATTGAGAAGATCATATGGTTTTTCTCCTTCAATTTGTTAATATGGTGTATCACGTTGATTGCTTTGTGTATATTGAAGAATCCTTGCATTCCTGGAATAAACCCCACTTGATCATGGTGTACGATCCTTTTAATGTGCTGTTGGATTCTGCTTGCTAGTATTTTGTTGAGGATTTTTGCACCTATATTCATCAGTGATATTGGCTTGTAGTTTTCTTTCTTTGTGACATCTTTGTCTGGTTTTGGTATCAGGGTGATGGTGGCCTCCTAGAATGAGTTTGGGAGTGTTCCTCCCTCTGCTATATTTTGGAAGAGTTTGAGAAGGATAGGTGTTAGTTCTTCTCTAAATATTTGATAGAATTCGCCTATGAAGCCACCTGGTCCTGGGCTTTTGTTTGTTGGAAGATTTTTTATCACAGTTTCAATTTCAGTGCTTGTGATTGGTCTGTTCATATTTTCTATTTCTTCCTGGTTCAGTCTCGGAAGGTTGTGAATTTCTAAGAATTTGTCCATTTCTTCCAGGTTGCCCATTTTATTGGCATATAGTTGCCTGTAGTAATCTCTCATGATTGTTTGTATTTCTGCAGTGTCAGTTGTTACTTCTCCTTTTTCATTTCTAATTCTATGGATTTGAGTCTTCTCCCTTTTTTTCTTGCTGAGTCTGGCTAATGGGTTATCAATTTGCTTTATCTTCTCAAAGAACCAGCTTTTAGTTTTATTGATCTTTGCTATCATTTCCCTCATTTCTTTTTTCATTTATTTCTGATCTGATCTTTATGATTTCTTTCCTTCTGCGAACTTTGGGGTTTTTATGTTCTTCTTTCTCTAATTGCTTTAGGTGTAAGGTTAGGTTGTTTATTTGAGATGTTTCTTGTTTCTTAAGGTAGGATTGTATTGCTATAAACTTCCTTCTTAGAACTGCTTTTGCTGCATCCCATAGATTTTGGGTCCTTCTGTGTTCATTGTCATTTGTTTCTAGGTATTTTTTGATTTCCACTTTGATTTCTTCAGTGATCTCTTGGTTATTAAGTAGTGTGTTCTTTAGCCTCCATGTGTTTGTATTTCTTACAGATTTTTTCCTGTAATTGATATCTAGTCTCATAGCCTTGTTGTCGGAAAAGATACTTGATATGATTTCAATTTTCTTAAATTTACCAAGGCTTGATTTGTGATCCAAGATATGATCTATCCTGGAGAATGTTCCATGAGCACTTGAGAAGAATGTGTATTCTGTTGTTTTTGGATGGAATGTCCTATAAATATCAATTAAGTCCATCTTCTTTAATGTATCATTTAAAGCTTGTGTTTCCTTATTTATTGTCATTTTGGATGATCTGTCCATTGGTGAAAGTAGGGTCTTAAAGTCCCCTAAAGTGATTGTGTTACTGTCAATTTCCCCTTTTATGGCTGTTAGTATTTGCCTTATGTATTGAGGTGCTCCTATGTTGGGTGCATAAATATTTACAATTGTTATATCTTCTTCTTGGATTGATTCCTTGATCATTATGTAGTGTCCTTCTTTGTCTCTTGTACTAGTCTTTATTTTAAAGTCTGTTTTGTCTGATATAAGAATTGCTACTCCAGCTATTTTTTGATTTCCATTTGCATGGAATATCTTTTTCCATCTGCTCACTTTCAGTCTGTATGTGTCCCTAGGTCTGAACTGGGTCTCTTGTAGACAGCATGTATACGGGTCTTGTTTTTGTACCCATTCAGCCAGTTTATGTCTTGTGGTTGGAGCATTTAATCCATTTACATTTAAGGTAATTATTGATATGTATGTTCCTATTACCATTTTCTTAATTGTTTTGGGTTTGTTACTGTAGGTCTTTTCCTTCCCTTGTGTTTCCTGCCTAGAGAAGTTCCTTTAGCATTTGTTGTAAAGCTGGTTTTGTGGTGATGAATTCTCCTAGCTTTTGCTTGTCTGTAAAGCTTTTAATTTCTCCATCAAATCTGAATGAGATCCTTGCTGGGTAGAGTAATCTTGGTTGTAGGTTTTTCTCTTTCATCACTTTAAATATGTCCTGCCACTCCCTTCTGGCTTGCAGAGTTTCTGCTGAAAGATCAGCTGTTAACCTTACGGGGATTCCCTTATGTGTTACTGGTTGTTTTTCCCTTGCTGCTTTTAATATTTGTTGTTTGTATTTAATTTTTGATAGTTTGATTTATATGTGTCTTGGTGTGTTTCTCCTTGGATTTATCCTGTATGGGACTCTCTTTGCTTCCTGGACTTGATTAACTATTTCCTTTCCCATATTAGGGAAGTTTTCAACTATAGTCTCTTCAAATATTTTCTCAGTCCCTTTCTTTTTCTCTTCTTCTTCTGGGACCCCTATAATTCGAATGTTGGTGCATTTAATGTTGTCCCAGAGGTCTCTGAGACTGTCCTCAATTCTTTTCATTCTTTTTTCTTTATTCTGCTCTGCAGTAGTTATTTGCACTATTTTATCTTCCAGGTCACTTATCCATTCTTCTGCCTCAGTTATTCTGCTATTGATCCCTTTTAGAGAATTTTTAATTTCATTTATTGTGTTGTTCATCACTGTTTGTTTGCTGTTTAATTCTTCTAGGTCCTTGTTAAACGTTTCTTGTATTCTCTCCATTCTATTTCCAAGATTTTGGATCATCTTTACTATCATTATTCTGAATTCTTTTTCAGGTAGACTGCCTATTTCCTCTTCATTTGTTAGGTCTGGTCAGTTTTTGCCTTGCTCCTTCATCTGCTGTGTGTTTCTCTGTCTTCTCATTTTGCTTAACTTACTGTGTTTGGGGTCTCCTTTTCGCCAGCTGCACGTTCGTAGTTCCTGTTGTTTTTGGTGTCTGTCCCCAGTGGCTAAGGTTGGTTCAGTGGGTTGTGTAGGCTTCCTGGTGGAGGGGACTAGTGCCTGTGTTCTGGTGCATGAGGTTGGATCTTGTCTTTCTGGTGGGCAGGTCCACGTCTGGTGGTGTGTTTTGGGGTGTCTGTGGCCTTGTGATTTTAGGCAGCCTCTGTGCTAATGGATGGGGTTTTGTTCCTGTCTTACTAGTTGTTTGGCATAGGGTGTCCAGCACTGTAGCTTGCTGGACATTGAGTGGAGCTGGATCTTGGAGTTGAGATGGAGATCTCTGGGAGATTTTCACCGTTTGATATTACATGGAGCTGGGAGGTCTTTTGTAGACCAGTGTCCTGAGCTTGGCTCTCTTACCTCAGTGGCACAGCCCTGACGCCTGGCTGGAGCACCAAGAGCCTGTCATCCACACAGCTCAGAATAAAAGGGAGATAAAAAAGAAAGAAAGAAAGAAGAAGATAAAATAAAATAAAGTTATTAAAATAAAAAATAATTATTAAGAAAAAAAATTTTTTAATAATAAAAAAAAATGGACAGACAGAACCCTAGGACAAATGGTAAAAGCAAAGCTATACAGAGAAAATCACACACAGAAGCATACACATACACATTCACAAAAAGAGCAAAAGGGAAAAATATATATATATCGTTGCTCCCAAAGTCCACCTCCTTAATTTGGGATGATTCGTTGTCTACTCAGGTATTCCACAGATGCAGGGTACATCAAGTTGATTGTGGAGATTTAATCTACTGCTCCTGAGGCTGCTGGGAGAAATTTCCCTTTCTCTTCTTTGTTTGCACAGCTCACGCGGTTCAGCTTTGGATTTGGACCCGCCTCTGCATGTAGGTCGCCTGAGGGCGTCTGTTCTTCCCTCAGACAGGACCAGGTTAAAGGAGCAGCTGCTTCGGGGGCCCAGAACCTCAGTTTTCGACACCATCTAGATTCGTCCTCCCACGGGTGCCCAGTTGCAACATGGCCTCAAGTGTACACATGGGTTCCTGCATCTGTTTTTCGGAATCTGCTGCTCTCCCTTTCTATTCTCCTTGTGAAAGAAACACGGAGTAATTGCAGTGCTTTTCCCTTCCGATGCCAGCCTGTTGTTCTCAGCTCATTACTGTCTTCTTCCTCAGTAGCTGTTCCTCCTCTCCAGACAGTAACTTCAGGCTTCCCTTGGCCTGGTTTTCCCTAATAAGATTTTCAGCCTCTCCATATACATCTCTGAACGACAGCCACATTAGACTACATCCAGTACTCAGAAAAGTCCTCCAAGGTCCCTGGTGCAGGAATTATTACATGCTAATTAGCATTTGATCAAGGAGAAAACTAAGTCAGTGATTCACCCAAATTCACTTGTCACTAAGGGATGGAAGAGGAAACTGATTCTAGATTTTCTAGCTCCAGATGTTTTGACCTAGCCATTGCAACATCCTGACATATAATAGCAATGACATCAACAGCCATAAAAGCTGCTTACTATGTGCTAAACACTCACCTGAGCTGCTATCATACACTACCTCCTTTCACCCTCAAAACAATCCTCTTTTCATGGAATAGGTAAATGATATTACCATCCACATTTTACCTATGAGGAAAATGAGGTTGAGCGAGGGTATATGCACTCTGCAGGCTGGTCACATAGTCAGGAAGTGTTGGAGCTGAGACCTGACCCAATGCTAGGCGATTGCTCTATCATGGTTCAAAATGTAGCTGTTATTCTAACAGAAGTCATTCCCATTTGTTGGTTTTATTTGTGACATTATGTCCACAGGAGGTACTGTCCAGAGCCACCATGACTCATATGGTATTTGTCTCCCATTCTCACCTGTCATATTATAAAACTTCAACTGCTTTATAAAAACAGTTATTTCCCTATTCTCCCTTGTTTTCTCAAGTAATATTGAAATATTTATTTCAGACAAATTCTCACTTGAAAACTCTCTTACAGACACCATAAACATGGGTCATCTGCCATTTCCTCCCATCCAGCAGCATGTTAAATAGAGGAATGGAACTAGTATTTACTATCATAAGTGGGTATCACAAACCCATTTTACAGATGAAGAAATAAGGTTCAGGAAATTTAACTCACCCAGAATCACACAACTTCCAAATGACAAAGAATTCAGATGCATAACTGCCTGAGTCCAAAGCAGAATGCTTTTCCCACCACACACGTCTGCATCCAATACAACAATGTATTGTGGAAAAAGCAGAGAATTTACCTTTTAAGCAACAATACAAAATTTCCAGACTGAGTCTTTTGCATTTCATCAGGATTTCTACTTTTTATTTATCTTCCCCCAGACCTCATAGGACCTCTTGGACATTTTTCTCTGTGAAGCAGAGGCATTCTGAATATTAATAATATTTTAAAATCTAAATACACATAATTCCTAAGTACCAGAAAGCAGACATCTAAAGTCATCAAATTTGTTAGAAAGACAATTTGTTACCCTGTACTGAGAAAATCATGTTTACTGCATATATTGCTGGGGGGGAAGCAAGAAAATTTCAAAGTTAATTTCCCCTCCTAAATAATACATGGCAAAGCCTAACACACACACACACACACACACACACACACACACACACAGGCCCTCCCCTCTGGCTGCATCTTTGGGCCACTGGCGCCATCTATCGGCTGTGTGCCGCCTGCAGCAGTGCCTGGAGGTGGGAGCGGTGGAGGCGGTGAGGGTCCCAGCACACGCCTAGCCTGATGTGACTGCTGCTCTCCAGACGAGAAAAGATTGAGCTTAATGTCACACCAGATGTCCTTTAAAGGGATTCATTTCAAAAGACTGCTCTTGTTTTTCTTCAGAAAGGATTCCTTGTACCGAACAGAGTGGCCATAAGGCGGAGAGATCTCCCCACGGAGGACAAGTACAGTGAAGATGTGATGCTACCATAGAAATATAGGCAGAAAAAAACAGGAGCCGGAAAAGAAGGCTTTGGCCAAGACAGCCTATGAAATGAGTAAGAGAGGAAGGAGAATGCAGAGTTCTGACACGCGGCCAGCACAACAGTAAATCCTGACGGAAAGAAAGCTTGTTATCTAGTAGACAATATGTGAGGTGTTTGCACATCTTCAGGGCTCTCAACCTGGTCCTAAATGGGCTTCAGGGGCCCTGTGAACCCCCTGAAATTTTATGCAAAATGGTTTTCAGGTGCTTTGTTTCTCAGTGGCAGATTCATAAAGTTCACTAGTTTATCCAAATTCCAACACATCAAAAGGTTAATAACCACCACCACTGTTACCTCAGAAGACTAAACCAAATCAGCAAAGAGCCTGGAATTGGGAGTCATACAGGCCAGGGGTGAACCTCCTGTGCCACCCTTAATTGCGTGACCTTGAACATGCACTCATGGACACACAAATGCTCTACCTCTCAGTGTCCCCATTTTAGAGATGCAGATAAACTGCACCTGGGAAAAGGGAACTTGCCAGAGCTTAGACATCAGTGGATGTTGCAGCCAGACATCTAACCATGTGTCCTTCCCAAGCCTAGCAAGTGCTTCACTAGTTTCCATTTTCTTCAATGAGAACCCTGCCCTGCCTGGTCCACTGTCGACACTGAAGGACAGTTCCTCGAGCAGGACCAGATTCATGAGCTTGTAACCTGTGCAGCTGTGCAGGGCTCCATGCTCAGAAGGGCCCCTGCCCTTGGGGTTTAATGCTCTGTAGTCACCATCTTGAAATTCTTAATAATTGTGTCTTTGAATTTGTGTTTTGTAAGTGATGTCTGATGGGACAATGGAGCGTGGGGGCGGGGAGGGGCTTGGAACCTCAGCTCACACATGGTCCTGCCTCTTGCCACCTCCCCAGCTCCGTGACAGGCTTAAGCCTCCTCCCCAGACCCCTCACTCCCACACCTCACGTCCAGCCCTGCTCCCTCCGTCCCTGCCCCAGCTGGCTGCCAACAGCCCTCCACTCAGTGAAACAAGCCTCCACCGAGGGCGACAACCACCAGGTCTCAAGGCCCTGTTCTGTCCCCTCCCTCCACCTCCTTTGAGGAGCCTGGGAGCAGGGGATGGGAGGGAAGGGTACAAATAGGGGCTGATCTGGGGGTGGGGCAAGGCAGTGCCCATCCCTGCCACAGGCTAACAGCACCACAGTGAGTTTGGTGGGCAATTCAAAGAGGGCCTCTCATCCAACCCCAATCCCAGCACCAGTCACATCCGTGCACAGAGGATGCAAATCCTTGGGGGATGTTCTCTGCCACAGAGGATTAGGGCAGGGGACCCATGGGAAGAGAAGGTGCGCTACTGTACCATGCCAGGGCCTCACATTTTGATTTTGCATTGAGCCCCACAAATTATGTAGTGACCTTGTTCTTAAAGGAAAATATATGTATATTTTAATCTTGAGGAATAAATGCTAATAAGCTGCTATTGCTTGAACTCATACTTTAAACTTCTTCCCGTTAAATCCTCTGTCTGCTGGCGTTAGCACCCTGGCCTCACATTTATATAATATCAATTATTTGGGGGTGAAAGTGCAAACAAATAAAAAATTCTACTGTATCAGAAAAGAGACTATATGTAACACTACATTAAGATGTCCTATCATATAGAACCATATGGTATTCCTATTTTAAAAATTGAGGGGAGAGAAATGGGCCAGTTGGGATAATGCTAATATTTTTTTGTCGTCCTTGCTGTCTCTTCTCCGCAGCTCTGTTCTGGTAGTTAGCGCTGACAGGAAGGCCTGTTGGGGATTAGTTCATTTTACAGACTAAACAGCAGAAAAGCTTGCTTGCTTGCTTTCCCTATTATTTTCTTGAGGAAATTGGCTGCAAGCTGTATTTTCTGGTCTCAGCCAGAGTGCTCAATCCATGGTACTTAAGAAATAAGATGCATCTATTCATATCACAGGGAAAACTCAAAGATTCACCTACTTTCTTCTTTCTTCCTTTTTCCCAATGCACATCTGAGAGGACTTGTTCAAGCAAAATTAGAAGTAGGGGAAGTTGTTTTGATGGCCCCATTCTCCCAATTCCAAGCCATCCTTTTCCACCTCACATCTTTATCTACATTACTACCCAAGTGACCACTTTAAAGACAAATATAATTACTTCATTCATGTGACTACAAACCTAGTGGGGCTCCAGTGCTTCAAGAATCTGCTACCACTAACAGCACCATCCTGCCCCTGCCTTTGGGGTCCTGGAACAACTTACTATGAAGTAAGCAGAATATAGAAGATTTTATTAATTGCATTATAACACACACACACTCCATAGGAGCTAGACAAGGTCACAGTCCAAACCTAACTCAAAGAGAAAGGCTTTCACAAAACAAACAAGCAAAGCAACCTGCCAATTTTGTGCCCCTCCCAAACCCATGGAACCAAAGGGTCAAAAGGAAAGCTCTCTGACCCTATCCTTTCAATATCAGAGACATTTAACACCTTGGCTTTATTTTTCAAAGAGAAGGTAAACTAAGTGTCTACGTCAATGGGACCTAGTCCCTTGGAAGGAATACTAGAGATAACACAGGCTAATTAAAGCAATTAGCTGGGACAGAAGAAGGGTATAAAGAAGCTTCTGTGCAGAGGTCTGGCAGGTTAGCTATCCAGCCTGTAGTAGGACAAAGAGAGGAGGAGGGCAAAGGTATCAGCAGCAATGACAGCCAGCTAGGGACGCCCCAAGAGAAATCTCTTTAGTAGCTCCATTATAGCGTTCATCATACCCTATTATACTCACACGCTCAACTGTCTATCACCCCTACTAGGCCGTGAATTCCTTGAGGGCAGAGACTCTGCTTGCTTCTTTCTACCCCAATGCTCACAATAATTGTGGGCTCTATTCCCAACTGTCGATGGGGGTGGTAAGGGCCTGAGAATACCATCTTTAATTGAAATCTGGGTCACTGAATTTTCTTAAGACCATTTCACCCTGGAGAATCAAAATCATATTAATAGTGTTTTTTCCCTTTCATGCAATTTCCCAACTGCCAGTCCTAAGAGCAGCAACAGTTTGTTCCTAGCACCTAGATTGGAGCCTGGTTGTGAGCACGTACGCCACACATTTCATTAGGGCTAGCCCCAAATTACCAAATTTGAGCACACTCTGACCAGGAGAGGAAAAGATTTATGACCTCTAAATGGAACTTAGAAGCTTCAGCCAATTCCGTAGCCCCACCGAAGTGCATCCGCTGTCCGTCTGAAGCCTTGATGGACGGACTGGCATATTTCATTGGCAGCCAGCCTCCAATAGCCTCACTCCACCTAAGGCAGACTATTCCAAAGAACAGGACGAATGGGGCTTCAGCATGGAGCTCCCTCTTCCCCCCAGTTTCTGCCGGAAATACCAATCAATATAGACCAACTGTCCAATTTTCTATGATCCATACCACAACTGGGGAACATTCTACCTGCTATCTGTCCCTTTTTTTTCTGTCAGGTTTCTCGCAAGGCAAAGGAAACTGATTGTGTTTTTACATATAAATTAAATTGATACCAGTAACAAACAACTGACTGAGGTGTACAACTTAATGAATGCAGCCTGTTCAGGATGACGATGTCTGCACAAGATAGAGTGGCAGTCACCTATCAGAAATGGCAGGCCCTGCCGCTTGCCTGCTCCCAGCTTGGAGCTGATCTCAGCAGCCCTTGGAGTGTCTACTGTTCTCTCTGTCCTACACATCTGTTTCCTCTGGAGTATGGATATCATGGTGATACCAAACCTTGTAGAGAGCCTGTCCTCGGGCTGGCAGTGAAGTCCAGTGGGAAGAGCATCCACTTTGGGGCCAGGCAGATCCGGGTGCAGATCCCCAGTATCAACTTAAAGAAAAATGCACAACATGAGAGCTGTGAGTTTAAGTTTTACTCAGGGTCTTACTGAGGAATATAGACCAGAGATGGCTCTGAGGCACTGCTTACTCTGAAGAGGTAGGGGTGGAGCCACTATATACACAAATTTTTTGGCTAGGAAATACATGCAGTCAAGCATACATCTTGGTAAAAGACTACTGCTAAGCATAAAGAACAGATAGCGCAGGTTAATGATTTTAGTGCTTTTCTACTTATGGGAAGATGCAAGAATCTGGGGTCATTGAAATTCTTCCTGAGATACACATCTAACTATCAAGGGTAACATTTATTCAAAGAACAGAGTGCCTCATCCTGTTTTTCATCCTGAATTCCTCTCAGGGTGCAGTGTAGGTGGGCAACTGCAGTGGGTTGCAGCTTAACCCTTGTAGAACCGGATGATGAGTGATACTCTTTGTTCTTGTTTTTTTGTTCACACCACTCTGAGTACTAATACTAGGATGTACTTAGACAAGTCACTGGTCTTCTCTAAGCCTCACTTTCCTTAATATGTAATTCAAGTTTTGCAATACCTACCTTTGGAGATTCTTATGGAATTAGAAATGAGGTCTGTAAAGCACGTGGCTTTCTACTGGCCATCCATAAGTGGTAGTCAGTAGTAGGCTGTAAATAGTCATGTGTGTCCTGGTTAGAATGGGCGTCATCAGAAAATCTTCAAACAATAAATGCTGAAGAGGGTGTGGAGAAAAGGGAACTCTCTTGCACTGTTGGTGGGAATGTAAATGGATACAGCCACTATGGAGAACAGTATGGAGGTTCCTTAAAAAACTAAAAATAGAATTACCATATGACCCAGAAATCCCACTACTAGGCATATACCCTGAGAAAACCATAATTCAAAAAGAGACATATACCACAATGTTCATTGCAGCACTATTTACAATAGCCGGGACATGGAACCAACCAAAATGTCCATTGACAGATGAATGGATAAAGAAGATGTGGTGCATATATACAATGGAATATTACTCAGCCATAAAAAGAAGTGAAATTGAGTTATTTGTAGTGATGTGGATGGACCTGGAGTCATACAGAGTGAAGTAAGTCAGAAAGAGAAAAACAAATAATGTATATTAAGGCATATTTGTGTAATCTAGAAACCATAGAAAAATGGTACAGATGAACTGGTTTGCAAGGCAGAAATAGAGACACAGATGCAGAGAACAAACATATGGACACCAAGCGGGGAAAGAGAGGGGTGGGATGAATTGGGAGATTGGGACTAACATATATACGCTAATATGTATAAAATAAATAACTAATGAGAACCTGCTGTATAGCACAGGGAACTCCACTTCGCTGTACAGTGGAAACTAACACAACACTGTAAAACAACTATTCCCCAATTAAAAAAAAAAAAAGTCATGTGTGTCAACCTCCATTAAAAAACTACATCTGTATTGTTGCTGCTGTTATTTTTAATCATTCTGGTATATTATTTGGGAGTATAGAAGATTTTTCCAGAACGAGATTAACAGGATTAGAATGGAAGGGTAATATCCACTTGATGGAATAAAATAAAACAAAGAATCATCACTCATATAATATTCAAGCAGCCTTTTTCCTATGTTAGCTAGGTCCCTTTATTTTAGTTCATTTCAATCCCCTTATCTACAAGCAAAAATAAGGAAAATGGGATTTTAACCATAGAGCCAGACCTCACCTAGAGGAGAACACTGCTAAAAGCCTGTAATATCATCCAAGATTCAACAGAGCCCTAGCAAGCAAGTTTTCCTGTGGCTCCCTCAGCAACCAGGTCCACTGACTCCAGTCTTCTGCCACTCAACACTCCCCTTACGGACTCCTTCAGCTCCTGTTGTTCTCATTGACACTGTATCCCCTTTCTGATTTTCTCAAGGTTTCTGCTTATATACAGCTTCTACTCATTCATGGCTCTGACTGCTCACAACTTCTACTGTTTCATGAAGCCTGTTTATACCTCTCATGGTGCCCTTTTTTGTGTTCTCTGCTTCCACAGTCAACTGCCAATTCTACATCTCATATTAAAACTCCCCAGTGGAGAAGAACTTATTGTTCAGTTTATCACTGTCGAAGATAATCACCATCACCCGAGCGGGGAATACCTTATATCAGGCTACCTCAAATCAGATACCTACCAGCCTCAATTCAGATAGCAACCCCTGTGCAGTCAATTATGGTCAGGACCTCAGAATCAAATTCTACCTATGCACAGGAAACCCTAGGGCTGCTTCCATCTACAGCAGGCTGTGGGCTTGGCAGGCAGGCAGCACAATAGATTCCTCTCCAAAACATCTATTTCCTCAGGCATTTTTATTTCAGAGAGGGCTTGTTACATGAAACAGAGAATTGATTACTGCACCAGAGATCATACTTATTATACAGGATTGCTTGTTTCAGAAATTTCAGAGTAAATCAGAACAACAAAATGCCATTCCTAAACCATGTCCTTTGGAACAGGGAGCTTTTGAATCATAAAAGTCTTTGTACTTATTTGCCAATCCAACCAAGTTAATACAAAATCCATTTTCAGAGTTTGGATAGAGGGTTCATAATGCTACCAAGTAAACTGGGAAATGTTCCAGGTGCTGTGTCATAGAAGCAGGGTGTGATACCTGACTTACTCTCATTCTCGATCCTGTACTGGTAACTCCTCCATTCAATAAGTACTTATGGGTCAGATACTAACAAAAAAGCAACTGCTTACTGATTGTTTTAATACCTATGGATGATGAGAGACAGTCTCAAAATAGCTTTGGTGGATGCCAGGTGGTGAGCCTTGTGAAAATTGGTAAAACAATTGCATTTCGTGCCTGAAATTCACACCTCTAATCGTGATGTTCCACTGCTTTATTTCTTGGCAACACATCCTTAACTGATTCCCTTGCAGCACAAAAGACTAACAATTCAACAAAGCCAACTCTCTTTGCTTGTAATCTGAATGAATTTCTGTTTTATTCTGTCAAGAAAGAAGTGTGAGGGAGCAGAAAAAAAGTTGGCCAAACCGGAAGCTTTTTTTAAAATTAATGTTTGGGAGCATCATACTGCACTTTATGGTAGTTGAAGGCAATTTGCATGACTTATTAAATGATGATAAGCAAAGTAACATTGTTTTATGAATGATCACAAGGTCAGAGGACTCAAGGGTGGTATACAGCAACAGGAACAATCTCACCTGTGAAATGCTGCTGAGGGCCATTACCCAGATGTCATTCTTATAAAAGAAGTAGTCCAACAATTTCATGTCTCACACCGGCTGGACAGACCATATCTGAGTAGCCCCAGTGTGGTTCTTTTGAAATATAGAATTTGTTGAATGAACGGCATGAAGAGGCTTAGTAGCCTCCATGATGCCCCAGGCAACAAAGTCCTTTTGCTTAGAAGAATAAATTGAAATGATCTACTTAAGGAGCTGTCTCTCCAGTTAGAAGGAGGGTACCCTTCATCTCTATTGTCTCATGCCTAACATATAGTAGATAGTCAATGCAAGCTTGTTGAATTACATGGGGTGGGGTTCACCCAGCTCAGATACCTCTTAGGAGGGGTTACCGATAACAATTTGAAACAAAAGGGTTAGCTAAGGATGACTTACTGGGGTGAGTGTATATAGTTCCTTATAAATTCATGTATATGTGCATATATGATCTATAATATATATATCACATGTATATTTATATGCATTTATACATACATATATCATAAACTATACAGTGGGTTCTGGTATCACCAGAATGACTGAGTCTATTTGGGGGTCAGCCCAAACTGTCTCTCTGCTCATTCATTGCTAATTTTCCTCTTGTTAGAGACTGTTCTACACTTGAATTGCCCCAGATTGGCTTAAAATTTCCATCCTCAGCATTGCTAAGGATTGTCCCACCCTCACCCAAAGTGACAGTTTTCAACCTAACTTGTTAGCTCAAGAAGAGCTGTCCTGGGCTGGGTCTTTAAGCAGTTCCTCTGCTCTTGGGAGGCTGCTTAAAGAGTTGGGAAGAACACTTGGAAAATACACAGTCAAGGACTTGTGTCCCTAGTTACTTAATTTCTTTAAGTTTCTATTTCTTCTTCTCTACAATAAGCATAATAATGTAGCTATCTAGTAGGGATACTGTAGAGATTAAATTAGATAATATGTAAAGTACTGAATAGAGTTTGGGGCACATAATAAACCCTTTAAAAGCAGTAGTTATTTTTAATCACCATTTTTTCCACATGATTTTCTTCTCTGAACATTCTGACTTATAAACCATGGGGCTGAATCCCTTTCTGCTCTTCTGAGAGGGTGAAGTGAGCAATGTAGCTACTTTTTCATTAGCATGTGAACTAAAAACAGAGCCTCTCCCAGGCAGAGACCACCCGGTATTTCTTCTCTAATATTATGAAACACAGTCTCCCTTCCTAATTGTGTAACTACTTCAAACTCAGCGTGGTATGGGCTACACTTCAAGGTCTCAGCAAACAGGATTATTGATTGTCATATAATCCCTTAATTTGTAGATGAGAAGAAAAGGTCTTGAACTCTGAATCTCAGGGACAGTGAGTCTGATTCTCTCCTTGAACCAACCTAAATCCCAAATCTCAGGTATGGACATCCTCAAATATTTCCTTTGGCAGATATTAAATGAGTGCCCATTCTGTGTAAAGTGCTGTGCTGGATCCTTCCCTGATGCCCTAGCTTGGGTCACTTGTCCTTCTCGTGTCCCACAGAAACCAGGATATGACTGAACTGGCCTATCACACACGCTGCATCAAAACTGCATGTTTACTTGTCTGACACTCTTTATGTAATACCAGCTCTTTTAACCAATCTCTACTTCATCAACTCTCAGATTAAGCATTCACCTCTACAGCCTGCTGACTGGGGACCACTGACGCTTAGGACTGATAGGCTGTTTGCAATGTGTTCACACATTTTTTGCTCCCGACATCTAGGTTGTGAATTTGCCAAGAACCAGTGATGCTTGTTCCCAAATCTTTTTCTGCTTATTAAAGTTGATATTGTAATATGTAATTTAATTAACTGTTAGAAGCCCTTTAAATATGGGTACAAAAAGAGAGCTGTTATAACAATAATACTAAACAGAATGTTTTGAAAAGACTCAGTGAAGGTGAGCCATCTTTTAAATGCTATTAAATTAGCAATGAGAGAAAAGGGTTTTAAAAATTGGGAGAAAAAATATATAAAATCTTTTAAAGATTGTGCATTTGGTTTGCTTGGCAAGTACCTAACTTTTAGAACTACTTTAAAGAAACAGAATTTGGAAATTGTAAGCAGTGCAATGCGGGTGGGATTTATGCAGGTAAAATGGCAAGTCCTCCTATCAGTGGACTCAAAGAAAAATGTGACCCTACATTAAAAGATTGATGATTAAATATGCCCTCTACTGTTATAAATTAAAATGTTTCAGGTATGTATATATCATTTTAATGGTACTTTAAGCAATTGTTTCAATTAACCAAACAATAACTTATATGAATCACATAGTCTCATATTGCCTTGGTTATACAATGTATCCCAAGTCTAATACAGTGGTTGAAACATCGGGGGGTGGGGGGGAGGAGAGTGGAAAAGAGGAAGGGGGGAGGGAGGGAGAGAAGAAGGGAGGGAGGGAGGGAGGGAGGAAGGGAGATAAAGAAAGGAGTGGCTTTGAGTGATTTAAGTGAAAATTTGGTTCTTAGGCTGCCAAAGTGGCAGGTCAGGAAGATGTAACACTTTTCAAGTCCCTCACAAGGTGAGAAGGGCTTAGTTTGCCCCTATTCTCCCCCTGACCCCAGCAAAAAAAAATAAAAAAAGTTTCAAGTCAAAACTCAAGAAATTTGAAAAGATTCTCTCTGACTACTACTTCTCCTGCATTTAATATTTATGCTCTTCTTCCAAACTTTTGCAAATTAGCCCATTGTGCATGCAGGAAGAGTTGGATTTTACACATCTCCACAGCCAGGAGAAGGTGAGAGAAGAGTCTAAAACTAGCACAGGAGGAGATAATTCTGACCTGACAACTTCCAGCTCCAGATGTGTCGAAGGTTAGGAAGTTCCTCTTTTATGCATAATTGTTGGGATGAATGTTCTACAAGAGAATAGGAAACTAAGGAAAACTAACCCTAATTAAGCCTTACTGCATCCCAAGCCCTGTACCAGTCCTTTGCTTATTTAATCTTACAGTGATCCTGTGAGGGAGGCATTGTTATCCTCACTTTATAGGGGAGAAAACGGACCCACTGAAGTCAAGTCGTTTGCTCAGAATCACACAGCTGGTAAAAGGAAGGAAATACCTGCACCTTCCCTGACCCCACCTTGCTCCCCAGCCTCATCCCTGATATTCTTGGGCCAGTTGGAATTGGTTTAAGTGCTGAGCCCGGAGGAAAACCTAGAGATTTAAAATTTTGTCTAGTCATGACCAAGAGCAGAAACATAAGGAAAGAAACGATGAAGCACACCCACTGTCTCCGTTCTCATCACAATGCAAGCGGCATCACTGTCTGGCACTCCAAATTATGTGAGGTGTGAAGGATCACTTGAGTACAGTGGAGGGTCCTTGTACATATTTGGGTAATTAGGGCTGGGATTCTTCTAACCACTCATTGACCAAAGCAATTCCTCTCACAGAAGCTTCTGCTCACACAGCTTTTTACATTTGTTTTTAAATCTGCATGAAAACAATTTCCCAGGGTAAGAATCCCACCTGGAGGATGAGAGAAAATCTGCACCATCCCTCCACAAAATTATAAAGGAGATAAACTATACAAAGGCATAATGCAGAACAAATACTCAAAAAATAGTGCTAAGTATGAACTTATGGCATGATTATATTGAATCCTCAATAACAACTCTTTGAGAGAGATGCTATTATTATTCCCATTTTGTTGATAAGGTAACTGAGGTTTCAAAGCCAATCATTTTTCTGAATTCACTCTGCTATTAAGTACTGACGAGGGAATTAAAACTCAAGTTTCCATGAACAAATTTTGGACTTTTAAGGGGTATTATATACTGCATATCTAAGCAATAGAAATACTAAAAGATTGACTAATGGGCTCAGAAGTCGAAAGATTATCCTTTGCCTCTAGCCCCAATCCCAAGAAACTCCCCAGGCTGGATGCTTCCTTCACCCCTTTTTGTGCTACTATGCTCTCCCTAGAAACTATGAAATTCCTGTCACAAGCAATCTGACTTAAGCCCATTCACACTCAAGTGTAAATAAAGTTTAATCAATAAGGCTTAAGCTTTAATTATTTATTCATTTAAATTGATTATTTAAGCTTAAAAAATAAAACTTAAGTAAAAATTCATTATTTTTTTACCAATGCAATTAATTATTCACATCTAAATTAAGATAAACAAGGCTTAATATATCAACCCTTGATAGAAAGCCCCAGTCAGGTCTGGGCTGGCTCTGGGTTCTCCTTCCTTCTCTCTGCCTCAATGGTCTACTTTCTTCCTTTCCTCTAGGCTGCCACCACCTATCCCATACCTCAGGAGTCTTCTCCCCCAAGCCCATCTCCAAAATAGGATACCATCTCCCCAGCAAGCCCAATTCTTATAATTTTTGAGAGAAATTCACAGACCCTTTGTGATTTAAGAATTTCCTTATGCGGTACAAAGGATAAATAAACAGAAGATAACATGGGGTGATGTGGCAGGTTTTATTTTCTAAGATAGCCACAATATCTCCCAGCCCACATACTTTTATTAAATGTGACCCTGGCACTCTTTTCATTAAGTAGCAAAGTCTTGTGTTTACTTCTTTGAACCTGAGTGGATCTTCATGACTGCCTGACAATAAAGAATGGTGGAGATGATGCTGTGTGACTTCCCATTAAACAAAATGCCATAACCTTTCTCCTTGCTTTCTGACGACAATTGCTTTTAGAACTCAGACACCATGCTATCAATAACCCCAAATCAGCCCATGGGGAATGACCATATTGAAGAAGTCACAGTAGGTATTCTGGTCAACAGATCAGCTAGACTGGTTTTCTGTCCTCCACAGCCTCACAGTCCTTTAACTACTATAATAGTTGACAGTGTAATATTATTGCCTTATTTCTTATCTCCCAACAGGACTGAGCTTATTGAAAGTAATCAGATTTAGACCCTAGTTCAATGTACATAGTAGCACTGTTAAAATGGGTTTTTTAATTCAATAACTAAATGAAATATTAATTCTTAGTTGTTGGTCAAAGAAGGTTACCTGAGAAAGGTGACATTTGAGCTGGGTATAGAAGAATGGGTTAAACTGGAACATTCTAAGGAGAGAATTCTGTTTGCGTAAAAACAGAGACAGCAAACTGATGGGTATTTGTGGAGGACAGCAAAATATGTGAAATAGGAACACAGATCATATGGGAAGAAATAGTGAGAAGAATGTGGTAAGGTAGGGTGTGATGAGTCATGTACTGATATAAATGAGTCTTTAGAATCTCAACTTCATTTGGTGGCCATTGGGAGATACTGAAAACTTCTAAGAAAGGAAAAACATGATACCAATATTCCCTAAGTCACATTTCCAAAGTTTAAATCACTTGTTCACGACTTAAGTGTTGATCTAATTAATCACGTCTTACATAAATGTTTGGACACATTGTTTCCATACTTAATAGTCAACGATGTTAGGATTCCTGGTCAAAATCATGTTCCTGAGTTGAACAAGTGCTAATCCTTGGCTTTCTCTGAGAACCTGGGATGTGCTTAGAAATAACTGGCACCTTATGATAAGTTTTCCATGTCCCGGTGCAACGGAGCTCCAGATGGAATCACCAGCAAGGCCTTCCCGTATGTCCCTCAGCAAAGGTAATGTGAGGAAAGAATCATTATCCAGAGAGAAGCAGAATATTAACTCCAGCGGCACCTCAGACAGTGCTTTGCAAAGACTCCTTTCCAAATAGCCTGAAGCTGATGTTTGACCAGTGCAGGCTGGGACCAACTTCCCTTATTTGTGGCTCTGAAGGAAAACTGTGTGACTTTTAACATGATTTCTAAATGACATCCAGCTTTATCGCTAAAAAGATTCTTCCTGTAGATCCATTTCATGTGTATGCATCAAACACGTAGAGAAAATCTACTATAAGCCAGCCATTTTATACACACTACTTCATTTAATTCTTTCTTCATAAGAGATGGGTCAATTATAATACCTGTTTTAGAGATGATGAAGCCTAAGTTCAAGGACATTAGATAATTAGGCCAAGGTCACACAGTCAGTAAAAGCTAGTTTCAAAAACTGGCTGGCTATATTTTTTTCCTCCTCTACTCACCAATTCTGTCTCTATGTGACAGGAATCAGATTGGGAGTACAAAACTGAATAAGATGTCATCCTTCCAATCAAGGGCCTCACAAACTATGCAGAAGACAATAGGTACGCAAAGAAGAAATAATTAAGAGCCAAATAGAAAGACCAATAAATGTAGTAGAAGCATTAAAAAAAAAAGACTAATTACTTCCAGTCACAAAAGATCTGGGAAGGCCTTACAAAGGAGAAAAACTCAACATGGATTTTCATGAAAGAACAGGATTATGATTGATGGTGAACTAGAAGACCACTAAGTGATAACCACCCTTGGAGTTTTGAGTTGGTACTGAGCTGTCAAACAGACCTGAGTCCAGCAGAAATCTCAGGATCAATTCTAGATATTGGAGTTGTCAGATACATATCTAAAGAAACATACTTATTGTGCATAAAATGTAAAACAATGTATTGGAAGTAAGACTAAGAAAAACAATAGCATGTATTAATAAATTTAAAATCAAACAAAATTAGCAAACCCAGTGTATCAATTCACAAAGAGGTCTAGGAAAAAACCCAGCCAGCATGACTAAGTTTCCTTTCTTCTAGGAATGCAAAAAATCCCCTAATGTAATTCACCAAATAAAATATTCCAGGAGAAAAACCTAAACAGAATACAATTTTAATTAATATTCCTTTTTGGTTAAAACTCTCAGCAAATTAGGAGTTGAATAAAATTTCCTTAAACCGATAAAGTATATCTACCGAAACAAAATACAAACAAAAAGAAGTGGCACTGCAGCAGACATATTCAAAGGTAAAATGTTAAATGTATCTCCCTCTAAAATCAAGGAGACACTTTGCTGTACAGCAGAAACTAACACAACATTGTAAATCAACTATACTCCAACAAAAATTTTTTTAAAAACTGTATAAAAAATGACAAAACAGGAACTGAAATAATACCATCGATAAATTGCAATTATCATGAAAAAATAAAATAAAATCAAGGAGATAACAAGGGTGCCCATTATCACTGTTAATCTTTAATACTGCACTTAAGGAACTGTCCAGAATAATTACCAAGGAAAGAAAAAAAGATGTGTAAGCACTGCATTGAAATGTAAGAAACAAAACTATCACACTTCGTAAAAAATTAATAAACAGAAACCTCAATTAAATAGAGTTGGGAGACCAGAAGGGGAAGCTCTTACACCCTACCACAACAGCAGAGCCCTACAGGGGGAAGAAAAGTCCCCTTCATTCCTGGCAAGAACTCAGCCAATGAAAAGCCACGGACTCCTTGTTTACTATAGCCCTCCCAACTTCCTTTTCCCCTCTATAAAAGAATTCTACTCTCCTTTTGGCTTGAGACTTGCACATGATTCTCCATGGTTGCAGACCCCAAGTTGCAGTTCCCTGCTGATGCCAAATAAACCCTTTTTTGTTGTCATTGTTGCTGGAGAAGTAATTGGCAGTCTGTTTGTTTTAGATCAACAGGTTGATATGAGTATGTACTTAGAAAACTTAAAAGGAACTTCAGACAGATTAGCAGAATGAATATTCTACTAATTTGAGAAGAACAGAACTTGGCTAAACTTTTAAAATTTGACTCAATATTATAAAGTCAGTTATCTCCAAAATTACCAAATTTCAATCAAATCTCAACAACTTTTTCATGTGACTTTACAAGCTAATTCTAAAATATATTTGGAAGAACAAAAGCTAAGAAAAATTATCCAAGTATGCTATATGGAAACAGAGTTAACATTACAGATCAACGGGGAAAGTATAGTCAAGGCTTTCTTACAACAAGATGCATGAACTACAAAATCTAACAGGACAGTATTAATAAATTTGATTACATTATATTTAAAACATCTTAATCGAAAGAAGCTATGAAGAAATTTTTTAAATAAACCATGAAATGGCAGAAAATATTTATTCTAAAAAAATTATCCAGAATATATTAGGTTGAACAATATAAAACTGCCATTTTTAGAGGTGAAGAAAGGTCAAACATTGACAATTAATTCGGTTAAATCTAATAGAAAGAATTCCTATAAATCATTAAAAGAAAGCTAAGAAGGGAGTGACATCAGCATCATGGCTGCATAAGGCGTCCCTCACTTTTTGTCCACTTACCCTCCCAACAACAAATACCAGCATCCATCTAGAAACAAAAGTGTGTGACAGGTGTGGGATTTAGCACCCTACACCAAGGAACCCAGGGGAGTCTCACCCACCTGTGCATCAGGTAATAGGCCAACAGACCGCAGTCCTGGCTGTAGACCCTGAAAAGTGACCTGTGAATCAGCTCTAGCCCCTCTCCATCAACGTCCAAATCCCCGGAGAACACTGACTGAGACAATCTCTCTGCCCATGTTAGGGCAGAGAGAGCCTTTGTGAAAGTCCAGTTTCCCGGAGAAGAACCAGCAAAACAGTACAAGTTTGGAAGCCCTGGAGTGGGTAACATAATAGGGAAGAACAAATCTGACTCCATATTAGATCTGTTTCTTTTACTTTAACCTTTGTATTCTTTTGCTTTTGCTTAGAGTTAAGAATGTTGCCTATAACCTGAAATATACAGGATAGCCGATTCTCAAGGCTCTGACCTTTAAGAGTATAACACTTTTCCATTCATATGGAGATAAAAAGTTGCAAAACAGAATAACATTTGTCTTATTGGAGGTTTACAGGAACATCGTGACCTGACCTACATGGACAACTGCAAGAACAAAGGATTCTGACACCAAGAAAATTTTAACACCCAACCATGCTCCAACTCACCTTGCCTTTAAAAATGCTTTGCTGAAACCATTTGAGGAGTTTGGGATGTTTGGGTCATAAGCCACCCATCTCTTTGCATGGCCCTGAAATAAACCTTTCTCTGCACCAAACTCCAACATTTTGGTTTGTTTGGCCTCACTGTGTGTCAGGCACACGAACTTGTGTTCAGTAACATAAGAAGAACAGTTTGGCTTTACCTGCATCACCGCTTCTTCAAGGTGTCAGAGTTCAGGGCCGAGAGATCTTCCTTGGTCCCCAATTTCTCCCTTTGGGGGAAAGAGAGCCGGTGAGTGACACCTGGCTTCCCCAGCTCTGCTGATGCCGCTGAAGAGGTTCATTTCTCTCTCAGCCCCACCTTCTAGAGATGGGTTCCATGAGCCACTGTGGACACCAGAACACAGGGATGCTCAAGTCCCTTATAGGAAATGGCGCAGTACACTTGGCCCTCCATATCGGAGGGTTCTGCATCCGCAGTTCCACAAACAACAGAATGAATTTTGATCGGAGGTTGGTTGAATACCCAGATGCGGAACCAGCTGATACGGAAAGCCAGCCCAGTGCATTAAATCAGGAGCTCCAAGACTATGGGATGTGAAGAGTCTGGGAAAGTACCAGCATTGAAGGGACACAGAGCTTATTAAGTGTATGGTGGGCTCCATCTAGAAGCCTGTCCACCAGCTGCTGGGAGAGCCCACCTATGATAGCCCAGCTGACCCACACACACTCCCAGCGCCACTCATGCTGACTCTGCAGCGGGAACCTGTGTGCCCTCCTGAAGGTGGTGGCGAGGGACAGCTCTGGGAGATGACCAGCGATCACTTGCAGAAAACAGGCTCTAATCTGTGGGCAAGGTTGACACCACAAAGTTGAGCTGTAGCGCCACCTATGAGAAAACAAAAGAGGCTGTCAGCATGGTGTGTTGCAGGATGGAGAGAAGGCGTGCAAGCTTAAAACATTCCGCCACAAGAGGGAGAAAGAAATCTGGAGCAGGTGTAGCCACAGAAGGTCTGAGAAAGCCTCAGAATCTCTAGCAGGGCAGATGGAAGGAATTTCTCCCCAGAAGTCAGTAAAAACTGGAGGAGGTGACTGCCACTTCAACTGTGAAGTCAATGATGCAAAACTCAAAGGAACATCAAAATCAAGGTAATGTAACACCAAAGGATCACAATAACCACTCAGTAACTGAACCCAGAGACAAGGAGACCTGCAATTTACCCAAAAAAGAATTCAAAATAGCTGTTTTAAGGAAACTCAGTGGGTTACAAGAAAACACAGAAAGACAATTCAATGAAATCAGGTATATATGTGGTATATATAGACAATGGAATATTATTTAGCCATGAGGAAGGAAACCCTGCCATTTATGACAGATGGATGGACCTTGAAGGCACTATGCTAAGTGAAATAAGTCAGACAGAAAAAGACAAATATTCCATTTATATGTGGAATCCTAGAAACAAAGAATAGAGTGATGGTTACCAGGAGTTAGGGGGTAGGGGAAATGAGGATAATGGTCAAAGGGCACAAACTTCCAGTTGTAAGATGAAAAAGTTCTAGGGGTCTAAAGTACAGCATGGTAATTATAGTCATAGTATTGTATTATATACTTGAAAGTTGCTCAGCGAGTAGATCTTAAATGTTCTCACCACAAAAAAGAAATGTACTTATGCGATGTGCTGGAGGTGTTAGTGAATGCTATGGTGGTAACTATTTTGCAATATATAAGTATATCAAATCAACACGCTGTATACCTTAAACTTACACAATGTCGTATATCAATTCTATTCAATAAGTTTGAAAAAAAGGAAAAGCTAAGCAGTCTTATAGGAAAATGACTAACAGACATAACCAGCATTTCACAGAAGTGTAAGCAACTGGTCAATCGATAATTGAACAGGCAATAAACACTAGAATCAGGAAAATAAAAATTAAACCTAGAACTATATGCAATCTCATATCCCTTAGATTGGCAGAAGTTATAAAATCTGACAATGCCAAGAAAAGCAGAGTGGTCCAAGCATTGCAAAAGGAATAGAACAAAGAGACTTTTCATTCAGCACTGGTTTTCCATTTTGGAATCAGTCGCCATTATTGCTCCTTGCCCTCTTAATCCCATCTCTCTCCAGGACAAAAGTAAGAACAGAGGGCATATCTGGGCGTTATACTGGAGAGCTAGACTCTTGTAACCTGCGCAACATTCACATTTTTTTCAGACATGACAAGAACAGTAGATACAAAATTGTTGTACTCTACTTTAAAACAGGAAGCCTATACTTTAAGGCGGTGGTTCTCAAACTTTGTACCAGAATCACCTGGAGAAATTCAGATTACTTGGTTCCACCCTCAGAATTTTCTGATACAGGTGTTTGTGATAGGGCCAAGAATTTGCATTTCTAACAAGCCCCTAGGTGATGCTGATGCTGTGGTCTGTGATGATGATGATGATGTGGTTTGGGGACCACACTCTGAGAACTTTTGCTCTAGAGAATGAACTTTGGTATATTTTAGGCTGAGAAGAAAGGAATGATGCAATGGAAGGGAAGTTAGGGCCCTTTATTTGGGCTCTAACTTCCTTTGTGATCCTTTGTGATTTATTTGGGGCCCACTATGTTCCAGGCAGTGTGCTTTTAAATAAGTTACTAATAGTCACAACAAATCTGTAAAGCAGGTGTTGTTAATCCCATTTCACAGATAAGGAAATAAGGCTCTCAAAGGTTATAATTTTTCCAGTATCCCACAGGTAGTATATGAGAGAAAGAAGATTAAAATGTAGGTCTATCTGACTACAGCTTTGATATTCTTTGCCCCACACTCCATGACTCTCAATGAGACAAAACATCCTCTACTATTGGTATCACTAGATAAAATGTGAGCAGGCCACAGTTGTCTGGTATGGGCCAGTGCAGTCAATATACATAAGCTGGAAGTGTAGAACCTAAATAATGAAGGTAGAGGTGGCATTCCAGGAAAACAAAAATACTAGCCCAGCCCTAAGGGCTATCCTAATGCAAATGTGAAGAGTGAGAAAGAACATTGTAGATATTCCCATATATTTTTTCAAGTTTTATAGAGAACTGTGAACATATGATTATGCTTATTTAAGCTATAAAAATACTTAATATAATTTACTTCAGTTTATGTTAATTTCTTTTTAGCAAATGCTTATGCTATTTATGTAAAGTCTCAAAATAAAGGATTTCAACAGAAGTTATTGAGAAGACATCCCTCAATGGAATGGACCCAATATCTTTCTCCAGTCCTTCTCTGGTTGGAGCACTGATGAGATTAGAAATTTTTAAAAAACAAACTCAACTCTTACTCTTAATGTCTCATGTTTCCATGACCATAGGTGCTATGGAATACAATAAGGAGTGCTTTTTCCTTTTTTTTTTTCGGCCATCCCACATGGTTTGCATGATCTTAGTTCCTGGACCAAGCATTGAACCCAGGCCCCCGGCAGTCAGCACGGAGTCCTAACACTGGACCGCCAGGGAATTCCCAGGAGTGACTATTTATGCCAGATTCTTCAGACTCCTCTTAAAGCTCAGGTAGAAATCCCTCCTCAGGGATATTTGAAGTGGGAACTGACAGCCAGAGCTCTTTAAGGTGTCTCTTTAAGGTGTTTAAGTGTAATAGGATTACACTACACCTTGTGTGTGTGACTAGTGTTACAGAAGAGGCAAGGCATTAAGCAATGCAAACATTTATTAACTATTTAAGCTGTATGTTAACATCACTTACATCTCTGCAACTCTACAAAAACCTAAAAGGATCAAAATAGCTCACTTGAATTTGTAGTGCTTGCTAGCGTGAATAACTCTCTACCTCTGTTCTCTCTTTAAAGCAGAAAAAAAAAAATACCAAACCTTCCTATGTGAACAAAACCCAGACTTAACAATGCAGCATAAAACAGCAAACTGCTACTCAGCAGAATTAGTCTAGCCTGCCATAGGAGTCCAGGTACCGATGCTAAGGTAATCAGCTAATTACACTGTATGTAGGTGCTCTGATCATCAATTCCAGTGTGTCTTTTTTTGGGGGGGTTGGTCCCCATAAGAATAAGCAATGCTCAGAATACCAGGTGGGTGTCCTATAATTCAAGTCAGTTCTGACACTATCCACCCAGAAATAGCATCAGATTCTACAGGTTGAGGGCTGAGTCCCAGAAGACTGCCCCCTAATGCACGCACACACGCACACACGCACACACACACACACACACACACTTCAGGTATCAGTAGCAAGCCCAGGTTATTACCTGTGCTTTTTGACCAACTGGCTATAGATCAGAGGTTCCCACAACCCGCTCCTTGGGTTCAATTAGTTTGCTAGAGCAGCTGACGGAACTCAAGAAACTCATCTACCTACTAGATTACTAGATGACCAAATTATTATAAAAGGATATAACTCAGGAACAGCCAAATAAAAGAAGTGCATAGAGTAAGGTATGGCGGAATGCACAGAGCTTCCATGTCTTCTCTAAGCACCATCCTCCCCAAATGTCCATGCATTCCCTAACCTAGAAGCTCTCCAAACCCTGTCCCTTGGAGTTTTTAATGGAGGATTCATTTTATAAGCAGAATTGATTAAATCATTGGCCATCTGGTCAGGGAGATGGGACTGAAAGGTCCAACCCTCTGATCACATGGTTGGTTCTCCCTGCAACAAGCCCCCCATCCTTAGGTGACTGAGGGGCATCCAAATAGTCGCCTCATTAACATAACAAAAGACATCTTTAGCACTCTCAACACTTAAGAAATTCCAAGTGTTTTTGGAGCTCTGTGCCAGAAATGGGAGGAAGTCCAAATATTTCTTATTATAAATCACAGTATCACACACTGTCTTAGCATACTAGGATCTAATAGGTTGTCCATTGTAAACCACACCATTTTAATACAGCTTTGGGTTGGGAGAAGAATCACACAAATATTCACCTTTTTAGATTTAACAATCATCTATATTCATCCATACTTTTTTCTTCAGTGGCCTAATCAAGTTTGGAGGCTGAGTTTTGGACTTTGCATAAACTATGCTCACGATAGTGGCCTTTTCAAATCTTGAAGATTAATAGTGTTATTTTCAGCCATAAAGAAGAATATTGATGTTTCATTTGCATAGCCCTCATAGCTTTATTCTTTTTCTTAACTGAAGGAAGTATCCTGAAAGTTATCCAGCTTCTCTTGAAAGTCAGCCAAAAGCTTTCGAGAGAGAGCCACCAAAATTATAGTCCTTCAAACACATAAACTGGTCACCCCAGCTTCTCTAAGATTCTTGTGATCTATTCTGAGAAATTTTGCAGTTTCTATTTGCTTTCATTGCATTGCCTGACATGTGTCAATCATTCTTCTAGAGACAAAACATGTATTTTTTTAATTTTAATGTTGCATCATAAGGTAGTATTTTTGAAGGCATTTAAACCAATAATTAGGATCCAAATTTAAGGTAAAAATGCAGGCCCCCCTGTAATGCTGTTGATATGAAATATTCAACTGAATTAACAATTAAGTGATTAAATAACCTCCATGTATAGACAAGTTCATATATCTCAGGCAACATAACAGTCCAATAACTAACTCTTCTGCTTGCCACTGACAGAATTGCTTATCTTAATTTTGAGATGCACCTCAACCGCAGAAATATTAATATATAGGGGGAAGTATCTCATTGTCAAGGGAATATTCATAATAATAAGGAAGGGCTGCCATTTACTGAGCACTTTTACATGAAAGACACTTTGTAACCCTGTGGTAGTGGTATTAAACCTTTATGACAGGTGATAAAACTGAGGTCCAGAAAGGTTATGGAATTTTCCCAAGATCAACAAATAACAGGTTTTATAAGCAGTGTGACCAAAAAGTCTATGAACCTCTTTCTACTACAGCCGTGTTTCCTAATCTGAGGCTGCACATGAGAATCACCGGTGAGTGTGGGTTTTGTCCAGGTGGACAGACCTAGTAATCCTTCCTACTCATCTGGCAGACAGTCAGCAGATCAGGCTTTAGGATCCACCAGATTGTCCCATACTGGTAATAGCTTGCTTATACCTTCTCCCACGTTTGCCATAATTCACAGAAGTCTCGCTCTGCCAACTTTGAAAGACTGGTTATTTAAAACCTAGGGTAATAAAGAAAAATGTTGTCACAATCTTACATATGGTGTGGGTCTAGCTAACTTTACAATAACTTTGATCTATTCAATGTATAACATTCATATGACCTTTCAGAACTGAGTGCTTAATCACAGCTAACCATCATATCCCTTGAGTGCTGTTTTCAAAACCAAATAAAGAGAAAAGAAAAGATAAAAAGAAAGGCTAAGTAATTTAAGTTCATAAAATTAGGAAGTAGATGATCCAAAACCAGATAAGTCGGATAAGACAGGCTGCCTTGGTGTGTCCGCTTAAGTCAACCATTTTTATGAATATGGATATAAAAATCCCAAATAAAATTGTGGCAAAGGGAATTCAGAGTCCATCACAACCAAGTAGAATCTATATCAGGAATGTAAGGATGGTTTAAAAATCAGGAAATGCATTAATGTAATTAATATATTACCTGATTAGAAGATATTTCAGTGTAGTCGAAGCTGAAGTTTTAATAAAATTTAATACCATTCACATCAACAACCTAAATGTTCAACGGCAGGAAAAAAGTTTACAAATTATGATCTATCCACTCAATAAGTATAGGTAATCATTAATAACTCCTTTTTGGAAGCTATGTAATAACCTAGAAAATGCTTAAGATATTTTCATTGGAAAATTCAGTGAATGAAATTGTATATAAGATGACAATTATCCAAGGGAACAAGCCTAGAAGGAAAAGTTGGAAACACAAAACCCAAAATGCTAAAAGGGATATGATAATGTGCAAGCATTATAGGTGTTTTTTCTTCTTCGAGGTTTTAGTTCTAATATTTCAAAATGAAAAATATAATCTAATGTAAATAAAAAGCTTTTCATCGCAACTATAAAAATGTGTTGAAGCCACTTTCATCTTTCTTCTAACTACTTATATTTATTTTCTTCCTCATTCTCAGGGCAATTTTGATATATCAAGGATCCACATTTTTCAAGAATTGCAACTATTTCATGCTGCACGTTGCCTGTTTTATACCTCATCGGGGGACTGCATGAAGTGCAGGCACTATTTATGTTTACTGGGTTTTTAATAGTGGTCACATGGAGAAAAGCATTTTATCTACTGTCATACGTAATCCATTCTGGAAATAAAACTACATTCTGAATGTCAGATTTGCCAACTCTCCTTGGGATGGCACAAAAAGCTTTTTAGTTAAAGAGATTAAATTGATTTTGTTTTTCATTCCAAAACTCAAAATTCCCATGGCTTCATGATCTGTAAGAATACAAGGCAATGTATTATATGTTTTCCCATGTGTCAACTGGCCTGTCTTTCCACTTGCAGAAACTATACGGTAGTTCTACTTTTAGTTTAAGAAACTTCCATACTGTTTTTCACAGTAGCTGCACCAATTTACATTCCCACTAAAAGCGTATGAGGATGCCCTTTTCTCTACATCCTTGCCAACATTTCTTGTGTTCTTTTTGATGATAGCCATTCTGACAGGTGTGGTGATACCTCATTGTGATACTGATTTGCCTTTCCCTGATAATTAGTGATGTTGAGCATTTTTTCTTACGCACAATTTTTTTAAGTTATAATAAATTTACTTTAAACCTGAAACAAAGGATGTTGCCCACGGATTATATATCCATGCCATCATCCCAAAGAAGTCCATTGACATATTTGTTCTGGCTGACAGGGAATCCAAAGGCCACCTACAGCCAACATTTTCTCAACTACTTTATTTCAGTCTTCTCCTGTCTAGCCCCATCTGGTTCTTCTCCTTTCTTCCCAATTTTTATTCATAATCCCCATAGACCCAAGAAGCCAATCCTCAGAGGTAGCATCATATCTTGGAAAGCGTGGGGGATTCTCTAATCAGAGAGACAGAGGTTGGACCACTTACTAGCTGTGTGACCCTGAGTAGGTTGTGTCACCTCTCACAACATCATCAAGGGTGACAAAGTCTGCTCATAAGATTGTTGTAAGCATTAGAGAAGGTCATGTATATGAGGCTGGCAGAGCATGAGGGTTCAAATCATATATGCTGAATAGTAACATATCAGAGGGGAGGAGAGAAGATGGCGGAAGAGTAAGACGCGGAGATCACCTTCCTTCCCACAGATACAGTAGAAATACATCTACACGTGGAACTGCTCCTACAGAACACCCACTGAACGCTGGCAGAAAACGTCAGACCTCCCAAAAGGCAAGAAACTCCCCCCATACTTGGGTAGGGCAAAAGAAAAAAGAAATAACAGAGACAAAAGAATAGGGACGGCACCTGCACCAGTGGGAGGGAGCTGTGAAGGAGGAAAGATTTCCACGCACTAGGAAGCCCCTTCGCGGGCAGAGACTGCGGGTGGCAGAGGGGGGAAGCTTCGGAGCCACGGAGGAGAGCGCAGCCACAGGGGTGCGGAGGGCAAAGCGGAGAGATTCCCGCACTTCCCGCACGGAGGCTCGGCGCTGACCAGCACTCACCAGCCCGAGAGGCTTGTCTGCTCAGCCGCCGGGGCAGGCGGGGCTGGGAGCTGAGGCTCGGGCTTCGGTTGGATCGCAGGGAGAGGACTGGGGTTGGCGGCGTGAACACAGCCTGAAGGGGTTAGTGCACCACAGCTAGCCGGGAGGGAGTCCAGGAAAAAGTCTGCAGCTGCCGAAGAGGCAAGAGACTTTTTCTTCCCTCTTTCCTGGTGCGCGAGGAGAGGGGATTCAGAGCGCCGCCTAAACGAACTTCAGAGATGGGCGCGAGCCGCAGCTAACAGCGCGGATCCCACAGCAACAGGGGCGCAGAGGGAAAAACGGAGAGACTCCCACACAGAGGCTCGGCGCCGAGCAGCGCTCACCAGCCCGAGAGGCTTGTCTGCTCCCCCGCCGGGGCGGGCGGGGCTGGGAGCGGAGGCTCGGGCTTCGGTCGGATCGCAGGGAGAGGACTGGGGTTGGCGGCGTGAACACAGCCTGAAGGGGTTAGTGCGCCATGGCGAGCTGGGAGGGAGACCGGGAAAAAGTCTGCAGCTGCCGAAGAGGCAAGAGACTTTCTCTTCCCTGTTTCCTGGTGCGCGAGGAGAGGGGATTCAGAGCGCCGCCTAAACGAACTCCAGAGACGGGCGCGAGCCGCGGCTATCAGCGCGGACCCCAGAGACGGGCGTGAGACGCTGGGGCTGCTGCTGCCGCCTCCGAAAATCCTGTGAGCGAGCACAGGTCACTCTCCACACCGCCCCTCCCGGGAGCCTGTGCAGCCCGCCACTGCCAGGGTCCCGTGATCCGGGGACAACATCCCCAGGAGAACGCACTGCGCGCCTCAGGCTGGTGCAACGTCACGCCGGCCTCTGACGCCGCAGGCTCGCCCCGCCTCCTCTGTACCCCTCCCTCCCCGCGGCCTGGGTGAGCCAGAGCCCCCGAAGCAGCTGCTCCTTTAACCCCGTCCTGTCTGGGCGGGGAACAGATGCCCTCAGGCGACCTACACGCAGAGGCGGGTCCAAATCCAAAGCTGATCCCCAGGAGCTGTGCGAACAGAGACGAGGAGGGGAAATCTCTCCCAGCAGCCTCAGAAGCAGCGGATTAAAACTCCACAAACAACTTGATGTGCCTGCATCTGTTGAATACCTGAATAGACAACGAATCATCCCAAATTCAGGAGGTGGACTTTGGGAACAGGATATATTAATTTTTCCCCTTTTCCTTTTTTTTTGTGAGTGTATATGTATATGCTTCTGGGGGAGATTTTGTCTGTATAGCTTTGCTTTATAATTGCTTTATTTTACTTCACTATATTATAGCCTCTTTCTTTCTTTCTTTCTTTCTTTCTTTCTTTCTTTCTATTTTTTCTCCATTTTACTCTGAGCCGTGTGGACGAAAGGCTCTTGGTGCTTCAGCCAGGCATCAGGGCCGTACCTCGGAGGTGGGAGAGCCAACTTCAGG
Organism: Balaenoptera ricei; assembly: GCF_028023285.1. Taxonomy (NCBI): domain Eukaryota; kingdom Metazoa; phylum Chordata; class Mammalia; order Artiodactyla; family Balaenopteridae; genus Balaenoptera; species Balaenoptera ricei. The sequence continues at coordinate 52,870,043 of NC_082646.1, read as the reverse complement.
ACACTGGTCCACAAGAGACCTCCCAGCTCCACGTAATACCAAACGGCAAAAATCTCTCAGAGATCTCCATCTCAACATCAAGACCCAGCATCACTCAATGACCAGCAAGCTACAGTGCTGAACACCCTATGCCAAACAACTAGCAAGACAGGAACACAGCCCCATCCATTAGCAGAGAGGCTGCCTAAAATCATAATAAGGCCACAGACACCCCAAAATACACCACCAGACGTGGACGTGCCCACCAGAAAGACAAGATCCAGCCTCATCCACCAGAGCTCAGGCACTAGTTCCCTCCACCAGGAAGCCTACACAACCCACTGAACCAACCTTAGCCACTGGGGACAGATACCAAAAACAACGGGAACTACAAACCTGCAACCTGTGATAAGGAGACCCCAAACACAGTAAGATAAGCAAAATGAGACGACAGAAAAACACACAGCAGATGAAGGAGCAGGGTCAAAATACACCAGACTTAACAAATGAAGAGGAAATAGGTAGTCTACCTGAAAAAGAATTCAGAATAATGATAGTAAGGATGATCCAAAATCTTGGAAATAGAATAGACAAAATGCAAGAAACATTTAACAAGGACGTAGAAGAACTAAAGAGGAACCAAGCAATGATGAAAAACACAATAAATGAAATTAAAAATACTCTAGATGGGATCAATAGCAGAATAACTGAGGCAGAAGAAAGGATAAGTGACCTGGAAGATAAAATGGTGGAAATAACTACTGCAGAGCAGGATAAAGAAAAAAGAATGAAAAGAATTGAGGACAGTCTCAGAGACCTCTGGGCCAACATTAAACACACCAACATTCGAATTATAGGGGTCCCAGAAGAAGAAGAGAAAAAGAAAGGGACTGAGAAAATATTTGAAGAGATTATAGTTGAAAACTTCCCTAATATGGGAAAGGAAATAGTTAATCAAGTCCTGGAAGCACAGAGAGTCCCATACAGGATAAACCCAAGGAGAAACACGCCAAGACACATATTAATCAAACTGTCAAAAATTAAATATAAGGAAAACATATTAAAGGCAGCAAGGGAAAAAAAACAAATAACACACAAGGGAATCCCCATAAGGTTAACATCTGATCTTTCAGCAGAAACTCTGCAAGCCAGAAGGGAGTGGCAGGATATACTTAAAGTGATGAAGGAGAAGAACCTACAACCAAGATTACTCTACCCAGCAAGGATCTCATTCATATGTGATGGAGAAATTAAAACCTTTACAGACAAGCAAAAGCTGAGAGAGTTCAGCACCACCAAACCAGCTTTACAGCAAATGCTAAAGGAACTTCTCTAGGCAAGAAACACAAGAGAAGGAAAACACCTACAATAACAAACCCAAAACATTTAAGAAAATGGGAATAGGAACATACATATCGATAATTACCTTGAATGTAAATGGATTAAATGCTCCCACCAAAAGACACAGGCTGGCTGAATGGATACAAAAACAAGACCCATATATATGCTGTCTACAAGAGACCCACTTCAGACCTAGAGACACATACAGACTGAAAGTGAGGGGATGGAAAAAGATATTCCATACAAATGGAAATCAAAAGAAAGCTGGAGTAGCAATTCTCATATCAGACAAAATAGACTTTAAAATAAAGACTATTACAAGAGACAAAGAAGGACACTATATAATGATCAAGGGATCGATCCAAGAGGAAGGTATAACAATTGTAAATATTTATGCACCCAACATAGGAGCACCTCAATACATAAGGCAAATACTAACAGCCATAAAAGGGGAAATCGACAGCAACACAATCATAGTAGGGGACTTTAACACCCCACTTTCACCAATGGACAGATCATCCAAAATGAAAATAAATAAGGAAACACAAGCTTTAAATGATACATTAAACAAGATGGACTTAATTGATATTTATAGGACATTCCACCCAAAAACAACAGAATACACATTTTTCTCAAGTGCTCATGGAACATTCTCCAGGATAGATCATATCTTGGGTCACAAATCAAGCCTTGGTAAATTTAAGAAAATTGAAATCGTATCAAGTATCTTTTCCGACCACAACGCTATGAGACTAGATATCAATTACAGGAAAAGATCTGTAAGAAATACAAACACATGGAGGCTACACAATACACTACTTAATAACGAAGTGATCACTGAAGAAATCAAAGGGGAAATCAAAAAATACCTAGAAACAAATGACAATGGAGATACGACAACCTAAAACCTATGGGACGCAGCAAAAGCAGTGCTAAGAGGGAAGTTTATAGCAATACAAGCCTACCTCAAGAAACAGGAAACATCTCGAATAAACAACCTAACCTTGCACCTAAAGCAATTAGAGAAAGAAGAACAAAAAAACCCCAAAGCTAGCAGAAGGAAAGAAATTATAAAGATCAGGTCAGAAATAAATGAAAAAGAAATGAAGGAAACAATAGCAAAAATCAATGAAACTAAAAGCTGGTTCTTTGAGAAGATAAACAAAATTGATAAACCATTAGCCAGACTCATCAAGAGAAAAAGGGAGAAGACTCAAATCAATAGAATTAGAAATGAAAAAGGAGAAGTAACCACTGACACTGCAGAAATACAAAAGATCATGAGAGATTACTACAAGCAACTCTACGCCAATAAAATGGACAACCTGGAAGAAATGGACAGATTCTTAGAAATGCACAAACTGCCGAGACTGAACCAGGAAGAAATAGAAAATATGAACAGACCAATCACAAGCACTGAAATTGAAACTGTGATTAAAAACCTTCCAACAAACAAAAGCCCAGGACCAGATGGCTTCACAGGTGAATTCTATCAAACATTTAGAGAAGAGCTAACACCTATCCTTCTCAAACTCTTCCAAAATATTGCAGAGGGAGGAACACTCCCAAACTCATTCTACGAGGCCACCATCACCCTGATACCAAAACCAGACAAAGATGTCACAAAGAAAGAAAACTACAGGCCAATATCACTGATGAACATAGATGCAAAAATCCTCAACAAAATACTCGCAAACAGAATCCAACAGCACATTAAAAGGATCACACACCATGATCAAGTGGGGTTTATCCCAGGAATGCAAGGATTCTTCAATATACGTAAATCAATCAATGTGATACACCATATTAACAAATTGAAGGAGAAAAACCATATGATCATCTCAATAGATGCAGAGAAAGCTTTCGACAAAATTCAACACCCATTTATGATAAAAGCCCTGCAGAAAGTAGGCATAGAGGGAACTTTCCTCAACATAATAAAGTCCATATATGACAAACCCACAGCCAACATTGTCCTCAATGGTGAAAAACTGAAACCATTTCCACTAAGATCAGGAAGAAGACAAGGTTGCCCACTCTCACCACTATTATTCAACATAGTTTTGGAAGTGTTAGCCACAGCAATCAGAGAAGACAAAGAAATAAAAGGAATCCAAATCGGAAAAGAAGAAGTAAAGCTGTCACTGTTTGCAGATGACATGATACTATACATAGAGAATCCTAAAGATGCTACCAGAAAACTCCTAGAGCTAATCAATGAATTTGGTAAAGTAGCAGGATACAAAATTAATGCACAGAAATCTCTTACATTTCTATACACTAATGACGAAAAATCTGAAAGTGAAATTAAGAAAACACTCCCGTTTACCATTGCAACAAAAAGAATAAAATATCTAGGAATAAACCTACCTAAGGAGACAAAAGACCTGTATGCAGAAAATTATAAGACACTGATGAAAGAAATTAAAGATGATACAAATAGATGGAAAGATATACCATGTTCCTGGATTGGAAGAATCAACATTGTGAAAATGACTCTACTACCCAAAGCAATCTACAGATTCAACGCAATCCCTATCAAACTACCAATGGCATTTTTCACAGAACTAGAACAAAAAATTTCACAATTTGTATGGAAACACAAAAGACCCCGAATAGCCAAAGCAATCTTGAGAACGAAAAATGGAGCTGGGGGAATCAGGCTCCCTGACTTCAGACTATATTACAAAGCTACAGTAATCAAGACAGTTTGGTACTGGCACAAAAACAGAAATATAGATCAATGGAACAGGATAGAAAGCCCAGAGATAAACCCACACACATATGGTCACCTTATCTTTGATAAAGGAGGCAAGCATATACAGTGGAGAAAAGACAGCCTCTTCAATAAGTGGTGCTGGGAAAATTGGACAGATACATGTAAAAGTATGAAATTAGAACACTCCCTGACACCATGCACAAAAATAAACTCAAAATGGATTAAAGACCTAAGTGTAAGACCAGACACTATCAAACTCTTAGAGGAAAACATAGGCAGAACACTCTATGACATACATCACAGCAAGATTCTTTTTGACCCAGCTCCCAGAGAAATGGAAATAAGAACACAAATAAACAAATGGGACCTAATGAAACTTAAAAGCTTTTGCACAGCAAAGGAAACCATAAACAAGACCAAAAGACAACCATCAGAATGGGAGAAAATATTGGCAAATGAAGCAACTGACAAAGGATTAATCTCCAAGATTTACAAGCAGCTCATGCAGCTCAATAACAAAAAAAGAACAACCCAATCCAAAAATGGGCAGAAGACCTAAATAGACATTTCTCCAAAGAAGATATACAGATGGCCTACAGACACATGAAAGAATGCTCAACATCATTAATCATTAGAGAAATGCAAATCAAAACTACAATGAGATATCATCTCACACCGGTCAGAATGGCCATCATCAAAAAATCTAGAAACAATAAATGCTGGAGAGGGTGTGGAGGAAAGGGAACTCTCTTGCACTGTTGGTGGGAATGTAAATTGATACAGCCACTATGGAGAACAGTATGGAGGTTCCTTAAAAAACTACAAATAGAACTACCATACGATCCAGCAATCCCACTACTGGGCATATACCCTGAGAAAACCATAGTTCAAAAAGAGTCATGTACCAAAATGTTCATTGCAGCTCTATTTACAATAGCCAGGACCTGGAAGCAACCTAAATGTCCATCGACAGATGAATGGATAAAGAAGATGTGGCACATATATACAATGGAATATTACTCAGCCATAAAAAGAAATGAAATGGAGGTATTTGTAATGAGGTGGATGGAGTTAGAGTCTGTCATACAGAGTGAAGTAAGTCAGAAAGACAAAAACAAATACAGTATGCTAACACATATATACGGAATCTAAGGAAAAAAGAAAAAAAGGCCATGAAGAACCTAGTGGCAAGACGGGAATAAAGACACAGACCTACTAGAGAATGGACTTGAGGATATGGGGAGGGGGTGGGGTGAGATGTGACAGGGTAAGAGAGTGTCATGGACATATATACACTACCAAATGTAAAATAGATATCTAGTGGGAAGCAGCCGCATAGCACAGGGAGATCAGCTCGGTGCTTTGTGACCACCTAGAGGGGTGGGATGGGGAGGGTGGGAGGGAGGGAGATGCAAGAGGGAAGAGAAATGGGAACATATTGTATATGTATAACTGATTCACTTTGTTATAAAGCAGAAGCTAACACACCATTGTAAGGCAATTATACTTCAATAAAGATGTTTAAAAAAAAAATAGTAACATATCAATAATACTTACTACATCGCAGAAGGAGAAACTAAAATGAAAGAAAGAACCAAGTAGAAGGGTGTGATGAAAAAATTATTTGCCCCTCTGTCTAAATTTGGGTTCTAAACCCTTCTCAGATACTAACAACTATGTGACTTTGGGGAAAAACCTTTTCCTCTGTGGGCACCAGTTTCTTTGCCTGTAAGGTACTGAATCAGATTACATGATCTCTTAGACCCCTTTCTGCCTTCATGCTCTGTATTCTTTTGTTTTCTTTCTTTTTTAATCATACCAAGTGCCCAGCTTTCAAACCCTGCTCACCTCCTTGAGAGAAATCCTCGGCTCTTTTCATTTCGCCTGATATTTTTTGGCAGCTGTCACTTCCCACACAGAGCTACAGAAAGGGCTTGTCATCACCCCAAGCAAGCAAGGCTGGTTGGCAGCCAAGGTGCAGAGCTGAGTGAACAGGGCAACTTCTCTAACCTTCCCACCTTGAACAGGGCAGTAACGCACAGTGTTTGATCAGACAAAGCTTCCTCCAACCCTTTAGTCTGCAACTCCCTCTGTGTTCAACCAGTCACTCACATTCTTGTTACAATCTCCCCACAAGCCAGCAGCAAGTTGGAGCCAAAGGGTCTGAGTGCTTTGTGCATGTGGGAGCCTTCACTGCCTGGCAATCCCCACCAGCCTGCCACAGTTCATCCGTAGCAATACACTTGCCTGGTCAGGGCTTACATGGGAGGCTGCAGCAGGCACTTCATCTGGGGATGAGGGAAGGAAGATCCCTGCTCAGTGAAGCAAAGGCTATTTCCACAAATGGTTTAAAGGGGCTCTTCCTCAAGCAGAGGACCCGCCAGAGAGAGCCCAGAGGCACAACTCCAGGGGCAGGGTAAGGGCAGGCAGTGGGCCCATATAACGGACAAGAAGACATGGATCCTGGAATTTTTAAGTATTCAGTTGTATAGAGAGCTAAGCCCAACATCAGGTTGAACTGGTCAATCTGGGCTGCCCTCCTGTGTCCTAAATTAAAGTTACCCCTGCACTTGTTACTTGCAGAAGGCCTCACTATGTACTTAGAAATAACCGTTATCATTTACTGAATAACTACTATGATTCCATAACTGTGTGTGGTAGACGATACCACCTTCCTTCTCCAGATAAGGAAAATGAGCTTCCTTGTGAGTAACTCACATTACCTAAGGGTATACATCATTAAGTTGTCCTAGATGAAGTTCCCTCATCCTGAGATAAGAATTATGTGCAAGTCCTGATGAAGGAGGAGAAACCAGGAGAAACCAGGAACTGAGTTGGGAGCAAAAAAAAAAATAGGGAAGAGGAAGGAGACAAGCAACGTGAGATTTCAGGCAAAATTCTGATCTAACAGGGAAACTCTGCAGGGTTAATTTTGTCTCAGAGTCACACCACCCACAGCAAGGGAGCTGAGCTGACATACTAGTCGTTGGTTAAGGGCCTCCAGAGGGTTGTACCCTTCCAGCACTTGGCAAAGTGGCAATCCTCTGCACATCACAAATGCAGGCCATTAGCAGCAAAAGCCAACCAAAGCCAGGAGAGGGACAGGGAAATGACAGAAAGGACCCATCCAGTGGGGACCTGGGTGTAGCCCTGACAGTGTACCCTACATAAGGAGACAAAGGAGGGCTCAGACCCAGGTCTGTCTTCATCCTAAGCCCTTTCACCACAGCTTCCTTTGTTCTTGACAGCCACTTTGGGGAAAAGACAGATCAGCAAAGATAGGAAAAATGACGCTCAGATTAAGTAACTAATCCAAGGTCATATCGCTGGAAGCACACCAACCAGCAGACATACCCTGATTCTCTGACTCCAAATCCCCTTCTCTTTTCTCCACACTGAGCTGCTTTCTGGAGCAGAACAGAGGAATGTCTAGACAGTGTCACATGAGAGGTACTTGAAGCCATTCTTGCCACCAAGTATTTACCCCCTGAAGTGCTTATAAATCCACAATCAGGAGTATATTCCTTTGAGCAAGTACTGCCTCTCCACGGGCCCTCTGCAGACATTTCCTGAATACACACATCATGCCCAAGAAGAAGCATACAGGAAGGAGACAGGTGATGGAGGACCTCAAGTCCCTGGGGGGACACCATTTGTGTGTAGAGCACTGAGGGTTCCCTTAGGCCCTCCCTGTAGGCATATGCAGTAGTTGGGTGAGGAGTTGTATCCTCCTTTTACAGTTGAGAAAATCAAGGCTGACAAAGGTGACTTCTCCAAGTTACACAATACAGAGTAGAAGAGCCAGGAGGGGAAGCCCTCAGTGTCGTACCATCTTGAAGACTGTCTTATCTATGAAATTCCTGGGTATGATGTAGTATCTCTGGGTTTTTCCTGTGCAGAATTCTTTACTCATCTCCTATCTCTTGATAACAGCACCTACTTCTCTTTGAGGAACGACATTCCCATCCCATCAGTCACTTCCCCTACCACGGCATTGGGCTCCTGATCCCAGCTGTCAAACCAGAGTACCCTGGTCAAACTCACTGGCTCACAAGAGGGCACTTGACCCAAGCAAGACCAATCACTGTTTTGGAGAATATTGATATGGATGCTAGGAGATGGCTGCGATTATTGCTGAGATTGTAAATGCTAAACGCCATGTAAATTTCAAGCTTCCAGAACTATCTTTACAACCAAAGAAAGAGACTTTGCCTGTAAATAAAAACAATGCAGAATGAAATAGAGATAGAGGAATAAGTGATGGAAGACAGGAAGGATGAAGGGATGACAAGAGGGAGGGAAAGAAGGGAGAAAAAGAAAGAATTTTCGGAATCCCCTGGATCTAGCCAAGGCTAAAGGGAACACAAACCACCTTAGACTATCTAGTTAATGGAACATTGCATGCTCTAGGTTTTTAACGAAGTTTACATTCAGTTCCTGTCACTTCATACCAAAAGGGTTCTTACAAATATTATACTATATAAATTAGAGTCATATATATATATATATATATATATCCATATATAGTACTATATTCCAATCAAGGTAAAGAAAGGTTTTAAAAGAACCATTTATTTTAACTATGTGGTGAACAACAGACTGAGAAACTGCTGACACTATGCAATAGTAAAAAGTTCTAGATGTGGCCTCCAAAGCCATGATTCCCTCTTCAGCTCCATAGACAGAGAACTTCATGCAAGAGCCAATTCTGTCACTCATCATCCCCACCACTGACTCTCAGAGAGGCTAAAAGATTTGTCAATCTCCTCATCTGCAACACAGGACATCTGTCCGTCTCTCTCACACACTAGATGTGAGAATTATTAGGGAAAAGATGGAAAGATGCTATATGAACTAAAAAATACTGTATAGATACGAGGGATTCATTAACTGAGGCTACAAACCCTGGTGAACTACTGACCCTTTGCTAAAGAGTGTGTGTGTGTGTGTGTGTGTGTGTGTACACATAGAAGGGTGTTGTCTGGCTATAAATACAAACTGAAATCACATCTCCATGATTTCTCTCTTGTCACTCTTTACCTTTGACGGAGTAAATACTTTGAGGTGTTTGTTGGTTTGCAGTGTTGCTTCCTGGGTGATTTCCCTCACCAGCATCACAGCAAAAAAAATGAAAATGGACTTTGACAGGCTTTGAGTTAAAGCTGTCTGGATTGCTCAATATAGAACTCAAATTCCATATGTACTATTTCATCCTCGAATGCAAACGCTCCTGACAGCCTGTCCTAGTGGCTTTTAAATGTTCTGCAAATGCATGAGATCTGTTAGACTCTGCCTCTTTGAAATCCAGGTTACTGAAATGAGTAACCTGGGTGTCCTCTTCTCTCTCTCAACCCCGTATCTCATCAAGCCATCAACCTTGCCAATCCCACTTCATCCCTCCTGACCCATCAGCATTGTAAATTCCAGAATTCAGGTCCCAACCCCAGAATGATTTGTTTCTAAGACAACTATCTGACTCTGATACACCCCAACTAAAATCTCTTGAATAACTCCCTATTATTTACTAACTCAAGTATTAATCGCTTAACAAGATTCTTCTTGTGATTTCCCCACATTTATGTCTTCAACTTTTCTCTTGCTTCTCCCCATATGCACCTTCTGTTATAGCCATATCAAAAATTAACTTCAAACTTCTCCAACTGCCAAGCTCTCTCATATTTCTATGCCCTAGCACTTGGCTGTTTCTTCTGCCTGGAACTCCTTACACCCTTATCAACCATGCTTTCTTTGTCTGGAAAATTTCAAATCATCCAAAGAGAATTAACTCAAGCATCAGTTTCCTTGTGAAACTATTCCTGAACACACCATTTCTCCACTCCAGCCTTTTGGAGCTCAACTCTCTACATTATTATCACCATAGCTAACATCTATAGAACAGTTACCATGCTCCAGCTACAACGCTAAGCACCTTACATCAGCTAATCTCATTTAGTCTTCTCAACAACACTATGAAGTGTATATTATTTTTATTCCCATTCTACAGATAGGGAAAATGAAACTTGGGAATATTATTACCTGAAATCACAGAGGTAATTAGTGGTAAAATCAGGATTAGAATCCAGGCTGTTAGACTCCAGAAGTCATGTGCATAACACCCATTATACCACACTATACTATCAGTATATATGTATTGTAGCGTTTATTCTATTTCACTGTAATTATTAGCGTGTCTGTTTCACTTTGAAAGAGCCTTGAGCTGACCGTGAACACTTAAGATCAAGATGTGTCTTCCTTTAGTCAACCTCTCAGTCGTGAAGGATAAACCTGAAAGTAACCAATACAATACCACATGGTAAGGATGGTATGATGAGGAGGATAAGAAGAGGATGCTATAGGGACTCAAAAAAGCAGGGTCTGAGAAGAGAGGGAAGGCGTCTCAGGGAGAAGGAATGACAACAAACAAAGGCAAGGAGTCTGCGAAATTATGGAAGATTTCAGAAGTCCTTTTCTGAATTTTCCCTGCAGTTTGACTTGTAGCCCTCCTGCAGCTGTATTCCAGCCCTCAGGGCCTGCTGAGCAGCCCCTGGGAGTGGAAAGAGCAGCCCCAGGTTCTGGGGAATGGGAACCACACCCTCTAGTGGAAGAGGAGAACACTCTCTGGAGTGCACAGTGGGGGAAGCAGTTTGCTCTCAGAGCTACTCCCCAGCCCAGACCACGCTTTCCAGTGTGTCTTTACCAGCCATATAACCTTAAAGATGTCACTTAACTTTCCTGAGTCTGTCTCCCCATCTAATTGAAATAGTATTGCATGTCCTCTCTTTGGGAACTAACATTTGAACCTAAGCCAGGAAGGAACTCTGATCCTGGTACACAGGACAGTGCCCAATAGGCATAGTGAGAAGTTCATTCATTCATTTGTTTGTCTGTTTATTCAAAATATGCATTGAGTACTTTCTATTTTCAGGAAGTTGTTCTTGGTCCCTGGGCACAAATTGGAGACACAGACCCATCGTTTGTCTTAAAACATGGTGGGAAGACAAGCATTTAAAAAACAGTTAACATTAAAGTATGTTGAGTGTTTTCATAGAGATCTGTAGGGTACCTTGCAGTATTCAGCAGGTAGACCTGACCCTCTCCCAGGGGGTCAGAGAAGGCTTCCTTGATTAAGCAGATGTGGTCATGCATAAGCTGAAACCTAAAGGATAAATAGAACCAGCCAAGCGAAGGAAGGAATGGGAGGAACATTCCAGATACATGGACGAGCATGTAAAAACCCAAGTCCAGAGAAGACTTAGAAAGCATAGACTTCAAGGAAACAACCCAGTATAACTGGTGCATAAAGTATGAGAAGGAGAGTAGCATAGGTGAGACTGAAGGGGGTGGCAGCGGTGAGATTGAGAAGGCCTTAAACCACGTTGAGGAATTGGGGCTTTAACTTTAAAATAATGGGGAGCCATTGATAGACATTAAAGAGACATGATCCATTTTGAGCATAGCTAAAAGGAAATCTTAGGGCTCCTTTCATAGAATAATATCCAGGTCTTTTGAGTCTGGTACCAAAGAGAGGATTTCCAGAAGTAAAGGGAAAGCTGGAAAATGCCTCTTCTATCTTAATCTGCCAGATCACTCTTACCTTCTCAATTTCTCTCTAATGGCAACTACCACTCCCTGCTGGCCTCACAGGGTACTGTTTCCCATTTAATGGCCCAGCTCAACTGGGACTAGGAGGGATATTTAAGCAACATTTAACTGAAATTGGACAATAATAAAAGAAAAATGATATTTACAAAGTGTAACATAGAACATGGACATCTGGGTCAAAAGTTCATCCTCTGTTATGGAACCCCTAGGGCTCTGTCACAAACCCCCTGTTCTTCCCTTATCTCTCCCCATACTTTCCCTAGGCCTATGGCTTTAAGGTAAATAATAGGCACATGACTCAAAATCCATGTCTCTGCCCCTGACTTCTGTCTAAACTCCTGACTTGTATATTCAACTTGCTATCTCCTCAGTTCCCTGCCTGACACCTGCAACCAAATATCTAATAAGCATCCTAAAATTAATGTGGTTAAACAGAAATTCTATCTCTTCCCTATACTGTGTTCTCCCCCAATCTTCCCCATCCCTATGAGCAGCACTTGTTATGATCAGATATTGTCCTTGTTTATCATCCATTTCCCCCCCAAAAGATGTAAGTCCAGTGAGAGCAGGGACCTTGCTTGTTGAATCATTACTCTATGTTCTACATCCACAACCATAGCTGGCACACAGTAAGAAGCTCATAAATAGTTATAGGATGAATGCATGAATCTTCAAATTGGACCTTGATATAGCATACTTCATCTATTAGCCCCTGGTTGCTTCCAAGTGACAGATTTTTGCCATCACTTTGCTATTTTTTTTTTTTAAATGACTCTCTCACAGCAACCCATTTGGTTGGGATGACCATATGTGCCTACAGACAGTCATCAGGGGCTTAGTGTCTCTTTTCTTCCAGAGATTAATGTGATTCACATTAATACAAGGCTCATTTTTTATCCCATCCATTTCAACAATGAAGGAAGATGCCACCCTTGCACCCCAAAAACCCTCATTCAATTTGGAGAGACAGACACATGCCTAGATGCCCCTTACAGAAGACAGTGGATTATACAGCCTGATTGAGGTACAAACAAACATGTATAAGGTATGAGTGCTAATATAAATTGCTACTTGGGAATAAGTGGGAATCTAAAGGAACATGGAATTGAGCTGGGTATAAGGTGGTGGTGAGGGCAGGGAGGATGGTATTGAAAGTGAAGTTACATATTAAACATGTTTATGAAGGATTATCAGGAGCTTTCAAGGACAGTAAGTAGAGGTCTATGCCTAGAGCTCTGAGTACACAAACTGAGGAGAAGTCAAGACAGTACATAGATAACATAGTGAGCATATATTGTGAACAAAGTCAGGAAATGTGGGAATTAATAAAGTACAAGAGTCAAGAGCATGAACTTTGCCATCAGAAAATCTGGGTTCCAATTCTGGCCCTATTATACCCTATACTTGTGACCTTGTGAACATAAATTAACCTCTCTAAACTATATCCAAAATTGATACGGTAGTAGTACCTGTCTCAGAGGACCATGGCAAGAATTAAATGAGATAATAAAGCTTCTGGGACATATAAGTTCTTTTTTTTTTTTTAGATATTTTTAATATCATCACTGTCTCAAAAAATTGTTTTTTCCTGCTTTTAAATTTATTTCATATCCTTAGAAAAGTAGAAAAGTTCAATTCTTTCTGTGGTCTGTTTAATAAGCCATCTTTACTGAAAGTGTAAAATGAAATCGAATACAGATTCATGTAGAAAATACCGTATTTAGTATGCAAGGGAGGAGAGGGAAGTGCATTGAAAGGTAAGAGTGGTGAAAAGCTAACAGCAATGAAAATTTTCCGAGTACTTATGACGCCTTGAACTATATGCCAAACGCAGATAATTCCTGCTTCTTAGTTGCCCCATATTCTGTATATCAAGAATGAAGCTGAATCAACTCAAATCACAGATATTTTCCTGTAATGTAGAGAAAATATTCCTTCCACTGATAATAGCTAGGGAAAGAGCAAGCCAGAACCACAGAGGTGTTTCCTCAAGCCCAAAGCAAAAAGAAAATCCTGCTCCTTCCAGCATAGGAAGAGAGAGTAGAATTTCTGTTTAAAAGGAAGGAGAAGAAGGCAGATACCATGTCAAAAACCAATACCTCAGGGGCAGGGTATATGAACTGTGCTCTGCTCTCCATTTGAAATTTGAGGACAATGCTGAGAGGCAACCCGCAAGGTAGTCCCTTAGCAACATGGGATAAAAATGGTCACAATCATTTTAGGTGGAGGAGAGCCTGAATCAGCATTTCCAAAATTCCCTCAACTCCAATGTTGTATAAAATCCAGAAGCTTTCCCCTTGGACCATGGGATATACTGTAGTCAGAGAAAGGAACCCTATAGATGAGGACTACAGAAGGGGCTGCTTCCAGAGTTAACCAGGAGAATCATCAGCACCAGTGAAAAGGGATAGAGTTAGCAAGGGGGCAAGAGAACCACCAGACCCTGCTGGAGGATAGCGAATAGACCATGAGTTCACCAGTCACAAACTTTGACCTCTGTGCCAACGACCAGAAAAAAAAAAAAAGAAAAAGAAAAAAGAAACAAAACAATAAAAACCAAAACTATTGCCATGAGCCATCGAGATGAGAAGAGCCAGAGGGCAGTAAAGGGGCCTACATGTGGGGAGCTAGGCCCCCTCCAGCTGCTGCAACAGGTGCATCAGCCCCTGTCTCCCACACTCAGAGAACATCTTGGATAAGAGCAGAGAGGAGGCTGGATTTAAAAGAGGAGCATTTTCCAAAGAGACCCAATCACCCAAAAGCTGTTACTTAAACTGGAGACAACTGAGATAACAGTCACTGGAAATTTTAAGCACCCTCCCCCCCCCAAACAACCTTTCTTTCCAGCTTCCCAGTAGCATGGGGCATTTGAGGAAGATGAAATCAGTTATAAAATAATAAAATAATACTTTCTATGAGTAATAGAATAAAATTATAACCCTGGAATACATGCAATATCACATCTATTCTTACAACAGGTTTGTGAGATGGACACAATTACTACCCCTATGTTACAGATGAGTGAACAGAAGCTTAATGAGGTTAAGTAAGTTGCCCAAAGTCAAGGGCCAAGGGCAGAGAGACCAAGATGGCGGAGGAGGGGGACACAAGGCTAACTTACCCTCACAAGCACATCAAAACGACAACTGCGTATAGAGCAACTCTCCCTGAAATCAACCCTGAAACTAGCAAGACTGCTCTTCTGCAACCAACGCTTTGAAGAAAGAGCCACATGGAGTCTGGTAGGAGGAGAGGAAAAGCGATCTGGTTGAATCTGCACCCCTAGCAGGGGACACAGAAGAAACGGGGATAACACGGTCTTGGGGATCTTCCCTGGGGAGTGAGGGATTCGAGCCACACATTAGGCACCCCAGCCCTGGGATCTAATACTAATAAGTTAAGTCCCCTTAGCTGATTTGAAAACCTGTGGGGCTTACTGGAGGGCTGTAAGACAGCCCTTGAAGAGTGCAAGCACAGTCTGGCTTACTCCCAGTCACAGCACAGAGGCAACAGACTGAAAGCTGCCTGGTCTCTGTCTGGCCTGCCAGGACCACCCCAGCGTGCCCCCAGGCCTTCACTGGGCTCCTGCTCCAACCCCTCTTGCTCTGACACTGTTCCCCACTAAGGTGGAAGCTTCTATTGCCAGCAAGAGTGTACACACTTGGAAGTAATGAAACCTGCTCAGATCCCAGCCTTGCCTCTGACTAGAGTGAAGGCAGCCATCACCAGCTTGTTCATCGGTGCACACACTTGGGGGGAGCCAAACTAGCTCCAAGGCGAAGACCACCATCACCAGAGTGTGCAGTCCCTATGTACACTTTGAGGGGAGTAAAGCCACCAACCCCTCCAGCCCCAATTCAGCCTCTAACCAAGGAATGCACACCAGGGAAAAAGTGAAACCAGCATGGAAGTACAGCTCCAAACCCTCAGGCTCTAGCCATGTCCAAAACCAAATCATCACACTCCAGAGAAGCCCATCTCTCACAGGGCTCCTACTTCAGCCCCTTGAGTCATACCCCTGTCCCTGATAGTGACAGCATTGAGCACAGAAGCCCCAGTTCACACCTGGCTCTGGCTCTAGCCCCTCCAATTACAGCCCTACCTCCCACCAAGGCAGCAGCTGCCAGAACATCCCAGGGGAAAACTCAGGCTGTGCTCACTTCAGATTCAGGCCTCCCACCAAAGCCACTGGGCACATGAAGATTGCACAGGGACACTCCCACACAAGGACACCCCTTCAAGACCAGATAGGTACCTGTTTCACCTCATGAAAATAAGAAATGCAATCATAAGAGAATACTATGAACAGTTATATACCAACAAATTGAACAACCTAGAAGAAATGGGTAAATTACCAGAAATATACAATCTTCCAAGACTGAATCATGAAGAAATAGATAATCTGAACAGACCAATTACAAGTATTGAAATTAAATCAGTAACCAAAAAACTCCCAACAAAGTCCAGGACCAGATGACTTCACAGGGGAATTCTACCAAACATATAAAGAAGAGTTAACACCTATCCTTCTCAAACTATTACAAAAAATTGAACATGAGGAAACACTCCCAAATTTATTCCGAGGCCACCATTAGCCTGATACCAAAACCAGCCAATATCCCTGATGAATATAGTTGCAAAAATCCTCAAAAAATATTAGCAAAATATATTCAGCAATATATGAAACGGATCATACACCATGGTCAAGTGGGATTTATTCCAGGGATGGAACTTGTTGAATATCAAGAAATCAGTGTGATACAACACATGAATAAAATGAAGGATAAAAATCACATGGCCATCTCAGTAAATGTAGAAAGAGCATTTGACAAAATTCAACACCCATTCATGATAAAAACTCAAAGTTGGTATAGAGGGAACATATCTCAACATAATAAAGGCTATTATGACATAATAAAGGCTATTTATGACAAATCCACAGCTAACATCATACTCAATGGTGAAAAGTTGAAAGCTTTTCTAAAGTCTAAAATCAGGAAAAAATTAGGATGCCCACTCTCACCACTTATATTTAACATAGTATTGGAAGTCCTAGCCACAGCAATCAGATAAGAAAAAGAAATAGAAGGTATCCAAACTGGAAGGGAAAAAGTAAAACTGTCACTATTTGCAGAGGACAAGAGACTATATATAGTAAACCCTAAAGTCTCCACCAAAAAACTAATAGAACTAATAAATGAATTCAGTAAAGTTTCGGGATACAAGATTAATATACAGAAATCTGTTGCTTTTCTATATACTCATAATGAACTATCAGGAAGAGAAAGCAAGAAAACAATCTCACTTACAATTACGTATTTTACTTTTTTAGTGCATAAGTAAACTTAACCAAGGAGGTGAAAGACCTATACTCTGGAAACTATCACACATTGGTAAAAGGAATTGAAGATGATATGAATAAATGGAAAGATACCCTGTGTTCATGGATCATAAGAATTAATATTGTTAAAATGTCCTTACTACTCAAAGCAATCTACAGATTTAATGCAGTCCATATCAAAATGTCTTTGACATTTTTCACAGAACTGGAACAGATAATCCTAAAATTTACATGGAACCACAAAAGGTCCCAAATAGCCAAAGCAATCTTGAAAAAGAAGAACAAAGCTGGAAGTGCCATGCTCCCTGACTTCAGACTATACCACTAAGCAAAATAGTCAAGACAGTGTGGTACAGGCACAAAAACAGACACAGGGGTCAATGAAACAGAATAAAGAGCCCAGAAATAAGTCCACAAACCTATGGTCAATCTATGAAAAGGAGACCAAAATATACAATGGGGAAAAGACAGTCTCTTCAATACATGGTGTTGGGAAAACTGGACAGCTACATGTAAAAGAATAAAATTAGAACATTTCTCATACCATATACAAAATATATATATATATATATATATATATATATATATATATATATATATATATATATATATATATTTCAAAGTGGATTAAAGACCTAAAGACCAGAAGCCATAAGACTCCTAGAAAAAACATAGGCAGTAGACTCTTTGACCTAAGTCTCAGCAATATTTTTTTGGATCTGTCTCCTCAGGCAAAGGAAACAAAAGCAAAAGTAAACAAGTAGGACCTAATTAAAAGCTTTTGGACAGTGAAGGAAGCCATCAACAAAACTAAAAGACAACCTACTGAATGGGAGAAGATATTTGCAAAAGATATGTCTGATAAGACATTAATATCCAAAATATATTAAGAGCTCATATAACTCAACATCAAAAAAACAAACAACCTGATTAAAAAACGGGAAGACCTGAATAGACATTTTTCCAAAGAAGATATACAGATGGCCAACAGTCACATGAAAAGATGCTCAAAATCACTAACCATCAGGGAAATGCAAATCAAAACCACAAAGAGATATCACCTCACACCAGTCATAATGTCTATCAAAAAAACAAATAATAAACATTGGCGAGGATGTGGAGAAAAAGGAACTATGGAAAACAGTATGGAGTTTCCTCAAAAAGCTAAAAATAGACCTACCGTATGATCCAGCAATTCCACTCCTGAGTATACAGTCGAAGAAACTAAAAACACTAATTCAAAAAGATATATGCACCCCAGTGTTCATAGAAGCACTATTTACAATAGCCTAAATATGGTAGCAGCTTAAGTGTCCATCAGCAGACGAATGGATAAAGATGTGATATATATACTGTGTATACACACACACACACACACACACACACACACACACACTGGAAATATTACTCAGCCATAAAAAAAGAATGAAATTTTGCGATTTGCAACAACATGGATGGACCTGGAGGATATTACGCTTAGTAAAGTAAGTCAGACAGAGAAAAACAAAGACTGCATGTTTTCACTTATGTGTGGAATCTAAAAACAAACAAATGAATATAACAATGCAGAAACAGACTCAGAGAGAGAGAGAGAACAAATTAGTAGTTACCTGTGAGGAGAGGGATGGGGGGAGAGGAAAGACAGTGGAAGGCGAGGAGCGTCAAGATGGCAGAAGAGTAAGACGCAGAGATCACCTTCCTCTCCACAAATACATCAGAAATACATCTACATGTAAAACAACTCCTACAGAACACCTACTGAATGCTGGCAGAAGACCTCAGACCTCCCCAAAGGCAAGAAACTCCCCACGTACCTGGGTAGGGCAAAAGAAAAAAGAAAAAACAGAGACAAAAGAATAGGGACGGGACCTGCACCAGTGGGAGGGAGCTGTGAAGGAGGAAAGGTTTCCACACACTAGGAAGCCCCTTTGCGGGCGGAGACTGCAGGTGGCGGAGGGCGGGAAGCTTTGGAGCCACGGAGGAGAGCGCAGCCACAGGGGTGCGGAGGGCAAAGCGGAGAGATTCCCGCACAGAGGATCGGTGCCGAGCAGCACTCACCAGCCCGAGAGGCTTGTCTGCTCACCCGCTGGGGCGGGCGGGGGCTGGGAGCTGAGGCTCGGGCTTCGGAGGTCGGATCCCAGGGAGAGGACTGGGGTTGGTGGCGTGAACACAGCCAGAAGGGTGCTACTGTGCCACAGCTGGCCGGGAAGGAGTCCGGGAAAAAGTCTGGACCTGCCTGAGAGGCAAGAGACTTCTTCTTGCCTCTTTGTTTCCTGGTGCGCGAGGAGAGGGGATTCAGAGCGCTGCTTAGAGGAGCTCCAGAGAGGGGCATGAGCCGCGGCTATCAGCGCGGATCCCAGAGATGGGCATGAGATGCTAAGGCTTCTGCTGCCACCACCAAGAAGCCTGTGTGCGAGCACAGGTCACTCTCCACACCTCCTGTCCCGGGAGCCTGTGAAGCCCGCCACTGCCAGGGTCCTGGGATCCAGAGACAACGTCCCCGGGAGAACGCACGGTGCACCTCAGGCTGGTGCAACGTCACGCCGGCCTCTGCCGCCGCAGGCTCGCCCCGCATCCGTACCCCTCCCTCCCCCCGGCCTGAGTGAGCCAGAGCCCGCGAAGCAGCTGCTCCTTTAACCCCATCCTGTCTGGGCGGGAACAGACGACCTCAGGGGACCTACACGTAGAGAGGGGGCCAAAACCAAAGCAGAAACTCAGGAGCTGTGCAAACAAAGAAGAGAAAGTGAAATTTCTCCCAACAGCCTCAGCAGCAGCAGATTAAATCTCCACAATCAACTTGATGTACCTGCATCTGTGGAATACCTGAATAGACAACGAATCATCCCAAATTGAGGCAGCGGAATTTGGGAGCAATGATTTTTTTTTTTTCCCTTTTTCTCTTTTTGTGAGTGTGTATGTGTGTGCTTCTGTGTGTGATTTTGTCTGTATAGCTTTGCTTTTACCATTTGTCCTAGGGTTCTGTCCGTCCTTTTTTTTTTTTTTTTAGTATAGTTTTTAGTGCTTGTTATCATTGGTGGATTTGTTTTTTGGTTTGGTTGCTCTCTTCTTTCTTTTTTTTTAATACTTTTAAAAAATATTTTTTATTAATAATTTTTTATTTATTCTTTTAATTATTTTATTTTATCTTCTTTTTTTTTTCTCCCTTTTATTCTGGGCCGTGTGGATGACAGACTCTTGGTGCTCCAGCCAGGCATCAGGGCTGTGCCTCAGAGGTGGGAGAGCCAAGTTCAAGACATTGGTCCACAAGAGACCTCCCAGCTCCACATAATATCAAATGGCAAAAATCTCCGAGAGATCTCCAACTCAACGCCAAGACACAACTCCATTCAATGACCAGCAAGCTACAGTGCTGGACACCCTAGGCCAAACAACTAGCAAGACAGGAACACAACCCCACCCATTAGCAGAGAGGCTGCCTAAAATCATAATAAGGTCACAGACACCCTAAAACACACCACCAGACGTGGACCTGCCCACAAGATCTGGCCTCATCCACCAGAACACAGGCGCTACTCCCCTCCACCAGGAAGCCTACACAACCTACTGAACCAACCGTAGCCACTGGGGGCAGACATCAATAAAAACGGGAACTACGAACGTGTAGGCGGCGAAAAGGAGACCCCAAACACAGCAAGTTAAGCAAAATGAGAAGACAGAGAAGCACACAGCAGATGAAGGAGCAAGGTAAAAACCCACCAGACCTAACAAATGAAGAGGAAATAGGCAGTCTACCTGAAAAAGAATTCAGAATAATGATAGTAAAGATGATCCAAAATCTTGGAAATAAAATGGAGAAAATACAAGAAATGTTTAACAAGGACCTACAAGAAGTAAAGAGCAAACAAACAGAGATGAACAACACAATAAATGAAATTAAAAATTCTCTAGAAGGAATCAATAGCAGAATAACTGAGGCAGAAGAACAGATAAGTGATCTGGAAGATAAAATAGTGGAAATAACTACTGCAGAGCAGAATAAAGAAAAAAGAATGAAAAGAATTGAGGACAGTCTCAGAGACCTCTGGGACAACATTAAAGACACCAACATTCAAATTATAGGGGTCCCAGAAGAAGAAGAGAAAAAGAAAGGGACTGAGAAAATATTTGAAGAGATTATAGTTGAAAACTTCCCTAATATGGGAAAGGAAATAGTTAATCAAGTCGAGGAAGCACAGAAAGTCCCATACAAGATAAATTCAAGGAGAAACACACCAAGACACATATTAATCAAACTATCAAAAATTAAATACAAAGAACAAATATTAAAAGCAGCAGGGAAAAACAACAAATAACACACAAGGGAATCCCCATGAGGTTAATAGCTAATCTTTCTGCAGAAACTGCAAGCCAGAAGAGAGTGACAGGACATATTTAAAGTGATGAAGGGGAAAAACCTACAACCAAGATTACTGTACTGAGCAGGGATCTCATTCAGATTTGACGGAGAAATTAAAAGCTTTACAGACAAGCAAAAGCTAAGAGAATTCAGCACCACCAAACCAGCTTTACAACAAACGCTAAAGGAACTTCCCTAGGCAGAAAACACAAGAGAAGGAAAAGACCTACAATAACAAACCCAAAACTATTAACAAAAAGGTAATAGGAACATACATATTGATAATTACCTTAAATGTAAATGGATTAAATGCTCCAACCAAAAGACATAGACTGGTTGAATAGATACAAAAACAAGACCCATATACATGCTGTCTACAAGAGACCCACTTCAGACCTACGGACACATACAGACTGAAAGTGAGCAGATGGAAAAAGATATTCCATGCAAATGGAAATCAAAAGAAAGCTGGAGTAGCAATTCTTATATCAGACAAGACAGACTTTAAAATAAAGACTATTACAAGAGACAAAGAAGGACACTACATAATGATCAAGGGATCAATCCAAGAAGAAGATATAACCATTGTAAATATTTATGCACCCAACACAGGAGCACCTCAATGCATAAGGCAATGTTAACAGCCATAAAAGGGGAAATTAACAGTAACACAATCACGGTAGGGGACTTTAACACCCCACTTTCACCAATGGACACATCATCCAAAATGAAATAAATAAGGAAACACAAGCTTTAAATTATACATTAAACAAGATGGACTTAATTGATATTTATAGGACACTCCATTCAAAAACAACAGAATGCACATTCTTCTCAAGTGCTCATGGAACATTCTCCAGGATAGATCATATCTTGGGTCACAAATCAAGCCTTGGTAAATTTAACAAAATTGAAATCGTATCAAGTATCTTTTTCGACCACAGCGCTATGAGACTATATATCAATTACAGGAAAAAATGTGTAAAAAATACAAACACATAGAGGCAAAACAATACAATACTTAATAACCAAGAGATCACTGAAGAAATCAAAGAGGAAATCAAAAAATACCTAGAAATAAATGACAATGAAACACGACAACCGAAAACCTATGGGATGCAGCAAAAGCAGTTCTAAGAGGGAAGTTTATAGCAATGAAATCCTACCTTAAGAAACAAGAAACATCTCAAATAAACAATCTAACCTTACACCTAAAGCAATTAGAGAAAGAAAAACAAAAAAACCCCAAAGTTAGCAGAAGGAAAGAAATCATAAAGTTCAGATAGGAAATAAATGAAAAGAAATAAAGGAAACGATAGCAAAGATCAGTAAAACAAAAAGCTGGTTTTTTGAGAAGATAAACAAAATTGATAAAACCATTAGCCAGACTCAACGAGAAAAAAAGGGAGGAGACTCAAATCAATAGAATTAGAAATGAAAAAGGAGAAGTAACAACTGACACTGTAGAAATACAAAGGATCATGAGAGATTACTACAAGCAACTATATGCCAATAAAATGGACAACCTGGAAGAAATGGACAAATTCTTATAAATGCACAACCTTCTGAGACTGAACGAGGAAGAAATAGAAAATATGAACAGACCAATCACAAGCACTAAAATTGAAACTGTGATTAAGAATCTTCCAACAAACAAAAGCCTAGGACCAGATGGCTTCACAGGCGAATTCTATCAAACATTTAGAGAAGAGCTAACACCTATCCTTCTCAAACTCTTGCAAAATACAGCAGAGGGAGGAACACTCCCAAACTCATTCTACAAGGCCACCATCACTCTGATACCAAAACCAGACAAAGACGTCACAAAGAAAGAAAACTACAGGCCAATATCTCTGATGAACATGGATGCAAAAATCCTCAACAAAATACTAGCAAACAGAATCCAATAGCACATTAAAAGGATCATACACCATGATCAAGTGGGGTTTACCCCAGGAATGCCACGATTCTTCAATATACGCAAATCAATCAATGTGATACACCATATTAACAAATTGAAGGAGAAAAACCATATGATCATCTCAATAGATGCAGAGAAAGCTTTCGACAAAATTCAACACCCATTTATGATAAAAACCCTCCAGAAAGTAGGAATAGACGGAACTTATCTCAACATAATAAAGGCCATATATGACAAACCCACAGCCAACATTGTCCTCAATGGTGAAAAACTGAAACCATTTCCACTAAGATCAGGAACAAGACAAGGTTGCCCACTCTCACCACTATTATTCAACATAGATTTGGAAGTTTTAGCCACAGCAATCAGAGAAGAGAAAGAAATAAGAGGAATCCAAATTGGAAAAGAAGAAGTAAAGCTGTCACTGTTTGCAGATGACATGATACTATACATGGAGAATCCTAAAGATGCTACCAGAAAACTACTAGAGCTAATCAATGAATGTGGTAAAGTAGCAGGATACAAAATTAATGCACAGAAATCTCTTGCATTCCTATACACTAATGATGAAAAATCTGAA
Organism: Balaenoptera ricei; assembly: GCF_028023285.1. NCBI lineage: Eukaryota > Metazoa > Chordata > Mammalia > Artiodactyla > Balaenopteridae > Balaenoptera > Balaenoptera ricei. The sequence goes on along the minus strand of NC_082646.1, from coordinate 52,846,203 downwards.
AGAGAAATTAAGAAAACACTCCCATTTACCATTGCAACAAAAAGAAAAAAATATCTAGGAATAAACCTACCTAAGGAGACAAAGACCTGTATGCAGAAAATAATAAGACACTGATGAAAGAAATTAAAGATGATACCAACAGATGGAGAGATATACCATGTTCTTGGATTGGAAGAATCAACATTGTGAAAATGACTATACTCCTCCCCAAAGCAATCTACAGATTCAATGAATCCTTATCAAACTACCACTGGCATTTTTCACAGAACTAGAACAAAAAAATTTCACAATTTGTATGGAAACACAAAAGACCCCGAATAGCCAAAGCAGTCTTGAGAAAGAAAAACGGAGCTGGAGGAATCAGGCTCCCTGACTTCAGACTATACTACAAAGCTACAGTAATCAAGACAGTATGGTACTGGCACAAAAATAGAAATATAGACCAATGGAACAGGATAGAAAGCCCAGAGATAAACCCACGCACATATGGTCACCTTATCTTTGATAAAGGAGGCAAGAATATACAGTGGAGAAAAGACAGCCTCTTCAATAAGTGGTGCTGGGAAAACTGGACAGCTACATGTAAAAGAATGAAATTAGAACACTCCCTAACACCATACACAAAAATAAACTCAAAATGGATTAAAGACCTAAATGTAAGGCCAGACACTATCCAACTCTTAGAGGAAAGCAGAGACAGAACACTCTCTGACATAAATCACAGCAAGATCCTTTTTGACCCACCTCCTAGAGAAATGGAAATAAAACCAAAAATAAACAAATGGAACCTAATGAAACTTAAAAGCTTTTGCACAGCAAAGGAAACCATAAACAAGACAAAAAGACAACCCTCAGAATGGGAGAAAATATTTGCAAATGAAGCAACTGACAAAGGATTAATCTCCAAAATTTACAAGCAGCTCATGCAGCTCAATATCAAAAGAGCAAACAACCCAATCCAAAAATGGTCAGAAGACCTAAATAGACATTTCTCCAAAGAAGATATACAGATTGCCCACAAACACATGAAAGACTGCTCAACATCATTAAACATTAGAGGAATGCAAAGCAAAACTACAATGAGATATCATCTCCCACCAGTCAGAATGGCCATCATCAAAAAATCTACAAACAATAAATGCTGGAGAGGGTGTGGAGAAAAGGGAACCCTCTTTCACTGTTGGTGGGAATGTAAGTTGATACAGCCACTATGGAGAACAGTATGGAGGTTCCTAAAAAACTAAAAATAGAACTACCATACGACCCAGCAATCCCACTACTGGGCATATACCCTGAGAAAATCATAGTTCAAAAAGAGTCATGTACCAAAATGTTCACTGTAGCTCTATTTATGATAGCCTGGACACGGAAGCAACCTAAGTGTCCATCAACAGATGAATGGATAAAGAAGATGTGGCACATATATACAGTGGAATATTACTCAGCCCTAAAAAGAAACGAAATTGAGTCATTTGTAGTGAGGTGGATGGAGTTAGAGTCTGTCATACAGAGTGAAGTAAGTCAGAGAGGGAAAAACAATACCGTATGCTAACACATATATATGGAATCTAAAAAACAAACAAACAAAAAAATGGTCATGAAGAACCTAGGGGCAAGATGGGAATAAAGACGCAGACCTACTAGAGAATGGGCTTGAGGATTCGGGGAGGGGGAAGGGTAAGCTGGGACAAAGTGAGAGAGTGGCATGGACATATATACACTACCAAATGTAAAATAGATAGCTAGTGGGAAGCAGCTGCATAGCACAGGGAGATCAGCTCGGTGCTTTGTGACCACCCAGCGCAGTGGGATAGGGAAGGTTGGAGGGAGGGAGACACAAGAGGGAAGAGATATGGGGATATATATACATGTATAACTGATTCACTTTGTTATAAAGCAGAAACTAACACACCATTGTAAAGCAATTATACTCCAATAAAGATGTTAAAAAAAAAAAAAGAGAAAAAGACAGTGGAAGGGGATTAAGAGGTACAAACTACTAGGTAAAAAATAAGTAAGATACAAGGGTGTAATGTACAGCACAGGGAATACACCTAATATTTTATAATAACTTTATAATCTATAAAAATATCAAGTCACTATGCTGTACACCTGAAACTAATATAACATTATAAATTAGCTATACTTCAATTTTTAAAGTTATTTTTTGATGGATATGCAAAAAAAAAATTCAACAGCCTAGACTCCATCCCATATCTGACTAATGCTGAAGCCTCCTTTTTAACCACTGTGCCAAACTAAAAAGTAAAGTCCAATTCTAAAATTATTGAATATCAGTCTCTGAACTCTGAGCTTCACCTTACAGAAGAGGTGAGAAATAAAAAGTTCTGCAACAGGAAAAGAGATTATTATACTTGAGGTTTACGAGAATCCCTCTCATGGCGATGTATGGAAGAGACTGAATGGGTAGAGACTGCTGCATGGAATCCAGCTGAGAGGTTTACAAAAATCAGAATGAGAATTAAAATTCAGGCCCATTTGATGTAAAAGTCAGTGAATTTTCCTTTGGGCCAATCTGCCCAACAGGATAACCTCCAAATTTGGAGACAGAAGGAATTCAAGTACGGTGTTACCATCTATTTACGATGGGAGTTGTGTCAATATAGAAAGAAAATATTAAAATTGGTTTTGGATATGCACCATCCCAAAATATTAATATCCTGGAAAATAAATAGGATTCCATAAATTCCAAGAAACCATTTCCAAACCTCTTGATATTAAATAGGGTATCATCATTATTATGGTATATGTCTCCATCAATATTTTCTCAGCATGACTTTTTGTTGGTATTGCCTCGATTACTTTTATTTATTTTTTTCTTTAAAACATGGAAGTCCTATTTAACACAGCTCATGAATTTAATGAAAGTTTTTGTTAAATTCGTGTAATCACTTCAGAAAGGTAGAAAAGTATTTTTAACTGATAGATGACCCGATTTCAGCTAAGTCCTAGGAAATGAGCCTTTGTCATTATTACTGAAGTCAAGACATCTACAACTAGAATTGTAAACAGGAATGCAAAGGATAGTGATAAATTAATCATTTGGTTCAATTCAATCCAATTAAATAAACTGTTATTGAACAACTACTTCATGCAGGGCACTCTGCTAGGTAATGGGATTACAAGAAGGCTTGAAATAAAGTTGCTCTCCCCTAGGACTCAGAAATCTATCTTGCTGCAGAAAGAACATGGCTTTTACAGTCACAATGTCCTGGCTTTGAATCCTGGCTCTGCCTTGCAGTGGTGCATGTCCTGGGGCAAATCATTCAAAGTCTCCAAGTCCCTACTTATTCCCCTTTGAAACAGCCAAAGTAATATACTATATCTAACTTGCATAGTTGCTATAAGATTTAGTAACAAAGTAGGTAAATCCCAATGCACATTAGATATTAGCCTTAGCAGATAAGACTAGCTTTTAAACAGCTATAACAAATGACCCTGTAAAAGAAATTCATATTATAGAGAAGCAGAGTGATAACGCTTTTATTCTTTTGGAGAGTTTTTTTAAGGAGGTAATTTTATGAGAAAGTGAGTAGACAATGAAAAGTTTTCTTCAGTCATTCAATAAATAGCAGACATCCCAACTGAAAAAGGAAACTAGACATTTATCAAACCAACCACATTCTTATATGTTGCATTATTTAATCCTAACCACAGCCCCATAAGGATGTATTATTTTGTCTATCTTCCAGATAAGGAAACAGACTCAGAGAGATGAAATTATGTCCAAGATCACAAGCTAGCAAGTAGCAGAACCAGAACACAAACCTCTATGTACCCCATGCCTTGCGTCCCTGTGCCACCTCCCAGCCTATTTGGAGATGCCTATAGGAAGGATTTTGTAGAAAGTATTCCATGAATATTTGCTAATCTGAGTGGAGTTACTAGCTGGATGTAAAAGGAATACAGAGAGATATCTCACTAGAAGGGCTGGTGAATTCAGCAGGATTTGGGGCTCTTTGGGATAAGGAAGGCAGGGAGTTACAAGGTGTTGGGATGGGCATGAATGGAACCCACCCATCTCCAAGTTCCTTTCAGAGTGTTGGTGAAATGATGCTTCTGCAAAGCCTCTTTCAAAGACAAAGAAGAATAAGATTTTTATTAGTATGCAAGAAACTAGTATACTAGTTTCCTCAAATGTTTCTAGATGGCCTCCATCTAAGCCCTCCCACCATTCTGATTTACCTTTTAACATGCTCCTTCAAGAATATATTATATCCTTCTTAAAATCATAACTTCTAGAGATGAACGCAATGACCCAAGTTGTGGTCAGTTTAAAATGGGGTGAAAATCACGAAACCTCCTTCACTTTGAACACTATCAAAATTAATGTGGCCTAAGGTGGTATAGGTATTTTGTTGTGTTTTTAGCAGCCATGGACCATTTAAGTGACCCTTAGAGTCTACACAAGTTTCACCTAAGAAATACATGTTTTTAATTGACAAAAAAAAAAATGCCATCCTTGTATTTCCCGAAGTTTTTAAGAGATACCCAACAAGAAGACTACCTATTTCAGACTGTAACTAGGGTTAAAGAGGTTTCAGAATCACAGCATTGTTTCCTAAATAGAGTTGACAGCTAAACCGTTTCTCTCTGGTGAGTCAACAGGAACTGAGCAACCACCTGGAGAACAAACCCATCCTTGGTAGCAGCTCTTTTCTTCCCCATTTGCTTTCATTCTGTCTGCATCACAAATTGGATACAGCTTTTAGGGGCAAGTTCTCTAGGAAAGAAAACTGATTAAAATAGAAAGGTTTCTCATAAAAAGAAATCTCTGTATTAAAGATCACTTTTTTCCTAAGAAAAATAAACGAATAAATCACTCCAAGGATCTGCATTGCTAGTTGAATATTTCTGAATTGAGGCTTTCTGAGGAGACTTTGTCAAGGTTTGTTAGAAGGCTTTGACGTATGAGAAAGATACACAGTCTGTGAATCCTTCTTACGATACCGCCTTAGTAATAGAGAGAAGAAGGTGCCCCTTGGCCCCAGTTGGGGTTTCTGCAGAAACACACTCTGAACTAGTATTATGCAGAACATAAGCCTCATGATCTGTAAGGTCAAGGACAAATGAAGCATCTAAATGGTTGTGTAAGAGAATTAATTTCAAATTCTTGATAGGCAGGAATACGAATAGAGGGAAGAATATGGTTATTACAGTAAGGAAAAACACAGAACAAAAAGAGCAGCTTTTCCCTTTATATTCAGAATAAAAATAAATACCTAAAATATTCTTTAACTAGGTCAGTCATGTGCTAATTTCTCCTCAGATCCCATTTTCAAGAATTAAACATTTATTGAGTACCTACTCATGGCCAGGAAATAAGTATTGAGAGTCCAAAGAAAAATAGGACAAGTTTCCTGACCTCTTGTAACTCTCATTTCAGAGTAGTATAAAATGACAAATTATAACACAGCATATTTGCCAATAGGTTTGCCTGGTCCCAAAGGCTCTTTCCATGAAAAACCTGTGTAGTTTGTCTTCAGGATTCTCTGCTTTTCCTTTTACGTAATATCTTCCTTTTCTCAACTATCATCTTACCAAAGACTCCCAGAGCTCATAATTGCTAGCATGGGGGAATTTGACCACCCCATGATGAGCAGATATCAAATATGCAGTCACAATTCCCAGGCTCTCATCCTGGGTTTATGACTAATAAGCTATGTGATTCTGGGAAAGTCATTTCTTCTCTCTAGACCTTAAATTCCTCACTTGTGAAATAGAGAGAGGGTCTGAAGCATCTTCAAGGCCCTTCCAGGTGTGACATTCCATGGTATGCTCTACCCCTGCCAGAAGCATTAGAAGAGAAACAGCAATGTTTGACCAAAAAGCAGCAACTCTCTAATAATGGGATTTCAGATACTATGCTGCCTCTTGGGGAAATAGAGAGGCTTGAGGCTGAGGGTACCAGGTCTATCTGATCCCAATCAATTCAACAGGCATGTGAAGAGAGTATACTATGGGCCAGGTGAAGAAAATAGCTTCTGACTTCAAGAAGCTTTGATTTCGGTAGCAGAAGTAGACTTGTAAACAGTGTAGAAGATTAAGAACTCAAAGAGGGGAAAGCACAAGACATTGGGGAAAGCCAGAATACCTGAAACAATCTAGAGTTTCAGGAAAGGCCTCCCAAAGTCCATGACAATTAAGCTGAAGCAAGAAGGACAAGGAGCGAAGTTCTTATAGGAGGAAAAGGGTGGGTGGGACTGTCTTCCAGGCAGAAGAAACAGGAGGTTGAAAGGCTTAGAAGTTCAAATGAGCAGGATGTCTTCAGAAACTTCGAGGTGCTCAGTGTGGCTAGAGCCCAAGGTTCACATTGCAAAGAAGCAGTGCCTAAGCTGGATATGGAAAAGCAGGCAGGAGCCTGAAACTGGGGGCCTTGGGTTTCACACTAAGGAGCTTAGACATTATCCTGTGGGTCTCAAGGGAGTTGAAAAGGTTTAAGCAGAGATGGGTGATGCATAAGGAACTCCTCCCTCATCCACATCTTGGACCAGCTTGTCTGTCTCAGATAAACCTATAATTGGGGATCCATCTGCCTGCCTTTTCCAGTCTTCTTGAAACTCTCCCAAGCTGCACCTTCCACCACCGTACCCCTAAGATTCCCTGCTATGCAGACTCCAGGAGAATCCATTCTGTACGAGCTAAGCATTTCTGCACGGGCTGCTTCCCAAGCAAGACAGCCAAAAGCTGAGCACAAGCTCCGAACAAACTCGGCAGCTCCTGAATTATTCAGGGCACTATTAAAATGAGACTCACAACTCACAGGGCAAATTAATTTTAATTTTTAAACAGGCAACATTTTAAACTGTTCATTTCCTTGAAATGTATCCATCCTGGTATTTTTATCATCAGAAGAGTAAGTAAAGCTCACATCAGAAAGAAAAAAAGAGCTGGCATGCCCTAGACTGGGACTCCCTAATGTCCAGGAAGGATCCCTCCAGAATGACTGGTCACATCTAGTCTCAAAGGGTATGTATCTTGAAAATCCAGCATCAGTCTAAGAAATTCAGTTCTAGAAAATTCACTTTCCCTCTGCTTTTGTTAGAATAGCATGTGGTCAGTAGCCTGAAATTCCAACACCTTCAGCCAGAGTTCTTTAACTCTGCAGTTGATTTCCACACAAAAGCAAGAGGAAAGCTGAGTCAATGGCTTATGGTATTGAGACCTAAGAACATCCCCCTGAACTATGATCTTTTCTCCAGGACAAGGACTGTGTGTTGCCATCCTTCGTTAGGTTCCCAGCACCTAACACACAGTTGTGCGATTAAGCTGTACTCTACTGAACTGAAACTTTACATGGAAAACCCTTTTCAAACACAGGATGTCTTTTATGTTTTTCCATTTCTTCTGAACTATCTCTGCTCTCTAGGATTAGGAGTTTAAGTGTCCTCAGGATGCAGTGGCCCCAGAAACAAAATTAAATACCATCACTGCCACCTAAACTTTGCCTTAAAATGACCAGATTCTGATTCTCTTGTCCTTCAGACATTCAAGATCGGTATGGCTGCCACACACGTGTAAACTGAAAATGAGGAGGCCATGTTAGGGGGAGGGCAAGACTGATACCCCAGCTTTCTCCCTCAGCTTTCTCCCTCCCAGTGCAGGACTTTTACCATTACACTCCATGGTCTGATGGAATCAGGACGTTTCTCAGACACTCAACTGACTTCCTCCCCTACTCTTTCCCTTCCTGACTGCTGGGAATTACAGAATGAAATGTGAACCGAAAAAAATAAAGAACAAAGAGCGTTGCAACCCACCTAGTCCTACAAGGGTTTAGTCTCAACCCACTGCAGTTGCCCACCTACACTGCACCCTGAGAGGAGTTCAGGATGAAAAACAGCATGCAGCACTCTGTGTTTTGGGTAAACAATCCCCTAGATAGTTAGATGTATATATCAGGAACAATTTCAATGACCCCAGATTCTTGCATTTTCTCACATATAGAAAAGCACTAAAATCATTAACTTGAGGTATCTGTTCTTTGTGCTTAGCAGTAATCTTTTGCCAAGATGTATGCTTGACTACACATATTTCCCACCCAAAAATATTATGTATATACTGGTTCCTCCCCTACCTCTTCAGAGCAGTTCCTCAGAGGCGGCTCTGGCCTAGTCCTCAGTAGACGCTGAATAAAACATAAACTCACAGCTCTCATGTTGTGTGTCTTTCTTTAAAGACAGAAGAAAATAAGTGAATGCTTTTGAGACCTCCTCACTACAAGTCCAATTTATATACAATATATATATACAATTATATACAATATATATTATATACAATTTATATACAATATAATATTATTTAACCTTTTCAATAAGTCTTTGAGGAAGACTATTTTTTAATTGGCATATAATAGACATATAACACTATTAGTTTTAGGTATACAGTATAAAGATGGTACATGTTTATACTGTGAAATGATCACCACAATTAGTTAATATCCATTAATATATATCAACACAGTTTTTTTTTCTTGTGGTGAGAACTTTTAAGATCTACTCTCTGATCAATCTTCAAATATATAATATAGTACTGTTAACTACAGTTGCCATGCTGTATGTTACATCCCTAGGACTTATCTTCTAACTGGAAGTTTGTACCTTTTGACTATCTTCCTCCATTTTACCTATTCCTTAACCCCTGCCTCAGGCAACCACCAATTTGTTCTCTGTATCTATGAGTTTGTGGAGGTTTTTTGTTATGTTTTGTTTTGTTTTTTTTAGATTCTACATAAAAGCAAGATCATACAGTATTTGCCTTCCTGACTCATTTCATTTAGCATAATGCCAGGAAGAATTTTTTTATACCTATGTTGTATCTGAGAAAAATTGAGGCCCAACAGGATTAATCAGTAAACCAGTGGTAATACTGAGATTTCAATCCATGTCTGTCTGACTACAAAGTTCTTGTTCTTTCTACTCTACTGAGAAGGTTTTGGGTGGGTTGGGGTGACCTTTCTGGACAAGCAGGGAGTCCTTCTTTTCACAGTTCCTACTCAGGCTTGCAGCCTCTGTGAGCAAGGTTTCTTGACACTGGTGTCCCCTCACCCCTAGGCAGACAGGATTTTTCATGCCCTGCCCATCTGTGTCTCATCACAATTTCTCAGACTCACCAACGCCCTGCCCATGGCACCACAGGACTGATAGTCACTAGCATTTTGGAAAAGGCTCCAGTGTCCAGAAAGGCAGCTCTATTCAGTTCTCTTCTACCCACTCTCAGATATACTCTCATTTTCAGACCACTGACACTGTCTTAAGGGCCTCATGAGCTCTTGTACTTGACAGCTTCCTAATTGGTCTCTCTGCCTCCTGCCTTTCCCTCTTCCAATCTGTACTCTACACTGATTTCAAAGATGTGGCTCCAAAATGTAAATATGCTTATAACCTCTCTTCTACTTGATCACGTGCAAATCTTAAGCAGGGTATATAAGGCCCTCTGTGTTCTGGCCTCTGACTCTTCTCTTGTCCCTTGCTACTCTCCCTATCCCCATTGTTTTTTGTCTGTTTGTTATTTTATAACTTTATTGAAGTATTGTTGAAGAACAAAACTGCACATATTTAAAGAGTGCAATTTAATGAGTTTTAACATATGCATGCACCCATAAATAGCACCACAATCAACATCACCCTCAAAAGCTTCCTTTGAAATCCATCCTTCATCACACCTCATTCCCAGTTAACCTCAACTCTGTTTTCTATTACTATAGATTAATTTATATTTTCTACAGTTTTATTTGAATAGAGTCATACAGTATATAGTCTTCTTGATAAAACTTTCTTCATTCAGCATAATTATTTTGAAATCTGTAGGTGTGGTTGCTTGTATCAATAGTTTATCTCTTTGAATTGATACACAGTATTCTGTTGTATGGATATACTATAATTTGTTTATCCATTCACTTATTGATGGACATTTGTGTTACTTCCAATTTTGGCTACAAATAAAGATGCTATGAACATTTGTGTGCAAATATTTGTGAGGATCAATGCTTTCACCTCTCTTGGGCAGTGACTGGGTTATATGGTAGGTATATGTTTAAATTTTTAAGAAACTATCAAACTGTTTTACAAAGTGGTTGTGCTGTTTTACATTTCCAATACCACATGATGAGAGGTCCAGCTTAATCAACACTTTGTATGGTCAATTTTTAAATTTTTGTCATTCTAATACTTGTATATTACTATCTCACTTGGTCTTAATTACCATTTTCCTAATAATTAATAATATGCAGTAATTTCCTTTGTGCTTATTTCCTACAAGTATATATTTCTGTGAAGTGTATATTCAAATCTTTTGCTTACTTTGTTAGGTCATTTCTCTTATTGTTGAACTGAGGAAATTCTTTACCTAACACAGATACACGTTTTTTGCCAATATTTTCTCCCAGCTTATAAGCTGCTTTTTCATTTTATTTATATTGCATTTTGGTATTTTTTGTTTTTGTTTTTTTTAACATCTTTATTGGAGCATAACTGCTTTACAATGGTGTGTTAGTTTCTGCTTTATAACAAAGTGAATCCGTTATACATATACATATGTCCCAATATCTCTTCTCTCTTGCATCTCCTTCCCTCTCACCCTCCCTATCCCACCCCTCTAGGTGGTCACAAAGCACTGAGCTGATCTCCCTGTGCTATGCGGCTGCTTCCCACTAGCTATCTATTTTACGTTTGGTAGTGTATATATGTCCATGCCACTCTCTCAGTTTATCCCAGCTTACCCTTCCCTCTCCCCGTATGCTCAAGTCCATTCTCTAGTAGGTCTGCATCTTTATTCCCATCTTGCCCCTAGGTTCTTCATGACTTTTTTTTTTTTCCAGATTCCACATATATGTGTTAGCATATGGTATTTGTTTTTCTCTTTCTGACTTACTTCACTCTGTATGACAGTCTCTAGGTCCATCCACCTCACTACAAATAACTCAGTTTCGTTCCTTTATATGGCTGAGTAATAGTCTGTTGTATATATGTTCCACATCTTCTTTATCCATTCATCTGTTGATAGACACTTCAGTTGCTTCCATGTCCTGGCTATTGTAAATAGAGCTGCAATGAACATTTTGGTACATGACGCTTTTTGAATTATGGTTTTCTCAGGGTATATGCCCAGTAGTGGGATGCTGGGTCTTATGGTAGTTCTATTTGTAGTTTTTTAAGGAATGTCCATACTGTTCTCCACAGTGGCTTTATCAATTTACATTCTGACCAACAGTACAAGAGGGTTCCCTTTTCTCCACACCCTCTCCAGCATTTATTGTTTGTAGATTTTTTGATGATGGCCATTCTGACTGGTGTGAGATGATATCTCATTGTAGTTTTGATTTGCGTTTCTCTAATGATTAATGATGTTGAGCATCCTTTCATGTGTCTGTTGGCAATCTGTATATCTTCTTTGGAGAAATGTCTATTTAGGTCTTCTGCCCCGTTTTGGATTGGGTTGTTTGTTTTTTTAATGTTGAGCTGCATGAGCTGCTTGTAAATTTTGAAGATTAATCCTTTGTCAGTTGCTTCATTTGCAAATATTTTCTCCCATTCTGAGGGTTGTCTTTTCGTCTTGTTTACGGTTTCCTTCACTGTGCAAAAGCTTTTAAGTTTCATGAGGTCCCATTTGTTTATTTTTGTTTTTATTTCCATTTCTCTAGGAGGTGGGTCAAAAAGGATCTTTCTGTAATTTATGTCATAGAGTGTTCTGCCTATGTTTTCCTCTAAGAGTTTGATGGTGTCTGGACTTACATTTAGGTCTTTAATCCATTTTGAGTTTATTTTTGTGTATGGTGTTAGGGAGTGTTCTAATTTCATTCTTTTATATGTAGCTGTCCAGTTTTCCCAGCACCACTTATTGAAGAGGCTGTCTTTTCTCCATTGTATATTCTTGCCTCCTGTATCAAAGATAAGGTGACCATATGTGCGCTGGTTTATCTCTGGGCTTTCTATCCTGTTCCATTGATCTATATTTCTGTTTCTGTGCCAGTACTGTACTGTCTTGATTATTGTAGCTTTGTAGTATAGTCTGAAGTCAGGGAGCCTGATTACACCAGCTCCGTTTTTCTTTCTCAAGATTGCTTTGGCTATTTGGGGTCTTTTGTGTTTCCATACAAATGGTGAAATTTTTTGTTCTAGTTCTGTGAAAAAATGCCAGTGGTAGTTTGATAGGGATTGCATTGAATCTATAGATTGCTTTGGGTACTAGAGTCATTTTCACAATGTTGATTCTTCCAATCCAAGAACGTGGTATATCTCTACATCTATCTGTATCATCTTTAATTTCTTTCATCAGTGTCTTATAATTTTCTGCATACAGGTCTTTTGTCTCCTTAGGTAGGTTTATTCCTAGATATTTTATTCTTTTTGTTGCAATGGTAAATGGGAGTGTTTTCTTAATTTCTCTTTCAGATTTTTCATCATTAGTGTATAGGAATGCAAGAGATTTCTGTGCATTAATTTTGTATCCTGCTACTTTACCAAATTCATTGATTAGCTCTAGTAGTTTTCTGGTAGCATCTTTAGGATTCTCTATGTATAGTATCATGCCATCTGCAAACAGTGACAGCTTTACTTCTTCTTTTCCAATTTGGATTCCATTTATTTCTTTTTCTTCTCTGATTGCTGTGGCTAAAGCTTCCAAAACTATGTGGAATAATAGTGGTGAGAGTGGGCAACCTTGTCTTGTTCCTGATCTTAGTGGAAATGGTTTCAGTTTTCCACCATTGAGGATGATGTTGGCTATGGGTTTATCATATATGGACTTTATTATGTTGAGGAAAGTTCCCTCTATGCCTACTTTCTGGAGGGTTTTTATCATAAATCGGTGTTGAATTTTGTCAAAAGATTTCTCTGCATCTATTGAGAAGATCATATGGTTTTTCTCCTTCAATTTAATATGGTGTATCACGTTGATTGATTTGCATATATTGAAGAATCCTTGCATTCCTGGGATAAACTCCACTTGATCAGAGTGTATGATCCTTTTAATGTGCTGTTGGATTCTGTTTGCTAGTATTTTGTTGAGGATATTTGCATCTATGTTCATCAGTGATATTGGCCTATAGTTTTCTTTCTTTGTGACATCTTTGTATGGTTTTGGTATCAGGGTGATGGTGGGCTCGTAGAATGAGTTTGGGAGTGTTCCTCCCTCTGCTATATTGTGGAAGAGTTTGAGAAGGATAGGTGTTAGCTCTTCTGTAAATGTTTGATAGAATTCGCCTGTGAAGCCATCTGGTCCTGAGCTTTTGTTCGTTGGAAGATTTTTAATCACAGTCTCAATTTCTGTGCTTGTGATTGGTCTGTTCATATTTTCTATTTCTTCCTGGTTCAGTCTCGGAAGGTTGTGCATTTCTAAGAATTTGTCCACTTCTTCCAGGTTGTCCATTTTATTGGCATATAGTTGCTTGTAGTAATCTCTCATGATCCTTTGTATTTCTGCAGTGTCAGTTGTTACTTCTCCTTTTTCATTTCTAATTCTACTGATTTGAGTCTTCTCCCTTTTTTTCTTGCTAAGTCTGGCTAATGGTTTATCAATTTTGTTTATCTTCTCAAAGAACTAGCTTTTAGTTTTATTGATCTTCACTATCATTTCCTTCATTTCTTACTGATCTCATCTTTATGATTTCTTTCCTTCTGCTAACTGTGGGGTTTTTTTGTTCTTCTTTCTCTAATTGCTTTAGGTGTAAAATTAGGTTGTTTATTTGAGATGTTTCTTGTTTCTTGAGGTAGGATTTTACTGCTACAAACTTCCCTCTTAGAACTGCTTTTCCTGCATCCCATAGGTTTGGGGTCATCGTGTTTTCATTGTCATTTGTTTCTAGGTATTTTTTGATTTCCTCTGTGATTTCTTCAGTAATCTCTTGGTTATTAAGCAGTGTGTTGTTTAGCCTCCCTGTGTTTGTATTTCTTACAGATTTCTTCCTGTAATTGATATCTAGTCTCATAGTTTTGTGGTCGGAAAAGATACTTGATATGATTTCAATTTTGTTAAATTTCACAAGGTTTGATTTGTGACCCAAGATATGATCTATCCTGGAGAATGTTCCATGAGCACTTGAGAAGAATGTGTATTCTGTTGTTTTGGGGTGGAATGTCCTATAAATATCAATTAAGTCCATTGTTTAATGTATCATTTAAAGCTTGTGTTTCCTTGTTTATTTTCATTTTCGATGATCTGTCCATTGGTGAAAGTGGGGTGTTAAAGCCCCCTACTATGATTGTGTTACTGTTGATTTCCCCTTTTATGGCTGTTAGTATTTGCCTTGTGTATTGAGGTGCTCCTATGTTGGGTGCATAAATATTTACAATTGTTATATCTTCTTCTTAGATTGATCCCTTGATCATTATGTAGTGTCCTTCTTTGTCTCTTGTAATAGTCTTTGTTTTAAAGTCTATTTTGTCTGATAAGAGAATTGCTACTCCAGCTTTCTTTTGATTTCCATTTTCATGGAATATCTTTTTTCATCCCTTCACTTTCAGTCTCTATGTGTCCCTAGGTCTGAAGTGGGTCTCTTGTAGACAGCATATATATGGGTCTTGTTTTTGTGTCCATTCAGCCAATCTATGTCTTTTGGTTGGAGCATTTAATCCATTTACATTTAAGGTAATTATCGATATGTTTGTTCTTATGACAATTTTCTTAATTGTTTTTGGTTTATTATTGTAAGTCTTTTCCTTCTCTTGTGTTTCCTGCCTAGAGAAGTCCTTTAGTATTTGTTGTAAAGCTGGTTTGGTGGTGCTGAATTCTCTTAGCTTTTGCTTGTCTGTAAAGCTTTTAATTTCTCGGTCAAATCTGAATGAGATCCTTGCTGGGTAGAGTAATCTTGGTTGCAGGTTTTTCTCCTTCATCACTTTAAATATGTCCTGCCACTCCCTTCTGGCTTGCAGAGTTTCTGCTGAAAGATCAGCTGTTAACCTTATGGGGATTCCCTTATGTGTTATTTGTTGTTTTTCCCTTGCATCTTTTAATATTTGTTCTTTGTATTTAATTTTTGATAGTTTGATTAACATGTGTCTTGGCGTTTCTCCTTGGATTTATCCTGTATGGGACTCTCTGTGCTTCCTGGACTTGATTAACTATCTCCTTTCACATATTAGAGAAGTTTTCAACTATAATCTCTTCAAATATTTTCTCAGTCCCTTTCTTTTTCTCTTCTTCTTCTGGGACTCCTATAATTCGAATGTTGGTGCGTTTAATGTTGTCCCAGAGGTCTCTGAGACTGTCCTCAATTCTTTTCATTCTTTCTTCTTTATTCTGCTCTGCAGTAGTTATTTTCACTATTTTATCTTCCAGGTCACTTATCCGTTCTTCTGCCTCAGTTATTCGGCTACTGATCCCTTGTAAAGATTTTCAATTTCATTTATTGTGTTGTTCATCACTTTGTTTGCTCTTTAGTTCTTCTAGGTCCTTGTTAAACGTTTCTTGTATTTTCTCCATTCTATTTCCAAGGTTTTGGATCATCTTTATTATCATTATTCTGAATTCTTTTTCAGGTAGACTGCCTATTTCCTCTTCATTTGTTAGGTCTGGTGGATTTTTGCCTTGCTCCTTCATCTGCTGTGTGATTCTCTGTCTTCTCATTTTGCTTAACTTACTGTGTTTGGGGTCTCCTTTTTGCAGGCTGCAGGTTCATAGTTCCCTTTGTTTTTGGTGTCTGTCCCCAGTGGCTAAGGTTGGTTCAGTGGGTTGTGTAGGCTTCCTGGTGGAGGGGAGGGCAGGTCTTTCTGGTGGGCAGGTCCATGTCTGGTGGTGTGTTTTGGGGTGTCTGTGGCCTTATTATGATTTTAGGTAGCCTCTCTGCTAATGGGTGGGGTTGTGTTCCTGTCTTGCTAGTTGTTTGGCATAGGGTGTCCAGCACTGTAGTTTGCTGATCTTTGAGTGGAGCTGGGTCTTGGCATTGAGATGGAGATCTCTGGGAGATTTTTGCTGTTTGATATTATGTGGAGCTGGGAGGTCTCTTGTGGACCAATGTCCTGAGCTTGGCTCTCCCACTTCAGTGGCACAGCCCTGATGCCTGGCTGGAGCACCAAGATCCTGTCTTCCACACAGTTCAGAATATAAAAGGGAGGAAAAAAAGAAAGAAAGAAGGAAGAAGATAAAATAAAATGAAATAAAATAAAGTAAAATAAAATAAAGTTATTAAAATAAAAAATAATTATTAAGAAAAATGTTCTTAATAATAAAAAAATTTTTTTAAAAAAAGGACAGACAGAACCCTAGGTCAAATGGTAAAAGCAAAGCTATACAGACAAAATCACACACAGAAGCATACACATACACACTCACAAAAAGAGAAAAAGGAAAAAAATATATATATATCGTTGCTCCCAAAGTCCACCTCCTCAATTTGGGATGATTCATTGTCTATTCAGTTATTCCACAGATGCAGGTACATCAAGTTGATTGTGGAGATTTAATCTGCTGCTCCTGAGGCTGCTGGGAGAGATTTCCCTTTCTCTTCTTTGTTCGTACAGCTCCCGGGGTTCAGCTTTGGATTTGGCCCCTCCTTTGTGTGCAGGTAGCCTGAGGGCGTCTGTTCTTCGCTCAGACAGGACGGGGTTAAAGGAGCAGCTGATTCGGGGGCTCTGGCTCACTCAGGCCGGGGGGAGGGAGGGGTACGGATGCGGGGCGAGCCTGCGGCGGCAGAGGCCGGCGTGACGTTGCACCAGCCTGAGGTGCGCAGTGTGTTCTCCCGGGGACGTTGTCCCTGGATCACGGGACCCTGGCAGTGGCGGGCTGCACAGGCTCCTGGGAGGGGCGGTGTGGAGAGTGACCTGTGCTCACTCACAGACTTCTTGGTGGCGGCAGCAGCAGCCTTAGCATCTCATGCCCGTCTCCGGTGTCCACGCTGATAGCCGCGGCTCGCGCCCATCTCTGGAGCTCCTTTAAGCGGCGCTCTTAATCCCCTCTCCTCGCACACCAGGAAACAAAGAGGCAAGAAAAAGTCTCTTGCCTCTTCGGCAGCTGCAGACTTTTTCCCGGACTCCCTCCCGGCTAGCCATGGCGCACTAACCCCTTCAGGCTGTGTTCACGCCGCCAACCCCAGTCCTCTCCCTGCGATCCGACCGAAGCCCGAGCCTCAGCTCCCAGCCCCCGCCCGGCCCGGCGGGGGAGCAGACAAGCCTCTCGGGCTGGTGAGCGCTGGTCGGCGCCGAGCCTCTGTGCGGGAATCTCTCCGCTTTGCCTTCCGCACCCCTGTGGCTGCGCTCTCCTCCGTGGCTCCGAAGCTTCCCCTCCGCCACCCGCAGTCTCCGCCCGCAAAGGGGCTTCCTAGTGTGTGGAAACCTTTCCTCCTTCACAGCTCCCTCCCACTGGTGAAGGTCCCGTCCCTATTCTTTTGTCTCTGTTTTTTCTTTTTACTTTTGCCCTACC
This sequence comes from Balaenoptera ricei, assembly GCF_028023285.1. NCBI lineage: Eukaryota > Metazoa > Chordata > Mammalia > Artiodactyla > Balaenopteridae > Balaenoptera > Balaenoptera ricei. Next base: position 52,828,827 of record NC_082646.1, on the reverse strand, counting down.
CAGGTACGTGAGGAGTTTCTTACCTTTTGGGAGGTCTGAGGTCTTCTGCCAGCGTTCAGTAGGTGTTCTGTAGGATTTGTTCCACATGTAGATGTATTTCTGATGTGTTTGTGGGGAGGAATGTGATCTCCGTGTCTTACTCTTCCGCCATCTTGAAGCTCTCTATCCCTAACCCCGTTCTTAATCCCGGTGTTCCAACAATATCAAAATACTGCCATTTCCCACTCTGCAGCCTACCTGTGAGTACTACACATATTGCAACACACACACACACACACACACACACACACAGAAATACACACCTCTCCAACCAGTAAACTTCTAATTATTAATCAAAGCCTAGATTAAATGTAGCTCTTTCAGGAAGCTTCCCATAATCGTTGCAGAAGTTTATCACTCATCTCTGGGCATCCACTGTCCTCTGTACATCCTTAAATTATAAGACCTAGCCCATGTCAATCTGTCATTTTAGAACTCTTTTCCTTGTTAGATTGCGTGTGTGTGTGGTTTTTTTGGTATTTTTTGTTTGTTTGTTTTTTTAGATTGTGTGTTTCTTAAGGAAATAGAAACTATGTCTTATTTATCTTTGAATCCCAGTTTGAACGTACCAAATACTCAAACATTTTAGGAATGAATGGGTTGAATCAATGGATAGTTTAATAATTAATATAACAAGGAATGGTACCAGGGTAGCTGAATTCTACCCTTAGTTCTCTTAATAACTTGCTGTGTCATCAGTCTTCTAATATTTTCATTTTCCAACTAAACCATTTTCTGTATGAAAAACAACATGCTAACCAGCTAATACTCATAGTTTCTACCATGTGGTAGTTTTATTTATCAATTAATAAATGGGCATTCTGATTTATACATCAATCTTCTATGAATGTGGTTAGTGTAAGCCGATCCTCATGATGCTAAGCTCCAGCTTCCTTGCGAAAACTATCTTTGGGATCAAAGCAAGTGAAGAACCAGCTTATAGGACTGTGTTAAAGTGGCCAGTCAGATTCTATCTTTATAGAATTGCTCTTTAATTGAAATTTAAATTGTTGTCAGACCTTAACCACTGGGTCTTTAAAACTTATTAATTATAAAGTAGAGGACTGGATTAGATCCTGAATCACAAAACTCAAATGCCTGCTGTTAGCCCAAATGAACAAACTCAGCTGGGTGTTAGACCGAAAGAAGCTTGTTTGCATCTATGACTATCACAATCATGATTTCTTCCTAGTTGCATTGTCCATTAAAACATAAGATGCCAAACCAAGCACAGCCGTTGACCTCGTATAGCCATCAGTCACCTGGTACAAAAGGTCTTGTTACCCTTATGACCATAATATGCTTTAAGACTATAATGCTGTGGCCGCCATTTCTATGACCTACATTCTTCATTTATTTCTGTGATAGTTAAATATTGCATTTCCAGAACTTACTCATCTTCTGACCTGAACTTTGTACTCTTTGACAACATCGCCCCATTTCACCCAGCCCCCAGCCCCAGAGTTCATTCTACTTTCTGTTTCTGCAAGTTCAGCTTTTTTAGATTCTACATATAAGTGATATCACACAATATTTGTCTCTGTCTGACTTATTTCACTTAGTGTAGTGCCCTCAAGGTCCATCCGTGATGGACATGTTAGCTAACGCTATGGTGCTAATCACATTACAATATATAATTGTATCAAATCAACATATTGTATACATTAGATGTAGACAGTGTCATACGTCAATTATATCTCAGTAAAGTTGGGAAAATAAATAATTTAAATTTTTTAAATAAAAAATATGAAAATAATAAGTATTACAGGCATTGAAGTAAGTGCTAATGATACTGGTATCAATAATCCTGACCCTGCTATCAACAGACACCAAGGTCTGCTGGAAGCAATGAACTTTTAAGTAATTAAAGACATTAAGTGGTGTCAAAGAGGGTTACAAGGAGCAGTGGGAACACAAGAAGAGGTATTGTCTATGCACAAGAGAGTGGCCCCAGGAAGGCCAGAAAGGCTTCACAGAGGAGGTGACATGTGAGCTGAATCCAGGAATAGAAAGAGTTTTTCAGGCAAGGAAGGGCATTCCATGCAAGGTGAACAGCATGGGCAAAAGCACTAAAAAGTGAAAGAGCTCAGAGTGGAAGGGGGGAGGATATAAACACTCAATTATCTCCTTAGTTCAGAAACTGCAGGAGGTGAGGAAGCAGAAAAGAAAGGAAAAGTACTCTGGTTCCACTGAGGCTTGTCCCCTGCCTCTTAAAGGACAGTAACCCCCCACCACAAGCACCACCATTCTTCATCTGCACTGTTGGTCCAGGTTTTCCAAAGAAGTAAGATGCCTCTCATTACCAAATACAGCGCGTGCTCGTGCTGCAGCTTCCTTTCCCACGGGGAGATGTTCAGCCCAGCAAGCAAGACCCTCTTCCTCAGAGGCCCTAGCCGCCCAGAGGGGCTCTTCACTGAAAGCCATTTGATCGATGTTTATTCTTTGTAGCAATAGATAGACACTGAACAGTTGGTTTAACATTTTCCTTAAATAACTGCTTAGTATATAGGGGTTAAACTTTTTATTAATGCTTCGTGTAACTTTCTACACCCTCAAGTGGAAAACTGTAAGTAGGGAGAAGAGAAAGGAATTAACAGTAAGATCCACAGCTTACATAGCACACAGTGTTCTGGATATGACTGTGCATCACAAATGTTAATTCACTTAATCCTCACTACAGCCCAATGAGGCAAGTCCTACTATTAACTTATTTTACAGCTGAAGCAACTGAGGCTCAGAGAGCTTTCTTCTCATCTATCAGTACTTGCTGGTAAGTGATGAGAACTGACTTTTGAACTCAGGCAGGAGACTGCAGACTTTGCTCTTTAAAGCTATGATACACTGCCTTGGGATCAAGTAGATACAACTGCTTCTGCCCAATGCTTTGGCTAAAGTGTATCGTTTAATCCTCATGACAGCCTATATGATGAATTAAAAACTGAGGCTTGCATTTGCAGCAACATGAATGGACCTAGAGATTATGTTATTAAGTAAAGTAAGTCAGAAAAAGAAAGACAAATACCATATGATATCACTTTATGTGGAGTCTAACATATGATCCAAATAAACTTATTTACAAAACAGAAACAGACTCACAGATGTAGAAAACTTATGGTTACCAAATGGAAAAGGGGGAATAGATTAGGAGTTTAGGATTAGCAGATACAAACTACTATACCTAAAATAGATAAACAGCAAGGTGTTCTTGTATAGCACAGGGAACTATATTCAATATCTTATAATAAACCATAATGGAAAAGAATATGAAAAATGAAAAAGAATTATATATATACACACACATATATATAAAATCTGAATCACTTTGCTGTATACCAGAATCACAACACTGTAAATCAACTATACTTCAATTAAAAAGTTAAACTTTTTTTTTTTAAAAAAGCTGAGGCTTAGAGAGCATAACTGGCCCAAAGTTGAATAGCTGGTAAATGAAAGAGGTAGCATTTGATTTCCAGTCTACCTAAATTGAAACTCCTGCCACCGTGTCTGCCTCTGTAAGGGCTAGGGGTTTTCACAGAAGGAAGAGAACAGGTTAACAAAGCAGAAGGCCTGACTTCCCCAGATGACATTATCTGCATTTTAATTCCAGTATCTGGTAGAATTGAAAATACCTGAAACTGAGACTTCGTTAAACAGGAGTTTTGCCCAGATCACTGGCTGTCAAGCAGCGCTCCTCGAAGCCCCAGGGGCTTCTTCAGTGGGAAAGTCCAAGTACTTCACATAATCCCCAGTATTAATCAGCTTTTGTTGCACTGACACACAGCTCTCAAACTCTGGGCCTCACGACCACAAAGGCTTATATCTCACTCACCTTGCATGTGGTCTGGACTATGACACTGCCAGAAACTATATCACCTCTAAAATTATAAATTCAATCTCCTACTCGCCAACTACAAACTCTTATCACTCTCCCAGATCATATGCTCTAGCATCCCCGTATCAATTATTATTCAACCTCATTGAGATCACCAATCCACTGACCCTCCACCTTTGATCTAATTGCCAGTCTTCTATCACATAGACCCCAGCTTAGATCCATGGCCCATGGTTATTATCAAGGTCATATTAGTATCCCTCACTCCTTTGTCTACATCTGCCCTCAACTGTGCTCATCCCAACCCTGAATGAACCTAATCTTCTGCCTTCTCACTCATTTCCTCATTCACACAGCTGAGTTTACTGAAGGACATCATATAATCAGAAAAATTGCTTTCACCCTATATTCATGCTCAACAACCCCAAACTCAACACTGCCTGGCAGTGAATGTTACTGCATTCTTCTAAGAAGCTCAGCCTCCTACTCTACACAAAGTTCTCCAGCTTCCTCAAAGATTCCACACTTCACCCATATTCACAGTAGTGGGACTTACCTTGTATTTTATATGGGAAGAAAAAGAGAAGCCACCTGGCAGTAGCTCCCACACCTTCAAATCTACCAGAATACCTAATCTGCAGCCATTTCTCCTTCCCTCCTGTTATAACCATGAAACATCCCTTCTACTAACGATGGTCACTGTCTCTACCCTTTACATATGCTCTGGATTTCACTCTCTCTTGTGTCCCCAGTTACCCTTTTCTCCCTTGCATCTTTTGTCTCTCCTTCTCTAATTGATTTTTACATCATCATTAAAATTGTTATCACATCTCCTATATTTTAAAAAAATTCTCTCTAGCTTCTAAATCCCTCTGTAGCTACTGTCCCATTTTTCTGCATAGCAAAACTTAAAAAAGTTAAAATGATATATGCCACATTTAAATGAGGAGACATAAACAAAACACCTTTAACCATGTCTGATCTATGCCAGATGCTCAATAAATGATAGAATTGGTAATAAAACAGTAACAAAGATAATGATTGCAACTGACACAGAAATCTTCTCATATGGGAGCACAGCCCTTAGCATTTTAAGTGGATTATCTCTGTTTGCTCTCACAAAAACCTGTGAAATAGGTATTAATTTTTTCCCAATTTTATAGATTATGTAGCTGAAGCTTAGAAAGGTTCATTGGCCCAAGGTCACAGAGTTAGTAACAGAGATGACTAGGATTTCCTTCCAAATCCGTCTGACTACATAAACAAAAATTATCACCCTCTAAATCACCCTCATGTTCTGTTTCTCTAGCACTCTCTATATACCTCTCCTTCCTAAGAACAGAGACAATTTTTTTTAACCAAGAGCAGAGGGATGACAGTCAGGATGTACCTGTGTGAAGCTGAGTCATGCGGCATCCCCTCCAGATCCCTTAGAGTGTCCGTCCATGAGCACATCCACGAGGAAAATGCCGAGGAAAGCGTTTTGTAAGGGGGAACACCAGGTTTAACTCATAAGCAATGATGGAGGAAACACCTGTGGATAATGAAGATGTTAGAAGTGTTTCTAATGCAGAGAATTGAAGTTTGGGGAGGAAGCAAGCTTTGTGAGTCTGGGTTGGGGAGAGACAGCGTAGGAGTGGACAGATGATGATAATACCAAACATGCACTAAAGATGGATGCACCTTTTGGGTGGGGATGAAGTGTTAGCTACAATGGGAACGGTGGACCCCAAATTTATAAAAGGACTTTGGACCATGAGCTATCTGTACCCAGCTAATTATGACCTTGGTTCAGGGTTTTAAACAGCTCACTTGAGTTCATTTAGGTAAAGCACCTAGCACAGCCCCTGATAAATTGTAGGAGATCAGCAATGGTGGCTATTACTGTTATTGTTCAGGATCTTCACATGGTGTTTACTGAATAAATGCTGATTCCTCTTTTTACAGGAAATTTTTTACATTGCATATTAGTAGAATTCCTCATGCATCAGAGATGAGTAAAAATAGCTAATACTTTTTAAGCACTCACTTTGCCAGGCTGTTAAATTAATTCATTTAACCTTCTCAATAATTCCTTAAAGAACATGCTATCATTATTTCAATTTTACAGAGAAGCTAAGTAGCTTGTATAAGGTCACACAGTGAGTAGGTGTTAGAGACAGAATTGAACCTATTTCCTTAACTACCATCCCATAATGATCAATATAGGTATTATACAATCCTTTTGTCTGATGCATATAAGAATACTGTGCTAGAGACATGAAGTGTGTATATATAGATAGATATAGATATATACATAACAATAGCAAAAGATCTTGTGTCTATTCCCAACAAAAAAGAATTTTTGGTTAACGTGCAAAAAAAGAAAGAAAGAAAACAAACAAAAACCTGCATTAAATCCAGCTCAACACAGAGGGAAGGAACTATGACTGAGAAGCAGAAAGTATTCAGTGGATGAGGTGATAACCTTCTCTACATATTAGACCTGGCAGAGTTGGAATGTCCTCGAAGATGTTCTCAATCAATAGGGAAATGTCAAGACCAGAGGGAAAAGCTGATTGTGAATGGATGCATCAGAAGTGCTTACAATTAGGTAACAAAAAGCCAAGTGGGAAACATTGGAGGTTAGGACACATTGATTGCGAAATCAGTAGCAATATGAAATGTGTAGCCTTGAATGCCTCAAAGGCCAAACCAAAAATCTGAGGAAAATATGGGAGACTAAGTAAAACTAGAGAAGGACAGAGGAAAAATAAATTTTAAAGATGGTGGGGGGAGGGTTGCCTAACCTGGCACTTAATTTTTATATCCACCCTTTGAGACACATGTAATATTCCCATTTTACATGAGAACATTGAGCCTTACAGAAGCAAAATGAATTTTCCAGAGTTATTCAACTATTATGTGAATTTCAAGCACAAATCCTAAAAATCTGAAGTGAGCTATCTTGACTTACGAATCTTTTCATTCCTAGGGATTGCCTCTGAAGCAAGAACTGTAACAGTATGGAGAGCACGTCCAACAGCTTTAACTTGGAGAAACAAATGCTGTGGAATCTTAAGCTTTTTATTTCCTACCATCCAAATGGGATTCCTCATGCTTCAGAATCACCACTGTATTTTGAAAGCACCAGTTGTGGGACAATCAGCCTGTTACAGCTTTGTATTAGTTACTTGTAGATCCTTGTCATGTTCCTTGTTTTCTTTTTTCCATTTTTATATTTTTCATGGCACCAAGTACAAGGTGAGCTAGTGACTGATAGAATATGAACACAGGAATACGCAAACACACACACACACACACACATTTCCTTATTAATTTAGCAAAGGATGCTGAAGGGAGGTTGCAGAGTAGCAGCAGTTAGAGCTTGTCTCACCACAGCTTTTCTACCGAGGGCTTACGGTCACAGGTTATATTATTCATGCAAAGTAGCATCTTTCTCCAACCAATAAGCTTAATTTTATGCTATACCACATCATTTTACACTTGGAGTTTATATCACTATTCTGGAAGAACTTAATCCCTTTAAGGGGATATTTACAGATATTGGGAATAATACGATTCTCTACCTATCCCTAACAATTCCAAAATTTTAGGATCTGTTCCTTGCAATATCCCATTCCTAGTATCAAATTATTTTTCAGCTAGAGTTCTTTGGGTTGAAAGCAATAGAAAGTTCAACTCAAAAAGACTTAAGCAATAAGGAAAATTTATCATCTCATGGAACCATTAATGTAAATCCTAAGTAAGGTGACTCCAGGAGTGGTTAATTCAGTTACTGAACATTATTAAGGGCCCAGGTTCCTTCCATCCTCAACGTGTCAGCTTTATTCTCAAAGAAGCTCCTCTAAGGATTGAAAAATGCTACTGAATTTTCCAGCTTCCCAAATAAGCATGATTACATCCCTCTTGTGTGTTCTTTTTAAAAGGAAGAAAATCTTTCCCAGAAACCCCTCATTAGACACTCTGTTTTACCTAAATGGCTTGGATTGTCTCACATGCAATCTGGAAAATGTAAGCTCAGTGAGGGATGTTGTTTGTCTTATTTACCTCTGTATCTTCAGAACTCAGAACAATATTTGATACGTGGTTTATTTAAACAACCTATAGAAACCTATTTCATTTTGGAATATAATAACAATAATAAAGTCGTAGCATAACAGTCTATTGAGACTACAGACTCTAGAGCCAAATGACCTGGGATATTTTTTTCTCTCTTTTTGGATCTCAGATGAACAAAAATGGATTCATCATATTCCTACATTCATGACACACTCTTATTGCTCCAATGTATACCTTGTTTATTCACTTATTTTCTAATAATATCATAGAAACTGATGAACTCACTTCTCAAAACGAAAGTTAGGATCTTGACAATAGCCTACATCTAACTTTGACCACCATTCACATTCCTTACCTGCTCCACCCAAGACAACTGTCATAATTCATTGCGCCTCAATATTCCTTTGATTTTCTTTTTTTTAAAGTTTATTACAACTGTATGTATTTCTAAAAATATTTTATTTGTTTTCAAATTTACAAAAAGATAATCAACTTAAAAGTAATATTTTGGGATTCACTTTTTTACTTAATCTTATATTTGCTAATATTCACCCATCTTTTTCATGTCACTCTAGTTCATTCACTTTGACTGCTCTGTAATAGTCCATTCAGGGAACAGACCACCACAGATTCTCCTGCTTTCCTGTTGATGATCACTTGAGCCATTTGATTTTTGCTATTATGAAAAAAGCTGCTGTAAACATTCTTGCAGAGCTACTGTTATACACATGCAAGAGTTTCCCTTAGGTGTTTACATGTCAACATGAATTTGCTGGATCATAAGGTACATGAATATTTAAATCAAGTAGATAAAACCAAACTGTTTTCCAACATGGTTGACCCAATTTACATATATAATAGCAGCATCTAAGAGAGCTTGTGGCTCCACATCCTCTCCAATATGTGCGATTGTCGTTTCCTTGATTCCATTTTTTTCTACTGAGTTATTTGTGCTTTCCTTATTGATTTGTAGGAGATTGCATGCACACACACACACACACACACACACACACACATATTCTTGATACAACCCCTTTTTTGTCTGTCCCCTGTATCTGGGACAAGTAATTTAATCTATCCGTGCCTTTGTTTTTCACTCTATAAAATAAGGGGAAATATGTTACCTACCTGTGATGGTTAATTTTATGAGTCAACTTGACTGGGCTTAGGGATACCCAGAAAGCTAGTAAACACTATATCTGGGTGTGTCTGTGAGGGTGTATCTGGAGGAGATTAGCATTTGAATCAGTGGACTAAGTAAAGAAAATCATCCTCACCAATGTGGGTTGGCATCATTCAATCCATGAAGGGCCTCAATAGAACAAAAAGGTGGAGGAAGTGTGAATTTGTTCTCTGCTTGAGATGGGACATTCATCTTCTCCTGCCCTTGGACATTAGCACTCCTGGTTTTCAGGGCTTCAAATTCAGACCGGGACTTATATCATTGGCTCCCCTGGTTCCCAGGCCTTCAGGTTTGGACTAGAATTGCACCACTGGCTTTCCTGGGCCTTGGCTTATAGATAACAGATCACGGGACTTCTCAGCCTCCATAACCAGATGAGCCAATTCCTCATAATAAATCTCTTTCTATACATCCCTATCTATCTATCTATCTATCTATCTATCTATCCTATTGGTTCTGTTTCTCTCGAGAACCCTGACTAATACACTATGTAGTAAGATTGTTTTGAGGAATATTACTGATATTAGTTAATATATATATAGATAATAGTTGATAGTTGTGGCGAGCAGGGGCTACTCTTTGTTGCGGTGCTTGGGCTTCTCATTGTGGTGGCTTCTCTTGTTGCAGAGCATGGGCTCTAGGTGCACAGGCTTCAGTAGTTGTGGCACATGGGCTCAGTAGTTGTGGCACACGGGCTCAGTAGTTGTGGCACATGGGCTGTTGCTCCACGGCATGTGGGATCTTCCCTGACCAGGGATCAAACCTATGTTCCCTGCACTGGCAAGTGGATTCTTAACCACTGTGCCACCAGGGCAGTCCATGTTAGCTTTTGTTATTACATGGAACTTGCTACATGCCAGGCACTATAATACCCCATCTAATTTAATCTCACGAAATCCTATGAGGTATCAATGTTATTATTCTCACTTTACAAATAAGCAAGTTGAAGCTTAGAAAGATTAAATAATTTGACCAAGATTATACAGCTAAGATATGATAGGGCTAGATTGTATACCCAAACTGTCTGAAACAGAGTCTCCATTCTTAACCCCTCTACCATACTGCCTCTTTTTATATCATGAAATTGAAAAACTCTTGTGAAATTCTGCAACAAGGCAAGACAATGGAAAATAACACTTTGACTGCTATGCTCATTACGTATATGGAAAATATAGTTTCTACCTTACAAAATAATTACTAGAACTCAGACTGATCAATATAATATATATATATATGTATGCATAATAACTAGCACAAAATAGGTGGTTAATAAATGCTAGTTGTGATTATTATTATCTCATAATATCTCACAGATTCAGTGTCACAGATCGTCTCCTCATTTTATAAATAGGAAAAGTAAAACTCTAAATTAAAAGGGTAAGTTGCCCAAGATTACATGTTGCAGAGTAGTTACAGACCATTAGCCTGTCTAATTGTAAAGCCTGTGTACCTCTGAAAAAATGCTGTATTGTACTATCAAAAAGGCTGAATTTCTCCAGTTCAAAGGATAAGGGTTACATAGCACAGATGCGGAAATGTAAATATGGACAGCTGTTATTATTAAGAAATGACCTAACAGGAAAAGATGCTCAACATCGCTAATTATTAGAGAAATGTAAATCAAAACTACAATGAGGTATCATCTCACACCAGTCAGAATGGCCATCATTAAAAAGTCTACAAACAATAAATTGTAGAGAGGGTGTGGAAAAAAGGGAACCCTCCTACACTGTTGGTGGGAATGTAAACTCGTGCAGTTACTATGGAGAACAGCATAGGGGTTCCTTAAAAAACTAAAAATAGAGCTACCATATGATCCAGCAATCCCACTCCTGGGTATATATCCAGAAAAGATGAAAACTCTAATTCGAAAAGTTACATGCACCTCAGTGTTCATAGCAGCACTATTTACAATAGCCAAGACATGGAAGCAGCCTAAATGCTTGTCGCCAGATGAATGTATAAAGAAGATGTGGTACAATATACAATGGAATACTACTCAGCAATAAAAAAGAATGAAACAATGCCATTTATAGCAACTTGGATGGACCTAGAGATTATCATACTAAGTGAAGTAAGTCAGACAGAGAAAAGTGAATATCATATGATATCCCTTATATGTGGAATCTAAAAAATGATACAAATGAACTTATTTACCAAACAGAAATAGACTCACAGACGTAGAAAATAAACTTATGGTTACCAAAGGGGCAAGGGCCAGGGGATAAATTAGGAGTTTGGGATTAATAGATACACACTACTATATATAAAATAGATAAACAACAAGGATCTACTGTATAGCACAGGGAACTATACTCAGTATCTTGTAATAACCTACAATGGAAAAGAATCTGAAAAAGAATATATATGTGAAAAAGAGTACATATATGTATAACTGAATCACTTTGCTGTACAACAGAAAATAAACACAACATTGCAAATCAACTATACTTCAATAAAATTTTTTAAAAAGAAGACTATATAGATAGATAGATAGATAACTGAATCACTTTGCTGTACACCTGAAACTAACACAACATTGTCAATCAACTATACATCAATTAAAAAAAAAACAAAACGGCCTAACAATAATAGAAAAGAATTAGTTCAAATTTCAGGCAAATCAATCTATTGATACTTAGAACACTTAACTATAAATTTTTACTCTTATTTCAGAATCAGATCACTGTTTCATGATGCAAAAGAGAAAGACATTAATATATATTCAGGGCACTTCAATAAATATATACACACTATAGTGATTATGGTAAATATCAAGAGTGGGAAATATGGTGTTAAAATATCAAATCCCATTACATAACATTAATGTTTTAAAATATCTACTTCATCTTCTTTACCTCTACCCAGTCAAAGAACATAATAGTCATCTCCAAATACTTGAAAGTCTTTTGATGAAAGATGAATTAGATTTGTTCCATGTGGCTAAGACTAGTGGCAGACTATATAGTGAGAGAATAATTTTCTTAACAACAATAATAAGCTAACATTTATTAAGCTTTTATTACCCAGCAGGCATTGTACTAAGAACTTTATGTGAACCATCTCATTTAATCCTGACAAGGCAAGTGTAGGGCTCATTCTGCAGCTGAGGAAACAGAGGCTTAGAGAAGTTAAATAATTGGTTAAATAGTTTATGACTGATGAGTAGTGGATACTAACCTAGGATTGCTGGAGTCTAAACTGCATATTCTCTACCCCAATAATATATGCTTAATAGGAAGAAAAGGTTTGAAACAGAACTTTCCAAATACCGTAGGATCCCTATCACTGGAGATATGAAAGAAAGGGCTGAGAAAAGTCTCAACCGGTATCTTACTGAAAAGATTCATGTGTTTATTCATTCAATCGATGTTTATTAAGTGCCTACTACGTAGAAGCCATATTATTTTACAAGTTAAGGATTAAATGAAAAGCAAGATTGTTTCAGGAAAGCAGATTTAAGTCTGAGGTAGAAAACTGAAGTGAATAATTTTTTAGTTTCTCCAGCCACGCAATTCTGTAACTCTTTATTTCCCTTGTTCCAAATAATATCAGCAGTTCCTAAAGCAATTAAAACAGAAGGAATTTGTTCCTTCAGTCACCTGATCTTCCTCTTTCCCAATATCTTTATTTCTTTTCCTATTCAACATGCTGATTTGAATTAGCTTCGATGCCACTCAGAACTGAGGCTTGAAATACAGGCGTTCCTACCGCACTCTTTACAACTGATGCTGAAATCACAAACTGTGATATAGTGTGAACTGCCCGTCTCCCAAGTATATCGTATGCTCTCACTACCATTTCAACGGCAAAGAAGACTGTCTATTTTTCTGCTTGAAATCATCATTTCATTCCCTGTCTTCAGCTGGATAACTTACCTATTTTAATAACAAAAGATATAGGTATCACTTTTGTTGGTTCTATCTACAAAATATGAGGAGACATTTCATCCACTAATTATTGAAAGAATTAAGACAAGTACCAACTCAAAATACTTCTTTCTTTGAGAAGAGAAGTACTTCTCTTTTTCTTTTTTTTAATTGTGGTAAGACCACTTAACATGAGATCTACCTGTGTAACAAAATTTTAATTGCACAATACAGTATTGTTAACTATTTTATAGGTAGATCTTTAGAACTTATTCACCCTGCATAACTGAAAGTTTATACCATTTGAACAATAGCTCCCCATTTCTCCCACCCTCCCTTGCCCCTAGCAACCATCATTCTACTTTCTGCTTCTATGAGTTTGACAATTTTAGATAACTCATGTAAGTTAGAAACATGCAGTATTTGTCCTTCTGTGTCTGGCTTATTTCATTTAATGTAATGCACTACAACTTCATCCATGTCATTGCATATTGCAAGATTTCCTTCTTTTTTACATAAGTTATGTAATTAGAAAAAAAATTTAGATAGTCTGATTTTGTGATGAAGTTTTTATCAACTTTTTCAAAATTGTAATCTGTTGTTAGTCTTTTTCTCACTTCTAAGTAAATATTGGTTTCCATGTCTTAAAAAAAAAAAAAAAAAAAGACAAGCACCAACCTTCAGTACCCGATTCTTTCATAAAAATCTATTGAATTATTCAATTATATACTGTGGGAAGATTTTTATAACTAAAATGGTTTTGAAAAAAAATTCATGGTCATTTTCACATTATGCAGCTTCTGGCAAGATTACAGCCACAAAGGAGGTTGATTCCACAGTCATCAGATTCCATTTATTCTGTGCATTTGATTGGAAAATGGCAACTGATTATTATGAGGTTGGACAGTAAACATTACAATCCCATTTGTGTTTTTTAAGACAGGTAGGTGTAGGTCACTAAAACAATAGAAAAGCAAAACAATACTTTGTGTAGCAATGGAAAAGGTTTAAACTTTCAATGATTCCTCCATTCCCTAAAGTGGCATTGCATCAGATTGGTCCATAGAGCTTTGAAAATGACCTACACTGAAGGGTCACCTTTGGACTTTCTAATTCAGGAAATGTAGAGTGAGCCCAGAAATCAGAATTTTATTTGAAGCCTTCAGATCATTCTGATGTGCGCCCCCAGTTGAGAACCACTGATTTGCCTGTAAAGTCCAAAGTTTTTAGCATGGTTACTAGAGTCATGATGACTGGCTCCTGCTCAGTCCCATCTCCAAACTACCTCAACACTTAAGCCTAAGAAATACTGAGCTACTTGGGGTTTCTTGGAAACAGCATGCATTTGCTCATAATGTTCTTTTTCCTAGAATAAATGTTTCCCCTTGTACACTTGGAGCATTCTATTCCTATTTCAAGACCCAGCCCAAGAATCATCAACTTTCTCACACTTTCCTAGTGACCCCCAAGGAAAATTAATCACACCCTGTTCTAAGTCCCAGCCTAACTTATTGTCACTTAAGTGACAATACTTAATAGTATTGTCGCTATTTGTCTCGATTTATGTCTTGCCTACTAAGCTGTGAGCTCCTAGAGGGCCTATAACCTTTCATCTTTTTATCCATAGTGTTTAAAACAGTGGTCTGCCAATGGCAGGTGCTAAATCAATATTGACTGAATAAAAAAAAAAATGAGTGAATGAATGGTATCACCTATTATCCAATATTTCAGGGCAAAAGCTTAAATCTTAAACTCTTCTCTGTTTTCCGTTCCCATAGTCACAGATTTCACTGCTATAATATTTATTCTAACCATGGTTTACTCCTCTTCTTCTCCACTGCAAATGTATAAATTTTCTTCTATGGACTAGTGCCACTTTAATGCCTATGGTACCCCACAGTCTTCAGCAAAAAGTCTTAACACGCTGTCATGCCATACAAGGCCATTTCTGCTCTGTGTCTACCTGCCTCTAAGCCTCAATTTCTACCATTTCCACAAACAAAGCCTACAGTCCACTTACATGGAACTATATATTCAGGCCTCCAAAATGGGTCATTAATCTCTCTCTTACCTCTGTGCTTTTATATATACTTCTTCCCTTCTTTGAAACTGCTCCTTCTTCTCTGATTCTACCCACCATAAAAAAAAATTCCGCTCAACTGTTCACCTTCCCTGAAAGGCTCAGCTAATCATGTCCCTCCTAAATTGGGCTAGATGCACAGTCCTACTCAGGATTCCCATAATTTCCAGTGCATCCTTTTAGGCTCAAGTCATTACAATCGCTGACTTCTCTGTCTTTCCCAGCAGGCTAAGAAATTTTCTAAGAAAGAGACTCAGGCACCTAATGCCAGCTTATTTCATGTCTAGAATGTAACTAAAAACTTAACTCACATCAATTTGTTTTAAATGTATTTCGTTTCAAGCATGTAAATATAGTTTTTCTTAAACTAATACCATGTGGAAAACATTGTTATGAGATGCTTACATTGTAATCAGAGAAGTTTGAGAATTAAACACTAAGAACCATTTTATCAAGAAGATGTCTTCTAAGGGACTTGCACAGAATGAAAGGCCTTTCATAATCTAAGCACAGAGCTCCAAACACAGCAACCACCACAGGAGAGACATAAGCGATCAAAAGATGCCTGAGACATGACTCTTGCCCTCAAGGATTTAGCAAGCTGAATTTAATAATTCACTAAGAAACAAAATCATCAGTGTTGATCAATATTCTTCAGACATAAATGTGTGACAAGAAGCCATTTTTGCACTGAGCCATAGAAATTTAAACAAACTTATGTTTTCTCCTTATTTCTTCTTTTTGTGATTGTGAATCCTGCTTGACTAAAAAGATGCTCTGTCAGATTCTTTACCTCACTCATTAATTCATTCATTTAATAAACATTTCCTGACCATGTCCCACATCAGACACTTTGCCAAGCACAGATGGTACCAAAAAAACAAGATAAATACTTTTCCTCAGAGTCATTTTTAATGAAAACAGATAAATACATACACATAGTCAACCTAAAAACAAAGCAAACTTAACTATGCATGGGGATCATGAAAGGCTTCTCAGGGAAGGTAACATTTAACTTGAGTCTTCAGGAAGGAGTTGAAGTTTGCCAGAAATTTTATTAGAGTCAATGATAGAATTGAATATGGAATTTGTTTTTACTGTGCATTCTAACTAATAAAAGCCTCTAGCCATGCACACACGATTAACAATCCATAAAGGTGACAACTTTCCTAGAGACAAGTGTTCTGCCATTTTCCTGACTGGAATCCCTTAGATTATTTTCCCAGGCACTTGAATTAAAAAAAAAAAAAAAAAAAAAAAAAGTTCCCAATATAGGTCCTCAGGAGTGCTAGGGGCCAAATTACTCATTTATTTATGTTTTACACCTGTTGACTAAATGATTTTCAACAAACCTTTGTATAAGTATATGGGTAGAAAACACTTGAGAAACTATAATATTTTTTAATGCCGTAAAAACTTTGACTTGAGAATAAACTTATTGTCTCCAGAGTTTGCAAACATGGGCATTTCAGTCCCTTCCAAGCATTAAAAAGTGAGGATTCATGGAGAAGAAAAAGTCTCACAATATTTTCAAAAAGTAGAAGATATTTCAGTGAATAGTCAGTGGATGTATTTCAAATTCCTAGCTGGAACAAGTGAAAAGGAAGATATTCAATACACCAATTTTTAAATTTTTTCCTCTTAAATTTGATTTTTCTAATCATAAATGAATAGAGTCACATTGTGGAAAACTGGGAAAATACAGAACGAAATAATAATGATCCTGATTGCTGTCATTTGCTGCACACTTTCTCTGTGCCCACGATTGTGCTTCACATACATTAGGTCATATCATTCTCACCACAACCCTGTGAGGTAAGTATTATAATCGTCTTTGTTTTACAATAAAGGAAGAGGCTGAAAGAGACCCTAGAGATACCAGGAGGGGTAGCACCAGATGACAATCTTAAGATGTCTGATTCCAAAGCCCTCACACTTAATCATCTTCCACAAGGCCACCACCACCCCATCTAGTTGCATATTTTCCTTTTTCTTAATTAATTTATTAATCCATTTAAATAATATTTTATTACATATTTATACCAGTCATAAGTTGCTGATGAAAGAGCTTTTGCACCATAGCCTTGTCGAAGAGACTTCTTCTAAGCATATTCATACACCATTTTGCCCTGGACAGAATCATACAACTCTATCATAAGATTCTTACAGACTGTAAATATAGCCCTAAACTGTACTGATTTGGGTTTGCCATACACCACCCAGGACTTCAGATAAAAACTCTAACCACTATTCATCTAAACATTGAGTCATTCCACTGAACCCTTCTGGTACCTAAAATATAACCACAACTAAAACGTTCAGTCATGTAAAAATTGGACTTGACTGTAAAACATAACAGCAAAAATACTTCTATAAAAATAATTACAGTGTTGTCAGTAGAAGCCAGAAACATAACAAGGACAGGAACAAATATTGAGACTATATTTTTGTAGTAGGCTACTTGTTCTCCTTGGAGATTCTCCAACACCTTTACAGAAGTTCTTTAACTCCATTTAGAGGAACTGTCTTTCCAAAGGAAGAGGTAACTGGCATACTCCTATTATGTTAAACATCTATTCCCACAGCAAAATTTGTGCTTCATTAGGGTACTGTCCTATGAAGTCCTACATCCACTGTCTACGTGGCCATCAAGTCCTCACTTGTTTAGTATAAACAAATTTTACTTTTATAAATTGGGTAATTGGTCAAGACTTTCAATATGAAGCTACTATATGCTACTCTGAAGAATTACTCAGAATAATCACTGATTCACTTTTTACATGCACCATCTGAGCAACAATTTCTACAATAAAGCTTATGAAATTAGAAAAGGTGATCAGAAATTTATCATTAAACTTAGCCAAAGTTATAAATGATATTCTCCTAGTGCTCAAGCCTGAGAAGGCAGGTCTAAAACTCTTTAGCCCAAGTAGAAATAATTAAAAGGCTTTCACTTTGCATCAGCTAGCCACGGTGGTATTTGTGTCATTTCCAATACTTCATGTTGAATTTAGATAAACACAATTGGTCAGGTAGAACAATTCATCTCTAAACTGAAGGTTATGACCCCCTACCTCTCCAAGGTAGACAAAAGGGAGTCTGGGACATGTTTTTATTTCACGGACTCTGGTATTTGGGGATCCATGGCTTCAAAATATTCAGGGTTTTATTCTTTATATGTTCTACAGTTGTCAAGTGTGGCTTCTCTTGAGTCTTAAATGCCTCTGCATACCCGCTGTCATGTAAGATGACACAACCACTGATCATTTGACAAAGGAGCAAGAAAGTCAGACCCTGGCTTGACTCTGAACTGCTGTGACTGAGATAAAGATGTCACCTAGAGATCAGGACAATGTTGTAGACCTGGAATGAGAATGATTTTGTGGTTGACCCTCTGGCCTAGTCACAGGATGGCCAAATGATAGAGGTCTGAGAACCTGTACAACAAACTCCATCAGTCATGCAAGACTGAGAACCAGAAAAACTGCTCCCATCAATTATTCAACTATACTTTACTCAGAACCTCATGTCACTTAGATTGACTCTACCTTAAAATTCAACAAATCCTAAGACTTCAGAAGTGTCCTCCACTTCTGATGTTCTGGCCTAAGAATTTCCAATCCCAGCATATAAGCGATAAAAAGCATGTATTCATTTCTCCTAACAAGATGCTATTTAAGAATTGTATTTAAGAGTACAAGATGTATTTAAGAATTGTTCTCCCTTGCTGCAGTAAATCAATAAAACTCAGTCTGTATATATTGTAACAGATATTTTTATCTGAGAATGGAGCTTTCTACACCACAAATAGGCAAAAGAGGATGGAATCTAGTGGACAAGTGTAGGATCTGTAGATCTAAATGTAGAATCACTTCTTCACAGGTAAAAGGAAGGAAAGCAGAATATATTGATATATGGTATAGATACACTGCCAGGTCATTTCCATGACCTGGCCTCAAGAAGATTGGCAGATGCCCCAGGTTAGACAGGCCTTCTCACTCCTGCACTGACATAACACTGATTAAGCTGGGCTCAGACTCACATAGTACGAAATCAATCCAAAATGATAGACATGTATGGCCATGTGGATCGTAGATGGGGGAAAGAGAGGTCTATACTTAACCTTGATGCTTTAAGCAAGCTATCTGGTTTTCAAAACAACAGGAGAAAAGTAAATTACAGACATACATTTCCCTGTTTAGATGCAAAATCACTAACATAACAAGGTGATTCTAGAATTTGTCTGATAGGATATGTAAGTGAGAATAACCCCAAAACTTTTTGATATAGATTTGTAATGAGTAATCAACACATAGGCCATTTTTTAAAGACAGCCTAAAAATAACACATATCATTTACATTACAAAGGAGACATCATAAATAAATGAAGAAATCAAAGACTATTCAATACATAGTACCAAGACAATCACTTTAAAGCCTAATAAAGTTAGATCTTGATCTACTACCATACACCAACATAAATTCTTGGTGGATTAAAAAGCCAAATGAAAAATAAGAAATCATTTACAATTTTAAAACATATAGTTTAAAATATATCTGATCTTATGTTGAAAAGAACATCGAAGCATAAAACAAAAGAAAAAAATCACAGTGTTAACAATACATTAACCACATAGAAATTTTCAGGCTTTGAACATCACAGGTTGTAACAAACTCAAATAAGTGGTAAATAATACACTCAGGAAAAATATTTGAAATATATACTATAAACAAATATTCATAATCTTGTTATATAAAAGTTCATACAAATTAATATAAAGAAAATTAAAACTCTAATAGAGTTATGAACATAGTATATAGAAAAATAATTCAAACAAAATTAAAATTTTAAAGGGAATAAAACCAATAACCAAATGAGAATATGTCATTATTACTAGTCATTATGAAAATGCAAGTTAATTTTAAAATTGGCACTCTCTAAAAAGCATTTTAATTGATAATGCTCCAGATGGTGGTGAAGCAAACTTTTAGATCTATCACTGGCAGGCCTATTGCCAAAAGCTTTATGGAAATAGTCTACCAGTGCTAAGAATCACAATAAGTCTTCCATACATTACAGTTCAACAGTTCCCTTTATAGCACTCTACTCTCAAGGAATTTAAAGCCCATTTACAAACAGTATTCAGCACAGCATTATTTAAAAGAGCAAAAATTTAGAAACAACTTTAATATCCAGTCATACAAGAATAGCTACACTAGTTATAGAAAGTTGAACACATATCATTTGTGGATAACCAACATTTTTTAACACCTTCCTAAATTTTGGCAATTTTTTACATTAGAAATCCTGCCTCCTGATGTAGAAGCAGGAAAACTAACATCCCTAGACTCCCTGTAATAGAATGCAGGCATGTGATTGCGCACTCCTGTAAGACTTGACGTAAGAAATGAGCAACAAGAAGAGGCTGCAGTATGTGGGAAATCAATCCCTTAGCAAACTCAGTTACAGAGCTACTCAATTCTCCAGTGGTGGCAGTGATAGGGAACACAGGAGGAAGAGAAGCAGCTTTGAAATAAACAGAATTTAATTCAGTTAGGCTTCCCCAAACATCAGATTTCCAGATAATCTGATTACAGACCAGCTGGAAAGAGGCTCTGAATTGCTTTGGAATAATTAGCACCATTTAGCCTTAATTCCAAAATTGGTCCATTCCTTTCTTTTTAATCTCCTTGAATTCTCATAATAACTCTTATCCATTCAAATATATTGCTCCCTATATAAGTAACTGGAATATTTCATGAAACACTTTTCATCAGAAGACACTTAACCAACTGAAGAACTTTGACTTAGGTCAGTAATGGGAGGGAAGAAAAAAATCAAGTGGTTGAGCACCAACTATGCTGGAAATAATAAACACTAGGAGCATTACCTACCTTTTCTCATTAAATCCTCACAATCACTTAGAGAAGTGGATGTTAATATCTCCATTTTACAAATAAGGAAGCCAAGGAAGGCTAAATAATCTGCTAACAGTCACTCCTCTAGTGGAAAGATGATTTTCTTATTTAATATTTACAACAAGAATTATACCCATTTTCCGGATGAAGAAAGAAAGGCAAAATCACGAAGCTAGGATACGATACAGTCAGGATTTCAATCCTGGTTTGGTTGATTCTAAATGAGGGCTCTTAACACTTACTCTATTTTGTCATCACTTAGTACAGTGACACGTACATAGTGAGCTGTCGATTCCTGATGGTTTTTATTAAGACTTGAACTACTATCTGTCTGCTCTAAAGTCTACCTACTTAGGTCTCTATCATACTGCCTTCCAAATTTCATTGGGTTTGATAGATACACACATATACCCAGAAATGAAAATATTCAGTAGATTTGGTGTCCCTTGGTCATTGATATAGCTTCAGTTCTAGATTGAAGTCATATTTATTCAGGATTACATTGAAATTACACAGGAATGGCAAAATGATACATTGTAAGGGATTTATTCTAAACTACTCTTCACCCTCCGTGCTAAGTGAAATGCAAATGATCTCCAGCTTGTAATTTTTTAGTGTTACTTTATCTTACCAATACTTTATGAATATGTATTGAATAATCCTAAGTCAACAGTTTGCTGTCAATAAAAGGATAATTGATATTCAGCAAAGCTACACCATCAATTTTTTTATCTCCTGCCTCAAACACAATGTCACCATTGTGACAGGTTGATTTGCATTGATGTTAAATGTCAGTTTTGTGAGGTTCCACAGTGATGTTTGCAGGACCAGCACCTGATTGAGTAGCCTGTACTTCAGGGTACAGCAAGAGAACCAGGTACACCTGTCATTGTCAAAAAAAAGTCTCCATTAGCCCAGCTTGAGAGGCAGTAAGTACGATGGTGAAGCCCACAGACTATGGAGCCAGATTGCTTGAGTTCAAATCTCAGTTTGTAGCTGTGTGACCTTGGCCAAGTTACATTACCTCTCAACTCTAAGATGGGGATCATCAAACCTTCAGCAAAGGTTTATGAGTTTAAAGAGCTAAAATTTCTAAGGCACTTAGAAGAGGGCCTGGCAGGTAGAAAACACTATGTAAGTATTACCTCATACAGCTACTGCTTGCCATCAGAAAAAAAGACTTTGGGAAGGTGGAATTTATACTGCTGCACACACACGCGTGTAAGTTTAGAAAGTTTATTTCAATCGGTGAGAACCTTGATGTGCAGAAACTCAACGGGGGGAATCCCTTCACAATGTATGTGTGTATCAAACCATTGCATTGTACACTTTAAATATATTATGATTTCATTTGTCAATTTTACCTCAATAAAGCTGGGGAAAAAAGAAACAAGCCTGGGAACAGGACAGGTATACAGAGAGAAGCAGAAACTGGAAAGCAGGGAGCTCCTCAATTGTGTTTCCACTATTGGGTTCTGTGAGTTTTCTGTGAATCTCTCTGATTAAGCTCTCTTTTTTGATCTGCTTTCAGTAACTTTTGGTTCCATGCATTCTGAAGATCCTTAACACGGTCACCTTATTAAAGGTAGACAGAAAGGAGAGAGAGAACGGAGCTGTGAAGGAAGGCTTTGCCCCAAACCAGTGAAGACAGGTTTCTCCATGTCTTTGGTTGGCCCAAAGCTGTCCCTTCCACCCCCTGGTGCCTTACCTCACATTTCCCCAGCTCTGTTATCCAAAGGTTAACCCAAGTTATTTACCAGGCCCTGAAAACATAGCCCCTGCCGATGTGTAGAAATCTTCAGGAGAACACAAATTAGAAGCTTGAACACGTGTGTATTGAAGTTTTTATTAATAACAAGGTTAGAAGATGGTGAGATACCACATTAGCACTTAATTCAGTTTACTGGAGTGTGGAGGGTTGATTAGAAAATATAGTAGATGTGATCTTTACCTCTCCAAGAAGGAGACTGAAAGCCACAGCAAGCCAACCTCCCAGGCCCTAAAGAAGTAACAAATTTCAAGAGTCCATGGATTTTTCTCTGTCTGTTCAAAGATAAATCTTTAGGGGATTTTTTATTTCTTGGATTTCTTCCCTCAGCAACAAGATTTTCTAACTACTATATTGAAGAATTTTTTTCAGTCATATTTAATTAAATTCAGTTTCTCCCTGCCACAGCATTTTCTATGGGCATCCTTATTTAAAAAAAAAAAAAAAAAAAAAAAGGAAGGAGGATTTCAGATGACTTACCACATCCTCCCTTATTATATAATGCAATTCTTCCAAACGTAAACTCCAAAAGAGAATTTATCTATTTGTATCACCAGCACCTAGAAAAGTACATAGCACATCATAGGCTCTTAATAAATTTTGTTATTGAATCTATGTAACTATAACAATGATAAAAAGAAGAAAGGCAAACAGAGATCTGTGATCACTAAAGCAAAAAGTACAGAGAAAGTTTGCAGGCTTTGGATCCAGATAGACAACATAGCTGTATTTCCTTAGCTCTAGTGAAGAGTGGTAATAAAGTACAATAAAGTATATGGCCACACAGTTTATGAACCACAGCCACCTTTTCAATTATTTTTATACAAAATTCTCTTAAATTACACATTGAATCTTTCCCATTGTTTAGGGGATTTTGTTATGCTTCTTGGCATTTTAATTTAATATAAAATTTAAATTTTATTTTCTAAAAAAAATGGTGCTCTGAAATATGGATGGAAAGGTAGCATCCACTAAGACACACTATCTTAAAGCAGAAAGAAAAAAATGTGTTAGCTGATTCCCTGTGATAAAATCATAAACCCAAAGAGTTACAAAATTAGAACTACATCTGCTCCAGTCTTCAAACTTCTAGTATAGAAGAAAAGATCTCAAGATTTGTTGACATGAAGATTCAAAATTTCTTGAATGTCAATGGCAAATTTTTAAAAGATTAAAAGGAAAATAAATTGTGGGAAATATTTACAGGAAATATTATTCAGGGAAATAACTATATTATATATAAAAGTCTTATAAAGTAAGAAACCACTAAGACTATAATATAATAAATAATCAGGGGATGCAAATTAAACAATTCAAAAAAGAAAAAGCAACTAATAAACAAATATATAAAAATTAATATAACTCCAATTAAAGCAATATAGTAATTAACTCCTTGTAGCAACAATAAGGAAATATCTTTCATATTATATGTTTCTTTAATGATTTTACATATTACTTGCTGGTGATCAATGAACAGTAATTCTTCTATATATTTGGTAGGATTGTGTACTACTTCAAGCCTTTTGGAGACTTTGGAAATCAAGAACTTAAAAACAATTTTATTGACAGCCAGCAATTATATCCCAAGGAATTCAAAATATGGAAAAAATCAAATCCAAGTAGCTAATCACAGAATTATACTGGTGAAAAAAATAGAAATAATTATTCAACCCTGGGAAATGGTGAAGTAAACACTGATATCAATTCAGTGAAATAGTCAATCATTTAAAATTTTGGTTTTGCAGAATCTCGAAGCGATATCTACACTGTCATATTATTGCAGTATTATTCACAATAGCCAAGAATGGGAACAACTTAAGTGTCCATCAATGAAGAATGGAAAAAGAAGATTCATATATATATAAACAATGGAATATTATTCGGCCATGAGAAAAAAAGGAAATCCTGTTATTTGTGACAACTTGGACGAATCTTGAGGGCATTATGCTAAGTGAAATTAGTCAGACAGAGAAAGACAAATACTGTATGATATCATTTACACATGGAATCTAAAAAAGTCAAAGTCAGAGAGATAGAGAGTAGAGTGGTAGTTACCAGGGGCCAAGGGTGGCCGAAATGGAGAGATACTGGTCAAAGGATACAAACTTCCAGTTATAAGATGAAAAAGTTCTGGATATCTAATGTATAGCATGGTGGCTGTAGCTAATAATACTATATTATATGTTTGCAAGTTACTAAGAGAGTAGATCTTAAATGTTCTCACCACAGAAAAGAAATGGATGGAGGTGTTAGCTAATGCTATGGTGGTGATCATTTGGTAATATATAAATGTATCAAATCCACACATTGTGTACCTTATACTTACATAATGTTGTATGTCCATTATATCTCAATAAAGCTGGAAAAAAATTGATTTTGAGCACTGTTCAAAGTGCAGAACAAAGCAAGATACAAAATATCATACAGATTTTTATTACAATAATATAAAATAAATATGTTATGAAAATTTTCTGGAATGAAATCACCAAGTATTAATAGTAATGACTGTGACAAATAACAACATTAAAATCAAGCTAAGCACATAGAGATTTCTTCCATTCAAATTAATACAAATCCGCATCCAAAGAGCCATGAAAATATTAGCCACTGCAAACAAAATAAAGCAAATAAATCTATCTTTAAATGTGTAACTATTTGAAAACATAATGAAAAGCTGGTTTAATACTTCCACAGGCCTCAGACACTTTCTATGATAAAATCAGAAAGAATGGGAGGGACCTATGAAGAAGGTCCATAAGTCAAGAAAAAAGCGGAAAATAGGCTGTCTTTTAAACATTTGCAAAACTGACATTTCATTACAATTAACTTAAGGTCTGGCTCAGTAAGCCCACCCCAGGTTTTAGCAGTCCCCAGTCTCTCATAACAAAGTTAAATTCATCTTTCTCTAGTCCATTAATCTTTTAGTATTGGCTCTCAGTAAAGATAAATTTACAGAGGGGGAACCTTCAAGATGGCGGAGGAGTAAGATGTGGAGATCACCTTCCTCCCCACAAATACATCAAAAATACACCTACATGTGGAACAACTCCTACAGAACACCTACTGAATGCTGGCAGAAGACCTCAGACTTCCCAAAAGGCAAGAACATCCCCACGTACCTGGGTAGGGCAACAGAAAAAATAAAAAACAGAGACAAAAGAATAGGGATGGGACCTGCACCTCTGGGAGGGAACTGTGAAGGAGGAAAAGTTTCCACACACTAGGAAGCCCCTTCACTGGTGGAGATGGGGGGTGGCGGGGGGGAGCTTCGGAGCCACGGAGGAGAGCGCAGCCACAGGGGTGTGGAGGGCAAAGCGGAGAGATTCCCGCACAGAGGAGCAGTGCCGACCAGCACTCACCAGCCCGAGAGGCTTGTCTGCTCACCCGCCGGGGCGGGCGGGGGCCGGGAGCTGAGGCTCGGGCTTCAGTCAGATCCCAGGGAGAGGACTGGGGTTGGCGGCATGAACACAGCCTGAAGGGGGCTAGTGCACCACAGCTAGCTGGGAGGGGGTCCGGGGAAAAGTCTGGACCTGCCTAAGAGGTAAAAGACCATTGTTTTGGGGTGCGTGAGGCAAGGGGATTTCTTCCCCATGTGCCCACAGAAAAGCAGAGTACCACTTAAGCGAGTCCAGAGACGGGTGTGAGCCATGGCTAACAGCTCAGACCCAAGAGACAGGAATGAAACGCTAATGCTGCTGCTGCTGCCACCAAGAATCCTGTGTGCAAGCACAGGTCACTATCCACACACCCCCACCAGGGGAGCCTATGCAGCCTGGCACTGCCAGGGTCCCATGATCCAGGGACAATTTCCCTGGGAGAACACGCGGCGCACCTCAAGCTATTGCAATGTCACACTGGCCTCTGCCACCACAGGCTCGCCCCACATTCCAATTATAACTACCGTAACCCTCTCTCCCCCTGGCCTGAGTGAGCAAGAGTGCCCTAATCAGCCTCTGCTTTAACCCCCTCCTGTCTGGGTGGGGAACAGAAGCCTGAGGGTAACCTACACACAGAGGTGGGGACAAATCCAAAGCTGAACCCCAGGAGCTGTGCCAACAAAGAAGAAAAAGGGAAATTTCTCCATGCAGCCTCAGGAACAGTGGATTAAATCCCCACAATCAACTTGATGTACCCTGCATCTGTGGAATACCTGAATAGACAATGAATTGTCCCAAAAATGAGGTAGTGTATTTTGGGAGCAACTGTAGACTTGGGGTTTGCTGTCTGCAACTGATTTCTTTCTGATTTTTATGTTTATCTTAATTTAGCTTTTAGCGCTTGTTATCATTAGTGGGTTTGTTTACTGGTTTCCTAGCTCTCTTCCTTTTTTTTTTAATTTTAATAATTTTTTTCTTTTTCTTTTCTTTATTTTTTTCTCCCTTTTCTTCTGAGCCATGTGGCTGACAGGGTCTTGGTGCTCTGGCCTGGTGTCAGGCCTGAGCCTATGAGCTGAGAGAGCCAAGTTCAGGATATTGGACCACCAGAGACCTCCCAACCCCACGTAATATCAATTGGTGACAGCTTTCCCAGATCTCCATCTCAACACTAAGACACAGCTCCACCCAACATCCAGCAACATCCAGTGCTGGATGCCCCATACCAAACAACTAGCAAGACAGGAACACAACCACACCCATTAGCAGAGAGGCTGCCTAAAATCATACTAAGTTCACAGACACCCCAAAACACATGACTGGACACGGTCCTGCTCACCAGAAAGACAAGATCCAGCTTCATCCACCAGAACACAGGCACCAGTCCCCTCAGACCTACTTCAGACCTAGGGACACATACAGACTGAAAGTGAAGGGATGGAAAAAGATATTCCATGAAAATGGAAATCAAAAGAAAGCTGGAGTAGCAATTCTTATATCAGACAAAATAGACTTTAAAATAAAGACTATTACAAGAGACAAAGAAGGACACCACCTAATGATAAAGGGATCAATCCAAGAAGAAGATATAACAATTGTAAATATTTATGCACCCAACATAGGAGCACCTCAATACATAAGGCAAATGCTAACAGCCATAAAGGAGGAAATCGACGGTAACACAATGATAGTAAGAGACATTAACACCTCACTTTCACCAATGGACAGATCATCCAAAATGAAAATAAATAAGGAAACACAAGCTTTAAATGACACATTAAACAAGATGGACTTAATTGATATTTATAGGACATTCCATCCAAAAACAACAGAATACACTTTTTTCTCAAGTACTCATGGAACATTCTCCAGGATAGATCATATCTTGGGTCACAAATCAAGCCTTGGTAAATTTAACAAAATTGAAATCGTATCAAGTATCTTTTCCGACCACAACACTATGAGACTAGATATCAATTACAGGAAAAAATGTGTAAGAAATGCAAACACATGGAGGCTAAACAACACACTACTTAATAACCAAGAGATCACTGAAGAAATCAAAGAGGAAATCAAAAATTACCTAGAAACAAATGACAATGAAAACATGACGACCCAAAACCTATGGGATGCAGCAAAAGCATTTCTAACAGGGAAGTTTATAGCAATACAATCCTACCTCAAGAAACAAGAAAAATCTCAAACAAACAACCTAACCTTACACCTAAAGCAATTAGAGAAAGAAAAACAAAAAAACCCCAAAGTTAGCAAAAGGAAAGAAATCATAAAAATCAGATCAGAAATAAATGAAAAAAAAATGAAGAAAACAATAGCAAAGATAAAAAAAACTAAAAGCTGGTTCTTTAAGAAGATAAAATTGATAAACCATTAGCCAGACTCATCAAGAAAAAAAGGGAAAGACTCAAATCAACAAAATTAGAAATGAAAAAGGAGAAGTAACAACTGACACTGCAGAAATACAAAGGACCATGAGAGATTACTACAAGCAACAATAAGCCAATAAAATGGACAACCTGGAAGAAATGGACAAATTCTTAGAAAAGCACAACTTTCCAAGACTGAACCAGGAAGAAATAGATAATGTAAACAGACCAGTCACAAGCACTGAAATTGAAACTGTGATGAAAAATCTTCCAACAAACAAAAGCCCAGGACCAGATGGCTTCACAGGTGAATTCTATCAAACATTTAGAGAAGAGCTAACACCTATCCTTCTCAAACTCTTCCAAAATATAGCAGAGGGAGGAACACTCCCAAACTCATTCTAGGAGGCCACCATCACCCTGATACCAAAACCAGACAAAGATGTCACAAAAAACGAAAACTACAGGCCAATATCTCTGATGAACATAGATGCAAAAATCCTCAACAAAGTACTAACAAACAGAATCCAACAGCATACTAAACGGATCATACACAATGATCAAGTGGGGTTTATCCCAGGCATGCAAGGATTCTTCAATACACGCAAATCAATCAATGTGATACACCATATTAACAAATTGAAGGATAAAAACCATATGATAATCTCAATAGATGCAGAAAAAGCTTTCGACAAAATTCAACACCCATTTATGTTACAAACCTTCCCGAAAGTAGGCATAGAGGGAACCTACCTCAACATAATAAAGGCCATATATGACAAACCAACAGCCAACGTCATCCTCAATGGTGAAAAACTGAAACCATTTCCACTAAGATCAGGAACAAGACAAGGTTGCCCACTCTCACCACTATTATTCAACATAGTTTTGGAAGTGTTAGCCACAGCAATCAGAGAAGAAAAAGAAATAAAAGGATTCCAAATCGGAAAAGAAGAAATAAAGCTGTCACTGTTTGCAGATGACATGATACTATACATAGAGAATCCCAAAGATGATACCAGAAAACTACTAGAGCTAATCAATGAATTTGGTAAAGTAGCAGGATACAAAATTAATGAACAGAAATCTCTTGCATCCCTATACACTAACGATGAAAAATCTGAAAGAGAAATTAAGGAAACACTCCCATTTACCACTGCAACAAAAAGAATAAAATACCTAGGCATAAACCTACCTAAGGAGACAAAAGACCTGTATGCAGAAAACTATAAGACACTGATGAAAGAAATTAAAGACGATACAAACAGATGGAGAGATATACCATGTTCTTAGATTGGAAGAATCAACATTGTGAAAATGACTATACTACCAAAAGCAATCTACAGATTCAATGCAATCCCTATCAAACTACCAATGGCATTTTTCACAGAACTAGAACAAAAAAATTCACAATATGTATGGAAACACAAAAGACCCCAAATAGCCAAAGCAATCTTGAGAAAGAAAAATGGAGCTGGAGGAATCAGGCTCCCTGACTTCAGACTATACTACAAAGCTATAGTAATCAAGACAGTATGGTACTGGCACAAAAACAGAAATATAGATCAATGGAACAGGATAGAAAGCCCAGAGATACACCCACACACATATGGTCACCTTATCTTTGATGAAGGAGGCCAGAATATCCAATGGAGAAAAGACAGCCTCTTCAGTAAGTAGTGCTGAAGGGAAATCAGCTCGGTGCTTTGTGACCACCTCGAGGGGTGGGATAGGGAGGGTGGGAGGGGAACGCAAGAGGGAGAGGATATGGGGATATATGTATACGTATAGCTGATTCACTTTGTTATACAGCAGAAACTAACACAACATTGTAAAGCAATTATACTCCAATAAACATGTTAAACAAAAAATGAGGAAGCATTTTTTGCAACTGTAAATGTGACCACTTTAAAAATATTATTAAAATCCCATTAGTAAACACATGAAAGGATGTTCAACATCACTAATCATTAGAGAAATGCAAATCATAACTACAATGAGGTATCACCTCACTCCAGTCAGAATGGCCGTCATCAAAAAATCTGCAAACAATAAATGCTGGAGAGGGTGTGCAGTAAAGGGAACCCTCTTGAACTGTTGGTGGGAATGTAAATTGATACAGCCACTATGGAGAACAGTATGAAGGTTCCTTAAAAAACTAAAAAGAGAACTACCATATGACCCAGCAATCCCACTACTGGGCATATACCCTGAGAAAGCCATAATTTAAAAAGAGTCATGTACCACAATGTTCATTGCAGCTCTGTTTACGATAGACAGGACATGGAAGCAACCTAAGTGTCCATTGAGAGATGAATGGATAGAGAAGATGTGGCACATATATACAATGGAATATTACTCAGCCATAAAAAGACACGAAACTGAGTTATTTGTAGTGAGGTGGATGGACCTAGAGTCTGTCATACAGAGTGAAGTAGGTCAGAAAGAGAAAAATAAATAACGTATGCTAACACATATATATGGAATCTAAAAAAACAAAAAAAAATGGTTCTGATGAAACTAGGGGCAGGACAGGAATAAAGATGCAGACATAGAGAATGGACTTGAGGACATGGGGAGGGGAAGGGGAAGCTGGGATGAAGTGAGAGAGTGGCATTGACATATATACACTACCAAATATAAAATAGATAGCTAGTGGGAAGTAGCTGCATAGCACAGAGAGATCAGCTCTGTGTTCTGTGTCCACCTTGAGAGGTGGGATATGGAGGGTAGGAGGGAGATGCAAGAGGGAGGGGATATGGGGATATATATATATACATATAACTGATTCACTTTGCTATACAGCAGAAACTAATACAACATTGTAAAGCAATCATACTCCAACAAAGATGTTAAAAAAAGAGAAATGCATATTTTAAAAAATAGATAAAGTTACAACCCTTTAAAAAGCCATAAATGTCATATCAATATATAGCATTATATTATAGCAGAATTTTTAATGTTATTTAAAACGAAACCTGATTGTAGATACTTCTGCCTTCTAAAAGTTTGGACGAGGAACATACATCATATTAATGGAGGAGAAAATGTCTCCACCCTGGTTCTTTCCACTTGCCATGAATAAGAGAATAAAACCTAAAATTTCTTATTTTTTATCACTTCTATATTGTTAAAGAGTAAGACCTGGGGCAGATGACAACTTTTCATCAGAGTACCTCAATTAATTTTTGGTTTTAGAATGTATGCCTGGAGGTGAATACGGGAATGGAAAATTAAATTGTTCTGAAAAACTATTGTGAGAAATTATGATGTGATTGTGTCTTGAAGATTCAAAGAGATGAATGAGCCTAGCAGAAGGCCGGAATTCACTGAGAAATTTGGTCAATTCCCAGTGGTGGAGTGGTAGAAGAACTTTTAATAAACGAGAAGTATAATCTTGAATTTTATGATATTTTCAATTTCTGAATGTAAAAACCTTCTATAAATAAAGCCTACTACAACATAAATGCTTTGGTGAATGGTCTGAGGGGAAATTAAGGAAAAGAGAACTGTGTTTCTTGTTTGAATTGACGGCAAGAAACTGGTAATTAAGACAATAAAGTGATGAGGAGTGTTGATTGAGCCGTAAGCTCTGGGAAGGCAGGGACATATCTGTCTTATTCATCAATGCCTAGAGATTGAGCCCGTGACTGAGCAGATCTCCCATAAACATGTGCTGAATTAATTAACAAATTATGCCATCAACATACAAACATATACATGGAAGAAAGTGCTTACTTCTTCCCAGAGATTTTAGGAAAAAACTTCTGAAGGAGTTTAATTGAATGAGTTGCAATTTGAGCAAAATCTTGAGTTCACCAGAAAAAAAAGAAGGAGTGAATTCTAGCCATTGGGCACAAGATGTACAGAGGCGTGAAATAACCTCGTGTGTCTGGGGATTTGCAGACTGTTTGGTGTGGCTCCGTCTCCGAGTGCATGTGAGAGAGAGCTGGAGGTAAAACCCAAAAGAAAGCCAAGGCCAGAGCCTACAGATGTGGTATGATACACCGTGATATAAAGTAAAAAAGAAAAATAATGCCACTTTCAGCAACATGGATGGACCTAGAGATTATCATACTAATTGAAGTAAGCCAGACAGAGAAAGACAAATATCATATATCACTTATACGTGAAATCTAAAAAATGATGCAAATGAATTTATCTACAAAACAGAAATAGACTCACAGACATAGAACACACACTTATGGTTACCAAAGGGGAAGGGGGGGAGATAAATTAGGAGTTTGAGATTAAAATATACAAACTATTATATAAAAAATAGATAACCAACAAGGACCTATGGCATAGCACAGGGAACTATACTCAATATCTTGTAATAAGCTATAATGGAAGAGAATGTAAAAAAAGAATACATATATTTGTGTATATATATGTATATATAACTGAATCACTTTGCTGTATACATGAAACTAACACAACATTGTAAGTCAACTATATTTCAATAAATTTTTTTTTAAAAACTCATTAAACTTAGTAAAAGAAGTCATAAATAAATAAATAAATATAGTAAAAAAAAAAAGACATTTTATTATACAAGGAGATGACTGTGTGTATGCAAAGAATAGGACTGTTAAACCTTTTGTTCAGGACACCACACTCCTATGAATACAACTTACTAAAATAACCAGTGTGATAATTTGGAGATGCACTCTTTTGTCCATGTTAATTGAGGAAAGCAGCAGTTTGTGCCATCCAAGATGTATTCATTTAGAGGCCCAGAGGTGTGGACGTATTCCACTATACACAAATTCAGAGACAACACAACACACTGAACACTGAGGCTAGGAGACACTCCCTGCCTGTCATTGATGAATCGACAGACATCAGAAGATCCATGAAATGAGATGGCATTGCTTTCTGTTCATAGATTGATACACATACAATCATAATTGAAATCCTAACACATATGGGAGAAAATCTAATTAGGATCATCAGAATGTACTTTGGAAACAACACTGAAATATAAGGAGATTGGGAAAAGAACCTCCAGGCCTTTTGATTATCATATGTCTAAAATCTGCATATTCATGCTCATCTGGAAAGCTACCATGAGCTATGTGGTCCTTATGCTCCATCTGCATTTGCCATCTTCCTTTCCCTACCCCTTGATGCTTCCACTAAATAACTGTTTATAAAAAAAATGCAAGAAATGGCAAGGGTAGGAAAGCAAAATTATCACTGCATTTTGCGGCCCCAAGCCAAACTAACAGCTCAAGCTTCCTTATTCTTTCAGATGTGGTTAATTTATTCTGATATTAGTGACAATCCAAGATATTTAGACAAAACTATGTGACAATGAGGAAGGCCCAGAGGGCAGGTCACATTGACCTAGTAAAGAGAGAGGACAGCTGACAGAAGTCCTAAGACAGAGTCTTCATTTGGGGTCCAGAGACCACCAATAGGACTATTAAGAGATTTCTGGGGTTCGTGGACTTGGATGCAAGAACATAACATATTTTTTATTTATTTCTAACTGAAATTTAGCATTTCCTTAAACTGTGAATGTAAGTAATAAAGCACTGTAGTATCAGCCATACGTATGACTCTGTCACCAAGAGAAATAACAGACATTTTCATATCACATTAGAGTTATTGCAAATATATCACTTATACACACCACTAATTTGAAATTACAGTAGTATTGAGGACTCGCCTCTAATCACACTTAATCATCATCTTCCTGTCTACAGATGTTGGCCCAACTATAGGGCAACTCTGCCCCTAGTAGTCACTCAACCCCAAAGATGGATCTGTATGTTCTCATGTTGGTACCCAAGATATATTCATTGCTTTCCAGTGCAATCTGTCTAAAATTGTTTGCAAGTTAATATACTGAAAGGTGTGAGTCATGTTAATATTTCGATTCCTTTGTTTTAGTGTAATTTTATGTATTTTATTGTATGCATATAAAAATTTCATTCTGAGAATTGGTCTATAAGCTTCACCAGACTGCCAAAAACAAACATTAAGCAAACAAACAAAAAAAATGTTTTGATCCCTTGGCCTAGTTTATATTGCTTTCTGGAAATTAGGAGGAATCAATTCTTACCTTCCTTCCTTCTATTATTCAACTTGGTGTCATTAAAGGGTGGAGTCAGGGAATCAGGGGAGTTTGGTGGACTCCACCACTTAGAATAAAAGCAGTAGGACTTTCAGCCTTCATGTCAGGAAGGAGTCAAGTCTGGAAGCCAAACTCTGAGGACTTTCCAAGGTCTGAAAGCTTATTCCTTTGTTTATATTCATTGCTTAAAATTTCTTACATCCACAGTCATCAGCAACTCCCTGAAATCAGAAGGGCTTCTGGGCTTCCCTACAGAGGCAAATAGGAAGGAAGCACTAAAACAAGAAGAGATCCAGGCAACAGAGTAGGTGGCAGAGGTGTGGGGGGATTAGCTTCCAAGAGGAGAGATGAGCACGCTGAGATTCCTGAGCCTGTCCTAGGAAGGGCAGAGGGAACACACCAGGAGCCATTCTGTGACTAGAACAAAGCATGCTAGGGCTAGGGGCCATCTATGACTCTCTCAACCTTTCTCAAGAACTTTTAAGGATGTAGGACAATTGCTGAGGAACTGCTGTGTATAGTTGTTAGGAATACATCCACGTTCTGATGCTAAGATCTATTAAAGACCCCTGCATAAGCTGACTACTGCGGTCCCCTTCTAATTCTGGAATATAATTATGGATTTTAGAGTCCAAAGGCCCTCTGCAACACCCCCATCACCGTATTACCCACTTCCCACTAAGTCCTATAAAAGGGACAATGCATTTCCACCCTAGTATAGAATGTTGATTCCCCAGGAAACAAGACTTAGTAGGTTCCATTCTCAAGAGTACTGGGTCTCTGAAGAGACAGGAGTAAAGGAAGGGGCATTTCTTCAGGGTTAAGCCTTGCGCTGGAAGTTTATTTCATGTAATCCTCAATGCAATAATTTAAATTAAAATTACTGTGAATGAAAATTTTACCTGTCATATCAGTGAAACAAAGGATGTTGCAGCCATCAAGACATTACATTACAGCCGCCCAGACAGTGAACCTTGAAAGAACTCAGGCTGGAAACAAACAAGCTGCTCACTGCCAAGCCTTCAGCCACTGCAGTTGCTCCCAACTGTGCACGCTGAGAGGATTCAGGATGGAGAGAAGCAGGATACTGGCCCCAGAGAGCTGAGGTGCATTTCAAAGGAATGATTTCAGTGAACCCAGTCTCTTGCATGTTCCCACACATAGAAAAGCGCTAACTTCCTTAACTTGAGATATCTGGTTTTCTTTAATTAACAGTAAACTTTTGATGTTCAGACTACCTAATCTTTGTTGCAAAAACTCCTACATATACTGGATTCCCCCCACACACACACACACAACCCCTTGCCTCTTTGGAGCAGTCTCTCAGAGTTATCTGAGATACTATGTCCCGGGCTTGAAGTCCTCAGAATGTCTGCCGAATAAAATATAATTCTCAACTTTTAGGTTGTGCATTTTTTTTCATCAACATTACTAACCCAGTTTTCAGCAAACTGAAACTCAGAGGGATTAATTAATTTATTCAAGTTCATATAAAATAGTCAAGGCTGGTTGACTCCAAGCCTATTATTCTATATCTACCACACTGTGTTATGCAGAATCGTAGAAAAGAGTTCACATTATAGAACCAAATGCAAGCACCTGCAATTTTACAGCATCGTGATTTTGGTCAGATTTCTTTATCTTTCTGTGCCTCAATTACTTCACTTACAATGTGGATCATAGTATCTACCTCTCTTAACCCCATGCACTTGGCACATAATAAGTGGGTGATAAAAGTTAGTTATTTTCGTCATGGCACAAGAAAAAGAACAAAACTCAGAAAGGGAAGGCAGCAAGAAAGTAAAAAAGCAAGGAATGACCTATGCCTCACATGATTTGCACAGCATTTTGATTCTCTCAGTTTTAATTCAGGAAATATTAATTGCACATCCAATATCCACAAGGAACTCTGGAAAATACAAAGATGACTTGGAACCAGATTCTATTTTGAAAGATTTATTCTCTAAAAAATTGTTGAGGTATTACCATGGGCCAGATGGAGGCGACACATACAATTAAATGTAAAACAAGATCTTTATCGCATTGTATTGTAATTTGAGAATTGACATGCCAATTTCCATGTACACTGTGAGCCATTTAAAAGCAGAAACTCTTAGTCTCAATGTCTTCCCTGTGTTTATCCCAGTGCCCTGAACACAGAAGTTATGTAATAAATGTTCCAGGGAGGGAGGGAGGGAAAGAGGGAAGCTGGGAGGAACAAGTAAGTGGAGGAAAAAGGATGAGGAGCAGAAGTAAGTAAGAAAGGAGAAGGTCTACAAAGAGGCACAATCACAGGATGTGGGACTTCAGAGGAAGGCAGTATTAACTGAGTGAGAATTTTGTGGCATTCGAGATATATTAGATGACTTGAGGAATGGGTCGGAATGTAGTCTTGTTCATTGTACCTGATACGTAGTAGACTCAGTATGCATTTGTTGATTGAATGAGTGAATGAATGAAGAGTACAGGGGTGGGAAAGTGTCTTGGGAAACCACTGTAGGAATCTGAACATGCCATATACCTTTCCTATTCTCAGACTGCTCACCAGGCAAAATGAAGGATGAAATCATGCCTTTCAGTGTCTTCTACTAACATTTGCAATCCCAAACTAATTTTGCCACTTTATCTTTTGAAAAATATAAAATGGAGAAACTTTATTCTCTGCTAGATGGTGGCTAACCCACCTTTTTATAATCCTATGCTAAACTCTGGCTCCGCGTAAATAGTTCCCAACATTGGGGGCATAAGAGTTGTAGGCTCTACAACTTTTTACAATGTCTGAGACTCATTAAGCATGTTAAACCAGAGAAATGTACCTAATGCCTTTTAAATTGCACATTTTTATGTCTCAGGGAACTAGGAAGGCATGTACAGTAAAAACCAAGAAGCTGACAAGTTACTTGAACAACTTTCTTTGATATCTTTTCTAGACCAGCAGCTCAGATGTTCTGCCTTATTAAGTAAAACTACTTTCCACTCCCTGTATCATTGAAGAGATATGTCATAATACCTTTGAACTGAACGACATTTAGAGATCACTTTCTCATCTACAGATGTTGAGCAGTTGGAATGCAGTCTCCAACAAAGTTGGTGAGCAGGGAAAGATAAGACAGGAAGGAAGTTATTTAAACACATCCCTGGCAGAACATCACGATCCCCTAACAAATGTTAAGATTCCTTGGGAGGAACGGAGGAAGGGAGAGAGGGGAAGGAATGGAGGTAGGGAAGAGGAAATAATATGGTAGGTAACAGCTTGGGATTTTCAAAAAGGGGATATTACATTTATTGAGATGCATTCTGTGTGGATCACTGTGCCAGGCATTGCAGATACTAAGATGACGGAGGCACAATCTCTCTCCTTGAGCACCTCACAGTAGAATGTTTGTAAGCAGATGTTTTCAGTGTAATATGAGAGCCATATCAGTCATATTCACCATGTGTGAGGACCCCCTTTGAACTCTCAGTATGCCAACAGCATGGAGAAGAAGAGAAACCATGTGAATTCTAGCACTGACTCTTACTACCTGTGTGATTTTTGGACAAGTTACCTAATTTCACTTAGATTCAGCTCCCTGTTTAATAGGCATACCTACCTCTAAGGACTGTTGGGGATATTAACAGTCCATGCATGGCCATAGAGGTTGTAATATGTGTTTGCTCTATTATTTGAGAATATTTGATTTTGCTCTAGACAACAAGAAAAATAAATGGGATGGATGGAAACCCTTTAAAAGTGTCACATTTAGGCAGGAAGTAAGCATGTAGTTTATAAAACAGAGGCAGAATTCACAAGATATATTAAATATCAATAGTAATTAAGTTAGTAACCTATAAGATATGTTAAAGATGGATAAAATAATAGAATGTATAAGAGAATAAATGAGTGCTCCTAATAAATAGAAAGGGATAAAAAGACAAATTTATTAGGTGTTATAATGTGTCCTCTGGGCTGACAGCTATCTCATCCAAAAATCAGCTACCCAATATGGGCCCAGTCTATTCTTTGCCCAAGAAACAGAAATAAAATCCCTAACAGTTCATGAGGCTAATGTGTACTTCACTTGCATCTCTATAAAAGACAGACTATGTGTTCTGGCACCAGGCACCTTCTGTTCATTGGGTTCCTTTGCTCAAACCTCAGTTCTGGTCCTTGCAGGCACAGCATTGGTGAGGAAGGCTGATGCAGCAAAAGGAGAGAGACAAAATATACAACATGGTATATTTTGGGTAGTGTGGTCCATACAACTCGCTTGCATCTTAACCTAAGTATATAAACCAAATTTCTTCTTTTGTTTGTCTTTCCTTTGCTTCTCATATATATTTTAAACTGATTTGATAAGCTATGTGATTCAAGAAACTTAATTTGGCCTATGAACTCTTCTGTCCCATGACCTCTGAGATGGCGTGCCTGGTTGTATAATTGGAGACTGACATTGCTTCCAGGTGGCTTCTTACATGTCAGAAGTTGTGTCTCCAAAACAGAAATAGAGATCAATGGAACAGGATGGAAAGCCCAGAGATAAACCCACGCACATATGGTCACCTTATCTTTGATAAAGGAAGCAAGAATATACAACGGAGAAAAGACAGCCTCTTCACTAAGTGGTGCTGGGAAAACTGGACAGCTACATGTAAAAGAATGAAATTAGAACTCTCCCTAACACCATACACAAAAATAAACTCAAAATGGATTAAAGACCTAAACGTAAGGCCAGACACCATCAAACTCTTAGAGGAAAACATAGGCAGAACACTCTCTGACATAAATCACAGCAAGATCCTTTTTGACCCACCTCCTACAGAAATGGAAATAAAAACAAAAATAAACAAATGGGACCTAATGAAACTTAAAAGCTTTTGCACAGCAAAGGAAACGATAAACAAGACAAAAAGACAACCCTCAGAATGGGAAAAAATATTTGCAAAGGAAGCAACTGAAAAAGGATTATTCTCCAAAATTTACAAGCAGCCCATGCAGCTCAATATCAAAAAAACAAACAACCCAATCCAAAACGGGGCAGAAGACCTAAATAGACATTTCTCCAAAGAAGATATACAGATTGCCAACAGACACATGAAAGAATGCTCAACATCACTAATCTTTAGAGAAACGCAAATCAAAACTACAATGAGGTATCACCTCACACCAGTCAGAATGGCTGCCATCAAAAAATCTACAAACAATAAATGCTGGAGAGGGTGCGAAGAAAAGGGAACCCTCTTGCACTGTCGGTGGGAATGTAAATTGATACAGCCACTATGGAGAACAGTATGGAGGTTCCTTAAAAAACTAAAAATAGAACTACCATACGACCCAGCAATCCCACTACTGGACATATACCCTGAGAAAACCATAATTCAAAAAGAGTCATGTACCACAATATTCATTGCAACTCTATTTACAATAGCCCGGACATGGAAGCAACCTAAGTGTCCATCGACAGATGAATGGATAAAGAAGATGTGTCACATATATACAATGGAATATTACTCAGCCATAAAAAGACACGAAACTGAGTTATTTGTAGTGAGGTGGATGGACCTAGAGACTGTCATACAGAGTGAAGTAAGTCAGAAAGAGAAAAACAAATACCATATGTTAACACATATACATGGAATCTAAAAAAAAAAAAAAAAAAGGTTCTGAAGAACGTAGGGGCAGAACAGGAATAAAGACACAGAGGTAGAGAATGGACTTGAGGACACGGGGAGGGGGAAGGGTAAGCTGGGACAAAGTGAGAGAGTGGCATGGACATATATACACTACCAAATGTAAAATAGATAGCTAGTGGGAAGCAGCTGCATAGCACAAGGAGATCAGCTCAGTGCTTTGTGACCACCTAGAGGGGTGGCATGGGGAGGATGGGAGGGAGATGCAAGAGGGAGGAGATATGGGGATATATGTATATGTATAGCTGATTCACTTTGTCATAAAGCAGAAGCTAACACACCATTGTAAAGCAATTATACTCCAATAAAGATGTTAAAAAATAAAAGAAGTTGTGCCTATTAGTTCCTTTCCTTCTTTTTTTTAATTTAATTTTTATTTTATCTTGGAGTATAGTTGATTTACAATATTGTGTTAGTTTCAGGTGTGCAGCAAAGTGATTCAATTATACCTATACATATATCCATTCTTTTTCAAATTCTTTTCCCATATAGGTTATTACAGAATACTGAGTGGAGTTCCCTGTGCTCCTTCTATCGTACTGAAAGATATGAAAGAATGAACCGCAGTTCATTTTGGAATGGGTATGGCTTAATTATATTTTTCTGCTTGATTCTACTTATACAAAATATGTCTATCATTGCATGTCCCACTCAAAATTCCTGCTGTGTAAACATCTCCCCACACAATGCCAGCTCTCTGGCAGTAGTGCTTTGGACCAGGGGTGGATTGATTCAGTACCAGCCAACCACTGGCTAGCCAGTGACCTGAGACTTATGAGATATTACTCAGAATGATCAGCTCCGAGCCCAGTCAAATAATGATGTTGAGAATTTGGACCTGAGACACTGAAGCTAGCATCAGTTATAAAGAGGCCCTAAAGTGCACAGGCCATGCTGTGGCTGAGGGCTGGTGTCGACTGTGCATGAAGAGATGAACAGGGATCTATTAACCACATTCAAGATGATAGGAAAGGAAGAGAATACTGGTCTTTGGAAAGTGGCAACACAGTAGATGCCCAGGAAGAAGCAGAGATACCAATGAAAAGTGACTACAAATTCCCCAGGAGAAAAATGGATGAGGAAATTTGCCTTAATTTCAGCTTTCCATTTCCAGCTTTAGTGGGACCCAACCATTCAGAAGTTCCCAACCTGGGTCCCTCAGATCAGTAGTATATAAGAAACTTCCATTTACCTTATAGTATGTTTTTTTTTTTTTACCATTTCTGTTTCTTGTAAGCAAATAAATAAAAACTTCCATTAGAATAGTACTTGTTCATTTTAATGTTCACAAATAACCTCATTTAGAAGCCACTTACACGTGTCTGTCTCTAAGAGTGTGTATTGATGGTAAAACTATATGATTCAATTAATACAGTGTCAGTCATATATTTAAGTGCCACATTCAGTTGGTATGTCATAAAAGACACCATCTGTGCAGACCCTAGTAAATTAGGTTACTTGCTGATGACATTGAAGGAGCCAACAGAACCCTGGTCCCCTTACACCTATCCCATCTAGAAGAATTAATCCCAACAACCTTCAGAGTCTTATGACAAGTTAATGACAGAGAAAAAAGTAGCATATCCCCAAACTCACCCAATTTATAGAAATGCCAACAAAAATTGTCATCAGTTAGCAAATTGAGTGTGAGAGAGCAATAATGTTGCTTCTCCAGAAAACTTATTCCATTTGATAGTTGGATCACATTTGGCCTAGCTGGAATTATTTCTTGGTGAAAAATTAATTAGCAAAAAACTTAATCTGCTTGTCTCCTTTTTTTATGGAAAATGAACTGTCAGGGCTTGACAAGGTCACATAAAAATGTGTGTAAGCATGTCACAGTCAGGGAACCTAAAGATGAATTCCTCAGCCAAAGTTTTATTATATGTATATTAACCATTGAACTGATTTCCAGCTTTAAAAATTATTCCTAACTCAAACATTATTTTAGATGGGGGCATTAATTGCTTTAACTCCATTGCCCCTCTACTACATTCCAAGCACTGCATTCCAATCTGTTGACAAATAGATAGTTATCCCCATGTACAAAAGAATAAACTGAGATTCAGAGAAATTATATTACTTGCTCAAGGATACACAGCAAGTTAATTAGAACACTCATATTCTGTAATTAGACCATGTCTAGCTCCAAACCTAGCTTTTCCATTTCATCATGCTACTTTAACTCAATTAAAATGCGTTAAATTGATGCTATTTAAGCAATAAAATGTGTTTTACTTTAATCATTTTTATGGAAACATGTTTGGCTGTAGCCTTATTTAAACACAATAAACAGTTTGGGCTTTTTCATTGATTTGGAGAGATAATCAGGATCATTATCTAAAGTGTAAAAAGGCACAGGTATGTGTCTCTTCAAAAAAGGTAAAACTTCCTATCGTTTTTCTGGCACACTGAGTGGCTTGTGGGATCTTAGTTCCCTGACCAGGGATCAAACCTGGGGCCCTCAGCAGTGAAAGCATGGAGTCCTAACAACTGGACCGCCAGGGAATTCCTAAAGCCTCCTATCTTTAAAAGAAATGGCCTTCAGTCATCACAGCGGGCTGTCACCACAGGTTTGTTAAATGAATAAACGAAAGTCCCTCAAGCTCTTGAAACTCAGCACCTCCAAAACTAAACTCATTTTCTCTAAGTTTTTCCCAAAAATATAATAATAAACAAAACTGCCCTGTATTTCCCCATATCACTGGATGGGATCACCATCCACTCTGTTTCCCACACTGGAATTCTTGGAGTCATCCTGACTCCTGTTTCTGATCCCTGTATTCAGTGTGTCACCATGCTAGACAACTTCCAGAGCCCCTCTCCAGATGCCCTTTCTTCTCATCTTTCTTAAGTTGGCTTCCAATGAAGGGTATCAGTGGGCTTACATTCAGCCAATGCAGAGCCCCAGGAAGACATCAGAGAGAGGGAAGAGACTGAGGGTAGGGGGGGTTTGCCCACAGCTCCATCTCTACTAGGACCCTGTGAGCTAGCTATGACCTCTGACCAGCCTTTCTAGAGTTCTTTCTCACCAGGTTCTAGGAACTACTTTCTCCTCTTGCTATTTGAGGCTAGGGGTGGAAATAACTTCCTGCTGTATCAATGTTCTTTTCTGCATACCTACATTCTACCCTCACCTTTCTAAATAGTTACTTTACTAAAACTCACCTCTAAATAACTAGTTTGAGTGTGCCCACTAGTTCCTGTGTTCTGACGAATACTGTAAT
Source organism: Balaenoptera ricei (assembly GCF_028023285.1). Taxonomy (NCBI): domain Eukaryota; kingdom Metazoa; phylum Chordata; class Mammalia; order Artiodactyla; family Balaenopteridae; genus Balaenoptera; species Balaenoptera ricei. The sequence goes on along the minus strand of NC_082646.1, from coordinate 52,785,338 downwards.
ACAATCCTGTTTATTCTAGATATTTCTTGAATCTGTCTACTTCTCTACCCAAAGCCTTTGCCTTAATTTGGAACTTCATCTTTTATTTTTGGATTGCTGCAACGCCCACTTGACTAGTCTTTAATCCATTCTCCATAGTCTAATTAGTGACATCTTTCTAAAAAATATATCTTATCAGGTCTCTACATCATGGCCCTGTTTAAAACCCTTCAATGACTGGCTCCTCATTGTCCCATTGTAACTCCAAACTCCTCAGGATGTTCTACAAATTTCTGTATGAGGAGATCAGCTCGGTGCTTTGTGACCACCTAGAGGAGTGGGATAGGGAGGGTGGGAGGGAGATGCAAGAGGGAGGGGATATGGGGGTATATGTATATGTATAGCTGATTCACTTTGTTATAAAGCAGCAGCTAACACACCATTGTAAAGCAATTATACTCCAATAAAGATGTTAAAAAATAAATAAACAAATAAATAAATAAATCCTCAGGAAAAAAAAAAATTTCTGTATCACCTGGACCATGTTCACTTCATCAGACTCACTGCTTAACACTCCTCCTTTCTGCTGCTTTGAACTCTTTGTTTTAGCCATGCTGGCTAGTACAATAGTTCAGCAGGCCTCCATAATGCACTATGCTAGATCCCCCAACTCCAATTCCATCTTACACAATTCATTTCCTCCATCTACATCAAAATTCCCACTCAACTACCATTGGCTAATTCCTGTTCCCCCTACAGGACAGGCTTTGGCTTCATCATCTCTGGGAAGCCTTTGCTGAGATTTCTTCCCATGTTAGATTAGTGTTCTTTCCCTGTGTTCCTATACGCCTGTCTTGGTCATAATACCGATCACACTTATTGCTCCCACTAGACAACGGTTTCCTTGAAAGCAGTAACCAAATCTCTTATCTCTGTATCCTTAGCTTCAGAGAAGTATTTGACATAGAATAGGGACTCAATAAAGATTTGCTGAATGAATTAAGTTAGCCCCCTGAACATTCTTCCCAGCAAAACCCAAACCCTACAAAACATATTTTTTCTATATTTTCTTTATCAAGATGTCTTTGGTACAGAAGTGTTTGTGATGTACATGTTTATCTGAAATATGAGGTGATATTGATTTGTATGTATATTTATATTTCAGGCAGTCACATTATGCCATGCTTTGGTAATAGCTGCAAAATTCTCCCACTGGGAGAAGTTTCTATAATCGCAGTTGATGATTTCTTTTTATAGACTTTATATTTGGTGCACTGCTTTTTATTGTCAGAAATCAAATTAAGAAAAAGAATTCTTCTGAAATAAGAGTTCTGGCCCTGAAAACTGTAAACTCAAAGGGGGAACTTATCTATCCCAGTGAAACACCAGGTAAATTACCACCAGAGATTGCAAACTGCTTGAGAAAATAAAGTTTCCAATTCACCAACATAGAGTAGGAGAAGATATAAAATCAGAATGAATATGATGTGGAGAGGAATACTCGCAGAACCTAGGATCTTGAACATTGGGGATTTAGTTGCTGATACACTACAAATAAATTACGCCTACTTCTATTATGGATATCAGCATTACAGGTAATTTTTTCCATCTCTACTCTTTTTCTTGATGGGCAGACTCCATAGTTACAAATTGCAAGAAGTTGGGTGTGGTTGTTTATTCCCTCTTTATCTATAATAAAATACTAGTTGTTATGGAATCTCTGGCACACTCTCATTGCCCCTCTCCCATGGAGGCCATGAACTTTCCATTTTGTGGAAATGTATCCTCCCCATTTGTCAGTTATCTACTCTGCATAACATACCACCACAACTCAGTGGCTTAAAACTACCGTTTAATTCTATCACAACTCTGTGCGTTGGTAATGTGGGCTGGGTTCAGCTGGGTGATTCTTCTGCTGGACTCTCCCATGTGGTGGGTGGCCAGTTGGTGGATCAGCTGGGGCTTGTTCGATTATGAGGGCCACCCTGAGATGCTGGGATGGCTAAAGCCTCACTCCATGTAGAGCCTCACCTTCCAGCAGGCTACCTGCTCTCGTTCACAGGGAGGTCACAGTCCCAAGAACAGAAAGGGAGGGCAAGCACCAAAGCAAAGCACTGTTCAAGCTACAGCTTTGGTCATGTTTGCTACTTTCCCACTTGCCAAAGCAAGGTACATGGCCAAACCCAGAGTCAATGTGAGAGGAGTCTAGTGAAAGTTATGGATACAGAAAGGCATGAACAAATTCATGACCATTACTATGATATTCATGCATGCCATTCCTGACATTTCCTTCTACGTGGTGGAGCCTGAGTTATGTAACACTCCTGGCCTCTCTTGCTCCTTCACTCACTGCCAGGAAAGGCAGTGATTTTTTTTTTCTTGAAAATTTGGGTGAGAATAAAGCAGACATGCCCAGCTAGCTCTTCTCTTTTTCCTATTTGGGTGGGCCAACTTCTGTACCCTAAGAGTTGCCTGCGTCTGTTGAATTTAGGGGCTTAGTAATGAAAAATCCATTTGTCTGCAGATAAAAGTCATATTCTCCAATACCAAGATTTTGCCAATAAAGAAATTTTGGGCCCCATCTATTTACTCTTGTCTTATTTCTCAATTAGTTCAAACTCAGTGAAAGACCCTACCCCTTCCATCCTAATCCTCTCCAAGCACACACACACACACACACACACACACACACACACACACACAAAATAGCAGTTGAATGGAAAACTTCACTATTGTGCCAAAATGGCCACTCTCTTAAGTGAAAAAAAAGGGAGGGGAGTTGATAAGGGAGAATTCCTAGGAATGACTATAGAAAATGATTACAGAAACTCCATCATTGGGACTTCCCTGGTGGTCCAGTAGTTAAGACTCTGTACTTCCAATGCAGGGGGCATGAGTTCGATCCCTGGACAGGGAACTAAGATCCCTCATGCCACGTGGAGCGGCCAAAAAAAAAAGAAACTCCATCATTGAACAATGGGCAATTTGATAAAGTCTTTAAGAAAGACTTCAGCTTCAAGCATAGAAAGAACAGAACAAAATTTGAAGAGATCTAATGCCATTACAGAACCCAAATAAAGATAATGAACCAGTGCACTGAGGCAGGAAAAAGGCCAAACCCAAGGTTTCTCAGTGAGGGTGACTAAGGCTGAGTTTATCAAAATAATTGGAGTTGGAACCAAAGATAAAATTAACAAAAGTGGGCTGGCAGCACCCACATGTATGTAAATGAAGAGACTCATAAACTAAAGGAAGAATGGCACATTATTCACTTTCTACTTCTGTAATCATAAGTAGTTTATATATCAATACTTCAGCATTAATCTGTGTAACAACCCTAGCAATTACATATGATTAGTCTTGTTCTATAAGTGAGGGACTAGAGATTAAAAGGAAATTAAGGGATGTTCCCAAGTGTGTTGTAAAGAATTTAATCTTGCCTAAAAAGAGGTCTGGGCTTTGTCCTGGCCTACTGGGTGGTAAAGTGTCTGTGTTTGCTTGAGGGCCTTGGGCTAGCCAAAAAGTAACAGTGTGAGTTAAACTGGGGGCTTTGGGGGGCTTCCTTGGTGGCGCAGTGGTTGAGAATCTGCCTGCTAATGCAGGGGACGCGGGCTCGAGCCCTGGTCTGGGAGGATCCCACATGCCGCGGAGCAACTAGGCCCGTGGGCCACAACTACTGAGCCTGCGCGTCTGGATCCTGTGCTCCGCAACAAGAGAGGCCGCGATAGTGGGAGGTCCGCGCACCGCGATGAAGAGTGGCCCCCGCTTGCCGCAGCTAGAGGAAACCCTCATGCAGAAACGAAGACCCAACACAGCCAAAAATAAATAAATAAATAAAAGATTACTATTTTTAAAAAAAAATCTCAGTGTGTAGACACTTACTACATAAAAAAAAAAAAAGAAATTGCATAAACAAACATCACAAACTGTCATACTTCTAAAAAAAAAAAATGGGGGGCTTTGACTCATACTAACCATGTGATTTAGGGTAGGGGCTTTGGATCTCACCTGGGGGGCTAGAGACTAGAGACTGAGGTCAATCACATGGACAATCAATCAATCAATCAATCATGCCAATGTGATGGAGCCCCAGTGTGGACACCAAGGCCTGGTTGAGCTTCGTTTGCTGGCCACACTCCATGCATAGTGCCAAGCGCCACTGTCAGAGAGTAACACGATTACCAGGAGACTGATGAGGAAGCTTCACGTTTGGAACACTCCTGGACTCTGCTCTAGGCATCTTTCCCTTTGGCTGATCTTAATCCCTGTAATAAACCATAATTGTGAGTATAACAGCTTTTAATGAGTTCTGTGGGTCTTTATAGCAAATTATTGAACCTGAGGGTAGTTTTGAGAACCCTCCCATCCCCCCAAATTTGCTGCTGGTGTCAGAGGTGAGAGCAGTCTTGTGGAGGACTGTGTGCTCTCTAATTCTGTAGTTGACCCTAACCTCTCACACCAACATAACCTGTGATCCACCACGTATGGCTCTGCAATTTGCACACAGAAACCTCTAGAATGTGCCATTTACAACTAATACTACCAAGTGAAATGGATAAAACTACTACTCAATAGATCTTTTGAATAACAGATATCTTTACTTTTCTCATTAGAGTTGATGATTACAAGAATAATGAAAAATCCAATATTAATTGTTGAGTCCACGTACGAGCCTTATTAGTAATAAGCTATAAGCCAATAAAAACCAAATCTAGACAACCAAAACCTGGCACCACAAGATTAAGTATCTTGGGGCAACTGTGCAGTTCTTGACAATTCCTAGACCTGTGTGCATTTCTGTATGTGATGGTCCTGATAATCCAGCTAGGAAGCAGTAAAATCATAATTCAAACCAAGTCCTGGCATAGGATCAAAACTGGTCCTAGAAAGCAAGATGAAAATAAGTCTATATGAGGGGACAAAACAAAATAAAATAAACAGGTGTGGGAACAGTTAAGATTCAAAAGCTTGGAGCTTTGTAGGGCTTAAATCTAAATAATGAAACATTTTAATTTTACCAATAAGAGAAAAGACTATTGTTCCCAAGATAGAATGATGATCTACTATGAAGTCTATCACTGGAAATTTGGGGGGCAGCTTGGATTACCACCCGAGCAAATGTCTAGAGTATATCTACCCATTGCACAGAAAAGTTAGTGGAAGCCAATAAGTTAAACATGTAACAAATAAAAAAATAAATAAATACCAATGTTTTTAGGTATTGGTACCGGGGGAATGTTTAAAGTATTATTTAAAATAAAAGAATGGTGCCACACAAAGAAGTATCCATTTTAACTTTGGACTTTAAGAAAAGAGTAAATTTTTCTCCCAAGAGGCTTCTAAACACCATTTCTAAAGGGTAGGACCTGTGTCTTAGTCTTTATTGTTTGCCCAACTTCTAGCATGGAGGTAGAACATAGCACTCAATAAAGGATTGTTGCATTTGTTAAATTAATGAAAACATGTGGGAAGGGATACTCTAATCAGGGTCTTATTGCTTGAGAGACTCTTCTCCTCTCCCCTCCACCTTTTAAACTGGGCAGCTCCCTCTCAGTCAGGGAATGGAATGGAATGGAAAGTAATAAAAATAATAGTAATCTCTAATATTCCTTCAGCACTAGAAACACGGTGGTTCTGATTCTCTGTCTTCTGCAGTTTATACTATCAAATGAAAAAATATACAATATCTATAAAACAGACTTCTTAAAATAATTTAGACCCTCATTATTTTTATTACAGCTGTTGATGAAAAGAAGCAATTATGGGACATTGGCTAAACACCACCTTGATGTGTTCAACTTCAAAATCCAATATTAGTTGTCCTGATCATATAATAGTCTTATTAGTAATAGGCACTGAGTCAAATACAATCCAGGGCAAGGCAAAGCAAAACTTTGCACTCCATCATCAAGTCTCTCGAGACAGCTGTGCAAAACTTGACATTTAATTTAAAAAGCATGGAGGCATGATGGAAAAGCATCTCTGTGTGGAGAGTGGAAAGCAGTGGTGCATTTTATTTGACATGGTGGATTTGCTTTCCTTTATTTTCATATTTTAATAAGTTCAACTCATGAAAGCATAATGAAAATAGAAAGATCAGCTATAATCAGGATGCATGGACATTTGGGGATCTTGATTTAAAAAGCAGTTGCCTTCCTAAGTCCTTCAACAAAATGTAAATTAAACAGATGAAATTGCCTAAAACATCACTGATTCCCAAGGGAATGTAATCATGCTTAAATGCCAACACTAAATTAATCAGAGGAACAGAATGAGGAGAGGAGACATTTCATTTTAAGCAGCTTCATGTTTCATTAAAGTAAGTGGACATGGCAGGTCAGGTTAAGACTTTGCAAAGAATGATTTGAAAAGCAAAAGGCAAAGGTTTCTGTCTCAAAACTGTGCAGCCATAAAGCTTATTCAAATAGAACTGAATGTTAATTCATGTGCATAGTATGCTCCATGGTTGATCATTTTCCCAAGATATTTCTTTTTTCTCAGTGCAGAATTCTGGGGGAAAAAAATGTATTAATATTTGTGTAACTATGTTGTTTTCCTCAAAATAGCTTAGTTATAGTTTTATATACTATACTTACATTGCTTATAAATAATCACATTCTTCCACACTATACCAGTCTACAAAAATAAAATTGAGCTGTCAGTCGAAACATGTACGTATTTAAGTTGAACAAGCAGACAAAAAGATTTGGACAGGATGGTAAATGGATATAAATTTTGTCAGAAGTCATTTATTTGTTCAACAAATTTTTTTGAGTGCCTATTTTGTACGAGGCACTGTTCCAGATGTTTGGCATGTACATTAAACACACACACACACACACACACACACAGATCTTTAGATTTTAACAAGTAAAGTATGTATAGTAGAATATAGTAACCAGAATAGAAAAAATGTAGTTTGGGATAAGGAGAAAAGGAAGTGCATGACTGAGTGAAGGAAACAAGTTGTAGTATCAAAGAGGGTTCGCAGGGCAGGTTTCATTGTAAAGGGGATTTGAAAGAGATGAGAGTTATCCATGGAGATTCCTGTAAGATCATCCCAGAGGGAAGTGATAGTCAGTTCAAAGGCCTGAGGCTGAGGTGTGCTTTTTGAATTGAATTGAATGTGAGATGTAAAAAAGAAAGTCCAAGGTGACTTCAAGATTTTTGGCTGGAGCTACTGAGAGAAGTTGTCATCAACTGAGATGAAGAAGATTGTGAGTATGACAAGCTTGGGGATGAGAAAGATAAGTTCAATTTTGAACATGTTGAGTTTGAGATGTCCAGTAGAAATCCACATGGAGATATGCAGAAAGTGATTAAACATACTAGTTTACAATCCAAGAGACAGATCTGGCCTGGAGGTATAAATTTGGCAGTTCTTAATGTATAGATGAGAAATTATACTGGTGATCTCCAAAATTAGGACTCACTTATTCAGACTTGCCAAGAAATACAAAATTTCCTAATTTTCAATCCTTGTCTTTGGTCCTTTCTCTTTTGATCTCTTCCCACATCATACCCCACCTGTTAATAATTAATCCAGCTCAAGTGAAATCGCCTCTAAAAAGCTTTACACTAACATAATAGATTAACTAACATAATAGACTAACATCTATTCTTGTATTTTCATAGCTCTTTGCTGGGCCCTCTATTTCTATCTGTATCATAGTCTATCTTATAGGACAGCCTCTATGCTCACATCTCCCTGCTTGACTGTGAGAAGCTTGGAAAGAAAGATTTATTTTAGTCATTGTTATGTTTCTACCCAAAGGCCTAGCCTATTGCCTTACACAGTGCCTAATGTATTAGGTGTTAATTAAATATATTAGGTCAAATTGAATTTAAGTTTTCAGGTCAAAATATAAAATCATTTAAGTAAAGAAAGGAGAGAAAAGTCATGCTTTACCTAGTTTGTGTGCAGCTTGAAATGGAATTAGAGAATTATAGAGTGAAATTTTTATCCTACATGGGTACATTCCTCAAGTGGTGAAATATACAAAGTCATTTTGCACTTACTCTGTGTGAAACACTTTAAATACATTATCTCATTTTATTTATTCAATAAACTTATGTAGTTGGTAACATTCACCCCATTTGACAAATGAGAAGACTGAGTAGTAAATAGAAGAGCAGGAATTTGAGCCCAGATGTATCTCACTCAAGAGCTCATGTTCCCTCCACTGTCCCACTGCTGGGCATGGGGTCATCAGAGCTCTGAACATAACAGTAAGAGTTCATGGGCACCCAGTAGCATCTTTAGACTTCTGCCAATATGAGACTGAAGCAGGGCCATCAACCATTTTCAAATTGAGACATCATCATCCTCCCCACTATCCCACCCTCATTCACCATCTTAAAAGCTTCACAGTTTAGGAGGACGAAGGAAAATTAAAGTCAAGCAAGGATGAAAGGGGACACTCAGAGAGCTGGGCCAGCCCTTAGAGCTCTCCCACAGTCGACTATGACCCTTGTTCAGGTCTGTGGCCCAGACCACTACCATGCCTCTTCACCTAGAGCCCAAGGTTCTGGTTTGAGAAATATTATTTTGGATTGTTTATGACCAATCTGGTCTTAACATCAGCCTGAAGCAAGCCAGCCAACTAGAGACAATGTGTGTGGTGAATCAAGAGATGGGTCTACAGTCACAAAACCTGGGTTCAAATCTCAGTCCTACCACTTACATAGTTGTGGGGCCTCACAGAAACCACTTCAATTCTATGAGCCTCAATTTCTACTTCAGGTAAAAGATGTAGGCCCTGCTTATATCATAGGACCATTGTGAGAATGAAAGAGATAATGAAGGACAAAGTGCTTCAGAATCTAAGGATATTATTCTAGTTTAATTTACCTACCTAGGTTCATGGTAACTATTTCGGAGGTCTGGTTTGCATAACTTCTGTGTACAGTGTATGAGAGGCATGAAGAAGGATCTGGATTCAAGGTATTTAGGTATCTGAGGTAAGACCCAGGAATGATCCAGATATGGATAAGAGGCTTAATATGATAATTCCATAGGAGGGTTCCTTTAAGCACAGAATGATTCAATGGACTTCAAACTGATGGAAGCAAAACCTTAAAACAAAACCACAAAGGACACCAAACGGTCGGTTACAGCTTTTAATTATTTGCAGCTTCTCCCATCAGTGGTGGAATATATTTCTCCTCCCTTATATCCATCTGTGCTGGTGATTTGCTCTGAAGAACAGCACACAGTGAACATGATGTTAAGCAAGTTCTGAGCCTAAGCCTCAAGAATCATTGCACACTTCTATCTGCTCCCTTGGATCCTTGCCTTGGCCACCATGTACAAGTTTAGGTTTGTCTGATAGATGATTAGAGACTACATGGAATTAAGACAAGCTCTCCCACTAAGCCATTTTGGACCATCCAGCCCCCAACCAACACTGCTGGCTATATATGTATGTATCAGAGTCCAGCCAAGATCAGACAAACCTGGCCCTATGCAACCAATCCCAGGCCAAGTTGCTGATCCATAAAATCATGAGTTAAGTAACTATTTTTAAGCTCCTAATTTTGGAAGTGATTTATTACATGGAAAGTGATGACTGTTCCAACAACTGAGCTTGTAGGAATGGGAATTTACAGTAGCATCTGAGTTGCTACCATGTTCTTATACCATGCCCTCTCTTTGGAAAGATTAGATTTGCTCATCATGATAGTTGGCTGGATATGCACAAAGGAGTAGAACTCTCCTTTGCCTCTTAACAAGTAACCTTGACTTGGTAGTGTGAGCAAAGTTGGAAGGGCCATTTTACCTGGTCATAACTGAATCTCTGAGAAGAAAAATAAATAATCCAGTGGGACAAGAAGCAGGAAGAATGAGTAGTAGACTCTATTTGAGCTGAAAGCCAGTGATTTCCTGGAAAGAAACCCAATAATTCAGACTTCAATGGCTCACTTTGTTCACACTGATGGGGATTCAGCACAAACACAAATCTCACAATGTAATGATGCAGAGCCCATTTTCTGCCTATCCAGTGGAAACTGAAATTGCAGTCCCCCTCCATTGTAAATCAAAATGACTTTCTAACCTCAGTTGTTAATAACAAACGTATATTTCCCATTTCACCACCAACTCTTTAGAGTTCACATATTAAGAGACTTATTTCATACAATACTCTACTTTGTTCAAATTGATTTTCAAGACTTTTCCCAGAGGCACTGAGCCTCTTGTCTAAATAGATTTTTATAAGTTATGAAGTTTAGATTATTAAAAAACAATCTAGAAGTTTGATCCTTAAAGTGCCTGACAAATCCCCATTTTAATTTTTCATAAATAATGTTTATTTGAAGAACATATTCCTAGCTTTTATTTTCCTGCAACTCTGATTCTAGTAATGACATTTGTTTGGAGGCAGTAAAAGAATAGAAAAAAATCAAGAGTGCAACTGAAAATGTCTGTAAGATAGTGTCATTTTATTTCAGAAATTTACAGACATGTTGACCTTGTTCTATTCATTGATCTTGAGGCTTACCATAATTGACCTTCAACCTGGAAGATGATCCATCTTCCACTCCCAAATTTATTAGAACTAACTTGCCTTGTCAGCACATATTCATCCCACTGTCAGGGATTTTGCTGGGATTTAGAAAAAAATCAAAGAAGTTCCTCATTAAGACAAGTGTGGAAGTCACTATCATAAGTCCCAGGAGGGGCTGTGTGAAATACATAAGTAGTTGAAGATATTGCCTCTATCCTCAAAGTGCTTAGAATCTTGTCATGGAGATAACAATAACACAAAAACACATTGACAGAATAAATTTTGAATTGAAAGGTATAGATGGAAGTGACATTAGAAGGAGAAATGTCATTTATTAATTGCCTCCTATGTGATACTGTGTTGCAAATATTATCTCATCTAGTCCTACCAACAACCCAAAAAGAAAAGTATTATAACTATTTAATAATAGGAAAGCAGAAGATGAGAAACATTAACGAACTTCTCCAAGGTGACCCACAAATAAGGATAGAACCAGAATTCATGCTCAAGTTTATCTGCCCAAAGATCACATGCCTTTCTTTCTACATTGCATTGCCTCTCAGGTTCAAGTGGAAAGGAAGCTGCTTTATGCCTCTTCAAGTCTCCCCTAACACTATACTTATATGCCTCCTTATAACAGTTACTAATAAGGATTAGTCAGTATATTGAAATCAGAAGCAGCTCTGGAGTCAGAAAGATATGATTTCAAAATCTCCACTGTTTCTGATTAGCTAAAAGAATGTAGGCATGTCACTTAACCTCTAATAATACCGACCCTACAGCACTGACATAAGTAATATGTAAAATTAATTCAGTCACTCAACAAATATTGAGTATCTACTATGTCCTAAGCATTATTCTGGATTGTGTTCACAACAGTGAATGAAAGAGACAAAAGTCTCTGTTATCTTGGTGCTTACATTGTCAGTGAAAGAGATAGATAATAAGTTAATAAATAGATAGCATAAATTTAAGCAGTGGGGTGTGGGAAGATGTGGAGTTCGTGTCTCCCCACAACTAGGGCACCTGCCAGATGCTGGTGGGAGACCTCGATGCCCAAGGAGATGGGAGGAACCCCCAAACAAACCAGTAGGATGTGGGGGGACAGAGAGGGAGGATAAGTGGAGGCCAGACAGGACCAGTGCCCCTGAGGGTTGGCTGAAAGGAGGGAGGGGTTCCCATGCATGGAGGGACCCTTGGGGGCTCGGATCTGGGGGGAGCGCACTGAGCATTTCCCCTGCCCAATCGGCCGGGGAAGTCTGCCGGATCTTGGCCGGGTCCCCCGCCCTCCAAGGCCCCCTCTAGGCTGCACTGGTCCTAGGGGCATAGGAGGGAGGCTGGGGGAGAACAGGAGGGGCAGGTGGGAGGGCCCCTCCAGGACCGGAGGAGCAGGAGAGGAGCAGGAAAGGAGCAGAGAGCGTTTGCCCTGCCCACTCAGGCCCAGGAAGCCTGCTGAGCTCCCAGTCCAGGTCCCCTGCCCTCCAAAGCCCTCTCCAGGCAGTGTGGGTCCTGGGGGCACAAGAGGGAGGCTGAGGGAGAACAGGAGAGGCAGGCAGGAGGGGCCCTCCAGGAATGGAGGAGCAGGAAAGGAGCAGAGGGCATTTGCCCTGCCCACTCGGGCAGAGGAAGCCTGCTGTGCTTCCAGGCGGGGTCCTCTACCCTCTGAGACCAGAGGCCTGGGCCCCTTCTGTTCCGTTGAGCCTAAGCCCCACCCCCAACATCCCCCCAGGGCCTTTTCCAGCCCTGTGGGTCCTAAGCGTAGGCCCTGCCTGCCACCCAAACCCTGCCCCTGCCTAGGCCCCACCCTCCATAGCCAAGGCCTTTTTTTTTTTTTTTTTTTCTTTCTTCGTCTCCTCTTTTTTACTATTGTGATTCCGTTTTACCTTCTGGTTTTTGTTTCATCTATATTTTTATTTTTATATTCTTTCTAACATATCTGTTAGTTTCCTAGTCTAATTTTATTTTTTACTCTTTGTTATTGTTCTCCTTTTTTTTTTTTTGCCACCCCGTGCAGCTTGCTGGATTTTGGTTCACCAGCCAGGCGTTGGACCAAAGCTTCTGTGGTGGGAGCTCCGAGTCTGAACCACTGGACTAACAGAGAACTTCAGACCCCAGGTAGTATTCATCGGATTGATGTCTCCCAGAGGTCCTCATCTCGGCACCAAGACCCAGCTCTACCCAACAGCCTACAAACTCCAGTGTTGGAAGCCTCAGGCCAAACAACCAGTAAGACAGGAACACAATCCCACCCATTAAAAAAAAAAAATGAGATGGTAAAAAAATATGTCACAGATGAAGGAGCAAGGTAAAAACCTACAAGACCAAATAAATGAAGAGGTAATAGGCAATCTACCTGAAAAAGAATTCAGAGTAATGATAGTAAATATGATCCAGAATCTCGGAAATAGAATGGAGGCACGAATTGTGAAAATACAAGAAATGTTTAACAAAGATCTAGAAGAACTAAAGAACAAACAAACAGAGATGAACAACACAATAACTGAAATGAAAAATACACTGGAAGGAATCAATATCTGAGGCACAAGAATGAATAAGTGAGCTGTAAGACAAAATGGTGGGAATAACTGCCAAGTAGCAGAATAAAGAAAAAAGAAAGAAAAGAATTGAAGACAATCTCAGAGATTTCTGGGACAACACTAAATGCACCAACATTCGAATTATAGGGGTCCGAGAAGAAAAAAGAGAAAAACAAAGGATCTGAGAAAATATGTGAAGAGATTATAGGGGAAAACTTCCCTAACATGGGAAAGGAAATAGTCACCCAAGTCCAGGAAGCACAGAGAGTCCCAAACAGGATAACCCTAGGAGAAACACACCAAGACACATATTAATCAAACTAACAAAAATTAAATTCAAAGAAAAAAATATTAAAAGGAGTAAGGGAAAAGCAAAAAATACGATACAAAAGAATCCCCATAAGGTTATCAGCTGACTTTTCAGCAGAAACTCAGCAGGCCAGAAGGGAGTGGCAGGATATGCTTAAAGTGATGGAAGAGAAAAACCTACAACCAAGATTACTCTACCCAGCAAGAATCTCATTCAGATTTGATGGAGAAATTAAAACCTTTACAGACAAGCAAAAGCTAAGAGAATTCAGCACCACCAAACCAGCTTTACAACAAATGCTAAAGAAACTTCTTTAGGCAGGAAACACAAGAGAAGGAAAAGATCTACAAAAACAAACCCAAAACAATTAAGAAAATGGTAATAGGAACATACATATCAATAATAACCTTGAATGTAAATGGATTAAATGCCCCAACCAAAAGACACAGACTGGCTGAATGGATACAAAAACAAGACCCATATATATGCTGTCTGTAAGAGACTCACTTCAGACCTAGGGACACATACAGCCTAAAAGTGAAGGGATAGAAAAAGATATTCCATGCAAATGGAAATCAAAAGAAATCTGGAGTAACAATACTCGCACCAGGTAAAATAGACTTTAAAATAAAGACTGTTACAAGAGATAAGGAAGGACACTACATAATGATCAAGGGATCAATCCAAGAAGAAGATATAACAATTATAAATGTTTATGTACCCAATATAGGAGCACCTCAATACATAAGGCAAATGTTAACAACCATGAAATGGGAAATTGACAGTAAAACAATAATAGTAGGGGACTTTAACACCCCACTCACACCAATGGAAAGATCATCCAAAAAGAAAATAAATAAGGAAACACAAGCTTTAAATGACACAATAGACCAGATAGACTTGATTGATATTTATAGAATATTCCACCCAAACGTGACAGAATACATTTTCTTCTCAAGTGCACATGGAACATTCTCCAGGATAGATCACATCCTGGGTCACAAATCAAGCCTCAGAAAATTGAAGAAAATTGAAATCATATCAAGCATCTTTTTTTTTTTTTTTTAGTTATCTATTTTATTTTATTTATTTATTTATTTTTTAAACATCTTTATTGAAGTATAATTGCTTTACAATGGTGTGTTAGTTTCTGCTTTATAACAAAGTGAATCAGTTATACATATACATATGTTCCCATATCTCTTCCCTCTTGCATCTCCCTCCCTCCCACCCTCCCTATCCCACCCCCCTAGGTGGTCACAAAGCACCGAGCTGATCTCCCTGTGCTATGCGGCTGCTTCCCACTAGCTATCTATTTTACATTTGGTAGTGTATATATGTCCATGACACTCTCTCACCCTGTCAAGCATCTTTTCTGACCACAGTGCTATGAGATTGGAAATCAACTACAGGGAAAAAAAAGAGTAAAAAAAACAAATACATGGAGGCTAAACAGTACACTACTAAATAACTAAGAGATCACTGAAGAAGTCAAAGAAGAAATTTTAAAAATATGTAGAAACAAATGACAGTGAAAACACAATGACCCAAAATCTATGGGACACAGCAAAAGCATTTCTAAGAGGGAAGTTTATAGCAATTCAATCTCACCTCAAGAAACAAGAAATATCTCAAATAAACAATCTAACCCTACACCTAAAGCAACTAGAGAAAGAAGAACAAAGAAAACCCAAAGTCAATAGAAGGAAAGAAACTATAAAGATCAGAGGAGAAATAAATGAAATAGAAATGAAGAAAACAATAGCAAAGATCAATAAGACTAAAAGCTGGTTCTTTCAGAAGATAAACAAAATTGATAAATCTTTAGCCAGACTCATCAAGAAAAAAAGGGACAGGACGCAAATCAATAAAATTAGAAATGAAAAAGGAGAAATCACAACTGACCGCAGAAATACAAAGGATTATAAGAGACTACTACAAACAACTATATGCCAATAAAATGGACAACCACAATCAAATGGACAAATTCTTGGAAAGATACAATTTTCTAAGACTGAACCAGGAAGAATTAGAAAATATAAACAGACCTATCACAAATAATGAAATTGAAAATGTAATTTAAAATCTTCCAACAAACAAAAGCCCAGGACCAGATGGCTTCACAGGCAAATTCTATCAAACATTTAGAGAAGAGCTAACATCAATCCTTCTCAAACTCTTCCAAAAAATTGCAGAGGGAGGAACACTTCCAAACTCATTCTATGAGACCACCATCACCCTGATACCAAAACCAGAAAAAGATATCACAAGAAAAGAAAACTATAGACCAATATCACTGATGAACATAGATGCAAAAATCCTGAACAAAATACTAGGAAACAGAATCCAACAACAGATTAAAAGGATCATACACCATGATCAAGTGGGATTAATGGTAGGGATGCAAGGATTCTTCAATATACACAAATTAATCAATGTGATACACCATATTAACAAATTAAGGAATAAAAACCATATGACCACCTCAATAGATGCAGAAAAAGCTTTTGACAAAATTCAACACCCATTTACAATAAAAACTCTCCAGAAAATAGGCATAGAGGGAACCTACCTCAATATAATAAAGGCTATATATGACAAACCCACAGCAAACATCATACTCAATGGTGAAAAACTGAAAGCATTTCCACTAAGATCAGGAACAAGACAAAGATGTCCACCCCCACCACTCTTATTCAACATGGTTTTGGAAGTCCTAGCCACAGCAATCAGAGAAGAAAAAGAAATAAAAGGAATACAATTTGAAAAAAAAGAAGTAAAACTGTCACAGTTTGCAGATGACATGATACTATACATAGAAAATCCTAAAGATGCCACCAGAAAACTACTAGAAGTAAGCAATGAATTTGGTAAGGTTGCAGGATACAAAATTAATGCACAGAAATCTCTGGCATTCTTATACACTAACAAAGAAAAATCAGAAGGAGAAATTAAAGAAACAATCCCATTTACCATCACAACAAAAAGAATAAAATATCTAGGAATAAACCTACCTAAGGAGGTGAAAGACTTGCACTCAGAAAACTATAAAACACTGATGAAAGAAATCAAAGATGACATAAACACATGGAGAAATATACCATGTTATTGGATTGGAAGAATCAATATTGTGAAAATGACTATACTACCCAAAGTAATCTACAGATTCAATGCAATCCCTATCAAACTACCAATGGCATTCTTCACAGAATTAGAACAAAAAATTTTACAATTCGTGTGGAAACACAAACGACCCTGAATAGCCAATGCAATCTTGAGAAAGAAAAACAGAGCTGGAGGAATCAGGCTCCCTGGCTTCAGACTACACTACAAAGCTACAGTAATCAAGACAGTATGATACTGGCACAAAAACAGAAACATAGATCAATGGTACAGGATAGAAAACCCACAGAAAAACCCATGCACATATAGTCACCTAATTTACAACAAAGGAAGCAAGAACATACAATGGAGAAAAGACAGCCTCTTCAGTAAAGTGGTGCTGGGAAAACTGGACAGCTACATGTAAAAGAATGAAATTAGAACACTCCCTAACACCATACACAAAAATAAACTCCAAATGGATTAAAGACCTAAATGTAAGGCCAGACACTATAAAACTCATAGAGGAAAACATAGGAAAAACACTCTATGACATAAACCACAGCAAGATCTTTTTTGACCCACCTCCTAGAATAATGAAAATAAAAACAAAAATAAACCATTGGGACCTAATGAAACTTAAAATCTTTTGCACAGCAAAGGAAACCATAAACAAGACAAAACGACAACCCTCAGAATGGGAGAAAATATTTGCAAATGAAACAAAGGACAAACAATTAATCTCCAAAATATACAAACAGCTCATGGAGCTCAGTATCAAAAAAACAAACAACCCAATTAAAAAATGGGAGGAAGACCTAAACAGACATTTCACCAAAGAAGACATACAGATGGCCAAGAGACACATGAAAAGATGTTCAACATCACTAATCATTAGAGAAATGCAAATCAAAACCACCATGAGGTATCACCTCACACCAGTCAGAATGGCCATCATCAAAAAATCTACAAACAATAAATGCTGGAAAGGGTGTGGTGAAAAGGGAACCCTCCTGCACTGTTGGTGGGAATATAAATTGATACAACCACTATGGAGAACAGTATGGAGGTTCCTTAAAAAACTAAAAATAGAACTACCATATGACCCAGCAATCCCACTACTGGGCATGTGCCCTGAGAAAACCATAATTCAAAAAGGGACATATACCACAATGTTCACTGCAGCACTGTTTACAATAGCCAGGACATGGAAGCAACCTAAATGTCCATCAACAGATGAATGGCTAAAGCAGATGTGGCACATATATACAATGGAATATTACTCAGCCATAAAGAGAAATGAAATTGAGTTATTTGTAATGAGGTGGATGGACCTAGAGTCTGTCATACAGAGTGAAGTAAGTCAGAAAGAGAAAAACAAATACTGTACACTAACACATATATGTGGAATCTTAAAAAAAAAAAAATGGTACTGAGGAACCTAGTGGCAGGGCAGGAATAAAGACGTAAACATAGAGAATGGACTTGAGAACATGGGGTGGCGGGGGAACAAGGAAAGCTGGGGCGAAGTGAGAGTAGCATCGATATATATACACTACCTAATGTAAAATAGATAGCTAGTGGGAAGCAGCAGCATAGCACAGGGAGATCAGCTCAGTGCTTTGTGATGACCTAGAGGGGTGGGATAGGGAGGGTGGGAGGGAGACTCAATAGGGAGGGGATATGGGGATATATGTATGCATATGGCTGATTCACTTTTTTGTACAACAGAAACTAACACAGCATTGTGAAGCAATTATACTCCAATAAAGATGTATTAAAAATAAATAAATAAATATAAATTTAAAAATATATAAGCAGTGGTGAGATCTATGAAGGAAAATAAAGCAATGCAGGGGGCAGAGGGTACAATGGGTGCGTTCATTAAGCATGTAAGGGCACAATTCACTGAACTAATAATGTAGAGGTTCATATAAATCCATGCCTGGCTTCAAGGAATTTGTGTTGCAGGAGGTGGGGACAATGGGGGCAGGGGGAGGAGAACCACACATACAGACTGTTGGCTATACCACCACCTAGTGAGCATGCCAGGAGGGCAATGTACAGGCACTTGGGACAAAAGATGGGGCAGAGATCAGTTCTACTAGGAGGAGAGAAGTTGAAGACTGGTGATAGCAGTAAAAGGAAGAAGAACGCACTGACAAAAAAAGCCATCACTTTGTGCCAGGCAGTTTAGACACATTGTTCTATTAATCATCTCAATATCTTAAAGATGTGGGCATTCTTATCCCTATTTAACATAAAAATCTTGGTCTGTGAAAACCTCTGTACACATAGATTAGTCATTCTATACTAGACACTGTGCTGGGCTCTGGGGACAAAGATAAGATTTCAGGGAGAGTTCTCTGTCCCCAAGCAGATAACATCATTGAAGGAGGAATAGCAAACACTCCACCACCAACAATACAAGGAAGAGTGAGGCGAGGGCTCTGAGAAGACACCATCCAAGGTCGATCAGCATGCAGAACCTGGAGCCATCCATTCCGTGAAGACCAGGGAAAGTTTGATCCCTGGCTGAGAATTTAATGTGAAGGAAGCTGACATGCACATCCATTCAGTACATGTTAGTGGTTAAAAGTCTAGTTGACAGGGGTGGGAGGAGTGAGTGATGAATAAGCAGAGCACAGAGGATTTTTAGGGATGTGAAACTATTCTGTATGATACTAAAATAGTAGACGCATGTCATTATAAATTTGTCCAAACCATAGAATGTATAACACCAAGAATGAGCCCTGATGTAAACTATGGACTTGGGTGATAATGATGTGTCAGTGTAGGTTCATCAATTGTAACAAATGGACCACTCTGATGGGGGCTGATGATAATTGGGAAAGTATGCATGTGTGAGGGTGGGGGTTACATGGGAAATCACTGTACCTTCTGCTCAATTATGCTGTGAAACTCAAATTGCTCTAAAAAGTAAAGTTTGGAAAAGAAGTCTAGTTGGCACCCCAACTCTGTCACTTTACAATTGTGTGAACGTGAGCAAGTTACTTTAGCTCTTCTTGTCTTAATTTTTCACTCATAAAATGGGTATAATAATACATCCTACATACAGATGTTCAGAAGACTAAATGAAAGTAAATGATGTCCTATTTAGGTCAAGTGCTTTAGCATATGGTCTGGCTATGTTCATGCCCTCAGTAAATTAGAGCCTCTTCTTTTAAGATCATTCATACAATAGTGAAGAATTGAAAGAGAATAGTCCAAAAACAAGAAAGCTAGCTGGAAAGCTAAAGCAAGGAATCTAATGGGAAATGGCAGAAGACTAAACAAGACAACAATTGCTTCCCAAATAGCTCCACAAGGCATGGTGCTGCATGGGAGCTAATAAAGACAGTGTATGTAGACTGAGTTCACTGTCTTTCCCTCCAAACCTGCACTCCCTCCTGCCTATCTTGATGAAGGACAAACCCACCCTTCAGTGACCTAAAACGGAAACCTGGAAGTCAACTCTGACTTGGCTCTCTCCTTACCTCCCAGTCACCAAGTCCTATAGAATCTACCTACTTTGCATCTTCCCTTCCTCAGTCTCAGTCAGTGAGAATGTGTCAGTACTCTGTTGGTTTAGCCACCCATCACCTCCGCTGTGGATTAAGGCAGTGGTGGCATAACCAGTCAACCTGATTCTGTAGGCAAGTAGGGTTGGGTTTTCCAAAGAAAAAGAACCAGTTACAGCTTTCTTGACATATGAGAAGCCGTTTTAGGCCATTTTAGGTCATTCTGGGATCCAAGCCTGGCCACAGGGCTTGCACACGCAGAAGAACAGGACTCAATAGTTAATGATTTTAAGGGAACAAAAGGATATAGGAACAAGCAGCTATTGCCAGGCCAGAGAAATAATCATATCAGAGACAATAAAAGTCACTAAGAATCCCAGTTCTGTTTCAAAGGTAAAGGATAGTCTGACTCATATTCTTGAGCTGTTTTACAGGGTCTGAATCCCCTAGAACAATCATCCACCAGACTAACTTGAGCCAGAGAGTTGATGATGTTGACCTTTGCTGGCCCTAGTGATTTCAATCAACTAAGACCTGGGCTCTGTCAATCCAGGGTGACTCTTGCCCCAATTCTATGCTAAATTCCTCTTTGCACAAGTCTCTTCATAAATATGCATGCTCCCTTAGCTTAAAACTTCCGCAATTTTGCTGCTGGGAAATATCCCCAATGTTCTCCATACTCATTGCAAGTAATAAAATCCTTTCTCTTCCTGCTCTTTGGCTTGGTTGTGTCTTTCAGCTTGACACCCCCCAAAAGGCCAACCCCGTTGTCAGGTAACAAATTTCTCTAGGCCTCAGTCCTTCAAACATCATCTCCACACTGAAACCAGAGCAATCCTTCTAAAGCATTAAATCTGATCATTTGTCCACCCACCTTAAAATATTTCATATGGGGCTTCCCTGGTGGCGCAGTGGTTGAGAATCTGTCTGCCAACGCAGGGGACACGGGTTCAAGCCCTGGTCTGGGAAGATCCCACATGCCGCGGAGCAACTGGGCCCGTGAGCCACAACTACTGAGCCTGCGCGTCTGGAGCCTGTGCTCCGCAACAAGAGAGGCCGCGACAGTGAGAGGCCCGCACACCGCGATGAAGAGTGGTCCCCACTTGCCGCAACTAGAGAAAGCCCTCGCACAGAAACGAAGACCCAACACAGCCAAAAATAAATAAATAAATTTTAAAAATATATATTTCAGTTGGTCTCATTGTCTAGGATAAAGTCTAAACCGTTTACAGTGCTCCCTGTTATCTGGCCCTTGATCTATCCCCCTCCACACACCACAACTATGGTGAACTACTGATTGGTCCCCAAGCCTGGCAGGGTATTTCATGCCTCTGTGCATTCACACACACCATTTCTTCCACGTTTTCCAATGGGTAGTTCACGAAATACTAGTCTCCTAAGATGCTCTATGAAACAAGCGACCCTTACTCAAATGAGTTTTAGAAAAACTCCACACTTTTTTCCTCTGGAAAACTCTTTTAGGCTCTAAGATGTCCTATAATCAAAAAATCTATTTAACTTTGTTTAATCCTTGTGATATTGTGATTTACAATAAAAAATATGTATTTGGTCTTTGACCTGTTCCTGGTACAGAGCTCTGAAAAATATTGGAATTTCCTGTGATAAGAGCAATAAAAAGTGTCTTTTTTAATGTTAATTGGTGACTTTTGGGAAGCCCTTAGATGACCTAAGTATGAGGGCTGGTTGCCAGGAGAAACAACCATGTGATTAGAGGAATGGAACTTTCAGTCCCACCCCTTCCCCCAGAACATACCCAGAGGGGAGAGAGGCTAGAGGCTGAATCAATAGCCAGTGGCCAACGATTTAATCAATCATGACTATATAATGAAGCCTTCATAAAAACTTAAGAGAACAGGATTCAGAGAGCTTCCAATTTGGTGACCGTGTGGAGGTGCTGGGTAAGTGGTGCTCAAGAGAGCATGGAAGCTCCACACCCTCTCCCCATGCCTTGCCCTATGCATTTACTTCCATCTGACTGTTCTTGAGTTATATCCTTTTATAATAAACTGGTAATCTAGTAAGTAAAATGTTGCTCTGAGTTCTGTGAACCACTCTAGCAAATTAACCAAACCGAGGAGGGAATCCTGGAAACCTCTGATTTATAACCAGTTAGAAGCACAGGTAACAACATGGACATGCAACTGGCATCTGACGTGGGGGCAGAGAGAGGGAGACTTATAGGACTGAACCCTTAACCTGTAGGATCTGATGCTATCTCCTGGTAGACAGTGTCAGAATTCAGTTGAAATGTAGGACACCCAGCAGGTGCCTCGAAAATTGCTTATTAGTGTGGGGAACCCCCCACACACACAAATTGGAATTGGTACCAGAACGTATTTAACCCATTATTAAGGTACTTGATAATAGAATTCTTTTTTCAATTAGAATTTCCAGAGACTTGCATACCTCAGAAGAAACCTTTTGTGAAACACATCTTAAAAACTCCATTCCTATACATGCATGGTTATATGTGTGATATTTAGTCAGATAGTCATCTTGTTGTCTTCTGAGCCTGATAAATAATTAAACTTTTACTTCCAGGAAATAATAGTGGATCTTTGGTTGTAATTTTGTTAATTCCACCTATCATCAAATTAAATAGATTTTGCAAAATCCAAGAAAAAGCACATCAGGTTTGAGTCTTGCTAACTCTAACAGTATGTTCTTAAGGTTGATGCACTGATAATTTTTTACATCAGAGAAGCAGTGAAATGCAGAGAACTATCCCTTGCTAAGTATGCACTCAAATCCTCTACTCCAAATTTAGAATTTACTTACTGTGTCATTTGTTTGAAATAATAACTCCATTAACTTCAATAAAACATGCAAATCCAAATCAAATTAGACATTACCTGCTGCTGTTCTTTCCATCAACAATTTTATCTCTCCTTTGAAGAGTGGTTAGGGCTATAAGAAGTGAGACTGCTAACATTAGCAAAACTGAGAGAAGCCAAACGCTGAATGTTATAACTGAATTTGAGTCTAAAAAGGATTAAAATATTGAGCCTCTCCAATTCAGCTTAGTTCCCATAGTCAGTATATCTTATTGTGATTGGGACTCAGACAGAATAAATGGAGAACAAGCAAGACATCTCTCAGTGTGGAACAATGGGGACTGGAATCGGGAAGACTTGGCTTCCAAGCCTAGCTTATTCGTTGTGTGAACCTAAATTTCTTAATCTCTCTAAACTCAGTTTCCTCATCTGTAAAATGGTGCTAATAATAAAAAGCCTACCATGTTATTTCAAAGTTTAAACAATTAAACACACATTAAACACCTAGAGTAGTACCTGTACCATAACGTAACATAGTAGATGCTTAATAAATATCAATTTTCTTCTTTCCTCTCTAATCTACCTACAACTCCCATTGCTCAGATCTTCATTCTGTTATAGACATCTTTATCCACAAAATACACTTAATTTTGCTGTAGATCATAAACCAGGGGTTAGCAAACTATGCTCCACAGGGTAAATCTGGCTGACCACCCTGTTTTTGTAAAGTTTAATTTGGACATAGCCACACCCATTTGTTTACATATTGCCTGTGGCTGCCACAGTGATAGATTTGAGCAGCTGTAACAGAGACCTATATTAGTTGTCTGTTGCTGCTATAACAAGTTACCACAAACTTGGTGGCATAAAACATCACATTCATTATCTTACAGTTCTGTAGATTCAAAGTCCCTGACACAGGTCTCACTAGATTAAACTCCAGGTGTCAGTAGGGCTGTATTCCTTCTGGAGCCTCTAGGGGACACTCAATTTCCATGCCTTCTCCAACTTCCAGAGCCTGCCTGCATTCATTGGCTCTGGCCCCGTTCCTCCATCTTTCCTTGGATGGAAAAGTGATGTGTTAAGGAGAAACTGCCCTCCTCCATCCCTGGGGAGTATAACCAGGACAGTCCCCATTCTGGGTTCAAGCTGATTCAGTCACCACCCAGGAGTCTCGAGCTCTAGCCTATATTCCACTCTGCCTTCTCCAGCAGATGTGAGGCTTACATGGGACAATTGGCCTGGAGGAGAATGTAGCTTCTTTAGTCTACATTAACAATAACCAGCCACAGGTGATAGGGCCCTGAGTGGAAGCCTAAGCCAGGCTGTGATCATAGTTTGATTCATAACTTTTAAATATTTGGACAGATGGTAGGTGAGCCTCCATTTATATCCTTGCCCTGGACCTTGCAAACGTTAGAGGAACATCTGTTCATCTGTCACCTCCCAGTCACAGCACCCACCTCTGAGTTCCCTTTCTTGGCTGTGCTGCTAGGGATGGATTCTGAACCACCAATGACTACAACTCTGAAACAGGGAGGAAGCAGTGACCGTGAGACCATGATGGTTTTCCAAGGCCAACATTATGCATCTTTGTGGACACATATACCCCTGTAAAAAGCATTCTATTATTTAACAGCAATCCATCTCCTCTTGATGAGGGGACAGAGTAGGGTTGTTACCTTTGCTTTTAGCAAACCTATAAGAGGAATTATGAATTCACATCAGCTGGAGAGTCAAATACTAAAAGCAAAATCTAATTCAATACAGCCAGACCACAAAGATATACTGAAGAAATATGAACAGTTGAATTACTGTGATCAAAAACGTGTTACTTTCTTCCTGAATCCAGAAGTGAGTTTTAAAAGAAGTACTAAAGGATACCCATAACTGAGTATAAAAACAAAGGTTTATACATTTGGGCAGCAGGAAAAAAAAAGAGAACAAAAATCAATATGTTTAAAATAAAAAGCTGCCTTGTACTTTCAGGTATGTCTTCAGCCATCAGTTAATTGCGTGATCAATGCAACAAGATCCAGGCAGCTTAACTGAAGAAAATTAGCCCTTAAGAAGCTGGTCTCTACAAAAGATTCTATCCTGCTGATAGAAGGTCAACAACCCTTTAGCTGCAGCTGCCTCAGTGGGTTCAGGAGAGGAATCAGAATGGAACCACATATGAGGGTGTCACAGAAAATTGGCAACCAGAAGATTCCAGAGAGAGATTAAAATGCCTCTGTCTTTGGTCTTAACGATGGTCTGCCAAAAGAGATAGAGCAGTTTAAGGAAAAAATTTGAGAAATATTTTTCAATGTATTTTCACACTATTAAGATGCATTTAACAGCCCTGGTAGAGGGGTTTTCTAAAGATTATTTTGAATTATACAATCTATTTTGCTTTGGTTGTTTCAATTCAGCCAACATTTTTTTGAATACTAACCAAGTGGTTAGTTAAGTTGCCGAACTTTGTGGTTTAAAACATAAATATGTATATTCTACTGTAACTATGGCTACATTTGAAAAATTAGTTGATAAATTACCCAAAAAAATAATAAATAAATAAATAACATAAGCCCCTGCCTGCAAGGAATCCATAGTCTAACAGGAAGTGAAGCAGACAAGTCCAAGGGTAATTAGAGAGAGAGAAAGAACAGTTGTACCCCAAAGTAAGGTCATCTAATCTAGTCTGGCTTCTTGCCATATCAATAGAAATTAATACAGGGTTAGCCCAATATTATTTGTGTGGTGGGATAAACTGACCAACCCTCCTCACTATCACCCATCCACCAGCTTTTTTCAGAAGGAGACTTAGAATCAAAAATTTACTCAGATCCAGCCAATCCAAACTGGCACCATCCCCCCTCCCTTAAGGTAGCAAAAGAATATCTATTAGCAGAGAGTAAGAAGTCTGAGATTCTTAAAGTCAAGAGATTCTCAACTCAGCAACTAGAGAGTTTATATTTCATAAGATCAAGGACAAAACCCTGCTGACAGGAGAAATATCATTAATATGGGATTGTACTGCATAATCTCTGAGAAAGAATAAGGTTTATATTTACAAGGTCTGCTTACTTCACAGGTGATGTTATAAAGAAAATTATCCAGGTCAAGATTCTCAGTGGTTGAAAGACTAAGCGGGACCCATATTACCCTAATTCAGGAAATCAGATCTCACCTCCTTTCTGGAGCCCTTTTTGGGTCACAAGCACCAGTGTGCATCCAGCTATAATCTGTAGTGTTGCTCAAGTTTGCAAGCTACAGGAAAATACAAATTTGCAAGATCCAAGGAGTTACACCTCATCCTTTGCATGGGATAAGCAGAGTGTTCTGAGTGAGGAGGGTGGGGTCATAAGCCTGAGAAATTTGAAGTTAGCTGCATAAGAAAAGTCTGCCTAAGAGGAGGGTTAGTTCAGGAGTACCCCCATGGGGACATGCTCACCAAGGCTCACACCCAGTAGAAGGGATGATTATGTAATCTGGAATTTCACTCTCTACTCTCCCTTCACAGTGATACAATTCTGAGATCTGCTTGATTCTTTAATAAGGAATCTTGCATGTGTGCCTTAAAGTCCTAGGTGCTTAGGATGGAGAAAGTAGGTAGATAGGGTGAGTTAGCCTGTGAAGGACATGAGGCCCAATCTTCCCCCACCGTCTTGAGAAGTTGGATAGTGGGAGCTTGAGGGGCATTAACCCCTTTGGTTGGAGTAGGGACAGGGATTATTTGGGTCATCACAGCAGTAAAGAGACCTGGGCAGAATGGAAAAAATTCAAGAAGCCCAAGACAGACCACAAATTGTCTGAAGAATGCTGCTTCACAACTGAAAAAGTGAGTCTTGACTTATCAATGTTACGTTTAGATTTATGCGAAAGTATAAATTTAGCAAATACTAATGAAAAGGCTTTTTTCGCACCCCAGTTACCCAAAGTTACTGGATCCTGGGATACTAACAAGATAGCCCTAGCCACGGACACCCTGAGTTTGCTCTCGGTAGGTCTGGTCATAATCAGAGCCAAGCTGAGGGCTGGCCAGGTATCAGGATATATCTGTTGAGCACTTCCAAGACTCGGTCCACTGATCGCCATCTTATGAGGTCTTCCCATTCCATTCCAAGCTAAGATACATGGTATGGTCTCTGTTCCCATAGCAACATATTACATTCTGAATTATTAAATACTGCACATTATTCTGTGACTATTTCCTGATATGCCCTGGACTCAGGGCTTTGATCTCCCATAGGAAATGGTTTTAGTTTGCTCTTCCTGTATCCCAAACATAACAGTAAATAAAATTTCTAAGGATCTTGAATGGTCTTCAGTAGGGTTACCACAGGTAGCAGGAGTCCCTGTTTTGTTCACAGTTCCTTTTCTGACTATAGCGACATTCCACAGGGATGCTATGGTCCCTGTTACAACCCAGGATCCACAGCTAGTCCTGAACAAATGTCTTCACAACTAATCCACAACAATGTTAGTCCCTGCTGTCCAGCCTCAGCAGGGATATACCTATGTTGGCTGATCCATATCTAGCATCTGGCAGGTCCAATGCCATCTCAGCTCAGAAAGCTTAGACTGTGAGCTCCTTGAGGACAAGGATTTGCTTTTTATCTCTCCATCAAATACTGGGCATTCACTAAACATTTTTTGGCTGAATAGCATCCTTTCTGATGGTCTAGCTTATTTTTAGTTGCATTTCTATATTTCTATGGAACTTAACTACTTAAAAGAGGTAAGTTAATATGTCTGTGGTCATCCAGCCAGTAAAGTGCAGTCCAGGAATACAATCTTACATCTATGTGAGCCAAAGACCATGCTCCTTCTGCTACTCCACATTGCTTCTCACAGAATAATTACATTAACCAGTCTTTCATTCTTGACCACAAAGGAATAAGTAAAAAGTTGGAATAAACAAGGTAGTGAGGAAGAAAATTCTGGTTAGGAGGATTTTCCCTGGTACTTCTCCCATAATAATAACAAACTTAATACATTTCATAGTGAGCTTACTCTCTTCCAGACACCATGCTAGGTGTTCTACGCTTATCAATCCATTTAATATCCATAGGAGAAAGGCTGAAACGATTCTTCCTATTTTATGGATATGGAAACTGAGGTTCAGAGAGGAAGACTGTCAAAGGCATGAGGCTATCAGAGCTGATGGAACTATGACTGAATACCAGGTTTCTCTGACTCTTTACAATCCTCAAAGAAGCCTAAGTACATACTGAATTCACTTCTCTGGAATAAATATAAAGTTCCAAGTTATTATGAACCACTCTAATGATCAGCAAGAATCAATAATTAAAGGCACAGATAATCTTCAATCAGGAGGAATGACAAATACATGTTAAAGAGGTTTAAAAATGCTAGATTCCTCCTAACTGATAAAATGCCAACAAACTCACTGGGAACAGTAACAACTGAACAACTTAGAGGTTAAAAGGAGTTGCAGGTCAGAGTGTTACAAAATGAGATTTGCATTCAAAAGCATTGCTCTAGATGCTGCATGGAGACGACTTAGAAAGGGGCAAGAATGAATGCAGGTAGTGCACTGGAAGGTCATTGCCATAATCCTGGCGAAAGCTGACACCATTCTGAACTAGGGCATTAAATTCGGATTGGGTATTTCAGTCTATATATGAGCCCACCCCTGCTCTTTCCCAGGAAATGTCTGATAGAAGACACAATATAACAAACAAATGTTTTCTCTTTCCAATATTTCCTTGGGGAAAAAAAAAAACCTGAGGAAACAGATCATTCAAGGCTCTGTAGCATCTGGGTGTGTTGGGTAACTCCATTTAGAGAAGTTCGTTAATCATCAACCCATGGCAGCACAGAAGCTCTTAGAAACAAAACTTGCTGGGGAGGCAATAAAGAGACAACAGAAGACAAGCAGGAGTTATCTGTGGCGCCAATATGCTACACAAGAGAGCTAAAACTAAGGGCCATGAAAAGGACTGCAGACATTTCAACATAAAAGAATGGCAGCCCCTGTGTGAGAGCAAAGACAATACAACCATACACCTGGGAGCAATTCAGAGTCAATGAGAATGAACCTGGTCAAGTGAAAACAAAGTTAATGAAGAGAAGAAAAAATAATGTACTTCTAGTTCTGTTTCTCAATTAATAGCTAAGGAGCAATAGCCATCAGTACCATTCATCTTATACCAAGCACTTTCCCCATAAAATAATATGGAAACAGTTAAGATTCCTGTCTTAAGTTTATTTTAAATTGAATCCAAGAATCTATTAAGAATCCACCATGTCTCTAGGAAACAAAGCAAAGATGCAAAAATGAGTAAAATGTGGTTCTGACCCTCCAAGCACTCACAATGAAAAGAGAAAGCAGTGATATAAACTGATAAGTATGATAATAGCAGCTATGATTTTTCCAGGCAGTTAACCTATGTCAGACAGTGGTGCCAGATGCATCCATGTATTATTAACTTAATTCTTAAGCAACTCTGAGAAGCAGTTATAATTATTCCCATTTTTATGATTGAGAAAATTCAGACTCAGAGAGGTCATATAGATTGCTCAAGGTCATATACTCAGATGACGATAGAGTCTCACTTATTACAAGGTTCATGTTCTTTCCATTCTATCACGTAGTCTTTCCAAAAGTATACACTACGGAGTGAAATAGACTACATACAGGAGCAAGGTGTCCAATGTTACCTTGAGGATGTCTGGGACACCAGCTAGATTGGCTAAAAAATTAATTAATTAAAATAAAAATTTTAAAGAATGGCATACCAAGTTGGGTCTTACTGAGAACTGTTGCAAAGCAGTCAGAATCTGAAAGAAGATGAGACTGAGCCATGATGTGAGGGTTGCCAAAGATAAAACCTAAGGGCCAAATTCTGTCCCTAAGTCTAAAATGCAACCATGGCACTAAGATTGATTAACAAAACAAAATGGGGAAGTATCCACTAGATACCTAAAATGAAGCAGGGAGACACATGCTTAGATTCCTTACTTGTAAAATGGAGGTAACACCTCCTAATGGGATTGTTGTGAGACTCAATAATGTGATCACCCATTATAAATGGTAAAGTTCTGTATAAACATTAAAAAATCACTATTATTACAAAACACTTTGTGGTATACAGAATCCTAAAGGTATCTCCCCCAACATTTCCATTCCCTGGTTACTAAGCCAAACACTAATCTAGGGACTGCTGTGAAGGGATTTTGGAGATGGAATTAAACTTATAAATCAGCTGACTTTCAGAGAGGGATGTTAGGGCTTCCCTGGTGGCACAGTGGTTAAGAATCCACCTGCCAATGCAGGGGACACGGGTTCGAGCCCTGGTCCAGGAAGATTCCACATGCCACAGAGCAACCAAGCCCCTGCACCACAACTACTGAGCCTGAACTCTAGAGACCGCAAGCCACAACTACTGAGCCCACACGCCACAACTACTGAAGCCTGCGTGCCTAGAGCCCGTGCTCCGCAGCAAGAGAAGGCTCTGCAATGAGAAGCCTGTGCGCCGCAATGAAGAGTAGCCCCCGCTTGCTGCAACTAGAGAAAGCCCACACGCAGCAACGAAGACCCAACGCAGCCAAAAATAAATTTTAAAAAATTTTTTAAAAAGAGAGGGACATTACCTTGATTGTCTAGGTGGACCCAAGGTAATCACATGAGCCCTTAAAAGCAGAAGAGGAATTAGAGAGATGTTATAAAAGAAGAAGGCAGGAGAGATGAAGCAGAAGAGGAGGTCAAAGAGATTCAAAGTGTGAGAGACACTTGATCTACCATTGTCAGCTTTGAAGATGGAGGAGAGAACAATCCAAGGAGTACAGGCAGCCTCTAGAAGAGTAGAACCCCTGGCCAACAGCCAGCAAGGAAATGGGGATCTCAGTCCTAACTGCATGGAACTGATTCTACCAACAATCTGAATGAACTTGGAAGCAGATTCATCCCCAGAGCTTCCATAAAGGATTAAAGCCCGGCTAACACCTAGAGCCTTGGGGACACTAAGCAAAGAAGCAGCTGAGCCCCATTGTGCTTAGACTTCTGACCTACAGAAACTGAGATAATAAGTTTGTATTACTTTCCGGTGCTATGTTGTGGTAATTTGTTACAGCAGCAAGAGAAAACTAATATACAAGTCGATTATTATTTATCCATCTAGCTAATTCATAATCTAGACAATGTCCTGAAATCATCTTTACCCATATTTTTCCCTAATCAATTCTAACTTCATGAGTCCCAAAATTGGCCCCCAAAGACATTCAAAAATTCACCTGCCAATTTGTGCAGACAGGTCTAGACATAAGCAAGTGAATTGTGAGACTGATTATTTACACTGGCAAATACATGGACATTGAATACTAGAATTGCAAAGTTATTTTTATTTTAAAACATTAACAAGGATTAATTATACTTTCAAAGAAATAAATTTCCACCTTAAACAATTTTGATTAATATCTCCAAATATTGCTCAACATTTATGTACAGCTCTTGTGAATATCATGCTGATTCATGACAACCTCTGGGACCACATATTACAAAACAAAAAGAAGCATTTCCTAATGGATTCTGGGCCATACTGGAATACAAATGGATTGCTAGGCAAAAATCTATTGCATATGTTACCTAAGAGGAGAGATGTGACAAGATAGTTACTTTGCCTTTTCTCTTTAAAGTTTCTGCTACTCAACTCCTCCCTGCTTTGGAAAGAAATGTCCATCTCTGACATGAATTGAGGCAAACCCACAAAACTTCAAGTATTCAGATACAGTTGTCTCTTATTTCAAGAACACAGGGCAAGAGATATAAAGAAGTATTTCTCTGGGGCCTGAATGATGGTAATCACAGGAGCTGATGTTTGAGGTAATAGGTCACAATATGCCAGTGCTAAACACCAGATTCTACATGAGACAGCTATCCATGTGCTTTTAAATAAGTTTTATTTTGTGTGTTTGTCATCTGCAGGGCCCAATAAAGCACAGGGCCCACTATAGGGACCTCTCTTGCCCCAGTTTAAGGGTGATAACCTTCCTAAAGATGTTAGTCTGAAACCAAAGATGTGACTTTATTTTACTATCTTCCTGAAGAGCATACAATTGTCAAGGTTAGATAAGCATCTCTGCAATGATACACAAAAGAAATTTAAATCTGTGCTCCTTAAGCCATACATGCATACACATACACACACACACACACACACACACACACACACACATTTCTATTCATATTCTGAAACCAGTAAGAGGCGCTTTCTTAAAACTGAAGTGCATTCATTGGCTTTTTTAATGTAATCAAAGTTTGCATTATTTTGTGGGGGTCAAGAGGTGGATTCTTTACTGATCAATAAAGGTCAGTTGCAATATTACTTCTAGTGCCACCACTTTGTCATTGGAATCATCCAAATTACAAATAGAAGTTGGGAGCACTATGTGTCTAGAAAAAATCTTGAGTTCACAACAGACATAAAACTTGAATAAAAGATCCATTAGAAAAATGTGCCTTCAGATTGATGATAAATGCTTCACTCATCACTTTTATTGCCAGATTCAAATGATTACCAGATGATTTTAGCAATTAATTTGCATTCAGCACACAAGTATTGAGCAGTTAACATGCATCCAGTGCATTTTTCTGATACTTTCTCAATAAAACGAATGTGGGTTTAAATAATCTATGCTCTGTTTTCCTTCCCAAAGGTCATACCCCCCCAAAGACTTACTCTATAACTTAATCTTTCTTTTCATTATACATTCCTTCTTCTTCATATTCTTCTCCTCCTCCTTCTTCTTTTATTTTTTTTAATTCAAGTATAGTTAATTTACAATGTTGTGTTGGTTTCAAGTATACAGCAAAGTGATTCAGTTCTACATATATATATTATTTTTCAGATTCTTTTCCATACTAGGTTATTACAAGATATTGAGTAAAGTTCCCTGTGTTATATGGAAAGTTTTGTTGTTTACCTATTTTATATATAATAGTGTATATATGTTAATTCCATGCTCCTAATTTATTTTCCCCCTACCTTCTTCCTTTTTGAAATGAACGTTTGAGATGGAGGTGTCCATTCAAAATCCCTTTGGTCTGTCCTCCAGCACAGAAGGGTGAGATATGAAAAATTATAGCATAGTAGTATTTTATACATAGTATGTTATACATGATATGTCAGAGGCTATGTGTACACATATATAAGAGATAGGAATACTCTTTGGATATAGATATTCAAATTCACACTCAAGTTCAAACAGGAGAAAACACAGCACTATGGAAAGAGCATGAACTTTAGAAACAGCCCTGAGATTGAATTCTAGTTCTTCCACTTGCTAGTTATGTGACATTGAAGAGTTTAATTAAATTCTCTGAAACTTACGGCTTCATTAGTAAGATGTGAATAATTAACACATGTATTTTAAGCTATTTTAAGGATTTAAAAAGACAAAGGTTATAAATCACATAGCACAATACCTTGCAATACTTTTATTGTGCAATACTTTTAAGTACCTATGTTGGATACTTAAAAACTGTTGGTTCCTTTATCTAATAGTTATTAAACTGCTATCACATACCAGGCACTCTGCTACACAATTTTATGTGTATATTTCACTGAATGTATGTGTATTTCATGAATATAGCCTGTGTGCAGAGAGTTCCCAAAGCAGCCTGATGTAGGTATCCATTATGGTAGAGGGAAGTTGGTGGGCAAGGGAGGGTGGTCAGCTCAGGGTTCTGCTTTCTGAAGATTGGTATATATTTTAACTCAGCCTTAGGACTGAAATTCATAATCCAATATAGGGGAACAAAAGCCTCCCCTACCTCTCAGAGAGACTCTCAGACAGACAACAGACCTGTCCTGAAATAGGAAGGAGCTAAATGTGGTTAGAGTCAGGGGTATTAGCTAAGTGTAAATGAGATGGGACAATTCCAAGTAAGAGGCCATGTGGTATCACTGACACTATCTTACCACCAGTCCTAGGGAGAATTTGTCTCTACTTTCTGATTGTCTTAGTCTGTCTGTTGTTTGTTTTTTTTTTAACATCTTTATTGGAGTATAATTGCTTTACGATGTTGTGTTAGTTTCTGCTGTATAACAGAGTGAATCAGCTATATGTATACATATATCCCCATATCCCCTCCCTCTTGTGTCTCCCTCCCACCCTCCCTATCCCACCCCTCTAGGTGGTCACAAAACACTGAGCTGATCTCCCTGTGCTATGCAGCTGCTTCCCACTAGCTATCTATTTTACATTTGGTAGTGCATATATGTCCATGGTACTCTCTCACTTCATCCCAGCTTACCCTTCCCCCTCCCCATTTCCTCAAGTCGATTCTCTACCTCTGCATCTTTATTTCTGTCCTGCCCCTAGGTTCATCAGAACCTTTTTTTTTTTTTTTTACATTCCATATATATGTGTTAGCATATGGTATTTGTTTTTCTCTTTCTGACTTACTTCATTCTGTATGTCTTAGTCTGTCTTAGGCTGCTATAGCAAAATAGCATTGACTAGGTGGTTTATAAACAACAGAAATTTATTTCTCAGAGTTCTGGTGGCTTAGAAGTCCAAGATCAAGATGCTGGCAGATTCAGTATCTGATGAAAGCCTACTTCCTGGTTCACAGACGGCTGTCTTCTCAAAGTAACCTCATGTGGTGGAGTTCTCTAGGGCCTCTTTTATAAGGGCACTAATCCCATTCATGAACCCATGTGGAGCCCTCATTACCTAATCACCTCCCAAAGGCCTCCCCTCCTAATACCATCACATGGGGCATATATGAATTTGGCGGGGACACAAATATTCAGACCACAGCACTGATATATGGAACTCTTAAGGAAAATTAAAAAACAGTAAAAACTTAATCAAATAAAAGTTGAAACAGTAGAGGCATTGTAGGAAACAGATCACAGCCTCTCTATTTAGGAAACAAAGAAAGGGTCAGCACAGAAAGGTCTATTTCCTGGTCTCAGGGAAAGCAATTATTAGAGCAAGGAAGTAGGAGGGATCACCCAGGCCCAGGAGGAATGATGACAGGTTAGCAACTGGAGGAGTGGAGGAAGAGCCCAGGCCTCAGGGACCAGGGGAGCCACATCATCTCAGCTACCATTCAAGCCACCCAGGAGCAGCAATGGGAGCCCCAGCCAAGAACAGGAAAAGACCTTACCAGCAAGTGGTCATAAAAGGCCACCAAGTGAGGGCAATTCCCTCCAGGACAATGCCAGGAGAAGGGAAGACCTTCAGCTGAGCTGAAGCTCTGGAAGCTCACTAATAGACTTCACCACACCCCCTTCTCTCCCATTGATTAACTTCACCCAGTTGTTTGGCTGAAAGATGAAGGGACAGCATCAGTTTCAAAAGAATACATGAATTCGGTAATACATATATTACTATAGTAGACAATTCCTATTTAACAAAGTAAACATTCATTGGGCAACTACTAAGTACCCAGCTAGGTGGAAAGGATGGAAAAATGGATACATAGACAGTAAACTATGATAATATAAAGAAGTGAATAAAAATTAGCCTGGGGAGAAGAGGCAATGGGGAATAGTGGGTTTCAGGTTGCAAACTCTGTTGTTATTTACTGCACATATTTTGGACAAATAAAATATTTACATTTTCATTCAATAATTCCTTAACGTTTTTTCTTCTGTGAACTCCATATGCATACTAAATATTGAGACTGCCTGGCCTGTTTCCCCACTTCATATGCAGAACTCTATAAACCAGGCTTATGCCATTGTATTAGACAATGTGGTACACCACCTAGATGCTCTTTCAGGATTGTAATACCCAAGGTTCTCCAGAGAAACAGAACCAATAGAAAATACATATATCTTTGTTATGGGAATTGACTTACACTATTACGGAGGCCAAAAAGTCCCATGATCTGCCATCTGCAAACTGGAGAACAGGAAAGCTCGTAGTATGATTCTGTCCAAGTCCCAAGGCCTGAGAACCAGGAGTACTGATATCTGAGAGCAGGAGAAGATGGATGTCCCAGCTCAAGCAAAAAGAGCAAATTCTCCATTCCTCCACCTTTTTCTTCTACTCAGGCCCTCAACAGATTGCATGATGCCCCCCACATTGGCAAGGACAGTCTTCTTTACTCAGTCTAGCAATTCAAATGTTAATGTCTTTCAGAAACACTCACAAAAATACCCAGAAATAATGTTTTATCAGCTATTTAGGCATCCATTAGCCCAATCAAGTTGACACATAAAATTAATCATCTCAAGGACTAAAATATTTCTCCCAGGTGCCAGAAGTTCTGATGGCAGGCAACTCTCAGCTATCAGCCCCATTCAGGAAATGTCTCAGCTAAAGAAACCCCCAAAGCCATGGCCCCACGGCAACGGCAACTACATTCAATGACTGACCAACATGAGGGTATGAAGATCCAGCCGCCCTCATACACATGCAGGCAATTTAGAAGGGTCATCCCAGTTTCAGAATTCCCATAGGGTCAGCTGAGGCCTTCACTGAGAATGCATTATAGCCCAAATTCTCTTTGTCCAATGCTGCTTTTTCCTCTTTACTTCTATAAGTGTTGATCCCAAGGGTATTCTCTCATAAACTTCTTGTGTTAATCTCTGCTTCCCATGGAATACAAAATACAATGCCTTTCATGCAATGAATGGGAAGATACCTTTCTGGGCTCTGACCAGTCTAAGGAAAAAGACCTAAAGATATTGATATAAAGGGCTCCCAGTGAAACTGTTCAGCCATATCTCTCAATGGTAAAGCTCATAGTTTACAAAAAACCCACTCACAGTTGGAAAAAAACCCTACCCATGTGCACACAGCTCAAAGTTATTTTTTTGTTTTGTTTTGTTTTGTTTTCATAATCAGTTTTTTATGTCCCACTCTTAAATATGAATGGTCAACAATGATCACCAGCTATTTGAGAAAAACATTTAAAATGAAACACAAAGGTCAGAACAGAAATTAACAACTCAATATGGAATCAGATTATGCAGAAAGATATAACCAGAAAAAAAATATATTGGGGTAGAGATAAGAGAAGACATTGCATCCACAAAACAAAAATAAAAGTTTATTTAAAATAAAAATGAATATTCAGAAGACACAGTGATTGGAAATTTCAAAATAAGATAACAGGAATGAAAAA
Source organism: Balaenoptera ricei (assembly GCF_028023285.1). NCBI lineage: Eukaryota > Metazoa > Chordata > Mammalia > Artiodactyla > Balaenopteridae > Balaenoptera > Balaenoptera ricei. Next base: position 52,748,497 of record NC_082646.1, on the reverse strand, counting down.
TTCAATGAGGGCTAGAACACAACGTTGAGGAACTATCACAGAAAGCAGAATTTCCTTTAATATGAAATTAAAACACTGGTTCCATTTTTTGACATTAAATACGAGGAGTTCTAGAAAGAAGAACAAAGAAAATAAAAATAAAGAAATTATCTTAGAAATAAATCAATAATTTTTGCAGAAAAAAAGGAGTTTTGAATGTTAAGGGCTCACTAGGTGCCCAGAATAATGGATAAAATAGACCTATACCAAAGCATGTCAAAAAGAAAATTCAGAGCTATGTGGATAAAGAGAAGATTCTAAAAGTTCTATACAAGTTTCATACAAGAAGAAACTAAATGGTCTATACAGCTTTCATACAAAGGAGAATCAGAATGGCATTGGACCTCTCAACGGAAACTAGAACAGAGTAATACTTTCAATATTTAAAGAGAAATTTATTTCCAACTGAGAATTCTATACCCAACCGAGCTATCAATTAAGTGTGAGAGCAAAGATATTATTTGACATACAATGTTTCAAAATATTCACTGCTGATGCACCCTTCTTTATGGAGTTTTTGGAGGACATGTGAGTTTTAACCAATAAAAGAACAAGATACAGAATCACAGAAATAAGGAATCCCTCATTAGGGAGAGGAAAAGGGAATACCCATAATGATGGAGAAAGGAAATACCAGGATGACAACTCACAAGCATAGACTTCAAACAGAAAATTCCGAGGCAAACTTCTTTGAGAGGATAAAGTTAATAAAATACCCAATATGTTTTAATGTGTAAATACCTAGAAAACTAAGCAAATAAAAATCAAGACCTTTATTAACTACACATAAAATAATCATTTGAGCAGGAAAGGAAAATTTTACCTTATATCAAACCTCTGAATAGAATTGACATAGTCATAATAATGTAAACTCTGAATATTTACCTAGCTAAAGCTACAATGTAGTTTGGGAAATTGGGGGATGGTTAGTTCATACGTGTATGATGGGGCCAGGATGAGGATGAGAAGTGAAAAAGAGATAAATCCTTATCTTCTGTAGTGGGAAATTGATAAATATCAAAAACTAAAAAATTAAAGAGTAGCAAAATTGGCATGTTATTTAGAAAACTGGAGGTAAATATCTAAAATCAACCAAAATTGTTAAAAGCGGTTAATTCTCTAAAGTGAGAAAATGGGGGTAGGGTGCAGAGCTGGGACTGCTCTTTCTTTTTTTTTTTTTTTTTACAAAAGCATTGTAGAATAAATTGACCCTTTAAATCTTGTGCATATATAACTTGATAAAAATAAAAGCTATTTGAAAATCTTTTCATGTCTCTCCATTTCTCTAAAATTACAATCCAAATATATGAAAGTTATTTACAAAATCCTTTCTAATCTGGACTCTAATAGACTTTAGTCTCTTTTCTTATCTCTCTCCACACTCACATTCTATGCTCCAACTAAACTAAATGACTTGCAGTTCTTTTCAGGTGAAGAAATAGTTCATATGCCATGAAAGGACCTTTGGCTTTATTCTTTAGGTAAAGAATGGGAGTTTCTAAAGTGTTTTAGACAGAGTGGTGTATCAATGTGGAGGCTAGATTAAAAGGAGGGAAGTCTATAAACCTAGAAATCACTTAGAAGGCTGTTGCCAAGGCAGTGAAGAGGAGGAAGAGAAAATGAACAATGAGAAATACAAAAATCTAAATACTGGTCAGCACTAATTTGTTGTATAACTTGAAGCAACTCATTTAATTCCTCTAATTCTTGGGCTCCTTAGGTGCAAGATACAAATGTAAGATGGTTTTCACGCAAACTTGGTACTTTTTCAGGGTCACCATCTCAGGGGATGTCATCATCAAACAAACACCCAACAGTCAGAACTCTGTGACTCATCCTTGACACCTCCCTCTCCTCTCCATCTATACATATCCTATCAATCACCAAGTCCTTTTGATATAACCACTAACATTTCTTGAGTCTAATTCAATCACCAAGTCCTTTTGATATAACCACTAACATTTCTTGAGTCTAATTCTCTCCATCCCCACCAGTTTGACCCTAGTTCAAGACACTTTAGTCTCACATTTGAACTATAACAACTAGTTTCTTATATCCACTTTTGCCCTCCTCCAATCCACTGTCCACAGTGTATCTGGAGTTGTTTTCAAAAAAGTAAATCTGATCACATCACGTGCCAATGCCTTCCTCTTGCTTTCAAGATAAAGATCAAAATCCCAAACATGGACCCCCATTCATGCATAATCTGACTCCTGGGAAGCTCTATGGCTACATTTTATGCCATTTTTCTTCTCTGCTCTCCAATCACAGTTGTCTTCAAAAGTGGCATGCTTCTTCCCACAGGACCTTTGCACATGCTGTTCCCTCTGCTTAGAATGCTTTTCTACTCCTTTTCCCCATTCCCCTTGCTTATTCCCAATCATCCTTCAAATCTCAGCTCATTCATTACTTCTATAAGAAAGAATTCTTTTATCTATTTCAGGCTGGGTTAGTTCTCTCATTATTCACTTTTAGAACACCCTGGAATTTTTTTTATAGCATTTGCCACCATTGTGAATAATTATTTTTTGCTTGTAATTAGCTATTTAATAACTAGGTCTTAAATCAAAATATAAATCACCCAAGGACAGAAATCATATATTTTATTTAACACGATAGGTACCTTGCATACCTAGCAGAATAAATATTTGTTATATGAATAAATGAACAAATGAATGAATGAATGAACTGGGAATATGGAATTCTCTCTTCTCTTCATGTAATTTAGTTATTCTTCATCTCTAACTTGTAGGGAAATGGTTTTTTAGCGTCATAATACAACAACACTAGTTATAAAATGTTGTCAGTATTAGCAAGTAAAATGTCAATTTGTCATAGAGGTGCTAGACTCTGAAAAAAAGGAAAAAAATGTGAAGATCCAAGCTAGGCCAGCCAATTGGTTTCTCTGGCATTGGACAAAGGAGATGAATAGTTTTAGTAATCCCTCCCCCACCCCTTCTCTCTCTCTCCAGCCTGTAGGAAAGGGATTTCCAGGAAACCATGGCACGTCTGAAAGTGACCCAAAGAGAAACAATAAGGAAATATTTGGCTCCATTCTCTTGACTGAGGGTAGGTATATGATAAGCTCCAAATAAGATTGGGTTCTTTAAGGTAATGGACTATGCCTAATTCTTTTCCAAACTTTGTGTGCATGATGACAGAATTACTTTTTTTTTTTAATTTTAAAGTTTACTCAGCCCAGAACTTGAGAATTTTTTAGTCTAGATCCAACTTTATTTTCCAGCCTCCCCACCACATAATTCCAGAAACACTAAACAGCTCATTAGTTTCCCCAGATGCACCACATACACTCTGGTGCACTACCTAAGCTCAACTCTACTTCCCCTTTGCCTGAACTGCTTATCCCAAAACATTCCTCAAAACCTAGCCTCTAAAATGGTCCCCAATAATCCCTGCTTGTATTCCCCTGTATATTCCCCTCCTCTTGAGTGTAGACTGTACTTCGTGACTTGATTCTGATGAATAGAATAAGGCAAAAATTGATGGGTTGTCACCGTTGAGATTAGGTTACAAAAAAACTATGGCTTCCATTTTTCTTTCTCTCTCTCAGTTCTCATCCTGGGAGAAGCCAGCTGCCATGTTGTGCATAGCTCTGTGGAGTAGCCCACATAACAAGGAAATGGTATCTTTTGTCAGCAGGCAATGAGGACTCAAGGCCTGCCAATAGCCATGTGAGTGAGCTTGGTAGCAAATCTTCCCTTTTTTGAGCCTTGAGGTGAGACTGCAGCCTTGGCTAAGAACTTGACTGCAGCCTTATGAGAGGCTCTCAGTCACAGGCACCCAGCTAAGCCAAGTCCAGGTTCCTGACCCGCTGAAATAGCTTTAAACATCGCTAGCTTTTTGGGTAATTTGTTATAAAACAATAGATGGCTGATATAGGGCCTGATGCATGCTTGTTGCAAAATAACTTCTCTTTGGAAATACCTAGATAATTTTCTATTAGTGAGAATCTGTCACACTAAAAGCTTCCCTTCTGCTTCCCCCTCCAGTAACAGCTTCGCTTTTCTCATTCCCTTTATAAACAACACTAACAATGTGTCTGGAGGCCTAATGTACTTGAAGCTCTGCAATTTCACCCATTTGCTAGATGTTCACACTGGCTTTGGAGGCAGTTCTCATATGGCAATGAAATCAAGATATCAAGAAAATCCTCTTTAAGCCAATTATTGTTGGACTCTCAAGTTTCTTAGAACCTTCTGTGTCATCAGCCAATTCATCAAATTTCATCAAGCATCTGCAGAGAAAAATCAGATTCATGTATTTTTCTCAAAGACCTTTTGGTTAGGAAGAGAAGCTAAGATATGTTCACACATTATATTCAAGGCAAGACAGGAAACGAAGATAGTCAACTGGAAATAATGGAAGGAACAAAGTATTTGGGGTCAAAGAATCTGAATTTAAATCCCAGGTCTAATCAACTATACTTCAATTAAAAACAATCTTCTTTCCAAATAAATTCACATTCTGAGGCACTGGGGGTTAGGCCTTCAACCTACGAATTTTGTGGGGACACAGTTCAACCATAACATCCAGGAACCCACCCAGTCGGCAGTCCTCTCAGCCTATTCCCACCTCTGATTGGGCCCCTGGCAAGGTCCCCTTTGCTGGTGAGGCAGGTATCCCCCTGGCTTTGCTGCTGGCAGCTGTGGCATGCACACTGCAGTGATGGCCTTTGCCTGATGGGCTGGAGTTGCTGCCAGGGGCAAATGTTCTTCCCCCGCTGCGACAGCCAGCTACATCTTTGTCATCACCACCATGTCTTGCTGACCTGCTGGAGAACCTCCTGCTATTATGTTTACCATCCCTGTTTGTCGTCTGCAAAACAGACTCTCAGCTTCCATCTGCGTGCTTGTGTGTCTGTGATGCCTGGGTTATCATTTAATAAATGTTTTTGGAAAATGAAAATCAATCCATCCATCCATCCATCCATCCATCCATCCATCCATCCATCCTAGGTCTGTCATGTATTAGCTGTGTGACCTTGGACAATCATCTGTTCATCTTCCCCTTTAAACTGAGTTATCTTCCTTGCCTATCACGGACACTGAGCTAAGTAATATATACACATTATCTCATTTGATCTTCAAAATTTTGCTATGAGGTATGTATAATAATCTTAGGTTTACATTTAACGAAATAAGGGCTCAGAGAGATTAAGTAATTTATGCAAAGCCGTATAGCTAATGGGAATGAAGTAGAAATTTAAATCCAAGACTGATTCCAAAGCCAGTGAGTTACAGGTAGAGTAATCAACACATCCTGTTCACCTATAACAGGTTCAGTTATGCCTGTTATACCAGTGTAATTATTAATAGCACACACTTTTACCTCCACAAAGATTCAGGTTTGGATGATAAATTATGGCGCCATCCTAGCTGTAGATATTCAAAGGAAGCTCATTTCAAAGTCAGCTCCTCGTGTACTTTTCTCTGATCCTCCAGGGTAGGGCCTTACATGGAACGTGTGCTCAATCCTGATTAATTAAACTGAATCAAACTGATTTCTCAATGTAGCTGAACTTGAAACACTTAGAAAATTTCAGTAGAGCTATGAATTAATAAAATATGTAATACCATCAGAGAAACAAAGGGAAGACTAGACAACTTTCATTCTTTCTACATATATTCATTGAACACCTACATTGAGCTAGGTGCCGTGCAGACGTGAATCTGTGTTTCTTCCCTCAAGTACAATAATCTAGCAGAAGCCTAGGATTCTGTAATATGGGTGATCCATACAATGATAATGTAAATAATTTTACACTTCCCTGCCTTTGCCTCTGTCTGTCTAGAATTCTCTCACTCCAACTGCTCACCTACTTGATTGATTCCTAACTAGCTTTTAAAATTAGTTGAAGTTATCATCTCCCAGGAGTCTTCCATGACCCCAACCCTCCAGTAAAGTGAGTCATCCCTTCCTTTGTTTCCGGGCATGTTTTATCCTAATCTCTGTTATGTTTATTAGTCGCATACTGCAAGGATTGGCTCACATAGCAGCCTCCCCTACTCACTGGACTTTAAGCTCCTGATAGCAAGGACCACAACATCTTCCAGAACATAGTATGTGCTCAAGAAATTTCTATGTTGAACTGAACTAAGTAGAAGGCTAAACATTTATCACTATCATCATCATCCAGTATGGACTGACTTCCACATCCAGGGAAGAACACACTGAAGTGCCCCTTTCTTCCCCAAATCTAAAACTACACAGAGAGACTGACCTAGAGCTTTCATCTTATCAGTCAGTTCTGATTAGCTGGAAGTGGCTACTTGAAGTGCTATATTGAGAAAGATTCTGGAGCTAGATCCAGATTCAATAAGAAACAAAGACATAGTTAATTAGCTATGTCTGAGAAAGGAGCAAGAGGAGAAATAAGATCCCCTGTGCCTCTATCAGCAATTCCTGACATCCAGTTACTTCTGTTACAAGAGCACAGAAGTATCCATCTATTTCCACTCACACACACACACACACACACACACACACACACACACACACAAATATATATATAGAGAGAGAGACAAGGAAAGAAGGGAGCTGCTTTTCCAGCATCTGGCTGGTGTGCAGTTAGAACAGTGCCAGGTACTCAATAAATACTTGAATGAAAGAATATAGTTGAAATTGTACTATTAATTCAATATTTCAGATCCATTATTACTAATATAGAATATGTATCTCCTCTGGAAACTTAAGCAGCATTTCTTTCACACTGAGTCCAGGGGAAAAAAACAGTCCGAGTGCTTCACAAAAAATCTGTGTAGAGATTTGGGGGATGCTTCAGCGCCTTGGCACATGCTTTTTTTCCCTTGTTTGGAATGTCCTTTCCCTGTTTTCACATAGAAAACTCCTATACACCCTTTAAGGGCCAGTTCAAATATCATCCCTGTATGAAACCTTCCCAGATTCTCTCAAGCAGAGTTCATACTAAATTTTCTATGTTCCTATAGCATTCTGTTGACTTGTATACTTCATAAGGAGCCCACATCTCCAACTCTAGTCAGATAGAATCTTTTTAAATGAACGCGAGTTTTTAAAATGATTCTCCTTTTTCCTTTCAAAAGCACAAAATGCATTAGATGCGTTCCTGAACATGATTAGGAAAAAAGAAAACCAAGTAAAAGCTTTTACAAGATGCCTTTTCATCACTGCATGGCAGAGAATAAAATCAGTTCTTGTTATTCCTTAGACAGACAGCCTTTTTTTGCCTCCTGGGTTCTATAGATTTCAGTTCTCCCTATTGTTATAAACCATGACACAGCATGTGACTCACAAAAGAAAATTACTTTTTCAAAGAAGGCACTGAAGCTGCCCTTGTGAAGGTGATGCCTCCAGTTTGTGAAGGTCAGTTTACTGAGGGCAAAATCATAAGGCAATCTTCCCAAGCATCTTGGGTACCATCTATCACCTACGTGTTCAGACCATGCATAAAAACCTGGATTACAACTTATGGGCTGGAGAGACAGCATCTGACCAAACCCCCCTCAGTGACAAGGCAACAGAAAAGGAAATGGCTGCAGTCTGACTAAAGCCAGCCCATTGAGTGAGTTCTCAGAGTTCTAAAATTCCTCTAAGAAGGCACGACACTGTAGCTGTCCAAAAGAAGAATGAGAATGGCTGACTTACTCAAAAATACTGTATATCTCAATTTCTCAAATGGTTCAATTTCTTCTTCACTATTGTGTTGATATATCCATCTCCCTAAAGTGCATAAGGCATTGTCCTTATGATCAGAATTTTTCTTTGTTTTGGTTTCATCCAGATGGAGCTGCTCAAACCTTAAAAACTTATAGAAGTCATCTCCCATCATCCCTCTGTTCCTCTGTTATAACCCAAAAAACCTTGGTCACAAAACGTGCAAGACCTTAATGTGGTCCAAAAAGAAGAATGGAGTAAGTCATTCTTATTGTTCAAAGGGGCTTGGAAAACTCAGGTCTCATCCAGACTGGCATGAGTAGGAGTCCAGTTGAAGCTGGACTGTAGATTGACCAGTAGAGAATGTGGATCCAAGCCCCAGGTCATAGGAGATGTCCAGAATTAGAGATCTAGGGATTTACTTTCTTGAAAGTTCAAGGAAATTCATGGGAAATAACTATCCCTAAAAACTAATTTTCATTGTATAGTCAGTCCTAAAGCCTGATTGTATATACACACACAGGGAGTTAAGGAAAACGTCCAATAGACGTGTCTATTTCCAAGTCTTATTCCAAGCACAACATATAAAAGATGAGGACAAGACCATGTCCAAACTCCACTTGCGTTTTGTGGAAATTTCAGCACACCACCAAACTTGGCACTCATCAGCTCACATCCAAGATGTGCTGAGCCTAGAAGCTGAATATCTTTAGTATGCATATCCTAGCTGTCCTAGAGGAGTAAGAGCCTAGCCTCCTGAACCCCTACTTCCACGACAGTCCCCTCTGGCAGGTAAGCCCATTAGTCCCACCAGCTGAGACTGTCAAAATTGTATCATAAATGGATTTAAGTGGGTATGTCTCAGTATCTTCTGTGATGGTTAATTTCATGTGTCAGTTTGACTGGGCTATGGGATGCCCAGATACCTGATAAAACATTATTTTTCAGTGTGTCTGTGAAGGTGTTTCTGGAAGAGATTAGCATTTGATTTGGTAGACTGAGGAAAGAGACCCTCCCTCACCACAATGGATGGATATCATCCAGTCCTTTGAGGGCTTGACTGGAACAAAAAGGCAAAGGGAGAACGATTTCTCTCTTCTTGAGCTGGGACATTCATCTTTTCCTGCCCTTCAACTTCAGAGCTCCTGATCCTCAGGCCTTGGGACTCACACTGAAAACGATAGGCTTTCCTGGTTCCCCAGATTGCAGACAGCAGATTGTGGGACTTCTCAGTCTCCATACTCATGTGACCCAATTCCTATATTCAATCTCTCTCTCTCTCTCTCTCTCTCTCTCTCTCTCTCTCTCTCTCTCTCTCTCTCATCTCTCTCTCCCTCCCTCTCTCTCTCTCTCTCCTGCTCATTCTGTCTCTCTGGAGAACCCTGACTAATACACATTCAAGTATGTACTGAATACCTACAAAGTAGCAGATACTCAGTTAAGCTCTCAAGTTACAGAGACACGATCCTTCCTTCAAAGAGTTCACAGAAAAGACCTGTATGCAGAAAACTACAAAACACTGATGAAAGAAATCAAAGATGATACAAACAGAGGGAGAGATATACCATGTTCTTGGATTGGAATAATCAATATTGTGAAAATGACTATACTACCCAAAGCAATCTACAGATTCAATGCAATCCCTATCAAACTACCAATGGCATTTTTCACAGACCTAGAAGAAAAAATTTTATAATTTGAATGGAAACACAAAAGACCCTGAATAGCCAAAGCAATCTTGAGAAAGCAAAACGGAGCTGCAGGAACCAGGTCCCTGACTTCAGACTATACTACAAAGCTACAGTCATCAAGACAGTATGGTACTGGCACAAAAACAGAAATGTAGATAAATGGAACAGGATAGAAAGCCCAGATGTAAACCCACGCACGTATGGTCACCTTATCTTTGATAAAGGAGGCAAGAATATACAATGGAGAAAAGACAGCCTCTTCAGTAAGTGGTGCTGGGGAAACTGGACAGCTACATGTAAAAGAATGAAATTAGAACACTCCCTAACACCATACATAAAAATAAACTCAAAATGAGTTAAAGACCTAAATGTCAGACCAGACACTATAAAACTCTTAGAGGAAAACATAGGCAGAACACTGTCTGACATAAATCACAGCAAGATCCTCTTTGACACACCTCCTAGGGAAATGGATATAAAAACAAAAATAAACAAATGGGACCTAATGAAACTTAAAATCTTTTGCACAGCAAAGGAAACCATAAACAAGACAAAAAGACAACCCTCAGCATGGGAGAAAATATTTGCAAATGAACCAACTGAAAAAGGGTTAATCTCTAAAATATGCAAGCAGCTCATGCAGCTCAATATCAAAAAAAATACAACCCAATTAAAAAATAGACAGAAGACCTAAATAGACATTTCACCAAAGAAGACATAGAGATGGCCAAGAGGCACATGAAAAGATGCTCAACATCACTAATCATTAGAGAAATGCAAATCAAAAGCACAATGAGGTATCACCTCACACCAGTCAGAATGGCCATTATCAAAAAATCTACAGACAATAAATGCTGGAGAGGGTGTGGAGAAAAGGGAACCCTCTTGCACTGTTGGTGGGAATGTAAATTGATACAGCCACTATGGAGGACAGTATGGAGGTTCCTTAAAAAACTAAAAATAGAACCACCATATGACCCAGCAATCCCACTACTGGGCATGTACCCCAAGAAAACTATAATTCAAAAAGAGTCATGTACCACAATGTTCATTGCAGCTCTATTTACAATAGCCAGGGCATGGAAGAAACCTAATTGTCCATCGACAGATGAATAGATAAAAAAGATGTGGCACATATATACAATGGAATATTACTCAGCCATAAAAAGAAATGAAATTGAGTTATTTGTAGTGACGTGGATGGACGTAGAGACTGTCATACAGAGTGAAGTAAGTCAGAAAGAGAAAAATAAATACCGTATGCTAACACATATATATGGAATTTTTAAAAAAAATGGTTCTGAAGAACCTAAGGGCAGGACAGGAATAAAGACGCAGACGTAGAGAATGGACTTGAGGATATGGTGAGGGGGAAGGATAAGCTGGGACGAAGTAAGAGAGTGCCATGGACTTACATATACTACCAAATGTAAAATAGCTAGCTAATGGGAAGCAGCCGCACAGCACAAGGAGATGAGCTCAGTGCTTTGTGACCACCTAGAGGGGTGGGATAGGGAGGGTGGTAGGGAGATGCAAGAGGGAGGAGATATGGGGATATATGTATATGTATAGCTGATTCACTTTTTTATAAAGCAGAAACTAACACACCATTATAAAGCAATTATACTCCAATAAAGATGTTAAAAATAAATTAAAGTAAATTAAAAAAAAGACACATGTACCACAATGTTCATTGCAGCACTATTTACAATAGCTAGGACATGGAAGCAACCTAAGTGTCCATTGACACATGGATAAAGAAGACGTGGCATATATATACAGTGGAATATTACTCAGCCATAAAAAGAAACAAAATTGAGTTATTTGTAGTGAGGTGGGTGGACATAGAGTCTGTCATACAGAGTGAAGTAAGTCAGAGAGAGAAAAACAAATACCGTATGCTAACACATATATATGTAATCTTAGGGAAAAAAAGGTTCTGATGAACCTAGGGGTAGGACAGGAATAAAGACACAGACGTAGAGAATGGACTTGAGGACATGGGGAGGGGGAAGGGTCAGGTGGGATGAAGTGAGAGAGTAGCACTGACATATATACACTGCCAAATGTAAAATAGATAGCTAGCGGGAAGCAGCTTCATAGCACAGGGAGATTAGCTCCGTAACCACCTAGATGGGTGGATAGGGATGGTGGGAGGGAGGCTCAAGAGGGAGTGCATATGGGGATATATGTATACATATAGCTGATTCACTTTGTTATACAGCAGAAACTAACACAACATTGTAAAGCAATTATACTCCAGTAAAGATGTAAAAAAAAAGAAGAGTTCACAGATTAGTTGGAAACACAGGGAACAAAGAAATAATTATAATATAGTGTGCAATATTGATGAATGCAGTATTAAGATATGCAGAATATTATGGCTGTGTTTCAAAGAAGTCCCTAACCCAACTTAGAGAGTTCAAGGAAGTTTACATGATTGAAGTAGTTCAAGAATTCTTTTATTGGATTAGAATATTTTATTTGAGTACATTGACTGAGTACTAAACAGTGAGTAGGAGTTAGTGAGGAGGAGTGTGCAGGGTGAGCATTCTAGACAGAGAGAATGGCATAAGTAAAAGCAAAGGCAAAAAAAGAGCCATGTGCACTAGGAACTACAAGCAGTTTCCTGTTGCTGGAACATAATGTATGTGGCAGGGAGGGAAGGAGATGAACCCAGAGAGGAAGTTGGAAATGAGAACATGGAGGGCTTTGCATGATCATAGACTTTCCCTGGTGAAAGATGGAGAGCCATTATGACCCCTAATTATTAGCATAGCTAGTCAGACTGTTACTCAAAACAAAATAAGAATATGTATTCTTCTTCCTCTGGAATCAGTTTTTTTTAGACATTCTTTTTTTTTAAATATTCTTTTCCATTATGGTTTATCACAGGATATTGAATATAGTTCCCTGTGCTATACGGTAGGACCTTGTTGTTTATCCATTCTATATATAATAGTTTACTGGAATCAGTTTTTGATCTGAAATGACTCCACCATTTATCGTGTGATTTTAGGAAACTCAGTTAACTTCATTAAGACTCCTTTTCCCTATCTCTAAAATGGGGGTCACCACACCTTACAAAGCTTTTGTGAGGAATACATGACATAAAAGATTTAAATGTGCTGGAGTCATAACACAAACCCAGTACAAAATCAAGACTCCTGCCAATTATGACTTCTGCCTACTCTAAGGGTTTTGTGACAGGATAAAACAGTCTTCACAGAAAAGAATATTAATGGAGAACCTCTTCTTCACTATCTTGTTATACTGAATTAAAAAATAAAGTGAGATTTTCCTTCCCTACAGTTTCATCTGTAGGTCATCTGTTCTTCCTACAGCAGAGCATCAATAACTTGCAGTATATAGGAGCTGACTGAATGAAAAGTTATATTTAATCAGGAAATCAATAAATAGGAAGAGGTCATCAAGGTCACAGAGACTATATCATCCTGACCAATCTCGCTCCCTTGCCCTTTCTCTGGGTCTTCCATCATCATATCACAGTTGCCAATTCCTCAGCAGTCTTAATTATGGGCACAGTCGTTTGTCTTCAAATATCACAGCTCTGTGAAATCTATGCATCGATAAATACAGCTCAAAAGCTGTTTTCCACACTGCTGGAGAGTTAATTGCTTCTGTGGTTAAAGCAAATGTGGTCATTCTTTACCTTTGAGGGGGAGTTTCAAGGTCTCTGAGTGACTGGAGGCTTCCTATAAAGTCAGAACAAAGAACACCTATTTTTAGGACTTGAAGTTATGCCTCAAAAAAATCTGCACTTTCAGATTAGCTCACCGTAGCCAAAGAGTAGCAAACCAAGCTTCCAGGGTTAAACAGAGTCAGATAATCAATTCTGTGCCTTGAAATAATCATCTTCTTTGTGCCAACCATCACTCCTTCGCCCACTTCCCCTTTCAGAAAGCATTTACAGGGTATGAGAGATGTGTCATATATTTGGAGGGTAAATAGAGTAAAATGAGAATTGGCATCTACCCTCAAGATTAGCGGAGGAGGCAAATACACTCAAAAAAATTTAAAGCAAGCATAAGGGCACTATGACAAAAATCTTATCAGTACATAATATCTCAAAGAATGGAGGACTAATTCAACTACAAAATGGGCATCAGAGGAAGCACCACAGAAGGTGTGAAACTTGAATTGAATCTCAAAATGAATATGTATCCAGCTGTCAGGAATGGGAATTAAGGAAGAAAAAGCTTGTCATACACATGTAGCAGAATAAATGAAGGGACAGAAATATGTTGAACATATATGACCAATCTAGGGGCTGTAAGTCATTTGGTATGAAGGGCACATGGGGTAGGAATAGAGGCAGAAGGAGAAGGGAGGCAAGAAGGAAACAGATCATAGAGTGTCTTGCATAGTTTAAGAAAGTTTAAGGTCATTGATAAACTGTAAGCAGGAAAATTACATACTAAATATATTTTAGAAAAATCATCCTGACTGCCAGCATGGATAATGAATTAGAGAGGGGAGAGGAAGGAAGACCGTTTTGGGGGCAGTTGCAATAATTTAGGAAAGAGACCATGAGAACCAAACTGTGGCAGTAGTAGTAAGGATATAGATGAGTGAACAAGCATGAATGAGGATGACAATTCCAAAGACATGGCTGAGAGCAGGCAAAGAATGAAGTTCTTGGTTACCTCTTTCCACAAACAGGTGAGTACAGGCTTGGAAATCAGTAAGATGGGGACTAGCCAGAGCAAAAAGATGGTGAGATAAGAGAATGGAGGATTTAATTCTGTTAAATGCATCTGATTTTTATTGGTCATCCAGATTATATCAGGAACTATGATACATCATGCCTCATCCTGTGCAGAAATGAACGAGACCAGATCTCTGCCTCAAAGCACAGCAAAGACACATGGGCTGAGTGGCTGTATAATTACTAGATGACCAGAAGATAAGTACAATTCTCCCACTGCCCTGCTATATTTCACTTGTCTATTGTGTTTATTGTCCATTTCTCCCCACCCTCAACTAGAATGTAAGTGCTATAAGAGCAAAAGGTTTTGCCACCTGTAACAGTATTTGGCGTATAGTAAGTTCTCCTTAAGTATTTACTGAATTAACAAATCAATGTATCCCAATCAGGACTTAGGTGTTCTCTCAGTTTATAGATTCATATATTTAAATCTGGAGATTCTAAGCTATTGTTTCTTTCAATACTGCCTCTACCCCGTTATCTTCATCTATTACTTCTATTATGTTGGAATCTCTGGCTTCCATGTCTCAATTTCTTCATTTTCTATCTCTTTTCCTCTTGTGCTACATTCTGGATAACTTTATCAGAACTATGTTCAGAATCATTATTTCTCCCCTCACCTTTCAATTGAGTGCTTTATTTTAATGACCTTTTTTTCATTTCTAGAATTTCACTTTGGTGCTGTTTCAAATCTGCCTGTGATTTTTCAAATTACCTGGTTTGTGCCTTAGTTTCTATTCCTCTTTGATCCTTTGTCCCTGTAATCATTTTAAATCTATTTATTTTAACATCTATTTTAGATTGTTTTATTATTTCTATATCTTGAGGTGATATTTAGTTCATCTGTTGTTGTTTGTCTCACCTGCTGAATTCTCCCATGGCAATTTAGTCCATTGTGTGATTTTTTAATATTTGATTTTGTGCTCATCTTTAACAGCACTGTGGGAGTCTTGGTGCTCTGGAAATATCCCTGTAGGATGTGTTAAATCTGCCCCTGTTAGTCTCCACAATCTCTGCTGGTTCTAGACTAGTTTTTAAGTTACCTTTTTGGTTTGGTATCCATAGTACCTCGGTACTACTTTGAATCGTATTCCACAGCCATGTGGTGCACATCTGGGGTTCTGATTTCTCATTGGTGTTTTGTTTACCAGGCACAGCCCCAGGTGGATTACAAACTTCCTTGCTGCCTCGCAGAAGAGACAGACCAGGTTTTCCTGGTCCTTATTGCTAGAATAGACAGATCTTCATGGCTCCTCCCTTTAGTCAGATTGTTCATCTATAGCATAAGACTGAGATCCAAGGCCTTAAATATCCTCCTGATAACAATATCAGAGAATGCTAGTCCCCAGTCTCCAGACTTTAAATTCTACATATTACAGTAACCACATAGCTCTTTTGGATTTACTGCTCTGATTTTGAGCTTTCTCGTTGTTTCAGCATTTCTGTGTATTTTCTGTTCTTGGTTTATTCTCTAGCGATATATGCAAAAATTCTTTTCTATAATTGTATACATTTTCAGAAATTTGAAGTAGGAACAGCAGTCATCCATTTCACCTCAATTTGCCGTATTCATAACTCCATAATCATGAAACCAACAACTGTAGCTTCAATCTTAGTTGTGCAAGTTGCAAAATTTTATATTTACTCTCCTTAATTAAGTCTTTTACTGATATAACCTGGGGTGATGTATTCATTTCTGGATACCAAAGCTTGAGAGGGAAATTGACAATATGATGCACTTCTGGAAAAGATCGAACATGATGAGGAATCTGGAAAATTGGCCATGATAGAAACATTTGACCAATGAAAGTCTGCTTTGTCTGAAGAAGATTCAGGGGCACCGAGTACTGTCACCACATATTTAAAGGGCTGTCATATAGAAGGAGAATTAATCTTTTCTCATGTAGTTCCAGAGAATAGACCCAAGATTGTGCTGCAGAGAGCTAGGACTCTGGTGAGCAAACTCTGACACTGATTCATCACATAACATCCTTGGACAAATCACTTTCTCCTTATGGACTCCAGAGTACTCATCTGTAAAATGAGGAGGTTGAATCACGTGAGTGCCAGATTCCTTCAGCTATAACAGACTTGGTTCATTTCTCACCAAAAGTAGTGAGCAGGATTTTTCCAGCAATGAATCAGTGGGCACACTTGATATATGATCTTGACCTCCTTTGCTTCACCCTCACTCAAGATAATATATTGCTTTTTTTTTGCTCCACCAAGACTACAGACCTCAGGCTAAGTCTCTGTAACCCCCCTTCAGGCCAGAAATTGTAGTTTAGGAACACCTGAAAGGCAGAGTGGGATGAGGAAAAGACTGGATTTTGGTGTCATACAGACCTGAGTACCAAGCCAAAGTTTCACCTTATTAGCTCTGTGTCCTTGAGCACCATTTAAGTTTTCTGAATAACAATTTCCTCTTCCATAAAATGAAATAATATATACCTTAATGGTTTTATGATTATTAAAATTTTTTAAACCAATATAAAAGTTTCTGATACATGGTAGGTATTCAATAAATTTTAGCAAAATCAAAAATCAAAACCAAATGTTCTGTATTGACAAGGGATGGAGTGGTGTCTATGACAACAGGATATATTTTAATCCTTCCAACATGTTACACCATCATGCCTTCACACTGCAAAATATCTTCTATCCCCATCACAATTTGCATGCATTCCAAATTCTAGTGATTAATTATTTTCATACAGTTATCTGAATTACTCCAACACCTTGGGCATTTCTAGAAAATAATCTTTCCCTTGAATTGTTAAACCACGGGTAATCAAATCCCAGTCTCATAAATATTTGATTTAGCAAAAACAATTGCTATCCCTCTTGGTAACCAGTGTTTCTTCCACCTTATCTCTGACCTCCTTCATTATCTCTTAGCATGGAGGAATTCCAGCTTCTCATATTTCCACTCTCACACCAGAGCTGTACTTTATGAGCTGACATCTACGCATCTATCTCCTGACATCTGAGAGGATCTTAACTTGGTAAACAATACAACTGGATTCATTAAAAGTTTCTGACTCACAGCAACTCCATGAAAACTTCCTCTATTTTCCTGATGAGATTTCTCTCCTGGGATCCTTTGTCTTGAGGGTTTCACTCTGGTAAAGTTGTTCTTGTCTATGAAAAAAAGGAAATTAAAATCATCTACACTTCCTACAAATATAGGCGTGACAGTAACTAAATCATGAGGGATGGAATGAAAATGTTTAAAAGAAACCAGTTGAACAAATAAACAAATGGGACCTAATGAAACTTAAAAGCTTTTGCACAGCAAAGGAAACCATAAACAAGACCAAAAGACAACCCTCAGAATGGGAGAAAATATTTGCAAATGAAGCAACTGACAAAGGATTAATCTCCAAGATTTACAAGCAGCTCATGCAGCTCAATAACAAAAAAACGAACAACCCAATCCAAAAATGGGCAGAAGACCTAAATAGACATTTCTCCAAAGAAGATATACAGATGGCCTACAGACACATGAAAGAATGCTCAACATCATTAATCATTAGAGAAATGCAAATCAAAACTACAATGAGATATCATCTCACACCGGTCAGAATGGCCATCATCAAAAAATCTAGAAACAATAAATGCTGGAGAGGGTGTGGAGGGAAGGGAACACTCTTGCACTGTTGGTGGGAATGTAAATTGATACAGCCACTATGGAGAACAGTATGGAGGTTCCTTAAAAAACTACAAATAGAACTACCATACGATCCAGCAATCCCACTACTGGGCATATACCCTGAGAAAACCATAGTTCAAAAAGAGTCATGTACCAAAATGTTCATTGCAGCTCTATTTACAATAGCCAGGACATGGAAGCAACCTAAATGTCCATCGACAGATGAATGGATAAAGAAGATGTGGCACATATATACAATGGAATATTACTCAGCCATAAAAAGAAATGAAATGGAGGTATTTGTAATGAGGTGGATGGAGTTAGAGTCTGTCATACAGAGTGAAGTAAGTCAGAAAGAGAAAAACAAATACAGTATGCTAACACATATATACGGAATCTAAGGAAAAAAAAAAAAAAAACGGCCATGAAGAACCTAGTGGCAAGACGGGAATAAAGACACAGACCTACTAGAGAATGGACTTGAGGAAATGGGGAGGGGGTGGGGTGAGATGTGACAGGGTGAGAGAGTGTCATGGACATATATACACTACCAAATGTAAAATAGATAGCTAGTGGGAAGCAGCCGCATAGCACAGGGAGATCAGCTCGGTGCTTTGTGACCACCTAGAGGGGTGGGATGGGGAGGGTGGGAGGCAGGGAGATGCAAGAGGGAAGAGATATGGGAACATATTGTATATGTATAACTGATTAACTTTGTTATAAAGCAGAAGCTAACACACCATTGTAAGGCAATTATACTTCAATAAAGATGTTTAAAAAAAAAAAAAAAAGAAAGAAACCAGTTGAGCTAATATAGTATAGTAATTAACAAGTGGGTTTGACCTTGGGTTCTGAAATTGACCAAGTTCAATTTCAAACTTTAACACTCATTAGTTAGATGACTTTCAACAAGGTGAGAAAGTATCTAATCTTCAGTGCCCACATCTGCATAATGGGCATCTTCAAATATGCAGCAGGAGTGGAAAAAGGAAATGCTGAACCCCCTGCAGCAGCAGAAAGTACATGAAAGTCTGCCCCTGGAAACATCAAGAACAAACTGGAAAAAATAAAGGGGTAAAGCTGGAAGTTCCTCAATCATAAGTGGAGAGGATCCAAAGAAATCTGTTTTATTATAGTTTTTACCCTTACACTGAAATGACCAGCAGAACAAAAATCACATTACTATATTAAAACTCAGCCTATAAATTCATAAATAAGATGTGTGATATAGAATTCATGATGTAAGCCAATGAACAGAAGAAGTAGCCACACCAGAAGACCTAAATAGACATTCCTCCAAAGAAGACATACAGATAGCCAAGAGGCATATGAAAAGATGCTCATCATCGCTAATTATTAGAGAAATTGAAATCAAAACTACAACTAGTACCACTTCACACTGGTAAAAATGGCCTTCATTAAAGAGTCTACAAATAAATGCTGGAGAGGGTGTGGAGAAAAGAGAATCCTCCTACACCATTGGTGGGAATGTAAATTAGTGCAACCACTGTGGAAAACAGTATGGAGGTTCCTCAAAAAATTAAAAATAGAGTTGCCATATGATCCAGCAATCCCACTATTGGGCATATATCCAGACAAAACTATAATTCAAAAAGATACACGCACCCCTATGTTCATAGCAGCACTATTTACAATAGCCAAGACATGGAAACAACCTAAATGTCCATCGACAGATGAATGGATAAAGATGTGGTATATATATACAATGGAATACTACTCAGCCATAAAAAAGAATGAAATAATGCCATTTGCAGCAACATGGATGGACCTAGAGATTATCATACTAAGTGAAGTAAGTCAGAAATAGACAAATACCATATGATATCACTTATATGTAGAATCTAAAATATGACACAAACGAACTTATCTACAAAACAGACTCACAGACATAGAGAACAGACTTGTGGTTGCCAAAGGGGAGGGGAGTAGGGGAGGGATGGATTGGGAGTTTGAGATTAGCAGATGCAATCTGTTATACATAGAATGGATAAACAACAAGGTCTTGCTGTATGGCACAGGGAACTATATTCAATACCCTGTGATAAACCATAATGGAAAAGAATATAAAAAAGAATGTATATATATGTATAAATTAATCACTTTGCTGTACAGTAGAAATTAACACAACACTGTAAATCAACTATACTTCAATTTTAAAAAACCCTCCATGATGTATCTCCCACTTACCCCTTCAGTCTCACCTACCTCCACTTTCCTCCTCACCCTCTACACTCCAGCCACACCACAATACTTGAATGTCCTCAAAGAGGTTAAGTGGCTTGCCCAAGTTCACAACCTGGTAACCCGAGTCTGGGTGACTCCAAAACCCAACTTCCTATCAATACCACTCACTGTATTTCTGCTGCTTCCATTAAAGCAATCTAAGATTTTATCAGTCAGCCGATAGCTTTACATATTTGATAGCTAGCAAGAACCTGAAAATCAGCATGGCTGAAAGTTTCCAGTTATTGGGAGTAAGGTGACTAGGAGCCAGGAGCTCTCAGTTCTAGTCCTGACTGCCTCTTACTCACTGTGAGATCTTGGGCCTTCCTGCACTGCCTTGCTCTGGGTTCACTGTCCTAGTATCATAAATTACTGAGTTGAAACAAATCCTTGCCAAGGTCCCTTCCAACCATAATGGTCTATGCATCTGAGACTATTATAATAACAGATCCGAATTTTTCTTTTCATTTTCTCTTCTCATTGCTTTCCTAGAGAATGAGGAAAAAGGGAGGCAGGATTAGATCAAACCCCACACTTCTGGCTTGTCCTGGGCAGGCTGTCTGTGGGCACTGAAAGTCAAGACTGCTGGGGAAAGGCCTGCAGAGTCAGGAAACCAGATCACACCATACCTGAAGTTCATCTCATAAACTTCTTTCCAAATCAGGACAGCTGTCTAATGAAAGCACATCCTTAGAATGTTCCCACTGTAAGAGTGTGTCCCATAGGCACATGGATGATCAGAGCAGGGAGAGACCAAAGAGGTCATCATACCTAAGCTTCTCATTTTACTGGTGAATACTTGAGGCCCAGAGAGAGGGGCATGACTCCATGAAGGATCCATCATGACCTGGTCACTGTGATTAGAGCCCCTCTCGTCTGACACAAGCTGGTGTTCTTTCTACAGCATCACACTATCCCCTTGAGGAACAAGATTGTTACCCAAGATCGTTACTGGACTGGGCATCCAAGACCTGGGTTCGAGTCCTGGTTACTCCACTTTCCAATTATCTGTCCTTCATCAAGTGTTGAAAATGAAAATTATAAGAGAAAGTTATGTGGAAGTGTCCAGTAACCAAACCTAACATATAGTGAGGGTTTAATAATAAATGCCTTTTGAATCTCAATCCCTCAAGGAAATGTAGTAAGATTTGGTTGAGGCAGTTCATGTGAACATATTATATAACATATAGAGTGGTAGAGAAATGGTAAGAATTGCTATATTTTTCAATAGTAAAACAGAGACCTTTTTCGATAGGATTGCAATGGATGAGAGAAGTTATTACTTTCCAGATCATAGACAAGTTGCAGCACTATTTATGCTCTTAAACTACCAATGCTTGCAATTCTGCATCAAACTCTGAGTCTTAGACATAAGCATTCATCTTGACTTGAAGATAAATCCATTCTATCTGAACCGACAGGAAAGGCACAGCACATAGCAAATACACTAAAATAAATAGCTTAAGTGTTGGTTATCACCTGCTGAATATAGCCAACTGAGCCAGCCAATCTCCAGAAATAATTCAAGATGCCCTTGAAATAAGAAAACACTTCTTTCAATACTCCTATTTTATGGATACCAAATAAAAGACATTGATGCTACAGTAAAGTCTTACTCCCTTAAAGCTTCTGAAAAAAAAATCTGTGAAAATACCTATTAAGCTCTCATGGGATATGGCAGCTGGGAAGGAGAACTAACACTACAGATGTCTGAGCGCCAAGCATTCTGCTGGACATTTGACTTATACTGTCTCATTTCATTCTCGCTTGAGCCCTGTTATTATCTCCACTTCAGAGAGGTTGTCAAATTTCCCTGGAGTCGAATCCAGATCTATCTACTGTGTACAATCAACCTACTAGACAACACACAACTTTGCTACCACAGGACATACCTCTCTAATGAGCCAGATCTAAAAGTCAAAGCAGAAATCTAAACCCTCACAACACTCTTTGGGAGTTTAGACCCATCTGAATAATTGGATTTTTTTTCTTTCTCTAAAATAAAAAAAGTAATACCTTGCTATATAAAGAATTTTACAAAGTATTTTTCATAAATGGCATGGCTAAGATTGAAATCCAAGTTTTCTAACTCACATCTAGCCCTCTTCCCATCACAGCCTGTCCCAAGGGAATCTAAACCAGAGTTCAGGATGACAACACAGTCTTCCAAAAAGAGAAGCCTCCTTCTTTACTGAGTAAATTATCAGAGAAGAAAACAATTCTAACAGTATCACCTCCAGGATAGGGCCATCATAGAAGCTGGTGCCTTGACAGGATAATTGACAAGCAAGGGATAATGATCTACTGTTTTCTAATTTTCCGTCTATAAAACATATATTAGCCATTTGATGAAACCATCTCAAGCCATAAACAGGAGCAAAAAAAGGAAGCAGATTTATTCACTCATAAAAAAAATTTTAATCCAGTAGAAACACTCTTGGGAATTGTATTAAGGAGGGAAAAATCCCTAAAAGAAAAGTTGTATATGCAAAACATTCATTTCAATGACATGTAAACCATGAAACATTGAAAATAATCTACAAATTCAACCATAGGATAATTGTTACATGAACTGTGGTACACCAAACAGATGATATTTTATGTAACTATTAAATATAATATTTTTAAACACTAGATAAAGCTAAAAAGTTTAGCATATATTAAGTTTAAGAGGAAAAAAATTGCTATGCCATGCAAAAATAACATGAATATAAGCAAAGAGCAGAAGAGAACATTAAAATGACAGCTATTAATTTGTAAGTTGACATGATTACACATGTTTTTGTTCATTTTTCAATTTCCAATCCATTTATTATAATACAATTTATTTCAAGCAGAGATTAGCATTATTCCAAACTGACTCTCTTTTAGCCAAATAACAGTTAAAGACAAGACATTTATGATCTCTTTGGGGAATCAGTGATTTTTTAATCCACTGTGTGAAAGTTCTTATAATTGATCTTTGTCATTCAATTCAATGTCGCCCAAATTTACAGATCTTTGTTTCAAGATAATGTAGATGAATGAAGCTCATGTCAGACTATTGACATTATCTCGGTACCTGGGCACATCAGCACTTTGGGTGTTTGATTAACACATAATCCAGGCTCAGGAAAGCTAAGAACTTGGTGTAAGAATTCATCTCTTCTAATTTTTGTGGCAGCAAAGAAGGAGCACTGGACTCAGAATTGTGAGACCTGAAGTCTATTGTGCCCTGGTTCTATAACACACTA
Source organism: Balaenoptera ricei (assembly GCF_028023285.1). NCBI lineage: Eukaryota > Metazoa > Chordata > Mammalia > Artiodactyla > Balaenopteridae > Balaenoptera > Balaenoptera ricei. The sequence goes on along the minus strand of NC_082646.1, from coordinate 52,725,256 downwards.
GTTATATGAATCACTTGGCCCCTGGGTGCCTAGTTGTTCATCTCTGACAGAACAAGAGTAGGAGTCCCAGCCCCACTCACCTTGCAGGACTATGGCAAGACATAGATTCTCTGATGGGCAAACGTGCTATGCAAAGCTGTAGGCAGGGGCACCCAAGAGAGTAACAGCTTTCTAAGTGCTTCACAAATAAAAAAACTGCCATTTAATCAATGCTGTCTACATGCCAGGCCCTGGGATCAGAACTTTACACGCATCACTCATTTATTTTAAAAGTGCATATCAAGCATCCACTATGTAACAGATACTGGTACAGGCTAGGTACATGAATACAACAGAGAAGTTAATTCTCTGCCCTCATGGAGCTGACATTCCTGTGGGGCAAGACAAACAATGAGTAGCAAACATTAAAAAAGTAAATTATGTGGTGTGTTAGAAGATGATGAGAAAAAATAAAAATAGAATTGAGTAAAGGAGGTCCTGAGTAAAGGGATGGGGGCAGAGGAGATTTTAAATAGGGTGGCCTGGGGTGGGCATCATTGTGACATTTGAACAAAGACCTGAAGCAGAAGCAATTGGTCGTGCAGTTACCAGAGAGAAGAGCACCTAAGGCAGAGGGTATTGCAGGATGAAGAAACAAAGTTTGCAGCTTGATTGACGTTTGTCAAAAATTAAGGGGCCAGAACCCTCCTACACTATTGGTGGGAATGTAAACTGGTAGAGCCACTATGGGGAACAGTATGGAGGTTCCTTGAAAGACTAAAAATAGAGCTACCATATGATCCAGCAATCCCATTCCTGGGCATATATCCAGAGAAAACCATAATTCGAAAAGATACATGCACCCCAATATTCACTGCAGCACTATTTACCATAGCCAGGACATGGAAGCAACCTAAACATCCATCAACAGAGGAATGGATAAAGAAGATGTGGTACATATATACCGTGGAATATTACTCAGCCATAAAAAAAGAACGAAATAATGCCATTTGCATCAACATGGATGGACCTAGAGATTGTCATACTGAGTGAAGCAAGTCTGACACAGAAAGACAAATATCATATGATATCACTTATATGTGGAATCTAAAAAAAAAAGGGTACAAATGAACTTATCTACAAAACAGAAATAGAGTTACAGATGTCGAAAACAAACATGGCTTCCAGGGGGTAAGGGGGTAGGGATAAATTGGGAGATTGGGATTGACATATACACACTGCTATATATAAAATAGATAACTAATAAGGACCTACTGTATAGCACAGGGAACTCTACTCAATACTCTGTAGTGGCCTATATGGGAAAAGAATCTGAAAAAGAGTGATTATATGTATACGTATAACTGATTCACTTTGCTGTACACCTGAAACTAACACAACATTGTAAATCACCTACACTCCAATAAAAATTTTTAAAAATAGATACATTTTTTTTAAAGTTAAAAAAAAAAATTAAGGGGGCTTCCAGACTATTAATGCTATGTATGTAAGTTAAACCTCTCTACTTACTATCCCCACCTCAAGGCAATAATCCATTTGGTAAGGGAGATAATAGAATATAAGAAATAAAGTTGGGAAATCTCTGAAACTCTGCTATGTACAAACCATTTAGACGTAGGGCAATTAAACATACCACAAAATAAGATAATGCATTCAATTTATATACAGTTTCCATGATAGATACTTAGTGCCACATATAAAAATAACCTATATATAAAGTAAAATTGCAAATATACATTTCAGAATGGAAAATATGTCCCTCTTGGTGTATGCTAGATTTTTGTTTTATAAACCAAGACTTTAGATTATGCATAGAAGCTAACCTGCCCTGGAAATTAATCCCTAAAGAAAAGTGTATGCTCTTTTATTTTAAAAATATTTACCAAAGACCTGTAAGTTTAAGGTTCTTCGAAAAAGTACATGCCTCTTAATGTCTCAGAATGAGAGTTTAGAAAAAGATGACCAAAAAGATAGCCTTGGTGTAGGGCATCGTTTTATTGGAAGGAAGTCAGCAAATATGGTTTTCTCTTACTTAACACATTTCACACTCTCTGACACATGATTGCACCAAACTGCACCCCCCCAAAAAAATAAGGGGACTTCCATGGCTGGAGTAGAGTGTGGAGGAGAAAACGTAATCAGAAATGAAGTCAGAGAGGTAACAGGGAGTCTGATCATATAGGACCTTGTAGAAGACCATGGTAAGGACTTTGGCTTTTATTCGGAGAAAAAGGGGCAGCCATTGGAGGGTTTGATCAGAGAGTAACATGATCTACTTACATTTTAACACAATCACTCTGGTTAATATACTGAGAATAAAGGATGGCAGAACAAGAGCAGAACCAGAGAAACCAGTTAGGTAGGAAGTTTTTACAAAAATAGCAATGGTAGAATGAACCAGGAGAGCAGTAAAGGAGTCAGTGAGAAGTGGCTGGAGTCTGTATTTACTTTGAAAGTGAAGCTAACAATTTGCTGATGGGTTGAATGTAGGATATAAGAGAAAGAAATGAGTCAAGGATGATTGTATGGCTTCTGACCTGAGAAGCTGGAAGGATCAAGTTGCTACCATCTGATATGGGAAAGACTAAGAATGGAATTGTTGGGCTTAATAATCCTCATCATAAACCTATGATACAGGTAATGTTATTTGTATTTGACAGATAAAAATACTGTTTCTTATACAGCTAAGTGACTTATCCACAGTCATACAACTTTTCAGCAGTAGAGCCAGGATATAAGCCCTGGTCCATCTGACCCCTAAGTCTGAGCATTTAAACCATGCATGTTGTTGCTTTCCAAAGTGAAATCCAGGAGCATCCGAGTTTTCCCATAAGTGGCCATGTGACCAGAACCCCATAAATGTGTGGATATATTTTATTGGATAACTGTGGTAAATGGAGAAGGGTTTCTAATACTGGTTACGATGTGAATCAAGTGCCCAAAGAGACTTGACTCACTCCTGTGTATCCTTTTGTCAGTGAGCCTCCATGGTGCCCAGTTTCATGATGTAGCACTCAGGATTGTATATGAGTCATGTTCAATTTCAATTACAATAACTAATGGATCTTGACATGCTGGCCCAACTAGCACCAGTTGTTACATGGCTGGGTCCCATTAGGATCACATAGGATGCTTTTTAAAAATACAGATTCCAAGCCCCATCCCTCACCTACAGAAACAAAATCTCCTGGGATAGATCTAGGAATCTTTATTTTTACAGTTGATTCTTCTGCAGTTGATTCTCCTGCAGTCATACAGGCACCAGTTGGTTAAATTGTGCTTGAGAACTTCTTGAGTTAAGCTAGGGCAGTTGAGGCAGGTGAGTGGAGTCTGCTAGCTGCCTAGGTTAGATATGCTCACTAAGGTTAAAAAGCATTAATACTCAAAATATAGTCCTTGAATAGTAGCAGCAGCACCACCTGGGAGATGTTAGAAATGCAGAATCTCAAATCACACTCTGGACCCACTGATTTTGAACCTGCATTTTAACAAGATTCCCAGCTATTCTGTAGACATAGTGCAGCTTGAAACACACTGGAAAATACTTAGCAACAACCTTAAGTAGGAATCAGGTGGGATGCAGACGGCTCACTGCCATTTGCTGGACGGTTGACATTTATGTACAGCTCATCTGGTACTAGACTTTACACACATTATCTTACTTACTCCTCACAAAAACCCTACGAGGTGGATATTATAATCCCCACTTTACAGGTGAGAAACCCTCTCCACCCACTGGGCAAATGGACAATGGCCTTGAATTTGCTCCTGTACTCTGGAGTAAAGGGATAAAGAGTCTGGTACCTCCTCAAAGAGTGATAATACACCTACCTCTGTTGGTAATCTAGAGGGTGAATAACTTCCTGCATTCTTGTTATGGATGTGGTCAAAGAGCCCCAAAGAGCTTTCCCTGAGAATCCCATACACTGGTTTGGAATGCAAACTCATCATGATGTTGAATATAAAACTCCTTATCAAACCTGGCTGCAGGAAGCCTTATGGACACCCCACTCCTAAGCATTGCCATAGAATCAGCTGGAGTCAATAGAGAGAAGGTCGTAAGCCCCAAGGGCAGGGGATAGAAAAAGGAAAGACAAATCCTGATGACTTGGAGGTTGACTTCCTTCCCCCTTTTGATAACTTACTAGAGCTCTGGCTCAGAAGGTATAGGTTATCTCACCAAAACAAAAAAAAAACACACTGTGAACAGTTCCTGAACTCTTCTGAAGACTTCTTGATTCTAACAAGGCCAGTTGCTCCACCATTCCAATTTGCATGAGACTAAGGGCTTTCACAGGATGCAGGACTTTGAGTGCTAAAATCTGGACAGGCAAACCAGGATGGTTGGTCACGCTATTGACCAAGGATCTTCTATCCTAACAGCAATGTAGATGTCTCCTGGCTCCATAGTCTGCAAACAAATAGAGCACTTTGGAGGTAGAGATAGGATCCCTCTCTACTAGAATTCTAGCTGTGGAACCCTGTCTGAGCACACCTCCCTGTGGGGTAATGACAGTGTGGTTGTGGCTCTTCCACAGCTCTGCTTGTAAATTTTTCCCTAATAACATCTCGTTTCTATTTGCCCAAAATGGCATGAGTATGTGCACATCCCTTTGCACATCATTGTTCCTACCAAACGAGTGGGCTTCTAAGATTCTGCCTCTAACTATTGCGCAGGCAGCAGGCAAGACACGGAGCCGACAGGCAAGAGCAGTCAAGAAAGAGGCAGAAAGTTGCAGGTCTATCCAAACATAGAGAAAAACCATGTGCTATACAGGCATGGATCTCAACAACTGAGCACGAATACAGAGCACAGCTCACAAGTTTCTATTGTTCAGGCCACCCGTGGTTTGATTTTTCTCTAATTGACTCTGAATGTCTAAATGGCGTGGCAAGAGGTCTACAGGTCATCAGGACTCTCAGACCTTCTATTCCCTCACTCTTGGTCACTGCACTTATTCACTGCTCCTTGTAGACACAGAAGTGCACAGCTGGATCCCCTAACCAGTAGCGTCAGAGGCACTTCCAAAGAACAAAAGAAGTCTTTAGCTTAGGGTATAGCTAGGAGAGGGAGGTTTAGCACAAGGTAAATAAATATAGAAGCCCAGAAGATGAGGAATAAAGAGTTAAAAGTGCTGCTTGATATTGTTTGTTCCAGATGTTGTCACTTCATGTCAGGATGACTGAAACCTGCTACTCACCTGTCTCCAAGATTGCAGGTATCTTTCCCCACAACCTGCCCTGCGCACAGCCATTGAGCAACGTTCCTTACATCACTGCCTTACTCATCGGCACATGGCCCGCTGCCCAGCATATGATAGTGCAAGCGCCCGATGATGATTTATGAACTTAATGAAAGAACTCATCCATTGACTTAAAATTTAATGGCTCCCCCACCACTACTACCGTAATTTTTGGTCTTATTTTTTTTACTCACAGAAATCTTTGGTAAAAGAATTTTCATTTGGAAACCCAAAATGCAAAAGAAATAAAGCAGCACCACGCTGATTAATGTGGTTGGGGAGGCCTGGTAACCTTTCCCCACTGCCCCCCCATCATCCTCCTCCTTAGCAATGGTCTTTGAGGGGAGGTAGGACACTTCATGAGAAATGCTTTGAAAACGACTTGCTTACAGCATGAGAGCTGCATTGGAAGGCCCTTAATAAGCTATATCACATGGCTCTTCACTCGCTCACCCCTCTCTAACGTAGACCTTCTCCTCCAGGGTGGTCAGTTCCTCTGAGCTTGCTCTGCTCATTCTCATCTCTTCCTGTAGTGACTTCTCCAACTGGAAGTCTTTTTGTCCACCCTTCTGTCTCTCTAAACCCTACCTTATCCTTCAAAGTCCAGCTCAAGCCCTTCTCCTTCCCTCATCCCCACCCATTAAGCCCACATTGATTCTTCCCTTTAGGAAAATTACTGTTGTTAGTACCTCTGTCACCATTTTGGAAGATTCAGTACTTAGTCTTATGGGTGTATCATGAATTCGAACCTAATCTATCAGCTCCTGGAGAACAGGAGTCATATCTCACATTTGCACAGTATCCAGCACATGGTAGGTGACCCACACATATAGCCAGACATGTGTGACTGTTAGGTTATGGGTCCTTTTAGATCAAGAGAGAAGAGTCCTATGGTCCAGTCTCTCCCTTTTACTGGAGAGTCATGCTACCAGATGGGACCACGTGTTGGTTTTATAAGTGTGTCTGGTTTGTGGAGCTGAAACACTATGAAAGGCAGGGGATTCATGGATGAATCTCTGTGAAATTTGGAATAAGTCAGGAACTCTACAGATAAGTCGCCAAGACCATGTTCTCTGTCCTAAATTTATTTATGCATCTTCTTCGCATCTAAAGGGCTATGAACTGGAACTAGAAGGAATCTGTCCACCAAACAGCTTCAATGACACCTGATAGAATCATCAGCAATATGACAGTACAAGGTATTACAGCATAAGGTGGTGCTAAGGCCCCAAGTGTAGGAGATGCTGTTGGGGCTCTGCCCACATCCCCCTCAGATTCCCCTCACTCCTACATTCATTTCAGCACCGGTTTATCTCAGAGAGCTAGCTCAGGCTAACAGAACCCATTCTGTCTGCCCAGAGCACAGGCTGGAAGTGCCTGGCATTGAAGACACACACAATCCAGAGGAGAGGGTAGGCAGCCTTTAACCAACAGATACCCCAGCTCCTTCTCCCACTGACTGGGAGAACTGTGAGATGTGTGTTTTATAACATTTTCCAGAGCTGCTCTGTGGAATTAAGCAACAATTGCCACTATGGTAACAGGCTTAGCAACTCACCCTTTAATGGTTGACATCTTTTCTCCCAATACTTCCCCTCTCACCTTCCTGTTACTTGCACCTTCCAATAAACTAACTGCATACCAATCCTTGTTTCAAGGTCTGATTCTGGGGAACCCAAACCAAAATACCAAAGCCACCAACCCAGAAATAAGAGTCATCAGTGATAGGCCTGTGTCAACATGAATGTCAACATGAGATAATGTGGCCAAATAAACACGTGCCAACCTCCTTCCCTAGAAAAGAAAGCCCATGTTTCCAGACTCCACCTCATAGATGCCTTATCCCTCTTTCTCCTTCCAGGTAAGGAGACAAGAGCGTAGCACAGGAGACAGCTGCCTGGCCCTTCCCACAGTGACAGAAACGTTTTGCTCTGACTCTTCTCCTGGCTGGCTTCTACACATATAAATTAAGTTCTCAGACTTCCCTGGTGACACAGTGGTTAAGAATCTGCCTGCCAACGCAGGGGACACGGGTTCGAGCCCTGGTCCAGGAAGATCCCACATGCCGCGGAGCAGCTAAGCCCACGAGCCACAACTACTGAAGCCCGTGCACCTAGAGCCTGTGCTCCGCAACAAGAGAAGCCACCGCAATGAGAAGCCCGCGCACCGCGACGAAAAGTAGCCCCCGCTCGCCACAACTAGCGAAAGCCCACACGCAGCAACGAAGACCCAACGCAGCCAAAAATAAATAAATAAATTTATTTAAAAAAAAAAATTAAGTTCTCACCTTGCCCTGCGACACATGTCCTAGGACGCCTTCTCTGAGCCCTCCCTGCCTCTCCCTCTTCCTACCCGAGCACCCGCTGCCTGCCCTGTCCTGGCACCAACCGCCTGCTTGTAGCTGCTCCTTGCTTTACTCCACACTCAGCTGTAAGCTCTCAGTGGAGGCAGGGACTGCGTTTCATCTTTGTGTTTACCTTTACCCTCAAGATATAACATGGCATCTGGCACAGGGCAAGTGCTCAAAGCATGACTGTTGCATGAGTGAATGAAGGAATGAAGGAATGAATGCAACTTTCCAAGTATCTATTCTAATCCTAGTCATTGTTTACGATCTTGGATCATATTCTCTTCGGGTTACCAGAGTGACCGACCTAAACTCGCAGGATGTTTGAGTTACAAAGAATCACAGAGATCACTTAGGAGGTTATTTTCACAGGTAGAGAAGCTCAGACCCAACACATTACAAGGCCACAATTTAGAAAAATGGGCTTCTCCCGCTTTTAGATGAGAGACCTTGAACAAATCTCAATTTAATTCTCTCATTCAACAAAGCCCCTGGATCTGTTTTCCCATCCATAAAACTGGAATAATTAAATTTGCCTTACCTACTTCAAAGAACAGTATTCCTTCTTTCAATATTTATTGAGAACTAACTAGGTGCCAGGCCCTCTGCCAGGGACCGAAAATATAACACTCAGTACTCAGACTGTGTCCTCAAGGAGCTGATATCGGTGATGATCCAGTGACATGAAGACTGCATCCTACAAAGGGGGAAACTAACATTCAGAAAGGTATATCACCTGCCCAAGTTCACACAGCTCGTTAACAGAATAACCAAATTTCAAACACAACTCAGTTCTAAACAAAACGCTACCTTTCCGTAGCCTAGAGTTTCCGTTTCCTCTCTTCCAACAACCTCCAGTATGAGGTTCAAATGCTCCTGCCCTTACTCTGGATTTTAGTGCAGCTTTATATTTCAGTGTACAATATAATTTTGGCAACAGGCTGGGTGGTATGGCCAAAATTAGCTAAAGAGTGAAGGAATAAAATGCCAGGCACCCAACAAGTGCTGGCCACATTGAATCAAATTGAATAGTTTCGATCATTTGGTTTCATGAGACTTGGAAAGTCCAGAGATGGGGACCACATCAAGTGCTCCAGCTGCATTTAATCAGTTCAGTCCCACTCCATTCCATTCCATTCTATAAGCCTTTATTGACTGCCTAGGATGGCAGGACACTCTACCAGGATGGATGATACAAGGATGAACCTGGAAGACCAAAGAATATTTAATACGACTAATTTTAAGTGAAAGCAGCTGTTACCACGCCTGGTGCTTAGGTGCTGCCTGATCAGTGTTTAGTGAATGAATGAGAGGATGAGTTCTTACACCCCTATTATATTTGCCTTTCTAAAAGAACAGATGCTCTCAGTCACATAGATCTTTATTTGAATCCTAGCCATGCCACTTACTATTTATTGGCTGTAACCTGGAGCAAGTGTGTAGCCCCTCTGTGTCTCAGTTTCCTCACCTGTAACATAGTGATAATACTGCATGCATGCCACCCCACCTTTTTTTTTTTTTTTTTTTTACAAATAGTCTCTTGAACATTTACAGGAACCAAAGTTTTGAGAAAGTAAGAGAGAGTTTGGTGCTGACTGCACTACTAAATGACAGTTTTTAAAGCTCCTGTCTGTACCCTTCTTCCCACGTTTTTGGGATCTGGTCCTTGGAACATGTCCTGGGACAGAATCCTGGCTGCAAAGCTGACCTGCCTAGTGACCTTAGGCAAGTGACTTCATCTCTCCAAGGCTTAGTTTCTTTTATCTATAAAATGGGGACAATTAATAGTAGCTTAAGTCACAGGATCACTGTGAGGACTAACTAACACAACGTGGGGAAATCTCCCCTCTCCGTGCCTGGCATAGAGTAGCCATTCAAAAAATAATGGTTCCAAAAGGTTCTATTACATAAAGCAGATCATATGTAAAGAGAAATCCAGCTTAAAGTTTCAAAAGGCTGATGGTATTAAGCCCATCTGGTGGAAGCAGCCACCCCTGTGCCCCAGTTCCGGCTCTGCCACTTACTGTGTGACCTCAGGCAATGGACTTCATCTGTTGGGGCCTCAGTGTTCTCATCCATAAAATAGGCATAATAATATTACCTCATAGGAATGTCATGAAAATTAAGTAAAATAAGATTGTGCTGCAAATGGGTTACAGGTGTGTCCCAGACACTGCTTCCCACCTCACTCCAGCTGCCATTGTTACTGGCTGAATTGTGTCCCCCCTACCAAATTCATGTTGATGTCCTAACCCCCAGTACCTCAGAATATGACTGTTTGGAGGTAGTGCCTTTAAAGAGGTAACTAAGTTAAAATGCGGTCACCGGGGTGAGCCCTAATCCAGTATGAGTGGTGTCCTTATAAGGAAATTAGGACAAACACAGAGGAAGCCCATGTGAAGACACAGGGAGGAAAAGATGGATGGGAGGCCTCAGAAGAAACCAATCCTGCCAACACCTTGATCTCAGACTTTCAGCTTCCGGAATTGTAAGAAAATAAATCTCTGTCGTTTAGGCCAAAAAAAAAAAAAAAAAAAAAAAAAATAATGGTTCCCTTTCCTTATGCTGCTTCCTCCTTGCTGCCTCCACCCTAGCATACCAGGGTCTCGTGGTTTATCATTTACTTCCTGCCTTTGCAGCAGGACCTTCCAATCCACAGTTAGTAACTGCTCCTGCCTGCACCACAGCAAAAGTAGTGGCAGAAAGATCTCCACCCCACCTGAAATCTATCACCTGTTACAACTGGGGGTGCAACCACCCAACAGCACTGGCACCCCATCCTAATTGCCAAGGAGAAAGACCCTGTACCAGATCCAGGCTATGAAAGGGAGAGGGATAACCCAGGGCCTTCTTTAACCCGAAAGAGAGCCAACACTGCTGTGCTCCACCTGGTAGTTCAGAATAAACATAACTGGAAATCCCACCTGCTGGGGGATGCTGATTCCGTACCCAGGTCCCCAGAGGTGCCTGCGGGCTCTAGGCGGATGCTGCTGGAAAGCTGACTCCATTGCTGAGCTCACAGTGCCATCTTGTGGGAATTCTGTGCCACCACAGCTACTTTTAATCCCAAGGTCAAAGCCATCAGGATCTGGAGCCCAGGGGTTCCACCAGGGACAATTTTTATAGCTTTGTACATGATGGTCTATGGAGGGAAAGAGTTACATTACCCCTCTTCTTAACTAATCAAGAACATGCTTATGGACATATATACACTACCAAATGTAAAACAGATAGCTAGTGGGAAGCAGCCACATAGCACAGGGAGATCAGCTAGGTGCTTTGTGACCACCTAGAGGGGTGGGATAAGGGAGGGTGGGAGGGAGACGCAAGAGGGAGGGGATATGGGGATATATGTATATGTATAGCTGAGTCACTTTGTTACACAGCAGAAACTAACACACCAATGTAAAACAATTATACTCCAATAAAGATGTTAAAAAAAAAAAAGAACATGCTTAGCTACCAATCAGATCTTCCCCACTGGGAAACTGCAGTGTGGGAAGTACAGGACAAAAGCTTTTTGTGTGGACCTGAGATGAAATCCTCCAGTTCAAACTAAGTGACCTGCGGGTGGCCTAGGGCAAGGCACCGCTTCGCTTCCACATCTTCAGAATGCAGGTAATTCTGCTGCTCTCTCTGGTAAGGCTGGAGAAGAATTAAATCGATTACTATAGGCAGAACCCCTGAAACTCAGTAAATGTCTCTTCACTTCCCCCCAACCAGCATAAACTAATGTGAGCTCATTGTGTAGACAGACTTTTTACCCAAAGCAAGGGTAAAAATCAGTCCGTGGGCCCCAATTTTCATAAAGCTTTCAAGTGTTTAAATAACATCTTCCCATCACTGTCTTCATAACCCTCTGTCCCCTCAAAGGTCCTGGAGATTCAAGTTAGAACCACTTATTAAGACCCTTTTATTTCCTTCTGCTTCACTATGACAGGCCACACAAGAATTTATGTAAGAGACAGCTTAAGCTTTCAGAGTTTCAAACATAATCATTTCATGAAGAAAAAGCTTACAATAAAAGTGATGCAGGCACAGCCCTGGAAGTAGACCCCAGGCACTGGGTGCTAGGTGAGCAGGTCCCGACAACGGGTTGGAAAAGACCCAGGGAGGAGGAGGACCTGATATCACGATGGAATTGTGGCATCAACTCACAGCGTTAAGATTACATGGGAAGTTAAACATCATCTCTCCCAACCCTTCATTCTACACAGGAGTAAAGCCCTTAGGATGGGGCTTTGTAAAGATCACAAAGAAGTTAGTGACAGAGCTGGGTACAAAATCCAGATTTCCTAAGTAGAGAGAGTGAGAACTTTTGTTATATGAAAGAGGGGGGATTTCAAACCAGCAAGGAAAAGAAGGATTAGCCAGTAAATAGCATTGGGATAACCGGCTGGCCATTTCAGAAGAGCAAAAAAAGCTAGATTCCTATATCACTTCCTACATTAAAAATTCCAGGGCTTCCCTGGTGGCGCAGTGGTTGAGAATCTGCCTGCCAATGCAGGAGACACGGGTTCAAGCCCTGGTTTGGGAAGATCCCACGTGCCACGGAGCAACTAGGCCCGTGAGCCACAACTACTGAGCGAGCCATAACTACTGAGCCTGCGCGTCTGGAGCCTGTGCTCCGCAACAAGAGAGGCTGCAATAGTGAGAGGCCCACGCACCGCGATGAAGAGTGGCTCCCACTCTCTGCAACTAGAGAAAGTCCTCGCACAGAAACAAAGACCCAATACAGCCAAAAATAAATAAATAAATTTAAAAAAAAATTCCAGAGAAATTTTTTCAAATGTAAAAAATTAAAGAAATAAAATCATAGCAGTAACAGAAAAGAATGGGTTAATCATTTTATGATCTTGGAGTGGAAGCCCTAAAGAAGAGACTGATAAATTTGACGACATAAAATGTTTATACTTCTGTACAAGAAAACAAAGTTAAAAGATCACAAAAACTTAGGAGAATATTGGCCATTCACTTGCTAGACAAAGGGCCAATTTCCTTACTATAAAATTTTACAAATCAGATTGAGATTTTACAAATCAGACTGAGATTTTACAAATCAATAAGGAAACACACAACCCAATAGAAGCGCTAATGTCCAATAAGTAGACTTTAATATGCTCAATTACACTCATAATTAAGAAAATACAAATTAAATCAACTTTGGGATACCACTGCATATCTCTATCAGTTTGGCAAAATATGTAAAGTTTAATAATCCTCACTATTGTCAAAGATGAAGAGAAATAGGCACATGTCATCCACTGTGGGAGTATAAATCAGTCCAAGTGTTTATAAGAACAGTTTGGGAAAGTCTACTCCCTCAACCCAAGGTGCAAATACCAGCATCTTTTTCGTTTTTATACGCATATGCTCTCATGTGAGCGTCCAGAACCTCCTTCCTGACAGCCTGCCCCAACTTTCTACAAGTCTCGGTCAGAGGCAGAGGATGGCTGTCACCCCTGCTCACAGTTTCCTGCAAAAAGAGAACTGAAAATTAGACGTACCCGCTCCCACGGTTGCTTCTCATTCACCATAGCTCCGAGTCACTGATGAAGGCCAGTTCTGGAAAATTCCTCAGACAGTTCTTGCCCACTGCTCGCCTTGCCCTTGTGGTCCCTGTCTCGGTCACTGGGATTCTTCAAGAGTGGGAGATGCCCGCCTCCATGTCAGCTCTGGGAAGAGGGCTCCTGGTCACACCAGGGCCCTCGAAACCAAAGCTCTTAGGTTTTCCTTACACGGCTCTTCTGCTTCCACAGGGCTGGACGATGCCCCCTTGTGAAGAGGGGCAGGACCAGGGTCTGTCCTTCCTGGGCTGGGTGTGGTGGAGCTTCTGGCACCAGTGGAAACATGTCCCGCAGGGTTTGGGGCTGAAGGAGGCAGTGTACGGAGTGTGGTGGCAGATCTGGCTCCTACTGGAGTATGTGGTGTTGGACCCTCTTCTAGATAGCAGTGATTCTGTGAAAATCTGTGAGCTCCTGTGTTACAGCCAGACCAGAGGGCTCCACCCAGGGCCAGGGTCCCAGCTGTTCTCTGAGCTCTCATAGCCATGTCCCCAGAGAGCAAGGGAGCCGCAGGAGGGCTGGGTCCTGCACACTCTTACTCTTCCCAATCACTAGGCCGGAGCTAGGGCCACCAATGTCCATCCCAAAAGCTCCCCTGACTCTGAACCTCAGGGAGAACATGAGCACAGGAAAAAAAGGAAAGCGGAACAGAAGCCCCTGCCTCCCAGACAGGCTGCTTACATCCTGGCCTAACTCCTCCCCAGGGCTTCCCCACCGGCTCCATTAGACCTTTCATCCATGGCAGGGACCCAGCCTGGGGCACATCTGCAGATTTCAGATCTGTCCCTCGAGATGTGCTTCAGGGTGAGAGCAGCTGGAAGCTGCCTTCACTGAAAAGAGAGCAGTGCATCTACGACAGGGCTCTCCCTTAAACCAGAAATGCGATTTGTAGCAATTTGCCTTAAAGATACACTGGAACGACTGCACAAAGATAGCCATGGTAGCATTGTGAGTAAGAGTGGAAAACTGGAAACAACCAGTAAATAAATACGAGAGCGGTTAAATAAATTATAGTATATCCATACCACACAGTGCCACGCAACATTCAAAGGAAGGAGGTGGATTTATGTTTACTGATGTGGAAAGATGTGCAAGATACTTTAGTGAGAAAAAGCATACTGGAAAGCAGTATTATAATATCCTCCTATATTACTTTTTAAGAGATTCTCTATAAAAATAACAAACACTATAGGCCAGGCACTCTGAATGCAGAGCTTTACATATATGAACTCCATTAATCCTTGTAAAAACCCTGTGGAGTAGGTGTCCATTTTACACAGAGGAAAACTGAGGCACAGGCAGGTTATATAACTAGGGTAAGCACATAAAGCTGCAGGGATGAAGAGTTATCATGGGAACTCAGGCAGGCTGGCTCCGGAGTTCAGCATCTTAGCACCACACTGCGTTTTTCTGGGAAGGTGGGTCTGCCTGCACTTGTCTGGAAAGAAACCGAAGAAAACTCTTAGCACCAGTTACCTTCAAGAATCAGGAGTAGGAAACTGATGAATGGAAGGAGAATTTTTACCTTTTCACTATATGGCTTTCTGAACTACTTGTCTATTTTTTAAGAGCATGCATTGCCTTTACAATATACATACATGTATCTATACACATACGTATATATATATATATTTGTTTGTTTAGAATGAGTCTCTAGACTCGGCCTGATGCCATCTGCCACCTCAGGCCTAACCCCACTGACACTCCCTACAATAACTTGCTAAAATCCTACTCAGCTTTGATTCATCCATCCATTAACATTGAATCCCCTCTGGGCACCAGGCCTGATCACTGGAGACACTGTCCTGCTTAAAACCTTCCACGACTTTCAACAGTCATGACAAAGTCTGAGATCCAGGCCCTCCCCAACCTAAACCCTCAGCACTTCACACTCAAACTTTACACTCTGGCAACACTGAACTTTTAGTCACCCCCTGCTCGTGAATTTCTGTCGCTGCCTTCCCTTCTGTCCCCTCTCCCCGACTGCATTAACCAGCCACCACTCCTACCCTCACTAGTTGAACTCACTCACCTTTTAATGACTCAGTTCAAGAAGCACCTCAGCCCTGGAGCTTTCCCCAAGCCCCTCACTTCCACTCCTCCCCATCAAGACTGAGTTTGGTGCGCCCATTAACCCTGCGTGTACCTCCTCCTAGGACTTCACGCCTTGATTTTTAAGTGCCCGACAGGCACACCTGTCTCCTGTGAGCTCCATGAGGCTTCTGTGCCCATCTTTGCTTCCCAGGCAACTAGCACAGGACCCTGCATAGTAGAGATGCTTAGGAACTAAGAGACAACATTCAAAATAATAGCAAGCCCTGCCATATGCCAAGGCACTCGTCTTAATCCTTTACATGTATTAGCTCTCAATGAACCCTCACAGAGCCCTGTCACGGAGGAACTATAATTATAGTTCTATCCAAGAGCTTTTTAAAGGCACAATGTAATTATGTCATTTGCCTAAATTCATACAGCTGGAAAGTAGTAGGGGTCAGACATAGATCCAGGCATCTGACCCCAGAACCAAGGGCTTAACCCTTGTGCTACAGCTGCCTCTTGAACAGAGAAGTAACCTAGCTCCAGGCTTAGTTCTACGACACCCTTCCCCCAACCATTCCCTTAACTCTGACTTAGGAATGTAGCACCCATGAAACTTATATTTTGGGGTTACACACCAATGCCGTTTCACTGTTTCATCAAAACTCACATAGGGGAAGCCAGATATTGTTCATTTGTGTTACCCCAGTGATCAGCCAGAGCCGAGAACCCAGGAGCAGGCACTAAGGTGAGTATTTTCTGAAGGAAGGAAGGAAAGACGGAAGAGAGAGACGGCTCCGCCATCCCCCGTCTCCTCCGTACCTGTCAATGGGCGCACGCGCGCAAACACACACACACACACACACACACACACACACACACACACACACACACACACTTATATCTCACCTCTTCTGAGTATTTTAGCTGTCAGGGGGAAAACGACTTTAAAACAGCATCTCAGCCTCTTTCCTTTGGTTTTTCTTTGTAAAGAGAATGGGATAGTCCTTCGGAATTCCTAGCTGCGTCAAAGCTCCTCAAACTGACACTGCAGCACCACCTTGTGTTCAAAGGCCATTATGTCACCCCAGCTGAACCAGGTAAACAGGGTGAAAGTCTCCTTTTCCCTTCTGATTCATGTTCATGATCACACACACGCTGTCACAGACACCCGCCCTTTATAAAATACCATCGTGTGGTGGACACAGCGTGCTCTGATTACATTCCCCTCATTAAAGAACTTGCCACCCAGCTTCTGGGAGTGTTCAGCTGTAGACAGCCTCCAGGTGTCAGCCCCAGGAATTGCGTCTGCTGCAGAGAATTGCCTGGCGGAAGGTCATGCCCTCCCCAGGGTGACCCACATACAATGACCAACTGATGCAGTGGGGTAAGGATCTGGCCATCTCTGCCCAGCAGACACCCCTGCAGCTCGCTCCAGAGGCCCCGACGGGTTGGCTGAGGCTGCCCTTGGACTTGCATTGCAGCTCTGCTTCCCCCTCTGCCCAGTCCTGCTCCCTGTCTCCCTCTTCCGTAAGTGAAGGCTAAACCCCATCACAGATTCTGCCTCTGCAACACTGTGCCTCCGAAATGCAGAAGTACTCCTGTTTACCCATCTGTTCAAGCATTTATCGAGCCTGCATGTATCGAGCCTGCATGTATGAATGAATTAGACAGAAGATCTAACTCTATTTCTGTAATCTGGAGCTCAAACTAAATGCAGTTCCTGGTTCTCTCAGCTGATTAGTAGGCAGGTGAGACTACATATAAAGTAGGTGAATCCGTTAATAGCCCCAAAAGCCTCTTTGAGGGCCTGGAGTAACCAAAAGAAATAGAACATCAGGTCCACATAGCCTATATTTTACCAGTCATGTGACCTGCCACTCATGGGGAAAAGGGCTATACATTTCCCACACGGATTCAAAGAGTGCATTTTGAAGATGTTTATTTAAGTTAGAGTGGGCAGCATTTCATAACCCCCTCCTGGCTTTAGTCCCTTTCCATAATCACAGCAATTAAGAGTGTTCTCAGAGAAGTATCAGCTGCCACCAATACCCTGACCCCTAATTCAGAGACGCAGGTCCTGGGAGTTCCCCAACCATCTTCTAAATGTGAGCTCTTCACACCCTGAATCATGCATTTCAACATTAGGGCACGAAAGCATCTTTATTCATGGCCAGCCTCGTGAATTCTGATACTGTATAGACTCTCCATACCACCTAAAGGGAGGAGAAAGCCAGGCGTTCTAAGGGCATGCATGTTGTCACCAGTAGCTCTGAATAGCTAACAAAATGCCGAAGTATAAGAGCTCTTACGCTACTGAGTGGACACCTGTTGTTCTGTTTAAATAGACACCTGCCCACCTTCCACATTTGGGGCTTCTTCTTCTGGGAAATATTCTCCCCCTGCTCTAACCACATGGTTCACAGGAGTTGTTGTGTCTGGACATGATTACATCACCTTCATCAGCACTGCCATTGGGGAGCAACCACACCTAGCAAAGCAGCGTGGCTTTGCCAGCCGCTGCAGGAGAACTATAGCAGAGTGTCTTCTAGTAAGAAGTAAACATAAGCAGCAGGGGCTGGTTTTGTTACAGTCTAAACAAGTCATTTACCTCTCTGGGCCTTTTTCATTTGCACCAAGAGATAAAATTGTAGCCATCTGATGGCCTGTGATGTGTCAGGTGCTGTGCTTGGGCTTTACTTACACTGCTGACCTTACTTCTCTCCACTACTCAGCGAGGCAGCTATTATTTATTCCCATTTTACAGATGAGGAATTGGAGGCCCAGAGAGGTTAGGTAACTTGCCCAAGGTCACACAGCTGGGAACTAACAGAGCTCATATTTGAACCTCAGTTTATGTAACAACAAAACCCAGCCTCCTGATAGCTTACGATATAACTTCCAGATGAAGAATCAAGAGTAATGAGGAGAGCATAGTGTCAGATGCTGTTAGGAGTTAACTCAAGGACAAATCCCCTGGATTTGGTTAGCAGAAAGTCACAGGTGGTTTCAGACAGAAGAAACTATTTAGGTGTGGATGGGGAGATTCAGGGATGGCGTGGGCAGGGTCCTTTAAGAAAGACACAGCGTAGGCGGAGGGTGGGCATAGCAGGTAACAAGAACATATTCAGTGAGTTGTACACTTGAAGGAAAGAGGGCAGTACAGGGCAGCCCACAGATAGGTGGTGGATTCAAAAGAATTTTTTTTAGAAGTGAAGAGAACTGAGAGTATTTGAGAGCAGGTGGGAAGCAGCACTTGGAAAGAGAGCCTGAGAAACAATTGAGAGCAAAGGGCTATTTTGAGAAGTGACAGTGCTGAGAAAGCATGAACTTTAGGGTCCCAGAGGAAAGAGTGCAAGATTCAGAATCAGATTGCTCAGTCTGACTCCATTTTGGGAATGCCACATAGGATGTGATTTTTCTGTGATCAAAATGTGTGGTTCTCGGGGCTTCCCTGGCGGCGCAGTGGTTGAGAATCTGCCTGCTAATGCAGGGGACACGGGTTCGAGCCCTGGTCTGGGAAGATCCCACATGCCGGGGAGCAACTGGGCCCGTGAGCCACAACTGCTGAGCCTGCGCGTCTGGAGCCTGTGCCCCACAATGGGAGGGGCTGCGATAGTGAGAGGCCCGCGCACCGCGATGAAGAGTGGCCCCCGCTTGCCGCAACTAGAGAAAGCCCTCGCACCAAACGAAGACCCAACACAGCTAAAAATAAATAAATAAATAAAGTAGCTATGTTCAAAAAAAAAAAAAAAATGTGTGGTTCTGATTAAATTCCTTCACCTCCCTATGTGTCAATTTTGCTTCTATAAAATGAGCATAAGAATAATATCTTAAAGGGTTATTGTGAAGAATATAAGAGTAAATACAAATAAATACTTTAAAGCAGTGTGAAAAAAAAAAAAAAAACCCAGCCTCCTTACCCCCCCCCCCATTGCTGTCTCTTAATAGCACCACACAAGTTCTTGAAGGAGTGAATGTGAAAGCCCTGCACATCATAGGCACTCAATACACGCTACAGGGAACGAAGCTGAAGCGGAATAGTAGCTGTTCACTGAAAACTTGCACAGCGGATGCTACAGCACAGCTCACCACCATCACGTGTTTGCATCTGTCAGTCAAGATGGTTAACCTACCGTGAATTTGGAAGAGGCAGGGCGTGCTCCCTCACCAAAGATTCTGTCCAGAATGCCGTGTCAGGTGCTACCTAGACCCCAGCATGCTTGAGAGTTGCTCCCTGTCACTCCCGCACTTTGATTCCTTGAATACCAGCTTCCTTTGCCTCGGGCGCCAGGTTTATAGGCCTCTGTGTCTTTTCATCGTATCCCTCCACCTCTGTGATTGATGCTTTTAGAACAAACGATCTTCCCCTCAGTCACTAATTGCCTGAGTTTCAGGAATCTCTTCTGTGGTCTTGGGAAAGCCAGTAAGTCGTCACTCACCCCCCACCTCAACCTCCTTCTAAGGCAAACCCGAAGCAGTTTCCCAAACAATAGTATTTTATTGACGGGTTTCTGCAACCCAAGATGGTGAAGCGTCTCTTAACTGACCTAAGAAATAAGGATAGGGAAGAGAATAGTATTAATGGTCCACAGCCAGCATATGTGACATCTGATGAGGATCATTTTTTAACACCTCCCTCCTCCATAAAATAACTTCATTTTCAGTAATAATTATGAAAGAAAACAAATAATCAGGATATTCAGACAAAGGAATGCAAGCAGTGAAAAAAAATTTGCACCATATATATGTATGTATATTCATGACAGTAAAAAATTTTAAACTGACATAAATATTAAAGTAGAAAAGGAGGATAATATAATTACTTCACTTTTTTTTTTAAAGAAGAGGGAGGTAAATGCATGAAGAAAAGCTTCCAGTAAAGTGAACCCCACGATATTCCAAGAATGATTTGCACAGAGAAGGAAAGAATTGAAGTAACTCAAGTTCTGTTTCTTCATTTTACAATCACTGTGCTATCTGTTTTTTATTTTTAATCTACTTGCTTAAGTGCAGAAATATGTAGGACCACAGGGAACTGTGCCCAAAACAGGCTGGAACAATTTCACATCGTTATGAATTACTTGCCGAACTCACACCTGTAGCTGAGTCCACATGTGTTAGGAGCTGACTGAATAACTGGAAAGTCTCTGAATTAACTTCCATGTAAATTACAATTTTAAATAAAAGATAAATAACAAAAGTATACTAGATGGAGCATAAATATATGTGTGCATACAGCAAAGGAAACCATCAGCAAAATGAAAAGACAACCAACGGACTGGGAGAAAATATTTGCAAACAGTGCAACCGAGAAGGGGTTAATATCAAAAATATACAAATAGTTCATACAACTCAATATCAAAAAAAAAACACCAGGCTTCCCTGGTGGCGCAGTGGTTGAGAATCTGCCTGCCAACGCAGGGACACAGGTTCAAGCCCTGGTCTGGGAAGATTCCACGTGCCGCGGAGCGACTAGGCCCGTGAACCACAATTACTGAGCCTGCGCATCTGGAGCCTGTGCTCCGCAACAAGAGAGGTCGCGACAGTGAGAGGCCCGCGCGCCGCCATGAAGAGTGGCCCCCACTTGCCGCAACTAGAGAAAGCCCTCGCACAGAAACGAAGACCCAACACAGCCATAAAAAAAAAAAAAAAAAGAATTAAAAAAAAAAAAAACACCACCCACCCAAACATAAAATGGGCAGAAGACTTAAATAGATATTTTTCCAAGGAAGACATACAGATGGCTAACAGGTACATGAAAAGATGCTCAACTTCACTAACTATTAGAGAAATGCAAATCAAAATCACCATGAGGCATCACCTCACACCTGTCAGAATGGCCATCATCAAAAAGTCTACAAATAATAAATTCTAGAGAGGGTGTAGAGGTAAGGGAACCCTCCTACACTACTGGTGGGAATGTAAATTGGTGCAGCCACTATGGAGAACAGTAGGGAGATTCCTTAAAAAACTAAAAATAGAGCTACCCTAGTATCCTATAATCCCACTTCTGGGCATATATCCAGAAAAGAAGAACACTCTAATTCAAAAAAGACACATGCACCCCAATGTTCACAGCAGCATTATTTACAATAGCCAAGACATGGAAACAACCCAAGTACCCATCAACAGATGATTGGTTTAAGAAGATGTAGTACATATATACAATGGAATATTACTCAGCCATTAAAAAAGAATAAAATATTGTCATTTGCAGCAACATGGGTGGACCGAGAGATTATCATATTAAGTGAAGGAAGGCAAGCAGAGAAAGACAAATACTGCCTTTTATCACTTATATGTGGAATCTAAAAAATAATACAAATGAATCTATATACAAAACAGAAACAGACTTACAGATATAGAAAACAAATTTATGGTTACCATAGGGGAAAGGGAGGTGGGGTGGGAGTAAATTAGGAGTATGGGATTAACAGATACAAACTACTATACATAAAATAGATAAGCAACAAGGATTTCCTATATAGCACAGGGAACTCTCTTCAATATCTTGTAATAACCTATAGTGGAAAACAATCTTTAAAAAATGTATATATACATAACTGAATCACTGTGCTGTATACCTGAAACTAACACAATATTGCAAATCAACTATACTTCACTAAAAATATGTGTGTGTGTGTGTGTGTGTGTGTGTGTGTGTGTGTGCGCGCGCATATTGGAATTATTCAACCTCCACAGTATCCACAGCAAAGGTGTTTTTTTTCTTTTCTTCCAGGGACCAGTATTTTGTAACTGAGATTGTTTAGAATTGCTAGTTTATGATGACAATAAAAAGCAAACCCATTTCCAGGCAGCTCTGTTACTGTTTATAAATCCTCTCCTTATTGCTTACACATGCATCAGACACCCAACAACCCCACCTTTGGTACCACTGTCGGTGGATACTGTTTTTAGATTCCTGCTTTGTGCCACCAACAGTGCTACAAACTTTAAATATATTAGCTCATTTAATCCTCACAACACTCATTAAAGGAGTTAATATATTCGGGATGTTGCCAAGGGTACAGTGAGGCCTCGAAAAATCTTTGTTCTCATCTTCATCATCATCATCATCATCAATCCCACTTAATCATTTGAAATTGAGTCACAGAGAGGCTAAGTAACTTACCCAATGTGACTCAGCTAATAAGTGCAGAACCAGAATTTGAATTTCAATCTACCTGACTCCAAAAGTGAGTCCTGGTGGCAACACCATTTGGCTAAACATTTGCAGGCTAGGTATCGTGTAGCAGGAGAAGCTGCCTACCTGGGAGTGATTCAATAGATCCCCAAAACTTCAGTTTGCTGTTCAGTCTCTCTCACACTAGCTTTTTGTGATACCTGAAATTCAGCCAATCACCCCTCTTTTCAGTTTTAAGTAACATTCTTAGCATTTATTAGAGTGTGATGTTAAATAAGTCTGTGATCATTAGATAAATGCGTGTCCCCCATAGGCTGACAGCTGCAAGAGGGCAGGGTGGGACCACATCTGCTTTGCTTCCAGAGTGTCCCCAGCACCTAGCTTAGGTCCTAAGATATCGTAGGCACCAAAAATGCCTGTGTGGTAACCAAACATTGGCATTTAAGTCTCCAATACTGATATAGCCCTCATTCAAAAGGTCCAAGAGCCTCAATGAACTTCAATTCAGCATTTACAGTGTCAGGTACTGTAAAAGGAGATGAAGGAAGAGAATATTAAGCAAGATTGCTGCTCTTAAAAAACTTGCATTCTAGCAAGAGACAGGAATATACCCTACAGGGCTGGATATAATTTGCTTTCAGTCATTTTCATGTGCAAGGTACCACAACCTAATTTCTTTCCTACGCATGGTTCTGAAAGCTGTTTTTGTTTTGGTTTGGTTTGGTTTAGTTTGATTTTTTATTGAAGTATAGTTGATGTACAATATTATATAAGTTACAGGTGTACAGTATAGTGATTCACAATGTTTAAAGGTTATATTCCATTTATAGCTATTATAAAATATTGACTATATTCCCTGTGTTGTACAATATATCCTTGTAGCTTATTTTATACATAGTAGTTTGTACCTCTTAATCTCCCTATGCTGCCCTGCCTTCCCTCTCCCCACTGGTAACCACTAGGCTGGTCTCTGTATCTGTGAGTCTCTTTCTTTTTTGTTATATTAATTAGTTTGTTGTATTTTTTGGATTCCACATATAAGTGACATAAAGTCTGTTTTCTTTTCTTGCCAGTCCCCACGCTTCTCTCTCTCTCTTTCAATATGAGGGTAGCTACCTTGAGATCATCTGAAAGAAAAGGCTGAGTGGGAAAATAACACCCTTAATTTGGCATTTGCCTAATGTTCCTTTATTTAATGAAGAAACTTTCATGTGATGAATAATTCAAATTTTCTCAGCCATATATTCTTCTGTTGCATAGAACAGATCCCCTTTCATGGACCCCTGAACTGTTAAAAGAACAAGAAATAAACTTCTAAAAGTCAGAAAGAGAAAGAGAAGTACCATACGATATCACCTATATGTGGAATTTAAATTCTGACACAAATGAACTTATCTACAAAACAGAAACAGACTCACAGACATAGAGAACAGGCTTGTGGTTGCCAAAGAGGAAGGAGGGTAAGGGAGGGAAGGATTGGGAGTTTGGGATTAGCAGATGCAAACTATTATATATAGAATGGATAAACAACAAGGTCCTACTGTATAACACAGGGAACTATATTCAATGTCCTGTGATAAACCATAATAGAAAAGAATATAATAAAGAATATATATACATGTATAACTGAATCATTTTGGTATACAGCAGAAATTAACATTGTGAATCAACTATACTTCAATAAAAAAAGAAATAACTTTTATTGCATTGAACCATCACATGCATGGAGCTTTTTGTTACCAGAACCTAACCTACACATACTAAGTTTAAGACTGACTATAGTATAAGGCAGAATGCAGTAAATGCTAAGTAGGGATATACGTCATACACTTAGAAGAGCAGAGATGAAGAAATGATGATATTTTCTGCTTAATATTTATTGTCCTGTGCATCAGACTTTATCCTCACAATAACACCATTGAGTATATTTTATCTCCTTTGTATAGGTTGGGAGACTGAGATTAGAAAAATTAAGGAATTTGCACAACTTCACAAAGCTAACTATTTGTAGAAGTAAGATACAAATTTAAGTGTCACCTCAAAACCCTCAGTCTTTCCAAGACACCATGTTACCCCTTGTAGTGGAGGTCAAGGATGACTTGAAAGGGGACTGGTATATGAACTGGGCCTGAAACAAGGAAAACAGTGTACAAACCAAGTATCAGAGGGATCCAGTTGATAACACACTTTTATGCAAATTAAGCTTTGCCTAAGTGACCCAGAGTTATTTCATGGTGCTTACAAAATTGGAAACAAAACTCGTTTAATACATAAAGCTACTTTCTGGAGAGATAATCAGTATTCTCAAGCTGAGCATGCATTTGTCCTCTTCTAGGTGGACAAGTCATTGGGATGATGGGACCATCCACCATCTGTCTGAGTAAATAATAACTGCCAAAAACCAGGGGCTGAAGCTCTTAGCAGAGTAAGGACACTCTAGGATCAGCAGTCGGCTTGAGCCTCCTCGTAGACAACATACCAATTAAGGGGACTAATTAGACTTCTGTTAGATTCCAGTGGGATCCATTAAAAGAAAAGCTTATAAAATATTTTATCCCAGAACATGTACTTGGATAATCCAGAAAACTGATCTAATTAAGAGATTAAAAGCTCATTGAAGTAGATTCCAGGACAGAATTGTTTCTGTCAAAACAACATGGAGGAGAGAGGACCTTCAAGATGGCGGAGGAGTAAGACATGGAGATCACCTTCCTCCCCACAAATACATCAAAAATACATTTACATGTGGAACAACTCCTACAGAACACCCACTGAACACTAGCAGAAGACCTCAGACTTCCCAAAAGGCAAGAAAATCCCCACATACCTGGCTGTGTGGCTGACAGGGTCTTGGTGCTGTGGCCAGGTGTCACTCCTGAGCCTCTGAGGTGGGAGAGCAGAGTTCAGGACACTGGACCACCAGAGACCTCCCAGCCCCAAGTAATATCAATCGGCAGGAGCTCTCCCAGAGATCTCTATCTCAATGCTAAGACCCAGCTCCACTCAACAACCAGCAACCAGGTCTCCAGTGCTGGACACCCCATGCCAAACAACTAGCAAGACAGGAACACAACCCCACCCATTAGCAGAGAGGCTGCCTAAAATCATAATAAGTTCACAGACACCCCAAAACACACCACCAGATGTGGTCCTGCCCACCAAAAAGACAAGATCCAGCCTCATCCACCAGAACACAGGCACCAGTCCTCTCCACCAGGAAGCCTACACAACCCACGGAACCAACCTTACCCACTGGGGGCAGACACAAAAAACAATGGGAACTACGAACCTGCAGCCTGTGAAAAGGAGACCCCAAACACAGTAAGTTAAGCAAAATAAGAAGACAGAGAAATATGCAGCAGATGAAGGAGCAAGGTAAAAACCCACCAGACCAAACAAATGAAGAGGAAATAGTCAGTCTATCTGAAAAAGAATTCAGAGTAATGGTAGTAAAGATGATCCAAAATCTTGGAAAGAGAATGGAGAAAATACAAGAAATGTTTACCAAGGACCTAGAAGAACTAAAGAGCAAACAAACAATGATGAGCAACACAATAAATGAAATTTAAAATTCTCTAGAAGGAATCAATAACAGAATAACTGAGGCAGAAGACGGATAAGTGACCTGGAAGATAAAATAGTGGAAATAACTACCACAGAGCAGAATAAAGAAAAAAGAATGAAAAGAATTGAGGACAGTCTTAGAGACCTCTGGGACAACATTAAATGCACCAACATTAAAATTATAGGGGTCCCAGAAGAAGAAGAGAAAAAGAAAGAGACTGAGAAAATATTTGAAGAGATTATAGTTGAAAACTTCCCTAATATGGGAAAGGAAATAGTCAATCAAGTCCAGGAAGCACAGAGAGTCCCATACAGGATATATCCAAGGAGAAACATGCCAAGACACATATTAATCAAACTATCAAAAATTAAATACAAAGAAAAAATATTAAAAGCAACAAATAACATACAAGGGAATCCCCATAAGGTTAACAGCTGATCTTTCAGCAGAAACTCTGCAAGCCAGAAGGGTATGGCAGGACATATTTAAAGTGATGAAAGGGAAAACCTACAACCAAGATTACTCTACCCAGCAAGGGTTTCATTCAGATTTGATGGAGAAATTAAAACCTTTACAGACAAGCAAAAGCTAAGAGAATTCAGCACCACCAAACCAGCTTTACAACAAATGCTAAAAGAACTTCTCTAGGCAGGAAACACAAGAGAAGCAAAGCCCTACAAAAACAAACCCAAAACAATTAAGAAAATGGTAATAGGAACATACATATCGATAATTACCTTAAATGTAAATGGATTAAATGCTCCAACCAAAAAACATAGACTGGCTGAACGGATACAAAAACAAGACCCATATATATGCTGTCTACAAGAGACCCACTTCAGACCTAGGGACACATACGAACTGAAAGTGAGGGTATGGAAAAAAGTATTCCGTGCAAATGGAAATCAAAAGAAAGCTGGAGTAGCGATTCTCATATCACACAAAACAGACTTTGAAATAAAGACTATTACAAGAGACAAAGGAGGACACTACATAATGATCAAGGGATCAATCCAAGAAGATATAACAATTGTAAATGCCTATGCACCCAACATAGGAGCACCTCAATACATAAGGCAAACGCTAACAGTCATAAAAGGGGAAATCGACAGTAACACAATCATAGTAGGGGACGTTAACACCCCACTTTCACCAATGGACAGATCATCCAAAATGAAAATAAATAAGGAAACACAAGCTTTAAATGACACATTAAACAAGATGGAGTTAATTGATATTTATAGGACATTCCATCCAAAAACAACAGAATGCACTTTCTTCTCAAGTGCTCATGGAATATTCTCCAGGATGAATCATATCTTGGGTCACAAATCAAGCCTTGGTAAATTTAAGAAAATTGAAATCATATCAAGTATCTTTTCCAACCACAGCGCTATGGGACTAGATATCAATTACAGGAAAAAAAAAACTGTAAAAAATACAAACACATGGAGGCTAAACAATGCACTATTAAATAACCAAGAGATCACTGAAGAAATCAAAGAGGAAATCAAAAAATACCTAGAAACAAATGACAATGAAAACACAATGGCCCAAAACCTATGGGATGCAGCAGAAGCAGTTCTAAGAGGGAAGTTTATAGCAACACAATCCTACCTCAAGAAACAAGAAACATCTCAAATAAACAACCTAACCTTCCACCTAAAGCAATTAGAGAAAGAAGAACAAAAAACCCCAAAGTTAGCAGAGGAAAGAAATCATAAAAATCAGATCAGAAATAAATGAAAAAGAAATGAAGGAAACAATAGCAAAATTCAACAAAACTAAAAGCTGGTTCCTTGAGAAGATAAAATTGATAAACCATTAGCCAGACTCATCAAGAAAAAAAGGGAACAGACTCAAACCAACAGAATTAGAAATGAAAAAGGAGAAGTAACAACTGACTCTGCAGAAATACAAAGTATTATGAGAGATTACTACAAGCAACTCTATGCCAATGAAATGGACAACCTGGAAGAAATGGCTATGTAGAAAAGAAAAGGCTATGACAAGAAGCAAGAATCTATAGGACAGGAAAAGTCCCACTAGTAAAGAAAAATATATAGTGAAGGCTGTGGATCAATGACTTAAATAAGCTAGTACAAAGATTAAAAGACAAAAAAAATACAAAATCAACTATAACTACAATGAACAGTGAATGAATAAACATGAAGATGTAAAATATGACATCAAAAACACAAAACATGGGAGAATGGAGTAAAAAAAAATGTAGATCTTTTAGAATGTGTTTGAACTTAAATGACTATCAGTTTAAAACAAGTAGATATAGTTATAGATCAACATACCTGATGCCCATGATAACCACAAATTGAAAAACCTACAATAGATAAACAAAAGCTAGAGAGAAAAGAACATAAGCATTCCGTTAAAGAAAATCATCAATCCACAAGGGAAGAAACTAAATGAAAAAGAAAAGAAGAGAGAATAATTGCAAAAACAACCAGAATTCAAGTAACAAAATGGCAATAAGTACACATCTATCAATAATCACTATAAATATCAAGGGACTAAATGCTACAATCAAAAGACATAGCATGGCTGACTGGTGGGGGGTAGGGAACAAGACCCATCTATTGATATATGCCACTTACAAGAGACTGACTTCATATCTAAAGACAAAGACTAAAAGTGAGGGCATAGAAAAGGATATTTCATGCAAAGGAAATTGGCAGAAAGCTGGGGTAGCAGTATTCATATCTAGGCAAAGCAGACTTTAAAACAAAGTCTATAACAAAAGACAAAGAAGGGCATTATATAAAGATAAAAATATCAATATAACAGGATATAGCACTTGTTAACATATATTCACCTAGTATAGGAGCACCTAATTATATAAAGCAAATATTAACAAACATAAATGGAGAAATTGACATTAATACAATTATAGCAGGAGACTTTAACACCCCACTTACATCAATGGAAAGATCATCCAGGCAGAAAATCAATAAGGAAACAGTGGCCTTAATTGACATATTAGACCAGTTGGTCTTTATAGATATCTACAGGACATTACATTCAAAAACAGCAGAATACACATTCTTTTCAAGTGCACATGGAATGTTCTCCAGGATGGCTCACATGCTAGGTCACAAAACAAGTCTCAACAAATTTAATAGGATAGAAATTATATCAATTTTATGACCAAAAGGGTGTTAAACTAGAAATCAATTACAGGAAGAGAAATGGGAAGAACACAAACACAAGGAGACTAAACAATATGCTACTAAAAACCAATGGGTCAATGAAGAAATCAAAGAGGAAATCAGAAAATACCTTGAGACAAATGAGGACAAAAATACAACTTTCCAAGATCTATAGGATGCAGCAAAAGCAGTCCTAAGAGGGAAGTTTATAGAGATACAAGCCTACCTTAAGAAACAAGAAGAAATTCAAAACAACCTAACCTACCATCTAAAGGAATTGGTAGGGGGAGTCCAAAATCAGCAGAAGGAGGGAAATAATAAAGATCAGAGAGGAAATAAATAAAATAGAGACCAAAAAAACAACAGAAAAAAATCAATGAAATCGAGACCTAGTTTTTTGAAAAGATAAACAAAACTGATAAGCCTATAGCCAGACTCATTAAGGAAAAAAGAGAGAGGACCCAAAATAAACAAAATAAGAAGTGAAAGAGGAGAATTAAAACCAATAGCACCAAGATACAAAAAATCATAAGAGAACATTATGAACAGTTATATGCCAAGAGAGTGGATGACCTAGAAGAAATGGATAAATTTCTAGAAACATACACTCTTCCAAGACTTTATCAGGAAGAAATAGACAATCTGAATAGACCAATCACTAGAAGTGAAATTGAATTAGTAATCAAAAAACTCCCAGCAGACAAAAGCCCAGGACCAGACAGTTTCACAGGGGAATTCTTCCAATTATATAAAGAAAATTTAATACCTATCCTTCTCAAAGTATTCCAAAAAACTGAAGAGGAGAAAGCACTTCCAAATTTATTCTTCAAGGCCACCATTACCATGATACCAAAACCAGACAAAGACACTACAAAAAAAGAAAATTACAAGCCAATATCTTTGTTGAATATAGATGTAAAAATCTTCAACAAGATATTAGCAAACCAAATTTAACAACAT
Source organism: Balaenoptera ricei (assembly GCF_028023285.1). Lineage (NCBI taxonomy): Eukaryota > Metazoa > Chordata > Mammalia > Artiodactyla > Balaenopteridae > Balaenoptera > Balaenoptera ricei. The sequence continues at coordinate 52,695,229 of NC_082646.1, read as the reverse complement.
ATAAAAAGGATCATACACCATGATCAAGTGGGATTTATTCCAGGGAGGCAAGGATGGTTGAATTTCCACAAATCAATCAATATGATACACCACATTAATAAAACGAGGGATAAAAATCACATGATCTTCTCAATAAATGCAGAAAAAGCATTTGAAAAAATTCAACATCACTTCATGATTTAAAAAACTCTCATCAAAGTGAGTATGGAGGGAACATATCTCAACATAATAAAGGCAATTCATGACAGACCCATAGCTAACATTATGCTCAATGTGAAAAGCTGAAAGAGTTTCCTCTGAAATCAGAAACAAGAAAAATATGTCCACTCTTGCCACTTCTATTTAACATAGTATTTAACATAAGAAGTTCTAGTCACAGCAATCAGACAATAAAAAGAAATAAAAGGCATCCAAATTGGAAAGGAAGAAGTAAAACTGTCACTATTTGCAGATGACATGATACTATATACTACAGGAAACCCTAAAGCCTCCACCAAAAAACTGTTAGAACTAATAAATGAGTTCAGTAAAGTTGCAGAATACAAGATTAATATACAGAAATTTGTTGCTTTTCTACATACTAATAATGAACTATCAGAAAGAGAAAGTAAGAAAACAATCCTGTTTAAACTGCAGCAAAAACAATAAAATACCTAGGAATAAACTTAACCAAGGAGGTGAGAGACCTATACTCTGAAAACTATAAAACACTGAGGAAATAAATTGAAGACGATACGAAGAAATGAAAGATATCCTGTGTTCATGGATTAGAAGAATTAATATTGTAAAAATGGCAATACTGCCCAAAGCAACCTACGTATTTAATGCAATCCTTATCAAAATACCTATGACATTTTTCACAGAACTAGAACAAATAATCCTAAAATTTATATGGAAACACAAAAGACCCCAAATAGCCATAAAAGTCCTGAGAAAGAACAGAGTTGGAGGAATCACACTGCCTGAATTCAGATTATACTACAAATCTACAGTCATCAAAACAGTATGGTACTGGCACAAAAAGAGACACATAGATCAACTGAACAGAATAGAGAGCCCAGAAATAAACCCACACACTTACGGTCAGTTAATCTAGAACAAAGGAAGCATGAATATACAATGAAGAAAAGACAGTCTCTTCAATAAGTGGTTTGGGAAAACTGGACAGCTACATGTAAAAGAATGAAATTGGAACATTTTCTCACACCATATACAAAAAATAAACTCAAATGAATTAAAACCCAAATGTACGACCAGAAACCATAAAACTCCTAGAAGAAAACATAGAACACTCTTTCACATAAATTGTAGCAATATTTTTTTTGGATCTGTCTCCTAAGGTAAAGGAAACAAAAGCAAAAATAAACAAAAGGGACCTAATTAAACTTAAAATCTTTTCCACAGCAAAGGAAACCATCAACAAAACAAAAAGTCTACTGAATGGGAGAAAATATTCACAAATGATATGACTGATAAGGGGTTAATATCCAAAATATATAAGCAGCTCATACAATTCAACGTCAAATAAAAAAAAACAGTTGAAAAATGGGCAGAAGACCTGAATAGACATTTTTCCAAAGAAGATATACAGATGGCCAACAGGTCAACATGAAAAGATGCTCAGCATCACTAATCATCAGGGAAATGCAAATCAAAATCACAATGAGATATCACCTCACACCTGTCAGAATGGCTCTCATTAAAAGACCACAAATAACAAATGTTGGTGAGGATGTGGAGAAAAGGGAACACTCTTACACTGCTGGTGGGGATGTAAATTTGTGCAGCCACTGTGGAAAACAGTATGCAGGTTCCCCAAAAAACAAAAATAGAACTACCATATGATCCAGCAATTCCACTCCTGGATATATATCTGAAGGAAACAAAAACACTTATTCAAAAAGATACATGCACCCCTATTTTCATAGCAGTATTGTTTACAATAGCCAGGATATGGAAGCAACCTAAGTGTCCATCAACAAATGAATGAATCAAGAAGATGTGATATATATATACAATGGAATGTTACTCAGCCATAAAAAGGAATGAAATTTGCAACAGCATGGTTGGACCTGGAGGGTATTATGCTAAGTGAAATAAGTCAGACACAGAAAGACAAATACTGTGTGTATAAATGTATATGTGGCATCTAAAAAGTAAACAAACTGGTGAATATAACAAAAAAGAAACAGACTCACAGATATAGAGAATAAACTAGTGGTTACCAGTGGGGAGAGGGGCAAGATAGGGGTAGGGGATTAAGAGATACAAACTACCATGTATAAAATAAATAAGCTACAAGGATATATTATACCACACGAGGAATATAGCCAATATTTTATAATAACTTTAAATGGAGTATAATCTATAAAAATATTGAATCACTATGTTGCACACCTGAAACTAATATAATATTGTAAATCAACTATACTTCAATTTTTAAAAATGAAGGATCAGTTTTTGAACATACGGAATCTGAGCCCAGGCCTGGTGCTCTATCCAAATCAGGCAGATATAATTACCAGACTTCATCCTCAGCACCGGTGGAACAATACAGTCTTAATCTCAGAGTCCACAGTATCAAAATTCCTTCCTCTCCCTATGGGTTTCCTCGGGCCTAAGATCTAACATCCTCTCTGTGTATAAGGAAAACACAAGAGTAACAGCATCTCATCAAACTATGTTTTCCCAGCTCCATCAGTCAGTCTCCACAGTAAACAGATGATATGCCGAAAGGAAGAAAATGAAGAGAGTTTTACAAAGGTCCTACCTACAGATATGTGGGTGGAGGTAAGGGAACTGGTGATGGATGAAGAGCCAGGCACTAGTTGCAGCAGGAAGGCTTCACCACCCCAGGCATGAAAGAGCCCAGGGAAGAAAAACAGTGGTAGCAGAACCTGGACCAAGCTGGAGCCCCGGAGTAGGACCACCAAGCAGGAAAGGCAGCCTCTGGTAGGCAAAATTTCTAGGAGTGGCCCCAAGATTTTACACTCTCACCTCCGGAAGCTCTAAATGTGATGAGCTATACCTCCTGAGATTGTGTTATGTCATGTGGCACCAATGGCCTTAACTAAGGGAGATTACCTAGGTGAGCTAAATCTAATCACACAAGCATTTAAAAGCAGAGAGTTTTCTCTACCTGGTAAGAGAAAAAGGTAGGAGGAGAAGCCAGAAAGACTCAAACTTTGAGGACTTGACCTACCATTGCTGGCTTGAAGATGGAGCGGTCATGTGGGAAGGATGCAGACAGTCTCCAGGAGGAGTGGGCAGCTGGGCAGACAGACAGCCAGGAAACGGGACCTCAGTCCTGCAGTGGCAGGAGCTAGATTCTGCCAGCCTGAATGAGCTTGGAAGCAGACATCCCCACCTCCATCTCGAGCCTCCAGATAAGAACCCAACCCAGCTGACACCATGATTTCAGGCTTATGAGACCCTGAAGAGAGAACCCAGCTGAGTCCACCTGAACTTCTGACTTCCAGAACTGTGTGCTGATAAATGGGTGTTGTTTTAAGCCCCTAAATGTGCTGATTTGTTACAGCAGTGATAGAAAACTAATACACAGCCAAAGAGGAGCACAGCTTCTGCCAGAACCAAAGACCCAGACCCTTGTGGCAGAGGCAGGGAAATAAGTACCCCAACCTCTGTTTTCTCCTCCAGGGCCTCACATTGGCCAGGCCATTGAGATCACCCCTGATGTCAGTCTCCCAGAGCCTCACTCAGGGAAGGTACCAACAGGTTCCAGGCCCAAGGGTGAATTTGAGAACAAAGCTTATACAACTTTAGGACCCTAGCAAGAAAAAGAATACAAACTTATAAAAAAGGGGGTAAAAAATGATGTGATATATACACAGTGGAATACTACTCAGCCATAAAAAGGAATTTTCCTGTTTGCAATAACATAGATGGACCTGGAGGGTATTATGCTAAGTGAAATAAGTCAGACAGAGAAAGACAAATACAGTATAATATTACTTATATGTGGAAACTATAAAATACAACAAACTAGTGAATATAACAAAAAAGAAAAACAGATTCACAGATATAAAGACAAACTAGTGGTTACTAGTGGGGAGAGGGAAGGGGGAAAGGACAGATAGGGGTAGGGCATTAAGAGGTACAAACTACTATGCATAAAATAAGGTATAAGGATATATTGTACAGCACAAGGAACATAGCCAATATTTTATAATAACTTTAAATAGAATGTAATCTATAAAAATTTTGAATCACTATGTTGTATACCTGAAACTAATATATTGTAAATCAGCTATACTTCAATGAAAAATAAGTAAATATTCAAAAATAAAGACAAACTTATGAGATTAATCACCACGCAAATATTTATTTCAAATTTTTAAAAATCACAACAGATGACAGATTTATAAAAGTTATCAAATGCCACAAACACCACAAATTCTAAAAAGTAAATTAATATTTTTCTGAACCACTCTCAAAATGCTTTTGTCCTACATGTTGGCAGTGGTTTTCTTTAATTGCCCCCTTCATATGGCAATGATATTGTAATCTTATTTTCTGTGGAGAAAATAGACAATTTAGTCTTTCCTCTAGCACGGTGATTCATTTTTTTTCTCTTGATTTTAGGAAAGTTACTTTCACCCTCACAACTTGTTACTTATAGTGTCATGTGAAATTTTAGAATTGCTGTCAAAATTTGGGGAAATCTCTATTAATTTTCTTTCATGTGTGAACTTTAAGATTTCAAGATATTTCAAGATTTTTTGTGCAGTGATTAGTCTTAAACCATCCTTGAATTGTTATACTTGTTAACCAGTTTGCTGTTAATATTCTTGCTGTACTGGTGTATTTTGAGTTGTATGTTATTTTTTCAACGTTAGAATTATCAAGAAATTTAAATCTTTTCTAATGTGTTCATATAATTTACTACTCTTCAGTAAATGGATTACCAAATAATCCAAGAGCCTAATAGTTACATCTATTTGAAATTTCTCTCTTCTAGTGAATTACTGTTTGGGGCATCATCTGAAAAATAAATTTTGTTTCAACTCACTTCTTGTAGTCAGAATAATTTTTTTTTATTTTCCTCATCTTATTTATTACTTTCATATCTGATATTCTGTCATTTTTATCTGTATCTTCTCTCAGTTCTTTGAAAATAACTAACTTTAAACTTGTTAAAATAAGGTCATATCAGAAGTCTGTAATTTCTGTAATTCAACTTTATTGAAATGTTCCAAAACATCTTTCAGAAAAGCAGTTTAAATGCACATTAAAGTTTTATCAATTAACTATTCCTGTCAAAAAAGAGGAGAAATGTAAAGTGTTTAGAACTGTATATGCTTTTTAAAAACTACCAAGTATATTTCTGACAAGAGAGAAATTCAATTTTGACAAAGCATCAATGAGAACTGAATACTCTATAGTTTTATATACCTAATGGATTAGAAGAAATTTCTACAGACTGCCTTGTGACTCCACAGAAATCAAACCTTGTTTCTCCTCTACTCCTCTCATATTTTTCCTGGACCAGGCACTTTAGAACAGATTCTATTATAGTGCAACCTCTAACCATGCACCTTCTTTTAACAACTGCACAGTGAGTGTATGAGTATTCCTGGAAACCATTCCTATGCTGAACAACTAGCAATAACTTAATTCTCCATGGAAGAGAGAGAAAACCACATAGATATATCCACTAAACTCAGACTAAACGTATCCCACTCAACTTCCCATTAAATTCAAAAAATTCCGGGACTTCCCTTGTGGTGCAGTAGTTAAGAATCCACCTGCCAATGCAGGGGACACGGGTTTGATCCCTGGTCCAGGAAGATCCCACATGCCGCGGAGCAACTAAGCCCATGCACCCCAACTACTGAGCCTGCGCTCTAGAGCCCACAAGCCACAACTACCGAGCCCGCACGCCACAACTACTGAAGCCCACGCACCTAGAGCCCGTGTTCTGCAGCAAGAGAAACTGCCACAATGAGAAGCCCACGCACCGCGACGAAGAGTAGCCCCTGCTCGCAGCAACTACAGAAAGCCCACGCGCAGCAATGAAGACCCAACGCAGCCAAAAATAAAAAATATATATATAAATAATTTTTTTTAATAAATAAAAATTAAAAGAAAAATTCCCATGGCCTCTCCAATAGCATACAATACAAAGGAAATTGTGATGGAGGGAAGCTGAAAAGGTAGGAGACAGTCATCCTAACCAGCTGCATGCAGTTAAGAATATCTTACTTCTACAAATTGCACAAAACATAACCATATGAATACATTGCCAGCGGACCACACACACACAAATACACACACTCACACATGCAGATACACACGCCCTGGGCCCTGGAAGGGTCCTGTGCAAGTGAAGAACCCTAAAGATACAGTTTCATCAGCTTCATGGTAAACCATGGTAAACCTGTCTCTAATTCCCATTGTTGATCTGATTACCATAACCAGCAGGCACACCTGTATTGGTTAAGTTCCCTCTAACTTCTGTAACAAACAAACGCAAAGATGACTTACAGCTGAAGCACGATACAGGTTTATTTCTTGCTCATATAAAGTCCAAAAGAAGTTTTCTTCACTGACTGGCGGCTGTCCTCTAAAGAATGACTTGGAGATCTAGATTCCTTTCATCTTGTGGCTCCACCTTCAGCGCATGAATTCCAAGACTGCCATGCCCATCTGCATCAAACCACAAAGGAGAAAAAGCATGGAGGATCACACAAGGGAAGTTTTAGGGGGCCAACCTACAAGTGAAGCACATCACTTTCACTCACATTCCATCACCTAAAACTCAGTCACATGCACGCATCTAACTACAAATTGGAAACTGAGAGTGGAAACCATACTTTGTAGCAGTTCAGGTCTGCAGGAATCCCCAGCTTTCATTCAGCATCACTCAGCAATCTGGTTTACAAGCAGAGAAGAGGCACAGTTACATCAATCTCCGTTCGGTGGTTGCCAGGGTAGGCACAAATTTAAGAGAGGAAGAAAACAAATGCATCCCTATTACCTCTGTGCCAATGAAGCTACTGACGAAAGATAGAGTCCTTTGCATGTGTCATCACTAGGTGGCTCTTTAGGCCTTTGGATTCCCCAAGTTTTTATCTCAGATGCTTCTCAGCGATGCAGGATAAAAGGATTTTCCAGTACCTGAACAGAGATGTAAATGGACCTATTCTTCCTGGCCTCACCCAAAGAATGGGTCTGGGCCTGCCTGCACCTCAGAAAGATTAGCAACTGAGAGAAAAGAGAAGGCAGGCAGCGCAGTTACGAAGGGCACTGGGAATGTCCACCAGAGGCAGAGACGCTGAGCCCACCAGGCCTGGTTAGAACCCCAGCTCTGCCCCGGATGCTCAGTGGGACATCGCCCCACACTAACTTCATTTCATCCTCGTGAAGTGGAGACTCTAACACTACAGCCATTTAAGACAGGTTTCCGGCTTTTCCAAGTGCTTTCACAAACATCCTCTATTTTGTCCCCATGACATCCCACTGAGGCGGACATTAGGCATTGTTGGTCCCACTTTGCAGGTGGGGAAACCGAGGGACTAAAATGAAAATTACCTTGCCCGAGGTCACAAGGCAAGTTAGAGGCAGATGCAGAACTTGTGATTCTTTCCATTGTTCTGTGCTCTGCATTTTACAAAACACTGCCCATTCTTTAATTCCCTCTCTCCTCACTATGGCATAATGAAGTAAACAGGACAAGTAGTGTCTTCACTATATTCATCTCACAGAGGAAAATACTGAGATTCAGGGAAGTTTAGGAACCTGCCCATTTTGACAGGGCTAAGGCTATAATCCACATTTCCAGATTTCCTCTTAAAATAGGTTTTTTTAAACTTAACACCAAACACTTTAATTGGCCCAAAGGCCAATTTTATCCGCTTGCTGCCACATAGAGTATAAATATTTAAATTCTTTTTAAATGTTTAGAAAAGAACTATTTCCTCTCTCCCATCAAACATGACCCTATAACTTTGTCCAGTGTCAAGATTAGCCCTAACTTGTACATGCTCTAGTTGTACATTTTGTCAACTATGTGAATAAAGAAAATAGAAAAACAAAAAAGGTATTGACAGAGGCTGAGGAGCAAGCAGGCAATAGAAGAAGCAGCCAGTCCTCAGCACCCTATGAGAAGCACGTGGCACAGAACAGTGGTCTTCAAAGTGGGCTCCAAGCCTGGCCCAGTTGGACCAGCCACTTCAGGGAGTGTTGGCGGAGCTGGGGATGTTTTTCAAGCCCTTGTCTCACCACAGGTGATTCTGAAGATCAGCCAGGACTGAGGACCATTCTGCTCGCCATGATTTGCTGTTATGTTTGAAACTTTTCCCTAGCCAAAAGGAAATGACAAGTATCATGCAGAAGAAATGATATCAAACTGACCTAGAAGTCAGTTATAAGCATGAGCTTAGAGTTGGGAACCATTAAAGAGCCAACAGGACTTTGATCTTCCTCAGACTCCAGGTGAAATGGAAATAAATCCACAGCTAAGGAGGGGATCGTATTCTCTCACCCCATGATTTTCAGATTCCGCTAATATTTACTAAACGCCTTGAACGCTGCAGACACTGTGGCAGACAGGCTGTTTACATTTCAGTTCATCTCACAACCAACATGTGGAGACACCAGTGTCCTCGTTTTATAGATGATACTCAAAAATGTTCAAGTGACATGACTTACCCAGTGCTTGTAAATAGCAGAGTTGGTTGCATCCCAGTAAGAAGCAAGGATACCGACTGTTGCCTGGGAGTCTGCTGTGTTCCTGACCCTTTGCCAATAGCTATATACATGATTTCTTATGGTCAGACCTGCCCTGAACAGCAGGGAATGTTTTTATTCGCACTCTCCAGATGAGAAAACCAACACTCAGAAAGGTTCTGTAACAACCAATGGCATCACTAGGAAAAGGCCGGAACAGAATTCAGCACAGATCTGCCTGGGTCTGTGCCCACTGCAGGTCCAGGCGCAGCTGGTGTAGCTGTGATTGTTACCCAAGTCTCCAGTGTTCCAGCTTGCTCTTGGCCGTTGGTGTGCAGTGGCACATAGGCGCTAAGGTAAGCTCCCCACCCCTACCTCTGCTCGGAGAGAGGACAGTAATTAAGGTCAGACTGCAGGCTTCCTGTTTCCTCATGCCACCGGGGGGTGGGTAAGAGCGGCTGCTCTGGCAGCCACCCATGACCCGGGCCTTTGCCAAGGTGATTCAGATTCCGCCCGAGTGCTGGGCTACTGTTCAAACGTGTCCGGGGTTCTCTGGGCACTTTGGTCCCCTGCCACACAATGAAATCCTGTTGTCACGGGCAGAACTGATTGAGAGATCGGATTCTGAGCAGCACTCCGCACCCAGGACCCGGGCGTCCTGCACCTCCCCGGGGAACAAAGCTGACCACCCGCCATCGAGCCCTCGGAGGGAGGCCCGGCCGGGAGAAGGACCAGAGCGCAGAGCGTGGGCAGGATGCACCACTCCCGCCCGCCGCCGCTGCGAGTCCTTTGTGCCGGTTTTGTTTTGTCTTCTGGGGTAAAGGCTCCCTCCGCCGCCATCGCTTCTTTAGGAACCAGCTCATGTGAAGGGGCCCGTTAGTCACGGATTCCGAGTCATTGTGGAGGGATCGGGCGTTTTCAGTGCCAGAGCTTCCAGTGACCTTTTAAATCCTGAGATGAAAATCTCGGGGCATCCAGAGCCCTTCCTCACTGGATGCTGGGAAGAGAAACGACCACAAAGTCTGAGGCACTTTTCCTGCTCTCTACTGAGGCCTCTCTGGGCAATAGTAGTTACAATAAGAGTGACAGGTTTAAAAGGGTCTTTAGATAATGCCTGGGGCTCTATATACATCACCTAATGGAGCCACAACCCTACGTGATATCATTATTGCCATTTGACAGAAGAGAAAGCTGAGGCTCTGGTTTACTATTCTGCCCAAGGGCACACAGCTCAGAGAGCAATGCAGGAATTAACATTCAGTTCTGTCTGACTGTCTGGCTCCAAAGGTGCCCCTCAACATTCAGACCACCTAAGAAATGTAGCCAGGACCCACCCACAGCGGCCCCTACCAGAAGGTAGGAGTTGCCAGCTAGGTTAGAATAGGCTGGGGAACCTCCCTGGTGGTGCAGTGGTTAAGAATCCGCCTGCCAACGCAGGGGACATGGGTTCGAGCCCTGGTCCGGGAAGATCCCGCATGCTGCGGAGCAACTAAGCCCGTGTGCCACAACTACTGCGCCTGCACTCTAGAGCCCGCAAGCCACAACTACTGAGCCCGCGAGCCACAACTACTGAGCCCGCATGCCACAACTACTGAAGCCCACATGCCTAGAGCCCATGCTCTGCAACAAGAGAAGCCACCGCAATGAGAAGCCCACACACCGCAACGAAGAGTAGGCCCCGCTCGCCACAACTAGAGAAAGCCCATGCACAGCAACGAAGACCCAACGCAGCCAAAAAATAAATAAATAAAATTAAAAAAAAAAAAAAGGTTGGAACAGGAAATCAACTGTGAACTCTGAGGAAGCCTCCCTTAAAAATGAGGGGCCCCATTGCCTTAGTCAGCTTGGGCAGCTATAACAGTTACCATAGAATGGGTGGCTGAAACCATAGACATTTATTTCTCCTAGTTCCAGAGGCGGAAAGTTTGAGATCAGGGTGCCAGCATGGTGGGGTTCTTGGTAAGGCCCCTGCTTCTCTCTGTGTCCTCACAGTAGAGGAAGAGGAAGAGAGTGAGCTAGCTTTCTTGCCTCTTCTTTTAAGGGCACTAATTCCATTCATAAAAGCACCATCCTCATGACCTAATTAACTCCGAAAGTCCCCAACTCCAAATACCACGACATTGGAGATTAAGGTTTCAACATACAGATTTGGGGGGGACACACACATTCAATCCATAACACCCATAGTTCAGGGAAAGGGTTTAAAAGGAAAAGCTGATGACCCAAGTAGATCCTAGAAAGAGAGAAGGAGAGTGTTGGTGGTGCTGATCCCTGAGGTAGCGGTTCCAGACTAGTCCTGACCTGGTGCTCCTGGGAGGAGATTGTCTTCCCACAATGCACATGGCACTTTTGCAGCAAATGGGTTCAGCTGCACCAACAGGTCTGTTCTTCTGAGTAAGACCAGTTTTCAGTGGTGACACCCAGGGTCAGAGCTACATATTTAGCGTCTTTGTACAAATTTAAAATGAAGAAGGCATCCCTTTCCTTGGGTGCCAGTTTAGTGGCCCAAGAGTAAGCATGGGCTGGATTTTAGTTTCCTCTCATCTCCTTGGATGTGTAAGCTCCACAGTGTATATGATCTGTACAACTCTGTGAAACCGAGCTGCATGACAAGCAATGACAGTAGCAGATTTATAGACCCCAGTTCTAGACTCATTTGAATGGCAAAGCCAGTCTGAATCCCCTTTTTGGACTCTATGTCTATTGGACCGTGTAAGCCTCCAGGTTCTGGCATGCTCTGGGGTGAGCAGAGAGATACTAAGAATTCATGCAAATAAGGCAGTAGGTTGTTGAGCAATTAATTAAACATAAAGAAACCTAGCTGTAGTTGTCCCCAAATTGTGGTTTTGTTCATGCAAGTTAGACCACTCCTGCTCCGAGTCCCTGCTTACTGCATGCTGTTATTGTGTTCTTGTCTTCTGTGAAGGTAGATACTAGGGATTCTCCTGGTCAGGCGTGAACTGATTGATGGAAAAAATTGCATTTAATCATAATGTATGATCCTTTTAATGTACCGTTGAATTTGATTTGCTAATATTTTGTTGAAGATTTTGCTTCAATATTCCTCAGGGATATGGCCTTTAATTTTCTCTTCATAGAGTGTTGTTATCTGGCTTTGGTATGTCAATGAAAAAATTGTTGCCTGCCATATCAGTAAAAAAAGGATGTTGCAGCCATAAAGCCACTACAGCCACCCAGACGGTGAGCTCTGAGGGAACTCACGATGGAGACAAATAGGCTGCCCATAGCCAAGCCCTCACCCCCAACTACGCACCCTGAGGGGATTCAGGGTGAGAAAGCACAGGATACTGGCCCCAGATAGCTGACATGCATATCAAAGGAATGATTTCAGTGAGCCCAGACCCTTGCATCTTCCCACACATAGAAAAGCACTAAATTCCTTAACTTGAGATGTCTGGTTTTCTTCAGTTAACAGTAATCTTTTGATGTTCCAACTACCTGGTCTTTGTGGCAAAAACTCCCACATATCCCGACTCCTCCCTTACCTCTTTGGAAGCAGTCTCTGAGATGCTGTGTCCCGGGCTTAAGTCCTCAGTTTTGCCTGCTGAATAAAACAAAACTCTCAACTTTTAGGTTGTGCATTGTTTTTCAGTCGAGGGGTATCAGGGAGATGCTAGCCTCATAAAATGCAGCTGGCTTGACTGTATGATCAGACAGGGCCACAGGCTGTGTCCCATAGTTTGGTAGGGCCACAGGCTGTCATCCACAGTTGGACAGGCCGCTGGCTGTGCTCTGCTGTTGGCCCAGCTCCCTGACTGGGTTGGGCCACCAGCTATGCTCAATAATCAACCTGGGCCTTAGGCTCTGAGACTGGGCAGGATTAGTGCCCAGCCTCTCTGGTTGGGTGAGGCCACAGTCTGTGCTCTGATGCTATGTAGGGCTGCTGGCTTGGCTCCCTGCCCAATCAGGGCAGTAAACTGGGCTCAGAGGCTGCTCAGGATTCTCTCCTCGTGCCCTCTTGTCAGGCAGGGCTGGAGGCTGTGCTCAGCAACCAGGCCGGGCTGAGGGCTTGGCACCCTGTCCAGGTGGGGCCACAGAATGAGATCTACAGCTGGACAGCCCATTGGCTGTGGACCCAAACTGGACAGAACTGCCCAAAGAGCTCCCTGGCCAGACAGGGCCGCTACCTCAGCTCTGTGGATAGGCATGGCCCCCAGCTGGGCTCTCTGCTCAGGTGCCACCACGAGCAGGAACACAGACGGCCAAGACCCACATGCTGCTTACTATGAGCCTCATCCCCTTCTCCGTCTCTAGCTGATCCCTGCTGGTCTAACCCTACTGATTCCCCCAGTGATTCCTGTAAGGCAAGATTGCAGTGGGCCTCCTGGGAAGCATCCTGGAATGCTGGGGAAGCTGGATGTCCACTTGAACTCTCTTTTTCCCACAGGAGAAGTTGTAGGCCCTGGGGGGACCTTCTAGGTACAGAGCCAGGCCAGCCTGGGGGAGGGGCAATGCATTCAAAGGGAAGTCCTGCCCTTACCCTTCTAATGCAGTGTTTCCTGGTTTCTGTGATCCAAGGGTATGCTTCAACCCCACTCCTGGGTTCTGGAATCTTCAGAGGTGTCTTGTTGTGCACAGTTGCTAGTTGGTCTTTCTGTGAAGGAGACAAACTGGGACCATCTATTCTGTCATCTCGCTGACATCCCTCCTCCTGACTGGTATTTCTTTACTACTATTTTCTACCTTGAAAAAAATAGTTATTTTTACACTGCTGCCAAACACATAGAATCATGACTTATATAGTTAATTTCACGTGTTTTTAAGAATTCTACTAATTTCTGACTTTAACAAAAACTTCTCCTTTTGGGAAATGAAAAGTGGGGGTCTTTCGTGGGGTAAATATTACAAAGAAACTGGAACAGGGCTAGAGATACTGATTAGGATCAGGGTCTAGGAAAGCAGCTTAGTCACAAGGTCCCAGAGGCAAGTGGGACTTGGACTTGGAAATGTGTTGAGGGGAAGAGAGGATGAGAGGGGCAGGTGAGACATTCAGACCTGTTAGAATCCAGGAATGGCAGTTACATGAGAGGCAGCATTTCAGTTCCAAGCCATCTTCGACGGCATCTTGAAGTAGTGGCTGGAGCTGGCAGAGAATTTGGTAGCAAGGAAGGACAGTCTTGCCAATAGCAAGGAGGGCTGGCAATTTGTTCACTTGATAAGTGTTTGAGTCCCTGTATGTCAGACACAGATAGTCCCTGGAAGTACAACAATGAACAGGACACACACAATGCCTGCGTTCACAAGCCTCAAGTCTAGTGAAAACAAAGGGCCAGGCCCCTGCGAAGTGAACTGGGTGTCCCAATAGAGCTCCAGACACAGCTGAACATGAGTGGGAGACAGGGCAAAAGCAGTGCCATACCAATCAAGCACACACCAAGGAAGACAGGGGAAAGGCTGCACAAACTTGAGCACACAAATGCTTGTCCAGTAGACCCACTTCTTGGTGAGGAGCAGACCCCCTTGCACTGTCAGGGTAGGTTCTTCCTGGCCCAGAGGCTGAGGATTTGCAGCCAAGTGACACTGGATGTGATGCGGTTCAACAAGAGCCTCAGAGTGCATAACAAGTCAGCAGTCTCTGCCAGATGCAGCCCATTCTGACCAAGCCTGGGCATGAACTGAGCTGCTCAGTCTATTCCCTAGCATTCTTGGCTGCTGACAGTCTATCCCTCAAATTGTGGACAGCTTCTAGAGGTTGTGTTACATCTGTTCAGAGTCCCTTTCCTAGTATTTCCTAAAATGAAATGAAGTGAAATGAAATAAAATATGGCATAGTTACATAAGTCTTGTTTAAGCATGCAAAAAAAAAAAAAAACTTTGTGTGGCCCAATAAATAGGATTTAATTTTGCTTGTCATAGTGTTCATTACTTTATTAGTTTCCTAGGACTGCTATAACAAAGTGCCTCTAATTGGCTTAAAACAATAGAAATGTATTGTCTCACAGTTCTGGAGCCTAGCAGTCTGAAATCAAGGTGTCGGTAGAGTCTCTGTGAAGGTGCTAGAGAGAGATGCTTCCTTGCCTCTTCTAGATTCTGGGGTTTGTGGGCAATCCTTGGCACTCCTTAGCTTGTAGATGCATCACTCCAGTCACATGGCTGTCTTCTCCCTTTGTATCTTCACATTGTCTTCTCTCTTTGCGTCTGTCTCTGTGTCCAAATTTCTCCTTTTTATAAGGACACCAGTCATATTGGAATAGCTCCCACCCTAGTGACCTCATTTTAACTTGATAACCTCTGATTAGGTAAGACCCTATTTCCGAATAAGGTCACATTCTGAGGGCCTGGGAGTTGGGACTTCAACATATCTTTTTGAGGGAACACAATCCAACCCATAACATTTATTCTAGGTAATAAGTGGATCTTGAGTCCATTGCCAGGAATCTAGCCACATATTCTCCCTCCTTTCTCTCTCTCTCTCTCTCTCTCTCTCTCTCTCTCTCTCTCCTCTCCATCCCTGCCATCACATTCTATGAAAAAATAAATATGGTGTTTCTCAACCTGGAATATGTTTCTAGTAACATCACACTTTGTAAGCAAAAAAGCAAAAAACAAAAAACCTGCCTATACTATTCATTTAGGAATTAAACTATCGAGTACTTTGTGACATCCCTCAGATTATTTTCCTGTATTGCTTCTTCACTCTCATATTGGCACTAAACATCTCTTGTACCTATAGTCTGAACTGTCCAACTCAATTTTAGATTCACTGAGAACAGGGCTTCTAGTTATTGTTAATCTCACAGAGGAAAATTCTGGTCACAATCTATGGGTGGAACAAGTGATTGAAAGCATGTCACAATATCCTCTATGCCTGCCACCAAACACACTGCTCCAGGCAACATAACTCTGTCTGGGACAGTCCTATGCAAGCTGGGATGTTTGGTCACCTTAGGACTCAAAATAGTTCAGGTTTAAATAGCAGGTGAGATGAAGGCAAATAAGTGTGGATTCTTTTTCTGAGAGACTCAACTCTAAAGAGAAGAAGATAGAGTAATATCTAGAGAAGGAAACAGGGTCGAGAGAATTTTTCACCTCTCTATTCCCCCTCTTTCTTATTTTTTAAACCATGCTGAAGGCTTATTTCTATAATGAAAGGAAAAAGTGAGGATGAGGCTGGAGATATAGGAGACTAAGGATAATTGCTGGAGCAGCATCTTGTCCTCATGAAGTAGAAGAGGCAGGATGCTGAGTCCCGAGGGTAGGAGAAGGTCCCACCTGCCTGAGAGAAAATCCGATGTGTGAAAGTGGGAATGGGAAATGGAGGGGGATTACAACAGATGCTTTCCATCTTGTCAGGATGCGGAGTGAGGAGAGGGGTGGGGTTGAGGCTTAAATGGAGATGAGCAAAGGCTTGGAGATGTAAGAAAACAGTAAAGCACATTCCAAGCACCCAGGAATGCCCAGCTGAGATGGGGAATCCTGAATACGCAGCATATAACGTAATTATTATCACCAGCTAGGCTAAGATCCCCAGCCTGCCCAAAGTCATACAACTACAAGCATATTATAACGTATTTCCAGTCTTGAATAATATCTACCATTGCACTTAAAAAGACTTGTCTATGGGCAAGTACGTGGCTAGACAGGAGACAAAAATACTTTCTAACAGGCTTCAGGAGAAAATGAAACATGAGAGGAAGCAAAAAATATACTCAGCCTTTGGCAGGACTATTATTAATGGGCACTCCTTACTGTACTGTGGTAGGTGGCACAGTCAGACATACATGAGCTCAGCCTGGAAAGCAACATGGGGAGAAGAGGAATCAGAGATGGGGCAATTTGGAGGCTACGTAGGGGCCAAGCACACATTCTTGGCATCCTGGATGGTTTGGAACCTTGGCATAATGCCAAGACTTGGCCACCTGGTACTAAGAACTCTCTTTCTCTGGCGGTGGGCATTTATACATACCCTATGCCAAATCCTCATGGTAACGCTTTGGGATAGTTATCCAGTTTAGCCAAGGGGAGGACTTCGTTTCAATACAGTTAGCTAGTCCATGGCTGGTAAATTAGCAGAGATGAGATGTAGCTACGCTGATTGATTTAGCCCCTCCCTTTGCCCTTCTTACTTTTCACCTGTAACAGTGAGGATAATAACAATACCTAAGCACAAACCTTTGTAAGTATTAAATGAGGTCATGTACGTGAAAGTGCCAGGCACCCCATAGATGCTGCTTATATGTTTGTCTAGCATAGTGGTTTTCAACTGGTAGCAATTTCGCCCCCCAGGGGATCTGTGGTAATGGAGATATTTTTGATTGTCACAAGTAGGGGAGTGCTATTGGCATCTAGTGGGTAGAGGCCAGGGATGCTGCTAAACATCCTACTATGCACAGGGCAGTCCCCACAGCAAAGAATTAACCTGCCCAAAATGTCAATGGTGGTGACATTGAATCCCTGCTAGTAGCGTAATGCAGGGGACTGGAAACCGTACACACTAACAAAGCACAACAGAAGTAAAGTAACTGACAGGTCTTGGTGACAGGACACTTACAGATCTGGATCTTGGACCCACTACTTGCTTTTGGCAAGTTATTTAACCTGTCTGAGCCTCACTTTTCAAATGGGGATCATAACAGCATAAAGTCATTTCAATAAATTAAATAATTGCTGAATAATATTCTGCTAGCACAATGGAATTAATCATTTGTCACCACCTTGCAATTTAATAGACACCAAGTTTCTGAAGTTGCAAATGTTCTTTTCATAGTTAACATGACTCTCTGCTGTATTTCTTGTGGTGCTTTCTTAAGACAGGTTTTATGCAGAAGAAAGTGACTTAGGGATAGCATTGAAAGCTGTCTGCCATGGCTCAGTATCTTTTGTTTTTTTTCCCAAATTCTTTTCTGAAAAGATTGCAGTACTTTTGATTTGGGCAAACACTGATCTAGATTTTAAAATCTTTTGCATAACACTGGGTTTCAACTTTCTCACATGTGGATACTCTTACAATCTACCTTGGCTGCCTGAACAGAGGCAGCTCTCTCTCCTCTGCAACATAACCAGTAGGCAACATCTCGTATTGTCTGGGTGTTGGTCTCTCCAGACATTTTCACCAGCAAGGCTGCAGAACTGAAGGGCTCACTTTTTTCTTTCCAGCAGCTCACTTCCCACCCAGTCTTTCCTCCTCTGCCCTTCAATGATCCTGATATGCCATGAGTCCTCTCTGCCACTTCATGGCTGGTTAAAACATTTCTGATTTTTCCCCAATCTCCCTCTGATGAACGGATCAGACTCCAGGGCCCCTTCAGATTCCATTCATCAAACCTGCTATCCAGGGAAGAGTCTCCTTGGGAAACTTCACACTTTCACTATTCCCTTTCATGGAGAGAACGTGGGTGTAAGGGTGTGAGGAAGCACAGGGAGGCAGAAACCAACGGGGGGGGGGGGGAGGGGGCAGAGTGGAACAGGATGACAGAGGGTGGAGAGAGTGTACAGCTTGTAAGGGAAAGGGCAATCACCAGGCAAATAGATGGACCAACAAAGAGCATGGGACTTGCAATCCTAATGGCTTCCAAATGTAGAAAACATTTATATAGGTATATAAAGTATATATACCTGCAGAACCAATCAAGCACTGGCCTGGGGGTGGGGTGCTCAAGGCATGTTATGTATTTTCCCTCTGAGCTACCCAACAAGCTGTGAAGAAGTGAAAAGTGGAGGAATATCGTCGTCCCCACCCTCTCAGATAAAGAAACTTCGATGCAAAGATGTTATAACTTGCCCAGTCTCCCCCTCCCAAAGTGGTTGAAGAATGGGAAAAGGAGAGAAATGGACCCCAGGTTTGCTAAATTTAAGCCTCCTACATCAGAAATTTGCAAGAAAAGCCCACAGGAAAAAATAGACAGAGCAATGAGAGGCCAGAGAAAGAAAAGTGAACAAGGGCACTGATAAGAGGGGGAAAGTTAAAGAGACGGAAGAAAGAAGGGAGCCTGAAGAAACCTAGGACGAAAAGTGACAGAGAGAGACGCATACCCGGGACCAGCACAGGGGAGGTCGGCAGTGCACACTGGCCTCACGTCCTCAATAACACTCTCACCTACCAAGGCAAAGACCACACAGGAAACCGTCCTCTAAGAGAACACCCAAATCAATAACAACATACCTCTGCTCCATTCTTTTCAATACAGACTTTAATTCATAACGCACTCTAAGGGGAGGGGAGGGGAGGGCCCAGGGCACTGTTTGGAGGGGGCAAGCACACTAAATACACTGACCTTTTGATGAAAAGTTGGAGAAGGGACAGGTGGCTACAGAAGCCACCTCCTGCCCCTTCCGCCATCCCCACCCCATTCCCCAAATCCCGTCTTGATTTCTTGGCTTGTCTGATCCGGTAAGAACCTTCCAACGGCTTTTTTTTTTTTTTTTTTTTTTAAACACGAGGCTGTGATTAAAACAACCCCCAACTTCTCTTCAGCTCTTTTTCTTAAGTTTCTTTTATTAACTGAATTTTTAAAATCCCGTTTCAACTCCACGTGCATTTGCCCATCGTTCTCTAGGCTTGGGAGAGACCCAGAGGCGGCCGCCTCCACAGCAGTCTCCACTGGGGGAGAAGAGTACCGCGAGTCAGTCCCGGTGCGCCCCCTCCTCTCCGGGCGCCCCTTCCCAAATCCCGTCCGGTCTCCAAAGGCTGGCGTACGCCGTGCGGCTGTAGCCCGCGCTGTAGTCGTAGGACACCTGCGGGGGCGGGGGCGGGGGCGGCGGGGGCAGAGCGCAGTCTGAGAAGAAGGGGGTGAAAGAGGCCAAAAGGCCGGGCCCGTCGTCCCCGCCCGGAGAGTCCGCATTGGCTGGGTACAGGGGGCGCAAGGGCTCGTTCAAGGTCAAGCCACCACGGGGGGCAGCCAGGGGTGACTTCTTGGTCGTGGGGCCGCCCGGGGCGCTCCAGGGCTCGGGGTACAGTAGGCTCCCCCCCATCGCGGGTGGCGGCTCAAAGAGGCCGGGCTCCAAATCCGGGGGTCCCCTTAGGACGGCTGCTCCGGTGAGGAACACATCGAGAGGTTCCGCGGCGAGCAAGACGCCCGCCTCGGTGCCGGCGCCGTAGTCGGGCCCCAGCAGCTCGAAGAACTCCGCGGCCTCGGCGCCCTTCTCCAGGTCGCCCAAGCTCACGCCGGGCCCCGACGGGCCGCACCCGCCGCCGCCCGCCCGGGACGGCTCGGTGAAGAAGGACGGGGGCAGGTTGCGGGCCCGCAGCGGGACCTTCCTGGCGCCGGGGACGGCCGGACCCCCTGCGGGGCCGGCCGCGTCCCCTCCCAAGCCCCCAGCGCCCGCTCCCACGAGCCCGGCCGCGGGCGCCGCCTCCGCAGCCCCGGCAGGATCTGCGCCCCCGGGGACGTGGCGCAGCGAGTCGAAGAGCGCGGCCAGGCTCCGGCTTTGCAGGCTGGCGGCCGCCGCGGCCTGCGACGCCTCCCGCCGGGGGGCCGCCTTGCCGTGGGCCTGGACCGGGACCGTCTGGGCGCTGGCGGCGGCGAGCGGCCGCTTGGCGGGCGTGTCGGCGGCGCCCGGGGAGGGCGGGCCCGGGGGCGCGGCGCCCATGAGGCCGCTGCAGCGCTTGATCTGCTTCTGCAGGTACTTGCGGTGGTTCACCTTCCGCTTCGACTTGCCGGGCTTGTCCAACGCCAGCTTGATGTTGCTGGACGCCGAGTCGATGAAGCTGAGCAGGTCGCGGGTGGCCTCGCGGACGTCCCCGCCCTCGGCGCCCGCCAGCAGTGCGCCCGCCGGTGTCCCGGTCTCCTCATCCTCGAAACAGCAACCCTTGTCCAGGGCTCCGAAGGCGCCTCCCAGCCCGTCAGGGGAGCCCCCGAAGCCGAAGGGGACGAAGGGGTGCGTGCTGAGGAGCGCCGCCTGGACTGCCATCGCCGCGGCTCCCGGGCGGCCCGCAGCGCCGCCCGTGCGCCCCCGGCCGCTTCCCGCCCGCCGCCCAGGCCCGGCTCCCGCCCTGGCGCGGTGCGCGCGGCGCAGCTTCCTCGCTTGGGGCCGGGCTCGCTGCTCGGCCTCCCGGGGGAGCTCATTAGGTCTTGTAAGCGAGGGGCGGAGGGAGGGAGCGCGCGGCGACCGCCCCGGTGGCGAAGGGGAGGGGCTTACTTAGCTGGGCTAAGCCGGGGGTGGGGGTGAGGGGGTCGCTTTTCTAGTTTTCTGGGCTTTCTCAAGCTCATCGCCTTAACCCCTTAGTTTCCCTTCGCCCCGCGCGTTTCTCTTGGCTAGCTCCAACCGCAAGACGTGAGGGTGGGATGGCCCGTCCTCAGACTCCAGCTCCGATACAACCACGCCCTGGCGCTGGGCACTCTCCCTGAGGCTGAGAAGGGAAGAGTCCAGACCCGTGGGTTTCAGTCCCAGCTCTGGTAACAATAGTAGCCATCAGCTACGGGGAGCTTGCTTATGACAGGCACTGTCCATGCATTTCCTCATTTAACCGTTGAACAATAGTCCTGTAAAGTACGTATCAGTATTATTATCACCATCTAACAAATGAGGAAACTGAGCCTTAGAGAGTTTCAGTGAGTCGGCCAAAGCTATATCCAGTCCAGGCTGACTCCAAAGCCATTCCTAAGCCCTTGACAAAACTTATGTTCTCTCTCGGCTTCCTCACCTATCATATAGGAGAAGGAAACTAGTGTCTCTTCAAGCTCTAGCCCTGGTCCTGAGATTCTAACTCGAGTTCCTGCAGGACTCTCAACTCTGATACTCTTTCTTCTACCCGTTAATTGTTTATAGCAAACTGAGGCCAGCACTTGACCCATCTTTTATTAACAGTAGACAGCAGGAGGCAAGGAAGTCACTCCCACTAAGCTAGCTGGTGCTTTAGAGAAACAGCCCTGTGTGTGTATAAAACTCTCAGCCTCTTAGGACAAAGTATGGACTGGAACCTCTCCCCTAACTGTCATGCCATTTAGGTTGCCCTTTTGGGACTTCTGTTGCATTTCAAGAATCACCTTCAAGTTCATTTAGACCCACTTTCACCTGGGCAAGCTTCTTGGGATAGAGGAAATGAGTAATTTGGCAGAGCACGAAAGATGATTCAGAAAAGACGGGTTCTGGTCTTAGCCTCACCACTCAGTAGCTCTGTGACAGGTTGAAATCCTTGCTCTGATGGGTACACAGCTTCGGGCAAACCAGCTGACCTCTCTCTGCCTTAGCTTACTCATGTTAAATGCAGGTAAGGTTGCCCACCTCACAGGGCACTTGTGATCTTTAAAGGAAACATCCTGTGGAAAATCCTTATCTATTGACTGTTCTATAGCCTGTGATGAGTATTTGCCCTTATTTCTCTAAAACACAAAAAGGTGACTATGTTTCCTTACATGAACATCTAATATGTGATAGAACACCTCAGTCAGAGGGTGTTCATGAGGATTAAGTGAGGTAACATACATGAAGATGCTGTGTGTGTGATAACGTGTTGTCTAAATAAGTTATTATAGTTTAGGTGCAGAGTCTACCCGAGGCAGATACAGACCATCTCTTTCTTCCTTTCTTTCTTTTTTTTTTTTTTTTTGGTGTCGTGTGCAGTGGAAGCCAGAGTCTTAACCACTGGACTGCCAGGAAAGTCCCTAGACCATCTCTTTCAAAACTCTTTTCTTTAAGCCTCATTTTTCAGGTGTAGCAAGACCATTTTTGAGCACCCTGAAGGTACAGCCTTACCAAAAAGAAAGGGCCAGATGAACACTTTTCATTTGGGAGATGAAGTACTTTTCCCAAGCCAACATGCTGAAACAAACTTTTTTTTAACTCAGGTTGGCTCAATTATAATGTACTTTTCGTTTGAGTAACACACAAGATTTTGTCCTCCATGACTGGACTGTTTTTTTATTGTTGGTGACCTTGCACTCAGAAAATTGTGTGGGCTTGTCACTGAGTTGTGTTTCTCCCCCCTCGGATGTGGATGTCAGCACTTCCCTTTCCCTTTCGGCAGGACCATTCCATTGACCTCTGCGTCTGGCAGCAAGAGCACTAACTCTTTTTTTTTTTACTTTCTTTCAACTGAGCAGCTCTTACAAATCCCGAGATTGCAGAGGACAATATATTTAATTGACATCTTTAGTCTGAAAAATCTCTCGTAATCCCCACAGAGTTAGCTAAGCCCTCATGTAATCATATTCAAAATAAATAGGATATGAAAATATTAATATGTAAAAGTCTGTTTCCAGATCATTGGAGTTCTGAGCATCAAAATTGATTTGGCATTAGATGAGGAGAGGTTCAAATTCTGGATTGCCACTTGCTAGGTGAGTGCCCTTGGACAAGTCAATCTGTCTTCCTAAAGCTCAGTTTCCTCATCTGAAAAATGGAAGTGGTCCTAACTGTTCTCAGAGTCTTTGTGAGAATGAGGTATCCTAAGAGGCAAATAATACCCCTGAATCTTGCTTGTTTTATGTGCTCAATGGAGATCATCTCAGATCCTCAGTGTTGTTGTGAGATGGTATATATGAAAGTTCCTGGCACAAAATAGCAGCTCAACAAATGCCCATGTTTTTGATTCTTTAGGCTCCACCTACTTCTTACCAACATATCACCCTATAAAATCAGCATCATTTGTTCTTTCTCCCAACAAAGTGACTATTTCCAAATGAAAAAGAGCAGCTATACTTGCGGGTTATAGAAACAGAAAAAGGCATAGAGAGAGTGCTAAAATTAGAACCAGAGATTGAGACTGGAGTCCAATATACCCTCTCATTATCCAGCTGACTATAAAAATTCACTTAACCTCCTGTACCTCAATATTCCCATCTATAAAATGGGAATAATCATGTGAATCAATTTGATAAGGCTATTGTGAAAATCAGTGAGATAATGGAAATGGAAGTCCTTTGTCAACCATAAAGCTCTGTATACAAATATAAGATATTCATGGCTTAGAATTTCTATAGCCTGATTCACAAAATTGATCCTTATGCATAAAATATCCATCCAATCACTTATTCATTCAACAGAAAGATACTGACACCAACAATGTGCTCAGCACTGTGCTGGTACTGTGGATACAGAGATAAGAAGCCATGATTCCTACCCTTTCTGGTGGACAGACAGACATGCAAACAAGCCATTGTAATATAATGTGATACTTCTTAATAGAAGTAAATTAAAGGTACAATAATTGATGGGATAAAAGACCTTCAAGTTGACCAGAGGAGTTGGGGAAGCCTGCATAAACAGGTACCATTTGAGCTAAGAATTAAATGATACATTTGAGTGTGCCAAGCAAACAAGCAATATCTCTGGGAACAGCCGGGCAGGGACATGGTCATACGAAAGCAATGGTGTCTATGGAAAACTATAGATAAGAAGGCAACAAAGAGCAACTTCTGCTTGAAATAGCTCTATAACTGAGAGCAAAATAAATCCTTAGTGCTTCCAATGTGCAGCTAAATGGCACATGTGGACCCCACCTCATGGTCTCAGTTGCTTTTCCCCTTTCCTTTGGGGAAGAGCTCTATTTCGGATGGAATGAGCTTCAGCAAAGTAAGAGGCCAGCTCCTGCCAGCCATCAGGCCCCTCCTCCTACACCCTGAGCAAGCACGCTCACTTGAGTGGTTTTGACATCAATCCATTTCACTTCCTATGAGGCCAAGGGACCTGGCTCCAGCCTGCACTCAGGCCTCTCTGCAGAGCTCCAAACTAGAGCTCTTTTGCCCCACTGATACCTAATGCTGAGCAAGTGGGATTAGTCTCCTTGGGAACCAAGCCCCCAGGGACTCAAGGGCTGAACTTGCCCCAAACCGTTTGGGAGAATTGAGATTTCATATTGTTCTTTTACACTTGGATTTCAGGACATTACTTAAACAAAGGCCCACCTGAGAGCTGCCTCCTTTCTTGTGGGTAAATATAGCAGCAGGATCAAAAGCTGACTTACTTATTTTGTTTTCCTCTTTGTAACTTTAATCATATTCCCTGCAGGACAATCTTAGTGCTCAGGGCTGTCAGGAATGCACATTCATAAAGGGAGAAATAATTATGCATCTTTTTTTACTCTCTTTCTCTCTTCCCATACCAACTGCTTGTCATTCACTATTTTTCAAACCTCAAATAAAACAAATTAATTCCTCAGCATCACCACACAACTTATAAAGTATCAATTTCATCACAAAATAATGTTGCCTTTCAAATTGTACACTCCCCAAAATGTATCTCTTGTTTTCTTTCTCATCCTTTCCTCCATCCTTCTGGTCCATGTGACATTGACAATGGCTAGTCTGGAGGATCCAAGATGGCGTCATTCACATGACTGCACTTGTGCCTACACATGCTGGCCTATCCAGTAGCTGGTGTAAGAGTACTCAGACTTCTTACATGAAGGCTCAGGAATCCCAGAGACAGTGTTGCAATAGGCCCCATGTGGCATCTGTCAGGCTTCTTATGATCTAGCTCCAGAATTCCCAGAACATCATTTTCACTACATTCTATTGGTCAAACAAATCACTAAGGCCAGTTCAAGAGGAGAGAAATTAGAATCCAGCCCTCAATGGAAGAAATCGCAAATAATTTGTTTGGTATGTCTCTTAAATCTCTTTTCATCTATATCACCCACCGCCTTTTGTTTTCTTTGCAATTGGTTTACTGAAGAAACTGGTCATTACCTTGTCATTTTCTCCCACATTCTGGATTTCGTTGGTTGCATCCATCTCCCTGGTATCACTTAATATGTTTCTCTGGCCCCTGTGTTTCCTGAAAATGAGGAGTAGATATAGGGGCTTGGTCAGATTCATGTTCTTTTTTATGCTATAGTGCTCATACACACACACACACACACACACACACACACACACACTATAAAATATATGCTATAATATTTATAATGGTTTCAGAATAACAATGCCAATATTCTTACTAATAATATAATTACTACAATCTTATTTTTTCTCCTTTTTTCCATTATTTTGTCCTCAAAACATATCCCACTAGTGATGAACAGTCCAATTACTATGTTTTAAATTCACTTTTAAAAATCCTCTCTGTGTGGTTATACCACAAATTCAATACACGGTTAGTTAGGTTTATTTGTATTACTTCGCTTTATATAAAATTGCTTTATAAATCTTTAATTTTGTTTTATAATTTTTTAAAAATTTACATGATTTCAAAGTCAAAACTACATCACAAGACATATTCCAAGAGAGCTAGCTTCTATTGTGGTCCCCTCCACCCAATTTTCTCCCCCCTTCCTACAGGTAATCTTTGTTGTTGTTTTGTTTTGTTTGGGTTCAGGCTTATTCTTTGTTAGATAATCATATTTTTATTATACATTTTCTTCTTCCTTGTTTTTTTTTACTTAACAGCAATACATCTTCATTAATTTTTTTTTACAGTTGTGTAGTATTCCACTGAGTGGATCTACCATAGTTTACTAAACCAGTTCTGTTAAGATTAAATTACTTGGGTTTTTCTAGACCTTTTATATTACAAATAGTGCTGTGATGAATAGCTTCAGTGTAAAACCAAGATCTCCTAACTACTGATCTGGTGCTCCTTTCATAATATTGATGTAGTTATGAAAATAAGGCATATACTAATTTACATTTCATTCCTTCTTTCATTTATTTAACAAACATTTATTGAACTCAGACCGTGTGTCAGAAAGTGGTATGATTTTGAAGGAACATAAAGATGCATAAAGCAGAGTCCTACCTTCAAGGAATTCATGATTTGGTAGACAACGCAGACACATATTCAGCAGAATGCAAAGCCATGTAAAATAAGGTGTAAACAAATCACTGTGAGTTCAATGGAAAGAGAATCCACTCGGATAAAGGAAATTGGCAAGGAGACATAGATAATGTGATATTTGAATAGAGCAGGAAGAGCAGAATTTCCCAAAGTACATAAAGACAAATAAACACTCGATATAGACTGCATGGAAATTTAGTTCTAATGCTTGTCCTTAGCTAAGATCTTTTCATTTTTACAAGGAGAATGTTTTAATGTACTATTTATTTATATACATTATATATTAGTTAAAATACTGATTTTTCAAATGAGTGTGGATGGCATTTTCAGTGAGTAATGAGGATTTCTGTGTTCCTGGATATGCATAGGAAAATAGTAGGAGGCAACACTAACTGGGCTGGGATTATCAAATGGCAAGCCAAGAGACAATGTAAACTCTGTAGTATGTCTCTTTCTTTCCGCATCTCTTGAGATATTGTTGGGCTTGGTTTATGCCAAAGGAAAATAAGACCTGAAAAGAAAAGACCTGGATTTAAGGTTTGGATCTACTTTTTAAATGCATCTTGTTTATTAATTTATTCTTTTCTACTTTATTTCAGAAAGAAATATAGACCAATTATGAGAGTACATAAAATGCAATGAGATAACACAAATTAAACTGCAAACTAGTGCCCAAATTTTGGTTCCTAATACCATTCCCCAATAAAGGGAAGTAGACCTCCTTGAGAAACGGCTGATTCTAGGACTGGAGGTAGGGAATATAAAAGATGAGCCTGGAACATTTTATAGTACCAGAAAGTAAAGAAGTGCTCAAAACACTATGTCAAAGAGACACAGGAGCCAACTAAAAGAGCTCCCAATGACCAAAATTGGAACAATTTAAGCAACAAAATAAATAATGTAATATTGGATTATGAAACAAAGAATAAAATAAATATCCATTAGTCCATACTGACGTAAACAAATGATTGAATAAATAAATAAATAAATGAGGGTAATAGATAAATCTCCCATAAAGAGGAATTCCAAATAATTTATATGAATACTCTG
Organism: Balaenoptera ricei; assembly: GCF_028023285.1. Lineage (NCBI taxonomy): Eukaryota > Metazoa > Chordata > Mammalia > Artiodactyla > Balaenopteridae > Balaenoptera > Balaenoptera ricei. The sequence goes on along the minus strand of NC_082646.1, from coordinate 52,667,815 downwards.
CTCTCAAGGAGGTGAAGTATAACTTCTCACTCTTTAAGTGTAAGCTGTGCATAGTGACCTTCTTCCAAAAAGAACAGCATGTAAAGAAGGGGAAAAGAGTGATTTTATAGTAAAGAAACCTGGCAAACACCACTTCAGCCTGGTGATCAAGGTTAACAATGGTGATGTCATATTGATAATATATACCCTTGATAGGATGAGAATGGCACTTTACTAATGTGGTTTTCCCAAAAACCTATTGTTGCCATCTAATCATGAGAAAAACAAATCAGCCAAATCCCAATTGAGGGGACTTCTACAAAATGTCTGACCAGTACCCCTCAACACTGCCAAGGACACCAAAAACAAGGGAAGTCTGAGAAACTGTCACAGACAAAAGGACCCTAAGACACAGAACTGTAATGTAGTCTCCTAGATGAGATCCCAAAGCAGACAAAATGATATTAGGTAAACTAAGGATATCTAAAGTATAGACTTCGGTTAATAATGATGTACCAATGTTGGTTCATTAGTTGCAGCAAATGTACCATAGTAATGTAAGATGCTTACAATAGGTAGGGAAACTGGGTACAGGACATATAGGAACTCTCTGGCTGTTTCTGCAATTTTTCTGTGAATTTAAAACTATTCTAAAATAAAAGACTTATTTTAAAAAAAAAAGATAGAAGGATTTCATGAAGAAATAAAAATGTAAAGTATTAAGTGGGCCCTGGGACCTAGAATGAGATTAAACCTTATAAATATATATTATATCCTTGTGAAATAATTGCATATTCTGTGCTAATCTTCCTAAGAGCCAATGGAAAAAGTGAAATCCGGTCAGTTACCATAATTAACACTACCTAAAACATAAAAGGAAACCAATCGCTTAGGATAAATAGAAGGATCCTTGGTTCTAGAGCCAGTCAGGTATTTCTCTCAAGGATCCTCATGAGGAGGAAAGTGTAAAATGGAGTGAACAATCTTAATAGACAACAGCTGTGGCTGATCCTTATAATAACAGCTCTAACGGATCACTGATCCCTGAGCCCAAGCCCCTCTGCTGTATGACATTGCCCCTCCTCCCATCATGAGCTGGAAGTCTGTTTCTCCACACCTCTGAATCTGTGCTGGAGACAGTGCACAAATTCCAAACCTTTGCAAACATGCAATGTAAGAGGCTTTGCAGCTTCCACTTTCACACTTTCGCAACACTAAGACCCCATGCTATGAACGATCCCAAGAGAATCAAGGTGCCCCAGATAAGAGCTAGCACCACTGCCAGACATGCCTGTGAGACCATTCTACACCCTCCAAACCCAGTCAAATCATCATATAACTGAAGCCACATGAGTGGTTCCAAGAAAGACCTGCAAAAGAACCACTCAGGTTGGGCTTCCCTGGTGGAGCAGTGGTTAAGAATCTGCCTGCCAATTCAGGGGACACAAGTTCAAGCCCTGGTACAGGAAGATCCCACATGATGCGGAGCAACTAAGCCCGTGCGCCACAACTACTGAGCCTGCGCTCTAGAGCCCGTGTGCCGCAACTACTGAGTCCACGTGCCACAACTACTGAAGCCCGTGCGCCTAGAGCCCATGCTCCACAACAACAGAAGCCACCGCCATGAAAAGCCCACGCACCACAAGGAAGAGTAGCCCCTGCTCGCCGCAACTAGAGAAAGCCCGCGTGCAGCAACGAAGACCCAACAGAGCCATAAATAAATAAATAAATAAATTTATTAAAAAAAAAAAAAAAAAGAACCACTCAGGTTGCCAACCAATACCATCATGTGAAATCATAAATTCTGGTTTTAAGGCAATACCTTTTGGGATGATTTGTTATGCAAAAAGTTTGATGAGCTATTTTTTAAATAATAGACTTCACTATAGAAGAATAGCACCACACTCCAATAAATCTGTTAAAAGCAACTGAACAGAAAGCCTTCATTCTAACTGAACACCTTGGAAGTATCTCTTAAGCAAGATAATCCCTGCCCTGCCCACTTCAACTGAGATAATGAATGTGAAAGCATTTTGCAATTGGAAAGCATCCTACCAATTGCCATTTGTCCAATTTTTTAAAAAAATGTTATGGGCTTTCCAGAATATTGCTAAACCAGGACAGCAAGCAGTACATGCATAAAAACAACAAAGGATTCTCCTTACCCTGGACAATCATTAAGTCAGTGTTTTCTAAACTGTGCCCTCCTTCCCCCTGCTTGTCACCAGTGATAACTCAGGTGATCCCCAGATGGCTTGGTGTTTTCAAAAGAAAACTGAAACAATTTTGTGTACATATATTTTATAAATTTTAAATTAAAAATTATGTAAGTGAGACAATGTAAACACCTAATACAGTGCTTGACATGTACTCTATGCAACATGGTAAATGGTGACTATTATTATTAATGTCAGGGTTTTTTAATATTGTTATCATTATTGGTATAATAAAATAGAACATTTTTTTGTAGCCATATTAAATAAATAAATTATTAATAAATAAATAAGGGAGGCAACAGCACAAGAAAAAAAATTATGGCTTTCAAAGAAATCACAGTTTTTCTTTATAATCATAACCTAATGGTTACACATGTATATCAAAGACTGCATACATTTGTTCCAGCTAAACTACATGATCAGTCAGTTAATAGATATGGTTTTCACCTCAAGTTTATGTAATTTACACATTAGAGTTTTTGTTGGTTACATTTCCATTTTCTTTATTATTAATATATTACATCTGTATCTCAAATTTATGAAAGCAGATCAATAGCTTCAAAGCAATTTTGTAGTACTAAATTAGTGAGAAAAATAGTAAAAAAAATTATAAATATATATAGTAAACAAGACAAATGAAAATATAAAATATACATGCTGGCATAAACACATCTGTAAGTATAATAATTTGTATAAGGACTGCAAAAAAAGAAATAAAAAAAGAAGAAGAAATTTGGAAACTAACTGATTTGAGCCACAGAAACCAGGAAAGCCTCAGTACTTGAGAAAGTAAGCGTGAGGAGAGGGAAAATAGGTGAATTGGTTGAAAGCCTGTATAAGAAGCAATTAGAATTCAAGATCCCCTCCCCCATCCCATATAGCCCGTTGGGTTGAAAACAAGAATTTTATTTTCTACGGGATTGAACCAGAATGGTTCTAGTGTAGGGGATTCCATGTACAATGTAGAGTGAGCAATGACACACCATACTGAAAACAAAGGAATTAAATGAAATTCTACATTATGAATAATGAATAATGACCCTCAGCCTCATTTTCCAGTCAGTTTCTAGAATGTTTGCAGCAGGTCACATACTCCCCAGTCAGGAAATTGGAGTAGTCTTCTCTGAAGGGTTACTAGCAGAAGAGAAAAGCCTGGGTGGATTTTCAATAAGCTTTTTATAATAGCTATCCAATCTTAAATATAAATTCACATCCAGCGTTCATCAAATATTTTGGCAATGCCTCCAACATGGATAATAGAGACCCCCCCCCCCAGAAAAACATTAGGGGGAATAATCCCAGAGGAAACTAACAATGCAAAGAGCAAAAGTTCCATATAAATGATAATTCAGAGATAAAATAAGATTAATGATTAAAGAGATAAGAGAAAATATTGCAACCATGAAACAAGAATTAGATGTTACAAAAAAAAAAGGGAGGGAGTAAATCAAAAATAAGAAAGCACTCTTAGAAATTTGTGGTAATATATTTTTAAAAGGCAATAAAGGAATTGGAAGATAAAGTTAAGGAAATCCCCCAGGATGAACAAAAAGTCCAAGAAACGTTCAAAATTAAGCCTAGAGGAATTTCAGGGGAAAAAAATAGATAAAATGGAGGAGAAAATATTATCAAAGAAATAAAACATGTAAATGTTGTAGGACTGAAGGATATGTATTTCCAGATTAAAAGAATTCACTAAATGCCTAGTAAATAACAATAAGATCCACACCAAAGCACATTATTACACATTTTCAGAATATTAAAGGACTCTAAAGAGAGATAAATGTGATGTACAAAAAATAAAGTCATAATAACATCAGATCTCTGATTAACAACACCAGAACTTGAAAAAAAATGGAGCAATGCCCTTAAAAACCTGAGAAGGAATTATTTCCTAGTTAGAATTCTATACCGAATCCAATGATTCATCAAGCATGAGGATAGAATAACATTTTCAGACATACAATATCTTATGAAATTGCCTTTCAAGAAATTTTTCTCAAGGAACCACTAAATAATGTGCACCATGAAAAACACAGAAGCAAATGGTATCCAGAAAACAGGGGATCCATCACAGGATAGAGTCAAAGAGAATTACCTGGATAGTGACAGAGAGAAGTATTACCACAGCCATATAGCAGGCTGGGTGGTGACGATCAGTTAAATTAGAACAGGAAAATGGAGAATTCCTGGAGAAGGAAGGGAGGTTGCCAAGAAAAATCAGTGGAAGTGATTAATTTTCTTATGTATTTGACAATGATGATAGGAGATGACAGATACCCTTGCTACTTTTTTTTAAATTTATTTATTTAATTTATTTATTTTTGGCTGCACTGGGTCTCTGTTGCTGTGCGCGGGCTTTCTCTAGTTGCGGTGAGCTGGGGCTACTCTTCATTGCGGTGCGCAGGCTTCTCATTGCGGTGGCTTCTCTTGTTGCGGGGCACGGGCTCTAGGCGCGCGGGCTTCAGTAGTTGTGGCTCGTGGGCTCTAAAGCACAGACTCAGTAGTTGTGGTGCACGGGCTTAGTTGCTCTGCGGCATGTGGGATCTTCTCGGACCAGGGCTCAAACCCATGTCCCCTGCATTGGCAGGTGGATTCTTAACCACTGCACCACCAGAGAAGTCCCACTCTTGCTGCTTTGAATATCCTAACCTTATTCTTATTCTTACCTGACAGAGCGTACCTCTCTCTGTGGAGGCTGAAAATGACAGACAGTTGCATCTCCCCTTTAACTACAGCAGGGACATGAGAGCCAATCTCAGCCAATGAGACATTAAGAGAAATCTACTCTTGGAATTCTAGGAAAGTCCCTCCTCAGCTACATATTTTAAAAAGAGATAAAAGGAGAAAAAAGAAAGAGAGAGGAAGAAATTCTCTCCTTCCTGCCTTTGTTATATATGTGATACTTGGAGCTGCAGCAGCCATCTTACAACCATGAGGAGTCAAGCCTAAAAATAAAAACTCAACATGCTAAGGTTGGCAGAGCAGAAATATGAAAACACCTGAATCCTCAATGATATCATAATGTCACTGAGTTAACCAACCCCAGAACTCCCTATCTCCAGACTTCTTTAAGAGTAAGATAATAAACCTATTTTGTTTAGGCTACTTTTAGTTGGGTATGGTGTTACTTTGCAATCAAAAGCATTCTAAATTCTATAAGAAGGTGTTCTCCTTCTGTTAATGTGTTTAGGGAAACATAAAGTGAAGTATACATAGAAAACTAAATCCCCCCCAAAATAAGGCAATTATTAACTTCAGGCAAAACAAAAAGCTGTACAAGAAATTTTAGTAAAATGTAGAGGAACTGTGAACAATATTCACATAATAATAGAATAATCATTGAAAATTTAACCAAACTGTGTTATCACTGTACTGAGATGACTGGGAAAGGGAAGAGGGGGAGTACCCCACGGGTGGAAAAGGTGTAAGTGTTCTATAAGTAATAGTTTTCAGGGCAAGCAGTTTTTTGAGGGGTAACACTTATGAAAGGTAAGAGGGAGAGAAAGTGGAATTGGACAAGGAAAGCCTATAGACTACAATGCAGATCTGAGACCTGTGAAAGGAAAGGAAAGAGGAAGCTGAATCCAGCTGGGAGGGCCTCAGACGGTCCCATGGACCTGACAAAATTCTCTGCAAGCCCGGAGGGGACGTCTGGAGTAAAGATGACTCAGTAAAGGAGTAATACACCAGGCAGAAATGGCTAGGCCTGTGCATCACCACTTTGCCCAGTCATCGGATGGAGTCACCTCCAGAAGAGCGTGGCCTCAGCTTAGAAGAGCAGGAAGCCTGAACACGTGAACACCTGAAGGCTGTCAGCTCAGTGTACTTGCAGCAGCTGGGCAATGAATCCTTTCTTGAAGAGGAATGTAAGCAGTGCATCTCCAGGCCTGCCACATGAGATTATTTTGAAACATGTGGGTGCCTCATGGTTGCAAAATGGCTGATCCACTTCCAGCCATCACACCCCTATTCCAAAGGGACAAAGGGACTTTTACTTAGGGCCTTTATGATTTTATACAGAAAGGGAGTCCCTCCCCAGAAAAACATCTCATTACCCCAAACCAAATTACATGCTTACCCTTATACGACTCAGTGACCATGGGGAAGAAAATTACGATTTGTTTAGGATGATCATAATTTACCCATGGATCACATAGGCATCTACACTTACTGAGATGGAGGGCTCTTTGCCCAACACCTAAACAGATCATTGTTCTGCTAGCAGAAAAAGGAGGAAGCATGGCTTTGGGTGTAGAATGGACAAGATGCCTCATTTGATCCAAATCTCCAGAACTGTCTAAGAAAACCACCAAACATTTGCTGTCATTCCCAACAACCTACGATTGTGTGTGTAACCGAGAAGGACCCTAAGAGACCTTCCAAAAATAGACCCCACCCATGTCCTCTGCCTGCCTTTTGTCTGTAGAAAAACTTTAGTCAAAGAATAAATTTAATCAGAGAAGTGAGAAAATGCAGAAAGAAAGGAAAACAGTCAAGCATGACAAAATAATAATACTTTAGCCATTAAACAAAGTCAAGGACCTTTAGTTCCTCCTCAAGGGCTAAAGATAATCTGAGCCATGTCCTTTGAGCTGTTTCACAGTTACTGAAAGCCCCACCAGGTGGGAGAAGTTAACTGTATGCTGCCCACAAGCACGTAGACCCCAGACGGGTTGGAACCAGGAGGTTGATGATGCTGACTCCCCATTACCTCACCACCAGCCAATCAGAATGTCCACGAGCTGATCACGCCCTGCTCCTTGAACACTGTAAGACTCCTCACTACCCCCTCCAGGGTGGGACACATAGTCTTGAACGTATTAGCCCTCTGTGGCCCCCTTTGCCTGGCAAAACAATAAAAGCTACTCTTTTCTACTTCACCCAATGCTCTGTCTCCACGCTTCTATTCAGCACGGGTCAACAGAGGCTGAGTTTCGGCAACAGGAGTAAGAACTTCTAATTGGTATAAATAGAGAAAAAGAAATATTGTCTAGTTGTAAAATCTGACCTATAGCTGAAGCAATCTGTTACTGATCTAGACAGAGTCATCTCGCTGAAGAACTGCATATGATTTCACTCCTCTGACTGATGTAAAATATTTTTATTACTTTTTAAAGCTGTGTCCTCATGCTATAGTCCATAATTAATTTTTTAACATTTTATTTCATTTGTCTAAAATTAGTGATCTGTATTAATGGGAGTGAGGTTTCTTTTTGAGGTGATAAAAATGTTCTGGAATTAGATAGTGGTGATGGTTACACAACTTTGTGAATATACTAAAAACCACTGAACCGCACATTTTAAAGGGGTTAATTTTTATGGTATGTGAATTATATCTCAAAAACAAAAAATTAGTGGCATGCATGTGTGCTGAGTTCCCACTGAGAAGTTCTCCGATGTCAAAAGTTTGAGAAGGAGCCCCCTTAAGGTGATCTAGAGATGGGCACTAGCTCTCTGAAGCAATGGAGTCAGCAGGGAGGTAGTACACCTGCATTGCCTGATTTTCCAGCCAGTTTCACAGACTGTGAAGAGACCCTGATTCATGCAGGCTGTTAAAGCTGTTCTGCATAACGCTGAAACAACCTGATCCCTTACCCAACTAATGAAAGTATCAATTTGCTCTCCGAAAATCCTCTCTTCTCAGAGCACAGCACTGTTCTGGCCCTAGGACTGCCAAGAAAATTTATGCACTATCTCACTCTCGAGGACCCCAACATCCAGTCTGTAACTGTGGGATGTATAAGGGGTCATGGCCACACAGAGGTCAGAGGTGACGGAAGGCTTCACACAGGCTTAAAGTCTGGGATGGAAACTGCCATGGGGGGAAGAGAGCAAAGAACATTTCAGGTGAGGACACAGCCAGGTCAGAATACACAGAGGTAGGAGACAGAATGTATTAGCAGAACTGTGAAATGTGTACATGGAATATGGTTTGCATGGGTGGCATTGGCAGGGGATGAGGCCGTGGTCAGAGAAGAGAGACCTGAATGCCATCCTAAAAAGTTTGGGCATTATTACATAAGCAATGGGGGACTGATGAAGGACTCTAGCACCAAGAATGGTCAGTTCTTTATTTTAGAAAAATTATTTTACACATATATAGCATAGTATATATGTTTTTATATATAATTATTTACCTGTAGTGTATATATTTTAATTATATATAGAGAGAGAGAGACAGAGACAGAGTATTCTGTTGAATATGGAGTATATACATGCAATGGAATACTATTAAGTAATAAAACGGTACATAGTTCACAACATGGAATATAGCCAATATTTTATAATAACTATAAATGGAGTATAAACTTTAAAAATTCTGAATCACTATATTATATACCTGTAAGTTATATAATATTGTACAGCACCTACACTTCAATAAAATAAATTTTTTAACTGTCTTATAGTTTTTAAGTGAAGTATAGTTAATTTACATTGTTGTATTAGTTTCAAGTGTACAGCAAAGTGATTCAGTTATACATATATATATTCTTTTTCAGATTCTTTTCCATTATAGGTTATTGTAAGATACTGAGTGTAGTTTCCTATGCTATACAGTAGGTCTTTTTTGTTTATATATTTTATATAAAGTAGTATGTATATGTTAATTCCAAACTCCTAATTTATCTCCCCCTACCCTCCACTATCCCCTTTGGTAACCATAAGTTTGTTTTCTATGTCTGTGAATTTATTTCTGTTTTGTAAATAAGTTCATTTTTATCATTATTTTACATTCCACATATAAGCGATATCATATGATATTTGTATTTGTCTGACTTACTTCACTTAGTACAATAATCTCTAGGTCCATCCACGTTGCTACAAATGGCATTATTTCATTCTTTTTTATAGCTGAGTAATATTCCATTTTATATATATAGACATATAGATATATACACCACATCTTCTTTATCCATTTATCTGTCGATGGACATTTAGGTCGCTTCCATGTCTCGGCTATTGTAAATAGTGCTGCTATGAATAAATAAAATTTTTTAATTAAAAAAATAAAAAACTACAAGCTACTGATGCAACAAGATGGATGAATCTCAAAAACACTATGTTGGGCCCAATAAGCCAGCTGTAAAGGTGTGCATGTGGTATGATTCCATTTATATGACATTGTAGAACAGGAAAACTAATTTATGGTGCTGGAAATCAGAACAGTGGCTGCCTGTGGGGGAAGGGATTGCCTGAAGGGGGGCACAAGGGATCTTTCTGTGGTGACAGGAACGTATACCTTCATTGAGGTGTTGTTTACATGGATGTGTGTGTTTGTCATAACTCATGGAACTGTACACTTAAGATTTGTCAAGTCTGTGTCTGTAAATTATACATAAAAAGCAAAAAGAAATCTCACTCAGGTGTGAGAATGAAGGATGGATCGGCAGAGAGCAAGGCTGAAGAAGATGGACCTGCCTTTCCATCGCCTTCTCTGTCATTACAGTTCATTCAGCGCCTGCTCAGTCACCCGGCCAGTCTGCTGCAGGCCCATACAGAGGGGTCCAGGATGGAGCTGAAGGACTTGATTTCCAGAGAGCAATGGTGCCCCCTCCTTTCCCTGGAAATGAGGAAAATCACACCAGACCCTCCACGTGGAATCTTCTTTTGTTCAGATTTCATTCAAATACCTGATAGCTTACTCCTCAAGTTGAATCCATGTGGAGCAGTTCTATCAGAGCAGAGCAGGAGGCTGCTCTGAGCCCGAGAAAATGTTTACACCAAAATGTGACAAGTGCAGGCACCAGGGAGACCCAGGGCCTCAGGGAGGCTGGGTAACTTCAGCAGCCCCCAGTCCAATATCCGGTGTGCCAGACAGAAATGCTTAAAGACCTAGATCCTATTATATGAGGTTGAATTCATTCAATTAGACAGCTTAAGCAGCTCCGATCAGCCGCAGGAACACTTCTCTGAGGAGTGCTAAAACAATGGCCCGGGGGGCAGCTGAAGTTTGCTTTCTCTTGTGTGAGGCCAGCTGGAGTTGCCAAGCACATGGCCATGCTGGGGAGGGCCAATACCACATAATTGCATTAAACCTGCCTGTTCTTTCCAGAAAGCACTTCCTGACCGCATGGAGTAGGAAATGAGTTAAGGGGGAGCTTTGGAGTCTTAGGACACCACACCTATCTTTCAATCCCCCTCCCCCAACCCTTCAAGATCACTTTTATGGAAAGAGAATCTAAATTTAGACTGCCCTGCCTAGGGCTAGTTTTGCTATATTATGCTTGGTCGTTCCTCATTACTACAAAAGTGGCTTTTGTTGGCCATAGCATTTGGGGCAGCAGAAAATAGATTAGAATAGATTTCTATAAGGTAGAACTAGGGTATCACTAATTCCATTGCACTTTCTGAAGATCCTAGTCTGCCTGCAAAATCCACATTCAATGTTAACCTCTCTCTCAAAAAGCCCTTCCAGGTCTCTGTTACCAACTCAGGCTGTCGTATCTCCCTCCCTCATGCTTCCCTGATACTTTACTTTTATCTCTTCTATGGGACTTCTTTATTCATCTGTCCATCCACTCAACAAGCATTTATTGAGCTCTCACCTTACACTGGAAGCAGTCCTGGGCACGTTCACATAACATTCATTTAAACCTCACAGCAACCCTTTCAGGTAGTTAATATCGTCCCCCTTTCACTGACGACGCCTAAACTCACAGAGCTTAGGCAGCTTGCCGAAGGTCTAACAGCTGGTGCTGACAGTGTTTAGCTTCAAATCTAAATTTCCTATCCCCAAACTCAGACTTCCATGAATCAGCTATTTGTGTACTTGTCTATCTCTGTCACTTGATAAATACCTAATGGGACCTACTATGTGCTAGGCACCATCCTAAGCACCAGGGATACATACGTAAGTCCTGGTCCTGAGAAGACAGACGTGTTCCCAAGGATCTCTTTGAGTCTGACAGTCATGTCATTTATTTATTCAATAGGCAGACATTTGAGGAGCATCTGCTGTATCCTAGAGACACCATGCTCTGGGCCTGGAGAAACGGCACAGACATGCTGCTGTCCTCAGGAGGCACAAGCAGATCATCACCGGAGCACACAAGAGGGTGTGATTTGCTGTGTATGGCAAGTTTGGAGAAGGCTTCATAGAAAAGCCATTGAGTTGGACCATACAGTTTAAGGAGAGTTTTGATAGATTTTTTTTTTTTTTTTCCAAAAACAGGGTAAGGCATCCTAGAGAGAAGTCTTCATGAACCAAGGCATGGAGGTAGAAAACTGCAAGGTGGCGTCAGGGTAGTTTAAACAGCACTATGTGGCTGGAATGCGGGGTGTGAGGCAGGGAGTAGAGGGACAAAAAATCGGAAAGGGTGCCTTGAAAGTTATGTAAAGGAGCTTAGACTTGACCTCAGGAAAATGGAGAGAACCACTGGAGATTTCTGAGCAGAGGAGCTTATTTATCTTTGTGTTCCGTGGCGTGTGGCAAACTGCCTTGTTCCTGGTAGCAGTTTCTAGCATTTGTCACTTTCCTGGCACCAGAGAAGACTCTGGCCCCCAACATGATGTCATGCTCTGTTTACACAGGAAAAATAATGCCGATGCTCTTGCGTATAGCAGTTTTCTCGCCAGCCCCTCTGCCAAGTCATCCCAGGTCTGAGAGCAGTCGTTCTCTTTTATCCCAGGCCAAATCGCTGCCTCCGTGTTGTTGTCACTGCTACTGACCCTGTTTTTTCTCCTTGGAGAACAGAATTTGGTCCAGGGGAAGTAGTACTAGCCGGGGAGGCTTAAGGAACTGGGGTCCCGATCCCTGCTCTACAAGTACTTAGAGTGTAGCCTTTGCCTGCTGCCCTTCTGTGAAATGGATAGATGATTTCTACATTCCCCTCCAGACTTGAGTCTCTCATTTTAAATGTAGGGTCAACACACCTTCACCCAGGCCAGACGGTGGCTATATCTGCAAAATTCTGCTTTAACAATGGCAGAATAATTTTCTATGTTTGCAATCTGTTTTATCTTCTCTGTACTTTGTCTCACAACTCCACACTCCACCTCCTCCTTGCCCATTCTAGGAAGGTTTCCAGGGGTGTTTGCACCTACGCCTCAAGAGAGATTTGTGTTGCTAAGCTAGAAGCAGAAGTTGCTAAAGAAAACTCTTTCTGCCAGTCTTCTTTGAAACCCTCAATGCACTGAGGATAAGAGGCCCCTTGTCCCAAATGAGCCCAGAGAGAAAGGAATACTTTTCAGAAGAGAGAGGCAAGAATAGCAAAATTGAGAAGAATCTCTTTCTTAGGATAACCATAAAACCAATCTTGTGGAGGAGGACGTTTGTGAGAATCAAAGGTAACATTTATTAATTATTAACCTGGAATGGGAATTCCCTAGTGGTCTAATGGTTAGGACTCAGCACTTTCACTGCAGTGGGCCCGGGGTTCGTTCCCTGGTTGGGGAACTAAGATCCCATAAGCCGCGTGGTGTGGCCAGAAAAAGAAACAAAAAATTACCCTGGAAGCATAAGCATAAACCAGGATGGTCCCAGCAAACTGTGTGTTGTAGTCAACCTACACCACCATTAAATCCAAAAAGAAACACAGCATCATGCCCGCACTGTCCTACAGACATCACTAATCAATCCCCACACTCTTTCCACTGAGCTCAGATGAGCCTAGAACCCTTCTGAACAAGTACTCCCGAGACTGCTAATCCATCAGTGTTGGCCCTTGAGTTGAAATCTCTTTATTACAGTTAATCTTGTAGTAGAAGCCAGACATAGTGGATACCATGATGCTCTGCCCAGATCCTCTCTGGGGGGCTGAGGAACCCATCCCTCAGCTGCTGAATCTATTGTCTGCTGATGGCTGACAGATGGACCCCTCACCAAGCATTGCCCACAGCTGAAGGACACTGCCTTGCCCCAGGTCACGTCCTCTCCCAAGTGCACTGGAGACCAGTGACTGGTTGATGGAAGGATACAAAGGCCAGACCCCACCCCCCCACCCCACTTCCTTCAATTTGAGTCCAATCTGAAAGGCAATCCCAGCTCCAGAACTTTCTGTAAGATCAGCTGAGAGTGATGGCTTCCTTCTCCTTCCATTCAATCTTGACTTCCTCACTTCCCTACAGATGTATCTCCCAGGAGTCCTCCTCAATCAACCTCTACCCACAACTCTCCATCTCAGGATCTGTTTGCAGGGATCCCTCTCCAAGAAACCAAACTACCCCTGTGCCATTAGTAAGAAGTAACCCCAAGATTAACTTCCTAATTTGTACCTCAGTAACATAGGTCAATTAGCATATATTTCTTATTCTCACATTTAATTGACCTTAATTTAAAACCTGTCCCAGAAAATACAGTGCCCCTTCAATACAATCAGATCACAATACAATCAGAAGAGTGCAAGTTCTCTCCTTCTCTAGTCTTTAGTGGAGGAAACAGGATCGCTATGTGGTTCCACAGCAGTAAAGTGGAACAAACATTTTTAGGGAGATAGGAGACCTGGGTTTTAGTTCTGACTTTGCCACTGACACACTGTCATGTGAGAAAATCATTTACTTTCTCTAGGTGGATCCTAAATCTACTTGTCTATAACATATAGGGTTTTTCAGAAAAATTATCCACTTGGAAATAAGGCAGAAAGGTGGGTCCCACATTCTTTCAATGTTATACAGGAACAAAGACCACTCAGAGATTGTCTGGAGGTATGAATCTCATTTCTCTCACAATTTGCTATTGATTGAAGGTCCCTGATTTAGTGAAATCACTTATTACCTGGTAGGGTTTTGTCTCATAGATATGCAAATAATTTCTGTCCATGGAACAGATAACCACAACGATTTATAACCCAGTTTTTAATGTAACCCAGTAAATTTATCCTAATATTATATAATATATATCTGACTTTTCTAATGTTCTTTGAACCAATCATAACATCTTACTGGTTCCCTCACTAATTCATGAGTTCAACAGAATCTCTTACATGTGGTTCATTTTATATTTGTAGTGATTTTATCTTTTTAAAAATTATATGTCAACAGGCTTGATCTGAGCCATGGTACTGGAAGAAAACCAATCCACACACCCACCTTGAGAACTCAGGGATCATATGACGTTAATGTAACACAAGGCGTCAAGGACTCCTTTCTGCAGAAATCCTCTGGACCATATTACCCTTCAGAGAGTAGTCAGCAATACCAGAGTCTCCTGAGCCATCATCCCTTGATCACTGCGTGGCTGGGGTGGAGGCTGGGGAAAGAGCAGCACAGCCAAGGCTTAGTGACGGGGACTTCCCCAGGGTTTCCCAAGGTCTGAAGTTTATGAAAGTTATACATGGTCAGAGCTGGGGTTCAAACCCAGGCCTGTCTAGCACAAAAAGCAGGCCTGTAACCACACTCCTTATACCTTCACGCCATGACTCATCAGCCTGTATCCCCAATGTATATCACATATGCCTAGCACATAGGAGGTGCCCAACATATACCCCATGCAATTAAAAATTTTTACGTATTCCTAGTGGCTAGAGCTTGGATATTTTCAAAGGACCAAATCAATTGATAAGCCTCACTTCAGAGCACTGGGAAAGACAACACCTGGGAGCCAGACAGGCCTATGGTCTAGCCCATCATTGCCATTTCATGGCCACTTAGTAGTGTAACCTTGAACCAGAAATGAAGGCATGTGAGCCTCAGTTTCCTCCCCTGTCACAGGCAAGTAATCCTCATAGGCTTGTTATGAGGATTAAAGTAGAAAAAGGAATGTGAACACACTTAGCGCAGGACCTAGCAAAGGTGCCCCCGCCCCCAGTCGTCTTTTGGTCTTTCCGTCCGCTCTCAGAAGACCCTGGAAGGCTATGAGACCTTGGCTGTGCTGCTGCATCTACCAGCCCCCGCTCCAGCCACACAGTGATCAAGGGATGGGAAAATGCTCTGTTCAAACAGGTGTCACTGTTCTCAACCTACAGTCTCATTTCCTGATCGTGTCTTAATCTGCTCGTCGGTGGTGAAAGTTGATTTCTTGCACATTCTTATATCAGTGGGAATTTCTGCCCTTGGCTGACAGGCATTATGGGCTGGCTTTGACATACAGCCCTACAGGGCCTGAACAGCCCCTATTCTTTCCCAGTCCTGAAAGGGAGCTTTGTGCCAAGGATTCATTAAACTGCACTGCACAGCCCCTTCATAAATGGGGCTCAATAATGAACAGTCGATTTAACTGGAAAAGCTGCTGGAGCTGTTAAATTAAAGGGAAATAAAGTGCACTTTAGACTCAGTCTGCCAGAAGAAATGGTGACCTAAAAGGAAAATCTTCATTTTTATTGAATTGAAGTTTTTAAAAAAGTGTAAAATGTCCAGGAAACTTCCTTGTGACAGGCAATGAGACATAAAAGCAGAGAATGCACGCTTAAGATAGTGATGCTTTTTATTCACTAGCATTGCCCCAAAGTGAGTCTTGGGCTCTCAGAGAAAACAAACGATTGACCTAATTTTGGGAAGGAAATATGAAGGGACTCTGCAATATGCCACAAGAAGTGTTTTTTGTTTGTTTGTTTTTTAATTTTTAAAATTATTTTGTTTAAGACCAGGCTTTCTCTTTCATTCTTGGGACATTTGAGGGACCAAGGGCCATTCTTTTCAGTTTTTCTGCTCTCTTTCAGGAATAAGGAATCTCTCCAGGAGGAGATCCAATTGTTTCTCCTCACACTACAGCTCAGAGTTATATTTGATTTGAGTATTGTGCTCTGACATCTAACTCAGCAGCCTCTCTCTTAGGTTTGAGATTTCAGCAGTATGCATAAGTGCACCAAAGAACTTTCTCTTCAACTTCTTCTTCTGAGTTATATCACTTCTAAGCATGGTGAGATAGAACTTCTACTAACATATGCTGGAATGTTATGGTTTCCAATAACTCTCATGTGCAAGAAGTAAAAGCCACTGTGTTTTAGCAGATAAAATAACTATATGGTGGTCTTAGCTTTTCTCTGCTAAACTGCTGTGAGCTGGGAATTATTCTTTACAAGATCCCCTTATCCTTCATGTTTTCAAATCTTTATACAGAATTGGCTCCTGGGTACATTATAGGCTTCCCTAGTCAAGGCCTGGTTTTCATCTTTAAGCATCGTTTTACCATAAAAAACGACAAAAGTCACTCATCACAGGGAATTTAAAGAGAAATCTGAAAGGCAATGTGAAATAAATAAAGGCCCACTTCCACCCTCATTGTTCAGGGTCACTGGAATCCAAACACAGATTTTCAGTTGCAAAGCTGTATAGAAAAGGCAAAACTTCCTTTCTAAGAAGTTTTATGCTCCCTTTCTGGAACCTACTTTATTTTTCATTTTGAATTCTAAGCCATCAATTTAATTTTTTTAGGATTCTGCTTTGAGCAATTCAAAGCCGCCTTGAAAATATCCTGAAGTTGAAAAAAATAAATCTCTATATGTGCTCATTTTTAATAGTAACTATGGTGACCCACTAAAGAGTATTGTTTTATTCTTCGTCCATCTACCACCAATGAGTCACGGTTGACCAATGTAAAGCATGGGCTCTCTACACCATGAAATTCTGGGTTCATAAAAAACTGCTGCCTGTGACAACTTCTGGGGAACTTTGCTCAGTGTGAGCCCCGATGGTTATTAGGGTCTACACCTGCATCAGAGCAAACAAAGTTTCATTCACTTTCCATAAAAGATTGCCAGAGTCCAAAATGGCTGTGCCATCCTGTGTGAGCCTGATTACATTTTGACATTTAACAGTGCAGTAAATATTCATTAGAAAATACATATTAGAAGGGTCCAACTTTTACACATGGCACGAGTCACTCAAATGCACTTTTCCAGTCATGACTTGTCCTACATAAACAATCATCAACCTACTCAAAAGACATTTAGCCTTAAATATGGGAGATAAGAGAACCTTCTGGATCTGACCACAGCCAGACCACAGTAAGGAAAATGTTAATATGTTACAACTTGTCTAAAGGAAAATGACCAGGAGAGTGATGCTGATCAAAATTAAAGCACAGGAGAAAGTATGCTTCTATAGGATTCAGAACATCCTTGAATTCTTCTATTTATTTTAAGAAATAAAATTTTATGTGCCTTTTTTCCTACCCGTGTGTAATCTTTCTGAGGAAAGGAAAAAGATGTCCTCAGTGCCTGACGGAAAGTATGACAGGTAGAGGTTTAAGAAATATTTGACAAGAGAGTAAAAAAAAAAGAAGAAAGAAAAGGGAAGAGAAAAAAGGGAATGTGAGACAATGAAAGGAAAATGTTAGCCCAGGGAAACTTAGAAATGACACAATAGCTTTCTTCACATATTTAAAGTATATCATTTAGAAAAGAGATTAAAATGTATTCTTTTAGAAACCCAATAATTTAACTGGGAGCTATGTATAAAAAGTTAAAAGATTTCTGGGTCCTGGATGAAAGGACCCTAGAAGTTGCTACCTCATCCAAAAAAGTAAAAAGCTGAAGAAAAAAAAAACTGAAAAAATCAACAACTCTTTCTAGCTCCATAAGAGAATTGAGGTCACAGGGCAAAACACTGCCCTCCAAACTGGAGAGACAGACAGACAAATACAGAGAAACACAACTTACTAGAACAGAAGCATCTATGGGAACCAGTGTTCGGGTAAGATGACCTGAACTGTAATTGACAAATTGCTGGAGGCTCAGTGTGAAAAAGTCGGAGAGATAAAAACTCCAGGGGCACACTGCCATCTTGGAATCCCCACAATTTTGTAAGTTTTACCTGTTGGAGTTCTACCCATCCTCACAGTGAATAGCAGAGAAAAATCCTGTTGTGCTTTCAGCAGGGGGAGGGGAGAAGGAGCCACCTTGAAATATGCCAGACCATTCTGTTCTGAACAAGGTCAGTTCTCAGAAGAAACTATTTAACCAGAGCCTAACCTACCTGGGGAAAGGAAAAAACCTGAGAAGGACTTACGGAGCTTACAGTCCAGAGACATAGGCTCACTAAAAGACTGAGCCCTAATCATAGGTCTACAGAATGCTTCCCCTCCCCCTACATCTCACCACCACATTACTAAAGTCCTACGTACAGCAGTTCCTTTTACCCAGTACATCATGTCCAACTATCAAGAAAAATTATGAGGCATACTTAAAGGCAAAAAACACAGTTTGAAGAGACAAAGCAAGCCTCAGAACCAGACTCATATATGGCCAGACTCATATAACTCTGATATTGGAGTTATCAGACCAGGAATTTAAAACAACTAGGGACATATGCCAAGGGCTGTAATGGATAAAGTAGACAGCATGCAAGAACAGATGGACAATGTAAGCGAGAGATGGGACTTCTAAAGAAAAAAACAAAAAGAAATGCTAGAGATCCAAAACACTATAACAGAAATGAAGAATGCCTTTGATGGGCTTATTAGTAGACTGGACATGGCCTAGGAAAGAATCTCTAAGCTTGAGAATATCTCAGGAGAAACAACCAAAACTAAGAAACAAAGGAAAAAAACACTGAGGGAAAAAAACAGAACAGAATATCCAAAAACTGTGGAACAGTTATAAAGGGTGTAAAATTAGTAATGAAAATAGCAGAAGGAGAAGAGAGAAAGGAACAGAAAAAATATGTGAAACAATAATTTCTGAGAATTTCTCCCAAATTAATGTTAGACACCATATAAAAGATTCAGAAAGATCAGAGAAGAGCAAGCAAGATAAATGCCAAAAAAACCAGAAACAAACAAACAAACAAAAGCTACATGTAGGGATATAATTTTCAAACTACAGAAAATCAAAGATAAGGAAAAAATCCTGAAAGATGCCAGAGAGAAAAAAAACACCTTACCTATAGAGGAGCAAAGATAAAAATTACATCCAACTTCTCCTCAGAAATCATGAAAGCAAGAAGAGAGTAGAGGGAAATATTTAAAGTGTTGAGAGTAAAAAACAGCACCAACCTAAAATTCTGTACCCAGTAAAATTATCCTTCAAAAGTGAAGGAGAAATAAATACATACAAACAGTTTTTTAAATATCTTTATTGGAGTATAATTGCTTTACAATGTTGTGTTAATTTCTGCTGTATAACAAAGTGAATCAGCTATACATATACATATGTCCCCATATCTCTTCCCTCTTGCATCTCCCTCCCACCCTCTCTATCCCACCCCTCTAGGTGGTCACAAAGCATCAAGCTGATCTCCCTGTACTATGCAGCTTCCCATTAGCCATCCATTTTACATTTGGTAGTGCATATATGCAAATGCTACTCTCTCACTTTGTCCCAGCTTCCCCTTCCCCCTCTGTGTCCTCAAGTCCATTCTCTATGTCCTCGTCTTTATTCCTGCCCTGCCACTAGGTTCATCAATACCGTATTTTAAATATTGCATATATGTGTGTTAGCATACGGTATTTGTTTTTCTCTTTCTGACTTACTTCACTCTGTATGACAGACTCTAGGTCCATCCACCTCATTACAAATAACTCAATTTCATTCCTTTTTATGGCTGAGTAATATTCCATTGTATATATGTGCCACATCTTCTTTAGCCATTCATCTGTCAGTGGACACTTAGGTTGCTTCCATGTCCTGGCTATTGTAAATAGTGCTACAGTGAACATTGTGGTACATGTCTCTTTTTGACTTATGGTTCTCTCAGGGTATATGCCCAGTAATGGGATTGCTGGGTCATATGGTAGTTCTATTTTTAGTTTTTTAAGGAACATCCATACTGTTCTCCATATGGCTGTATCAATTTACATTCCCACCAACAGTGCAGGAGGGTTCCCTTTTCTCCACACCCTCTTCAGCATTTATTGTTTGTAGATTTTTTGATAATGGCCGTTCTGACTGGTGTGAGGTGATACCTCATTGTGGTTTTGATTTGCATTTCCCTAATGATTACTGATGTTGAGCATCTTTTCATGTGACAAACAAATATCGAAGGAATTTGTTGCCAGTAGACCTGCCTTGCAAGAAATGTTAAAAAAAAAAGTTATTTAGAGAGAAAGAAAATAATATAGGCCAGAAACTCGGATCTACAAAAAGAAAGAAAGAGTGTTGAAGAAGGAATAAGTGAGGCTAAAATAAAACTTTAATTTTTCTTATTCTTAATTGATCTAACAGATGTTTGTTCAAAATAATAGTAGCAACAATGTATTTGATTATATATGCTTATGTACACATACATATGTATGTGTATATCTATATGCTTATATATGCTTATGTATAAATGAAATGAATGACAGCAATGACACAAGGGATAGGAAGAATTAGAATTATTTTGTTATTATGAGGCCCTTGCACTACCTGTGAAGCAATATAGTGTTATTTGAAGATAGACTTGGATTAGTTGTTAATGCATGTTGCAAACTCAAGGGCAACCACTAAAAAAAGTAAAAAAAGAAGTATAACTGCTGTGCTAAGAAAGGAGAGAAAATGGAATCATATAAAATGCTCAGTTAAGACAACAAAAGGCAGAAAAAGAGTGGAAAACAAACAAAAAAAAGAACAGGGACCAAGGGCAACAAATAATAAACTGTAATAAATATGGCAGATATTAATCCAACTATATCAATAATTACTTTGAACATCAGTGGTCTAAAAGCATCAATTTAAAGACACAGATTGTCAAAAATTATGACCACATGTTATCCACAAAAAAAGCCCACTTTATTGTTTTTTCTGGTGGATTTCTTTTCTTCTTTAGCTGCACCACGCAGCTTGTGGGATCTTTCGTTCCCCAACCAGTGATTGGATACCGGGCCCAGCAAGGAAAGGGCCGAGTCCTAACCACTGGACCACCAGGGAATTCCCCAAAAGCCCACTTTAAATTAAAGCACATATAGATTAAAGGTAAATGGATGAAGAAAAATATACCATGCTAACACTAACCAAAAAAAGTGGAAGTACCTATATTAATTTTACACAGGTAAGATACCAGGGATAAATAGGGACACTACATAATGATAAAGGGGTTAATTCTCTAAGAGAATTGCTCAGAGAACCTTCTCAGAAGAATCTGATAATTTCTGTCTGGAACCCAGTACTGAATCAAAAAAAGGAGGAACAGTTGTGTATAACAGGTCAGTTTTCTCTATTCACACCATATAACCTCCAAAGTGGGCTTTTTCCTTCCTGAACTGTGTGTCCCCACCCACCACCCACCACTGAATTATCTTCCTTTTATTATAAAAGATAGTTCAGCTTTCTCTAACTCCTACCTCCGAATTTGCCTCTCCAAATCCATCAAGGCCTCAGCTGAACTAAGGGCCTTCCATCCAGTAACCATACTCCTTAAAAGGAGGTTAAAATAAAAGTAGTTTGAAAATAATGTGTATCTGCCATTACAATTCCTCATACATTCCAAAGAGAAAGTCAGAGAAATTGACATGTAGAAAGGGAATAAGACTTGTCTAAGACAATTTATCAATCCAAGCCAGGTGTAACTGAACATCAAACTCTTACCAAGCTCAAGTTCTCTGTCTCCTAGGCCAGAACTATTTTCACCAGAATGTTGTACCCCATGTGGTAGTTTTTCAATTATTCTCTCCATTCTTTGTCTGGATAACTCTTGCTTGTTCTTCTATGTTTGGATGAAATATTAATTCCTTAGAGAGACTTTCATTTATTGCCCCTCCAGCTAGATTAGATTCCAGCATTATTCTCTGTCATAGTACCTGTTTTCATAACATTGGTACCAAAATAATGCAATTGTATATTTCCTTGTGCATTTATATTGAATGTCAATGTCACTCAGTGTAGAGTAGGTTTCATGACGATGGGAGGCATGATTTTTTTAAATCATTCTCAACCCACTATGTATTATAGTAAATGAAACAAAGAAAACATTCAATAAACATTTATGATAAAGAGTTCAATAAAGAGAAAGACAAAGGTTTTGGATGGCTCGTCCATGTAGACACTAATGTCACTAGGATAATGAAAGACCTTGGCCTGGAGAGTGGCATGGAAGCCAGGGTCTGACACCATCAATGAATGAGGAGAATGACCATGAGACCGGGCAGCAGGAGATAAAGTGCTATGAAACAGAACTTGAAAGAGAGAGTTTTATATGATCAAACTTTAAGTTGTGATCAAAATTTGTCATCTCCATTCATCATCTGATTTGAATCAACCTCTCACTGTTCCCAATCCCTCCAACCCAAACTTTTCCTCAGGGCCTTCTAGAAAGCTATTCCATTGAAAACAACTCTCGTGACATCTTTCAACTCTTCCCTCAAATTCCATCTACCATCTTGCCTTAATGAAAACTTAAATTTACCCTAAGCATCCTACTTTGCCTTGCATTTCATTCAATTCCCAGGGCCAGTTCCAGCCCTTTCTCCTCTTCCAATCATGTAAATACTTCCTGTAATTTAAGGTTTTGTCACAAGCCAGTCACTTCTCTCCATTTACTGAAGACCGAGTTGTAGTCTGCCTCTCCACTCTAATACCTGGCATTGCCTTAGTTTACTTTAATGTTCAAGGATACAGTACATCTAACACACTAGCATCTCAGTTCTATGAATGCCACATTTCCACTGTTAAACATTTATCCATGGACTTATCCAACAAATATTTATTGGGCAACTTTTGTAGGCCAGCACAATGCTAAACACTGAGAATACCATAACTGCTAAGATATAGTCTTTATATCTAGGAGACTTGCACTCTGGTAAGTGGAGAAGGCTGTGCAACAGAAAAAGTCCTTGAGGGCTAGACATGTCTGACTTGTTCAACACAGTATCACTAGCACCTATCACTGTATGTGGCACCTAGGAGGAATTTAATACGTATTCCTCAAATGAATGAAACTGACAGATATAAAATGCAATGTATGGAGTAAGCACAGGATGCTATGAGAACAGAAAGGAGAGACAGATAATAGAAAGATGGGGAGAAAGACTCGAAGTATAATTTTCAAAATGTTAAAAATACAATTCTCATTAAAATACTTAAAAATTGGGTGCCTTAATTTTAATTAACTCACAAGTAAGGGAAAGAGTAGGATAACAAAATCAGTTCAAAATCAGTGAAAAAAATAGAATCCTAAAATAAGACTGCTAAGTTAGTGTTCTACAGGGCAATAAAACCAAAACAAAGTTTTATCAGATGATTCTTAGACAAATTCATTGGATAATGTTTTTTAGTGTGACACTGAAAAGACATAGAACTACCTTTTTGCTGTATTTCCATGTTTTAGACACTTTCTCAACAAAGGCTTCTTTGAGATAATATTGCACCTGATACCTGAAGACTGAGCAGAAGTTGGCCAGTAGGAACGGCAAAGGGAAAGGTGACAAGTGTTCCAGGGAATAAGGAAAGTACAGAAACCTGCTTCGCTTCAATCACCCACTACCCTTGTCAGACCCTGGGCTTGATCCAAATGTGAAAATGTTTCAGTTCTGAAATATTAAACCCTAATATCTCACTTTTTGATGACAACTTCCAATTTTTCCAACTTTTTAGTTTACCTCTTTTTTTTTTTTACATAGGCTTTTCCACCTCATAGAGGCCTCTGGTTCCTTGATTCTTCCATGCTATCCCAGGCTACCAGCCTCAGCCCCATCTAAACTCCATGGCTTGACTCTCTGGCCTACTCTTTTTCAATATTCTCGATTCTGTTACAGCCTGTTATACTGCTATTTTTCCATTGAAGAAATGAATTTACTTGCTTAAATCTATTGGCAGAACAACTAAGCTAATATTTAAATGGAGGTTTGAATTATTTATGCTTAAATAATTAACTATAATTTGAAAGGGAAATGGAGGTAGAGTCTTATGTTTTTCTAGACAAAAATGCCATCTGCTTCAAGAGCCGTGTTAGTCTAAATTGAGAAAATAAGCTTTTCTTAAAGTTATTTCTGGGAATTTCCAGTGTGTGAGATGTATACACAGACACAAGTCTCCATAGGTCTTTTACTACCTACTGCATGGGTCAGTCTATGAACAATATTTTCATAGTCATAAAAGGACTGAAAATTAATTTCGCTAAGAAATTATACATAAAGTCCAAAAATAATATCTATAACTGCAAAAAAACCTACAGCTAACATCATATACTTAGCAGTAAAGGACTGAACGTTTTTCCCTCTAAGATGAGGAAAAAGGGAAGAATATCCACTCTCACCTCTTCTATTCAATATTGCACTAGAGAGTCCAGATAAAGTAATTAGGCAAGAAAACAAAATAAAAAGCATCCAGATTGGAAAGCCAGAAATATATCTATTTGCTAACGACATGATCCTATATATAGAAAATCCTAAGGAATCCACATAAAAACTATTAGAGCTAATAAACTAGTTCAGCAAGATTGCATGATACAAAATCAACATAAAATATCAGCTGTATTTCTATACACTAGAAATGAACAATTCAAAAGTAAAATTAAGAGAACAATTCTGTTTACAATAGCATCAAAAAGAATAGAATACTTAGGAATGAATTTGACAAAAGTACAAAGCCTATGCTCTGAAAACTACAAAGCATTGTTGAAAGAAATTTAAGAAGGTCTAAATAAATGGAAGATATTCTATGTTCACAGATCAGAAGAAATATTGTTAAGATGGCAATACTAACCAACTCGCTCTACAGATGCAATACCATCACTATCAAAATTTCAGCTGACACCAAAGGGAGCTGAAAACAGGGAGGCAGTCCCTTCTTCTCTCTTCTCTCTTTCCAATTTCCCACCAGTGCCTCTCATTGGCACAACCTAACTGAAGGAAACCAGCTAGCAAGGAAATCTAGGAAAAGTAGTTTGCAGAGTCCCGCCCCAGCATCACAGTACAGAATATAGAATAGTGGGCTTAGATCTAGGAGACAATAGGTAAGTAAAAAGAATGCACAATATACCCCTTTACTCAGTATCCAATCAAAGCTCTCTATGCATATTTACGTTTTCATACAACAGAAGTAACAGCCTCAGGCTGCCTCCTAACAAGATGCAACTAACATTTATACAAAGGACGACATTCTCACCCAAAAAGGGGAGACAGAGTCCCAACAGCCACCATATCCATCTCTGGATGAAGTTAACTTCTCTTTTAGTTCAGTCAAAATTGCACCTGATTATTTTTTAACCTAAATAGTAAATTGTAAAGTTAATCCCAACAAACAATTCCATAAAAAATAAGAGAAAAGGAAGGAGGCAAAATAGTTAACTTATACTAAAATACACATAAAATCAAAGACTGAAATAATATCTGCTATAATTCTCATTTCTATAAATGATCACAATGCTCTAGTTGAGGTTTATACTTTTTTTATTACACTAACTTTCCATGTTCCTCTTTCCTTCTTCCATTACCTCAGTTGATTAAGGTTCATAATCTTGTGGAACGACCCAAATCTTCATTCTTAAAGGGTCTGAAGCTTTAGCAGTCTTACATTTATTGGGTCACTATAGTACACCTGGAGAATCCCCTAGTTTCCAGACATTGTTCTCTTTTCCCCACTGTGTAGCAGCAGCCCAATTTTCCCTTGGAAATTAGAATCAATCACCTCAGCCCCGGCAGTCACACCCTTCTTTGTATGTTAGATCAATGACGTGAGGAGCCCAAAATAGCCAGGTGACAGTCTCAACTTCCAATTCAATGGAACCATTGCATGTTTCCTGATGAAAGCATACTTTCTTTGAGTACTAATACTTTTAAAATCAGCAGTAGCCAAATACATAAATATGGGAAGAAAAAATTCTGAAATTTTTGAGGTGATGAAAGGAGCAACTCCCACTTTAACCCCTTGATTTCCAGGCCTGTGTATTCTAGCTATGAGATGAACAGTATCATATATTGGCCACTAGATTAGCATATATTGCAAATTGTAGGATAGCATCCAACCTCTAAAAGTGTTGTTTCCCAGCTGATATTTTACTGTCCTATAAAGCCAGCTTCCTCTGGATAATGAGATATGTGATTACACAATAAAAACAATGATTCCCATGAGCTAGAGCCCTTAGCCTCACTCTTTTGCTGTAAATCATTATTTCCTTGGACAAAACGATGAAATGTGAGATGCTATGGTGGAGAATAAAGCATTCTGTAAGTCCATAGATGATGGAGCTGGCAGAAGCATTTGGGAAGGAAAGCAAATCTATAGCCAGAATGACTATTCTAGTGAGAAAATTTGTTTAAAAAAAAAAAAGAAGAAAAGAAAATGTGTTCCCTCAGTGATGGAAGGGACATTTTAATCAACCCCCTGGGTACAGTGTGAAGTAAGGGGCTCAGCATTCATGTTTGCTGTTGGCAAGTTGGGCTTTCAGCTGTAGTGATAGGTAGGTCAGCCTTACAGACGGGGAGGCCCATGCTGTTAAACCCATGCACGACTTTGTGCAAGCAGAGTGGCTGCGAAAAAAGACAGACTGACTTCTACAAAATTGCTCTTAAATGTGCTCCTAAAGCACACTTCTGGCTGGAGCCAGTAAAACATGTGGAACCACATGTAGACCAGGCTAGAATTTTTTTAATGGTAACAGAGAATTCCCCATGAAGCCATGGGTATGGGTCATTGAGATCACACCACTAGTACACAGTGAAGCTAACATTTAAATCAGGTTCTGATTGACACCTAAATCTATCCTCTTTCTACCATACCTCCATTGCTTTACAGCAAATTAATGACAACTACGTGAATCTTTCTCCCAAATTGCTTTGTTGCAAACTGAGGTTTTTATTAGGTCTAGCTCTTTGATAAGCCCTAAACTGAGGAAAGACTTACGAAATCATATACATCTGTGCTTATGAACATCAGAACCAATTTCACTACAGAATGTGAGCTTCCAAAAATTTCTCTGGAACAAGCTGCATCCTGATTAACCCCAGATGAAGCTCTTCTATATCATGCGGGGAAGATTTGAAGGGTCAGTTTGGGAAGTGGATGACTTATCTGAACATTTGGGTCTTGTAAGCCCCTGTAAATTAGGCTCACTCACGTACTGACTTGAGACTTTTTTCCAAAGCCCCTATGTGTGATAACTCCCCCAAGTTGTGTCCCAGTAAGAAATTAAGCCTTGTTAATGGGAAAGGACTATCACCCACTTCTATTTTGATGCAAATTGTCCCAGCAGAATAAAAAAGGGGACGGTGAAAGTGATGACACTGATCTAATTATCTGCAGGCCAATATCACCAAGTTTTTGAAAGGAACACACAGAATGGCCTGACACAGACACACAAAACAGTCAGGAAACAATCAGGACCTTAGCAACAAGGCAAAAACTGGCTCCCCTCTGCATAAAGAGCTGTTTTATGAGCATTTCTTGTTACTTTGCATTAAGTCCCACAACCTCCCCCAAAGAAAGTTGCAGTCCATTTTTAACTGATGCCCCATTGCCCTATAATCATTGACATGCACCATTCCACCAACTTCTGCTTTCCAGGCCTATTGTCCACAGACCAGTTTCAAGCCCTGGTTTTATAGAAAATGTAACACATAAGAATAAGACTTCAGTGGATACAGAGCCCCAGCATCCAAACAGTGCAGTACTTCACAAACTGTTTCTCATATTATCCTATTAGTCACAAAGTGAAGCCAATGTTTAAAATCTCCATGTTTAAATTGAGGAAAAAGAAATCCAAAGAGATGAGGCCACTTGACAAAATGTTCAAAGCCAGCAAGTAGAAAGAAGGAGGCCCAAGTCTAAGATTCTTCATACAACACCACACCGCAGCTGTGTTGTTAAGATATTGGCAAAAAGAGGAAATGAGAGGTATACCCTAAAGATGACCTTCAGTGAAATTTAGCAAATGGTTCCCTGGTTTGCACTTTAGTTTCCTGAATCCAGCCTACTTTACCTGGGTTCCAAGGCCCTACAAACCTTTGCTAAGAGGATTCTTCTCTCAGCCCTGGCCCTGCCTGGGTCCAGATCCATCCACCGCTCCAAGACCTAACGTTAGGGTTCCACACCCTCTAGCACAGGCAGCGTAGGATAGGCAATTATCATAGACTTTGGAGTCAGGCAGACAGACCTGGGTTTGAATCCCACTGTATGAGCTGGGCAAGTTATTTCAGCTCTATAAAATTCTATTTTCTTATTTGCCTATGGAGAACAATATTATGCATCTTGTGAGGAATCAGCACACGATGATTGTTCAATTAAGGGTAGGTGTATCCAAGGTCATACTCTCATTTATATTTAATCAAAATTCTTCCTACTGTTATTGAAGGATAACTGCATTCAAATTAAGTGGTGATAAATTGCCTTACTACCTAAAAATAGCTAACACTATTTAAGGAGTGAATAAATAATTAAATGAATGACTACATAATTGAATGAATCAATCAAGCCATTGGATATACCTGGTATAATTGAATCAATTTAATTAAACAAATACATATTAAATACTATTATGTCCCAGGTACTGTGCTAAGTTCAAAATATATAACAGTGAATAAGATAGACAGGATCTTTGCTCTCATAGATCTTAACAGTCTAACAATTACTCTCTCCTTTGGTTTTTGTTATGAAATCTATTAAAACATTGAACAAACTATTGGAACTATTTGCTTTGGAAGATACCCCCTCCACTGGCCTATGAGCACCATGAATATAAAAGCTGGGTCTTGATCACCTGTCTCAGATCCTGGTAACATTTAACAACTTTATGTACTAGCCCAGTTTCCCATTCCTGACAAGAGATTTTGCTCTCTCCTCTGGGTTTTCCTTAATTGTGCACATTCTTGCTGCTCTTCCCTGACACAAATATTCAGACAGGAGGCTGCCCTAGGATTTATTCCTCAAGATATGGTGGGAATGGGGGGTTTGGCAGGGAAACACTTTTAGGCCCAGTTGCAATGTATGGATCCAGAAATTGAAGTTAAATAAACTTTATATATATATATATATATATATATATATATATATATCTTAAAAGAAAATGATGACATTGTGATGGAAAATGAGTCCAAAATAGTATGTCAACTAAAGAGAGCCAAGGGATCAATGAGAGACAAACTGGGCACCAGGGAGCAAGGAACCAGGTTGGAGGAAGCTCGTGACGACGCCCAAATTACCTCTGGAGACCGGAAGCCAATCCTGCTGCTCCTTTTGTATCCTCCCACCATGAATTTGAGTAAGTGGCCCAGGATAGTTAAAGAAACAGAACAACGTGGACACTGTTAATCTGTGGCACTTCAAACCTACCCCAGGGACCAAAGAAAATTTGGACCAAGCCTGAGAAAACTTGAGTGACCACCTTTTTCCTGACAGGAAAATCAGCTCTACCTTCAGAGACTTGGGGCTTGACTTAAAAAATGAATTCAATCAGCTGTCAGACACCTGTACAAACAGGATGCACCAGGGTTCCTTCACCTTCTTTCTGGTGTCACAGATCGGGGGAGGACAGATAACAAGGTCTAACAATGATTTGTACTTACTTATGCAATGGGTGGAGAACAGGAAGCCTGAATGCAACTGCCTCACCCCTGTCAGAGCTGGTAGCTGGAGATCGTGAACATCTGAGAGCGTGTAGTCTTCAACTGTTTCACAGAGGAACCCTTCGGAGTAAATTGTGCCCAGTAGGTCATTTCATAAAGCTCCTGTGGGTAGAGTGAGGATATGAGGTCTGGAAGGCCACCTGCTCAGCCCCCTCCTTATCCCATGCAGTTGGTAGGGGTGAGAGGAAGGGAGCAGGAAGGGAGAGAGAGCTGGGGAAAGGATGTTGTGGTTCCTAAAGAGAAACTCACAATGCAGCAGAGCACTGGGGATTTCATATTCTTTCAGGGTTTTATACGCCAAAACAATGGTGAATGAGAATGGTCAGGAATGAATAATAACTGGCTGCCAAGAGCCTTGTTAACCATGGTGATTATCTCCCAGCCAAAGTCAACAGGCAGCAGACTGATAAGAGACACATCAGTTCTTCTGTTCACAATTCATTTAGAGCTTTTTTTTTTTTTAATGTGGAAGCCAAATAATTCAGACTTCCAATCTAGGTCTCTAGTCAGCAAGAAAGCATTTTCCCTTATCCCTCACTGTCTCTGATGCTTCAAAACCAGGGAGGAAAAGGCGTCAAACCAGCTGGTCAGAAAGGTCTGCATACAGGCAGGCGCTTCCTTCAAAGGCTTTGGAAGCAGAACCCTGTGTCACTGTATCTGCCTGTGGCCAAGCAGCTTCAGAGGCCCCCTCTCCCACCTCACCCCAGCTTTGGGCAGCGGCTTCCCAGCTGCAGTGGTTACCAACCCTCAGACTACAGAAAGGGAAATAAACGGTTGCCATTTATCACCTGTCAGATATTCAGCCACCATTAGTCCTGAACAGCAAAGCCAGACACAAAAAGGCAACTACTAGTCTCTTTCGTGTATCTTGATGTCTTGGGGGTAAATGCTCAGGCTTCTGGCTTTCTCCACCTACTTGTAATCCACCCCAGGAATGGTATTTGTATCTGTGAGGAGGGGGTTACACAGGTCCGGGGCAGCCGGGGAGGAAGGCCCTCATATCTCTTCAGGAAGTTCCTTATGCATCACCCTCATGTCTGGTCCCTAGACTGGTACACACAGAGGTGTTGTTGATCCCATCAGATCTTTGGGGATATCATATCAGTGTCTGCTGCTATTAAAGTTCAAACTGTTAGTCATTTGCCCGTGGTTGCAAAATTCCTATTGCTATCTGCCCTATTCTTTAGTCCACCAAGCTTCTCAGCACATCTCAGCCCCATCACCAACCCAAGCAGAAACTTTTAAATTCCTTATGTTCTTTACAAGCCAAGGGAACCAGCAGTGCTATCTTACACCATCTATCTAGACCAATTCTCAGGTACTGTTACACTGTACAGTTCCTGACTCTGGTTAGGTTTAGTACTAACCCAAATGCACAACTTCTCCTAGAGACTTGAAGCATCCCTAGGCCCTGCACCCAGGCCACTAGTTCCAATGCTTACCGTTCCCTCATACCTATCTGAAGACTTCTGTGGTACACGTACACACTCGTACACATACATGTGACATACACACACCTCAAGCTTGTACCCTAAAGGAGGGGGGCATGATGAGGACTCCAGTGTCTATCTTACCCTACCTCTTCCATGGTCTCTCTTCTTCCAACATTAACAATGCTAAGACAGGTGGAATTTCTTCAGTCTCATGAGTCAGAGCCTTTCCCTGTGTACTCTGACTGTTCCCTGGACTATGATTTATAGTAGCTATTTAAACTATGTTATAAATTATTAATTTGTTGCAAAATCAATTTAGTGGGTCAAGGCTAGCATTTTTGTAAATGAAATAAAATAGAATTGAACAGAATAGAAAATATTAGAGGGCATCCCCTGAAGTAAGAGTAATACTATTTTCTGAAAATTTTTTGAAGTATAATTACTTACACTATTATATTGGTTTCAAGTGTATAACATAGTGATTCAATATTTTCATACGTTATGAAAAAATCACTACAATGAATCTGTTTACCATCTGTCACCATACAAAGTACAGACTATACATATTTCCTATGTTATACATTAAATTCCCGTGACATGTTTATTTTATAACTGGAAGTTTGTATTTCTTAATCCCCTTCACCTATTTCGCCCATCCCCATACCTCCTCCCCTCTGGCGACCACCAGTTTGTTCTTTGTATCTATGAGCCTGTTTCTGTTCTGTTCTGTTTGTTCATTTGTTTTGTTTTTTAGATTCCACATATAAGTGAAATCATATAGGGTTTGTCTGATTTATTTCACTTCATATAATACCCTCTAGGTCCATGCGTGTTGCCGCAAGACAAGATTTCATTCTTCCTGAGTAGTATTCCATTGTATATAAACACCACATCTTCTTTATTCATTTATCTATTGATTGACACTTAGGTTGCTTTCATATATTGGTTACTGTAAATAATGCTGTAATGAACATAGGGGTGCATATATTTTTTCGAATTTGTGTCTTTGTTCTCTTCAGATATATACCCAGGAGTGGAATTGCTGAATCATATGGTAGTTCTAGTTTTAATTTTTTGAGGAACCTCCATACTGTTTTCCATAGTGACTACACCACTTTACATTCCCACCAACAGTGCACAAGTGTTCCCTTTCCTCCATATCCTTGCTGATACTTGTTATTTCTTGTTTGTTGATAGTAGCCATTCTGATAGGTGTGAGGTGATATCTCATTGAGGTTTTGATTTGCATTTCCCTGATGATTAGTGATGCTGAGCATCTTTTCAGGTGCCTGTTGATCATCTGTATGTCTTCTTTGGGAAAATGTCTATTCAGGTTCTCTGCTCATTTTTTAATTGTACTGCTCATTTTTATTTCCTGAAATTTTTGTTTCAATTTTACATGAATATAGGCATGTGTGTGTATGTTGGGTGATGATTTTAAAAATGTATTTCCTACCATGGGTTGTGGTCAAAAAGTCTGAAAACCACAGCTAAAATTAAATGTTCACGTTAGGAAATCTAAGCTTCACCTTTGATCTATAAAGGTAGCTCAAGACCTTTAGAAGTCAATCTTTTCTTTCAAAAATGCCTGATTCTCAAAAATATTCTCCTCTTAAGTATTCATCAGTGAATTCAGGTCTGAAACTGAGAGCTGAATAATGGACAATTTGTTCTAGGTGGTATCTGCCGTCCCAGTGCTTTTGCCCTGGGTCCCGGAATACGCGAGACCTTGTGTGCACCCTCCAAGAGTGGAGTCTCTGTTTCCCCAGCCCTGTGGGGTTCTTGCAATCAAGCCCCGCTGGCCTTCAAAGCCAAATGCTCTGGGGGCTCTACCTCCTGATGCCGGACCCCTAGGCTGGGGAGCCTTACGTGGGACTCAGAGCTCTCACTTCTGTGGGAGAACAACTGCAATATAATTTTTCTCTAGTTTGTGGGTCACCCACCCAGTGGTATGGGACTGGATTAAATAATGAGTGTGTCCCTCTTACCGTTTCACTGTGGTTTCTTCTTTATGTCTTTGGGTGTAGAATACCTTTTTTTGGTCGGTTCCAGTCTTTTTAATCGATGGTTTTTTAGCAGTTAGTTGTGATTTTGGTGTGCTTGTGAGAGGAGATGAGCCAAAGGTCCTTCTCCTCTGCTATCTTGTCTCTCTGCCCACCAATGAAAGCGTCATTGAGCAAGGAGCTACAAGGCAACAAGATTTATATTAAAATTCATCTGAATGTCCAAAAAGTATATTTTTAGAAAGGCATGTATACCACTAGCAGATCTGGCCCAAGGAACATATTAAGATTCAATGAACTGTTACTCCCTAGTGTTTTGCCAGACATCTCAAAATCAAAGATATCCTGGCTCAGTTATATCCTATCACAAATGTTCTATTTTAATCCAGTGATTCTCTTCAGCCAAACTGAGTTATTCATTATTCCTAGAGTCAAATTTAGGGGCAGGCCAACCAGGCCACTTCCCAAGACCCCAATTTATCCGGAGAGCTAAAGCAGGTCTATATTATATAATATCAACACAGATGGTTTTAAAAAGTGACAGCAACCCAGTTTCACCAGAAAAATCCACCAACAAAGTCAGAAGAAAGCCTCAGAGGGACTTCCCTGGCAGTCCAGTGGTTGCAACTTCACCTTCCAGTTCAGGGGGTGCGGGTTCGATCCCTGGTCAGGGAGATAGGATCCCACATGGCTCACGACCAAAAACCCAAACATAAAACAGAAGCAATATTGTAACAAATTCAACAAAGACTTTAAAAATGGTCCGCATGAAAAAGAAAAAAAGAAAAAGAAAGCCTCAGAGCACCTTGTGCTTTATAAATGAGAAGAGTGCTTTGGAGGCTGGGTTGAAACAGACAAGACCACCTCTCTCAGAATTCTGTGCTTCTGATGGGACCTGACCTCCCCCTCCTTCCCCTGTCTAACACTCACAGCCTCACACCACTAACTGCCTTGAGACCTTCAAGCTTAATCTCACATGCACTTTATACCTGTTTAAGTCAGACACCCTGTGGTCAGGGCATCCTCATCCTCTGGGCTCTCATCCCCCACTTGGCTCTCTATATCCAATTTTCTGATGCCTTTGACTTCAGGAAATACCTGAGGAGACCCAACCACTGTATCCCTCTGGAAGTCAGAGCAGTCATCAGCAAATCCTATATATCCTCAATCTTGTACTGTCCCTTTGCCTTCTTATTCTAACAGAAATCTGACTCTCTTGGCAGGGCGCTGCTTACCCAGCAATGCTCTCAAGCGGTTTTTGTCTTACCTCCAAACTCCTTATACCACAGACCCAGGTGAAGTAAATGTTCTCCTTTCCCATCCTAGTGTCTCATGACCACGCTTACCCTTTCCTCCTAAAACTCCCAACTTTGAATAATGTTGCCAGACCATACTACCCTCTACCCTTTCATTGTTGCTGTCACCTACTGACCTTTAAGTCATGCTCTTTCATTTCCTGGAGACTGTATCTCACTTTTATTCTCAGTTATAATTCAATAATTTCACTGAGACATAATTTCAATAATCATATAGCTGTCCTTCCCCATGTCCTGGCTTTTGTGTTCCTTGATCTCATCCCCTCCAGTGATATTGTCTTATACCCCAACGTAATCACTCATCCCCACAGTCATATCCTACACCTTATTATTACCAAGAGTTGCAACTTCTACCTCATCTCAGTTCCAAGCACGCCAATTCTGATCACCACCACCTCTTATCTTTCCAGTTTGGGTATTCCAATTCCAACAAGTCTTTGACCCCACAAAGTCCCCACAATCTATAGATCCTACTCTTTTTCCCTATTCCCCACTATAGCACCTTGCTATGGCTTCCCTCCCATCTCTATCCAGCTTAGCATCTATAATTAAACATAATAATTTCTCCCTTACATGCTCCTTCGGCTCTCTTTTCCTTTCTCGCTTCATTGTACTCTTCTTGAAAAATTCCAACCTCAGCGAGATCCACCTCTTCACTTCTCCTAGCTGGCACCTAAGCAGCTGAACCTGGCTGGAAATAAACACACAACTATGCTGACTGGTCTGAATTAAGTTCATGACTCCTAAACCTGAGCAGACCCTCGGAGCTCAGGAATTGTTTTTCTGATCCATTCACTCTCCCACTTTCTCAGATAAGTATTTCATATGTTTTCCTCTCTATAACCTCCACCCCTCTTCCATCATTGCTGCCTTTCACATAGAACTTCAGAAGCTGCATCAGCACATTTGCCCTCACACATGTGTCTGTGCCCACATTCTCCACCTTCCCTCTCATGACTGTGAATGGACAGTCTCCTCCTACCAAAGGCCAACCTGTCTACTCCTACAGTGATTCTTTCTCCTCTCCCTATAATCAAGGGCATCACTCCAGTAATTCTCTTCTCTCTCTTTTATGTCATGGATTACTATCTTTCTATAAAATCATCCCCATCTGCATAAAAAACACCTGAAATTCTTCCATTTATTAAAAAATATTAATTTATTTATTTGCTGTAAAGCAAAATTCTTGAAAGGTTTGTCTTGTGTTCATTTTCTCCAGTTCCTCTCTTTGTATTTTCTAGGGAATCCATCTCAAACAAGAATTCACTCCTACTATTTCATAGCTACTACTCTTATCAAGGTCTTTAGTAATCAACACTACCAAATCCAATGACTAATTCTTAATCATAGTTTACTTCGCCAATCAGACACATTTGAAATATTTGGTTCCTCCCTCCTTCAAACATCATGCTTACTAGGAATCCAAGAAACTGAAAACCTCCTCATCTCACTGACTGCTCCTTCTCAGTGTCCTTTTCTCGTTCCTCCTTATCTTCCTGACCTCTAAACATTGGCACACCCCAGGGCTTAGCCCTTAGATCTGCTCTCTTTCCTTCATGTACTCATATCCTTGTGATCTCATCCAGCCTCATGATTTTAAGTACAACCGCCTGGCTGACAATTCTTAAATTTATAAATTGAGTCCAGACTTCTCACCTGACTTTCACACTTAAATATCCAACTGCTTCATCAAATAACTCGATTTAGAAGTCTAACAGACATCTGAAATTAACATGTCTGAAGCCAAACTCTTGATCTTCCCTTAAAACCTCTACTTCCACAATTTTCTCTATCTCAATTAATGAAAACTCCAAACTTCTGGCTTCTCAGGTCAAAAACTTTGGAGTCAACATTGACACCTTTCTTTAATACCAGACATCGAATCCATCACCAAGTTCTGCTGTCTGTGTTTTCCAAATATCTACAATCCAACCTCTTCTCCACACCTACGTTTTTAGCTCTTTGGTCCAAGACAACAAACCTGTTTTATTGCGATAAAACTACTAACCAGAGTCCCTATTTCTTCCCTTGCCTTGCCCTCTAAATCTATTCTCCAAACTTTTTAAAATGTGTAAGATTGTGTCACTTCTCTGCTCAAAACTTTTCAGCAGTTCCCATCTCACTCAGAGTAAGAGCCAAGGAGTTCCATGAGGAATAAACTAGTCTCTATTTCCTATGAATCCTGTATGTACCTGTAATAACACTTATTACACTGAATACTAATGAGCTTGTTTACCAGTCTGCCATTGCCTACTCTGTTAATTCCTTGAGGACGTGGAATGTGGACACTTTTTTTTACTTTCTCATTTCAGTATTCAGTATGCCTAGTACATAGAAGGAGACCAACACATAGCCATTGAATTCTAATTGCACATGACCACAGTCAGTCCTCCTAAATACCCAATTTTTCTTGAAGAAAAGGCCCAGGTACATTCCCAGATAGACTATAAGCTCCCTGAGGAGAGAGACTGCATCTCCCTCTTTCACAGTTCTGTCCTCAGTACCTAGTGTGATGCCTACTACACAGTGGGTGCCAGGTAAATGGCTATTGAGTGAATAAATGAATAAGTAATGCAATAAATGTCCCACAGCTCAGGCTGACTACCCCTCCCCACAACTGTCCTCTCCAGAACAGCTCCCTGTACTTTTCTGAAAGAAGGCTTCGAGCTGTTAACTTCTTTCAGAAGTGCCGTGTTGGCAGAGAGAAACTGCTAGCCTCGTTTCCCCGGCTCAGCTGGCCGGGCTCCGAGCTGCATGGCTGGCCCTGGATTGGGGGAGAAAGGGAAGGGCAACTATAGATCACTGTTTCAGTGAAGTGAGCAACACTTGCTTCCGCAGGGAAAATATCTTCTTTATTCACCTTCACCTCGATTCCGCAGCGCTCCCGACCAGCCAGCTTTGTCCCCAGACACTTTCTCCTCCATCTCAGGAAGCCAGGAGCCAGGGCCCACTCTCTCTTTTCTGGTGTGTGGTCTGAGTTTCAATTCTGTCTGGCAGAGAGTATGGAGGACTCCAGGTCAGCAGGGTCATCAGAATGCTAAGAGGAAATCTGATTGATGAGCAAGTGTCAGCAGGAATGAATGGGAGCCTTAATTAATGACTTCTGCCCTGTTTCAAAGAAAGGTTCCCTTACACCCAGTTCTCTCTTTTCTCTGAAAAAAAATTGAGGTGGGGTAAGGAACTGAGGAAGAAACAGAGGAAAAAGCACCCCTATAATCCAAAGTTTTCAGAACGACATAAAGGAGACTTCAAAGACAGACATGGTCAGTTTTTTATGTGCGAGACTGGTTCAGTGATTCTCTCCTCTCTTTGTTTCCACGGACAGCTAGGCTCCATTCCAAAGCTAAAAAATAAAAGGCCACATTGTTCTGAGGGGAGCTCGCTTTTACAAGAAATTTCCTCCTCACCACTGGGGCAAATTAACTGCCTCGGCCCTGGGTGCTCCTGGAGCATTTCTTACCAAGCTGGCCCAGCAGGCCAGCCTCCCACCCCTGCCCGCTCAGACCAGAAGAGGAGCCTAATCCATCTACTCGACTCAACAGACTTAGAAAAGTGACCTGCCTAGTGGAAGATCACAGGTCAGAGTGATAAGGGTGGTAACAGAGGATTGAGCAGGATTTATGTGCAACAAAGAGGTAACATTAGGGTACAGAAGGGTACCTAGAACAGGTGGTATCTAAACTGAGGTTCACATTCAGGAACTTTAGCTTGCCACTCAGCAATGGACATCTGCCACATGCCTGGTCACTGAGTTGGATGAAACAACAGAATACAAAGA
Organism: Balaenoptera ricei; assembly: GCF_028023285.1. NCBI lineage: Eukaryota > Metazoa > Chordata > Mammalia > Artiodactyla > Balaenopteridae > Balaenoptera > Balaenoptera ricei. The sequence continues at coordinate 52,629,738 of NC_082646.1, read as the reverse complement.
GGACATTTCCAAACCGCAGCTCAGCAAGTCACTTAAACTCTCTGTTCTGGGAGATCAGCTCGGTGCTTTGTGACCACCTAGAGGGGTGGGATAGGGAGGGTGGGAGGGAGACGCAAGAGGGAGGGGATATGGGGATATATGTATACATATGCTGATTCACTTTGTTACACAGCAGAAACTAACACAACATTGTAAAGCAATTATGGTCCAATAAAGATGTTAAATAAATAAATAAATAAACTCTCTGTTCTTATAATCCTCACCTCTAACCTGGACTCCTAATATCTATTTCCAGGGGTTGCTGAGGAAACAATAAAATGAGATAACATAGGTACAATTCTTATATAGTACTTGGCACATAGAAGTTCATCAATAAATGATAGTTTAGAAAGGGGGAGGGGAGTCAATCCCTGTTTGAAGGATTTCCCAGCCTAGTGAGAACAACAAACATGAAAAGCAAGTAATTACATTGTATCTTAGTCAGTTCTAGTTAACAAATTACCATAGACTGCGTGTCTTATAAACAACAGAAATTTATTTCTCACAGTTCTGGGGGCTGGAAGTCTAAGATCAGGGTGCCAGCATGGTCAGGTTCTATGAGAGTCCTCTTCTGTGTTGTAGACTGCTGCCTTCTCACTGTGTTCCCATTCATGAGGGCTCCACACTCGTGACGTAATTACTTCCCAAAGGCCCCATCTCCTATCTCATTGAGGCTGAGGATTTCAACATATAAATTTGGTGGGGGACACATTCAGTGCAGTGCACATTGTGATATTATGAAGGCTACAAGAGGTGTGTACAAAATATAAGTGAATATATATACAGATGGCCAACAGGCACATAAAAAGACGCTCAACATCACTAATTAATAGAGAAATGCAAATCAAAACTATAATGAAGTATCACCTCATACCAGTCAGAATGGCCATCATTATAAAGTCTACAAGTAACAAATGTGGGAGAGAGTGTGGAGAAAAAGGAGCCCTCCTACACCATTGGTGGGAATGTAAGTTGGTGTGGTCACTATGGAAAACAGTATGGAGCTTCCTTAAAAAACAAAAAATAGAGTTACCAGCAATCCCACTCCTGGGCATATATCTAAACAAAATTCTAATCTAAAAAAATACATGCACCCCTATGTTCATAGCAGCACTATTCACAATAGCCAAGACATGGAAACAACCTAATGTCCAGTGACAGATCAATGTATAAAGAAGATGTGGTACATATATAAAATGGAATGCTACTCAGCTATAAAAAAGGACAAAATCATGACATTTGTAGCAATATGGATGGAACGAGGGATCATCATACTAAGTGAAGTAAGTCAGAAGTAGAAAGACAAATACCATATGATATCCCTTATATGTGGAATCTAAAATATGACACAAATGAACTTATCTACGAAACAGAAACAGACTTACAGATATAGAGAACAGACTTGTGGTTGCCAAAGCGGGGGGCGGGGGAGGGGTGGGGAGTGATGGAGTGGGAGGTTGGAGTTAGCAGATGTAAGCTTTTATATATATAATGGATAAACGACAGGATCCTACTGTATAGCACAGGGAACTATATTCGATAATATAATGTGATAAACCATAATGGAAAAGAATTTTTTTTAAAGCTTTTTTTTTTAACTTATTCATTTTATTTATTTTTGGCTGTGCACGGGCTTTCTCTAGTTTCAGTGAGTGGGGGCTACTCTTTGTTGCAGTGCGCAGGCTTCTCATTGTGGGGCCTTCTCTTGTTATGGAGCACGGGCTCTAGGCGCACGGGCTTCAGTAGTTGTGGCTCGCAGGCTCTAGAGTGCAGGCTTGGTAGTTGTGGTGCACGGGCTTAGTTGCTCTGCGGTGTGTGGGATCTTCCCGGACCAGGGCTCAAACCCGTGTCCCCTGCATTGGCACACGGATTCTTAACCACTGTACCACCAGGGAAATCTGAAAAGAACATTTTTTAAAATGTATATATATGTATAACTGAATCACTTTGCCATACAACAGAAATTAACACAACATTGTAAATCAACTATACTTCAATAAAAAAAAATAAATATAAAGCATAGTATACAGTATAGTAACCCTCAAGGGGAAGTTTCAGCACAGATTTAACAAACTGGCCAAATTTAATCTGAGTGTTAAAAATCAGGTAACACTTCACCAAATAAAGGAAGCTGGGAGGAAGATCTGAGGAGCGGGCCCAGTGAAATCAAATCAAGCTGCTACTATGAGCTTTATGAGTGGAGATGAACAGATGAGACAGGTATTGGGATGACAGAAGAACCGACTTGGCAATGGGTTGGACGTGGGGTTGAGGGCAGAGAAAGAAGTCAAAGATGGCTGAGATTGGGCTTGAGGGCGGGAAGCTGTTGATGCACCAAATTAGTCTCAAAAGGAACAAGGCAGAGTCAGGACAAAAATGAAAAAGCAAATTGAATGGATCCAAACCCAAACCAATGGGGTACTTTATATTCTCTTATACTTCTGGAAGTGATGAGCTGGAGGGAGGACACTTGGCTAACTTTCGCTTAGCAGCCTCAAATGATAATAGACCCCATTCTACAATTCCATCACACTTATGAATTATTGATTCAGCACTGCTCCCTTCTGTGGCAACGGTCCCAGTGAGGAGAGAAGGGAAAACACACAATTAAAGGAAACAGAGCCAGGTTGGGCCAGACCCTCAGGGTTTCTGCTCCAGCAACTGGGATTAGATCACACCCCCAATACAGTGTGATAGCCAGAGCAGAGGGGATGTCTCACCTTACAAAGGGCTCCAGCTCTAGCACTTCCATCTCTAGTCCCACTCCCTACCAAGGTGATTGCTGCCAGCACACCTTGAGGAAAGACGTGACTTGGGTCCACATCAAATCCAGCTCTCTCACCAAAGGCATTGGGCACATGCAGTCTGTATATGAATGCTCCCACCTAAGAACACCACTTCAAGACCACAATAGGTAATTGTTTCACCTAAATTCATAGAAGCAGAGAAAGTTAGGCAAAATGAAAAGGCAGAGTAACTGCTTTCAGTTGAAAGAGCAAGAGGAGACCTTCAAGATGGAGGAGGAGTAAGACATGGAGATCACCTTCCTCCCCACAAACACATCAAAAATACATCTACATGTGGAACAACTCCTACAGAACACCTACTTAATGCTGGCAGAAGACCTCAGACGTCCCAAAAGGCAAGAATATCCCCCACGTGGTAGGGCAAAAGAAAAAAAGGAAAAACAAAGACGAAAGAATAGGGATGGGACTTGCACCTCTGGGAGGGAGCTGTGAAGGAGGAAAAGTTTCCACACACTAGGAAGCCCCTTCACTGGCGGAGACAGGGGGTGGGCGGGGGGAATCTTCGGAGTCACGGAGGAGAGCGCAGCAACAGGGGTGCAAAGGGCAAAGCAGAGAGATTCCGGCACAGAGGATCGGTGCTGACCAGCACTCACCAGCCTGAGAGGCTTGTCTGCTCACCTGCCAGGACGGGTGGTGGCTGGGAGCTGAGGCTCCAGCTTCGGAGGTCAGATTCCAGGGAGAGGACTGGGGTTGGCTGTGTGAACACAGCCTGAAGGGGGCTAGTGTGCCACAGCTAGCCAGGAGGGAGTCTGGGAAAAAGTCTGGAACTGCCTAAGAGGCAAGAGACCACTGTTTCAGGGTGCCCGAGGAGAGGGGATTCAGAGCACCGCCTAAACGAGCTCCAGAGACGTGTGCGAGCCGCTGCTATCAGCACGGACACCAGAGACTGGCATGAAACGTTAAGGCTGCTACTGCAGCCACCAAGAAGCCTGTGTGCAAGCACAGGTCACTATCCACACCTCCCTCCCGGGAGCCTCTGCAGCCTGCCACTGCCAGGGTCCTGTGATCCAGGGACAACTTCGCCAGGAGAACACACGGTGTGCCTCAGGCTATTGCAATTTCACGCTGGCCTCTGCAGCGCAGGCTCAACCCACATTCCATATCCCTCCCTCCCCCAAGCCTGAGTGAGCCAGAGCCCCCTAATCAGCTGCTACTTTAACCCTCTCCTGTCTGGGCAGGGAACAGATGCCCTCAGCCGACCTACACACACTGGAGGGGCCAAATCCAAAGCTGAACCCCAGAAGATGTGCAAAGAAGAGAAAGGGAAATCTCTCCCAGCAGCCTCGGGAGCAGCGGATTAAATCTCCACAATCAACTTGATGTATCCTGCATTTCTGGAATACCTGAGTAGACAATGAATTACCCCAAAATTGAGGTGGTGGAATTTGGAAGCAACTGTAGACTTGGGTTTTACTTTCTGCATCTAATTTGCTTCTGGTTTTATGTTTATCTTAGTTTAGTATTTAGAGCTTATTATCACTGGCAGATTTGTTTATCGATTGGGTTGCTCTCTTCCTTTTCTTTTTTATATATATATATTTTTTTCCTTTTTCTATTTTGTGACTGTGTATGTGTATGCTTCTTTGTGTGACTTTGTCTGTATAGCTTTGCTTTTACCATTTGTCCTAGAGTTCTCTCTGTATTTTTTTTTTTTTAGTATAGTTTTTAGCACTTCTTATCATTGGTGGATTTGTTTTTAGATGTGGTTGCCCTCTTCTTTCTTTCTTTCTTTTTATTACATTTTTTTAATAAAAGTTTTTTATTTTTTATTTTAATAACGTTATTTTATTATTTTTTCTTTCTTTCTTTCTTTTTTCTCCTCCCTTCTCATCTGAGCCATGTGGCTGACAGGGTCTTGGTGCTCCAGCCGGGTGTCAGACCTGAGCCTCTGAGGTGGGAGAGCTGAGTTCAGGACACTGGTACACCAGAGACCTTCCGGCCCCACATAATATCAAACAGCAAAAGCTCTCCCAGAGATCTCCATCGCAAAGCTAAGACCCACACTCACTCAACGACCAGCAAGCTACAGTGATGGACCCCTATGCCAAACAACTAGCAAGAGAGGAACACAACCCCACCCATTAGCAGAGAGGCTGCCTAAAATCATAAGGTCACAGACACTCCAAAACACACCACCAGACGTGGTCCTGCCCACCAGAAAGACAAGATCTAGCCTCATCTACCAGAACACAGGCACCAGTCCCCTCCACCAGGAAGCTCACACAACCCACTGAACGAACCTTACCCACTGGGGGCAGACACCAAAAACAACGGGAACTACAAACCTACAGCCTGCTAAAAGGAGACCCCAAACACAGTAAGTTAAGCAAAATGAGAAGACAGAGAAATACACAGCAGATGAAGAAGCAAGGTAAAAACCCACCAAACAAAACAAATGAACAGGAAATAGGCAGTCTACCTGAAAAAGAATTCAGAATAATGATACTAAAGAGGATCCAAATCTTGGAAATAGAATGTAGAAAATACAAGAAGCATTTAACAAGGACCTAGAAGAACTAAAGAGCAAACAAATAATGATGAACAACACAATAAATGAAACTAAAAATTCTCTAGAAGGAATCAATAGCAGAATAACTGAGTCAGAAGAACGCATAAGTGACATGGAAGATAAAATAGTGGAAATAACTACCGCAGAGCAGAATAAAGAAAAGAAGAATGAAAAGAATTGAGGACAGTCTCAGAGACATCTGGGACAATATTAAACTCACCAACATTCAAATTATAGGGATCCCAGAAGAAGAAGAGAAAAAAAAGAGGGACTGAAAAAATATTTGGAGAGATTACAGTTGAAAACTTCCCTAATATGGGAAAGGAAATAGTCAATCAAGTCCACGAAGAGCAGAGTCCCATACAGGATAAATCCAAGGAGAAACAGGCCAAGACACATATTAATCAAACTATCAAAAATTAAATACAAAGAAAAAATATTAAAAGCAGCAAAGGAAAAGCAAGAAATAACATACAAGGGAATCCCTGTAAGGTTAACAGCTGATCTTTCAGCAGAAACTCTGCAAGCCAGAGGAGACTGGAAGGACATATTTAAAGTGATGAAAGGGAAAAACCTACAACTAAGATTACTCTACCCAGCAAGGATCTCATTCAGATTCAATGGAGAAATGAAAACCTTAACAGACAAGCAAAAGCTAAGAGAATTCAGCACCATAAAACTAGCTTTACAACAAATGCTAAAAGAACTTCTCTACGCAGGAAACACAAGGGAAGGAAAAGACCTACAATAACAAACCCAAAACAATTAAGAAAACGGTAATAGGAACATACATATCGATAACTACCTTAAAAGTAAATTGCTTAAATGCTCCAACCAAAAGACACAGACTGGCTGAATGGATACAAAAACAAGACCTGTATATATGCTGTCTACAAGAGACCCACTTCAGACCTAGGGACACATATAGACAGAAAGTGAGAGGATAGAAAAAAATATTCCATGCAAATGGAAATCAAAAGAAAGCTGGAGTAGCAATTCTCATATCAGACAAAATAGACTTTAAAATAAAGACTATTACAAGAGACAAAGAAGGACACTACATAATGATAAAGGAATCAATCAAAGAAGAAGATATAACAATTGTAAATATTTACATATCTAAAATAGGAGCACCTCAATACATAAGGCAAATGCTAACAACCATAAAAGGGGAAACCAACAGTAACACAATAATACTAGGGGACTTTAACACCCCACTTTCACCAATGGACATATCATCCAAAATTAAAATGAATAAGGGAATACAAGCTTAAAATGATACATTAAACAAGATGGACTTAATTGATATTTATAGGACATTCCATCCAAAAACAACAAAATACACTTTCTTCTCAAGTGCTCATGGAACATTCTCCAGGATGAATCATATCTTGGGTCACAAATCAAACCTTGGTAAATTTAAGAAAATTGAAATCATATCAAGTATCTTTTCTGACTACAATGCTTTGAGATTAGATATCAATTATGGGGAAAAAACTATAAAAAATACAAACACATGGAGGCTAAACAATACACTACTAAATAACCAAGAGATCACTGAAGAAATCAAAGAGGATATCAAAAAATACCTGCAAACAAAGGACAATTAAAACACAACAACCCAAAACTTATGCAATGCAGCAAAAACAGTTCTAAGAGGGAAGTTTATAGCAATACAATCCTACCTCAAGACAAGAAAAATCTCAAATAAACAACCTAACCTTACACCTAAAGCAATTAGAGAAAGAAGGGGAAAAAAACCCCACAGTTAGCAGAAGGAAAGAAATCATAAAGATCACATCAGAAATAAATGAAAAAGAAATTAAGGAAACAATAGCAAAGATCAATAAAAGTAAAAGCTGGTTCTTTGAGAGGATAAACAAAATTGATAAACCACTAGCCAGACTCATCAAGAAAAAAAGGGAGACGACTCAAATCTATAGAATTAGAAATGAAAAAGGAGAATTAACAACTGACACTGCAGAAATACAAAGGATCATGAAAGATTGCTACAAGCAACTATATGCCAATAAAATGGACAACCTGGAAGAAATGGACAAATTCTTAGAAAAGCACAACCTTACAACACTGAACCAGGAGGATATAGAAAATATGAACAGACAAATCACAAGCACTGAAATTGAAACTGTGATGAAAAATCTTCCAAAAAACAAAAGCCCAGGACCAGATGGCTTCACAGGTGAATACTATCAAACATTTAGAGAAGAGCTAACACCCATCCTTCTCAAACTCTTCCAAAAAATTGCAGAGGAAGGAACACTCCCAAACTCATTCTATGAGGCCACCATCACCCTGATACCAAAACCAGACAAAAATACTACAAAAAAAGAAAATTACAGACCAATATCACTTATGAATATAGACGCAAAAATCCTCAACAAAATACTAGCAAACAGAGTCCAACAACACATTAAAAGGATCATACACCATGATCAAGTGAGATTTATCCCAGGTATGCAAGGATTCTTCAATATACACAAATCAATCAATGTGATACACCATAATAACAAATTGAAGAATAAAAACCATATGATCATCTCAATATATGCAGAAAAAGCTTTTGACAAAATTCAACACCAATTCATGATAAAAACTCTCCAGAAAGTGGGCATAGAGGCAACCTACCTCAACATAATAAAGGCCGTAAATGACAAACCCACAGCAAACATCATTCTCAATGGTGAAAAACTGAAAGCATTTCCTCTAAGACCAGGAACAAGACAAGGATGTCCACTCTCACCACTATTATTCAACATAGTTTTGGAAGTCCTAGCCAGAGCAATCAGAGAAGAAAAAGAAATAAAAGGAATACAAAGTGGAAAAGAAGAAGTAAAACTGTCGCTGTTTGCAGATGACATGATACTATACATAGAGAATCCTAGAGATTCCACCAGAAAACTACTAGAGCTAATCAATGAATTTGGTAAAGTTGCAGGATACAAAATTAATGCACAGAAATCTCTTGCATTCCTATACACTAATGATGAAAAATCTGAAAGAGGAATTAAGGAAACAACCCCATTTACCATTGCAACAAAAAGAATAAAATACCTAGGAATAAACCTACCTAGGGAGACAAAAGACCTGTATGCAGAAAACTATAAGACACTGATGAAAGAAATTAAAGACGATACAAACAGATGGAGAGATATACCATGCTCTTGGATTGGAAGAATCAATATTGTGAAAATGAACATACTACCCAAAGCAATCTACAGATTCAATTCAATCCCTATGAAACTACCAATGGCATTTTTCACAGAACTAGAACAAAAATTTCACCATTCGTATGGAAACACAAAAGACCCCGAATAGCCAAAGCAATCTTCAGAAAGTAAAACGGAGCTGGAGGAATCAGGCTCCCTGACTTCAGACTATACTACAAAGCTGCAGTAATCAAGACAGTATGGTACTGGCACAAAAATACAAACATAGATCAATGGAACAGCATAGAAAGCCCAGAGATAAACCCACACACATATGGTCACCTTATCTTTGATAAAGGAGGCAAGAATATACAATGAAGAAAAGACAGCCCCTTCAATAAGTGGTGATGGGAAAACTGGACAGCTACATGTAAAAGAATGAAATTAGAACACTCCCTAACACCATACACAAAAATAAACTCAAAATGGATTAAAGACCTAAACATAAGGTCAGACACTATAAAACTCTTAGCAGAAAACATAGGCAGAACACTCTATGACATAAATCACAGCAAGATCCTTTTTGACCCACCTCCTACAGAAATGGAAATAAAAACAAAAATAAACAAATGGGACCTAATGAAACTTAAAAGCTTTTGCACAGCAAAGGAAACCATAAACAAGATGAAAAGACAGCCCTCAGAATGGGAGAAAATATTTGCAAATGAAGCAACTGACAAAGGACTAATCTCCAAAATATACAAGCAGCTCATGCAGCTCAATATCAAAAAAACGACCCAATCCAAAAATGGGCAGAAAACCTAAATAGACATTTCTCCAAAGAAGATGTACAGATTGCCAACAAACTCATGAAAGGACGCTCAACATCACTAATCATTAGAGAAATGCAAATCAAAACTACAATGAGGTATCACCTCACACCAGTCAGAATGGCCATCATCAAAAAATCTACAAACAACAAATGCTGGAGAGGGTGTGGAGGAAAGGGAACACTCTTGCACTGTTGGTGGGAATGTAAATTGATACAGCCACTATGGAGAACAGTATGGAGGTTCCTTAAAAAATTAAAAATATAACTACCATATGACCCAGCAATCCTACTACTGGGCATGTACCCTGAGAAAACCATAATTCGAAAAGAGTCATGTACCACAATATTCATTGCAGCTCTATTTACAATAGCCAGGACATCGAAGCAACCTAAGTGTCCATCGACAAATGAATGCTTAAAGAAGATGTGGCACATATATACAATGTAATATTACTCAGCCATAAAAAGATATGAAATTGAGTTATCTGTAGTGAGGTGGATGGACCTAGAGACTGTCATACAGAGTGAAGTAAGTCAGAAAGAGAAAAACAAATACCATATGCTAACACATATATATGGAATCTAAAAAAAAAAAAAAAAAGGTACTGATGAACCTAGGGGCAGGACAGGAATAAAGACACAGCCATAGAGAATGGACTTGAGGACATGGGGAGGGGGAAGGGTAAGGTGAGCCGAAGTGAAAGAGTGGCATGGACATATATACACTACCAAATGTAAAATAGATAGCTAGTGGGAAGCAGCCGCGTAGCACAGGGAGATCAGCTCGGTGCTTTGTGTCCACCTAGAGGGGTGGGATAGGGAGGTTGGGAGGGAGACGCAAGAGGGAGGAGATATGGGGATGTATGTATATGTATAGCTGATTCACTTTGTTATAAAGCAGAAACTAACACACCATTGTAAAGGAATTATACTCCAATAAAGATGTTAAAGAAAAAAAAAAGAAAGAGCAAGAGAAAACCCCTGAAAAGTAAGGAATAAAACAGAAATAAATAACTTACCATGTAAAGAGTTCAAAGCATTTGTTATAAAAATGTTAACTGAATTAAGGAAAAGAGTAGATTTACACAATGATAATTTTAACAAGGTACTAGAAAATAGAAAAAGACCCAATCAGAAATGAAGAATTCAATAGCTAAAATTTAAAAAAGAAAACAACATACTAGAAGGAATGGACAGCAGACTTAGAGATGCAGAAGAATGCATAAGTAATCTGGAAGATAGAAAAATGGAAATCACCCAATCAGAACAGCAAAAAGAAAAACAAATTTTAAAAAATGTAAATAGTCTAGGAGATCTCTGAGGAAACATTAAGCATACCAACATTTATGTTATATGTGTCCAAGAAGGAGAAGAGAGAGAGAGAAGAGGATTAATTATTTATTTGAGGAAATTATAGCTGAAAATTTCCCAAATGTGAAGAAGGAAACGTATATCCAGGTACAGAAAGCACAGAGAGTCCCAAACAAGATGAACCCAAACAGACCCATACCAAGACATATCATAATTAAAATGGCAAAAGTTAAAGAGAGAATTCTAAAGGCATCAAGAGAAACACAAAGAGTTATACATAAGGGAATACCCTAAGGCTATCAGTTGATTTCTCTGCAGAAAATTTTCAGGCCAGAAGGGAGTGGCATGATATATTTAAAGTGCTGAAAAGGAAAAACCTGCAATCTAGGATACTCTACCCAGTAATATTATTATTTAGAATAGAAGGAGAGATAAAGAACTTCTCAGACCAGCAAAAACTAAAAGTGCTCATCAATACTAAACCTACCCTTAAAGAAATGTTAAGGGGTCTTCTCTAAGAGGAAAAGAAGTAAGTATATATAAGAAAGGGAAAACCCCACTAGGAGAGGCAAATATAAAGACCAAGGATCAACCACTTAAATAAGCCACTCTGAAGATTAAAAGACAAAAAAACTGTAAAAGCAACTATAACTATAATAAACAGTTAAGAGATAAACAGGAAGATGTAAAATATGACATCAAAAATACAATGTGGGGGAGGGTAATAAAAAATGTAGACCTTTTAAAATGTGTTTTAATTTAAATTCATACCAGTTTAAAACAAGTAGATATAGTAGACATATATGAACCCATGGTAACCACAAATCAAAAACCTATAATATAGGGCTTCCCTGGTGGCTAAGAATCCGCCTGCCACTGCAGGGGACATGGGTTCGAGCTCTTGTCTGGGAAGATCCCACATGCCATGGAGCAACTAAGCCTGTGCGCCACAACTGCTGAGCCTGTGTGCCACAACTACTGAAGCCCATGTGCCTAGAGCCCATGCTCCGCAACAAAGAGTAGCCCCCACTTGCCACAACTAGAGAAAGCCCACGTGCAGCAACAAAGACCCAACTCAGCCAAAAATAAATAAATAAATAAATAAAATTTATTTTTTAAAATCCTATAATATATACACAAAAACTAAAAAGAAAGGGACACAAGCATACTACAAAAGAAAATCATCAAACCACAATGGTTGAAACAAAAAGAAGAAACAAACTGAGAAGAACTACAAAAACAATTGGAAAACAAGTAGTAAAATGACAATAAGTACATACCTACTGGGACTTCTCTGGTGGTGCAGTGGTTAAGAATCTGTCTGCCAATGCAAGGGACACAGGTTCGAGCTCTTGTCCGGGAAGATCTCACATGCCATGGAGCAACTAAACCCGTGCACCACAACTATTGAGCCTGCACTCTAGAGACCGTGAGCCACAACTACTGAGCCCACATGCCTAGAGCCCATGCTCTGCAATGAGAGAAGCCACCACAATGAGAAGCCCGCGCACCACAGCAAAGAGTAGCCCCCGCTCGCTGCAACTAGAGAAAGCCCGCTCACAGCAACGAAGACCCAACACAGAAAATAAATAAAAACAAATAAATAAATTTATAAAAAATAATAAGTACATATCTATCAATAATTACTTTAAATGTCAATGGACTAAATGCTCCAATCAAAAGACATAGGGTGGCTGATTGGATAAAAGAACAAGACCCTTCTATATACTGCCTACAAGAGAATGACTTCAGAGGTAAAGACACACACAGACTGAACATGAGGGGATGGAAAAAGATATTTCATGCAAATGGAAACAACAAGAAAGCAGGGGTAGCAATACTCATGTCAGGCTAAATAGACTTTTTTAAAAGGTTATAACAAAAGACACCATATAACGATAAAGGGATCAATAAAAGAAGAGGATATTACACTCGTTAACATATACACACCAAATACAGGAGCACCTAAATATATAAAGCAAATACTAACAGACATAAAAGGAGAAGCTGACAATAATACAATAATAGCGGGGGACTTTAACAACCCACTTACATCAGTGGAGCGATCATCCAGACAGAAAATCAATAAGGCAATAATGGTCTTAAATGACACAATAGACCAGTTGAACTTAATAGATATCTACAGGACAATACATCCAAAAACAGCAGAATACACATACTTTTCAAGTGCACAAGGAACATTCTCCAGGATAGGTCACATGCTGGACCACAAAGCAAGCCTCTGTAAATTTAAGAAAATTAAAATCATATCAAGTATCTTTTCCAACCACAATGCTATGAGATTAGAAATCAACTACAAGAGGACTTCCCTGGTGGTCCGGTGGTTAAGACTCTGTGCTTCCAATATAGGGGGCATGGGTTCAACCCCTGGTCAGGGAAATAAGATCCCACATGTCACGTCGTGCGGACAAAAAATAAATAAATAAATACTAAAATAAATAAATAAATAAAAATAATTTTTTAAATAATCGAATACAAGAGAAAACTGCAAAAAACACAAACACCTGGAGGCCGAACAGTTTGCTACCAAACAATAATGGATCACTGAAGAAATCAAAGAGGAAATTTAAGAATACCTAGAGACAAATGACAATGAAAACATGATGATCCAAATCCTATGGGATGCAGCAAAAGCGGTTTTAAGAGAGAAGTTTACAGCAATACAATCTTACCTTAGGAAACAAGCAAAATCTCAAATAAACAACCTAACATTACACCTAAAACAACTAGAGAAAGGAGAACAGACAAAACCCAAAGTTAGTAGAAGCAAAGAAATAATAAAGATCAGAGCAGAAATAAATACAACAGAGACTAAGAAAACAATAGAAAAGATCAATGAAACTAAAAGCTGGTTCTTTGAAAAGACAAACAAAATTGATAAACCTTTAGCCAGACTCATCAAGAAAAAAAGGGAGAGGGCCCAAATCAATAAAATTAGACATGAAAAGAGAAGTTACAACTGACACCACAGAAATACAAAGGACCATAAGAGACTACTACAAGCAATTATATGCCAATAAAATGGACAAATTCTAAGAAAGGTACAATCTCCCAAGACTGAACCAGGAAGAAATAGAAAATACGAACACACCAACTACAAGTACTGAAATTGAATCTGTGATTTTCAATTTTTCAATAAAACTCCCAACAAACAAAAGTCCAGGACCAGATATCCTCACAGGCAAATTATATCAAACGTTTAGAGAAGAGTTAACCCCTATCCTTCTGAAAGTATTCCAAAAAATTAGAGTAAGGAACACTTCTAGAGTCGTTCTAAGAGGTCACCATCACCCTGATATCAAAATCTGACAAAGATACCATAAAAAACGAAAATTACAGGCCAATACCACTGATAAACATAGATGCAAAAATCCTCAACAAAATACTAGCATACCAAATCCAACAATACAATGAAAGGATCATACACCATGGTCAAGTGGGATTTGTCCCAGGGATGCAGGGATTTTTCAGTATCCGGAAATCAATCAGTGTGATACACTACATTAACAAACTGAAGAATAAAGACCATATGATCATCTCAATAGATGCAGAAAAAGCTTTTGACAAAATTCAACACCAATTCATGATAAAAACTCTCCAGAAAGTGGGCATAGAGGCAACCTACCTCAACATAATAAAGGCCATAAACGACAAACCCACAGCAAACATCATTCTCAATGGTGAAAAACTGAAAGCATTTCCTCTAAGATCAGGAACAAGACAAGGATGTCCACTCTTGCCACTTTTATTCAAAATAATTTTGGAAGTCCTAGCCAGAGCAATCAGAGAAGAAAAAGAAATAAAAGGGATCCAAACTGGAAAAGAAGAAGTAAAACTGTCACTGTTTGCAGATGACATGGTACTTTACATAGCAAATCCTAAAGACACCACCAGAAAACTACTAGAGCACATCAATGAATTTGGTAAAGTTGCAGGATACAAAATTAATGTACAGAAATCTGTTGTATTTCTATATACTAGCAATGAAAGATCAGAAAGAGGAATTAAGGAAACAACCCCATTTACCACTGCAACAAAAAGAATAAAATACCTAGGAATAAACCTACCTAAGGAGGCAAAAGACCTGTATGCCAAAAACTATAAGACACTAATGAAAGAAATTGAAGATGACACAAACAAATGGAAAGATATACCATGTTCTTGGATTGGAAGAATCAATATTGTCAAAATGACTATACTACCCAAGACAATCTATTTCAATGCAATCCCTATCAAATTATCAATGGCAGTTTTCACCAAACTAGAACAAAAAATTTTTAAATTTGTATGGAAAGACACTGAATAGCCAAAGCAACCTTGAGAAAGAAAAATGGAGCTGAAGGAATCAGGCTCCCTGACTTCAGACTATACTACAAAGCTACAGTCATCAAGACAGTATGGTACTGGCACAAAAACAGAAATATAGATCAATGGAACAGGATAGAAAGCCCAGAAATAAACCCACACACCTATGGTCAATTAATCTACAACAAAGGAGGCAAGAATACACAATGGAGAAAAGACAGTCTCTTCAATAAGTGGTGATGTGAAAACTGGACAGCTACATGTGAAAGAATGAAATTAGAAACTTCTCTAACACCATACACAAAAATAAACTCAAACTGGTTTAAAGACCTAAATGTAAGACCAGATACTATAATTCTCCTAAAGGAAAACATTGGCAGGACAGACTTTGACATAAATCACAGCAATATCTTTTTGGATTCGTCTTTCGTCTCCTAGAGTAATGGAAATAAGAACAAAAATAAACAAATGGGACCTAATTAAGCTTAAAAGCTTTTGCACAGCAAAGGAAACCATAAACAAAACAAAAAGACAACATAAAGAGTGGTAGAAAATATTTGCAAATGATGTGACCAACAAGGGATTAATTTCCAAAATATACAAACAGCTCATACAGCTAAATAACAAAAAAACAAACAACTCAATCAAAAATTGGGCAGAAGATCTAAACAGACACTTCTTCAAAGAAGACATACAGATGGCCAAAAGGCACATGAAAAGATCCTCAACATTGCTAATTATTAGAGAAATGCAAATCAAAACTACAATGAAGTATCACTTCACACCAGTCAGAATGGCCATTATCAAAAAGTCTACAATTAATAAATGCTGGAGAGGGTGTGGAGAAAAGGGAACCCTCCTACTCTGTTGGTGGGAATGTAAATTGGTACAGCTACTATGGAGAACAGTATGGAGGTTCCTTAAAAAACTAGAAATAGAACTACCATATGACTCAATAATCTCACTACTGCACATATACCCTGAGAAAACTATAATTCAAAACGCCACATGCACCCCAATGTTCATTTCAGCTCTATTTCTGTAGCCAGGACATGGAAGCAACCTAAATGTCCATCAACAGAGGAATGGATAAAGAAGATGTGATAGGGGCTTCCCTGGTGGCACAGTGGTTGAGAATCCGCCTGCCAATGCAGGAGACAAGGGTTCGAGCCCTGGTCTGGGAAGATCCCACATGCCGCGGAGCAACTAGGCCCGTGAGCCACAATTACTGAGCCTGCGCGTCTGGAGCCTGTGCTCCACAACAAGAGAGGCCGCGATAGTGAGAGGCTTGCGCACCGCGATGAAGAGTGGCCCCCACTTGCCGCAACTAGAGAAAGCCCTCGCACAGAAACGAAGACACAACACAGCCATAAATAAATAAATAAATAAATAAAATTAAAAAAAAAAAAAAGATGTGATATATATATATCACATATATATCACAACAGTAATGGAATGTTACTCAGCCATAAAAAAGAATGAAATTCTGCCATTTACGGCAGCATGGATAGACCTAGTGAATATTATACTTGGTGAAATAAGTCAGACAGAGAAAGACAAGTACTATATGATATCGCTTATATGTGGAATCTAAAAAATAAAACAAAGGAATGCATACAGCAAAATAGAAACCGACTCACAGATTTGGAAAACAAAGTAGTGGTTACTAGTGGGGAGAGGGGAGGAGGAAGGGGCAAGATAGGGGTATGGGATCAAAAGATTCAAACTATGAGGTATAAAATAGATAAGCAACAAGGATATATTGTATAGCTCAGGGAATTATAGCTATGATAACAACTTTTAATGCAGTATAATCTGTAAAAATACTGAATCAATCTGCTGTACACCTGAATCTAATATAATATTATAAATCAGATATACTTCAATTTTTTTAAAAAGGAGAGAAATTGGGAAATTGGCTTAGAGGAGATCAACCTGCTGTCATCTCACAGCCAGTGAATCCTTAGGCCCGGGGTAATTTGCATGCATCTTGGAATCCTTTGGGGAATGCTGATAAAAGGAGTTTCATTTATCCAGATATTTTAATAGGAATCTGGAGGCAACTGGAACTGCTGTCTTTTAGAGAATGTGCTCTTGTAGGCTGCTCTTGCTCTGGCCTTTCCCCCTCCACCTTCTCCCCAACCCGCTACCATCAGTACATTTTATAAGAAAAAGAATTGAGAGATTTCATTTCCATAGGACATAGAATTTGGAGAAATAACTTGAATCTCAATCAAGAACCACCTTCCACTTGCCCATCAAGATTGGGAAATCAGGGCTCCAAACAGGAAGTGACTCTATACATCTTCTTTCCATAGTGAGCAGACCTCAAAACTTTTACCTTGGTTCCCACTTCAGTACTGTTTATACTGTTGGGGAAATATAACTAAAAACAAAATCTCTTCCCAGCCCAGAAACCTTCTCCACAAAGGCCAAAGAGAAAGAAAACAATTTTATTAAATTGTTTATTGAACAATTTAAAAGTTGAATAAGTATTAAACCAGAATATGATGCAAGAACAGGCAATCCACTAAGAGATTACAAAGACAAAGAAATCTCACCCTTTTATACAGCTGTTACAAGCTGAATCTTTTCCTCTTCAAAATTTATATGTTGAAGTCCTAACTCCCAGAACCTTGGAATATGACTGTATTTGGAGATAGGACCTTTAAAGAGGTGATTAAAAGGAGGGCCCTAATCCAATCTGACTCATGTCCTTATAAGAAGAGGAAATTTGGACACACAAAGAGCCACCAAGGGGACTTCCCTGGTATCGCAGTGGTTGAGAATCCACCTGCCAATGCAGGGGATACAGGTTCAAGCCCTGGTCCGGGAAGATCCCACATGCCGCGGAGAAACTAAGCCCGTGCCCCACAGCTACTGAGCCCACGCACCACAACTACTGAAGCCCGCGCGCCTAGAGCCTGTGCTCTGCAACAAGAGAAGCCACCACAATGAGAAGCCTGCACACCGCAACAAAGAGTAGCCCCTGCTCTCCACAAATAGAGAAAAGCCCGCACGTGGCAATGAAGACCCAACACAGCCAAAAATAAAATAAAATTTAAAAAAATAAATAAATAAAATGAAAGCCACCGGGGTGTGTGTGCACAACAGAAAAACCATGTGAGGACACAGCAAGAAGGCAGCCATCTGCAAGCCAAGGAGAGGCCTCAGAAGAAACAAAACCTGCCGACACCTTGATCTTGGACTTTTAGCCTCCAGAACTGTGAGAAAATTAATTTCTGTCATTTAAGGTGCCCAGTCTGTGGTATTTTGTTATGGCAGCCCTAACAAACCAAAGCAGATGCAATCCATTTCAAACATGTTCTCAAGCGAAACAAGAGCTAGTCCTCAGGTAAGAGGACTTGTCACATATAGTTTATCCTATATTCACCTGGTAACTGAGGTGGCCATCTATGTCTGCTAATTGGTTTTAACCAAAAGAAAAATAAACTTCTCATATCTTTATGAAAGGAGGAAGTTTTACAACTTGGAGCAGGTCACCCACTGAGGTTAGGCCCCTACCTTCTCCCAGAAACTGGGATATAGGTGTTCTGTCTCCCTTAATGGTTACCTTTCAAAGAAAAGTCTCCCAGGATGGATGGTGATGCAATCGTACAACAATGAGAATGTATCTAATGCCACTGAACCATTCACTTTAAAATGGCTAACATGGAATATGTATGTAAAAATTTGGTTTAAAAGAGCTATATTCATGTGTATATTTTCATATATATGACAGAACAGAATATGTATGAATAGTGCTAATGTTATATCTGTATTTTTATTATTCCTGACTTAAATTACTTCTCAAAGTGTGTTTATACTATGAATTAATATGATGTATTCCTCACATTATGCTTTAATAATCTTTTTCTTAATGAGCCATGATATATGTATGTAAATATTCTAGTTTCCATGCCTGTGTTTATAACCCATATCTTTAATACATTCAAAAAAGAAAAAGAAAAAATAAATGGCTAACATGGTAAATTTTATGTTATATATATTTCGCCACAATTTTAAAAAGAGAGATGGTTCCCAAGTCCTTAAAAGGCATTCCTGGGTTGTAAAACTGGCAAGATGCTTTTGAAAAGATTTACATACATCTCAAAGGGGTAGAGAAAGAATTTGTAAGTTTTCTTTTAAAAATGCTCTAAGGAAAAGGAGGGGAGAAGTCTCTTTTCTTATTCTCAACAGTGCCCTTACAACTTAAATTCTATTCCTTAATTTCACACTTAAGGAAACTGAGGTCCAGAATGATAAAAGAACTTGCCTGAGGTCACACTTGGTGAATGGCAAAGCCTGAACTTGAATTCAGATGTCCTGACATCCAGGCTAGTTCTCACTTCCGAGATCCCTCCAGAGAGAGTAAAGCCCCTATACCTGTACCTGGACAAGCAGCGTCTTACCTTGAAGCTCACTGCCCAGCTGCTGTGCATATTAAGGAGTCAATGTCCTTTGGCGACGTCTGTGTGGCTAGAGACAACAAAACAACTCATCTCAGTTTAGGCCAAATACAAACCACCAAGAAGCCTCTCGGGGCCCTCACTCCCTGCTGCAAGGGAGTACCTGCTCACAGTGCTTAGGGAAGTGTCCCTGCCTTCCTTTCTAATCTGTCTTGACTTGGATAGATGGTATAAATTCTATACTCCCCCTCTGCTTCTAGGCCAAGGAGAAGCCCTTTGAAGGCAGGGCTTTGAAGAAGCAAAGCTTTGAAGGGGTTAGGAGAGAAAATCCTGGTGCTTGGCCCAATGTGGTGCCATCTCCAAGAGGCTGGCTTATATTGTTCCAGGCACTAACAATAATAGCGACTACATTTCTACAGCACTTAACAGTTTCTAAAATTCTGTAAAACTGCCTTTATCATCACAATAACCTTCTGAGTAAAAATGGAAGGCTTTACACACATCCACTACCTACCTTCCCCTTCCCCTAATACACACACACACACACTCACACACACACACACACACACCACCACACATACCACTTCACCCTCCTGTCAAAATATACACATACATCTTTTCCCTCCACACCCAACCTATTATTTTTTAGTTAAAAACCTTAAGGACATTCAGGAGTTTGACCAAGTTGCTGACACAGGAGGCTCCTGAACTCCCGTTCTCCCATGCACACTCCAAATATACAGCTATAGACAGAGCAGTTCCCTCTGAAATAAATACAGAAACTAGCTGAGAAACTCTTACACGTCAGGCAAATGAGAAAATACCCATATCAAAACAGGTAGGAAAAACTGAGACACACTCTCACCATAGACTCTACTCCCAGCACAGCACCATGTACTTGGAAAGGAATTCCCAACACCCAGCTTCTCCCTGAAATGCAAAGGGTTTGGACCCACATTTTGTGATCTAACTTTTAACCTGAGGGATAGGCCCCCAGAACACCAGGCTCTGAAAGCCAGTGGGGCTTGCATCCACAAGTCCCACAGGATTGTAGCAAACAAAGACACATTTCTTAATGGTTTCAGGAATACACCACCCTGGTTACACACCTCAGGCCAAGCACAGAGGGAACAGGCAAAAATGCTCATCTACCAGTTTCTTCCTGAAAGCGACTTAAATACATATTTTCCCAGCTGCTGCCTGTTCCAATCAGCCTGCATCTAGGTACTAAATGCATTCCTCCCCTTTGGCACACTGACAGGTCTTGACACGCCTACTACTAAATAGTCATTAAGAACAAAGAAGGCACTTTGGACAATCACAAAGGTTTGTGAGACAATTAAGAGCTAGGGCTGGGCTGAGCAATAAGGTTCATCTCCTACATGAGGCCACTCCATCAAGACTGGGAGAGTTGGCTCTTTTATCTAATTTACATAAACCAACACAAAGAGCCAAAGAAAATGAAGAAACAGAGATATATGTTCCAAACAAAGTTAAAAGATAAAACTCTAGAAACAGACCTTAATGAAACAGAGATAAGGGATTTACCTGATAAAGCATTCAAAATAATGGTCATAGTCTCTTCAGCAAGTGGTGTTGGGAAAGTTGGATGCTGCATGTAAATCAATGAAGTTAGAACATTCCCTCATACCCTACACAAAAATAAACTCAAAATAGCTTAAAAACTTAAATATAAGACATGACACAACAAAACTCCCAGAAGAGAACATAGGCAAAACACTCTCTGACACAAATCAAAGCAATGTTTTCTTAGGTCAGTCTCCCAAGGCAATAGAAATAAAAGCAAAAATAAATAAATGGGACCTAATCAAACTTATAAGCTTTTGCATAGCAAAGAAAACCATAAAAAAAAAAAAAAACCCACAACCTATGGACCGGGAGAAAATATTTGCAAATGATGTAACTAACAAGGGCTTAATTTTCAAAATACACAAACAGCTCATACAACTCAATAACAACAACAACAAAAAAACCAATCAAAAAATGGGCAGAAGACCTTATTAGACATTTCTCCAAAGAAGACATACAGATGGCCAATAGGCACATGAAAAGATGCTGAACATTGCTAATTATTAGAGAAATGCAAATCAAAACTACAATGAGGTATCACTTCACACCAGTCAGAATGGCCATCATCAAAAAGTCTACAAACAATAAATGCTGGAGGGGATGTGGAGAAAAGGGAACCCTCTTGCACTGTTGGTGGGAATGTAAACTGATACAGCCACTATGAAGGACAGTATGGAGGCTCCTTAAAAAACTAAAAATAGAGCTACCATATGACCCAGCAATCCCACTACTGGGCATATACCCTGAGAAAACCATAATTCAAAAAGAGTCATGTACCACAGTGTTCATTGCAGCTCTATTTACAATAGCCAGGATATGGAAGCAACCTAAATGTCCATCGACAGATGAATGGATAAAGAAGATGTGGCACATATATACAATGGAATATTACTCAGCCATAAAAAGACACAAAATTGAGTTATTTGTAGAGAGGTGGATGGACCTAGAGACTGTCATACAGAGTAAAGTAAGTCAGAAAGAGAAAAACAAATACCATATGCTAACACATATATATGGAATCTTAACAAAAAAAAATGGTACTGATGAACCTAGGGGCAGGACAGCAATAAAGACACAGATGTAGAGAATGGCCTTGAGGACACAGGGAGGGGGAAGGGTAAGCTGGGATGAAGTGAGAGAGTGGCATGGACATATATACACTACCAAATGTAAAATAGATAGCTAATGGGAAGCAGCTGCATAGCACAGGGAGATCAGCTTGGTGCTTTGTGTCCACCTAGAGGGGTGGGATAGGGAGGGTGGGAGGGAGACACAGAGGGAGGAGATATGGGGATGTATATATATGTATAGCTGATTCACTTTGTTATACAGCAGAAACTAACACACCATTGTAAAGCAATTATATCCCAATAAAGATGTTAAAAAAAAAAAAAAGTCTACAAATAAGGGAATTCCCTGGCAGTCCAGTGGTTGGGACTCCATGCTTTCACTGCTGAGGGTCTGAGTTGGATCCCTGCTTAGGGAACTAAGATCCCAGAAGCTGTGTGACATAGCCAAAAATAAAAAGGTCTACAAATAACTAATGCTGGAGAGGGTATGGAGAAAAGGGAACCCTTCTACACTGTTGGTGAAAATGTAAATTGGTACAGCCACTATGGAGAAAGGTATGGAGTTTCCTTAAAAGATAAAAATAGAGCTACCATTCGATCCAGTAATCCCACTCCTAGGCATATATCTGGAGAAAACCATAATTCAAAAATATACATGTACCCCAATATTCATTGCAGCACTATTTACAGTAGCCAAGACATGGAAGCAACCTAAATGTCCATTGACAGATGAATGGATAAAGAAGATGTGGTATGTGTATATATATATATATATATATATATATATATATATATATATATATACATATACACACACACACACACACACACACACACAATGGAATACTACTCAGCCATAAAAAAAGAATGAAATAATGCCATTTGCAGCAACATGGATGGACCTAGAGATTATCATACTAAGTGAAGTAAATAGACAGAGAAAGACAAATATTATATAATATCACTTATATGAGGGATCTAAAATATGATACAAATGAACTTATTTACAAAGCAGAAACAGATTCACACATATCTTACGGTTATGAAAGGGGAAAGGGAGGGAGGGATAAATTAGGAGTATGGGATTAGCAGATACAAACTACTATATATAAAATAGATAAACAAAAAGTCCTACTGTATAGCACAGGGAACTATATTCAATATCTTATAATAAACCATAATGTAAAAGCATATGAAAAAGAATATATATATACATATGTATAACTGAATCACTTTGCTGTACACCAGAAACTAATACAACATTGTAAATGAACTATACATCAATTTTTAAAAAATGGTCATAAAGATGCTCACTTAAGTCAGGAGAACAATTCATGAACAAAGTGAGAATTCCAACGGAGACGGAAAATATAAGAATACGAAACAGAAATCACAGAACTGAGGAGTATAATAACCAAAATGAAAAATTCAATAAAGGAGTTCAACAAGAGACTACATCAAGTGAAAGAAAGGATCAGCCAACTTGAACACAGGGCAATGGAATTCATTGCATCAGAGAAGCAAAAAGAAAAGAGTGAGAAAAAGTGACGATAAGAGATTTGTGGGACACCATCAGGCAGACCAATATATGCATTCTAGAGGTCCCAGAAATATAATTGAAAGAAAGGGGCAGAAAACCGATTCAAAGAAAAATTGGCTGAAAACTTCCCGAACCTGGGGAAAGAAACAGATATCCAGATCCAGGAAGCCCAGAGAGTACCAAATAAGATAAATCAGAAGAGACCCACACTGCGACAGACTATAATCATCAGACAGACTTTAAGCCAAAGACTGTAACAAGAGACAAAGAAGATAATAATAATAAATGTTGTTATTATTGTCTATAATAATTAAGAGGTTAATTCATCAAGAGCATATAATAATTATAAATATAGATGCACCCAACAACAGGATAAATAAATATATAAAGCAAATATTAACAGATCTGAATATGAACAGATCAGAACTAGACAGCAATATAATAATAGTAGGGTACTTCAATAACCCACTTTCAGTAATGAATAGATCATCTAGAGAGAAAATCAACAAGGAGACATTGGCCTTAAACAACGCATTAGATGAGATAGACCTAATAAACTTTTATAGAACATTCCATCTGACAGTAACAGAATACACATTCTACTCAAGCACACATGAAACACTCTCTAGGATAGATCATATGTTAGGCCACCAAAAAAAGTCTTAATAAATTTAAATAGATTGAAATCATATTAATCATCTTTTCTTATCACAGTGGTATGAAATTAGAAATGAGTTACAAGAAGGAAACTGGGACTTCACAAATATGTGGAGATTAAGGAACACAGTACTGAACAACCAATGGGTCAAAGAAAAAAATCAAAAGAGAAATCAAAAAATATCTTGAGACAAATGAAAATGGAAACATAACATACCAAAACTTATGGGATGTATTAAAAGCAGTTGTGAGAGGGAAATTTATAGTGATAAATACCTACATTAAGAAAAAAGAAATATTTCAAATAAACAACCTAACTTTATATCTCAAGGAACAAAAAAAAAGAAGAAGAAGACAAACTAAGCCCAAAGTTAGTAGAAGGAAGGAAATAACAAAATCAGAACAGAAAAAAATGAAATAGAGACTAAAAATACAAAAAGATCAATGAAACTATGAGCTATTTTTTTTTTAATAATAAACATTTAGCTAGAATTACCAAGATAAAAAGAGAGAGGACTTACTTAAATAAATAAAATTATAAGTGAAAGAAGAGACATTATAACTAATACCACAGAAATTCAAAGGATCATAAGAGACTACTATGAACAATTATACACCAACATATTGGACAACCTATAAGAAATGGATAAATTCCTAGCAAACTACAACTTACCAAGACTGAATTATGAAGAAAAAGAAAATCTGAATGAAAAAATTACTAGTAAGGAGATTGAATCAGTAATCAAAAACCTCCCCACAAACAAAATTCCAGGATAGATGGTTTCACTGGTGAATTCTACCAAACATTTAAAGAAGAATTATTAGCAACCCTTCTCAAACTCTTCCAAAAAATAGAAGAGGAGGGAACATTTCCAAGTTCATGTTATGAGGCCAGCATTACACTGATACCAAAACTAGGCAAAAATGTCACAAGAAAAGAAAGTTATAGGCCAATATCCCTGATGAACATAGATGCAAAAACCCTTAACAAAATATTAGAAAACTGAATTTAACAATATATTAAAAGGATCATACACCATGATCAAGTGGGATTTATTCCAGGATACAAGAATGGTTCAACACCTGCAAATCAGTCAAGGT
The DNA here is from genome assembly GCF_028023285.1 of Balaenoptera ricei. Classification (NCBI taxonomy): domain Eukaryota; kingdom Metazoa; phylum Chordata; class Mammalia; order Artiodactyla; family Balaenopteridae; genus Balaenoptera; species Balaenoptera ricei. The sequence continues at coordinate 52,604,380 of NC_082646.1, read as the reverse complement.
GGTACACCACATTAACAAAGGATAAAAATCATATGGTCATCTCAATAGATGCAGAAAAATCATTTGACAAAATTCAACATCTATTTATGATAAAATCTCTCAACGAAGTGGGTATGGAGGGAACGTATCTCAACATAATAAAGACCATAGATGACAAACCTACAGCCAACATCATACTTAACAGTGAAAAGCTAAAAGTTTTTCCTCTTAGATTGGGAACAGGACAAGGATGCCCACTCTCACCATTTTTATTCCATAAAGTACTGGAAATCTTAGCCAGAGCAACTAGGCAAGAAAAAGAAATAAAAGACATTCAGATCAGAAAGAAGTTAAACTGCCTCTATTTGCAGATGACATGATATTTTATATAGAAAACCCTGAAGACTCCACCAAAAGTAAATTTGAAGGATACAAAATCAACATACAAAAATCAGTTGTTGTGTCTATATACTAACAATAAACTATCAAAAAGAGAAATAAAGAAACAATCCTATTTACAGTAGCATGAAAAACAATAAAATACTTAGGAATAAATTTAACCAGGGAGGTCAAAGACTTATACACTGAGAATGATAAGATTTTAGTGGAAGAAATTGAAGAAGACACAAATAAATGGAAAGATATTCTGATATTCCGTACTCATGGATTGGAAGAGTATTGTTAAAATGTCCATACTACTAAAAAAAACTACAGATTCAATGCAATCCCTATAAAAATTCCAATGGCATTTTTCACAGAAATAGAAAAAACAACCCTGAAATTTGTATGGAACTACAAAAGACTCTGAATAGCCAAAGCAATCTTGAGAAAGAAGAACCATGCTGGAGGCATCACACTTCCTTGTTTCAAAACATATCACAAAGCTATAATAATCAAAACAGTATGGTTCTGGCATAAAAATAGAAATAGAGACAAGTAGAACAGATAAAGAACCCCAAAATAGACCCACACATTTATGGTAAACTGATCTTCAGCAAGGGTGCCAGGAATACACAATGGGGAAAGGATAGCCTCTTCAATAAATGGTACTGGGAAAATGGGAATTCTCATGCAAAAGAATGAAATTGGAACCCTATTTTACACTATACACTAAAATCAACTCAAAATGTATTAAAGACGTAAAGTTAAGACCTGAAACTGTAAAACCCTTAGAAGAAAATATAGGGGGAAAGTTTCCTGACATTGGCATTGGCAATGACTTCTTTGGATATGACACCAAAAGCACAAGCAGCAAAAGAAACAAATCAACAAAATGAAAAAGCAACCTATGAAATGGGAGAAAATATTTACAAACCACACATCTGATAAGGGGTTAATATTAAAAATATGCAAGAAACTTTCACAAATCAATAGCAAAAATACAAATAACCTGACTTTAAGATGGGCAAAAGACCTGGATAGACATTTCTCCAAAGAAAAAAATATTTGAAGATCATAATAATGAGTTTAACTAAAACACAAGCCATAGAGACGTGATGCACGGCAACCTTTTTCAACAACAGTCCCCCGATAAAATTAAATCTTACAGAAAATATTTCGAATGACTTTGTTTTTTTAAATTCTCTTAAGGATGGTGCCATTTCTAGATGCAATGGAGAAAAGTTAATTCATTACACACAATAGATACTTTAAGCATTGGGGCATAATTCCTTCACTGAATACACAAAAAAGACTTGAATTGAGAGTCTGAGAAAGAGAGAAGGGTCAAGAAGGAAGCCTGGGCTTCAGGCTTGGCACCTGAGAAGCTGGGAGTTCTATTTACTGAAACTAGAAACACAGCACTCCACCCCCACCACTCTGGTTGTAGAGAGTTCTGCTGCATCTAGAGTGATATTTCTTGTCCTTTCTGTCCAATCTGCTTGGATGTCCCACAAGCAGAATCACTCCTCATGTCCTGAAACCAAGTTCTCATTTTTCATTCCCCTACATTCCCTCTCTACTTTCAGTTGGTTGGACTTTACCCTGGAGATGACAGAAAGTCAGTGTTTTGCAATCATCAGTTCAAGGGCAGGGTCTACACAGATGTATCTGTGCAATCTCACAGTGCCTGCCACAGGGCAGGTGCTCCATACATATTGAGTGAATAATTAGTTATGCAATTATGATGACTAAACCATTTGGAACTTCCTAAGCAAGAAAGTGACTTAAGATTTGTCTTTAATAGGATTACTCTGGCTGCAGTGTGCAGAATCTCCTAGAGTAGGTTTTCTCAACCTCGGCACTACTGATATTTGAACTGATTAATTCTCTGTTGTGAGGGGCTGTCCTGTGCATTGTAGGATGTTTAGCATCCTACATCCCTGGCCTCTACCCACTAATTACCATTAGCTCTCCTGTCCCCAGTTATGAAAGCAAAAATGTCTCTTCAGACATTGGCGATGTTCTCTAGGAAGCAAAATTGTCCCGGGATGAGAACCACTGTCCTGAAGGGAAAAGAAAATGAAAGGTCAGGAGGCCATTCACCATATAATGTCATAGGAGGACGAAGAGGAAGTACAGTCACATTGATTGAAAATGTCTACTATGTGCTGGGCACTTTGCATATGTTATCATATTCTAAAGAGGGATATGGGATAAGAGAGCCCTACCCCCATACCAACTGCCCCCTAAAATCCCTTCAGGGTTACCTGAGGTCAAGCTCCCAAATGATTAAACCCTAAAACAGACACCATCACTTTCCCTGGCCCCATATGAACGCGGTGGAGTCTAATTCCCACGCCATGTCAAAGAGAAGTGTTTGACATTGTTCCATGGATATTAATTTAAGTTATTCTGGGGAGGCCTCAAAGTCACTTTCCAGTCAGGTCCAAGGGGGGACAGGGCAGAGGTTCTTTGCACAAGGTGGTCAAACTCCAGAACTTGGGTATCTTATTCCTTTGTCCAAGCCCTCAGCCACCCTTGGGGAGCCTCTCCCTGGGGACCACACAGCAGCTGGGCAAAGAGTTGAATGTTGGAGCCGACCAGTTTTCCTGGTGAGGTCCAGCTCAGAGGGCCCTGGAAGGTGCCTCTGCATTCACTCAGCAGCTTGGGGACTCGGTTTGCTCCCACCAACGCCCGCTGATTGCTGCTGGTATTAATAACATAAGCAGCAGGAGGCTTTGCACCAGAATCAGGGCTGTCTGGATAATTATCTAGTGGCCTAGGACCAGTCAGTAAATTACTCTGTGACCTGAGAATTCAGCAGGTTACCACCATCACTCAGGCCTGCTCACTTTATTGCTCTCCCCTCCTGCTGCACTGACATTTATTTGTCTCGTTTACATTCAGAGCATTGATTTCATGCCTTTTGTTTTCTGTCTTAGAGGTGAGAAGTAGTTTCTTTAGGAAGGCTGGTTCTCAGGTCAGTGGGATAGCTGTAGTGACACAGGGAGCGGGGGAATACTGGAGTTTTTGTTTTCTGCAATCATTTAGTGTGCTCCCAGCACATCAACACCTGCTCTCTGTGGTACTCCCAAATGCATTTCTATCTTTTTTGTCAGAGTTGTGACACTCTCTAGTAAACTGCCTGTATATGTAAACTTGCGTATTGGGGAAGGGAAGGTCAGAGAAGAAAACCCATATCACTCCCTCCTCACACACTACACTTCAGCTATACCAAATGGGAATAGTACATTCAAATTAATTTTCCCAAATTACTTGGGGTATTTGCATAAACTGTTCCCTTTATCTAGAGCACTCTTTTCCCTCTCCTGCATTGCACTCTTACTCATCTTTCAGGTCTTACCTTAGATGTCACTACCTGCACCCCCCCGACCCAAGGAAGCTTTTCCTTGCCCATCCAGAACCCAGTTACTCATGCCCCTTCTGGGCTGCCATAGCATCCTATACCTTATTTTTATTACTAAATTCAGTTGGTTCCAATTACCTGTTCTCTTGTCTGTCCCATCTTTCAGATTGTGAGCTCAATGAGAACAAGAACCAGCTCACATCTGTTCCAGGCCCCCATTTAAAGTGGCCAAAAAAATGTAATAAGTAGACGTAGGAAGATCTATCTTAACTCTGTTTTCCAGGCAAACTCGTTTCCCAGCTTCAGATCAGCCAAGACACTCACTTACATATCCAACACCACTCTTCAAAGAGAGCTGTCGTGAAGTTTCCCAGTGGGGAACCTACAGCTTCAACTAAGGACTTTATTCCCATTCCCTGCAATTACCTACTTTATCTATCCCTCCTTTCAGTTCACCAATTTCTATAAATGCACCTGAAGATAATCCTGTAACTATCATTTATTGTTCACTTTAACTCCATAATCCATCTGAAAAACACAGATATTCCTGTCTCAGCTGATTAAACTGCTTTATAACCTTGATTAAGACATTTACATGCATTCAGCCTTGATTTCCTCTTACAGAGAATGAGTCCACGATCTCTTAAGTGCCTTCTATCATGAAAGTTTTCTGATTCTAAAATTTGAAGTATATTTTGTGATTCTGCACCATAAAAGTGGCTACCGTTCCCACTTTCTGCAAAACCCTTTTTAAAAAATATTATTATTTTTGGCTGCATTGCATGCGGGATCTTTCGTTGTGGCACGTGGGCTCCCCGTTGTGGCGCATGGGCTTCTCTCTGTAGTTGTGGCACGTGGGCTCAGTAGTTGCCACGTGCAGCTTCTCTAGTTGTGGCGCTCAGGCTCCAGAGCATATGGGCTCTGTAGTTGTGTCACACAGGTTCCCCAGTTGCAGCACACAGGGTCAGTAGTTGCAGCGTACAGGCTTATTTGCCCTGCGGCATGTGGGACCTTAGTTCCCTGACCAGGGATCGAACCAGCGTCCCCTGCATTGCAAGACAGATTCCTAACCACTGGACCACCAGGGAAGTCCTGTAAAACCCTTTTTGATAAACAAAATATAAATCAAGTAATTAATTAAAGTAAATAATTTACATACTTTTTCCACAAAGGTGCAGTATGAAAGATCATAATCTGGCCCCAACTTACTCGTCCAACCTGCCCACTCCATTATCATCACAAACTGCTTCTAGTTCCTCTCTGCACAGATGTTTTTCTAGCCAATGTGCTCTCTTACCCATGCTATTCCATCTGCCTTTCTCCTCTGTACACCTGGAAAACTTCTAATTCTGTTTTGAAACCCAGCTATGGTTAACTCCTCAGGGAAGTCTTCCTTGATTTGAGATGCAGCATGGCACAATGAGTAAGGGTTTAAACTGTAAAGTCAGACAGATTTGGGACTCTAATTTGGCCCACCACCTATGGTGGTGGAAAAGTGACTTAATTGATCTGACCAAGCCTCAGCCTCCTCATCTGTGCAATGGGCATAATAGTTCCTACCTCATAGGGCTAGAAGGATTGAATGAGGTAACCTAAGGAAAACATTTGACTCAGCTCCTGGCAAATAGTAAGTATTGTATAACATTTAGCTATTATTATTGACTCCAGGTTAAAATTAATCACTTCTGATGCATACTTATCAAGCTGAATTTTACATGCCTGTCTTCCCTACAAGATTATGACCTCCTTAAAGTTCAGAGACTTATTTGTATCTGTATTCCCAGAACTGTGCCCAGCACGTAGTAAGTAACGAATAAATGTTTTAATTGAATTATACATTTAGAAAAGAAAGGTATTCTTAAAAGAACAAGAATTTAAAATAATACTTTAAATAAAGTAAGGTAAAATAAAAAATAAAAGTGTACAACATGTTATCTGATCATGCTCTAGATTGGCTGTGACACTTTCACATTCATGTTCAGGTTTTCACTTTGATTCTCACAGTGAATTTATGTGGCAGGTATAATTATCCTGAGTTCACAAATGAGAGAAAGGACTTTGATTTTGCTTCAGATTCACAGAGCAATTTGCAGAACCCAAACCTGTATCACTTTTCTCCCCTCTTATGCTTCCCTTGCCCACCCCCACCCCCCAAAAAGGAGTAGCTCAACCACTCTTAAAACTCAGGTGTAAGATTTTAAGCTTCCACAAGTGATCCCTCACCCAGCACCCAATGAAAGCAGGCACAAAGAACAGGGCCCTTCTCTGAGATGCCATTCCCGCTGGTTACTGCGGCCCCGACTTCTTCGCACGCTGGTGGAGAAAGCATGCATGTGCTGTACATTTCGCCCTCAGCATTCAGGAGACACTTGGTTTCTGCCAGTGCTTTGGGCTCCTCCAGGCTTTTCCTGTACTTTTGTGCAGCTGAGAAGGTGAAGCATAAGGGTATCAAAAGCTGCAAACAGTCCCTACCTCTGGAGACAGGCATTTACTAGAAGAAAGAACGGACCAATGGCTTCCCAGAGCATTGTTCAGCCACATTAGAGAAAGGATTAAGCAGATACATTCAGCTATTCTAACAGATTTTCTTTAAGCTTTGAATACGCCTCTCACCCTCACTCAGATAATCACATTAGTTTTGTCATTAAAAGATCCCTTTTGTAGAAAGTACCTAAACCGCTTAAACCACCCAGAGAGGTTGCATACATTATCAAACACCAAGACAAACAAAAGGGATTTTCTGTTCCACATCTCAGTTTTCCTTATTTCTCAGAAAATCTGGGAAATCAAGGTAGAAATTATTTTGCAAATGGATAGTGGCAGGACAGCAATTCTCACTCCTTCCTTCCCTGGGAAGTCCCTTAGCAATCAGAACTGGGAAGGCTGAAAAACTTCTTCTGCACTGGGGCCAGCAGAAAACAAAAGTTTAGCCAGAGATGAAGACAGCAGAGAAAGGAGGGGGGTAGAAAGACTGTGCTTGCCTCTCTGCCACAGGAAATTGCATTTGGAACCAAGGAATGGTAGAAAAGCACAGGATTTGGGATCAGACCATGCCATTTACTAGATATGTGGCTAGTGGTTGGGGGTGGAAGTTTCTTCATTTTTCTTGGCCTCATGGTCCTCCTTTATAAAATGGAGGTAGGTAATATCTGCCTTGCTTCCCGCACAGGGATGTTAAGGGGCTCAAAATGAGAAAAGGCAGGCAGCAGAGTTCATGTAAACTATGATACAAGCATTACAGGGGAGGTTTCTTTTGGCTTTCTTTTTATAACCCCCATGACGATAGGAGCTATGTCTATCTTTTTCACAATAACATGATGGGTTCCTAACCCTTGGTACATGATGAGTGCTTAATACCTTTTTTTAAATAGTGCTTTTATTGCCTTTCTCACCAAGCTCCACCCACCCTGCAAACTTCCAGCCTTCAAGTCTCAGTTCAAATGTTACTTCTCCTTTAGAGCCTTCCTCAAACTTACAGGATGAATTCATCACTTCAGCTTTCATGCTCCCACAGCATTCTGAATGCAACTCAAATTCTTAGCCCAAAGTATTTAATCATCTGACATTGTGACTATCTCTCCCCTTTAATAGTGAGCTTCTTGAAAACAATAGGGCTTTACCTTTGAATTCTTACTACCTAACACTGTACTGCATAGAGTAGCCATTCAATAAACGTTTGAATGAACAAATGATAAATGAACAAACAATCCAAAGAATTGCAGTTATTCGGCCCAGTGAAGTTCAAGGAGTAACTTAAGAATTAAGTTACTTAAGAATTCAAGGAGTAACTTAAGAATCAGACTTCAAAATAAAGGTTATTAAATTTTAGAGACGATAATGTGTCTGTACTATACATTGTGCTATTGTGTTTTTTAGAGCGTTAGACTATTGGATGAGCTGAATAAACCATCAGTTTTTCATCTCCTTTGTTGGGTAAAACTTGAGGAAAGGACCTTAAATTATAATGGAGAAGATTTAGGTTAGACTAGAGTTTCTCGACACCAACATTATTGCCATCTGGGGCCAGACAATTCTTTGTTGTGAGAGGCTGTCCTTTGCACTGCAGGATGTCCACTAAATTAGATGCCAGTACAACCCACCCCCCTCCCCACACACACACATACACACCGACTTGTGATGACCAATAACATCTGAAGACATTGTCAAATGTCCCTGGGCGGTAAAATTGACACCAGTTGAAAACCACTGGCTTAGACCTAAAGAATAAACTCCCGCAGGTGAGGGTTTTGTGGCATCAGAAAAGGAGACAAACGAGGTGGTGTAACTCTGACCATGAGTTCCTCAGAGATAAAGCAGATGATTTACTTTACTGCTTTATATTGTACCTTCCATTCTGAAGGTAGATAGATTAACTAAATGAACTGACATCATGATAACATATGAAATGTCTCCTGTCGACCGTGAGATTTCTGAAACAAGAATAATCTGATAGCCTGTGTCGATGAAAAAGGAGGCCATTTATCAAATCATCTGGCTACTTCCACTGTACTGCACTTATTCAAGGGCATTTACTATATATCCTCAGTGTCATAGCACCTTACATATCACCTGAGCAAAAAGTTTCACTTGGAGTTTAATATCTTGGAGTTATTGATTGATGGTTTTCTGCACGCCTTTCTTTGGCTATTTGCATCTAGATTTCAGGGGCTACAAAACAAAGAAAAGCAGTTAAAACTACTCTCCCAAAGCTAAGGAGGAAGTTTGGTAACAGATGCAAACAACATTGCATAGAAGCACCTGATTCCCTATCTCTGCTCTGCCTCCACGTGGCTGGTGAGCTGCCACTGGTCCCATAGTTCATCTGTGAGCCAAGTAGGGTAATAGTAGATACAAATGTCTGAGTAGATTCAGAAGCAGTTTTTCAAACTACTTCATTTGTGTTACAAAACATCATTCCTTCCCCTTATTCAACTATCTACAATGACATTTAAACTGGCCAACGAACATCTATTCAGAAAAATTTTGACTGAGAGTGTTCCTCCAGACACTGTAAAATCTATATATTTCTAGATTAAGTCAGATCAGCAAATACACACACACACACACACACACACACACACACACACACCCAATATATATACATACCAGTAGTATATTTCATTAGCTCATTAGTTTAATCATTATACTTTGGTGTTATGATTTTCCTTTATACTGAAAGGTCATATAAGAATGAATACAGTGAAATTTAGCAATATGTATAGAGAAATTGAAAATCTTATTCATTACATTTTTCCACTTTCTGAGGCTCTTTCAGGAAGTTCCTGCCTGGGACTCTCCAGGCTGATTGATCTTAAGTACAGTGTGAACTGTTTAACTGACTTTGTTTTCCTCTTTGCAGATGGCTGATAAAAAGCTTAGAGCCAAATTTTCTTGGCCTCTATCATCAGAAAATGTCTAGAATTCCATGGCAGCATTCCCAAGTGTATGCTTGGCAGAGCATTAGTTCTTAAACGTTGTTGAAAAAGGGGTTATAGATCAAGTAAGTTTGGGAAATGTCACATTCTTGTTGATTTCACAATGAACGTGGCATATCAAAGTTTTGAGAGATTCTGTAGTAAAGATAATCTGTTTAAATTTATTTTAACCATGTTCAAACAGTTTGATCATGTACCTCTTTTTTATGTAACACCCACTTACGTCTGGCCTTACTAGCATTCTGTGGAAACTGTTCGATAAATGCTGCTTTATGGTTTGCATTCCTAGATCCATTTTACATCCCTATCCCTTTTAAATCTCTCTGTCCCATTTATGCTGTGCTTACTGTATATCTTTTAGATCACCTGAAATCCTTTCAGAACCAGGTGTGACAAAAATTTTTAAATAAATAATAAATAAACATGTGAGCCAAATGACCTTGGGCAAGTAACTTTCACATTCCAGGCCTGGGTTTCTTATTAAAGATGTTAGTCATGTTAAACACACATGTAGAACTAAATGATCCCAAGACTGCTTTTCAGCTCTGCAATTTTATGTATCTCCACTATTAGGCAGCAAAATCTGTTAAAACCAGCCCTTTCCTTCACCCCCTTGCGTTGAAAAGTGGCTCCAGAGAAATCTACCCACTTGAATGGCTATTTCTAGTCAATGTTCTATTCCCACCTAACATCAAGGCAGAGTTATATTCAGCTCCTTTGATAAAAAGTGCCAGACTGATGGAGTAGGAGAGGGAGCCTGAGGCATGAGTAGTTGAAGTGAGGGAAAATCAGTGAGTCCAAGTTTTAGAGGTACTGAGTACTTGGAGACCCAGGGAAGCCCAGGGCAGGAAGTACTTTCCAAAATCCAGGGAAGCCCAGGGCAGGAGGTCATGTAAGCACATCAGAGCTGTGAAAGATGCTTGGCTATAGAGATGGACAGAAAGCTTGGCCTTTCCACCCTGGAAAGTATCCATTTGTATAAATTTACCAAGGGCCTACTGAGACCAGCTGCCCAGCGCTGTGCCATTACTAGATGCTGATTACTAGAAGAAGTAAGGCATAGTCCCTGCTCTCAGATAGTTTGGTCTTCCTAAAAAGAGGGTGAAAACATTTAGCAATTTATTGCTAAATGTTTGGGGCATGTGTACTAAATTAGAGGTGGTCAGGAATTGCTGAAAGGTACTGGAGATGCAGAAATGAACAAGACAATCTCTACCTTGATGAAGTTTACATTCTAGCTGACACCCTAGGTGTGAACCTTGTTCTGTGACAGCATAGATTTGAAAGACTACTCCTTTGGGAAAGCTAAGAAAGACTTCACAGGAGAGGTAATCAAGTTGATCTGGGCTTTGAAGGATGCAAAGAAGTTTGCCAGTGAAAACACATTGGAGGGTAGTGATGAGAAGGGAATCAGACAGAGGAGCAGTATTTTATTTTATTTATTTATTTTTTAAAATACATTAATTAATTTTTTATATTATTGTATTTATTTTTGGCTGTGTTGTGTCTTCGTTGCTGCGCACGGGCTTTCTCTAGTTGCGGCGAGCGGGGGCTACTCTTCGTTGTGGCGCGTGGGTTTCTCATTGCGGCACGTGGGTTTCTCATTGCGGTGGCTTCTCGTGTTGTGGAGCATGGGCTCTAGGCCTGCGGGCTTCAGCAGTTGCGGCATGCAGGCTTCAGTAGTTGTGGATCGCAGGCTCCAGAGCGCAAGCTCAGTAGTTGTGGCACACAGGCTTAGTTGCTCCGCAGCATGTGGGATCTTCCCAGACCAGGGCTTGAACCTGTGTTCCCTGCATTGGCAGGCGGATTCTTAACCACTGCACCACCAGGGAAGCCCAGGAGCAGTATTTTAGAATAACAGAAATTTTTGTGTTTGAAGTGCAGGTTATTAGGAAAATGAAAGGCAGCAGTAAGAATGGGAAATGAGTGCAGAGAGGTAGATCCCAATTTTTGCAAAGGCTGTACCAGGGATCAAGTGATAGGTTGGCTCAGTGGAGTCAAATGTACTACAGTTGCAGGAGAATTAGGATGTTTGGGGTCTTCTTAAGAATGTATTGTGGTAAGTACAGTATAGTAGCAGCTCCTGAAGTATATTTCCTGAACACTAGTTCCTTGAGCTCACATCCCATCCCATGCTTTGATTACCATCTATTCACCATGGCTCTCCAACCCACACTGGGTTCCAGATCTTTACATCCAACAGTCCTACTTGACAGCTAGCTCCACTTGGTTATTTCAAAAGTATATAAAACTCAGCATGACAAAACTGAATTCATAATCTTCCTGCCAAACCTGTTCATCCAGTGGGGCTTTCTTTCCAGTCTATGGCACCACCATCTATCCAAGCGCACTAGTCAGAAATCATCAACCTTGACACCTGCCCAACTCTCATCTCATATAAAACTCATCACCAAATTCCACTGGCATTCCTTACCAAATCTCTCTCAAATTCATCCACTTCTCACTTCCACCTCTACCACCCTAGCCAAAGCTCTCTTTCTCTTACTTGGACAACTGCAACTGTGGCCTCCTATATTACATGCTTACCCCCTCCAATATACTCTCCAATTTATAGCCAGAGTGATCTCTTTAAATGAAAATCTGTTCATGTCACTCCCCCGAATTAAGGACAATCGACGGTTTCTCATTCCTTATAAAGACTCCTTATCATGGTCTACTTGAATGAGCTTCCTCCCTGCCCAGGTCTCCAGATTCATCTTATGTCACTTTCTCTGTGGTCATGGGGTCATCTGCTGTCCCATACAGAGGCCTTCTTTCAGTTCCTTGAGTATACTACACTCAGGGCTTTTGCACATGCCGTTTTCTCCACTCCTCTTCTAGTATAGCCCCCATTTACCGTTTAGATAACCTAAAACGTCACATCTCAGAACAGCACTCTCTTGCTCCCGCAGACCAGCTCAGACTACTCGCCGCTAAGTTTCCTAATAACCCCACTCTTCATAACACTTATAATTGTACCCTCTGTCTGTATAATTTGACATTTCGTGTCTTCCTCCCACTGGAATGTAAACCTTATTAGTAGAGACACTGTGTTTGCTTTTTCACCATTGTATCCTCCAGGTTCCAGAACATCTTATGCCTTGTAAATGTTCTGTAAGTAAGAACATTTCTGTAAGCAAAAGTTGTATTCTTGATCACCATTTCAGAAAGTCACAATGCATATTTACAGATTTAAAAAAAAAACGATTTAACTTTGTTTAACCCATCATTTTCCAACCTTGCTTAACTATGGATCTTTCTATTACATAAGTCATTGGCATTTTGTTGGACACCTGTGTTCCAAGAAACACTGTTTGATAGTTATACACTGAATTGCTTGAGCTGCTCTTCCTCCACCCTCATCCTAAATAGTGTGTCTCTGAAGCCATGCTTTTATGGTCTTATCCCTCCCTAACCATCTGAGAGTTGTGGGCTTGTGAGATGGTACAGCCTCAGGGGCCTGAGGACACCATGGGAAGTCGTGACAGGCCTTTTGCGAGCAGAGAAGAGGAAGCTGATCTGCAGAGATGAAGCAGCCATGGGAAAGGAAGCGTTCGGCAGGGCTCCCCTACTCAAGTGGGATCAGGTAGGACAACAGGAGTGAGGAGAACTGAAGGCACATGCCTTGTCTGAGGAAATTCAAATTCAGAATTCTCTTAACTAGTGGTTCTCAAGGTGTGATTCCCCAGCGTCATCTGGAAACTTGTTAAAAATGCAACTTCTCAGGATCCACCCCTAGACATATTACAAACTCTGGGATGGGGCTCAACAATCAATGTTTTAACAAGCCCCTCGGGTAATTCTGATGCACATGCACACTTTAGACTGCTAGCCAAACTACAAATAAAAGAAGCAAATCGTACGCACTGGTTGACAACTGGTGACCTCTGCTGTAAGCGAGAGAAAGTAGCAGTCTTGACTTTTAATGACTTTCCACACCCTAATTCCATTCTTTCACAATTCCTAGTTACCCAAGTCCTGGAGCTATTCCTGCACAGCTTCAAAAAATTCCCTCTTTTGCTTAAGCTGGTTTAATGAGGTTTTGTTTCTTGAATTCAAACAAAGATTTAAGCTACACCAATAAAGTGAAAACAACAAAACAACAGCAACAACAAACAAACCTGGATGCAAGGCTTGGTTCTGCTAAAAATGAGCTGTGAGGCCTTAGACAAGTCCCTTCTCTCTGGGCCACAATGCCATCACCTACGAATGATGTGGTTGGACTGGATGACATCCGAGTTGCCTTCAGAACTCTCTAATATACTAGACTAGACATTGGCTCCTCTGGAGAATCTCTTGACTCTACAGATCCCTTAAGAAAGATCTCTAAATTTCTTTAGTTCTGCCCATTGACTCTAGGTAGTTAGAGTAACAAAGACAGAGAAAAAAAAAAACACTCCAACTCTCTGTGTCTCTCTTTCCTGGTCTTTCAAAAGTATCATCTAATAATTAGAGGGATGCTTTAAATAAGGCTTATTTGATGCTTCAATTCTTTTTCAATTTAAAATTAAATTTTAGCATATTATAATTAGGCCAACTTTAGTTAAGGTTGCTATCTGTCATGAAATGTACATAGAAAAAACATGTACATAAAAAACAGTCATTTTTTGACAACTTTTCTCTTCACAAAAATGCAACTCATCCAAACAATCAATATTAAGTGAAGTGGCAAAGTATTTTAAAGATTTTAAGTAAAAAAGGTTTCAATGAAAATATGCTAAAATAAATGTAGCCTAAAATAAATAGTAAGAATATCCTCCATTAAGCCCATAAACCCTGCATTATATAACCTCTTAGTTGACAAAGAATAAAAACTAGTATTGTCTTGACCCTTAAATTCCCACCCCAGCAGACTTTTCTCTGATGCTGAAATGAAAATAGTGACCAAATGCTTTGATGGACAACTTATTACAATGAGAACTGAAGGCTTCCAAAACCAGACAAAGATTTTTCTGTATCTCCCAGATGCCAGGGAAAGTAAGGGGAATATTTCAGTCTCCCACCCAAGAATGAACATTATATCTGCATTTTATAAAAAAAAATAAGTGCTTTAGAAATACTCAAGCTCAAGATACAATTTTTAAAAAGCAGAAAATGTTCCCAAGGCAGAGTGAAGAAAAAAGAACTGAGAGAAAATAAAAGCAAACAAGGGAAGAGAAATCTTTCAACAGAGTAGAAACTGTTAGTCTCTCTCTCTGTCCCTGAAAGGTTTTGATCCAACCCTATTTGTTATCCTAGAAAAGCTCTTCTGAAGAAAGGTCTCAGTGTAAGAACTGCTTGAAAGAAGCCAACCCCTTGGAAATAGGAACGGCTCAGCCATTTATTAATGTCAAATATGCTGCCTGCATGAATTAGTCAGCTTGTCTTTTGGAAGCCATACAGAAAAGTTCTTGTGCACCTGCCTCTTAGTGTCCTGACACTTCTGGCTTTAATGACAGCATACCAATCACCAGAAAATAAAATCTAAAAACCAAAATGCTGAACATAACTATATTCTACCTTCTGAATAGCTGATTCATCAGTTTTTAAAGGCTTCTTACTGAAGTATCATCAGTAACCACAGAATATAACTTGCTCAGATGTAAAAAGAAAAGGAAAACAGAGTCATTTTCCTAAACTGGCAAAACCTAACCAAACTACCACAAAACTGACCTCAGAAACAAAGAGAAACGGAGCAGAAAAAGGCCAGATTTCTTACTGGCAGTACCATGGTGGCAAATATCCCAGAACTAAGAAAAGCTGCCAAATAGAAGAGAGAAAATTAAAGGACTTTCCAAAAACAGCCAAGCCCAGTGCACACAGCATTCCCAACAGCTGGAGTGAGCTTCAGAAGCAACACACAGGTATAAGGTCCAGCCCTATTCTTTATTTACAGCACAGTTCAAAGTCATTAAATCAAGCACAAAAGAAATGGCTCCCATTTCCTGGTTTGGCACTGGATATCCTTCCTACCAGCTGCAATTACATCATTTTTATCCATCTTCTGCTTTTCCTTTTGGGAAAGTAGAGGAGGGGCGAGTGACAAATGGGCCAAAGAGACTTCAACTTCGAAACCAATAAATCCCTGCTTTCAGAGAAACCAAGGAAGTGACTCCCCCTCTTGTGAAAGGCAGTCAATACTCTGCTCCAGTTATCAAGGCCACTGATGGTGTGGGAAAACTGTCATGAAGAGATTCTTCCTGGAGGTGGCACAAAGATGGCAAGGACTCAGGTCATTGGATGGCTGCTATCACCACCATCACGTTCTCTTCTATCTCAACCTTTGCCACACCAAATCTAATAAACAAGGGAAAGTAATTATGTACAGAAAACCAAAGTGAATGGAAATGTGAGTGGAATGAACTTAAAAGAAGAAACTGAAAATGATCGAACGTTACTCAGTGCATCTTTCTCAGACTTGCATAGAAATCTTTGATCCACTGCTTCATGTGTCTAACTTCCAAGGAGCGGGCTAATAGCACAGCGACGGGATCAAAGGCATTGTTGGCTCGGAGATCTAGATGATGCGCTCCCTCTGGGATGACGATCGCAAGTAAGGTGTCTGTAATATCCTTAGTTACTCCACCTCCTGACCAGGGGTCTAGTTCACCATTGCTAAGTGAGAGAAAGAAAAAAAAAAAAAAGATTATTAGTTTTTTATATCTACACAAATATAAGATAGGAGAAACCTACTATATGCATAACACCTAAAATTATAAGCTTATAACCTGGGGGATTTGATCTGAGGATTTAATCTGTCATATAGGAAGGTGCTTTATCCTGGAGTTTGACAATATTTCTGCAAGCAGGTACAGAAATAGGACCAGAGAAGAATGAAGGTTATGCTCCATGAATCAACCTAGATTGTACTGGGACTTGGAATTTAGAAGACTGAATTCCAATCCTGGCTTCATCACTCAAAAGCTGTATGACCTTACACAAGTTACCTGACTCAGTCTCCTTATCTGTAAAGTAGAGTTAACAAGGCCTACCTCATAAGGTTGCTTCAAGGGTTAAATCAGATGCTACATGTGGATATGTTTAATAAGTGTCAGGCACATAGGAGTCCCTCAATTAAAACCAGTCTCCTTCTTTCCTAAGACCCAAATACCAAAGTGATAAAGAAAAATTTCCATATTTAAAAATGCTAATTATCTCTTGGCTCTTTTTAAAAAAAAACAAACCTTCATTTTTTAAAAAAAATTTCCCTCTTAGTATAGTACTTTGGGAAATAGGGTGGTAGGACTGAAAAAACTGCTCTGAATCTAGAATCAGAACTTTTGGGCATTACTCAAGATACTCATTTTACATTAGCTTTAAAATTAAGGAAACGCTATTAGGTTATTAGTCCTGGCTGGTGCACACAACACATTTCAGAATGATGTAAACAGGATCAGTCATTGAAACAGGATACTTAGTTTAGCTGAAAAAAAAGCCAATACAAACATAGACAGCATCCCTAATAGTATTTGTTAACAGCTTTGTTGAGATATAATTCATCTCCCACAAAATGGACACTTATATCGTACAAATTCAATGGTTTTTAGTATATTCAGAGATGTGCAACCATCATCACGATCAATTTTAGAACATTTTCATCACCCCCAAAAGAAACCTATACTCACTGGCAGTCAAATCCCCATTCCCCTCTACTACTTCCCCTCACTGTCAGCCCCAGGCAACCACTAATCTACTTTCTATCTCTATAGATTTGCCTATTCTGGACATCTCATATAAATGGAATTATATAATGGTTGTTTTTTGTGATTGGCTGCTTTCACTTTGACATATTTTCGTTTCATCCATGTTGTAGCATGTATCAGTACATTTTTCCTTTTTATTGCCAAAAATATTCTATTGTATATGGATACGCCACATTTATTTATCCATTCATCAGATGCACATTTGTGTTGTTTCCACTTTTTGGCTATTATGAATATTACTCCTATGAACATTTGTGTACAAGTTTTTACATGGATGAATATTTTCATTTCTTTTGGGTATATAACTAGGAATGGAATTTCTGGGATATATAATGACTTAACCTTTTGATGAACTGCCAGACTGTTTTCCAAAGTGAGTGCATTTTATACTCCCACAAACAACATCTGAGGGTTCTAAATTCTCTGTATCCTCACCAACATTTATTATGTGTCTTTTTGATTATAGTCATCCTATGTGGGTGTGAAATGGAATCTCATTGTGGTCTTGATTTGCATTTCCCAAATGACTGATGGTATTGAGAATTTTTTTTCATGTGCTGATTGGCCATTTGTATATCTTTTTTGAAAAAAATGTCTACTCAGATCCTTGCTCATTTTTAAATTGAATTATCAATTAAATCATTTGATCCATTTTGAGTTAATGTTTTTGTATAGTATGAAATAGGGATCCAGCTTTATTCTTTTGCCTGTAAATATCCAGTTTTCCCAGCATCATTTCTTGAAAAAAACTATTCTTTCCTCAATGAATTGTCTTAGCATTCTTGCAAAAAATCAATTAACCACACAGATAAGGGCTGACTTCTGGACGGTCAATTCTCTTCCACTGATCTATATGTCTATGTTTATGCCAGTATCACACTGTATTGATTACAGAAGCTTTATACGAAGTTTGAAATCAGGAAGTATGAGTTCTTCAAATTTGTTCTTCCTTTTCAAGATTGATTTAGCTATTTTGGGTCCCTTGCATTTTTAGATGAATTTTAAGATCAGTTTGTCAATTTCTGACTGGTTTAAAGTTTACAAAGCCTTTCATATTTGACCTCACATTATACCAACCATGTGAGGTAGGTTTAATCACAACTCTTATAGATGAGAAAACTAATGCCTAGTGAAGTTAGAAGGCTTACTCAAATCAAGCCTCTGAGATACAAACTCAGATCTTGTAACCCTATGCCAATGCTCATTTTATACTACATTGTATTTCATGGACACATGACTGCTGTTGGAAATCAACAGCACATACCATCTTGGCTTGTGTGGTGCAGAGTAAGAAGAGCACAACTTCGGTATCAGACACACCTGGGTTCCAGTCCCAGGTCTGCCTCTCATCTTCCTAATCTCATGGAAGCTTAGATTCCTCAGGATATAACAGGGGCTGAAATACCTGGATTTAAGTACCTGGCCCATGGTAGGTATTAGGTCACTTTTCCCCGTACAGCACCTCTTGGTATGTCTATCTATAAATCACTTGAAATCACTTACAGAACATTTTAACGTGTGTTCTGACATTTGTTTAATGCACATTCTATTTTGCTGATATTGTTACGAAGCCTGAAATAACAAATCTTCAAGGTCATATTATCAGACATATGAAATTATTTCCATAATTTGCATAATCATTTAAGAAAAACCCTCTCATCTATAAGTACAATCTATACACAAATGACTATCAAATAATATCTTTAGCCAGAACCTTTCCCCTAAACCTCAGGACCAATATTCAATTATATACTTGACATTTTTACATGGCAGTCTAACGAGACATCTCGAGCTTTCAGGTCCAAAACAGAGCTCTTGATACTCTCCAACTCCCAACCAGCCCTGCCACTATCTTCCCAATCTCTGTCAATGGCAACCTTATCTTTCCAGTTGCTGGGCCAAAAACTTGTTACTTTTTAATCTCTCTTTCATACCTAATCTGTCGACAAATCCTGTCAGCTATAAATTCAAATATATCCAGAATTTGAACTCTTCTCACCACCCCACTGCCGCTGCTCTGGTCTAAGTCACCGTTATCTCTAGCCTGAATAGCCTTTTAACTGATCTTCCTGCTTCTACTCTTGTCTCCCTGCAATCTAATATCAATACAGCAGCCAACTTGATGCTGTTAAACTCTGAATCAGGTTATGTCACTCCTCTGCTTAAAACACTCCAAGTTTTCCCATTTCATTCAGAGTAAAAACCAAACATGCAGGACCTACAAGTCTCTAAATGATCTGGGCCCTCTGCTGCCTCTCTGATTTCATCTCCTGCTACTCTCTCCCTCCTTAACTCCACTCCAGCCACAGTGACCTTCTCACTGTACCTGGTGGAGAACATGCTGGGACATTTACCTCTCAAGGCCTTTGCCTCTGCTTACCTCTCTGCTTGGAGTATCCTTACCCCACCGAGCTCCTTCCTCCACATCACTATTCAAAAGTTACCCTTGGTGAGGTCTTCCTTAGTCACATCATCTAAAGCTTCAAACTTCTCCCCACTCACCACCAACATTTCATAACCCTCTTCCCCTTATTTATTTTTTCCCCTTAGCACTTATCTCCTTCTAACATGCTTATAAGTGCTATCTTGTTCATTATCCATCTCTCAAACTAGAACTCTCCAAGGGCAGGGCTTTTTGTCTGTTTTATTACTGTATCTTCAGCACCTGGTACACAGTAGGAGCCATACAAATATTTATCGAATGAATGAAAAAAGAATGTATCTAGTTATTTGTAGCCTTACATCAGATGCCCTACACAAAAGAGATCTATAAATACACGCATGCAAGTTTAGGAACATGTAAATCACTTCAGTACTTTTTACATGGGAAAGCAGAGTTCACATAAGTGGTTCATATAAATATATAGAGACTGACCTTCAGCTATGTGTAATACTGGCAAGAAACAATGAACTAAGTCAGCAGATCTAAGTTTTATACCCTAGTAAGCCACATGATTTTGGGTAAGTCACCTGACCCCTCTGAACCTCAATTCTCATGTGTATTACCAAAAAAAAATTTTTTTAAAGATAATGCCCCTCACTCACAGAGATATTGTGAGGCCCAAGTTGAATAATATATGTGGAAATAAGGTATAAACTATAAAACACTACATGAATGTGTAGCATTATTATAGTTATTATCATATTCTACAAGCATAAGAAGTGTTAATACTTCTGAAAGGTAAATGAATAATGAAAAGGGATGCGATAGCATTTCTCACAGAAATTTGGTCAGAAAACTAATGCAATCAATTTTCTAGGTAAATGTACAAATTAAAAAAGAAATAAGCATTTAGGTACGTTAAATACATGTGTGTTTGAAATATAAGTTTAAAACCCCTGTTCTACCCTCACCACACTTTTAACCACATTTTTCATCTTAAAAAAATTAATTCAATTGCAACTTAACAACATCATTCTTGGGGAAAAAAAAATCACTCCAAAAATGTACTTTTTTTTTTTTGGTTTTGTTAAAAACAAGAGGAAAAACTCACATGCAAAATAGGAGCCTTAGTTTTCAACTATGTGATAAATTTTTAAAGTAAACTACACAAGGCGTTGGATTCTCTTAAGTGAACAAATGGCCTTTATCATTATTGCAATCTGACAGGACCAACCCAGATAGGAAACTCTCCATTTTTTGCAAAACAAAAAAGCTATCCCAACAGCCACATAATAAGCAAACTGCATTTGATTTAAAAGGTCATCTGAATCAGCCTAGTGGCTTAGCAACAGTGTTTGGAGTTGCTGAGAGACCTAAGATGCACATGGACTTGAATTTCTTGGTCCTAGACATGTGAAAGCTAAACCAGTCACTGGGAAATTTACAGGAAAAAAAAAATACTGGCTTTCGTGAGAGAATCTAGATGCCTGGATAAAATTCCCAACAGTGAGCCTCACTTAATTGCTGGCAACAATTAATTTGCCTGAGAAATGATGTTAAACTAACCAGCTTCTCAGAGACTCCTTTTTGGATTTCTATTTAAATAACTGAAAATGACCATTGGTAAGATAATTTCTTACCAACTGGAGTTGGGGAAAAAATAAATCCTTCCAACAAAACCACTGTGGAATAAGAAAATTGCTGAAATGGAACTATTAATAGCTACTATTAAATCCTCATTCATTCAACACATTTACTGAGTGCCTACTATGTGTCAGGTACTGACTGGGTACAGGTGACTTAACCGTGAACAGACAAAACCTCTGCCCTCACAGTGCTCACTTCTATGATAATCTATCTACTCCTCGAAGTAACTCTGGCAGGTAGTCATTATTTCTAACTCATATAAATTGGCAATTTGCCTGAGGCCACGCAGCTAATTCAGGGTAGAAGCAGAATGGCACCCAGGTCTCCCTGACTTCAAAGCCCAAGCTCTTAACTGGCAAATCTCTAATCCAACAATTAAAAACAGACTGAATTTTCTAACCAGAAAAGCAGTCACAGTTGGATTTGTGTGAGGTGACTTGAGAGAAGCATGAACATAAAATACACTTTCCACATGGTTCCTCGGACATTTTCTTACTCATCAACCAGTAATGTTTTCTAGCTGATAGCCACTAAGTAGACAGAACAGAGACACCTAAAGCTGCTCTTTTACTTTCAGAATGTGCTTTCTTCAGAAAAGCAGTAGAATTTTGAATTTTTAAATAACTTAAGTTTTACATTGAATTCTTCACACCTAGCAGCATATGGGAAAAGATTTCTTTTTAAAAGTAGACTTGCCACTGCAGAAAGATAAACCAGCATTTTCATATAGTTCTGCCTTTAAACTTTCACATGCCTCTGAAGCCTTTCTGAGCTTTATATCATTCCTCATCCTTATCAAACATATTAGGCATCCACTATGTGCCAGTCACTGTAGCAGGTGCTAAAGGCACAGAGATGATTAAGACGAAGTCTCTGTCATTGAGAAGTTTACAGTCTCATGGGGCAGATAGAAACACACATAGATAATTTCCACACAGGGCGCTAAGGGACAGTCACAGGCCTTAGTGGAGCTAAGTGTGTGGGGGAAACCTAACCTCCCTGGAGGTGTCAGGGAAGGTTTCTTGGAGGATGCCCGAGCCTTAGGAAAAAGAAAAAAGAGGAAGGAAAGGACATTCAGGGACAAATAGTCCCCTGTTGGCTAGAAGGTAAAGTACAGGCTGAGAGTATACTTCCATTTATTCATTCAACGTACATTTTTTGAGCATATATATTTGCTAGGTCCGGGCCAAGTACTTCACTGGGTTAAATTTTTTAAGCATCACAACAACTCTGTGGGTGATTTTACAGAAGAGAAAACTGAGGGTCAAAGAGCTTAAGTAATTTAAGACAGCTCATTCTGCCTTTGCACAACTCTGTTAGGAAGTCCTTTCTTACACTGAGCTAGAAGTTTTTAACACTGAGCCATAATTTCCACCTACTGGCTTCAGTTCTACTCCTCAACCTTTTTTCACAAAATCTACCCTTTCCCCCGATGATGATGATGATGATGATGATGATGACAATGACGATTGTTATTTTGATACCTTGAGGAAAATAGTATAAAAGGACAAATGGATCACTAAAATACTCATCTGTAATGGTTGAAGCCAATAAAAAAGGATAATGTATTTGACGAAAACTCAAATATTAAAACCTTTATACAAGGATTTAAAGACTCCACTTAACAATTCAACTTGAACTTCAGCTTTGAGCTTTACAGCATCAGCATGCTAGAGAAATCCATATAAATACTACATGGAGGTAAGCTCCTAAAGAAAAACAAGAACATGACAAAGTACTTCCTCCTCTGAGGCAACAAAGATGACCTTGGACACCCAAGGCTTATACTTAAGCCTTTTTCAGTTCTCTCAGTCCTTTCATGTTTTCCTGATTTCAAACATCCTAACTTGGCAGTTTCCTTAAATACCCTAAATATCCTTATTTGCTCAACTGTCACTTCATAAGGCTGAGATGAAAAGTATAGTTTTGAAGACTCCTATTGAGGACAAGGAAAACAATTTCAGGAAATTAAAAAGAATCTTTAAGTTTTCCATATAGGGGGGGCAGGTACCCTACTGAGTGAGAAAATAGCATGAACCCAATAAGAAAGAGGCTCTTTTGCAAAATGGGCAGTGCCACTGGCCTAAACCCAGAGAGTGATCCTTCAGTCAAAACAGCATTCCTCACTCCTAAAAGCTATTGGCCATGTCTAGAAGGTCAAATGTGACTCTGTTTAGAAGAGTTTGTAAAAGAATGACATTTACAATTTAAACAATAGGTCCAGGTTAAGGGATATGTATGGGTATCTCTCTACTATCTCCATATAGATTTGGGGAAATTTTTTAATTAAATGGTTGCTATTTTAATAACTAACAACCTAATATTCAAGCCAAAACATGTAAATTTTGAAGTCGCAATCAGACACATAGAGTCTACTCAATTAACTCCAACGTGAACCAATACCAAATATGACACTACTAGTGCAGCAGTGTAACAGAAGAACAAACACGGGTTTTGTAGTCAGACACGCCAAGGTTGAAAACTGACTTTATCACTTGGTAACTAAAACAAAGCTGGATGAGTTTTGGCAAGTGACTGCTCACAGTGACCTTCACTTTTCTCCTCAGTAAAAAAGGGACTATAAAAACTGCTTCCAAGGCTTGTTGTGAGAATTGAATTAAGTAATTTATTTAAAGTGCCTCATACAGTGCCTGGGACAGAACAGAGTGGGCACTTCAAAAGTGTTTGTTAAATATATATTAAAATTTTTTATTACCATTGATAACAATAGTAACACAAATTGAGAACAACAGATGATGCTTCATTTTGTATTGGAGAGTATTTTTTTAATATTTTAACTTTGTTGCTGTTGTTTTTAAGCCTTTAAGCATACTGGTAATAGAGCAAAAATTCATATCACCTCTCAGCATCCTCTGTCTTTCAAGGACTAGAAAAACATGATGGATACCACTGCTGTATTCTATATCGTTGTAACTGCAGCATTTTCCTGGTTCTCTTTTCTCAGCTATTCTAAAAATGTCTCCGTCAACCAAAGTTTTCTTTGGATCAGCAAAAATTCACCTGAAAATGATGTTCGTGTGTGAACTGATGTTTTTGCCTCCATACATAGTAGGGATCCAAGAGGGCCTTGGTTTCACACCCCACTGTTTAAAACAATCATCAGAAAATTCCTTAAAGTTCCACGAGTGAGGTTCGAACATGTCATCAATACCATTAGAACAGAAGGGCATGACCATTTCTGTGCAGGTCTGAAAAAGCAAACCAGGAGAGATTCCAGTGAGAAGATGAGGCATAAAATGTTAAATAAATTGTCCAAGGTCATACAGCTTGTAAGCAGTAAAGCCACGGTTTGAACTCAGGCAGTCTGGCTTCAGAGCCCCTGTTCTTTATGCCATACCACCTCTCATTATTCCTGGAAAGGCGCAGCTGAGAAGTCACAGAAGTTGGGGCTATACATTCCTTCTTTGCAAACTGCTTCATTTCACATCTATTATCATATTTAATCCTCAAAACAACTCTGGAGGAAAAGCATTACTATTATTATTACTAGTCTCATTGTACAGATGAAGGAAGGAATGGAGGCTCAGACAGAATCAAGTTAGACTCCCCCTTCTTTTCTGTGTCCATAAAATGCTACCTTTATAGGACTTACCAAGATCTACTGTAACATTAGTTTAGTTACCTATCATTTCCACCAAGCTATATTTGATGATTAGATCGTATCTCATTTACCTTTGTGTCTTTGGAGCCTAGAAAAGTGCCTGACTTGTGTTAAGTACTCAGAATATATTCTGTGATGATTATACACCAAACTGAACTAGTATATATAAGACAGATAAACAATGAGGTCCTACTCTATAGCACAGGGAACTATATTCAATATCCTGTGACAAACCATAATGGGAGAGAATATGAAAAAGAATATATATATATGTATAATTGAGTCAATTTGCTGTACAGCAGAAATTAACACATTGTAAATCAACTTTACTTCAGTAAAATAAATTTTTTAAAAAATGGAATTGGTTTTTAATGAATATATGAATGAGGAAACTTATCCACAGTCTCAAAGTACAAGGTAACAGAGCTCAGATTTGGATTCAGGTGACAAAATCCTGCAAATTCTCTGTTATAGCACAACCATATCAGTGAAAGGTAAGTTCCACTTGGGGAAATATACACACTTACCTGATAGCTCCAACCCAGGGCTCCCAGACTGCTGGTTGCTGTCTCTGATATATTCAGGCATCTCGCCTGGCCCGAATAATTGTAATATACATTAAGAGCTTGGAAAATATTCTGCAGCAGCCATGTATCAGATACATTGGGATTTTTCAAATACTGGCACACTACCTGTCATTTTAGAGAGATAAAAGGGAGAAGAGTCGAATATAAATATAAAATTACAGTTTAATAAAACAAAGAAGAAATATGAGTTTGATTTGATCATAAAACAATCTTAAGCATCTAACGGCATTGCCTGACAATTTCTATCTATTGCATATAACCACCTTCATAAATGAATAAACCTTTCAAATTACTCCCCAAACTATAGAAATAAACCAAAGTCATTTGCATGGTATGCAAAGTCCTCCCCACTTACCACTCTAGGTTTATCTTCTGCAGCCTTTGCTCCAGCCTAGCAAAACCATTCCCACCACACCAACTTCTTTCCCTCCTCACTGCCTTCGCTCACACTGAAATGCCCTTTTCCCACTCTCCCACGCCACTATTGCCTGGCAAACACCAACTCCTCTTCCTCAACGCAGCTCAAGTGTCACCTCCTCTACGAGGCCATTGTTGCCTATGCCCTCAAGTCAGGGAGAACTAAATCACTCCCTTCTTTGTGCCTCCTCATCCTGTGCCTATTTCTATCAGAGCTGATACCGCACTCATTTGATTCCAGAATGTCTCCCTTGGCACTTAGCAAGGCATCTGGCAGCT
The DNA here is from genome assembly GCF_028023285.1 of Balaenoptera ricei. NCBI lineage: Eukaryota > Metazoa > Chordata > Mammalia > Artiodactyla > Balaenopteridae > Balaenoptera > Balaenoptera ricei. The sequence goes on along the minus strand of NC_082646.1, from coordinate 52,578,601 downwards.
AAATGTTTGCTGAATGAATGACTATATTTTTATGAAAATGCAAAATTTATGAAATTTCTTTTGGAAAAACTACACCAAGCTCCTACATCTGTAACATTATAAGAAGCATATCAGGCAGCTCCCCAGTTCAAAATACTCCTAACACTTGACTATAATCAGAGCTAAAAGTCACAGGTAATACTTGGGGTTGGGAGCGAAGGCAGGACTGACTAGTCAGGGACATGGGGAAATTCCAAGGTTATGAAAATATTTCTTATCATCATAGGGGTCTGGATTATACAACAAACAACACACGATTTGTATGTAAATTTTACCTCAAAAACATTATAAACAAATATTGAACTCTAGATAGTGATGTTAAAGCTGAAGTATACAGTCTATATTTCATTTATTTCTGCTCTAATCTTTCTTTCTTTCCTTCTACTGACTTGGAGCTTCACTTGTTATTTTTCTAGTTCCTTGAGGTGTAAATTTAGATTGTTTATTTGAGACTTTTCTTGTTTCTTGAGGTAGGCATTTATCACTATGAACTTCCCTCCCAGAAGTGCTTTTGCTGCATCCCATAAATTTTGGTATGTTACATTTCCATTTTCATTTGTCTCAAGGTATTTTTTAAATTTCTCTTTTAATTTCTTCTTTGACCCATTGGTTGTCCAATAGCATGTTGCTTTATCTCCAAATATTTGTGAATTTTCCAGTTTTGTGTAATTTATTTCTAGATTCATACCACTGTGGTTGGAAATGATGCTTCATATGATTTCAATCCTCTTAAATTTACTAAGACTTGTTTGTGGCCTAACATTTGATCTATCTTAGAAAATGTTCTATGTGCACTTGAGAAGAATGTATATTCTGTTGCTTTGAGATAGAATGTTCTATAAATATCTGTTAAGTTCATCTAGTCTAATGTGCTGTTTAAAACCAATGTTTCCTTATTGATTTTTCTGCCTGGATAATCTACCTATTGACATTAGTGGGGTATTAAAGTCCCCTACTGTTCATGTACTGCTGCCTATTTCTTCCTTTAGGTCTGTTAATATCTGCTTTACATATTTAGGTTCTCCTATATTGGGCACATAAATATTTACAAATGTTTTATCTTCTTGTTGAATTGACTCCCTTATCATTATGTAACACACTTCTCTGTGTATCATTATAGTCTTTATTTTAAAGTCTATTTTGTCTAATTTAAGTATAGCTACCCCAGCTTTCTTTTGGTTTCCATTTGCATGGAATATCATTTTCCATCCCTTCACTTTCAGTCTGTTTGTGTCCTTACATCTAAAGTGAGTCTCTTATAGGTAACATATTGATGGGTCTTGGTTTTTTATTCATTCAACCACTCTATGTCTGTTGATTAGAGAATTCAGTCCATTTACATTTAAAGTAATTATTAATATATATGTGCTTATTGCCATTTTGTTCATTGTTTTTTGGCTGTTTATGTAGCTCCTCTAGCTCCTTTCTTTCTTTTTCTCTTGCTCTCTTCCTCTGTGGCTTGATGACTTTCTTTAGTGGTATGTTTATATTCCTCTCTCTTTATCTTTTGTATATTTACTACAAGTTTTTGTTTTGTGGTTACCATGAGGCTTACATATAACAATTTATATCGATAACAGTCTATTTTAAGTTGATAACAACTTAAGTTTGATCCCATTGAAAAGCTCAACATTATTACTCCCCCATTTTATAATTCCCCCAATTTATAAGTCACATTCTAGATCTTTTTCTCTTGTGTATCCTTAACAAGTTACTGTAATCATAGTTATTTTTACTACCTTTGATTTTTTTGGCCTTCATACTAGCTTTGTAAGTAATTAATCCACTATCTTTACTATATATTTGCCTTTCCAGTGAGATTTATTCTTTCATATGAGTTCTTGTTACTACTTAGTGCCCTTTCTTTTCAGTTTAAAGAAGTCCCTTTTAACATTTCTTATAAGGCTGGTTTAGCGGTGATGAACTCCTTTAGCTTTTGCTTGTCTGGTAAACTCTATCTCTCCTTCACTTCTGAATGATAACTGCCAGGTAGAGTATTCTTAGTTGAAAGGTTTTTTCTTTCAGCACCTTATATACTGTGTCTTTCCCTTCTGGCCTGCGAAGTTTCTGCTAAAAAATCTGCTCATAGTCTTATGGGAGCTCCCTTGCATGTAACAAATTGCTTTTTCTTGTTGTTTTTTAACATTTTTTCCCTGTCTTTAACTTTTGACATTTTAATTATACTGTGTCTTGGTATGGGTCTGTTTGGATTCCTCTTATTTGGAACTCTCTGGGATTCCTGGATCTGGAAGATTAGAGACGCTTTCACCTATTATTTCTTCAGATAAGATTTCTGCCACTTTCTCTCTCTCTTCTCCTTCTGGGAACCCTATGATGTGAATGTTAGACCACCTGATGTAAATGTTAGTCTATAAGTCCCTTAAGCTATTTTCACTTTTTTTCATTCTGCTGCTCTGACTGCGTAAGTCCTACTGCCCTGTCTTTGTGTTGACTGATCCTGTCTTCTGTTTCATCTAATCTGCTGTTGAACCACTCCAGTGTAATTTTTTTCAGTTATTGTATTCTTCAGCTTTGTGACTTCTACGTGGTACTTTTTTTATATTTTCCATCTCTTTGCTGAAATTCTGTGTTCATCCATTCTTCTCCCCAGTTCAGTGAGCATCTTTATGACCATTACTTTGAACTCTTTATCAGGTAAATTAATCTCTCTCTCATTAAGATTTTTTTCTGAGGTTTTACCTTGTTCTTTCATTTGGAACATATTCCTCTTTTTCTTCATTTTGTTTGACTCTCTGTGTTAGTTTCCATATAGTAGAAACAACCACCTCTCCCAGTCATGAAGGAGTGGCCTCGTATAGGAGATGAACCTTGTTGTTCAACCCTGCCTTAGCGCTTGGGTGTCTTTCAAACCTTTGTGCTTAGCCAAGCAGCCTATTATATTTTTAATAACTCCAAGTAGTTGAGGACATGCCAAAACCTGTCAGCATCCCAAAAGGGAGGATCTTAGCTCTTTCATTCAGGATGACTAGGAGCCAGACCCTCAAGCACCAGCTTTTAAAAGTATGCAAATACATACAGTGTTGTGGGACTGCAAGCATGAGCCCTGTTGGCCACCAGAGTCAGGTGATCTGGAAGTCTCCATTGGGCAGTCACAAAAAACAGGGCTCCGAGATGAGTGTATAAGCTCTTTTCTAGGTGATATCAGCAAGCTGAAGCAAGGCAGAGGGAAAGCACCAAGGTGGCATCCATGGCCTACATTCCTTAAGAGCAGCTTTGCAGGCCACTAAATACGTGTTAAACCTGAAGCCTGCCCCTCAGGCAGAAGCTCCAAACAAGCAAAGAAGTCTCCTTCACAAAAAGACTGGGGGGTGTACCTCAGTCTGCTGTCTATGCAGTGCCCTGAGGGTGGCAGCCTGACAAGAACCATATCTCCAGTAGCACAGTCCCATGGGACTCAGGAGTGTAAGCTCCAGCCCCCAGCCACCAGAGCCAGGTGATCAAGGGGTGTCCCCTGGGTGGGAGCCACAAAAACTGGGGCGCCAGACATAAAAACCAGGGCACCAGACACATGTAAAGCTCCCCTCCAGGAAACACTGGCAGTCTGGAGCATGGCAATAGAAAAAAAAAAAATTAATAAAACTAAGACCTGGATTTTGAAAAATAAAATTAGCAAATCTTTAGCCAGAGTGACCAAGAAAAAAAGAGAGAGAACTCAAATAAATAAAATCAGAAATGAAAGAGGAGATACTACAGATACTACAGATCCTGTGTATTTCTGATACCACAGAAATACAAAGGATCACAACAGAGTACTATAAACAATTATATGTCATCAAATTCGACAACCTAGAAGAAATGCATAAATTCCTAGAAACATGCAGCCTATCATGACTGAATCATAGGGGACTTCCCTGGTGGTCCAGGGGTTAAGACTCCACGCTTCCACTGCAGAGGATACAGGTTCAATCCCTGGTTGGGGAATTAAGATCTCACATGCCATGCAGTACAGCCAAAAAAAAAGACTGAATAATGATGAAACAGAAAATCCGAACAGGCTGAATACTAGTAAGGAGATTGAATCAGTAAACAAAAACCTTCAAAAAAACAAAAGTCGGGCTTCCCTGGTGGCGCAGTGGTTGAGAGTCTGCCTGCTAATGCAGGGGATGCGGGTTCGAGCCCTGGTCTGGGAGGATCCCACATGCCGTGGAGCAACTAGGCCCGTGAGCCACAATTGCTGAGCCTGTGCGTCTGGAGCCTGTGCCCCGCAACGGGAGGGGCCGCGATGGTGAAAGGCCCGCGCACCGCGATGAAGAGCGGTCCCCGCACCGCGATGAGGAGTGGCCCCCACTTGCCACAACTGGAGAGAGCCCTCGCACGAACCGAAGACCCAACACAGCCAAAAATAAAATAAATAAATAAATAAAGTAGCTATAAAAAAAAAAAAAAAAAAAAGTCTAGGACCAGATGGTTTCACTGGTGAATTCTACCAACATTCAAGGAAGAATTAATATCAATCCTTCCTAAACTCTTCCCAAAAAATAGAAAAGGAGGGAACACTTCCAAGTTCATTTTACAAGGCCAGAATTACCCTGATACCAAAAGTACATAAGAATGCCACAAGAAAAGAAAATTACAGGCCAATCTCCCTGATGACCATAGATGCAAAAATCCTCAACAAAATATTAGTAAACCGAATTCAATGATACACTAAAAGGATCATACACCATGATCAAGTAGGATTTACCCAGGGAAGCAAGGATGGTTCAACATCAACAAATCAGTCAATGTGAACCACCATATTAACAAAATAAAGGATAAAAATCATATGATAATCTTAATAGATGCAAAAGAAGTATTTGACAAAATTCAACATCTATTTATGATTAAAAAAAAAAACTCTCAACAAACTGGTATAGAGTGGACATACTTCAACATAATAAAGGTTGTATATGACAAGCCCAGAGCAAACATCATACTCACAGTGAAAAGCTGAAAGCTTTTATTCTAAGATCAGGAACAAGACAAGGATGCTCACTCTCACCACTTTTATTCAACATACTATTGGAAGTCCTAGCCAGAGCAATTAGGTAAGAAAAAGAAATAAAAGGCATCTAAATCTGAAAGGAATAAGTAAAACTACCTCTATTTGCAGATGACATGATATTATATATAAAAAACCATAAAGGCTCTATCAAAAAACTGTTAGAGGAAATTCCCTGGCAGTCCAGTGGTTAGGACTCCACACTTGCACTGCAGGAGGCATGGGTTCAATCTCTGGTCAGGGAACTAAGATCCCACAAGCCATGTGGTGTGGCCAAAAACAAACTGTTAGAAAAATTAATGAATTTATTAAGAAAAATCAATGAATTCAGTAAAGTTGCAAGAAACAAAACCAACATATAAAAATCTTCTGTGTTTCTATATACTAATAATGAACTATCAGAAAGAGAAATTAAGAAAACAATCCCATTTACAATTACGTCAAAAAGAATAAAATACCTGGGAGGAGGTATTTTAGACATGAAAGACCTGTATGTTAAAAAATACAAGACATTAATGAAAAAATTGAAGAAGACACAAATAAATGAAAATATATTTCATGCTCATGGATTGGAAGAATTAATATTGTTAAAATATCTATATGCAAAGCAATATACAGATTCAATGCTATCCTTATCAAAATTCCAATGACATTTTTCACAGAAATAAAATTTAAAATTCTAAAATTTGTGTGGAAACATAAAAGACCCCAAATGGCCAAAGCAATCTTGAGAAAGAACAATGGTAAAGGCATCACACTCTCTGATTTCAAACTATATTACAAACCTGTATTAATTAAAACAATATGGTACTGGCATAAAAACAGACACATAGATCAATGAAACAGAATAGAGAGACCAGAAATAAACTCATGCATATATGGTCAATTAACTTATGACAAACAAGTCAAGAATATACAATAGGGGGCTTCCCTGGTGGCGCAGTGGTTAAGAATCCGCCTGCCAATGCAGGGGACACGGGTTCAAGCCCTGGTCCGGGAAGTTCCCACATGCCGTGGACCAACTAAGCCCGTGTGCCACAACTACTGAGCCTGCACTCCAGAGCCCGTGAGCCACAACTCCTGAAGCCTGGGCGCCTAGAGCTTGTGCTCTGCAACAAGAGAAGCCACCACAATGAGAAGCCTGCGCACCACAATGAAGAGTAGCCCCCGCTCACCGCAACTAGAGAAAGCCCACGTGCAGCAACAAAGACCCAAAGCAGCCAAAAATAAATAAATAAATTTTAAAAAAAGAATATACAATGGGGGGCTTCCCTGGTGGCGCAGTGGTTGGGAGTCCACCTGCCAATGCAGGGGACACGGGTTCGTGTCCCGGTCCGGGAAGATCCCACATGCCGCGGAGCGGCTGGGCCCGTGAGCCACAACTACTGAGCCTGCACGTCTGGAGCCTGTGCTCTGCAATGGGAGAGGCCGCGACAGCGAGAGGCCCGCGCACCGCGATGAAGAGTGGCCCCCGCTCGCCGCAACTGGAGAAAGCCCTCGCACAGAAACGAAGACCCAACACAGCCAAAATAAATAAATAAATAAATATTAAAAAAAAAAAAAAAAAAAGAATATACAATGGGGAAAAGATAGTCTCTTCAATAAACAGTGTTGGGAACATTGGACAGCCACATGCAAAATAATGAAACTGGATGACTATCTTACACCAGACACAAAAATTAACTGAAAGTGAATGACTTCCATGTAAGACCTGAAACCATAAAACTCATAGAAGAAAACATAGGTGGTAAGCTCCTTGACATAGGTCTTGGCAATGATTTTTTTTAATCTGACACCAAAAACAAAAGCAACAAAAGCAAAAATAAACAAGTAGATTTCATCAAACTAAAAGCCTCCTGCATAGCAAGGGAAACCATCAACAAATGAAAAGGCAACCTACTGAATGGGAGAAAATATCTGCAAATCATATATCTGATAAAGGGCTAACATCTGAAATATATAAAGAACTCATACAACTCAACAGCAAAAAAAAAATCCGATTAAAAAATGGGCAGAAGATCTGAATAGACAGTTTTCCAAAGAAGACATACAGATGGCCAACAGGTATATGAAAAGATGCTCTACACCATTAATCAAAAGGAAAATGCAAATCAAGAGTACAATGAGATATCACCTCACATCTATTAGAATGGCTATTATCAAAAAGACAAGAAATAACAAGTGTTGGCGAGGATGTGGAGAAAAGGGAACCCTGTGCACTGCTGGTAGGAATGTAAATTGGTACACCACTTTGAAAACAGTATGGAGGTTCCCCAAAAACTTAAAACTAGAAATGCCATATAATCTGGCAATTCCACTTCTGGGTATTTACCCAAAGAAAACAAAAACACTAATCCGAAAAGATATATGCATCTCCATGTTCACTGCAGTATTATTTACAATGGCCAAGATATGGAAACAACCTAAATGTTCATCAATGGATGAATGAATAAAAGAGGTATGGTACATGTATACGATGGAATATTATTAAGCCATAAAAAAGAATGAAATCTTGCCATTTGTGACAACATGGGTAGACTTTAAGGGCATTATGCTAAGTGAAATCAGTCAGACAGAGAAAGACAAATACTATATGATCTCTCTTATATGTAGAATATAAAAAAAAAAATTTTTTTTTTTTTTTAAATTTAAAAAACCATGCTGGGACTTCCCTGGTGGTGCAGTGGTTAAGAATCCGCCTGCCAATGCAGGGGACACGGGTTTGATCCCTGGTCCGGGAAGATCCCCCATGCCGCAGAGCAACTAAGCCCGTGCATGAAAACTACTGAAGCCCATGCGCCTAGAGCCCGTACTCTGCAGCAAGAGAAGCCACCGCAATGAGAAGCCCGTGCACCACAACAAAGAGTAGCCCCCGCTCGCCGCAACCAGAGAAAGCCCACGTGCAACAACGAAGACCCAACACAGCTAAAAACAAATAAATAAATTTATATGTAAAAAACACAAAGAAACAGAACTGAACTAAACTGAAAGCTGCAAAAACCTATCGAGCCTAAAGCAATAAGGAAATGCATGTTGAAGAAAAAAGGCAAAAGATTGTTTTACTATTCTGACAACTCTCAATTATTCATGGTAAGTCAAAAATACCTAATTGCATAGCCCTTTTCTCAGAAAATGTTCCTGAGAAATATGCCAATTAGAAATACTCAAGAATGTATGGAAATCAAGAACCAATCATAGAATTTATTAAACTATCTAATGCCAACAGTTGATCAGCATTCTTTCCTGCATGTGGACACCCCCACTGGACTCAGCTCTTTCAAAATGCAGCACAAAACTACGGAGTAGACCCATGCAATGCAGAGAAGAGCATTATGTTCAAGCACAGCATGGTTGATGAGGCTGGGTGACAGTGCAAGCTGGGCAGGGGGAGAAGGGAGTGCTGATGTGCAGCAACAAGTGGCCTAAAACTCTCGAAGAGAACAGTAACAAGTGAGTGTGACTCACATGCTGGCATCAGATCCCCTCTCAGAGCTAGAACACTGGGCCTCTGTCAGGCAAAGAAAAGGAGTCCCTATGAATAGCCATCTCTGCAAACAGCAGTTACTGTCACTCCCTAAAAGACACAAGCATGGCTGGGGACTGGCACCAGCTGACAATACTTGGGTTTTGGCAGCCCCACTTACACAGAGAGAACATCCTGGTCAGAAACTTGGCCTCTGCTGATAGAAATTCCATGTCCAGATTAAGGGCAATCCTGGGCCCACTGTCCTCTGTGAGGTCAGAGCACCCCTGGAGTACTGTGTCCAATTCTGAGCACCACACTCTAATAAGGACACTGACCAACATGAGGAAATTCAGAGGGGAGCAATCAGGATGGGGAGTTGAGGAATAGTTGAAGAAACTCTATAATTGGTCATCTGAATCATTCCCAATCTTTTACTATTGCAAGTAAGGCTACAATAAATATCCTTGGGGCTAAATCTATCTATCTATCTATCTATCTATCTATCTATCTACCTATCTACCTATCTACCCTTGTTTTCTTGAGATAAATTCTTAGAGGAATTACTGGTTTGAAGGAAATAAACATTTTTAAGGCCTTTGCTACATCATGTCAAACTGCCTTACAGAAAGGAAGTACCAGTTTATAATTCTACCAGTATGATAGGGAGAAGGCCTGAAAAAATATCACTTAAAATTTGTTTACAAATATTTAAAATAAGAGAATTTTGTTATTTTAGGTGTTTCTGTATTTCCTCTCTAACTCAAAGATTCTGTGAGTCTAAGCATCATCCTCTAGATAAAAGACACACTCTCTACATTTCTCTATGTACAGCTGACCCTTGAAAAACACAGGTTTGAACTGGGTGGATCCATTTATACACGGATTTTTTTCAATAAATATATAGTCAGCCCTCCATATCCACAAGTTTGGCATCCATGGATGGACATTTCCACCTGAGGTTGACTGAATTCACGGATGGGAAACCCATGGATACAGAGGCCCACTGACTATACTATACCGTTTTATATAAGGGACTTGAGCTTCCATGGATTCTGGTATACACAGGGGCTCCTGGAACCAATACCCTGAGGATGCCATGGATACTGAGGAAAGACTGTATTCCATTAAGAATTTTAGTAGCCAAGAGTAAATAAAGTTTTCCCAAAAATACTTAAATTATACTAGCAAAACCTCAGCACTATTCCCATGCTTATTCAAAGACTAGTAATTCAACAGGAGATATTCATATACTTTTATTAAAGAGCTATAGGATACACAAAATACTTATGTAAATGTTAAGCTGAAGCATATGAAATTGCCATGTTTATAAGTCAAACACAAATATTGGCATTTTTGGTTCAACCTCATATAATACTTCAGCCTAGGCCTGATAATTTGCAGGTATTACCCATCTGATGAGTGCAAGCACTTGGTCTGTTGATTATTTACTTAGGGACTGTGATCTAATCAGACAAGGAAAGATTCTCTGCCAACCACTTCCATCCAAAATACTCAGCACTGAGGTAGCTCCAGTACTACACTTTCCATTTATTTTGTAGACACTAGCAAACAGTGTCTTCTAAACAATTTCTACAAAAGGCACAGCATTCCTACTTAGACTATAAATCTACTGATAAGGGGGCAGCTGGGGCTGAGTCTGCTAATAAAACTATTGACTATTCCTTGAGGTCAGGTGCTTTCCCTACAATGACCCAGGGAGAAACATATAATAACCATCTGCATTTCACAGAGAAGGAAATAAGCTCAGAGAGGTCTGCTACAGATACACAAATTTAAAACTGTGAATATAAGTTCTGAACCCAAACTTTGGCTACAAAGTCCTGGTATACCAATGTCTCTTTGACATCATATAATAACAATTATATGCATATAACTAGCATCAACTTAGTGCTTACTATACACCAGGTGCTATTAAATCCTCATAATGACCCTAAGAAGCATTATAATTACTATTATCCCCATTTTGCAGTTGAGGAAATTAAAGCACAGAGAGGTTAAGAAACTTCTCCAAAGTCAAACAGCCTGGAAGTAGCAGAACGGGGATTCAAATGCAGACCCACTCTGAAGCTTCCATTTGTAACCACTACGCTACACACACTCAACCTAGAAGTTATAATATAAGAGACAAATAACAACACGAACAGTACCTAAACATACCTGTAGCCTCATGCTTAATTTTTTAAACAAATATTTTTTTATTCTTAGATTATATTTTTCTAAGTTTATTTGTTTTAGGTAGAAACTTAGATAGAAAGGATTCTGTGGCAATATAAAATTACAAAACTTCTTATTATGCAATAGTGAAAAGGAAACTGTAAAACAGTAGAGCAAAATGAGGTTCAGGAAATGGACAGACTTAATTCACTTTCTACTTCCTAGAACAAATGTGGAACATTCAGGAAAAACGTAAAAAGAGCCTAAGAGGTCCATTTTAATAATTCTGTTTTAAAGAGTGTAAATTATGGAGATAGTAGAACATTGTAATCTTAGTACCAAACTAATCAGCTCTGTACCCAAATATTTAGGTTCTGCCCTTTGACCCATGTACACCAGAGAAAGTAAAGATAATGAATTGTTTAAAAGCTTTAAGTGTCCCTGTACCTATGAGGATAAGCATTTGAATAAGAGAGAAAAAGAAGGCAAAGAAAATGTTTTTAAAGAAGAAGGAAAGAAGATAGGTTAAAAAAAAAAAAAAAAAAGACCAATCTCAGAGAGTATGGTCCATCCACATTAGAGAAAGGATTAAGCAGATACATTCAGCTTTTCTAACAGATTTTCTTTCTCTAAGGCTTCAATACCCCTCTCACCCTCACTCAGATAATCACATTAGTTTTGTCATTAAAAGCTCCCTTTTCATAGAATGCACCTAAACCGCTTAAACCACCCAGAGAGGTCGCATACATTATCAAACACCAGGACAAACGGAAGAGATTTTCCATCTTATATCTTATTATTTCACTGTATCTATCTGCATGCTCAGGAGGCTAAGCCAAAAGATTTGGCGAGTTATCAGCTGAAAAATGATTCCAAAATAGACAAACTCTACAGTATCCTTTAAAACTGGTCTTTAAGCTGAGAACTGAGAACTAGCAGTTTTTATGCTGACAGAGCAGTCAAATGACAGAGGGGTTTTCTATTTCCCTTTTCTCTTCTTCCTTGTGTTCTATCAGCCAAGTCCATGATTATTTCTGCATGAATGTTGCAGCTTCTGTTAACAGTAAACAAAAGCAAATGGAGTCTGAGTGTACATGGCTCAAAGATAAATTAGAAAGGATAATATTTGAGTTGACATGGAAAATGGCATTCAGTTGCTGCATGTGGATACTTCAGAACTGTACAAGGTCCAGGCAGAATTGGAAATCACCTGCTTTTTTCATAACCCAACTATTACATATTATCTCACCACCCTAAGCCTGAGTTACAGACTCAGAAAAGGACGACTGTTTGTCAGCCCTTTAAAAAGGAGGAAGTGTATCAGAGGGAGGAGGAGTCCTGGGTAAATGGAACTATCCAAGTGAAAGAGCAGTCCCCAACTGGGTAGTGTTCCAGGGATTAGGGGGTTGGGAGAACAGAGACGGGGTCAAGAAAGGAGAAACAGAATGAACAGTGAAAGAAAGTGATCTGAAGCTAAGAGTTTGGAAGAGAGGCATGTAGTGGAAAAATTCTGAAATCAGATAGGATAAAATTAGAGATAGATGTAGGCAATGGAAGTTTCTCAAGCAAAAGGCAAAGAGAGACTACTTTCGGTGGGGTGCAGGCAGGAAACAGAATTATAAATATATCATAAGCAATCAAGAATTCCTTAATATGTCAAAAGAAAGGATAAAGTTGGTAAAAAAATATTAACTGGAGGAAATGACAAGAACAAGTCCTAGATAAAAGAAATAAAAGGTGATTGTGAGGCAAAGACACAAAGTTATCTTGCCTTAAAAATAAACTTTTACAATATGTATGTACACAAAAGATAAAAGAAAGATTGTGCTAAATCAAAAACAGATGACAAAATATTTGAGATATACTCCACTAATTCTGAGTGATTATTTAGGAGAGAAATAGGATACAATATATATTTACGTTTAAGACTCAACAGCAAAATATCTCAAAAGGAATATTAAAGAAGCAGAGATAAAACCAGTTAGACTGTTCATTGTTCCAAATCATAAACAAATGAATATTAAAAAGCTGTATTCCTCTGGCATTTTTTCTAAGTCAGGGCAGCAAACTACAGGCCCCAGGCCAAAGCCAGCCCACTGCCTGTTTTATAAATAAAGTATTGTTGGAACATAGTCTTCCTCATTCATTTAAATATTGTCTATGGTTACTTTCTGCTAGAAATACAGAGTTGAGTAGCTGTGACAGAAACTACATGGCCCACAAAGCCTAAAATACTTACTATATAGTCCTTTACACATAAAGTTTGCCAACCCCTATTCTAAGTAATGAGGGAATTGCCCATATGTTTTTATCATCTGACAACTCAGTTGTTCTCCAAGTGGGCATAAAGATGCAAATGTAATTCTCACTTTGTACACAGAGTTCAAAGTTAAATCTGATAGTTGTCACACTGTGGCCAGCAATTTACCCAAATCTTCAGTCAAGTCTTCTAGTTCAGTGCAATGTAGGAGAAGATCATAGCCTCTGAACAATGGTAGACTCGAGTTCAAATCCCACTTCCACTACCTCTTAGTTGAGCTTAAATATCCTCTCCATAAAACTGGAATTATAACTCTTTTTTCCCACAGTATTTCTGTGGGGATTAAATGAGATAGTATATATGAAAGTGCTTTGTAAAGAGTAAAATAATATAGAAAGATAAGACATTATTAGCACATAGACAGTTATGGAGACTAATTGGTTCAGATTTAGTTTTTTCTCATTATTTTGATCTAGGTTTTCTTACCATGAGAGAGATCTGCTCTTTAAAATAACTTTGTATTGTCAAAATTCAATTTAATTCAATATGCATTTACCTCTGGCTTGCTATGTGCAATATACTGACTGGTCATTCTACTTTTTAGATGAAGAAAAATATCTCTAATAGCAAATGATCTTGTTCCATTTGGGTTACAAAGTTTTAAACAAGGTGTGCATTTAATAACTTAAAGGGACGGTTACATTAAAAGTGCTTTTGAAACCTGGTTCTTGTATTCCCAATTCTATCTACATTCACAGCATTCATTCTACCTGTAGAGTCTGTTGTATTCTCTAAATTTAATAACCATCAAGTTGGCCGGCTTTTGTTTTTAAAACTAAGAGGAATGCTCTTTACAAAGGAATGCCTAAAAAGAACACATACAATAAAGAATTCTGGCATGAAAAGAACCTTAAAATTTATTGTGTCAAGGGTCTTTAAATTTTCCAGAGTGTTTTCACATCCAATATTTTATTTGATCCTCAGCGCATCCCTATTGAGAACATAGGTATCGTTATCCCATTGTGCAGAGGAAGCCACGGAGGCCCAAGAAGAGAACAGACTTGCCCAAGATCACGCAGCTGGTAAATGGTAGTTCTGAACAAGGAACCAGAGTCAGTGCTCTTTCCACTCCGCCTTGCTGTGTGGGGACCATGCCTTTACGATGTATGTAGCACTTAGAATGTGTTAGCAGTTGACTGAATCATAGCACTTTGATAGCAGCTGCCATTTATTAAGCACGGACAATGTATTATATAGCTCTGTGTGTCTCACATATATAAACTGTGTATATGAAGTGCAGAGCACAGAATTTGGTACATGGTAATTATTCCATTAACAGCAACTATTGGTCTTATTTCTAAGAGTTGGTTCTTAGTTCTAAGAGTTGTAATTCATACAACTCTGTAATCTATGCATTTTATCTCCATTATTCAAATGAGAAAACAGGTTCAGAAGAGCTAGGTAACATGTCCAAGTTTGAGGAACCAGAAAGTGACAAAAGCCAGGATTTGCCTAGGTTTGAGGTTTGACTAACTTCAGAGCCCCTTTGTCACTGGGACTTCCTCTGATGCTGAAAGTCAGAGAATGCACCAAAAAAAAAAAAAAAAAAAAAGGAGAGAGAGAGAGAAGTATGTGATTAAAAGTGATGAAAGGACATTTTCTTATTACCTTGATAGGCCAAGCAGGCAAAGGCTGTAAAAAGTTGGACTCATAAGGGTAGTCCACCATTGCCAGATTCACCCAGGTTTCAGAGATCCAGTCTTTCAAACGCTGAACATCCTGAGATTCTGTTAATGGAGTGCATAAGTGAAGGGCTTCAGAAAGCCAGTGCAAGCCAGTACCTGAGAATAGAATCAAATTGTTGGAATCTAATAAGCACTGCTCAACAGAAGGGCTTTACAGATCATTCATTCTTCACTTGGTATTTCAGAAAACTCAGTCTTCTATACAGTTTCTCCAAGAATGCTTTTTCAACATTCAACAAAATATTTTTAGAACTGGTTAATCTCGTGATAGATAAGTTGCCTATCTTCATGAAGCTTACCAGAATTAGTATTCTGAATCATTCCCTTTTGTAAATAAACAAATGGAACATATAGAGCAATGAGAATGCATAAACTACAACTAAATAATACAAATGGATTTATCTGACAGTGCCGAGCAAAAGACAGCAGAGACAAAAAATACATACTATGCAATTCTGATTACTAAAAAATTCAAGAGCAAGCAAAATTAATCTATGGTTCTAGAATGCAGGATAGTGATTAGCCTGATAAATGCAGAGGTAGTATCTGAAAAGGGCTTGAGGGGATTTCTGAGGGGATTTCTTGATCTGCATGCTGATTACACTATATATTCACTTTGCAAAAATTCTCCAAGCTGTGTATTTTGATTTGTGTACTTTTCTATATGTTATACTTAAATACATATGTTATAATTAAATATATAAAAAGTTTACTTAGAAAGTGGGAAGTGTTAAATTTTACACTTAAAAGGTAAAAAATCCCAAGATTCCATTCTCCTAATTAAAGCTTACCCTTTTCTGTGAGTCGACTAATGGCATCCCAGGACCTGCGGATACTCTCTGAACAATTTGGGCCACTTTTCCTAAAATCTGTAGTTACAATCTTCATAAATACACCACAAGGTACCATATTCTCAAACTGCCAGATGGGGGCAGAGGATGCAAGAGCTCTAAATGGTAACAAGTCCAAGGAAGGAGAAAAGAAAAAAATGTAACTCATCGAATTCAAGTTTTAAAATTGAAACTTATATTGAACAAAAATGGTGAGAAAAATAACAGCTGTTAATGAAATAGAAATTAGAAATCTCAGTACAACAGAATAGAACATGTTTTACCCAAAACAAATCCCTACGTTTGCCTTGACAATTATTAACAAAGTGCTCACATCCAACATAAGTGCATTTACCCAACCACCAAATGAGGATACTTCATCCTGAACCAGGCTGCAAGCATGCCACCGTAAGAGCCCCCTAGGGCAATGACAGGTTGATTTCTAGCTCCTGGGATTGTTCTTTTCAAGTATTTGATTAACTTTGCAAAATCAGCCAGAGCTTGTTCTGTTGTCAGAAAATTCAAGTGTCTGGAATCCTAAAGAAAAATAACAAAGAACATGGGTATAAATGTGCACATAATAGCAGCTTAGGCATAGCATAGATCCAGAAAAAAGCCAGATAAGCTTTTCTCCAAATAGAATTTCTAGGCAACTGAGTTAAAACGCCCAGTCAAAGCAATAGCAATGCTGATTTAAACTCATGAAAAAGTGACTTTAAGTTTGCGTGAAGAAGATAATGTATTTTGCATTCAAATGTAATTTCTATTAAATGCTATTTACCAAAGACCTTGTTGAGGTAGTAGAAACAGCAGAGACAAACTGTAAGTAACATTTAACAACAAATGTGATAGAATACAATACTAATCTTAACAGACAACTACTCTATTCTAACTTTTATTTCAAATCTTGAAACATTTACAATGGCTACCGTATAGGCAAAGGTAAACTAAACCCTATGGAAAACTGAAGTAAGAATCATCAGTAAAAATAAAACTCATCCTTCCTCATCAGAAAGATTATTATTATGTCTGATACACCAACAACTGGAACAAATCAGCCTGCCTGATGTACAAGTATAAAATTGGAGTTAAAAAAAAAAAAGAAAAACAGCAACCTATGGAACAACTATTTTCAGACATTGGAAAACAAGCAACACAAGACTTTGAGCCCTGAGAGAAGGATACTCTGCAAGTAAGTTCCAGGATCATCTAGTTCTCTACCTAGGGAGAATTTCCTCATTGCAGTATAGGGAGGTGGAACTCAGAGTCCTGCTTAGCTGAGAAGGCTAATGAAGTGTCTCCTCTGAAAAGGTGAAAACTAATTCTTCTCCTTTTGAACTTGGGCTGGACTTAGTGACTTGGCTCTAACACGAATAGAATGTGGCAGAAGTGATATGTGACTTCCAACGTCAGGTCATAAAAAGCACTGCAGTTTCTACCTTGCTCTCTAGGATTGTCAACTTTGAGGGAAGGTAGCTGCCATGTCATGAGGTCACTCAAGCAGGCCTTTGGAAAAACCCAAGAGGGGACACACTGAAGCCTCTTACTAATACCCAGCATCAGTTTGTCACTCATGTGGATCTTCCATATGAGCAGAGAGGGTCCTCCAGCCTCAGTCAAGTCTTCAGATGACTGAAGCACTAAATGACATCTTAAGCTCATGAGATCCCCTGAAACAGAACCACCTAGCTGAGCCACTCCTAATTCCTTACCCACAGGAACTGTAAGATAATAAATGTTTTAAGCCACTAAGGTTTGAGGTAAACTGTTATGTAGCAAGAGATAACTAACACACCTACATACCCATATCAGACTATCCTATTTGACCTTCATACTTTAGTCTCACCACTCTGACTACTCCCATCACCTGGTATATTTTGGAACCAGAGTTCCATCTTTCCTCTTTCCTACTCCTTTAACCTTCCCCCTTATCCAAGATGTATGCTTTCTGGCTTCTTACCTTCTCTCTCTCATTGTCTGTCACTATTCTTTACTTCCAGTTTTCATGGCACTATGTATAGCTGAGTGCGGTTTTTTCCCAATTCTCACAATATATCTGTAATATTCCCCCACGCTACTGACAAATTCTGTGAGCACATGAAAGGAAGGAAGCATATCAAAGACAGCCCTTACTGCCATTTTGCTAGCAACGTATGAACCACAGGGACCTAGGAGAGGAGGTTATGTTTCTATCTGCAACAAGCTGACTACCTCCCAATGGTTTCAGGACCTGTCAACTCCCCTAATCAGATAATTATGCAAAATAATAAGCTAAAGGATAGAGTTTCCCATGCAGCCTAACAAATATCAGCAAATTGCTCTGCTTTTCATTTATAAAACAAGGACTATTTATTTATAATATGAGACAATAAAACCTCTGAAAATAAAATAAAAAGTCCTTTCAAAACAGGAAGCCTAGCAAATGATTACCCCCAATCATTTCTAACTCAGATTTCTCCAAAAGCATGGTATGTGTATAATGGTGGTATGCATGATGATCTTAGGTAGTGAGCAAACATTTTTAATGTAACACTTGTTTTATTTCAATGTAATTTAGAGAAAAATAGTACATAAAGCCTTACTAAGATAACACTAAGTTTGAAAAGTGAGTTGTGGGACTTTCCTGGCAGTCCAGTGGTTAAGACTTCACCTTCCAATGCAGGGGGTGCAGGTTTGATCCCTGGTGGGGAGCTAAGATCCCACATGCCTCAGGGCCAAAAAACCAAAACATAAAACAGAAGCAATATTGTAACAAGTTCAATAAAGACTTTAAAAATGGTCCACATCAAAAAAAAAAGAGTGAGTTATTTAAAGAAAAATAGTCGGTGAATAATAATACAGATAGCAAATTCATAGAGCCAGAATCACAAGGGTAGTACATGAGTGACTCAGTTGAGGAAAAGGTGTCCTGGCTTATTAAGTGTAGATTTGTGGCTGAGGCCAAAGCTCCTTGTGAGAACAGAAAGGGCAGAAGGGAATCCAAGTGGCCAGTTGGCCTCACTGAATCATAGCAATGATTTGTCCTTATTTTATTGAAAAACACCTTACTAAGCAAACATTTGTGCACTCATTACATTTTTTTCCAGTGGTAGACCCAATAATTTAAGTGTATAATTTATAAAGCAGATTATTTACTGACATTTTTTAAACAATGAAAAGTTCCCGCCAATCTCTGCAGCCATAGATTAAGATTTGCCTGGTGAAGGCTAGCCTCATCACACTGAGTTAAAGACTGATCATTAAACATAAAAAGTAAAGATTAAATACAAATTACTGAAATTTCAGGCAGTTCAAATTAAAGCTATCATTTCTTTCTTACAGTGAGACATGTAATTAGAAAATGTTCTAAACTTAAAAGTAGAAAATACACTTACCTTGAAGGAGTTGGCACCAAAGGGTAGGGACTCTCCATAATATCGGTGTTCAGCAAACACTAACATAGCTTTCAGTTCCTCAGCCATGTCCCACATGAACCCCTAGGAGGAATTTACAAATTCACAGGATAAAATCAGGTCGTGAAAAAAAGTCTGAATCTTTTTGCAACTCATGAAATGGACCAAAAAGAGTTCTCTGAGAAGCTGCACAATTCATATTTGTTCCACAGGTAAACAATATAATTGCTGTTTCATTGTTGCACATCAATCTCACACTGTATTAGAGTGAAACAATTAAAAATAAGCCCAAGTTGCTCAACTACCAGTCATTCCAACTCTCCTTATTCTGACACTCTAGCCTCAAAATCAACATTATGTCTAAAACAGCCTTCAAATTGCACTGTGTGCCAAAGAATCTAGGAAAGAGCTGCGGATAACTAAGTTATCTGCCTACTCACAGATAACTTTTATTTATAACATGAAAGAGAACAGTACAAATAAACATATTGGACTCCCTTGGGTTTTATGTTAATCTTATTTACATGAAGATAAATAGTAGCTAACAATAGCTAATATTAATTGAGTGCTTACCACTTGTCAGATACCCTTCTAAACACTTTATATGTATTCACTTAATTATCACAACAATCTTAGAGATAGGCATTTTGATTATACCCATTTTACAGACAAGGACACTGAGGCACAAGAGTTTAAATAACCTGTGACAGTCACACGGCTAGAAAGCAGCAGAGCTAAGATTCAAGCACAGGCCATCTGGCTCCGGAACACAATCATCAAGTGCAGTAAGACCTCCTTATTTCCACACATAATGCTGGTCATTAATCAACCATTGCATTTTTTCACTTACCTCAAATTGTGCCCTCAGAACCCTTCTTAACAAAGCATTCTAGGTGTCCCACTTCAATCGGCTAGATTTAGATTTAGCACAGATTAAAACTACTTGTCATCCCCAGTGCACATTATTGCTTTTTAATGAGCTGTTGCTCCCTAACAAAGACTGAGAAACTCTAAGTTTTTTTGTTTGTCTTGACCAATAAATAAACAATTAAAAGAGCTGTATGCATGTGAGGACGGAGAATCTAACTTGATATCTGTGATGGTTTCAAATAACCCCCATTTTCTCTCTTAACACCTTGCTCATTCCCTGCCATGTATCTACAGATTCTGTAACACCAGCTCAAGATGCCCTCCTCTGTCAGCCCCCACTATGGCTTACTGATCACACCTTCCTCTCAACACCACTGTGCTAGGTATAGATCTCTATTACTTTGCTGCAATATTTACTTACATGTGTGTCTGACCCTACTAGACTATGAGTTTCTTAAGGGTAAGGATCATCCATCAAAATAGCCAGAGGAGTTGACTTCAGGGTTTGAGAGGAAGCAACTGCATTAAGTGATTATTTACCTGTACCTATTTCAGGGTGTTTTTATTTTTCAAAAGAGGTCCATGTAACATATTAATATTAAATAACATTATGTGCCAGCATTGTTCTAAGTTCCTAATTCTTATTTGCCCTCATAACAACTCAATTAACTAGACATTACTATAACCATTTAATATATAAAAACTAAGGCACAGAATAAGAAACTAACTCAAAGTCACAAAGCATAGTGGCGAAACCAGAATTCAAATCTTATCACTGGCTGACATCTTCACTCTTGACCACTATGCTATACTGCCTCTCAATAAATAAATGTCCAGAATACGTAAATATGCAACCCAAACGTTTTAGTGTGTAAAGGAAGGTGTGTCTAGGGCTGGGAAAGGGCCAAGATTTGTCCTTCTAGGATCTGCCTCTATCAGGTACCTGGAACTCTTCCTACCCTGAGTAGCTCTTCCTTTCTACCATTTCAGAGGTCAGAGATTCCCAGCAAGTCTTATTAAATTATACTGCAGTGCCTGTCAGAGCAGTGGGGTCTGTGGAGGCAGAAACAGTTGCCTACCTATGATAAAGAACAGGAGCTGGGAAAATAACTGAATAGGAGAACCTGCCCCGTGGCCTTGGCATAAAAGAGAAATCACATTAGAAAGAGAAAGGGAGACAAGGCAGCCTCAGTTGTTTCACAGAATAACAGAGCAGGAATCTGAAGGAAAATAAGTCCTGATTTCATCTGTCACTCATCTAAGAGAGACAGATATCTAGGATCTCAGCTCTTAGAGAATTATTTTATTTTCAACTAACATATTTAGACTATTAGCATTCCTAAGGAAATAATCAGAAATGTGGACTGTGATAACACAGTATAACTGGGTTCATATCTTTGCTTTCAGTGCAGTTCGGTTCAACATTTACTAAGACCTCCTGAATACCAGGCACCATGCCGAACATTGGCAGTGTAGAAAATATGATTCAGTCCCCACTTTAAGGTAATTCACAGACTAGCTTTTCAGTAGAAAGTTGTCATTTTCTAGTCTTAGCTCTGGAACATTAAAAAGGAAAATTTATTCCTTTCATGTGTCCTCCTAAATTAAGTTTTGTTAACAGATTCAAGCATTATTATAAAAGATGATAGAATATATAGTCAGGGAAGCAAGATAACAGCTATACTCTTTTACCCTCACAAATATAAGAAAAATGGTAGAACAGGAAAGCTAAAATATAGCTACAGTTTTACCTTTGTCCATTCCTATTTGACAATCAAACGTGTATTTTTTTTTCTTATTTGCACTGGCTTTGTTTAGATTTTATTAATTCATTCATTTAACAAATATTTATTGAGTACCTACTATATGCCTAGCACAGTCCTGGATCTGAGCATACAACACTGAACAAACAAAACTTCCTGCCCTTGTGTTCACATTCTAGAGACCATAATAATAATAATAAACTATATGCCATAACATTCCTACTCCCATTTCCCTCATATCCTTGTTCAATCATTAAATAAGCTGGGATTTTTTTTTTAATCTTTTAAAATTCAATTGTCCAAAAATAGTATTTCATTCTTTTCATGTGTAATTCTTTAAGGCTGAACAGGCTTGTTGGATATCTGTATTTATTCTTTTGTGAACTGCCTATTCATGTACTTTTGCTGTTTTTCTATTATTCGTGAGTTTATCTTTTTGTTATTTTTTAAAGAACTTCACAATACAGAAATAGTCATATATACTGCAAAAGATTTTTTCCAGTTGATCAAAATAAAAAGGAAATTGAGCCCAGAGTTTCACAAATCTGCACATACCGTATTATTGCAAAACCAGATAATGTCCCCTTCATTCCCAGTGTAGAAAAGTATAGATCCACCATCTTCCTTCCAGTGTTTATCAGCTATTAGGTACCGTTGTTTAAAAGTTTTATCAGTATGAAATCCAAAATGATCAACCTATGACAAAAAAGAAACAGACAAGACATATTTCAACGGGTAGTAATTAAATATCAAACAAGTATTTATATTTATTCTTCCATTAAAATCAATCTATGCTACAAAAATCACAAAAAAATTTAAACTTCATTTGGTTTCATTAGTAGTAGTAATATTGATATTGTTATTTTGAAATTATTTTCTTTATATTTTAAGATAAAGCAATGTTATTGGTGGTCAAGATTTTCAGTGTAAGACAAAAGATACAATTATAAAATCAAGTAGCTACTTAAAAACACAATAATGTTAAAATTGAATGAAATAGTAGAACCTATTAATTGGAACCTATTCATTTTTAAAATACAGACATTCCTTACTACTTGAATTTTCATTATTGAAACTTTTAATATCAAAATTCAAGGACTAAACAGACCACTGAAAAGGTCTATAAACATTGTCACCCCAATAACAATTAACATTCCAAGGGCCAGGATTTTGGTATCTAATACTATTCCCCACTAAAAGGAATACGGCTTGTTAGTGAAATGGCTGCCTGACATTTGGGACAAGGAAGCTACAAGATACACCAATGCATCTTCCTGTGCAAGGAAGCACTCAAAAATTAATGGAGTTATATCTAACAAATATAGGAGCCAACTACAAAGGACTATCATTGGCTAAAGTTTTAATAAATTGAACATAAAACATATTGAACATAAGAATGATGACTGTAGTTGATTGAAACGTTCAATTCATGAAAATCCATTACTCCATAAGGATATCAAAAAAGAAAAAGCAAGAAAAATATTCATTCGCCACCATTTAAGTTATTTATTAAACCAACTCCTCACTTAGAAGTTGTAAATAAAAATGTAAAGAACTCAACATTTAACCTGCTTTTCCAATAGAACTATATATTTCAGGGTACCAAATAGTCCCAGTTGATGAAAAAGAGCTCTGTTTTACCAAATGTCAGCTAATGCAGAAGGAATGACAGAATTAGAAAAATGATATTTGGCAAACCCTAGCGAAGTTACTGATTCAGGCAAGAATTACCAAATAGTGTTAAAAGCATTAGGAGAATGGATGACAGGAAAATGAACATTCATATTACTACCAAGGTAATACCATAGAGAATACTGTCACAAGATCAGGCTGTCATCACCTTAACCTAGTAATCAAAGTTAGCATCACTAACAGTGGTGTGAGCAGGAATTACGTATCTCCTCACATGGTACAACACAAAGCACATTTCACCTATGATGAATTCTTGCCAAAAATGTTCGACTGGGGCTTCCCTGGTGGCACAGTAGTTAAGAATCCGCCTGCCAATGCACGGGACACGGGTTCGAGCCCTGGTCCGGGAAGATCCCACTTGCCGCGGAGCAACTAAGCCCGTGAGCCACAACTACTGAGCCTGCGCTCTAGAGCCCTCAAGCTACAACTACTGAAGCCCGTGCTCTACAGCAAGAGAAGCTACCGCAATGAGAAGCCCCCGCGTGCAGCAACGAAGACCCAACACAGCCTAAAATTTAAAAAAAAAAAAAAAAAAAAAGTTCGACTTCTAGCTTAGTCCAGTCTTTACATCTAATTTCCAGTTTCTGGGAAATACAAAGGGTAGAAAAACAAGCTGAAGATACTCTGAAGAGGCAATCAGACAAATCCAAAGGTAAGCATTTTACAAGAAAAAGGCAAGGCAATATCCTGATAAAAGGACTGTTTTAGATTAAATAAATTTTAAGGAACATAATAATCAAATGCAATGCATGATTCCAGATTGTATCTTGGTTTGAACAAACAAGATATAAATGACAATAAATTGGGACAACTGGGTTAATTTAAATATGGACTAGGTATTAGGTGAGACTAAGGACTTGTTAATTTTGTTAGGAGTGATCATATTGTTTTGGCTACATAAAAAAATGTTTTTCTTTTTCTACAGCTGTACATTGAAGGATTTAGAGAGAAAACATCATGCAGTCTATAATTTACTTGAAAATACTTCAGCATAAAAAAGTAAAATGAATTTAAAGGAAAAAATATAATCTATACTGAGAGAGAAAAAAACACACTGGCTACTGAGACTTTGTGAGATACAATATAAAACATGTCAAAATGACACAATTTTAAGCTTACGCTGAACTTTAAATGTATTTTTTGAGTTTTTTCACCATTCTCTTCATAAACTCACCATTTAAAAAATACAATTATTAAACCCTATAATATGGTAAAGTTCATATACAACTATCTGAATTTAAAGAGTTACCCAACAGTACAGAGCCCACTGAGCCTTTAGGGTCATAGTGTTTGAATTCTTCAGTGCTTTGGAGGGACAGGAGTGAGAATGCAGGGTGGTCTGGGGCATACATAGGCTGATCCAGTGCTGCTCCAGCCTTCCTGGGGCAGGAGCTGGTTCTGACCTAATCCAGATCTTGTAAGATTTCCCTTGGCTGTTCTAAAACAGATGGAACTTCCTGCACCCACTCCATCTACACACACACACACACACACACACACGCGCGCACACTTCACATTCATACCAGAGGTCCCAAAATGCAAGTTTCTCAAAACTGCACCTAATGCACACTTCCCAATGTCCACGATCATCACCATATATGGTCCTAAAATACAAGCTATTCTAATATAAAGACTATCTCCCTTTCAGTAAAATAATCAGTCTGTATGGAACAGGTATATAATAATGATGTCCATGTGCTAAAAAATCCCTCCCATGACATATGTTAACTCACTCAATCACTTATTCAACAAGCATCTATTGAATGGGCCAAGTACTTGTTCTAGGCCAAGTAGTAAAC
This sequence comes from Balaenoptera ricei, assembly GCF_028023285.1. Classification (NCBI taxonomy): domain Eukaryota; kingdom Metazoa; phylum Chordata; class Mammalia; order Artiodactyla; family Balaenopteridae; genus Balaenoptera; species Balaenoptera ricei. Next base: position 52,553,568 of record NC_082646.1, on the reverse strand, counting down.
TAAGCAACAGGATAAAGAGTTAGCTGAGCCACAGCTCCTTGATTTAACTTAAACTAATTCAATTATACCCACTAAGCCTAAAAGTAAAAAAGAGCAAGAGAAACAGGCAAACATTAAGGGAAGATAGACAAGTGATTCCACTTGCTTCCATTCAAATTAGTAGTGTTTCTCCATGTGAGGTCCCTAGATATCAGTATCAGCTTCATCTGGAACTTGTCAAAAATGCAAATTCTCTGGCTGAATCCTAGGCCTACTGAATTAGAAACTGTGCGGAGTAGAACCCAGTAACTTGTGTTTTAACAAGCCCTCCAAGTAATTCTGATGTACAGCTAACATTTTGAGAACCAATGAGTTAGCATAAGCCCCCAAATAAGGCAAGAATCTGCTATTCCTTCTCTTGATCTAGGTTTCAGAATACTTCTAATATGTAAGCATCTCACTATGCTGAATGAAACTCTGATGTTTAAAGATGTGAATTACCACCCAACACGGCCCCTAAATACAAGCCAACTGCATCATTTGAAGCTCAACAGGAAAAACCATGATCTGTTTCAACAAAGGAGGAAGGACTAGCTGTGTTGGACTTAAAGGAAGGAAGTACACAGCTCTCTGACAAGATGCCTTCCCCTAGTATTCTCAAAGATAATTCTGCCATAGTGATTTTCAACTTACCCACTGACTTTAGAGCCTAGCCTTGTAAAATGAGATATTGCCGCCGTTCCCTTTAAAAGCAGCCCACAAAGAAACCTATTTCAATAATACAGTCTAAAGGTTTCGAATTTGAAAACATGGGTATGTGTTTGTATATATCATGTTAAGTGTATATGGTAAAAAATTCTCGCCAGAGGAAAAGCTTGTATCTAGAATTACAAGAGCCACAAGAACTTTAGACAGAGAAAGCCAAACTTCCTTGTGTGGCCACTCTCAGGGCACTCCTGCTCCTAGCAATCCCTAATTGTTTAGCTTGGGGAAAAGGGGGTGGAACTCTGGTATGACAGAAAGAAAGCAGGTTAGAAGTCAATAGATCTGAACTTGAATTGCTACTGTGGGGCCTCAGGCAAGTCAGGCAAGTCACTTCACCTCTGTGAGCCCCGCTGTTGTCCTATATAAAATAAGGATAACAACACATAACTCAAAGGATTGCTGTGAAGATTAGAGAAAACATATCTAAAGTATTAGGTATAGTCCCTGATATATAATACATGCTCAGTGAATGTTAGCTCTCCACTCCATCCCATCTGCACACCAATCCTAAGCATGGAGTACTTAGATGGGGTAAATAAGGCAGAGAGGGATGAAGCTCTTCACAGAATTATAGGACATACCCTTAGAATGTCAAAATTTCCTATCTCTTGAGTGCTTCACCTAAATATTAAACAGCTAGAAAGAGGTAGTGAAATATCATTTGCAAAACATTAATTTGCAGAATTTTCTTGACTCTTCCTAATCATCAACGATATCAACTTCGGGCTACACAACTTGTAGATATTTTCCAATATCTAACGACCCAGCATACTAGGTGCAGTGTGCCCTCTGCTGTTGAGAACTGAGGCCTGCATGCCACTTACATGCCACTTACATGCCTGTGCTCCTGAACAGAGATTTTATAAATCACAACATAAAAGGAGACAGGGAGGTAGAAGCCATTTGATCTGCATTGTTCAACTGAAGAAACGAGACTCAAAGAGGTCAAGTGCCTTGGTCAAGGTTACAAGTCAGAGGCAAACCTGGAATTTTTAATTGTTTTTTCAATTTGGTGTATTGAGATAACTAAAATAATTAATACCACTGTAAAAGCCACACAGGCATGACCTCAAAAAGGAAAAACACCTCTAGTCACACACAGCAGTTCTTTCTAGAATGTGGTCCTAGAAATTTCAAGAGATGCTTCCCTTCTTCACCTTGTAGAGGATAAAGAGATCCCTGAGAATGGGTAGGCAAGAAGGAATAAAGAGAACAACATCCTTTAAATAGTTTATTGTGGCAAAAATAACTATTTGGACTTTAAAACTGCCCAAAAATAAAATTTACACCCAGAAAAGCCTGTAAGAACATCACATCTATTAGAAACAGTTTTGGTGGCAACTTGGAGTGAGGGTTAACACAGAGCACCTGCTCGGTGTCTGGCACTGTGCTGGCGCTTTACACAAATCACCTCACCATCCTCCCCATTACCCTCTGGGGGCACGTTCATTATACCAGTCTTATAATAAGGACACTGAAACTCAGAGAGGTCGGATAACTTGTCCAAGGTAATATAACTGATAAATAAAAGTCAAATACAATTGTTTTTCATGTACTTTATCCACTACCCAATCCTACCTCTGACAAAATCCAGCCTTTTTTTCACTGTAACACACTATGGCAGATAGGGCTGGCTACAAACTTCAACCTTCAGCAGGGGGCACTAGAGTATCTTCATTTGCAAAATGAAGTACATATCCCCAAACACATACTAACAGTTATACTGAAGAATATGGTCTTTTCACTGACCTGACTCAAGAATTGTTACTATATTGTTTTTAACTCATTTAATCAGACTGCTGATAAAAAAAAAAAAATCACGTTGACTCTTAGTAGCTTTTAGGTTTTTTTTTTTTAATTAATTAATTAATTTATTTATTTATGGCTGCTTTGGGTCTTCGTTTCTGTGCAAGGGTTTTCTCTAGCGTGGCAAGCGGGGGCCACTCCTCATCGCAGTGCGCGGGCCTCTCACTATCGCGGCCTCTCCTGTTGCGGAGCACAGGCTCCAGACGCTCAGGCTCAGTAATTGTGGCTCACGGGCCCAGCCGCTCCGCGGCACGTGGGATCTTCCCAGACCAGGGCTTGAACCCGTGTCCCCTGCATTAGCAGGCAGATTCTCAACCACTGCGCCACCAGGGAAGCCCCTAGCTTTTAGTTTTAAGAAACTCAGTATACAGTTGGTTTCATTTACATACCCAGATATATGATAATAGTTAACTGAAATTTTACTAAACATATGTAAAGTATACTCAGAGATATACAAGACAAAAAAATAGACTCACACTTCCAATACATTAAAGCATCTTGAAAGAGGGCTCTCTTATCTCCAATTCTAATCCAGAGATGTTAAAATGAAATAAGACGTCCTTTCTTCCATTTGATGTGTGTACCCTGTATTAATTATGGAATTATGGCATTACATTCTATTAGAGTTCCTAAATGGAGACTGACATTGTTTCTGGGCAAGTTTGATCTCCCCTGAAGGGGTAGACACCTTCATGTTAGAAGGACACAATTTCTCAAAGAAGGAACCAAAACCTGAAAGGAAGGTGGGGTTTAGGCAGGATCTAGGTTTATAGTTGGAGAAAAGTCCTATGAGTGGGGTCCTTCTAAGTTGTCCCTCACCCAGGAGTAGCCACAGAACTGGGTCAAGACAGGAGAGCAAGCCATATCTTATGAGTCAGATCATGGGTGACTCGGTTTATTTCTACTTTATTATGTCAGAATCTTTCAAGAATCCTTTGAATGTTCTACCTTTGTTCATCTGTACTACAAAGATATCAGGAAAGATTGGAGAGTGAATCTGACTTAAAAGAATTAAAAGGGAAACAGTATCCCTTGATGACAGAGTGGTGGTGGTGATAAGGAAAAGAATCACAAGTCCCTCCAAGAGGAAGGTGAGTCCAAGAAACAGGAACGTCATTCCCTTCCCACAGGGATGCTCCCTTCATTGCCAACCTTAGCAGGTCTAGTTTCCATTTTAACAAGGAAGGTGGAAGTTTCCTCAGAGATAACCTTCAAATGAAATCATCCTTCTATGTAATAAGATGCTGCATATCTTCACACATCTTTCTGTCCATATTAATATAAAAGAGAAAATTGTATTCCTTCCTTCTGTATATTATTTGTAACCTGCTCCTAGTCTCAAAAAAGAAACTCTTAGATATAAATTATTTTCTTAAAGATAAAACAAACTGGGAAGGGAATAAAAGGATATGAGAGAGTCTGCCATGGAAAAAGTTTGGCTATCCAGCTTCCTACACCTACAAATGGATTGTTAGAAAGGCAAGAACACAATAGCTACCACAGTGCCCCTGTACAAGACAGATACTTTATAAATAATTATTAAATGAATGCAGTCCAAATCTTCATAATGTGATTCCCCACATTTCTGTGTAAAAGGTCCTCTTGTTAATGTTAAAATTCTCATAGACACTTTATATCATGTTATATCAAGCCAGTGCTTGAGAAAATATAAGAGAAGCTATTATAAATTCAATAATGGTATAAATAAATATCACAACAGCATCTAAAAATAGTATATACTATTTTTAATAGTATATACTTCGTAGGAAAATGGATTCAACACAATTCTACAGTGTTCAGGAAGCCTCCTTTCCCCTGACCAAAGACTTTGGACCCCAAAAGGAGAATCACATTCTAAATTACCAAAATTCTATGACATCAAAATATTCTCTGCTCTACTACTAAAACAAAGGTGAAGATATCCTGCCCTTAAGAACACCTAAAACATTCCAGTAAATCAAGAAATAACATGTTTTGTCAAACAATAGTCAGGTGTTTCAGCAGAGGAAGATTCTGGCATCATCTGTTGGCTAAACAGCTCTGTGAGAGCACCACACGATCAATAACTTCCTGTGGCTTCAGGAAGCTCTGTACCACTAGAATTACCTGACCACAGTTTAAGCTCTCAAATTAGAGATAAAGTGTCACTGCAATTATTAAATATCTAAATTTTAGTAAATGTTACATCGTCAGAGGGCGCTGTTGTATAAGTATTGGGTTGGCCAAAAAGTTCGTTCGGGTTTTTCCACGTTAATAAAAAACCCGAACGAACTTTTTGGCCAATCCAATAGTAAAGTAGGAGAACCGTTAGGTTTTAAATATTAGATTCATAAAATTTTAGGACAGGAAAGGAACTTAAATCTCAAGTCCAAACTCTTAAATGAAAAAACCTGAGATACAAAGATGTCAATTATTTTACATCTTTCTTTTTAAATAAAGAAATATTCACATAGTTTAAAGTCAGGGTTCAAATGCATGCTGTTAGAAGTCAGACTAGTGATTACCCTTGTGGGGGAAAGTCACTCTTAAAGAGCATGAGAGGATTCTGGATTTAGGATGGTGCATTTTTCTATACCTATAAGATAATTAGCAAATGGATTTGTAAACACTTAAGATTTCCTTTAGGATACATGTATTATGTACATATGATGTTTATATTTCTATTTCACTATAGTCATATGTAAATTATACTAAATCACATTTATATTAAATTTTTCTTCAGACTATACTACAAAGCTACAGTAATCAAGACAGTATGGTACTAGCACAAAAACAGAAATACAGATCAATGGAACAGGATAGAAAGCCCAAAGATAAACCCACACACATATGGTCACCTTATTTTTGATAAAGGAGGCAAGAATATATAATAGGGAAAAGACAGCCTCTTCAATAAGTGGTGCTGAGAAAAATGGACAGCTACATGTAAAAGAATGAAATTAGAACACTCCCTAACACCATACACAAAAATAAAATCAAAATGGATTAAAGACCTAAATGTAAGGCCAGACACTATAAAACTCTTAGAGGAAAACATAGGCAGAACACTCTGTGACATAAATCACAGCAAGATCCTTTTTGACCCACCTCCTAGAGAAATGGAAATAAAAACAAAAATAAACAAATGGGACCTAATGAAACTTAAAAGCTTTTGCGCAGCAAAGAAAAACATAAACAAGATGAAAAGACAACCCTCAGAATGGGAGAAAATATTTGCAAACGAAGCAACTGACAAAGGATTAATCTCCAAAATTTACAAGCAGCTCATGCAGCTCAATATCATAAAAACAACCCAATCCAAAAATGGGCAGAAGACCTAAATAGACATTTCTCCAAAGAAGATATACAGATTGCCCACAAACACATGAAAGGATGCTCAACATCACTAATCATTAGAGAAATGCAAATCAAAACTACAATGAGGTATCACCAGGTGAGGTATCACCTCACACCAGTCAGAATGGCCATCGTCAAAAAATCTACAAACAATAAATGCTGGAGAGGGTGTGGAGGAAAGGGAACCCTCTTGCACTGTTGGTGGGAATGTAAATTGATGCAGCCACTATGGAAAACAGTATGGAGGTTTCTTAAAAAGCTAAAAATAGAACTACCATACGACCCAGCAATCCCAATACTGGGCATATACCCTCAGAAAACCATAATTCAAAAAGAGTCATGTACCACAATATTCACTGAAGCTCTATTTACAATAGCCAGGACATGGAAGCAACCTAAGTGTCCATCGACAGATGAATGGATAAAGAAGATGTGGCACATATATACAACGGAATATTACTCAGAAACGAAATTGAGTTATTTGTAGTGAGATGGATGGACCTAGAGTCTGTCATACAGAGTGAAGTAAGTCAGAAAGAGAAAAACAAATACTGTATGCTAACACATATATGGAATCTAAAAAAAAATTTAAAAATGGTTCTGAAGAACCTAGGGGCAGGACAGGAATAAAGACGCAGACATAGAGAGTGGACTTGAGGATACAGGGAGGGGGAAGAGTAAGCTGAGACAAAGTGACAGAGTGGCATGTACATATATACACTAGCAAATGCAAAATAGATAGCTAGTGGGAAGCAGCCGCATGGCACAGGGAGTTCAGCTTGGTGCTTTGTGACCACCTAGAGGGGTGGGATAGGGAGGGTGGGAGGGAGATGCAAGAAGGAGGAGATATGGGGATATATGTACATGTATAGCTGATTCACTTTGTTATAAAGCAGAAACTAACACACCATTGTAAAGCAATTATATTCCAATAAAGATGTTTAAAAAAAATTTTTTTTCTTTCACTTAAAAATGTGTATTGAGTATTCATTAGTGACAGGCATTAGGAAAGAGAACGTAGTAAGATACAATTCCATCTCTCAAGTTTTGAATCTAAAAAAAGTGATGAGCATACTAATAAACAATCACAAGATGGTATGGTTTAAGTTCTATATACAAAGTGCTGTGGGAGCTTAGAAGTTACGTTCCGACCTGCAGGAATCATGCAAGGCTTCACCAAGGAAGTGGTATCTGAGGTGAACTCTGAAGAGTAACAAGAATTTTTTCAAGTACAGAAAAGCATGTCAAGCAAAGGGAGCATGAGGAACTCTGCAGAACAAGCATATTCAGGAACTGTTGTTGTTTGTGGCAGAAGATATATAGTTCATGAGGAGAAGAGATGGGAGATGAGATTAGATTCACCAGGCTGCCACCTGATGTACATAGGAAAATCCCCCTATAAAGAGAAACCTAACTGAAATCTGAGATTGCCTCTCTAAATCAACAGTGAATGAGATAGGTACGCTAGAAATAGAGCCTTAATGAGGCAGAGACTTTCGTCTGTTGTCTTAGCCCACTGCTAAGTCCCCAGTGACTAGAATAATGTCTGGCACATGGTAGAAGATCAATGACTATACACAGAATAAATCCACGCATGCATACATCCTAGCTCTGCAGTTGGTATTAAAACAAACCCAACACAGCTTCAGAGAACAGCATGACTCAAAGCAATGAGAATGGAAATCAAAGTTCTCAAGATCAAGTTTGTGAGGATTCATTTATTGCATGGGTCTGTTACTGGCTTTGGAAGAGTTGCAGAATGCTGTAGTCAGATGTGCCTTTTGCCCAGTAACAAATCACGTGCCTGAGGAAGAACCCCAGCATAAAACCTAAACCCGACTCATAACAGTTTAGCTTTATCCAGGCTGCTGAGGAACCAGGAACTGCATGCCCTCTGCTGGGAGGATAAACAGGAAGATAAATACCTACAAATTAATACAGACAAAAGGCCAGCATCTAGGGAGGGGCAGGGGAAGGACTAATCAGCATTTTACTGAAGTATATAACCTAAAAGGTCAGGTATGACCTTGTGACAGGGTTATAGTCACAGTTTTTAGGGCTGTAAAGGACGTAAACCTGTGGCTCTCTGGCAGTGCACGGTTATTTAACCTGAATGACAGCTTCCTGTAAAATGTATATTATACTGGATCATTCAGCAGCATACTAGTGTTCAGTATCCCCAAATGTGCTGCAAAATGTCGATTTGATCAATGTGTAAGATACTTTTTTCCACAAAGAGTTTTATGAAGAAGAAAGAAACATGGTAGAGGTATAATGCCCAAGGCAAAAAGTGATCAGAGGGAATAGTTGAGACTATAGGTGAGAGGGGGTTAGTGATGCTGGGAGATTCTGAAGAGACAGGAGAAAATGGGGTCAAGACACAGATGGAGGGATTTGATTTGGACAGGAGGAACCCCTCCTCCGCTGGGAGACAGACGGGTGCAGAAGGAACTACATCTCTAGGTGGAAAAGGAGAACACTGACGGGGTTCTGGCTAAAACGCCTCTCGTACAACAACTAAGTTTTTTAATCAGTGAAGTAGGGGGCAAGGCTATCTACTAAAAGAGAGTAAAAGGGCATAGTGTGGCAATGATTTGAAGATAGAGGTGAAAGTGCAGCATGGAAGAAGGAATTGATGCTCAGGCCTTCATAGGATCCCTGAGTTTAGAGACTAAATTTGCAGGTACAACAATCTGCCTAGTTGTGGGTTTGCTTCAAAAGACATCCACCACCCAGGATAGGAGTAGAGAAGTTTACTGGCTGGATAAAACTAGGATAGGAATTTCATAAAGAGGCTGTGACAGAGAACAGGAGGCAAGGGAGTTGAGGTCATCCCTGATGTCCATGCAACCATGAATACCCAAAGCCATGAGGGCCTCTCCATCACAGGCAAATGCTGCCGACATCTGCTTGCTGAATTGCAAGGGAATCTGAACGAAGTTATATTTATTCCGTTTTAAAAAGTGAAAAATCTTGCCAGAACTCATACACAGTAATCCCCCCCACATCCATGGTGGGTACATTCCAAGACCCCCAGGAGATGCCAGAAACTGTAGGTCGTGCTGAACCCTATACGGTCAGCAAACCCAATATAGTCAGCCCTCCATATCCACAGCTGTGGAACCTACAGATACAGAGAGCCAACTGTATTATGCCATCGTATGGTACGATATATAAGGGCCTTAAGCATCCGTGGATTTTGGTATCCACGGAGGGGTCCTGGAACCAATTCCCTGTGGGTACAAAGGGAACATATTCTATGTTTTTTCACATGCTAACAGATGGGTAGCATATACAGCATGGATACACTAGACATAGGGATGATTCAGGTCCTGGCAGGAGAGAGCAGAAGGTGTGAGATTTCATCACACTACTCAGAACAGCACACAATTTAAAACTCATGAATTGTTTATTTCTGGAATTTTCCATTTAATATTTTTGCACCAAGGTTGACTGCAGGTAACTGAAACTGTGGAAACGAAAACCGCAGATGAGGGGGACAAACTAATGTTTTTCTTCCTTTATGATGGAAGAGATGGAGGCTGGTATCTGGTAAAAGGTAAAATGATAAAGAATCCCACCCCCACCCCCAAAAAGGCAAAACCATGCTTCTTAAGTACAGGATACAGACCTGTGTATGTATGTAATTTACAGTCCAATCTTCCGTATTCCCCCTCCTCTGAAGGGATGGTCCTCCTGCAGAGGACTGTGATGACTTCCCAAATCTACTCTTCTCCAACTGAGCAAAATCCCAGTTCTTACCCATATAACATGATTTCTAAAATCTTCACAACCCCATTCACATCCTAGTTCAATTATCTTCCCTTTCATGGATGGTGTGCCCAGAATTGAGCACAATGCATGAAATGTGGTCTAAGGAAGTGCCTTGCTCACCAATGGCTAGAAATAAATAACTTGTGAGTATGTTTATAGATATAGCTCCACTAATGCAGCCTACTTTAAATTGAGAGTCAGGGAAGGTGTACTGGGTTGAATAATGTCTCCCCCAAAATTCATGTTCTTCCCGGAACCTCAGAAAGTGACTTTATCTGGAAATAGGGTCATTACAAATATAATTAATTAAGATGAGGTCATTCTGGAATAGGGTTGGCCCTTAGTCCAATATAACTGGTGTCCTTATAAGAAGAGAAGAAACACAGAGACAGATACAGAGAGAAGGCCATGTGAAGACACGGACATACAAAAGAAAGACAGCCACGTGATGACAGAAGAGGACACTGGAATTATGCAGCTGCAAGCCACTAAGGATTGCCAGCAACTACCAGAAGCTAGGAGAGAGATGGAACAGATTCTCCCTAGGAGGAACCAATCACACCGACCTTGATTTTGAACTTCTGGCCTCCAAAACTGTTAGAAAATAAATTTCTGTTGTTTTAAGCCTCCCAGTTTGTGGTACTTTGTTACAACAGCCCTAAGAAACTAACATAGATGGCCTCTCCGTGGAGGTGGCACTGGGGGTAAAGCCTGAAGAAGCCAGCCAGGGGAAGAACTCTAGAAAGAAGAAACAGAAAATAAAAAGGCTCAGAGACTTGCCATGTTGTAAAAACAGAAAAGAGACCACAGTGTCTGGAACATGGTGAACAAGGGGAAGCATTGTGGTATGGGAAGAGGCTCAGGGCCAGGTAGGCCACAGTAGGGAGTTTAACACAAAGAGCAGTGAGAAAGCCTTAAAGAGCTGTAGGAGTTATTCTCATCTACGTTTTAAAGAGATGGCTCTGGCTGCTCTGTGGAGACTGGCCTGGAGAATGAGATGATAAAGAAAGGGAGAAGAGTAAATAGAAGTCCACGTAAGAGATCATGGCAAGACTGATAAATAAGCCAGGTTTCTTCAGTCACTATATATATAATATATATAACATCATACACCACTTTCTAAAATCATAATACACCCAGGAGAGATCACGATGAAAAAAGACCCAATGTATGACATCAGTAGTATTTGCATAACAGCAATCAACAAAAGGAAGTCTTCTGAATAGCTATAACCACCACTGTTGTCCTTTAATAACTGATTCTGCACTGACCCTGACTCTAGGCATTCTAAATAGCAAGAGCCCCACTAAAATGGTGAAAGAGTTCCAAGGCCATCAGGCTCCCAGTAGCATTTAATGGACGTGAACAAAGCAGATTTTACTTCTACTCTTTTCATCCAGAAACTATTTAAAGAAATTATACAACGTGAGAATGTAATTGTTCTCAAACCTGATGGTCTCTGTTCCTCTCTGGTGTGACAAAAGACATCAGGGACCACAATCTTTACCTGGTTACCTCTGTCAAATCAATAAACTACATTTTTAAAAAGTAGTATATACAAAGAAGATACTACTACACAATGCTAAAATGCATCTCCTCCTCTCCCACAAAGGACCTTCTGTGAATCATACTGTGAGAACTGCTGAAACAGAAAACTTACAGCATTCTCTCTTTAGAGATTGCTTTAAAGAAATAATTTTTTATTACATTGACTAATACATGACTTTAAACGCTTTTAGCATTCCAAAAAATTAAACTTTACAAAATGCCCACATGAAGATCATACACAAAAGGAAGCAACTGAAGAAAGTAGCAGCCTGAGCTTTTTCCTTCTGGGGAACTCCAACATCCAATTTTCAGTCCTGGTTTCACTATAAAGTGGCCTCTAGAGACTCTTAATCATCATCTTAAAAATACACTCTACAGACTACTCATTGTTTTCAGCATTCATCCGGTCTGAATGATAAGGGCGCTGTAAGAAAGATAAAGGAAGGGAAAAGGATATCCTCAGCTGAAACCAAAAAGCTCAGAACAATGACAGCAAGTTCAAACAGGACCAAGTTGCTCCTTGATTACTTTCAGGTGCTTTTGTCATTAGGCCACAGTCCTGCATAGCAACTGCCCAGAGCTAATACGATATATAGATAAATGACAGTCAGTGTTTACAGTCATTCATTCATTTAACAAGTATTTCTTGAGTGCCTACCAGGGGTTAGTGCTAGAGATACAACAGTGAACAAGCTAGATATGGTCACTGCCCTCACACTGCTTATAGTCTAATGAAAGAAGCAGATAATAAACAAGCACATACACAAATAAAGAAACACTTAAGAGGGACTTCCCTGGTGGCTTAGTGGTTAAGAATCCACCTGCCAATGCAGGGGACTCGGGTTCAATCCCTGGTCCAGGAAGGTCCCACATGCCACGGAGCAACTAAGCCCGGGCGCCACAACTACTGAGCCTGCACTCCAGAGCCCACGAGCCACAACTACTGAGCCTGCGCTCCAGAGCCCACGAGCCACAACTAGTGAGCCTGCAAGCCACAACTACTGAAGCCCACACGCCACAACTACTGAAGCCCGCGCGTTCTAGGGCCCGCGTGCCGCAACCACTGAAGTCCGCACGCCTAGAGCCCGTGCTCTGCAACAAGAGAAGCCACCGCAATGAGAAGCCCGCGCACCGCAATGAAGAGTAGCCCCTGCTCACAACTAGACAAAGCCTGTGTGCAGCAATGAAGACCCAATGCAGACAAAATAAATAAATAAAATAAAATATAAAATAAAATAAAATAAATTTTAAAAAGAAGAAACACTTAGAAACTGTAATTGTGCAGGTTTGACTCTGACAGAGAATAACAGAGATAGACCTAATTTTAATAGGGTGATCAGAGAAGGGGTCTCAGAACAGGCAATAGTTAATTAAGCCTTTAATCTCCACAGCCTTCTAGTTAGGTATGTCAACTGTGTGAAAAGGGGATTCTATTCAATGCCACTTCTTCCACAAAGCATTCCTTGGTCTTCCTGCCTTCTTTGTGCTTCCATGGTAATTTTAGCTCTATTATAGTGCTTTTCAAATGTAGCCTTTGCACTGTAGTTACCTATTTACACGTCGTACACCTGCTATACTATTATAAACCCTAGACTAAAGTAACCCTATATAAGATGCTAGACTCTATTGATCAAAACCATGTGTATTATTCCCACCTGCCTTGTGAATAATGTAAGGCCTGCACTAAGGGCTAAATGTACATTCTCTCACTTGTTCGTCACAGGAACCCTATGAAGTGAAGAGGCTGCATTTTTTTCCACCATGCCATACTGCGTCCCCTTTCTTGTTCATGTCTGAATCCCCACAGCACAAAGTACAGTGGGCACAGGACTTGCTCCATCAATGACTGCTGAGTTGAATTGAGCAGAAAAAGTGAGAAGTGTGATGTGACACCAGGAGACCAAGTAACCCAGGCTGGACTTGGGCTATACCAGTTAACTCTGCTCCAGGCCCTTGGGGCCACCAGTGAGGCTCTGTTAGCTTTCTATCAGGTGTGTTAGCCTCAGGAAATGTGAAGAGATCCTAAAATTACCAAGTTAAAATCCTACTCAACTGTGAAAGAGTAGAAGAGTGGCAAACAGAGGTGACCATGATAAATATTGATTCTCCTTAGCAAGGACAAGGCCCTTTCATACCCCATCACTTCCTGAGTGCCTACTGCACGTGTCTGGCTACACTGGCTACAATGATAAAAAGCACAGTCTTTGCTCTCAAAGAGGACACAGTCTAGTGGAAACAAGCGAGTAAAGAAACTATTTCTACACAAGGGATGCACATTATGCACAGGATGCTTGTTATGGCAGCCAAGAGGAGACACAACCCAACTAACTGCTGGTACAGGAGGCTAGAGAAGAGGCAAACTCAGAGAAGCTGACAATGCCTGTGCTGGGACCCTGCCCACCTCTTTTCCAACCTCATCTTCTGCCACTTGCCCCTCTCATAATTCAGAAATCATTTGGATATAATATGCTTTCTCAAGTCTTCAAAATTCAGAAATCATCTGGATATAACATGCTTTTTCATAATATCTGGATATAATATGCTGCACACGGATTTACCCCTGCCTGGAATGTCCTCCTCCCTCACGTCATTACAGAAAACTCCTACTTCACCCTCCATCCATCCAGGTGTTCACTCAAGCACTGTCCCCTCTGTAAAGCCTTCCAAGACAACCCCAGGTCCAGAGGAAAGTGCTCCTATCCAGTGGAAAAAGCCCTGCTTTGTAGTCTGGCAATCCTGAGTTGAAATGCTGATTGTACCACTTTCCAGTGAGGTAGATTCCAGCAAATATTTTCACATCTATGAACCTCAGTTGCCTCATTTCTAAAAGGGGCTACTAATATCTTCCTGACAAGGTTGCCAGGATTCAAGTATGTATACAAACCCCTGACCACAGTAAAGGCTCAAAATTTATTGCATTATAGCAAATAACCCCTGAGGATTGATGGCCATCAATAATTTTATTTTTTGTATTTAAAAAAACACACACAAAAGTACATTACAACCATATGGATATTGTTACAACATTTAACATGTGACCCTGGGGAACCTAAAAAGCAATTTGACAATGCATTTTCCCCAGGTATAATTCTGTCTTTACTAAGGCAGTAAAAATCATGCAAGATAGCCTTTACATAAAGGATCTTCTATAAGAGAAAAGAGCTGCCAGAAAGTATATAACCAAGAAAAGCTTCACCTCAAAGGCTCATTTCATTTAAAAAAGAAAGGAAGGAAGGGAGGAAAGAAAGGAAGGGAAGGAAAAAATCAGTGGAAAAGAAACAGCACATTCTTAGGAAAATTATTCAGGGGTAAGAATTACAGTCTGTCAACACTACTTACTATAGGATATCCCCTCCCTTGGGACTTCCCTGGAGGTCCAGTGGTTAAGACTCCACAGTCCCAATGCAGGGGGCCCAGGTTTGATTCCTGATCAGGGAACTAGATCCCACATGCTGCAACTAAGACTTTGCACAGCCAAATAAATAAATGTTTAAAAAAAAAAAAAAAAAGAATATCCCCTTCCTTTAAAACTATAATTCAAGAAGTCTGCAATGAAAAGGTAATTACCACCATTTGTAAGTGATGGTGTTTTCATCTCATAGCATAGTACCTCTTAGAGTTCCCCATTTTAAAAAGTCTTTTTTGTTCATTCCCAAAATGGATGAGTATTAAACAAGAAATAAATCTTCTCCCTTACAGTATCCTGCTTTTGCTCCTTAGTATTTAGAAATACAATCCAAGTCAGGAAACCTCAATTACAAGCCCTGCTATTATGCAAGCACATAAACACTAAGGAAGAAAACAAGTAAAGAGGAAATGAATGTGTGTTATTCCCACCTGCCCCTGTGAAAGGAAAAACCCCTGAAAGGAATGATTTAACTACCAAAGGAAAAATCTGTAAGACTACTAAGGGATACCCAAGTCCCCAAGTCCCTTCTTCCCCAAACAGAATCATCTTCCTACAGTAGGAATAGTTTTCACCATGCAGGTCTTTCTCCTCTGAACCCTCGTGCTATATACCTCTCCTGCAATACTTTACACTCACCCTTAGTAAAGATTTTTGCTTCCAGGACTTAACCTCTCCATTACAAGAGAACGATTTATCTTTGTAAGGTCCATCTAGTCTAGATTAGTGTTTTATAAAATGGAGGTTGTGATCCATTAGTGGGTTATAAACTCAATTTAGTGGGTCACAGTCAGCATTTCTCTTTAACAAAATTGCACATTATTCAGCAAGCTAGCTACAGAATCTATGTCTACCAAGAAATTTTAAAAATCTAATAGCTTGAATCATTATGTTCCTATGGGTGTATTAATTCTAAGGCTTTCTACTTGAGGGATAGCTACCTATTAAATCACATTCCAAGATGTAATTATAATTCAGGCAACAAGAGCCATTTCACAAAGTAGAGCACAGTTAACAGTCAAATGAATGCTACAGACATTAAGTACTAGGGAAGCCCAGGGAAGGATAGCTCATGCTAGGCTAGGTCAGTTGGGGAAGGTTTCCCTGAGAAAGTGAGGCTTAAGCAGGGCCCAGTAAGATCTGGATTGGAAAAGAGGAGAAGAGAAAAAAACACAGTGCCAGCTGGCCTGGACGGAGGCCTAAAGAACAGAGGAACTCAAGAGGCTATTGTAGTAGTTTACTTTGGGCCTACACAAGGTAATAATTCTGGGAATGTAAAAGAAGGGGCAAAAACTAGGAAGGAATCATGGACAGTCTTCATGATTGATTGGATTTTTGGCATGAAGGTGAAGGTGAGGGAATCAAATGATTCAAAAGTTTCCTATTCTGGGTGACCAAGAAGAGAGTAGTACCATTAACAGTAATGTGAAAAAAATCAAAGGCGTTTTAGAAGGGAGTCTCATGAAAAATGTAATAAAACATTAATATTTGTTATAAAAGTTTATCTTATTCTGAACGCTTATACCTCTGAGTTGTACCTAGGTAGCCCCATATGAGGGATACTAAGCAATATAAGTAGCATCCTATTCTTAAGGCACTCATTACCTGGAAGAACCAAGGCTTGACACTCAGCCAGTTCTTAAAATATTAAAACACTTCCATACCTGTTGGCAAATAATTACCTTAGCACCTTGAGTGACACCGTCCCCTTCTCTGTGCCTAACTTCCCAGCTGCCCCAGTCCCTTCTCCACACCTACAGACCTAAAGAACTAACCTACAGCACTGCAAGAGGCCTCAGCTCTATGACCAGTTTCTGCTTTAATTGGGCAGTGTCTATGCCGCGTTGGTAGCACTAGGCAAAATATAATAAAAGCAAGTGTTAACAGCATTCAGAAGACGGAGTAATCACTTCAGCTTGGGCCAGTTATTCATTCAAACAGCTATTGAGCACATACACTGAAGATACACTGATGGCTGTGGTCCCAGCACTCAGGCTGCTCACAGGCTAATGGGAACACCAACATATAAACAAATCATTGCAATCCAGAGCAGTAGCACAGAAGTATCTATAGAGTGCAATGGGAGACACAAAGGGGATGAAGTCAATTACCCAGCCCATCGGAAGGAAGAAAAGCAGTCCCAAAAAGTTTCACAGAGAAGGTGGTGCGAGACATGAGCAGCAAAGGATGAACAGGAGCATGCCAAGCAGAGAAAGGAGAAAGACAAACCATTCCAAGCAGAGAGATACCAGCACTGTATAAACCACATCCCAGCATAGTGTGTACAAAACAATGAGATGACCAATGTGTAATGCATGGCACAAAGTGTCAATAACAAATAACAAATATTAGAGATTTTTTTCCTAGCAGATTTATGTTTGTAAAGGTTCAGCCTAAAATGTATTTCCATTGTCTAAGCCTACACTAGCTAAGCCAGGGATGGGGCAGTCAAGATATCCGGAGAGGCATGGATTCAGTCAGTTTGGAATTTTAAAATGAAGTACATGGAATCTGCACGTCAACTAGAGTTGCCTGCACTTGTTAGATATGTGTAATCAAAGGTGAAGGAGGGACAGTAAATGAATTGTAGTATGAATTAGGAGCAAAAGACCAACAGAAGACCTCACTACTTTTCCAATTAACAAAAAAGGGCTTCCTAGAGGGAGACATTTTTTAACAGAAGGGAACAAGCGAGCGTTAAAACAAGCCAGACACCTTGAAAACTGAAGTATTTAAAGAATAAAGCTTTGCAGGAAGACCAACAGGAAAAAGTGTACATATATATTTGCCTTGAGTGTGGAGTAGAGAAAGGTCACATGAAGAATAGAGACTACAGATAAATGACTATAAATTCAAATTAATAAAAGGATTTGGCAATGTTATAGAATTTGACTGCAAAAAGCCTTTCTGGAAATCTTTAAAAACGATGATCCATATTTTTTGCAAAGTAACTCCCTTAGCATCTCAGCCAACATCCATTTCACCATGGTAACACTCACATTCTTCAGAGATGGACCAAAGCACTGGGGGTATATAAGTAACAGCAACAGGATCTTCTATACCTTGCCTAAGGTCAGATATTTGCATTTAATGTCTGCAATAAAACAGGACATAATATGCAGTGTCATTCCATCAGCTCAGTCCCACATATACAGAGCTTGGTGCTGTGGCCTCCCAGATCTACAGATGAGTGAAACCCAAGATTGTTGCCTTTGAGGAGATCATGGAGAGATGCTCGGTAAATATGAATTCCCTTCTCTTTTAAAGTGTGGTCATTTTCTAGATATTTATATAGTCTAGACTATATAAAAAGGCAAACAACAAGCCTGTTTTGGTCTGCACTGGCTGCACCGGTCATGGTCATTTAAAGCCAATTGTTCAAGAGAAAGGAAGCATCCGACGCCAAGGAGAAGGGAGTCATCACCACTGCTTTCCAAAATTGTTGTATGAGCGGCTCCCTCAAAGGAAGAGGCCATCAGTGCTCAGGAAGTGACAGAGGTTTCCGACAGTTTTAAAGCACAGTGTCTGCAGTGTGACCCATGGTTCAAACTGCATAAACATAAAAATTAACTGACAAATGATAACAAGTACTTCCTCACTTTCCTATCTGATGAATCAGCCATTGTTTGGGTTGCAGTTCCTTGTTTAAATTAGGTTATTAAATCACAATGATGCTGGCCAAACATGCTAGTCATAGGCTATCAGCAAAACTTATCAAAAATGCCAAAGCGTGTCAAGGCTTAAATACACACACACACAAACACACACGTGCTTTTACACTAATAAAATCTAACCAGTACCAAGGGCATCTTTCAAACACTTTGTTTTCTGTTTTTTGTTTTCCTCCTGAAAAACCACAAATGTTCTGTGATGTAGTGGAAAGAGAAGGGAATTTGAAGACAGATTTGAGTTTGAGTGCCAATTCTGCCATCTATTAGAGCTATCTGAACTTGAACAAGGTACTTCATGTCTTTGGGCTTGTTTTCTTACCTGTAAAATAAAAAATAATAATAATAATGATACCTATCCCAGATGTGTCTTGTGATGATTAACTTGGATAATACATTCATGCAAGTGCCCAGCAAGGGCTGGCAGGAAGTGAGAGCTTGGTGTATTATTAATATATCTTGCAGTGTATTATTAGCAATGCACTTCCCAAGTCTGAAACCACTTCCAAAAACACACACGAACATACGCAATTTATATTATGTGTTTAATATTGCCACTTAGAAGGAAGAAATTAATATATGAAACCTTAGCAATTTGTTCTGAGTGTTCACTTAAAAAGCCATAACCTTGCAAAGTAAAATTTAAAATAAAATTTTTTTCAGCTCTCTTAGGTAATGACTTGGTGACAGTGAGAGCATCTTACACACCAAATATGTTGTGGTCTAGTATGGGATATGCTTTTGCTTTTGACTTTCTGTACAGTTACCAGTAACCAGTGCTAGGACAGTGCAATATATTTTTGGTACACATTCATCGCTGTATAAATTATGTAGCTCTGAGGAAATGTACATACTGCAGCAATGAAACACGGTGGCTTTGGATACCTTATTTATAAAGAAATTTAAAATCATCTGTGATATCCCCTTCATCACTTCATATGCTGAAGATTATAAATCCACGTCTCAAGGAACTACTTATTTCCTCTTAGGTGGCAAAACAATGGTTCAAATAGCCGGCCATCTCATAAAACTGGTTAAAGAGATTAGCTTAAATTTTCAGTCTAATATCCTTTAAAACAATAACACTTTATTAAATAAACAGGAGCCTAGTACTATTATTCTAAACAGCGTGTTTAAAGATGAGACCAATATCCAGACTTTTAAAGAAAACAAAATACATGGGTAGAGATAACTAGACTTGACTCCCTAATCCAGGGACTGGGAGACTTTCAAAAACAGAGTGCCAAACAGTGACCTCTGTCCTCTGGAGTTACTGGGTAGGAGGGGGAACATGCAAGGACCTCTGCAAGTGAGTGGAAGATGAAGATATGGCAGGGACTAGTCCATGCAACATAGATTAGGGACCTTTATATGAACTCTTATTAACTTATTCCAAGCCAAATTTTGTACATGGACTGCTGAGAAAGCTTAAAATGGAGGATTCGCTAATGCATTTATGGTAAACTGTATTAAGCACCAAGCTTAAGGGGACAAAGTTCCACAGTAGTGACCTCATTACTTTATTCCCCGTGGAGAGTGCCTTTTTGTGATCATCAATGGAGGGCTCTTAACATCCTTTACTCTAGAATGTACAGAGCCACCCAAAAATATCTCATAGTACATTTTATCTCAGGTGTCATAGTCCTCTTCTGCTACTAACGTAGTTCCCATTCATTTTTTTAAATTAATTTTTACTGGAGTAGAGTTGATTTACAACGTTGTGTTAGTTTCTGCTGTACAGCAAAGTGAATCAGTTATACATACACATATATCCACTCTTTTTAAAATTCTTTTCCCATGTAGGTCATTACAGAGTATTGAGAAGAGTTCCCTGTGCTATACAGTAGGTCTTATTAGTTATCTATTTTATATATAGTAGTGTATATATGTCGATCCCAATCTTCCAATTTATCCCTCCCCCCTCTCCCCACCCCGTAACCATAAGTTTGTTTTCTACATCTGTGACTCTATTTCTGTTTTGTAAGTAGGTTCATTTGTAACATTTTTTTTTAGATTCCACATATAAGCAATATCATATGGTATTTGTTTTTCTCTGTATGACTTACTTCACTCAGGATGACAATCTCTAGGTCCATCCATCTTTAACTGCAAATGACATTATTTCATTCTTTTTTATGGTTGAGTAATGTTCCATTGTATATATATACCACATCTTTAACCTTTCCTCTGTCGATGGACATTTAGGGTGCTTCCATATCTGGTCATTGTAAATAGTGCTGCAATGAACACTGGGGTGCATGTATCTTTTTGAATTATGGTTTTCTTTGGGTATATGCCCAGGAATGGGATTGCAGGATTATATGGTAGTTAGAGCTACCATATAATCCTGCAATCCCATTCATTTAAATTCTTCTTTCCATAACACAAAACCAAAGCCAGAAGAAAGTTCTGTATTGTTAAAAACTCTGTTATGCTTCTTTTTACTCTCTGAAATCACCCAACTTGCTGTTAAAAAGAGAATTGAAACTCCTCTTATTCCTCAACGTTTTTAATGTGTAATCTGGATTTCCTTAATATAATGTGACTTCCACAACTATCTCTAAATCAGACCATAAATTACAAAATCTTCTATCTATTCCAGAAATACAGCTATTACAGAGGCAACATGGAGTATGGGTTCTGATGACACCAAAGCTCAGTTTAAATCCTGGTGTTATCATTTACCAGCTATGTGATCATGAATAAAATTACTTCATCTCTGAGCCCTCTATTCCTCTGTAAAAGAGATGTAGTACCTCCGTGCAGGGTTAAAGATAAGTATATGAAGAGCACATATGCAGTACCTGTCACAAGGTGAACATGTCGTACTATGGTGAACAGAGCGGTGCTCTGCCCCAGCACCAGCTCAACACCAAGTTATGTTCTTAAAGTCAATGAAGGCTTCAAAGAAGGAATACCCACACCATGTGTGTGTAAGTGGAAATAGTGACAACACTGACTTCACACTGTTGATCGCCCGCCTCTTGCCTCATCATCTCTGCCCCCTGTCCCAGTCTTACTGACCTCCTTTCAATTCCTCCTACTCTTTCCTAAATTAGTATCTTGTACATGATACATCCTCTACCTGGACAAAAATCTCCATCACCTCCCTTCCCCTTGCCAACTCCTATTCAGCTTCTTGTCTCTGCTTTAACACCATTGCTGACCAGAGGAAGCCCTAATACCCAAGACTTAGGACCGTACCGTAGATTCCGCAGCAAACTACTTCCTTAAAACACATATCACACTTGTAATTCCTTGTCACTATCTTCTTTCCCACTAAACTGTAAGCTTCATGATGCACGTTTTTGCTTTCCCCTTATCCCTAGCTATTGACACAGTATATGTCACATAGGGAGAGTTCAATAAATATTTGTTGAATGAATATATAACTGTGCTGCTTTACTCTATAAATGTTAGCTATCATAACTTCTATAGTAGTTATACTTTCATACATATAAATTGTATCATATAACCAAACTGCAGGGCTGCTCTGGGAAAAGTTCCTAAAGAAATCTGACTTCAAAAAATCTGCCTTTTCCTAACCCCACGTGGGCAGTCCTCACAATACAATCAGCAAGAAAGAGATCATGAGCCTGAGAGACAGGGCAGCTGTTTCTCTCCAGTCACAGCACCGCAGGGCAACTTGGAACTAACTGACTCATACACAATAGACAGCAAGGATTTACAAATACACATAGTTAATTAGCCTCTGTTTGCAAATGAAAAGCCAAAACCATAAAAAGTACTCCCTTTACTTTAGCTCTCTAATAAACAAAGGCAGTACACAGCCACTACAGAAGCAGCTCTTAAGGAGATATTGTTCCTGATACATTCATTCTTCACCCTTCCCCTAGCCCACATCCACACACAAAGCAGAAAAAACAGGGGCTGCTGCACTCCCTCCCAGGACTCCTTCTATGTAGATACTTTGGGAGAAGGGTCAGTACAGACAACCAGTTTCCAGATCATCCAAATAAGAGGATGAGAACAAGTAAGCCTGTTTTTATTTGCCTGGCTTCCTACCTTGTTCCCCCAAAGCCTTTTAGACAGTTGAGAATCAAGTTTCCACACTCTTTCCTACCCTATACATACACACCCCTTCCTTACCTCAATGTGCAGAGAAGCAGGAAAAGGGAAGGGGGGAGATATAGATTCAAAAAACGTTAGTGCAGATGACACTCTAAGTAAAACAGTGTGCAGTATGCTGTGGAGGGGTTTGGATCCTTCAAGACAGACTTCCTGCTTTAAAAGGGGAACAAAAGGTTTTAACACAAGGCTAGAGTAAGACACATGCCATGAGAGAAGTACAAAGAAAGATCTGACCAATCACACACTTTCTGGGCGATTAAGAAATGGCTCCTGGAAGAGGCAGTGTCTGAGATGGGGCTTAAAAAATGCAAGGGGTTGATAAAGGAGGGCAGGGCCAGAGGAGAGGCATTACAGGCAAAGGGACAATGTGGGTTAAAGCATAGAAACAGGAAAGGAATGGGCATGTGTGGAGAACAGATTAGCAAACTGGAAAGGTGGGTTGGAGCCAAAGGGTGGAAGGCCTCGAACATACAGGATTTTGTTCTTAATAAAGCAAACAATCAGGAATCATTGCAGGTCCTGAGCAGAAGAGAGGTTTGACTGGAGGGGAGGTAATTAATGTGGCCCATGGGGACTGCAGTGGAGGGGAAACTGTAGGTTGCAAGGAAGGCCAGTTAAGAGACTCTTCCAGTCCAAGAAGGCAATAATAGAAGCTGCAACAAAGCATGAGGGCCATAAAAGTGAAAATAACAGATGTACTCTGAGAATGGAATCAACCTAACTTGTTGTTACAAAGAATATGGGAGAAAGAAGAGCCAAAAATACCTGACATTTCAAGCTTTAGGGACTTTATACGTTCTGCTCCCTCTCTGATCCAGTGTCCCTTCCTCAGGGAAACCTCCTGAGATAAGCCTTTCCCAACTGCTGTACCCCATATTTACACATACGGGGTATACATGCTTATTTCCTTCAAGGCAATCATTACAATCTACAATTATCTTATTTATTTCATGTTTATTTGCTTATTATCTACTTCCTAACCAGAAAATAAGCTCCACATGAGCAGTCCAACTATTGTCTCAAGAACCATGCCTGGCATATATGTAGTCCTCAATAATTTTTTTTAAATGATAATAGTGCCACCAGGAGAAAGTCATCATTAACCAGATAAGTCTGGTTTTGAGTTAGAACTACAGATCCAAGTAGAAATATAAGGAGGCAGAATGAGGTAGTAATTAAAACGCAGTTGGTGCCTCAGTTTCTCCATCTATAAATTGGGGATAGCAGTACCGAGACCTCGTGAGGTCACTGTGAGAATTAATGAGCTAATATATGTAAAGTGTTTAGAACACTGCCTAGTACATAGTAAGAGCTCAATAAATATTTTCTATTATTACTATTATGATTATTCTTAGAGAAATATGTCAAAAGTGAGACAGAGACAGGTCGATCTACAATTATGGGTTTGGGAATGATCTGCAAAGCAGCTGTGAGAGGAACCATGGGCTCCTATCTGTGAAAAGTACAGATAGGAGGGGTTGGAGACTTAGGGAAAATATATGCCTTGGTTCTACTTGGGTGGCCTGAATTCCTCCCCCTCTCTTTGAAACATGTACAATTCCTCTGGAAACCTTTCTTCTTTCCTGTCACCCTCTTCTCCCCTTTCAGTAAAACCTTAGGTTGAAATGGGGTTATAAAGGGCCATTGTTCTTTTTTTCCTCTATCTCCACTCAAATGAGTTCTTCATCCTTGTTTCAGCTGTGTATGGAAGATAAGGATGTAAAATATTCAAGGAAAACATGGCAAAGCAGCCATAGCCAGGCAACGAAAGAGAGATAAGAGTAGTCCGAGTGTTTACCCGGAGATGTGGTGCTGGGTGGTGCAGTCTGGAGTCCCAAGGCCCAGGTTCTGACACTGCCACATACTGCCTGTGTGAGCCAGGACAGGGCAACTGCTTTCTTTTTTTAATAATACTCTTTTTAAATGGATTACAAAACAATGCAGATTCATCACAGATAATGTGAAAAATACAGAAAAGTATAAAGAATAAAATGAAACATCACACATCTTTCCACCATTGTTACTATTTTAGTATATTTTCTTCTACTCTTTCTCTGTGCAGCTATAAACATATTTTTAAACATATCTGACCCTCTCAATTGGTAGTTGATTTTTCTCTCAAACCTCTCCCACCACTGGGCCTGGAGGTGGGATAGGTATTTCCATTGTTCCTAATTCTCCCTCCATCTTCCTCAATTCACTACCTTTAAATATTATGTCATCAAACTATAACACCCCACTACCCTTCTCGCTACAATCATCTACTGACCCCTGGTTCACTTCCCTTCATGCCTTGAAGATTTTAGCTCCTTGTTCACTGTCGCTCCAACGTAACTCCTTTCAAAACTCTTAGTGACTTCAATATCTTGGCCCTTTAGTTCCTTTTGCTCCTCTCCTCCAACGACCTTGTCCTTCACCTACCTTGGTCACTAACCCATGGTCGAACCCTAGACCTTGTCATTCCCAGTAACTGTAATCCTGCCACACCCTCAATTTTAAGCATTCTACTTCCTCTATCTTTCCAGCTCATTCCCTCTTCTACTGTGATTCTCCAAATCCTTCAACCTCACATTATCCACCTTTTCACTGTCCCTCACCCCATCCTCACTCACCTCCCTACTTGGCTTAAATTCTGTGGTCCATAACTCTTTGCATACACCCCTCAGCTTCCATGTCTCTCTCTCATTTTGTTTTACTCATTTGGCAAAAGGGCAATCCTAGTTGAAAAGAATTCTCCACCAACCCCACACCCATACCCAAGAAACTGAATGTAGCTATAGAAACATACAGCCATGTCATGTGGTCTTACTAACTTGCATGAGACTTCACAACTGCCCTGCAATCAAACTCTACTTCCCTAGTTCATCTGCCTTCCTTCTCTACTAGAGGAGTATATACGTTCTCTCTCCTCCTCACTGTCCTCATCCCCTACTACTCTCTCCCTTGGGCACACCCCTCCAGCCATACTGGCCTCCTTGCAGTTTTTCCCACCAGGCACACACCTACCTCATGGTTTTTGCACTTGCTCTTCCCAATGCTTTTAATGCTCTTTCCCCACTGCCTAGAATAGTGCCTAGCACATAGTAGGCACTTAAAAAAAATTGAGTAAATGAATCTGGAAATACATTGTACATTCAGTTTTCTATTTTGTTTTTTTCACATCATTAATTCATGACTATTTCTCCACATCATCAGATATACTTCAAGACCATCATTTTTAACAGCTAATAATATTCCATTTAATGGATACACCACAAATCACTTACAATGATATATTTACAGTGAAAAACCAGGAGATTTACAAGTAGGATATTTTGGATGTTTCCTTCTTTGATCTTTTTGAACCTTGGTAGTTTCACATCTAAAAATGAGGATGATATCTACCTCACAGGATTGTTGTAAAGACTGAATGTGGAATATAGATAGATACAGAGACGTCAGTTTTGTTACTACTGCTTACAACACAGAGGCATCATGGTGTCAACTGAATGAAAGGTCATAGATCTTGGAAGCAACAGATTAAAATATAACTCACAATATTGTCCCTTAATAGCTTGATCGAGACATTTAGCCTATATGAACCTGAATTAAGCCATCTGTTTTTAAAAGTGATTGTAATAATTAACCGGTATGTAAAAGATTTTAGCATAATATCTGGCCCAGATTAGATAATCAATAAATTTCATTGTTCACTGCTCATAAACAATAACTAGGACTTTTCTTAAATTGTGAACTAGAAGAAAAAAAGATTTTTATATATTCCCAAATAAAATATATATTATCAATGCAGAATTTTCCTGTTTTGATGACCAATTATCTAATACCTACAAAGCACAAGTAAGATTTTTTATATAAATCCATATATTGATTGTTTCTTTTATTTTAAAAAAAAGCAAAACAATTATTTTTAATTACTGAATGACAATATGAATAAATTAATTCCCTTTTTTTATTATGTGCTTCAATGTGTACATATATGTGTATATGTACATATATATGATGATGATAAGCTGAGTAAGAAAATACTAAGTAGACCAGCCTAACTTTAGGGCTATTTTTTTTGAAGCAATCTGTGAGTTGCAGCCATATATTGGGTTGGCCAAAAAGTTTGTTCAGGTTTTTCCGTAACATCAAATAAATGCCAAGACATTACAAATTTATTAGTGCTTTTCCATATTTTTCAGATACAAGTTAAGTATGTGCTATTGGAATGGTCAAAAAATGTAATGTGAGGTCCTCCAGAATGTAATCATCTCTGCCTCCCCAGGACCTAGCCTGGTGCTTGAAATATAAAAGGAATTGGATAAACATTTGAGTAGGTGGATGCGTAGGTGAGTAAGTGACTGATTAAGTATGGCACTCTTTAGTGCCTTCTCTCCTTCTAGGCACTCCAAAGTCAATACTTTTTGTCTTCCCACCCTGTGGTTAGAGAAAACAATGTAACCTGTTCTGGCCAATGACTTATAAAAGGAAGTGACCTGTCATTTCCAGGCTGGAGCATTTATATGCTAGCACAAGCCTTCTATGTTCTTTCTCCACTGCTACATTGATCGTGAACGCATAAATTGAGAGGAAGCCTCTATCAGACCCTCAGCCTCTAAGTGAATGTAATGAGCAGAACCCTCTGCTCACCTGAATGGAAATACACTGTGAGTCATAAATTTTTGTTGGGTTAAATCACTGAAATTTTGGAGTTTTGTTACTGTAGCACAACCTAGCCTATCCTGCTTAGTACAACAAGCAGGGTAATGACATTCATTTTAGAACTCGAAACTCATGAGTCTATTTTTAGAAAAACAAAATGGTACAGATAAGTGGTTTATCTTGAACATGTAACTTAACCTGTCTGTATGATAGTTCTCTCACCTATAAAGCTGGACAATAATAGCATCTACCTTGTAGGATGGCTATAGGAATTAAACAAGTGAATGTCTATTAAGTATTTAGCAGAGTATCTAGAGCATATAAAGCTTTCAATAAATGGTAGCAGATTATTATTATTATTAATGCATTAGACACTTATGCACTGCATATTTGAATTTACTCTCCCCCCCTACTCCATATTCATTTTAATTTATAGTCAATTTTTTCCATTCAAAAAATCTTTATTAAGAAGTACTACGGGGCTTCCCTGGTGGCACAGTGGTTGAGAGTCTGCCTGCCAATGCAGGGGACACGGGTTCGAGCCCTGGTCTGGGAAGATCCCACATGCTGCGGAGCAACCAGGCCCGTGAGCCACAATTGCTGAGCCTGCGCGTCTGGAGCCTGTGCTCCGCAACAACAGAGGCCGCGACAGTGACAGGCCCGCGCACCGCGATGAAGAGTGGCCCCCGCTGGCCGCAACTAGAGAAAGCCCTCGCACAGAAACGAAGACCCAACACAGCCAAAACTAAATAAATAAATAAATAAATAAATAATAAAAATAAAAGGAATTCCTTTAAAGAAAAAAAAAAAGTAAAATAAATATCCTTTAAAAAAAAAAAAAAAAGAAGTACTACGTAGAGGGTACCATGCAAGGCACTGGGAAGGAAAACAAATAACACATATCATCAGTTATTTTTCTTACCTATGATTCTTCTTTCTTCTCCAATCCGCCTTCAACCAAGCAAACTTTAAAATCATAAACATAAATACAATGTTCTATGTTATAAATATGGTGTCAGTGGGAGAGCTAATTTTTAATTTAAAAAACATTTTACATGATTTCAGTCTGTATCTTATTCAAAGTTGACATGGAAAAATTGTTTAGGTCTGATTTACCAAAGGCAATTAATGGGTAGGGCAAAAAATAGAACTTGTGCTCACATCCCCACCACTCCTGATATAATGCCCTATAGACAGGAGGCAGTTGTGAACAGAATTACAGATGCATCAGAGATCAGCAGATCTAATCTTCTTATCTTACATATTAGTACACTGAGATCTAGAGCAAAGCAATTTGCCCAAGGTATCAATATTAACACCAGTTAGTGGCAGGGCTGATACTAGCACTCAAATTTCGAAAATGTTGTGTTTTATGTGGCTAAAGCACAAAGTCCCTGTAATATGCTGATGGATACAAACATGACAGTACAAAATCTAAAATTTTTGCTGAAATTACATTTTAGCATTAACTGATAAAATATTCAAAACTCTGCTATCAGAAAGACAGTGTTAGGTTTACTATTAATATCAAGAAGAGAAGGTATTTGCAAAAACCTAAAAGGATACATTTATTATCATATGTTTTCCCCTCCACAATTTACCAAAACTCAAAATAGCATAGAAAAAAGATAGAAATAGCTTCAGATGACTTTCTTTATATGTCAGTCTTATGTGAAAGAAAATGATTTCAAGTGAGGAAAAAAATTAATTTCTATGCCTTATTTACAAGTGTACTATATTATATCCCACTGGTAAAAAGACACATATGTACTACATATGTAACAGAAAAGAATTCACAAAGATTTTCATATTTTCCAGAATAATTATTTTAGGTATCACAAGGAATGACTTAAATATTTTATTCTGAGTGGAGAGGAGGTAAGTTTAAAGCCATATTAAGAAACTGCAAGATAAAATAAAAATAACATTTACCATTTACTGAGTGTTTACCAAGTGATCTAAACTGTGCCTGATAAGCACTTTACACATATCAGCTCATTTCACAACAAATCTGTGAGATGAGTAGTATAATTATCCCTATTTGGCTGATTATAAAAATAGAAGCTCAGAGTAACTTATCTGAAGTTACTCAGGTAGTGTTAGAAACAGAATTCATTCTCAAACCTGTATGGTATTCAAGCTCTATCAAGTTCCTAACCCTCCATAATTTTGACCACAGTCAATTCATCATATCTAAGGGGTGGACTACAATGACCCCTTCTGACAATGATTCTGTGAGCAAAAACAGAAATCAGTTCAGAAATCACATAATATTTGTGACGGTATGCTCCAGGCCTCAGGGGAAGGCCATCAACAGATGAACCAATAAGAAAAAGAGAAGAAGGAAAAAATGAAAAGAAGAGGAAGAGGGGGAGAAAAAGCAATAGGCCCTTCCAACAGGCCTGACACAGCTCCGTTTTACTAGACATCAGGACCACCATGACAAGAAAGGGAAACCCAGAAAAGGAATTGAAAGTAGAACTGTAAGGGATGTACATAAATCAAAATAGCTTAGTCCACTGTGATGGTCTCATAGTAGATAAGGACAGAGCTGTGGGAAGGCCCTGCAGGAGTCAGCAGCCATGAGTTCAATGCTGGGCCAAGATGCAGAGCTCTCACATAAACAGTGTTCAGTAGTTAAATAAGAATAGTTGAGTGTAGATGACTGACCACTAGGTTTCTAGAAGAGACATTACCACAACTGTCAGCATCTGGATCAACCTGAAATGTATAGCACTACGGAGAGTGTGGTTTTAAGAGAGAGCAGGGGAGAAACCAGCATTTACTCTATTAAGTTCCTTAATTTCCTAATGTTCCAGGCACTATGCATGTGCTTTCCTGAATTACCATATTTAACCCTCACAACAACCTTGGTAGATGTAATGGTGAATTTTACATGTCAACTCAGCTGAGCCATGGTGCCCAGAATAGTCAAACATTCTAGATGTTTCTGTGAAGATGTTTTTTGGATGGGATTAACATTTAAATCAGTGGACTTAGAGTATAGCAGCTTCACCCTCCATAACGTGGGTGGGTCTCATCCAGTCAGGTGAAGGCCCAAATAGTAAAAAAGACTGACCTCTCCTGAGCAAGGAATTATGCAAATTGACTGCCTTTGGACTCAAACTGCAACTCTTCCCTGGGTCTCCAGCCCACTGGCCAACCCTGCAGATTTGGGACTTACAAGGCTCCACAATCATATGAACTAAGTTCTTAAAATTAATCAATCTCTCTCTGTGGAGAAAGAGATACACAAACACACACACACACACACACACACACACACGGACACATCGTATTGATTCTGTTTCTCTAGAGAACCCTGACTAACTCAGTAAACACTGATTTCTATTTTCACCAGTGAGGAAAATGACAGCCTGAAAGGACCCATTCTCCTTCCCCACTACATCACATAGTAAAATGCCCTCAGTCAGAGGGGCTAGGGTGGGAGCAGCAGGGTAATGAGGAGCAGGGAAACCTCATAACCACAAGCCATGCATCCCAAGGAGCCTTTTACAACACTGGCATCACACATGTACCCAGAGCCTTGATGTGCCCGAGTGATGTGCTATCCTTTGTCTGGTCTCCTGATTCAGTTATTTTGGATAAAAGAAATCAAATATTCCTACTAAATCAACAACATTTGAAGACTCTGAAAGAAGAGGAAATATAATTGGTAAAGGACAGAAGTAAAAGATACAAAGAAAAATAAACAAAAAATGATTTGTGTCAATTAAATAATGGTAGACTTTGCTTTGTTTGGGTTTTCATTGGATAGTCATCCATTCACTCCCTCAACAAATATTTATTTTGTACTTTATATTTTTATGGGCTCTTCTGGGTACTGCACAGTGCTATCTAGCTGAGGAGACACATACAAAATAGTAAATGTGAAAAAAGACCAACTAAAGTCAAGAAAGTTGACATTTCAGCTGGGATAGAGGTAAGAGTTTAACTAGCAGAGAAGAGGGATGGTATTCCAGACACAATTTCTGACACAGTCAACTTCAATTCTATGTTCTATGTTGCTAAAAGTATATGTGTACAGGGAAGGCGCGGGGAGGTGGGGGCCTATGGCAGGATGTGAAGCTGAAAGACCAGCTGGGGTTATGAGATGAGGAACAATACCAAGGACTTGGCCCCTCATTCTGCAAGTAATCAGAGTTATGAAGGAGGGCTCAGCTTTTTTACCAAGACCATTCATGGAGCTTATGTGCATATAAGGACAGCTGGGAATCGCTTGGTCAGCTGGACAGATATAACCACAGATAAATAAAATTATTATAATGTTTGATGAAAATTAAACCTTGAATAAAAACTAAGCCTTAGTTACAATAATAATTGTTTATTATTAAAAGGCATAAAAGTATTTTATGTGCTCTAACTAAAAAAATTAAAGTTGAGTTTACACATACTTTTCAGTCCCAACTAAAAATCTATGGTCCAGAAAAGTTGGCAATTACTATAAAACCATTATTATGCAACAAATACATATGTGTCTCAAAAAAATGAAATAAAACTCAATTGGAGTTGATGTAAATAAAATTATTATGGTAATAAATATATTTGTAGAATCTGTGTCCTAAAATATGAACTAAATATAAGCCAGAGGGCAAAACATGGCTAAGGTCAGATCTTATAAATCACCAAAAATGGAAAAAGAACAGGCCTCAACTTATATATCTAAAGAGTGAAGTGGTCAAGAAAGGAATCTACAATGAAGGAATAT